>NC_081833.1:38527187-39773125 GCF_030867095.1 Alligator mississippiensis | reverse complement strand
CAGCCTTGAAACAGCAAAACTGTTTTGACAAAACGAAACAGAACGGCAGTTTCAAATCTAAATGAAATTTGAAAAGAAATGTGGTTCCGTTGAAATGCAAGTCAAAATGGAACAGTGCTGTTTCACACAGCCCTATAATATCCACATCTCTTCTTGAAATGGAGCCATTGCATCTTGCCTTTGTTCATTTATTCAATGAATATTGGATTGCAGGAGAGAAGTTTCTGCCCCCCCTTGGAGCACCCACCCAGACTAGAACCTGTAGCAGTAAGGATGAACTCCCTGATGAATAAGCAGTACTAGAACCTGTAGCAGTAAGGATGAATACCACTGAATCCCCTTTTGGACTATAGAAAAGGGAATACCAAAAGACCCAATTTATCATCTCTGCACCATGCACTCCTTTATAGGAAATGATCTTGCAAGGACTCGAGCTTCCTCCACTCCTTTTGACTTCAACAGAAGTGAAGAGTCCTTGGCACTTCCAGGATTTGTCCCTTATTCATCTTTTCTGCAATCCAAGTAGTCTTGGTTTTTTCAGTCTATCCTCACTATTGATGGGGACAGTGCAAGTAACCTAAAATTACTTAAAGTGATATTGCAGTGGTATTTACATACTAATTATGCAAGTTGCTGTTACCCTAGCTTTTGATGTTGCTGGAAAATGCCTGGAAGTGCAAAGAACTTAAATGTTTCAATACAAATATATTTCATGCACCATAAGAACAACAATGGCTGCTCCCAGCAGAGACCTTCACACTCCTGAGGGAACATTAATTCAAACCAACAAAAGACATATTTCATTATGGTCTTACCAGTGGGGATTCTTTGCTCCCAAACACAGCTATGTATGCAGTAGTGTCCTGCTCTCCAGTCACCTGGGATTCTAGTGCTAAAGGGATTTCTACAGAGCTGTGAGGCTGAATAATACCACAAGGCACAGGACTGGAATACAAAACAGTGGGATTCTCCTCAAATTCCTGCACAAAGACATAACCAAAATTTGTCTTCATAATTACTTTTGTAGAAACTCTCAATTTCTGGATACTCTTTTGGTGAGCAAAGTCCATGCTAATGTTCAGTAGATTTAGTCTAATGTGTAATAAGGAGCATCACCAAAAAAAAAGTTAATCTGTGCTAATGTGCACTAGGGCTGATTATGGCACATAAAATTAGTACCTGTCATTACAGGTACTAAACTTAATATGTGGTGTAATTACAGTGCATTAATGAACATGTAGATGAGCCCTAAGACCCATTTCAAGCATATGCAGGTTTCGTTAGAGAAGATTTGCTCAGTCAAAAGGAAGAGAAGACAGATAGTTGTATTTGCTGGTGCCTCAGAAGATACAGGACAGCATCAATGTGTGGAAACAGAAAAAAGAGTAAGGAAGTACATTTTTGTTTATGATCCTCTAAGACTGTGTCTGCATGGTAAAGTTACTGGGTTTTTTGTTAAGAATTGCTAATTAGCCCACCCAAAACACCACACAGTTGCATCTATGCTGCTTCCAGTTAAGGAGGCAACCTCCTCTTGGACAGGATCTAAAGAGGTATTACGAGCATCAGAGAGTAAGAAGCAAATGTTATGGGCTACATTCAATGGTATGGTATTGTACAGATAGTAAAAAACTGTTGTAAACAAAACTAAATAGATTATAGTATGAATTATTAGAGCATGCCAAGGCACACACCACCAGCTATGGGCTCAATTATCAGCTTTCATCCCTATTTCCCTATGACTTTTAACCTCTCACAGAAAGACACCCCTGCTGGAGATATAGCATTACATCTTTAAATTAATGACTCCTGATTTCCATGCTGTGAGATGCCCTTTCAAGTGACCATGTAAGCCCAAAGACCAAGGATGTTTGAGGCAGGAAACACATGGCACTCAGAGTTGCCTATCATTGTCTAATCCGGAAATCCTCCTCCCATGCTCTAACAGTCCCATGAAAATGGCCAGAGATAAGGGAAGGATGAGATGACAAACCTGAGGGAGAACTCCATAGCATGCTGAAAGGTCGTTGTCATTTATGAGTGTCACCATTTGCTGGTAGGGGTACTTCAGAAAACACCGCCCAAATTTCACAACAGGGTTAACCACATGGAGCGGTGGAACAACACATCTAGCCAAAAAAAAAAAGCATTATATATACCCAGAGAATAGAGAGTTTGTTTATTCCCAGAATATGGTGAACGAAGCATAACACATTTGTCATTGTCACATGGAAGCTTTACATCCATAAGGCCATTGATCATCTTAAAATTCTTTTTATTCACTTTTTAATCAACACCCTCTACTAAAGGACATACGAGGAATCAGCTATGGGTCTCTACACAACAGTGCTCCATCAGTGCCAGCAAGCATTCAGGCAGGGTATAATTTCTCCCCATGGCCTTGCTGGCATGCTGAGCTTCCTTACAGAAGGTCCCTTCACACAAGGCCTCTGAGGAATCTGGCAGTGCCAGCTCCTCCACAGCAATGCTTTCATGATGTATTCTGAGCCCTTATATAACAGTGCCCTGACAGTACCAGCTGGGGCTCCAACCATGTGAAATCCTTCCCAAAAGAAACAGACATAATGACATTAGATAGGACTTGGGGGGTGCAAGATTCCACACAGTATCTGTATAAAAGCAAATTGCTGTTCTCTTGCAGACTAGTGGCCTTTTCTATAAATCTGTCATAGTCACAGTTGAAAAGAACTGCCACATGATCTTACCACTGTAAATGATCACCCATTATCAGTTTCTATAGCTATCTTGATCTTTCACTTAAATAAGTTTGAATATTGGTCATTCATGTTTTCATCTATTTATTTCACTTTACAACAGTGCACCAGCCAGTGACAAGAAGTCTTTGCTGAGTGAGACAGTGAGTGCCATTACCAACCCCCTCATCTCTTAGTCTGTCTCTCAGCCCTCTTCAAATTCCTTGTCTGAAGCCATTTGTTATCCTCACTACTTCTAAGGTGCTAGCAGATTAACAAAAGCTAGCATGCCAAAATTCAAAAATGAAGGAAGGGAGCCAAATGAAGCCAGGCAGTAATTCAGCCTGTTGAGCTTCTGCTGTCCACTTTCAACAAATCTCCTGGGATCTCATCAAATCTTTTTTCCCCAACCAGCTCCCTAGAGTTTCGTGAAGCTAAGACCTCTAATCACCAAGTCATTTCTACAATCAGGTCCCATTAGCTCCTGTGGACCTGGAAGGCCTACATGTCTTTTGTACATGTCTTTATGCTCCATTTTAGCACTTTACCTCTTTCACCTGAACTAGCCTTTTCTTCTCTTTAGCAGAGCTCCACATTTCTAGCATACTGTGATAGACAGTTGGTGCTTCATGGAAGGGAACCCAATCAACTTCTGTACACTATGCCAGGAGTGCTTTTAAGAAAGGTTTCCTCTAAGCCAAGCAATGGCCTGGGAACTTGGTTAATGCCCAACCAGATTTCAACTTCCAGTTTAATGAAGCATTATTAGTTAATTAAGTATAGCCAAGCCTATCGAATCAAGATCTTAAAAGAAAGTGGTCACTCTCAGCGAGGAGAGACAGACAAGTTCTGCTGAGCCATTCTGCCCTACAGGGATCCTGAGACTGCTACTGAGAAACCAGCCCTACCTATTCACTCTTATTTTGCATGTGCTGTTTGCCAGAAGAAGTTGTGTAACCACTTATGGCATGTGCCCAAAGATGCTCTGCCAGGATCTCAGTCTCAGGCATGCCCCAGAGAGTGGTTCTAGGCATGCCTAGCCCTGCTCTAATAGGGACCACGTGACATTTTTTCAGCATCCAGTGCATGCAGAGGAGGCTTGTTTCTCAGAGGTGTCTCATGATTGCTGTGGAGACACTACAGAGATACCCCAGCAGTCAGGACCAAAAGCACAGGAACTACCCTGGCTTGCCGTACGGTTGAGGCTTTTTGCTGGCATCCATCTGAAATAACCTGGAGTTCCTACCATAAGATCTTGCTTGGAAAGGGTGGCCTTTGTTTCTTTCTGAGCTTTTTCTTGTCTTCTCATTCTGCCTGTGGCCCTGCATCGCCTACACATTATCTTCTGGATCATTACACCAAAACATGAATCAGGATTTAAGACTGATTTAATGACAGACAAGAAAATGCATTAATTAATAAATTGGGGCTCAGAGACCCCCAGGGTATTGAACATTATGTCCATTACTGTTCCTATATGACAATCTCAAAAATTATCTTACAGAACTAACTCCAGCTGGGACTTGCTAAAGCACTCAGTATTGGCTAAACTCCACTGTCATTGACAGCACTTATGGTAGCATTAAATCTGTAAATCACATACATGTACATATATAGATGTATGATGTATGTCTGTGCATATTTTTGGGTGTATAAATGATTAAACCAGACGGCCAAATACATCACTGCTGTAATTCAGGCAAGCTGACTGAGTTACAATGAGGCTGAATTTGCCCTACAGAATCTCCCTTGGAAAGAATGAACTCTCACTTAAATGTGCGATGCCAGAAGACCAAGAGGACTAGAGGAATGCTGTTGAACTTGAGCTCTTTCTTTAAAATGAACAATGATTTCCTTCTGTAATATCTTTAATTTGTTCTTTCTTAATAAAAATTCACAATTTGGGCCTAAGTCTCTTCTCTCATGCTTTGCATGCTAATCGACAAGTTAGCTTCATCTCTCATTTGGTTGCCATTCATGTCTCAAACAGCTTTTCCACTGCAGGGAACAAATGTACCACTTTTGTTGCCACCCCATTCAAGTATAATACTTGTGAAGAAATGGGATGGCTGTTGGTTGCTTGCACCTTAAATCTGTAATGCTGCATGTACTAAAAGTCAAGCCAACAATGAATATGATTACTCTTCTCGTTCTGAAAAATGTTCACGGTCCTTCCCTTATCTATAGGACAAGTGCTTTTTTGTGTGTGTTGTTTTCAATATTTTGTCATTCCCCTATCAGATTTAGCTTTAGTGCTCAACTATGCAGAATAATCTCATTAATTTATGCTTATTACTTAGGGATGAAAGGCTAAATCCTGCAAATTGTGTATATGGCAGCACATTGCAGGTAAAATGGGGACAAAGGGGGAACAGCTGCAAGCAAAGTACCAATACCTTGCTGTAATTAGGAGGGCTAGCACTTCCTCTCCAATGCCATCTATGTCTACCACCAGCGCCGTTTCATATTTCTTCACAGTGTTGGAACATAAGGTCACCTACCAAAGGAAAAGAGGAGCAAATATTTTATTTTCTGAAGTGCTCTCCCTCTTTCTGTCAGTGTGATAATTCAGTGAACTCTAGCATCCCCTGTTTGGGATTTCTGGAGATCAACCACTGGGTAACAATTTGTTGAATAAGGCTGCACTAGTTTACATTATCAGTGATTCCCAATGGTGACTCTTTGGACTATCAGTTACTTAGGTAGCATTTCCTGGGAGTCCATTGATGAAGCATTTTGCAACAAAAGTTGTAAAAATTTGGGAAATGTAAGAGCAGAATTGGGAGTCAAGGGATTTTTTCAATAAAAACACCCATGTAATAGAAAACTCCAGAAATTAAGGCTTTAACAACCCAAATTATTTACAGTATTTTTCTCTCCCTCAGGATGTTCATTTCAAATGACAATAGTCATTTACACCAACTTGAAAAGTTATACTACTGCAAGTATATTACTACAAGTATAAAAAGAAAGTTATATTACTGCAAGTATATTACTGTTTTTTCTGCAAGTTCTGCAGTTTGATACCAAGTATTGCAGGGCTGATCTAAGTTTGCTGTTATTTAAGCATGAAGCAGATCAAGGAATCAACCCTGGTCATTGTTGGTTGGTCAAGCATACTGCTTCTAAGTACCTTCCACACTGCAAGCACATCAAAGGTGATCTGTATTGCTACGGGGTTTAATTCATTTTTTTTAATTTGCTGTTCAGTGAAAAAAGTAGTGCATGTGTCTGCTTCACTTCTTTGGGAATGAGTTAAAATTCCCTGAAGAGCAGATTCAGTGTGAAATATTCAGTGAAGAAAAGAAAGTTCCTAAGCAAATGCACCCATTTGTTACTTTTTTTTTTTTGCTTTAGGCAGTAGAATGATGTAGCTGAAATGCTGTACACAAGACCCTGGCTGGTATTTGGCAGGTGGTGAAGATGTTTATAGGCAGGCTCCTCTGTTTTTATACAGCAGTGATTCCAGGCTAGAGTTCTACTTCTTACCAGGCTGCAACAATGGCTCACCACACTAGTATATGTTCTGTCTTGATAGGGCATGGTCATCTGGTTCATAGTCTCATCAGTCCCAAGTGCTCTCTGAGAAAATGCTATCGCTGTTTGCAAAGACAAGCTTGGGGACAAAGTGAACCTGCACGTTTATCTCCCCCAAAGTTTGAGCTAACCCATAAATAGACCCAAGACTCTCCCTAACCACACTGGTATCAGATTTTTGCTGAAACATCCTTCTGAAAAAAGATCCTGACTTTCCAGTTAATGTTACAGTTAGGGTAGAAATCCATTCCTGCTGTCATTCTACAATTAGTCTGTGTGCTGACACCATGGATAAATCTGGCTCATGAGTTTCATTTCACTATCCAATGAAGTAATTTCACAAGTCAAGAAGGACATGAATGAGACTTGTACCACATTTTGGCATTTGGCAGTTATACCCTAACACTACTCACTGCCATGAGACGGAGATAAAGTCTTTGTTTTCCATGTTATGTAATAACTGATCAGTTGCAAAAATGAATAAAACAAGAGGACTAAGCTTTTTTCAGGCTTCCATGGGATTTAACTATGCCACATTAAAACAAAGAAAATTCACATTAATATAATTACTCCAGATTTATAATGAGTTATTGACAGAAAAATTTGGCTTAAGAGCTGTCAGGAAAGCTGAGTGCCTTAGCTTTCATTGTCCCTGTTAGAAATCACTAGCTTTCATTAGCTTTCATTGTCCCTGTTAGAAATCACTGCTTTGATTAAGACACTATTCTGTGGTGAAAATTAAACTGAGAAAAAAAGCAATACATTTTTTTTTAAACACAAGTATTCCTTTTTTCCAGTTACTACTTTTTGTCCTAATTCTTCTTCCTCCTACTTTAAATCAACGACCAGCTGCTCTCAGAAGTTCTGTAGACCTATATCTGAACACTCATTAAGAGTTTTTGTGGTTAAAATTCATGGATACCTCGCAGCTTTGGAAACCAAACTGGAAACAGTCAAGCTTCTTTTTATAACCGTGGTCAATGAAAACTGTTGTTTTACTCATATTATACTAAAACCTAACAGTGAAAAAGCCCTGTTTTGAATTTTATAAAGCTTTACCTCCACCTGCTGAACAGCGGTTTGATGTACATTGTACCTGGATGTCCAGGAATCCTTGAGGACGGATAGTCCCACTGCTAGGCAATATGGTAAATTCCTTTGACTTGACATTTCCTTGGGGTCCCTTCCTCCAGGATGGTCTTGTGATGTCTGAAATCTGAACAAAACTGGTAACACTTGGATCGCTGGGGCCATCTCCGGGGATACGAAGGTTAAAAGTCATTGGAACCAAGGATGTATTACAGAGGCAACATGATAATGTACGAGGAAATCCTATAAAGTAATGGCACCAAATATAAGTTTATGCATGAACTATCCCTTGCATCCTAGAGTCTATATTTATGATAAAAACTGTACTTGGAATTTAGCTCTTTTTTATTTTAATTACAGCTAACTGAGAAGCAAAGCAATCTTCAATCAATAATTAATCTTCAATCAGCTTCTTTTTACATTGCTCACAGAGGTTGCTTCTCTAGAAATACTACTTTCCCTGTTGCTGATCACCAAGGCCACTTGTACACATGACGGGGGTTCAGTCCTCTAAACTGAAATGGTGATTTTTTAATTGTGATGATTAAAAACCCACCATTTCAATTTAGGGGCTACCATCACTGTGACAGTGAGTGGCCCAATTCTTTTTTTTTTTTCTTCCCTTGTGGAGCCTACCTGCCTCTCCTGAAGTTGGGGGGAGATCTGCCGCCAGGCCACAGACCCTGAGCTGTGGGGGGCCCTGGTCTTTCCCTACACGCCAGCAGCACTTCCCGAGGCTGCCTGGGCAGGGTGCTATCTATTAGGGCTGGGCGAAATAGCACCATTTCATTTTGACTTCTGTTTCTTCATTTCAAAGGGACAGTGTTTCATTTTGCCATTTTGTTTCATTTCAAAACACTGTTCCATTTCATTCTGTCTAAACTGTTTCGCTGTTTCAACGCGTTTCACCCATAGGCTATAATGGGGAATCATGAAAATGCCTGTAACTTCGTTATTTCTTGCCTGATTCAGATGAAAATTGCAGGGATGGTAGCCCCTTCTAAGGGCATGAAGCCTGCTATGTTTCAAAGAAAAAGGTGTAGGGGTTTCTGGAGAACTGCACCTGAAACTGCTGAAAGCAAAATTGGTGTCACCTGCTGGCAGTGGCAGCCTGCCTCCTGTCATCCTGTGTGGAGATCTGGGGGCCCACACCCCCAGGAAGGCTGTGGCGCTGTGCCAGACTCCTCTGCACAGCCTGTCCCCAGCAACAGGAAGACTGGTGCTGCAGCTGGCCCCAGGCAGCAGTGACAGCCTCCTGTGACCCCAAGTGCAGATCTGGGGGCCTGCATCTCTGGGAGGAATCCAGCAGCCCTGGGAAGG
The DNA here is from genome assembly GCF_030867095.1 of Alligator mississippiensis. Taxonomy (NCBI): domain Eukaryota; kingdom Metazoa; phylum Chordata; order Crocodylia; family Alligatoridae; genus Alligator; species Alligator mississippiensis. Next base: position 39,764,465 of record NC_081833.1, on the reverse strand, counting down.
CAGGTTGAGCTCTGTGGGGCTGGCAGAGCTGCTCGCAGTACAGTCCTGCTTCTCCCCACCTTCTACCACTGGGTTGCACTCCGAGCCTGGTGGTGGGAGGTGGCGGACAGCCAGTTTCAGGGTCACTTCCAGAGTGCAGCCCTGGCTCCAAGTGCAGCCCTGGCCAGTGGCTCTCCCCGACCTCCCGCCGCCAGGCTCAGCTCTGTGGGGCTGGCAGAGCCACTCAGACTGCAGGCCAGTGGCAGGAGGCAGTGGAGAGCCAGGGCTACTCTCTGAGTGGCTCCACCAGCCCCATGGAGCTCAGCCCAGAGGGAGGAGGTGGCAGTAGAGCCAGTGGTGGAGCCGCTTGGAGTGCAGCCCTGGCTCTGAGCGCAGCCCTGGCCAGTGGCTCTCCCCTGCTTCCCACTGCCAGGCTCAGCTCCATGGGGCTGTGGAGCCTCCAGACACTGGGCAGTGCTCACCAGGGCTGCGCTCAGAATCAGGGCTGTGCTCCAAGCAGCTCCGCCATCCCATGGAGCTGAGCCTAGTGGCGGGAGGCAGGGGAGAACCACTCACCAGGGCTGCACTCCAAGTAGCTCTGCCACTGGCTCTCTCACTGCCTCTCACTGCTGGGCTGAGCTCCATCAGGCTGGCAGAGCTACTTGGAACGCAGCCCTGGCTCTCCCCCGCCTCCTGCCACTGGGCTACTTTGAAACTTGAAATATTTAGAAACTTTTGAAAAATTTCAACTGCCCTCATTTAATTTCAAAGCTGTTTCAAAGCCTTTTGTTTTGTTTCAATTTTGCTGTTTTGAGATCGAAATGCGTCAAACCAGCTTTGAAACGAAATGCTCATCAAAATTTTGCGCAGCCCTACTATCCATGCGGGTGCTGCCCCAACTCATAGCCAGCACCTGCTGAATCCAACTCTTCCCTGAGGCCGCTCGAGAAGCAGTGCCTGATAGGCTTCTAGCATATGGGCTCAGGGAAGAGTTGGATCTAGCAAGGGGCCCAATCTTTTTTTTTCCCCACAAGGCCTGCCCGCCCCTCCTGTGGCTGCGGGGTGAGCTGCTGGTAGGCCCTGAGCTGCAGGGGGCCCTGGAACTTTCCTCCATGGTCGTGGTGCCCCCCAGGGCCACCCATTGGGCAACTAGTGGGCAAGTGCTGCTCTAGGTCACAGGCAGCATCCAACCATGTCCAACTGTTCCCAGAGCTCGAGCTTGGGCAGCACATGCCCACTAGCAGTCTGTCCAGGAAGCCCCAAGGGGTGCCGCCACTATGAAAGGCAGGACTGGGGCCCTCCACAGCTGGGGGCTGCTCAGACCACGGGCAGCTTGGCCCTGGCTGTGGGAGATGTGGGTAGGCTCCTTGGTGAAAAAGAAAAAGGATCAGGCTGCTCACTGCTTCTGCCTTTAGCCTGCCTCCCCTGCAGTGGGGGCAGGGGTCAAAGGTGGGCAAGGTGTCGAAGGCTGCAATGTTACAAATAGCTATGTTGCAAACTAAACTACATGTGGATGTGGTTTAGTTTGCAATATAGCAAACTCATTTAAATCATTAAATCTGAAGACTGTGCCTTCTGTTCTCTAGCCAGTAAACAATAGGAGTTGACCTATCCTGATTCTCACCTCTTCACATGAATTTTTAGATAGTAACAGCCTCCCAAAACACATTTTTTGCCTTCTATTAACCAATAATTTTCTCACATTCATCTCTCAAGCAGATCTCCACTTTGCCGTACAATAATTTCTTGTAGCATTCTTTATAGAGAGTGACCTTGAATTCCACTTAGAATTGAATACAGAGTACCGCTTGCTTGATAGATAAAACATGATGGTGAATGTATGTTATATTGATATATACATTGTGAATCCACTTCCAGGTGAAATTCTAGGCTCTTTTTACTATCTAAAACACTCTAAATACCTGTTACCTCAGATCCTGAATATCCTTTAGGCCTCAGTAATATAACTGTTCTTGGCAGAAATGTTCTGTCCCTCTATAGTTTATTGTGCAGGCATAATGCAGAGGAAGATGCATTAGCTTGCAAGATCAGAACCTAAGCTATTACAGAAGTCAGCTGCTTACTTCACTAGCTAATCCTATAGGAATGAAGATGGCACATCCTTCACTCTCCAACTACAAAGCATTAGATGATATCAAAGTAAAGAAAAACCAGCTGGAGATATAGGATGTTGTGTACATATGTTCTTCAACTGGAACACTTTCTCAGACAATTGCTACAGGAATTTAGTATTAGAAGGCATTTAGCAGGAAGGTGGGATGTCACTGTGAAGGACACATGTACACTGCATAGAAACTAAAAAATGAACAAAGTCACCAGACAATGACAATAATTAATGGTATATATTAAAAGCAGCAAGGATGAAAAAACCTTTGTTTGCTGCTGAATGGGCCTCATTAATGAAAACCTCCTTAAAGAAAATGAAGCTAGTGTTACATAACTGGTTTTGTTTTTTCCATGGAAGATGTCTGTTTTTTGGGTTTTTTTGGTTTTGTTTTTTGTTTTTATTCAAAAGGAAACAGAGAAATTAAAAGCCACAACAGTGGCATACAGAAAGGAGGATACTATTTAGGAAAGGTAAATGAGTCTTCTTAAAAAGTCTGTGGACAGCATGAAAACACAGAGATATCCCAGGCACAGAATGATAATGTGCCTTCAATCAATCCACAATTGATTTCACATTTAAACTTTCAACCGTCTCTGTAAAAAGCCTTTTGTTCAAGATGGGAGAATCAGAATCTGCATTTAAATAGAGATGTTCTGAATGCACAGACATGGGAATGTGTCAGCAATGCTGTGCTTTCAATGGAGGAAGAGAAGATGCCAGTGATGAGGAGGATATCAATTCCTACTGCAGAGCTGTTTCATGGCTATATTAACTAGTAAAAAATAATGAGATGTCCTCACAGAAGGAATTAACTTTTCACACAAAAAGGACAGGAGGATAGGTAATTTTATTGCCTTGCAATTCTAATAGCAGGACTTTTATCGACTAGTGACACAGCTAACTCTTCCTCTCTGTGCAATGCACAGACCCCCAGGGAGAAGTTAACTTAACACTCCCTTCCCTCTGTCCTTCGGGGGCAACCATGGACAGTCATGCTGGTGCCAAAGAGATTACAAGTCTTGAGTTAAACAAACTACTTACAGATACTAGATAACCTTAGCACCAGCTAAATTGTTTACTTCCTCCTTGTATGAAATGAAATACAAAAAGCTCTCATTATTCCTTACTGTATATGGCTCACTTGTAAGGGTCTATAGTGCATATTATGATGCAGCTTTAACTACCTAGGGGACACGTTTACTAATATCCCGAGAACTCTTTTTTTCCCCATCTTCATTTAAAACTTTTCAAAGGCTTCAAATGCCTCATCCCTTTTAGCTGCTGCTAAATGGTTTTGTTTTTTTTTTGTTTTTTTTTGGTTTTTTTTGGGGGGTAAATGAAAACTCAATAAATTCAGGCTTCTGTTCAACACAGTGTTCCATTAATACATGTGCATTTATGACTAAGGATTGGCCATGCTCTGTGAGGGAAATCTGGGCTCTTCCAACTGCAGTGATCAGGATTGCCGTTCTGGCACCATGATCCATAAGCAAAGAACTACCTGCATCTATATTGTAGGATTTCAACATATGTATCAGTCTTCTGGAAAGAATGTTTTATTATATATTAAGCATGAGCAAACATGCATTTGAACACTCCAAAGTTCACTTTAGTTTGGAGTTCTTCAAATTCAGTGATTTTCAAGGCCATGTAACTCCAGTCAGGAGGGGTGGAAGCAGGAATCCCTGCGTGCCTCTTGCCCTCTGGTCTCCAGAAGTTCCTGAAGACAGCCGAGCACACACACTGTCCACATTTGGCTGCTGCCAAATCTCTGAATCACCCAGGTCCATCCCCTGCCCCTCTCCCCACTGTCCCATGATGCATCAATCCTCCCCCCATGGTTGCCTTGCCCACCCCAGCTCTGGCCCTTTAAGGGAAAAAACCCCCCAAAACCCCTGGACTTACCGGGTTCCTGCCTAGGAACCCTGGACTTACCGGGATCCCCACTGCCCCTCACTGTGTGGGGTTCTTCCATGAGCCCTCCGAATCCCCAAGGCTGCTGCAGGAGTCAGTGAGCCTGGGGTTTTTTTCAGTTATTTTTTCCCTAAAGGGCAAGAGCTGGGGCAGGGAAGGCAGCCGGGGGGCTGGGGAAGCGGGAGGGGGTCAGGGGGCTGGGGGAGGAGGCAGGGGAAAGGGGCTGACGGAGGTCCTCCCATGGTCCCCTCCCCCCTCCCCCAGTCTCCCCTCCCCTGGCCCCTACATACCAGCTCCGAGTCTGGGTCCAGCTCCCTGCTGCAGCAGTTGGGGACTGCCCGGATCACTGAAGCTCTCCGAATCTTTTCCGAAGATATGGAGAGCTTCAAATCGATTCAGACCTTTTTACTGGTTTCCTGATTCGATTTGGATTTGGAGATTCGGCCACCGAATGGGGCTGAATCTCCTCTGAATCAAATCAGCACCCAAAGCTTTGCACAGACCTAATTTTTATACCCCAAAGTCTGTTGCAAAGTAACAAATGTAATAGATGCTCTTCCACTAAAATATTTTAATACCATTGTAGGTCTTACTTAACTTAGCAACTGGGGATGGTGTACACTCACCAAAAGAGACATCACCAAAATTTAGGTATGGTACACTGAAATGAAATGTGGGTCCAATAACACAGCCACTGGAAGGAAAAAGAAAAAGCTGTTTAGAAAGATAGAGTTCAAAGCTTTCAGTTGCTGCTACAATTAACTTCAACCTGGAAAAGGTTGGAATCACCAGGTAGTTTCAAAACAGTACATTACCACCCATGCTTAGCAGGGCTTCAGTGTGAGTGGTAGAGAGTCTATATGAAGACTAATGCAGAGTGATGCAAAATGAGAAAAGCCACCTCATAGTTTCATAGATGTTAGGGTTGGAAGGGACCTATTAGATCATCGAGTCCGACCCCCTGCCCTGGGCAGGAATGAGTGCTGCTGATGTCCAATCTGAATTCGCTCTCTTCCAGTTTGTGGCCATTATTTCTAGTTACCCCAACAGGCGCCCTGGTAAACATTGTATCCCCTATTTCTTGCTGGCCCCCCCCGATGAGTTTGTAGGCAGCCACGAGATCACCTCTCAGCCTCCTCTTGCAGAAACATAAGAAGTTTAGGTCTCCCAATAGGTCCACATAGGTTTTTTTCTGTAGGCCTTTAACAAGATTAGTGGCCCTCCTCTGAACCCTCTCCAGGCCATCCACATCCCTCCTGAAGTACAGTGCCCAAAATTGGACACAGTACTCCATCTGTGGCCTGACCAATGCCGCATAGAGGACAATTATCACCTCCCTAGAACTGTTTGTGATGCACCTACTTATACAAGAAAGGATGCGGTTGTAGCAAAACCCCCCATTTTTTATTTTTATTTTTTTAAATGCATTCCCCCTCCCCCAACCATTTCTGAATTTCCATCTCTATTCCCTATAGATAAGTATAAGTGAGCTAAGACATAGGATAAGCTTCAGCATTTTATTTTGGTAGCAAGCTGTATTTGTTTTGTTTTTTTCCCCTTCTTTATAATGTATAATTACGATGTTTATATTGATTTTTACTGTTCTATATTACTGTTTTACTGGTACTACATGATTTAGGCCTACGTATCTAAGTTAGCATAAGTCATGTCAAGTTTCCATTTTGTTTGTCAAGTCTCCATCCTGTCCCCAGGCCTGGTTGTGTAACCCATGACTCACACCTACCCTTCCTATGTAACTTGGTTCCTGAATGACTGGGGATGAATGAGGGTGCTTGAGAGACAATGGCAGTAGGTCTAAAAATAGCTCCCTCCGAATGACCAAACCATCAATACCAATACCTGGACCAACGACCCAGCCCTTGGAACCACCCTCAACATTCAAGAAACAAAAGATGAGGCAACCCACCATTGTGCCAAGCTGCACATGCTCAGTAAGAACACCTGGAGCCCTCTGGAACAGGACTAACATTGCCTGGACAGGCCCTCCCTATAGGAGATCAGAGGTAGTCTGCCCCATAAAAGGGGTAGTGAAGACTGACTCCTTGGGACGCCCTCTCCATCTGGACCAGCACCATGCCACACCACCTATTTCCCAAAGGCCCTGCCGGCAACCCCCTCTGGACAACACCTGCTGGACAAGGACCCCTTTCCAGCCTGGATACGTAGCTATCACCCCCCACCCTCTCTTCAACCAAGGAGTTGGACTCTGCTTCTCTTCCCTACCTGGACTCCAACCCTTCCACTGAGTCTTTTTTCCTGCTGCCATTTTGTGTGTGTGTGTGTGTACACCACTAACTTCATGGGGCTGTGTAGCATGTTGTCTGTTTAATAAACCTGTTATTTGGACCCCTGAGTTGGGTTTTGCTTTATTATAGTGCAGACCTGCTCCAATCTCTGCTCCTCGTCCCTCTAACTTCTGTCTCATTTCTCCCTCTCCTGCATCTGGCTCACTGCCACCTCCAACACCTGTCCTGAGCTCCTCTCTGCCTCCAAACCCCCCATTTCTTTGCCACTGTCTTATCCTTATGCCTTTTCCCCTGAGCAACCAGGTTTCTGCCTCAGTTTCTTTCCTGGCTGTCTCCTCCTTGCCACCACTTATCTGCCCCCTACTCCGATATCTCAGCTGTCTGCCTCAGTTTCCAGCCCCAAGCTCCCAGGTTCCTGCCTCTCTCTCTTTCCTGGCTGCCTCCTCCTTGCCTCCGGGCTTCTTCTTTTTTTTTTTTTTCTTCTCTTTTCCCTCCCATGCACCAGTGACCTCGAGTAACCCTGGGGCCACTTGATCTTAAATAAACCCAAGCCTCAGCTCCTCAGTCAGCTTCTCTCTAGTCCACCGGTTCTAATCCCAGTTCTGGCAACTTTCACTCCCTACACTTTAACTCTCTCTCTCTCTCTTTCACCTTAACCTTCCCCCAGGTGCCCCAAGCACACACATACATACCGTACCATCCAAGTTAGGAACTTACCTATGTGTAGGTGGGTTGTATGTGTGTGAACTGGTGAGTGTGTGTGTGTGTGTATATCGTGTGCATGATATACAAATTAGTGATCTGTGTATGTGTACTGAGTGTGCGGGTACTGACAATTGTTTTTTGTCTAATTTTTAGTGTGTAGTGTGTATGTGCTTGAATTGGTGATAGGTATGCACGTGCCTGGGCTGGTTTGGATGTGTATGTGCCAGAGCTGGTAGTGTGCATGTGTATGTGTGTGTATGCACCTAATTGATTTGTGTGTTTGTATATGTGCAATTGTGTCACACCCTCCTAACAGCGCAATATTGAGATCCTGAGAGTTGGCCTGACCCCACAGGGCAACACGGTTAGCTTTACTTATTACCTGATCACACTGGTGACTCATGTTCATTTTGGAGTTGACTATGACTGACATCCCTTTCCACAGTTGTGCTTAGAGTGGTACCTCCCAGACTATAGGAGTGTTGATGATTCTTCCTCCCCAGGTGCAACACATGATATTTATCCTTGTTAAACTGCATCCTATTATGTTTGGCTCATTTCCCCAGCCTGACCAAATCAGCCTGGATTCGCTCCCTGCCGTCTAGTTTGTGTACCTCCCCTCATAGTTTGATGTTGTCAGCAAATTTGGACAGGATGCTTTCTACTCCCTTGTCCAAGTTACTAATGAAGATATTGAATAGTACCGGTCCCAGGACAGAGCCTTGGGGGACTCCGCTGCCCACGTTCCTCCAGGTAGAAACTGACCCGTCCACCACATAAGCCAATTTTCTTAATAATCTACATTGCAACTGTTTAATTTATTTATAAGAATTGGGTGTGACACTGTGTCAAAGGCCTTTTTAAAATCTAAGTAAAAACATCTACCTCTATTCCTTCATCCATACATTTTGTGACCTGGTTGTAAAATGAAACCAGGTTAGTCAGGCAGGATCTGCCTGCTATGAACCCATGCCGATTGCCCTTAGCATCATTTTACCCACTGGTCCCCCACAAATGTGATCCTTAACAATTTTCTCAAAGGTCTAACCAAGGACAGAGGTGAGACTAACCGGCCTATAGTTACCCGGTTCCTCCTTCCTCCCCTTCTTGAAAATAGGGACCACATTGGCCCTTTTCCAATCCTCCAGGACCTGTCCTGAGCACCACGAGTGCTCAAACAGTTGTGCCAGTGGCTCCGCTATGACTCCAGCTAATTCCCTAATTACCCTAGGATTAAGATCATCAGGACCTGTTTGACTTAAATACATTCAACCCCTCCAGGTGCCCCTTTACTAGGTCAGCACAAACAGTTGATGGGTTGGTATCTATACTGGGCTTACCTAAGGTCCCAATGGAATGCATATTTGTATTTGTGTCCAGGAACACGGATGCAAAGAAATCATTTAGAAGCTCCACTTTGACCATCCTAACTGTTACCAGTTTCCCTAGTTCATCCTGAAGGGGCCCTAATTTGTGCTGGTATTCAATCTGACTGATTGAGTTAAATTTCTTCTGTGAGGTCAAGTAAATCTGGAAATAAAGATTCTGTTCCTCCCTTGTCAAGGATCTGTGGATACAACAGATTCACTTAGCATACATGGCCCCTAAAACCTGATCCAATAATGGAGCCAGTGGAAAGCCAATGAAGCCTAGAGTACTGGACTAGGACTCAAGGTTCTATTCCTGGCTCAGCCACTTGCCTAGGGTGACTTTGGGCCAGAAACTTCATTGCTCTGTGTCTCCCCATCTGTAAAACAGAGATCATGATAGTAACCTCCTTTGTATAATTTTAGATCTAATGATGAGAACTGCTATACTTATAGTTCTATATATAGGATCTACTGATGAAAAGAGCTAGGTGCCATTAATGTAACAAGGCTTCCAGATCATAGGTTCTAATTGTTAGCAATATTTCTCAGATAAATGGTGTTTATCTGGTGAACAAAGTAAGTCTTTCCCTTGATAAATATAGGCCCAAAGCAATTAAGTTGCAAGATCTTGAGACAGGAATTCAGGGAAGCTCAAGACACCTATCAACATCCCCCTGCAAGTGCAATAGCATTAATGTGATTGCTGTACAAGAGTTGTCAATAAGTCACTTGTACACTGGGTGATAATTAAACCAAAGCCCAATGTATACTAGGGCTGTGTGAAGCTTCGGGTGCTGATCTGATTTGAGGAGATTCGGCTGGATTTGGTGGCCAAATCTCTAAATCCAAATCGAATCGGGGATCAATAAAAAGGTCCAAATCAATTCAAAGCTCTCTAAATCAAATTCAGAAAAGATTTGGAGAGTTTTGATGGTTCAGACAGTCCCCACCCACTGCAGCAGGGAGCTGAACCCAGACTTGGAGTTGGTAAGTAGGGGGCGGGGAAGGTGGGGCTGGAAGAGGGGGGAGGGGACCATGGGGAGACCCCTACCAGGCCCCATCCCCTGCGTTCTCCCCCAGCACCCACCATGGCTGCCCTGCCCAGCCCCAGTTCCCCATGCTTTAAAAAAAAGCCTGGACTTACTGGGTGCTGCCAGGTGGGGGGGCGATCTCTGCTGCCCCCCACTGCCCCACGCAGCATGGGGGGCTCTGGTACAAGCTCCCCCTACCCCCACCCCCCCATGGCTGCCCCGCCCACCCCAGCTCCAGCCCTTTAAGAACCCCCCCAAATCCGACCCCCAAACTCACCAGTTCCTGCATCAGTCTTGGGGTTTTGGGGGGCTCGTGGAAGAGCCCTCCATGCAGTGCGGGGCAGTAGGGGGCAGCGGAGATCGCCCCCCGCCAGGCAGGAACTGGTGAGTGCAGGATTTTTTGTTTTTTCTTAAAGGGCCAGAGCTGGTGTAGGCGGGGCAGCCACAGGGGGGCTGAAACAGCAGGAGGGGGTTGCGGGACTCATGGCAGAGCCCCCCCCCCCCATGTGGCATGGGGCACTGGGGGGCAGTGAGGATCACCCCCCTGCCTGGCGGCTTTTTTTCTCCAAAGTGCCAGGAGCTGGGTCGTATGGGACAGCCATTGCCAGGGCCAGGAGAGTGGGCAGGGGATGGGCTTGTGTGATTTGGCAGCAGACGAATCTCTGAATCAGATTTGGTCAAATCGATTTGGGACAGTGATTCAAATCACCAAATCGAATCACTGTCCCCCAAATTGGCCAAATCCGAATCTGAAGTGAATACTAGCCGCTTCGTAAAGGCCTAATGTATACCTGCATCAGCACTAGAAAACTGCACTGCTCTCAGGCTAGCTCACTTTTAAGTTCTCATTTTCTCTTTCATTCCTCCACTTTTTCACTGATAGAACTAGGACATTTGCGAACTCCATTGAAGCCCATGTGTGGGGTTAGAAAATGCTAACCAACCATTTATAGGTACAACCTGACAGGTTCAGTACGCTAAGATCCTTTTCTCTTAATGGAATTGAGAGACTATAATGAATTGTACCTCCAAGTTTTTTTCTTAGCACTGTGATGGCAGCCACACTTCCATTTTAAATGGATGATAAGGTATTTTCCAATAGTTTGTTGGGGGAACTTCACCTTGAGTTTGCATGCAGTGAGCACTGTTTCTACTTTTTCCAACACTATTGCCTCTTTTCTGGCAATGGTGTGAGTAAAAATATATCTTGATTTCTTCTGGTTGATTTCTCATTGAAAAAGAAATCAGCGACAAGGAATTGGGTATATTCTGATTTTAATTTTGTTTACATTTTATAAATGCATCACAAGTCCTGGAACAGAAATTGTCAAAGAGCACATGGAGCGCTCTTACCTTTAAGAAATTTCAACCCTACACTAATATTCAGTCAATTCTGCCCCAAGAGCTTTCTCTATTCAAATATGAAGGCAGAGATCAAAAGGTCTTCTGCTGGTCATACAGCTGCCTCCTTGCAGACCATGGACTCTATACAGAATATTTCAGGACAAAAATCTAACAACCATTGCATATCTTCCCAAGGCAGCCAGTGAGCCAGCAGACTATGGGCTAGTTCTTATTTCCTTTTACCTGCTCAAGTGGCACATACTCAGCAGCATTACCGCCATTTTCTGCCAGCAGTGCACAGTTTGAGACCCTATTCCACGTGCAGAATCTTGTGCATCCACACTGCATAAGTGTATGTCACAAGAATCCTTCCATGTTTTAGCCTAAAGGTTAATGAACTCAGAAAGGAGGAGACCCAGGTTCTAGGCCAGCGATAGGGAATTATCTTGGCTGGCAGGCCACTTAATGAGTTTTGGTGAGCTGTTGAGGGCCACATACATAAAAACTTTCAGGAGATGATATTTTAATAAATTATAGATAAAAACAAATCATACTAAAAATCAAATATCTATTATAACATTTTAATTTTTAAAATTATTTTGTCTTGATTTATGTGTTTTTGAGTAGTGTATATAGAGGTGATTGCATAATAGTTCAAAATAAAGTCCTACTCTTGTATATTCTGGGGGAGGTGGGGGGGGGCCGCATGTGTGTGGGGCGGCGGTGTGGGGGAGTAGGTGCGCACACGTGTGGAGGGCTGCTCATGTGCTAGGCCCCAGGAGCTGGCCAGGGATGGGGAGAGGGAGGGGGAGCAAGGGGCACATGCAGCAGAACTCACCTGGGCAGTGGGGTGCAGGTATAGTCCATACTCCCCTCCCCCCATCCAGCTTGTGGCTGCCCCTGCAGTGCTCAGCATGGTATTGAGCCCTTCCCACTCCTGTCTGGGGCAGCCTACATCATGCTCCTGTCTGTGCCCACCAATGGTTCTGGCTCTGCATGCACAGCTTCCCAGTGGGGCTCCTCCTGGTACACAGCTTCCCAGTGGGGCTGCAGCTGCCTGGGTAATGCTCGACTCCCGCCACTTCCAGCAGCTCCTCCTATTCCTTCTACTCTTGCCATTGCTGCACTGCTCTGGGCATCAGGTAGCATGGGAAAGTAACAGCAGGTATGAGGACATGTGCTAGACATGACACATCCAGCCAGGTGGAGGGCAAACTGCAGTTGGGTGGCTCCTGCCCCACTGCACAGAGCTCCAGCTCCCAGCTGCCTTCCACTCACTTAGCTGCCTGGCGTGATGAGCAACCACCTGCAGGTGGCCAAGTGGGTGGAAGGTGGCCAGGAGTTGGAGTTGGAGCCCCGTATACTGGAGCAAGATCTGCCCGGCTGCAGCTTCCCCCGTCTGGTTGGGAATGTGGTGCCCAGTATGCATCCCCATGGCTGCTGTTGCTTCCCCACACAACCTGCTGTCCAGAGCAGCAGAGCAGGGGCAGGAGGAGGAGAAGCTGCTGGAAGCAGGGAGAGCCAAGCAGTACCCAGGTGGCTACAGCCACACAGGAAGCAGCCCTGCCAGGAAGCTGTATGCACTGGCAAGGGCCTTGGGCAAGCACAGGTGGGAGCACGGCACGGGCTTCTCTGGGCAGGGCTCAGCCCCATGTGGAGTGCTGTAGGCTGGATCAGATCAATTGGCAGGCCAGATCAGCTTGTGGGCCATAATTTTGCCAACCCCTGTTCTACGCCCTTCCTGCTAACCCAAAGGAGTTTTGAACATGTATCTCCTGCTTCCTAGCACAGTGCACTAATCACCAGGCTACAGGCCCTGCTCCATCCCTCAGAGACAGAGATGGAGATGGAGACAGACACAGATGTGTGGTGAGGAGGGAAAGCAAAGCTAGAAGTTGTGTAACTAAGTAAGATGGTTGCTGCGGTGGATGGGCAGCCCCTCTGGTTCTAGTCCTGGCCCTTATCTGTGGCTGGGAAACACTATGCTGGGAAATAGGAGAAATACAAGTTCAAACCTGCTCTAGATAAGAGGCTGTAAATCTGGGTCTCCGGGTCTCCTACTTCCTGAGTGAGTTCCTAGACCTCTTCCTTCAGCATCTAATACCCACTGCCCATGGATTTTTACCTAGCCACCATTTGGGGACTGTTGTTCACCCACGTACATGGCACCATGTGCATAAACCTTCCTAGTCAGAGTGCAAACTACTGAGCATGCACAGTGGAGGAAGGTACTGCACATGGAATATGATTACTAACTAGAGCTGACAAATGATTAAAAAAATTAGTCACAATTAATTGCGAGATTAAAAAAAAAAAGTCACAATTAATTGCAATTTGAATTGCACAGTTAAACAATAGTCAGCACCCTCCCCACCACCACCTAACAGCCCAGAGCCCATATGCGCTGTGGCTTCGCACTGCCAACACCACCAGTCCACAGCCCTAGCCCCACACCCGACCCCAGCCCGCTCTGGACTCACCCCAGCCAGGGCAGACCAGCTGGAACCCATACAAACAGCCCCAACCCTGACCCACCCTGAGCTTGCTCCAAACTCATCTGCCCATGATAAGCAGTGTAGCAGCCAGGAAGAAGCTACTACTCAGTGTGGAGGAAAAGCAGGCTCTTCCCCTCACTGCTGCTGGGCCCTTCTTGCTGCAGCCACCCAGAGCCCCTGTGACTTCTCTACACTGCCACCAATGTCCCACTGAGCGGCCTGGAGTCACCGGTGATGGCAGCAGACAAGAGCCACAGGGCAGCCTGGGTGTGGGCTCTGGGCAGCTGCAGCAGGATGGGCCTGGCAGCAGTGAGGGAAAGGGGCCACTTTTCTCCCCATGCTGAGTAGCAGCTTCTGCCCAGCCACTGCTCAGCATGGGGCAGGCCAGGGTTGGGGTTGTTCTCGCAGGTTCCAGCTGGTCTGCAGCTGGTCTGTTCCGCTGGTCAAAACAATGTGTGTGATTAACACGATTATAAAAAATTAATGTGTTCATTTATTTTTGCGTTGATTAACTGACAGCCTTATTAGTAACTATGTGTAAGAGCCCAAAATGGCAGTTACATGGCTGGGAAATTGGGCATGTTAAATGAAAGATCCCTGTGTATAACAGTGGCAAACAAGCTTCTTTGTAGTGGGGTGCAAAGTGGACCCTATTCAATTCGGATTTGGATTCAGCCTGAATCCGAATCTGAAGATTTGATGCAGATTTGGAGAATCAGTGATTCGGACACAGATACAGCTTTAAAAGTTTTTTCTACCTACCTTGAGGTACCAGGCACAGGTCGTCATTGCTGCGATGCTGGGGTGCATGAAGCATCCCACAGGAATGCAGGGGGCACTCCACGAGCTTGGCGGTGAACCCAGAAGTGGACCAGAAGTACTTCTGGTCCACTTCAGGTCTGCCAGGGAGTGTGTTGGAGCCCCCCCACCAATGCTCTTGTGGAATGCTCCATGTGCCCCAGCATCGCAGCAATCACCAGCTACCTGGTGCCTGGAGGTACACAGAAAAAACATTTAAAGCTGTGTCTATGTCTGAATCTCTGAATCTCTCCAAAATCGATTCAGTTGCAATCACCACCTCACCAATCTTAAAAAGGCTTTCACATAACAAGGACACTCCTCCAGAGAGATAGATCAGACGTTTGAAAGAGCCACCCGGATACCATGTGAAGAATTGCTGCAGTACAGAAGAAAAATCCCCACGAATCGCACACCACCGGTTATGATGTATCACCCCTCCCTCAAACCCATATGGAAAATCCTCAAACAACTGCAACCCATACTAGAAAGAGACCCTATTCTTAAAGAGATCTTCCCAGAACCATCCATCCTAGCCATCAAACAAGGACTGAACCTTGTTAACCTCATCACCAGAAGCAAATTTCCTACAGCCCAAAACACACCAAATGGATCCAGACCATGCCATGACAAGAAATGCAAAACCTGTCAACACATCTCCACCACCCCCACAATTACTACACCCCACAACCGAGCCATCAACATTCTCAAATATATTACGTTTCTGGAGCTGCAGCTGTAATATCTCATCCAATGCACCAAATTCCTGGATGGAAAATACGTAGGAGAGACCAAACAACAAATGCACACCAGAATGAATGCACACTGGAAATTTCTAAGACAAGAATACCCAATGACCTGTGGGGGCACATTTCTCATCGAAAACCACTCTCTCTCCAATCTCTCAGTTTTAATCCTCAAAGGAAACTTACAAAACACTTCTCAGAGACGCACCTAGGAACTTCACCTCATCAACCCCCTGGATACTAAAAATCATGGACTAAAAATCATGGACTAAATATAGACATTGGATTTATGACACATTACAACCTGCCCAACATCCGAGTCCCCAGGTACCTCTCCACTATTTAACTGCTACATTCATCCCCCTTCTCCCCCCAAACCTAGCCTGTCTCTCACCCACTGACTCCTCAATTTACATCTTCACTGATTGCCTATCTTGTATGCATACCAGCCCAGCCTCTGGCTTCTTTACTTTTCATCCCATCCAGGAAGAGCACACACCAACTGCAGAAATGTCCTCAGCCTGACGAAAGGTTTTTAAACCCTAAAGCTTGCTTAAATAGTTGGAAAAAAATTATTAAGTTGGCCTAATAAAAGATATCAGATTCACCCGAAGAACCTTGTCTGCCTACATCCTTAGACCAACACAGCTACAACCTACACCCCTGTATGTATAACAGTACCACTTAGTGACACTTGCCATATCACAAAAGAAAGTTCCCTCTAAGACTGCCCTGATTATAGACTGTCCTAATGAAAAATACTGCTGTTTTTGCTCACTGGTTTGTGTCAGTGCTTGAATGAGTTAAACTCTTCAGTGTCTGCTTTGGAACTCTGCATACAGTGCTATCTCAGGACTCTGTGCACAACAGCTGATAACAGTGCAGTTTCCAGACAGCAAATTCTGAAACAGCTGAACCTTTTGAGCATGTTACAGCAAAAACACTTAATGCTTGGTCAGAGGGGAGGAGTGGGCAAGGGACCCACAGAGGGCTGGAGCAGTCTAAAGCGGTCTGATTTAATTTGGTGAACTCAAGGTCTCTCAAACACTTTGGGGAGGGGAAGGCACAAAAATTACTTTGTAGTAGAACTACTGCTTATCAGATGGCTTATTATTATTTATGTATTTTTATACCACAAACGTTGGAGTCTCAGTCAGGAGTCTATTATGCCAGTTATATGAAAACAGAAAAGAACCCCACAGTCCCTCAAAAGCCTGCAGCTGAAGTATAAGAGAAGAGACAGAAGGATGCAGACAGATGGCCAGAAGATAGCGAGAGTATATTGGTCAGCATGGTGGGCAGCGATCTCAGCGCATCAGTGGCCTAAATATTCATAAATGTTAGGGTCGGAAGGGACCTCAATAGATCAGAGTCCGACCCCCTGCATAGGCAGGAAAGAGCGCTGGGTTCAAATATTATCAAGTGTTCTGCAGGCTTCACAGCAAAGGAGAGTTTTCAGTTTGGACTGCAAGGAGAATTATTAAAAAAAAGCTTTGTGGATGTTTACAGGGAGCTTCTCCGACGCATGAGTGACAACATGGCACAAGCACAAAGGTGGTCCTTTGAGTATTTACTAAATAGGCAATGGAGGTTGTCATCATGATAGTCATGAGGCTGACACTTGCCTCTAAATACTGAATGAGATATAATAGGGAGGTAGAAGTGGGGCTACAAAGGGGGAAAGGCAAGACAAGTAGCTTTTGTCTGATATGATAAAGAAGTTGGGGGGAGGGGCAGTGGAGGGATGCAAAGAGAAAAGTGACATCCTCAAAGCAATGGCATAGAGAAAAGATCTTTGCAGCAACACTCTGAACAGATATGCACAAGGAAAGACTGAATTTGACAAGGTTAGAAAAAAAACCTAGTGCAGTAACTGAGATGTGAGATGCTAAGAGCCTGGATAAGAATTTCAGTTATAGAAGGATAGGAAAGGAAGTAGCTTAGAAGAGTGCAGAAAAATCTGCAAGATTTAGACAGCCTAGGTGTGAGGACTAAATGGATGTTCAGGTCAAAGGGAATGATTATGGCTGATTGGTAGGAGAGTCACAAGTTTCTCAGGTAAGAAAAAAGGAGGTAGTGGGATCACTTTAAGGGGAAGATAAAAAGGTCTCTTTTAGCCATTTTGAGCTTACTCAAAAGCTCAAGCTTCTCTCCATAAGGAAATGCCAGACAGGCCAAAATTTTAGTATGTGCAGAAATGACAGGTATAGAGTAGGCAACTAGGAGCCTGGGTTATAATCAGCTGTTATGGTGGATGTTAGCAATTTGAAGACATTTGTTTGGTCAATAGAGCACATGAGAGATGTGTAGAGAAGGCATGAATGCTTATGTGGCCAATTACCAGATCTGTTTTCAAAAGGAGCATGACCTATCTCCCTTCCTAATTTAAGTGTTATAACGCCAAATTAATATATACAAGATAACAGTTCTGCACCTAAGCTAGCATTCTCAGATTCTGCCAGCCAATGCTCAGCTGAAAGGACCTCTACATTTACTTCCAATTACAGATTTGTGGTGACTGGGCATCCAACCAAATCCAGAAGACATGCCCACTTTAATCAGGAGGAGGTCACAATGCTAATCAGCACAGTCAATGGAAAAGGTGATATCAGAATGATATCTCTGCTGATGAAGGGGTGCCTATGAGGAGATATGAATGGCAGTTCTGGATGGGATAAATGGTATGAGAAGGGAGTGGTGAAGAAAACACTAACAAGGAGGCATGATACATCACAGGATAATGCCAAGAAATAACGTGGCTGACAAAACACAAGCAAAAGAGTCTACAGCTCTGGCTAGAATGGGGTCAACTGGAACAGTCCCACTCTGAGGGGATAGTGGTGCTCCAGAGCATCTTTGCAGAGGCCATCCAGGGGTTAGTGGGATCGGAAACTCTCTTATGAGCTAACAGGTGAGGTTGCAGAAACCGCAATTAAATTTTTGCCTTGAAATTTAAGAGAGTTCCTACAGCTGGACAGCTCTATGCCGTTAGAGATGTCACCTCATGCAGAGACAACACATCCTTCCACCAATCTCCTCCAAGCTTCAGCTGGGACTCCTAGATGGGCTGATGTATACATTCAGTGCAGCAGTTTGTCTTCTTTAACTTGGAGTAGCCCAGTAGCTGATGCCCTGAAATCATACCCAGCCTGTGCCTCCTTACATAAGGGTGAGAGATTTCTGACAGTCTTTTTCCTTCTTAATCATCCAGGAACAGCCCCTCATGCCAGTGTCAGTCAAAAGAGGAGACCCTCCCAGAGATATATGCTTCCTTCCCAAGAAGTAGAAACCAAGGGAGCAGATGAGATCACAGAGAGACTAAGAGGAGAAAGGGACTAAAAACAGAACCCTGAGGGGCAATGAGAGGAGAGTGAAGAGCCTTTAAAGGATCCTATGGAACAGCATTCCCAATAGGAGGTGAACACAGGAGTGCAAACTCATGAAAGAAAGGGAATGGAGAAGAAGATCATTAGTGACCTGGTTCTCTCAGAAAAGGCAGAAGCTACAATGAAGGAGAAGGAGTCTAGAAAACAGGAAACAACAAGCAGGTTCCATTATTCTTGAGACAAAGGAAGTTGAGCTGGCAGTTGGAGGGGAAAGTGAGATAAAGTGTAGAGTCAAATGAAAAGATGACTGTCCACTTCAACCTGCCTGTTCAACATGTCCTGTAATTACATAGCCACACACTGTTAGAGTGGATGTAATTACAGGTATCTCAATTCAGGAGGCATCTGGTGACTGCTCTGTACAATCAATGTGAGGGATATATTAAAAATCATGTCTTGGTAGAAGGCAAAAACCACTCCATGCAAAAACATACCAAAACCAATTTGGGGAAGGAAAAGCATTATGACAAAACATTCCCTGTTGGTTGCCAAATAGAAAAGCTGGGTACTTTCAACCACCAAACCAACACCATGTTTGACTTGTTAATTTCTAGATGGTACAGTAATCAATTTTGGCTTAATTTGTTATTTAACTCCATCACCTCAACTGGATGTCATTTTACTTGCTCATCACTCTAAAATAATAACTTCATTTGATTCTTAACTCTGATTCCGAAGTTCAAACCTGTACTACCCCCAGCTCTGGTCTATTCAACAGCTTAAAGTAGATCATGGAGCTTAGTAACATCTCTGTTAATGTAACTGATGCAATCATACCATCTTTTACTCATCTCTACAGGCTAAATATCCCCAGTTTTGTCATCCTCTCTTCATGTATGGTCTCTTCCGTTCCATTTATAGTCTGTGTTCCTATATGTTGTACACACGTCATACTATGTCTCTTTTCAAATAAGACGCTTTAAGCAGGATTCTAAATGTGCCTGGACCAGTATTTATACAGTAGCAGCACAATAACTTGGGATATAGGCAATATACTGCTCGGATACAAGCCTCCTTTATTGCTGTTTCTGACTGGACCAAGAAGACAAATGTATAACAATAAAATACCTACCAGACAGCCTTTTCCTCTTCCACGTTAACCAGTCCAATGCCTAGCATGGGCATTACTTAGCTTTTAGGACTAGAGAACTGATATGTGGCATGTCTTGACTCCTGCAACCCAGGGCAAATGCAGACTGTGACATACAGGAATGTCCTGAATATGCATATGAGAATCTGAAGATACTTTTTGTTGACTCTATTAACAGTAATACATGCATAGCCTTACTTTATGTTCACAATATAATTGATGCTTACCAGCATGGTAGCACTCTCCTACACTTGTGGTTGGAGTAATTTTATTTCAGAATGCCCTTGGACAAATATAAGAAGGACCTTCCAAGGGCTGCCTGTAAACTGCACCCCAGCCCAGTATCTCCAAAGTGATGAGCAACTGCTCCACCAGCCTCAATACATCCCATCCTTCAGGCTTATAAGAGGGAGCAACTGTGATAGCATAAGGTAGCTCTATGTTTCTCCAGCACTGAAAGAGTCTTCTCTCATCACTTGGAGCTCAGTGGCAGCCTCTCTACATCATTAGGGTGCCCAACAAAGGTTGGAGAAGGCAGCAGGATTGGCCCTTCAATTCTGTACTCTGCCCCCACATTAATTCAAATTGTGAAGATCATCCTTTAAACCAGATGCAGTTTAATCTTCACTATTCTTTTTCCTTTAGTTGTATCTGTAAAATTAATGATCTTGTGAATCAACATTTATCTCATGAGATGTATGAACTACCACAACACTTGCTGTTGCTAAGAATAGGAAATGCCTAGTCAAGTACAATATGCTACTAGCTGCTGCTGTGCTGCCTGCTCTATCTTTGGATGAAAATGTGAGGTTCCAGTTAGACAACCAAGCTGAACCCACTTTACAACATTGATAGGTTCCAGAATCTCACTGTCAACAATGATCTGGTGTTCCCTGCTTTGGGGCCAGTTTCTCAAGATGATCCCAACTAATTTTCAATGGGAGCTAAAACACTCAGTACATCACAGAATGAGGCTATTTATTAATTTCCCTAGTGTACTATGTATAGCAAAACTTAGGATGCTCCAGCACCAGAAAGTTACCCATCTAATGCTCAAGCAGGTTTCAGATGACACGATGACTGCTAAGGTACAAATGGCCAACTGTTACCATGAACTTAAAACATTTAAGAATGAGTTCTTCCACCTTCTAAATCCTCCAGACACTGAGCACTTCCAAAGTGCCCTTAAAACAACCAGAAGTATCAGAGCTCACTAGCTAGGGCAGTCCTTCCTATGTAGCTGCCTTTCTGTACAATCCTCATTCAAATATTTCTCCAGAAGAGACTCTTTCTTTTAGAATGAGCAATGACACAGAAAACACTACATTAGTACCCATGACAATTTTTTGCATGTGGATACAAATGGGCCTCAGAAGATTGCCACTGCATGCAGAAGTTGATGCAAATGGATTATCCCGAAGTGTTCAACTGGCCTGATTTGAATGGTTGCCCAGTTATTGCCACTCATTGAGGGACAGGAGATCTCCAAGGTAAATTAGTTTGCAGAAACTTCCTCCCTTCAAAGAACCTTACACTTCACCATATAAATGTGGTAACACCTAAGAGACAGTGGATAGATTATGGTTATTGTTGAGGACAAGGAACCATGATCCTGGCTTCTAGTCTTGGCTCTGGTGCGACTCTGGACAAAATTTCTTACCTTCTCTGTGCCTCCATATGTCCATTTGTAAAATGAGATGGGAATACTCAGTACATAGGAGCCCTGGGAGAGTAAAAACTATCTAAAACCAGAGGTGTTGTGAAAATGCAAATGATCTAAGAATAAGTACTATAATCCATCTTACCTAATAGTCAGGTTCACAGACTTGGGTGATCCATTTATGTTGAACCTAAACTCCTCCGTGAACTCTCCTAAGATGGTGGAACTGAACGAGATTTGGATGGTTTGAAGCCCACCTGGCAGAATGATGCCTTCCTTAGGATCAAAGGTGAAACAAGAGCCAAGAGCAGTAGATGCAGGGATCAAGTTAAACAGGGCATCAATGGCTCCTTTGTTAGACAGAATTGCCTGCAACAGGAAAAAGGATAGAAAGAAAACATACAAGAAACCTTCCTCGCTCACATATTGAATTGATTTGTTTTCTAATTAAATGA
This sequence comes from Alligator mississippiensis, assembly GCF_030867095.1. Taxonomy (NCBI): domain Eukaryota; kingdom Metazoa; phylum Chordata; order Crocodylia; family Alligatoridae; genus Alligator; species Alligator mississippiensis. The sequence continues at coordinate 39,743,097 of NC_081833.1, read as the reverse complement.
TTGACATCTGTAAAGTGGAAAGGCGGAGAAGGGGGATGAGTCACTTGGCACTGCCAGCTGGAAGCCAAGGAAGATACAATGGGTCAAATGCTGCACTCCCTTACACTCATGTACAGCTGCAGTAATTCCAAATAAATAAAAAGCGTTACTCTGGATTTACACCAGTGACATTGAAAAGAGAAAACAGTCCTCTATGCTGAACATGCAATGCAAGACAGACACTCAGGAAGACCCTTCTGGGTTAGCTCCATTGCCAAAGAGCAGCCAAGAACAATCCCACCACTACTGATGAATCATTCTATGACCATGTTGCTCGTGATGGGCCCTCATCTTGCAGGGTGCTGAAAGAATTTGATTCCTATTCCAGCACTAAGCCGAGGGCACTGGCTCTGTGGTATTATCACACTGACAGTACACATTTCTTGTTTAGAGCTGGGAACATAAACCACTGCAAACAGAAATGTTATAGCTTTGTGTTTTATAGATAGGTAGATTAAACAAAAACAGATATAAATTTAAATGCAGGCAATATAATAGCAAAACCTCCCAGTTTCATGTGCAAATGATGTGATAAAACATATTATACAGATACCCAGTCACACCCTTCCCCAGGAGTATCCTTATATTTATTACTCAGTTGCTTATCCTATCCTTGAAAAGTGCTTTGGGATCATCAGATGATAGGTGTAATGATACTGAAGTGCAATTTTTATTAATCCACTTCTCGTTTTATTGACCACTATTCTTTGTATGTAACAAGCTCACCTGCTGTTCATTGCACTTTAAAATATTCTTGCTATTTCCAGAGGCATCCACAATACCAGTTCAATACAGCGCCTTTTCATTTTTCTTTAATTTGCTGGTTATCTTGACTAAACTCTATAGGCCAGCTGAGAAACAGGGTGCATGCTACCCCTCAACCTCCCATTCAAACAACTGTCATCTCACAAAGATTCAGAAGCATAATCTATGAATTTTATAATTACTCACACACAAATGTGATTTGGGACTAGATTCAGAAAGTTCCTAAGCACCCACAAAGCCCGCTGACCAGAACAAGAGCCAGAGGAGGCTCAACTTCTCTCAAGATCAGACCCTTTATGTTGGTCAAAATGTCACCACTTCTTTCAGCAAATGTTGGCAGTGTGTCTCTGACAAATTTTGCTTAAGGCAAAGTTGTAAATTTCCTGACTGCTACAGGGCAAAATCCTGCCACTTCCATAGACACATTTAATCTATTTTAGGGTCTGGGCTTTTTTTTTTTTTTTTTTTCTTTACTACTTTTTGTCCTTGCAGAATCTGGCAAAGGAATTGCATCAGAAGCAAGAAAATGTGGCTGCTGCGTGTAGTTCACACTGCCCTATTCCTCAATGAAGGAAATAAAAATAAGCATAAAACTACATGGGCCTCTCACACACCTTGCTTCTCAGTCACACTAGATACTAACAGAGGCTGCACCATGATAAATTTTACTCACTGCATAGCTGCCAAGAAAAACATTTGACTAAGGGCAACATCCAGTTATTCAAATTTTCTCAAGTACGGAAAATAATAAATGGATAGAGAAAGAAGCAATAAGGCATCGGCATTAAAAATTCAGAGAGCAAAATATTTTTGTAAGGAAACACCTTGACATGTCCTTTCCTGCCATACCCATGCTTTCAAAAACGTCCAGTATGATGCATTGCCTCATTTAATACCTCTTTAGGTTGCTGTGTTTTCCATTTGTGCTAATATTTGATGCCTTTGTAGGGGGTAAATGATTAGGACGTTCCTTTGCAGAAACTCTGTTTCTTAACGATTCTTAAAGTCCTTGCTGCAAACAGTGTGAAGGCTGGGGAGGGATTCATGGGCAGTGAGATGTATTAGGAATCATTTGCAAAGAACAATTTTGAAACAACAGAGGAAATGGTATTCCCTTAATCTTAGGAATTACAGGATATAGTGAACAAGAGGGTTGTTTGCAGCAAGCTTCTGGGAAGCGGAGTTCAAATGCAGCAACCTTGTTGCAGCTATGGTGTCGTCTTAATAATCACAGCACAGTGGGACATGAACCAAGTCAAGAGCTGTCTTTTATATGCAGAGTAGTGGCTGCATATTAGGGCTGTGTGAAATTTTGCTGGCTGTTTCGTTTTGACAGTGTTTCGACTCATTTTGAGGTCAAAACAGCAAAATTGAAACAAAAAAAGGGCTGCAAAACAGCCTTGAAACAAAACAAGGCTAGTTGAAACGTTTTGACCATAGTGCTGGGGAAATGAACTCAGCCCACCTGGGCTGACTTCCCATCCCCCGGCACTAGATCACGCTGGGGGTGGGAAGTCAGCCCAGCTGGGTTGACTCTCCATCCCCCACACTAGATCACACTGGGGCTGGGCTGACTCCCTCCCCCAGTGCAATCTAGCACGGGGGATGGGGAGTCAGCCCGCTTGGGCTGACACGCCGCCCCAGCACGCTCTAGCACTGGGGATGGGGGAGTCAACCCAGCTGGGCTCACTTCCCATCCTCAGCAGAATGTCGAAACAGCCTTTCTGTTTTGAAAAAATAGAACAGCTGTTTCGAATTGAAATGAAATTCGATATGGAATGCTGTTCCGTCGAAACATTGAAACTCAAGGCGAAACGGAATGGTGCCATTTTGCACAGCTCTACTGTGTATGCATACTGTTTTAATGTTAAAAGTGCTTCTTATTCCACTAAACATACCTGATCTAGAAATCCTATAAGAAGGATGTGGCAAGAAAAAGTGCCTTCCTAGAAGCAAGCTGCAATCACCACTTCACAAAGGAATACACACCTTCCAAAGGCACGATTTTCAGAGCCATTCAGAAAGCCCTGAATGTCTCATTTGGAGGTTATACTGAAGACACCAGCTGCACTAGCTTGAGTTACCTGAAGCTGTGGAGTGCAAGAAGCTCCCTGATCTGCAGAGTTACTTCCCTTGACTGCAAGGCTGTTCAGTAAGGAGTTAGGATATCTGGTGTACATACGCCATGGGCCAAGTGCTCACCTCATAACTGTGTGTTGACCCAACGAAGATCTTCCCAATATCTAGCTGGTCAAAACTGAAGATGAGCTTGGGACCCATTCCTTCCCCTCTGATACGCAGGGGGAGCCGGGTCTCACGGCCTATGAAGAAGATCAGATTTTCAGTAACAAGACTCAAGGGCAAGAACTGTCAGATGGAAATGGCCCATCCAGTCCAGGATCTTGTCTCTGACAAGGGCCAGAACCAGCTGCTTTGGGAAAGTACGGGAACCTCCAGAAGATGCAGGTGGGATAATTTGTCCTCATGTTGGTCTCATGCTAGTCTTTTATGTTTAGAGGTTGGTTAAAGCCCTGAAAGTTACAACCTAGAAATTACTTAAGAACCATGAAGCATTGGCCATTTCTTTAGGGTGTGATATGTACCACAATAATTTTGGCTATGTAAGTCAGATCTTCCAAGGAACTGAGGGGCAGAATCTCAAGTGTTGAGCTCCTATTTAGACTCCTAAATAAGAACCTAATCTTCAGAGATGTGCAGCACTCAGTTACGGCCATTGTGAATGTCAGTGATTAGAACTTAGCGTTCAGTGCACTGAGCCTTGGCAAAGTCTTTCCTCGGTTACAGGTGGTATGCTTTTAAGTACAAAAGACCCACGCACAAGTCCAGGATTCACTACAAGGGGGCATGGCATGCTGCCCCTTCAGCAATGGAGGGGGGGAGCAAGGCATGGCTGGAGCCACTCCTGCCCTCCTCCAGCTGGGGGCTCCAGGGAATAGCTATATGGGGAGCCAGACTCAGCTAGGTACAGTGGCACTAGCACACAACTTTCTTCTTCTAGCCCCTACTCCCTTCCTGCCCTCCTCCCTCCCTCCCCGCCTCTGTGTTCCATACTGGCTATGAGCAGGCTCTGGAAGGAGGAACCTGCATGATGCTGCTGATGTTCCCTGCTAAACCTAGCACCCTGCACAGCTGCAGGTGTGGCTCTGGGGCTCCTCCTGGATTTGAATCAGCCAGGGACAGTAGTGGTAGGGGCAGAAGGGAGTGTATCCATATTGGCACAACCCCTGTGGATCCATCCCTGAAGAGACCAGATTGGACATATACCATTAGTGTCCCCTCACCCCATAAATATAAGCCATCTATCCTGTATTTGTGCCTATAGTTTATAAGTTGCTAATTTTCCCATATTGGCCTGTTAAAGATCTCAAAACAGAGCCTTTGTGTTTTTAGGCTATTTTGAACCACTGGAATAGCACAAAGCATGTGAATCACAGCCTAAGATCAGTCCTTGCAGTACAAGTGACATTGTAAAGCTCCAGAGAAAAATCATCTTCCTATTTTTTTAACAAGTTACTTTTGTTTCAAGCTCACAATTTATTACAAATCTGGGATTAAAGGAAATAACATTTTAGATTCTTCTTTAACCCTCCTGTGTGATGATTTAAGACCAACCTGGATTACTTATTATTGAAAGAAAGGATTGTGATAGTAGAGGTTGATTGTATATATGACTATAAAATCTGCCCTGTGATAGTCACCTCTCAAGGCTTTGAGACCATAAAAAAAACAAGTTCTCATGTGAAAGATCTAAGGCTATCTGATTACCTCCCAGCTAGGAAATATGAGTTGTGAAGCCTTTGTTTTATACATTAAATATAAAGATATAATGTTGAAATAGATATAGCAAAAGTCCAATTGCCCACTGGCAGAGAAGAGACTTATATTTCACAGGCCTGATATTAATTAGAGGGCTGAGTATCTATATTTCATAGATACTGCAGAACTGGCTATATCAGGAACTCAATGTTGGACGTTGTCAGAATATATCTCCATATTGCATCAGTAACAGTATAAACATCATAAAAGAAAGCTGAGGCTCCACTGAAGCCCATGGGAGCTCTGTCACAGATTTCAGTATGTCCAGCATTCAAGTTTTAGCAGGTTGTGGAAGGTTAGCTGTATCAAGGGTACAGATGGGAGATGAATGCCTTGAAGGGCACTGCAGTAAAGTACATTCATAGCATTCTTCCCCTTCAGATGCACTTTCCAGTTCTCTCCTGAAGTCCCAAGAAGACCCTCCTTTTATTCTCTCTGTAACAGGAGGGATGTCAGGGTCACCATGCTCTCCCCTGCCGCCTCCTTTACCGTGCCAAGCTGTCGGCTCGCACCCTCCTATTCTCGCCCGCCACGATTTCGATTGTATATATTTTTATAGGGAGGCTGCCTTCCTTCTTCTTGGCCACGGTTGTCCTGTTACTTCGAGTTCTTCTCCGGTAGTGTGTTTTCCATACTCCTCAGCCTTATGGGCTATGCATGGCTCCTACCACCCCAATACCATGCCCCAAGCCTCGCAGATGTATTAGACGTTGTTAGGCCTCTCTGTTCGCGCCCTCTCTAGCGCTCGGGCTCTCCAGTCCCATCTTTCTCTCTCTCTCTCTCTTTCTGTGCCCTTCTCTCTGGGGGCCTTCTCAACAGTGCTGCCCTTTTCTGGGGTTCACCACAATGCTGCCCCCTTTTCCGAGGCTCACCACGCCCGCACTGGGGCTTCTCAACAACGCCCCCTTCTCTGGGGCTTCTCAACTGCCCCTCTCTGGGGCTGGGGTCTATGTACCCTGTATGCAGCGCCCTCACTGATGCTGGGGTCCCCACACTATTGTGAGTCCCCTATGAGGCCTCCTCCATCCCCTAATAGCCTCGCCCAAACCACCAGTGTAACCAATAGCAAACACAAACAGTAACATAAACACCAGCCTCTTGGCTACAACATAAATATAAGCCACTAGCTATAACTATGCCCAGGCCTACCGGGTTCTCTATCCTACCGCGGTGACCAATGCTTCTCCGGCATTCAGGCTTGGCTTCTCTTTTCTGGTGGAGAGCTCCTTCTTCCTTAGCTGCTAGTAGGGACCTGCCTCTGGCCTCCTCTCTGTGCTTTATATAGGAACCAGGGCCTGCCCCCTTCAGCTGGCTAGGCAGGTGCGGGTCATTATCCCACTAGTTGCCTCAGCACCCAGCACCTGAGGAGTCTTCCCTGCTCTCTCAGTAGCAGGCACCTTAGTGCCCTGCTACACTCTCAGAAGTTTCCTGAAGCCCCAGGAAATTATTTATCTTATTCCTTCTATTTTGAAACTCACACAAAGCTGGCCTTCCCCTCAGATACAAAAGATAGTTATGTTCAGAATCTCTAGGCACTGCCTCTCATCATGTCTACCTACAGTGGGACATGGGAAGCAAACAAAGACAGACCCATTCTTCCTCTTTCCAGGGAGCTGAGAGTTTTCAGCAGCTCCAATGTTCTAGCCTCTGATGACCAAATCAGAGACCTGAACCTGGATACTGTCCTTAGTAGTGAACTGTACTATGGCTATTGGGACTAGTTAGGTATGTTGTGTAGACATCCAATGTGATAAATGTAATATTTATGGTGGCCTTACATAAAAAATTCTGAACCAGAGTACTGCATCACCCTGGGGTGCCTTGAGATCCTGTCAAGGATGCCGTGGGGTGCCCCACCATGTTAGCACTATTAAGCACAATGTTAGCAAACACAAGTCACAAGATAAACTTAGAGATTTCAAATAGGAATCCATAGTGTCAAGAACATTCTGCCCTGCTGTGGTCTTTCCGAGTTCTCTGCACCAGAAGAATTGTTCTATAATTTTTCTATAGTCAAAAGCAAGTGATAACTAAGAGATGGTATTTTCTGACACATGTCTTGAGTCTATCATGGGGTTCCTTGACGCTAAAAAGGTTAAAAGCCATTGTCACTTCCTTGCTTTTACATGCTTAAACTTCATAATAAATAATGTGATACACAAAGATCTCATCATCACTTAATAACTTTCACTATTTTTTAAAACAAAGCTTTATAGAATCTGCTGTGGTTTGTGGTCCCCCCCTCCTTTTTTAACTACCGTGACCTCAAATAAATGTCCACTTTACAATTTAAGAAAACAGGCTAGACAAGTCATGAGATCATGAAGTTAGAAAAGTGAGTATTATTAAACTTTGGAATCTAAAAAAGCTTTTTCATCTCTAGAACTAAGGATTTAATTTAGAGTCCAAACCTGTAAGGGCTCCTATGGTAGTACTTTACAACAGAAATTGGTCATAACCCTAGATGTAGAGCGGTTACTGCATTTTGTTAATACCTCCCTCCCTAGGTACAGAATTCTGAAATGTGCTGTGTGGAGCTGCTGGGAAAGTAAAAGTTTCCATGTTTATCCAGAAAAATCTAAAAATGAATGTGTATTATAGTGTTCCCAGCCTTTTCATGTTTGCTTACTACAAACACTGATGAGTCAAGCTTTACTTGTATGAATATCTAGAAACGCTTATTCTGAGTTCAAATATTTGCTGGAAGCAAACTTCAAGTCATCTACCTACTAATCTGTCAAATTTACAGGTTAAATACTTTGTTCATTAGTTCAGTAAGTCAACAGATCCAGGGACATTAATTAGTAATTAACTAAGGCACCTGCAACTATTGGCCTCCTACACTCATTCATGTGGGTGCAGGAATCAGGGCCAGGTGTAGCAAGAGATGCAATTACTCATAGCAAGCCAATTGCAAGCGACTGTGAGCCATGCACTGAAGAAATTTGTGGAGATATATATATATATATATATAATACAAAGAGCAGGAAAAAGAAAGTATTGTTATCATGGATTTTTTCAGGCAAACAGCTTTGCCACAGAACGATTAAGTTACTTGCTTGAGGTCACACAGGGGGTCTACAAAGATCTGCTGGATTCAACCCTGGAACCTTACCCACACGACTTCTCCTTTTGTTAACTACAAACTATTTATCCTGATGTAGATTTGTCATTATAAAGCGGGGCAAGATGCTGCAGGACAAACAGGCAGAGCTGAGCATCCCACAGCACAAAATCATGCAGGATGCGGAGACTTGGTGGAACTTCACATACCTGATGCTGGAAAGGCTGGTCAAGCAACAGAAGGCCATCCATGAGATGGCCTTGCTTGGGGAGATTGGGTTCAGTGGTCCCCTTAATAAAACAGGGTGGGATACCATCTTGCAGATTTTGGTGGTCCTCAAGCCATTCCTTGAGGCCACAGAGAGGCTCAGTGCTGGCGATATCCTCCTGAGCCAGGTGATCCCTGTAGTGAAGGAGCTTGAGAAATGACATGGAGAAGTTCCAGGGGATCAATGTTTCTGGCTGGGGCAAGCTGCTTTCACCAGAGGAGCAGACACTGGTGAAGCAGTTGAAGGAGGGCATCAAAAAACGGCTGGATCCATTACAGTCCAGTATGGTCCACGGGCTGGCGGGCATGTTTGACCCGAGGGTGAAGGGGAGCGTCTGTAGTAGCAAAACCCTCAATCACTGGACAGAGGTGCTGGTGAACCGAGTCAGGGAGGCAGAAGGGCAGAGGCAAGGGGAAGTGGAAGAGGGGGATCCATTTTTCTGTGCCAGTACTCCAACCACAAGCCAATCTCCTCCACCACAGCTGCTGCTAATGTGGGTCAAGGGCATGGCTTCAGTGTTGGGGTCCTGAGGCACAAGACCCCACCATCAGGCAGGTAGCATGAAGGCCTCGGTGGCTACATATCTCACTGAGGATGTGGAGCCACTGCACTGTGACCTCTTGGCCTATTGGGCAACCCGCAGTCAGATGTGGCAGGATCTGGTCATGGTTGCCTAGGAACACCTGTCCTATTCACTGACCACTATTCCAAGTGAGAGGGTGTTCAGCATTGCTGGTGATGTTGTGACACCCCACCATACCTCTTTGGATCCTGGTTTGGTGGAGCAGCTGGTGCTCCTGAAGGTTATCGTCCCACTGCTGGGGTTCCCCAAGCTCCACGTGCAGACAGAGTGCCACCCTCCTCACTCTGTACCTATCTGCTTTTTTAACTTGCTTTCAGAACCTTGAGGTACACTTTCACAGAAACCCCTGCACCACTCTGCCCAAGACCTGGCAGACCTCATGCCCGTATGAGGGGCTACCATCCTGGCTGTTTTCATCCTGCTCTGCCTTAACACACACAAGTGATACGAGTTTTGCTTTCAACAGTTTGAGGCATACTTTCAGACACCCCTGTACCTATCTCCTTGAAGCTTGGCAGGGTTCATGCCCTCAGAAGGGGCTACCATCCCTGCTTTTTTTCATCCACATCTGCAAAAAAATGACAGTTATAGGGTATTTTAGTGGTTCCCCATTATAGTCTATGGCCGAATCTTCAAATTGGTGCCGGATCTCTGAATCCAAATACGCCAGATCGAATCTGGACAGTGATTCAAATCACTGAATCGAATCACTGTCCCTCTGAATCAGCTGAATCCAAATCCAAAGTGAATACCTGCTGCTTCACACAGGCCTAATAACTGGGTGCCTTGTACTAGGCAGTATTCCTTTTCCTTATTGTGCAAGTAGGAATGCTGTACCTGAGATATCACAGTAGACTGTTTGCTGATAGACTCTGGCTTCTCGTGGTTTAAAAATCACATTAATTTCAGCTGTAGAATTAGGCCAAACATCTCCTTCCTAAAACAAATGAAAGACACAAACAGTTATTGTAGCATTTAAATTACCTTAGAACAGTAAGGTCTTATTTTGGTGTTCACAAAACTGAATGCAAAACCAGAGGCAGATGCAAAATCTGCATGTACAAATCCTGAAGCCTATTTGAGGCTAGGCTAAGATCTCTGTGCCTTACCTTACATTAGGTAAGTTGGCTGTGAGCATGCATTTTATCAGAGAGTCTGATCAGCAATCTAGTATATGTTTTCCATCTCCCACTACTATGGTCCTAATTTAGGGCACTTAACACATTGTAGGAACATCATTTATACCTGAGGATAAACATATCAACAAAAATCTCTTTCTACTAATGGCTGCTGTTACTATTACAGTTGTCTTTTTTGGCCCGAATGGCTAGCTAACAATCGGGGTCATGAGATGTTTTAGTTAAGAGGAAAACCTGATGATGGAGTCACATATCTTTGATACAAAGCTGTTATAAAGAATTTACTGAGTTATTTTCCTTAAACATAGGAGATGGTTTCTTCGCTCACAGTTCCAAGCTTCTTTCAGCATCACTCAGCCAAGGAAGACAGTGTAGGAGCTTTTACTCAAGGCCAAGCTACCAGGCCTTCTGTAACTGTCTCTGATATTCCTCTCTGGGTGTGTCTAGTCTACACGTGTCCCTAACTGCGCAGTTGTTACTGTGCAGCCATTTAGTACTTGCATTAGCTCCAGGTCTAAAGAAGTTTAACCTAACCCACAACCTTACAAATTGTTGTTCAGGGTTGAGCACCACAACAAAAATCTCTGAAAACTGAAAGTTCTCAGTTATATATGAGAGAGAGAGGGAGAGGGAGAGGGAGAATTGAAATATTTTTATTAGCAAACTTTGGCCTGATACTGGGTAGTTCAAGTCTTTAAGTAGAACAGGAAGGCCTCAAACACTGTTGAAGCCTCAAGAACTCCTGCAGTATAAATTTTAAATAATCAGAATAATTCCCATGAACTTAAATGGGAGAGCATGCAGCATCTCATAGAATTGCCCCTGTAGAAATTAAAGAAATATGACATGGTGAGTTATTAGGCTGCAGTTTCAAGTAATTCCCTGAAGCATACTATGCTTTTAGCCTGGCTAGAAGTGAACAGATTGGAAAGAGCAAAGAACAGAATATGGATAAAGTCATTTCAAATACAGAAACAAAATTATGAAAAATGGAACAACACAAAGCCACTTGGATTCATTTATAAACCTACTGCAAATATCAGCTTAATCAAGTGTACTTCCCAATGCAGGTTTCTACCCAGCAAAATGAATAGCATGAAACACTATTACATCTCCACCCTGCTGCCCGATGCCACGTTAGAGATATTTAAGAGACCAGCTTTGGAAACCAGCCATCATTTCAGCCCATTATAAAGCTACTGGGCTCAATTTTGATATCACACTACTTCAATAGCTTCCATGGAATTACCTTAGGTTTCTATACGTTTAACTAAAAGCTTTTCCACTGTCACTAAACAAAACAAAACTCAGGCCAAGGTCTTTGAGAGTTTATTGTAGCTCAGGAGTTCAAAGCAGAGACAAATGATAGATGTCCCTGGTTTAGTTAATGAAAGTCTAATAATTCATGAGTGTTCTTCATTCTACTCCTCATCCAGTTTAATATTATTAATTCTATCATTTCATATCTCAGCAATCTATTTCCAGAGAAGGTGCGAGTATATACAATTAATTTTATTTCCCCACACTGTCTACTGTACAGATGTGCATCTTAACTATCTGGCTTTATAATCTCTCTTTAAAATGGCACTGTATAGGCTAAGTGGACCACTAGTAACATTTGATGCTCTATCCTGGTCTGGTTGCTGTGATCCTCAGAGAAGAAAGCTACAGAGACTATTCATTCCCCGAGGAGCACAAGGAGTACTCTGCATTGCTTGCTATCAGCACATCAGTGGAATAAGAACTCAGACACTGCCGCTTTCAGAGAGCATCACCAGAACCTTGCTTGGCCTGAGGCACCGTAGTTATGCAATAAGACTGGGGAGAGGGTGTGTGTGTGGGGGTGGGGGGGGCGGGTGTTCCTTCAGAAGGAATAAAGCCAAGTATGGTTGGAAGATGAAAGTGGCCTTATTTTAACACTGAAATCATAAGGAACCCATGGCATACAAGGGTTTAGGTTGTAGCCGTGTTGGTCTAAGGACATAGGCAGACACGGTTCCTTGGGTGAATTTGATATCTTTTATTAGACCAACCCAAATGGTTGGAGAAGAGTTATTAAGCAAGCTTTCGGGTTCAAAAACCCTTCGTCAGGCTAAGGAAGCTTCAGCAGTTGCTGCGTGCTCTTCCTGGATGGAATGAAAAGACCATCCAGGAAGAGCACGCAGCAACTGCTGAAGCTTTCTTAGCCTGACGAAGGGTTTTTGAACCCGAAAGCTTGCTTAATAACTCTTCTCCAACCATTTGGGTTGGTCTAATAAAAGATATCAAATTCACCCAAGGAACCTTGTCTGCCATGGTATGCAATTCATTTGTGGATCCTCATATACAGAATGATAAACTGGCACAGCAATAACCTAGGATTATATATTCCAGGGATCACAGGCAGTAATGTCTGGACCTGTGGAAACCCATGCTGTTTTGGGGCTTCACAAAGGCAGGCATGACACAGCTGTGGACATCCAACAAGGTAGCCTCCAGACACTAGATAAGTTAATTCAGAGCAAATGTCCCTGGCTCAGCAGGAAACAGCATCACAACATTGTCCCTGGGAGTCCAAAACAAACTAAATGCTGAGTCTGTTAAACTCTGAGCTTCTTATCCCTGTCAGACCAAAGTCCTTCCAATCAGGCAATCTGTTTTCCTTCCTGGAACCAGGAGCTGTCCCACACCCCCAACCTCCGGTGAATGGCCTGCTTTTCTTCTGGAAGCCCAGCTCATGTTTATATTTCAGGACTAACAATTTACTTCAGGGCAGGCATTTTCCCTCCTCTGGAGGGGAGTACGGTGACTCCCTTTTCTTTCAGGGACAAGTTCATCCCAATGCAGCAGGCTTTATAAATGCTAAAAAAGGAGTTCTGTCAGTGACACTTAGTTTTTTAGACCAACCTTTCCAAATCTGGCAATATCCTTTTCAGTTCCATATGGTATGCTGAGCAGTAGTGGAGGCATACACTACCACGGAACACACACCTTCATAATGGAAATTAAACACATTTTGAACAACCCATTAGCATAAAACCAAAACCATCAGGCCCATCCCAACCTCACACTATATGATCCCAATGATTCCACTGATTTCAGTAGGGTTAGTTCTAATTCATACTCCTGTGAAATCCAAATCAGGCTGGAACAGTTAGGGATCAGTCTTTCTTTCATTCAGGACAGTGGCAGAACTCCCCAGAATTTTAATGGTACAGGGTCAGAGTCTTTGACTGACTGCACAATAAAGTGCCTTATTGCTGTCTATTTAGTCTGGATCATGAGCCAATTGTACTTACTGGTCTGTTTATCTGCTCCACTCACAAGCACACGGGCCTTAAAACCTACCCTCAGGGTAGTTTGCACATTACTCAAAGGCTGACAGGTATAATACATCTCAACTTAATGAAAGAAAGTGCAATGTAACTGTAACAGGTTGCTTTCCCCAGTGCCATCTTCCCTGTTATCCATGCCCTATGTGGGGCACCCTTGGAGTCCCCTTTAAGGTTTCTTGTGTCCCGCTCTTTACTCACCTGCCACGTCTTGATGGAAATTATTATGTTGATGTTCTTGAAAGCAGGAGATTGCCTATTGTATTTCGTATGTCGGGGTCTTTCGCCTCCATAGGCCTTGACCCCGGTCTTTCTCCAGTTAGGCCTCCCCATCTCAACCCACCAAACAGGGTTTGACTCCGAGGCTCTAGCCCTCATTCCTGCTCCAGTCTGGAGCCTGGCCTAGAGGTCTAGCCACCAGCCCCACAGCTGGGCTAGCACAAGTTCAAGGCCAGCGGACAGACTTGCTTAGTCGGGCAAAAAAAAGATTAGAATGGCACATCAAGTGTTCAAGGCTACCCTGGCCTTTTAAGGTCGTGCCTTCTGGTGCTGGGGTCAGTGCACCCCAAAACCCTGTGCCCCTCTGGCACCAGGGCCTATGTACCCCAAAAAGCTGCACCCTCACTGGTGCTGGGGTCTCCACTCTGTGGTGGGCCCCCAAATGAGGCCTCCTCCTTCCCCCAATAGCCTCACCCAAACCATAATCCTCTCTTCCAGCCTTTGGACTGCTCACCAAGCCTCTCATGGAGCTCTGGGATGCACTCCTTCCCCTTTGGCTGCCAGCCCTCACTGCTGCTCTCCCTAGGGTTTTTTATAGTCCTGGCCTGCCCCTTCTGGTCAGCTGACTAGCTGGCCAGGTTCAGTATTTAACCCCCTCCTTACCAGAATTCCATGCCCAGAAAGTTCTGGCCTTAAAGGGACGGACCCGTCTTCTAGTGACAGGGCTAGGGTTCCCTGTTACACACCCCCCTCTCTTCTCCGTCGTCTGGGATCTTTCTGAACCCTCGACCTGCCTTCTAGTAACAGGGCTAAGGTTCCCTGTTACATACCCCCACCTCTTCTCCTTTGTCTGAGGTCTTTCTGAACCCTCAACCTACCTTCTAGTAACAGGGCTAGGGTTTCCTGTTACAGTAACACATAAGCAAAAACAAATGTATATAGAAAAGAAAGAAAATTAAAAAATTGTTGCCCTGATGAATACGTATCTGCTAACGACAGTATGATTTTCTAGTCGAGTGGGTTTAGCTGACTTTGGGTTTTGATGAATTCCAAGGCTAGCAGATTTGTGACAGAATCATGACTGACATCGGGATCTTACCATCAGGAGTGCAGTAATGGCAATACATCACACAGGCGAGGATAGGCAGATAGACTTGATAGGATGTGTGGATCTATGTATGGACACGGTGCCAAGAGCCAGAGACAGACATATTAAATAGTCCTCTAGAGTCAACATTGGTCTCTGCAACTGTTCTGTCTTGTTATTAGTTACCCCCCAAATGACTGCAGTTTGTTTCCCCACTGTTAAAGATTTGGGTATATATAGTGACTGGTATGGGAAATTGTGAACTATATTATGTCTCCTAAAATAATGCAGTCAAGATAGATACACGCAAGTTATGGTGGCTATCTTAGACTCACATTTTGGGTGCCTGAATTCTTAACCCAACATGTGTAGTAACAGTTCTGCCCATGAATACCAATAAAAACATAATGCATCAATGGAATGTAGAAACGAACATTAAAGGCTTATAAAAATAGCACCTTTCACCTAAAGATTTCAAAGAACATCATGAACACTAGCGAGTTCTGTTTTACAATCCAAATATGAGGAAAATAAAAATTCTTCCCTATTTTACAATATGCAGAAACTGAGGCCCAGCAGCATTCTTGACTAACATCACCTGGCAAATTAGTGGCCGAGTTGGGAATCTATCCCAGTCCCCATCACTGTGGTACCTGAACACCTCACAAGTTTTAACACATTCATCCTCACCACACCCCATGAGGCAGGGCAATGTTACTCCCTTACTGCAGAGCACAACGATGAGACGCACAGGGTGCATCTACATGTGCATTAACGTGCCCAAGTAAGTGTGCATTAAGTTCAGTACCTGTAATAACAGGTACTAAATGTGCACTAACCAGAGCTACTGCACAAACAGCCCAGGCACACACCTTTTTCGTGACGCTAATGCGTAGTAGACTAATTCTACTGTGCACTAGCAGAATAGCGCAGCTTTTGCCATGACGTGCTAATGCACAGTAGAATTACTCTACTGTACGTTTAGCATCCCATGTAGACGCACCCAGAAAAATTAATGGCCAGGTATTTTAAGGTGCTTAGACACTTAACTCCATTGCAGCCAATAGGAGTTAAATCATAAAATCATAGAAAATTAGGGTTGGAAGGAACATCAGGAGGTCATCTAGTTCAACCCCCTTCTCGGAGCAGAACCATCCCCAACTAAATCATCCCAGCTAAGGCTTTGTCTACCTGGGTTTTAAAAACCTCCACGGATGGAGAGTCCACAACCTTTCTGGGTAACCTGTTCCAGTGTATTACTACCCTCCTTGTGAGAAAGTTTTTCCTAATATCTCACCTAAACTTTCCTTGCTGTAACTGCAGACCACTGCTCCTTGTTCTGTTATCTGCCACCACTGAAAACAGTCTAGCTCAGAGGTGGGCAAAGTCCAGCCCATGGGCTGGATTGGGGCCACAGTGGACTCCATTTCCCAGCAGCCCCTGCCCACATTGCTGCGGCTAGTTTCCATGGAGGCCCCAGTAGTGGTGGTGCCATGACAGCACAGGACCAGGGTTTCCATAAAAACCGGCCCCAGCAGCGCTGGCAGGGTGCACGGCTGGGTAGGGAGCTGCTCCGGAATTGGGGCTGGGATCTTGCAGTGGTGACAGTATAGTCTGGAGCTGGGGCAGAGCCATGATCCGCTGCCTGCATGCCCCTGCCCCAGGAAAAGGTGAGTAGCCAACAGTGGCAAAAGAACAGGTTAGGGACTATTTAGAAAAGTTGGATGTGTACAAGTCCATGGGGCCAGATGGGATGTACCCAACAGTGCTGAGGGACTTGGCCGATGTGATTGCAGAGCTGCTGGCTATCATCTTTGATAACACATGGCAATTGGGAGAGGCTCTGGATGACTGGAAAAGGGCAAATATAATGCCCATTTTTAAGAAAAGGACGACGGAGGATCCAGGGAACTACAGATTGGTCAGCCTCAGCTCTGTCCCTGGAAAAATTATGAAGCATTTCTTCAAGGAATCCATTTCTAAGCACTTGGAGGAGAACAATCAGCATGGATTCACCAAAGACAAGTCATGCCTGACCAACCTGATTGCCTTCTATGATGAGATGACTGGCTCTGTGGATGCAGGGAGACCAGTGTATGTGGTATACCTTGATTCTAGTAAGGCTTTTGACATGGCCTCCCACAACGTTCTCACAAGCAACCTAAGGAAGTCATCCAGTTTTCAAGGATAATGGTCAGTGGCTCTGCAGTTACATTAGCCAGCTCCTACAGTACCCTCAGATGCATTGCACCTGGCCCCATAGACTTGTACGTGTCCAGCTATTCTGTATAGACCCTGACCTGTTCTTTCACCACTGTTGGCTGCTCACCGTCTCCCCAAACTGTGCTGCCAAGTGCTCTGGGAGATGACCCTGCCTGTGGAGACTGAGGTGAAAAAGGTATTGAGTACTTCAGCCTTTTCTGCATCATCTGTCGCTAGGGACCTACACTTTCCCTGATCTTCTTGTTACTGACGTAATTGTAGAAACCCTTCTTGTTCCCCTTCACATCCCTTGCTAGCTGTAACTCCAATTGTTCTTTGGCCTTCCTGACTTCATCCCTGAATGCCTGAGCATAATACTCTTATACTCATAATACTCTTATACTCCTCCCTATTTATTTGTCCAAGGTGCCACTTCTTATAAGCTTCCTTTTTGTGTTTTAGCTTACTGAAGAGTTCCCTGCTAAGCCAAGCTGGTCTTCTGACATACTTGCTAGTCTTCCTGCACTTTGGCATGGTTTGGTCTCGTCTCCTCAGTAAGGTTTCTTTAAAGAACAGCCAAATCTCTTGGATTCCTTTCCCCCTCAGACTGGCCTCCCAAGGGGATCTTGCCCATCAGTTCCCTGAGCTAGTCGAAGTCTGCTTTTTTGAAGTCCAAAGTCTGTACTCTGCTGCTCTCCTTCCTTCCTTTCTCAGGATCCTGAACTCAATCATATCACGGTCACTGCTGTCCAAATTTTCATCCACTACTACTACCAAGTCTTCCTGTGAGCAGCAGGTCACAAAGAGCACAGCCTCTAGTTGGCCTCTCCAGCACTTGCACCAGGAAGTTGTCCCTGTGGCAGAATACCATCTCTGTCTCTCCCCAGACTCTGCTATCTGACAATTAGGTTACCATGGTCACTGTAGATGGCAGACTTTTCTGGTCCCATCTACTTCAGGTAACCCTGAGTTGTAACCTGAGCTGGATACATTCCTGAGGGAGTGGGGAAACCTGCTCCCTCTGCCTTCATGATTGGCATCACATACCTGGGTGAGGGGCTTAAGCTCCCTATTGTTCTAAGCAATGCCAGCATGACTGGGAGGGAGCTAAAGACTCTGCCAGTCTACCTGGCAACCAGTGATGAATTTCAAATTGGTTGGCTGGCAGCCAACAGTTGCTGACCTTCATTGGACCAAGTAAATTAGGTCATAAGTGCTATATAAGTGAATGACTGCCCAGGAGGAGGGGCAGTAGCTATGATGAAAACTCAGAGAGAAGCTGGACCATCTGAAACTCTCTCTCCCTCTTGAAACTCATGATCAATGAACTGTTTACCTCCAAAGGGAATCTCTACCTGCCTCTGGATGATACTTGTGAGTAAGCTACCTGAGATCTAACTAGATATATAGCTTGCAGTAACTCAGGTGTGTGATCAAAGACTACCATGCCACTGTTTGCTCTAAGGTATTTCTCTGATATTGCTCTACCTTGTACCCTATTCCAAACCTACTCCTTGTAACTAATAAAGTTTTCCTTTGTACCTAGTGTGGGAGACTTATGGGAGAGGGTTTAGATTATGCCTTGGGGTTCCCTTGGTTTGGGTGACTAGGGGAGACCACTATTTGTGCTTCAGACTGAGGGAAGCACCCCAAGTTCTTGTAAAGTACCCTCAAGTACTACTAGGCCTATTTCGTAGAGGGCTCCAGTCCCAGATCAGTCCAGACTTTGGGTGGTGGCAGCATTACCCCCAGGCTTGTGGGTGTGCTCCAGGAAGGGGGTCAGTTGGACATGAGGCACCCCCAGGAAGGCACTTGGAGCCTGGAAGGTAGTTGGGCGCAGTGAGGTGGGTGGCTCAATGCAGGAGCACCCCTACTGGCCCACCACAGTCCCCAACACATGCCAAAAACTTCTTGGATTGCCTGTA
This sequence comes from Alligator mississippiensis, assembly GCF_030867095.1. NCBI lineage: Eukaryota > Metazoa > Chordata > Crocodylia > Alligatoridae > Alligator > Alligator mississippiensis. Next base: position 39,724,658 of record NC_081833.1, on the reverse strand, counting down.
CACTGCTGTATTGCTCTCTCAGCAGATGTCACAGTGATTGAAATCCCCCATGAGAATGAAGGCCTGTGATCAGGAAACTTCAGCTACCTGTTCGTAAATTTCATAGATTTCATAGACCCTAGGGCTGGAAGGGACATTGCAAGATCACTGGGTCCAGCCCCCTGCCCAAGGGGCAGGAATCCATCAGGGGTCAAATGATGCCAGCAAGATAGGCATCCAAGTGTTTTTTGAAAGTATTCAAAGTAGGTGCTTGTACCACCTCTGGGGGGAGTCTATTCTAGGCCCTGGGGACTCAGACAGTAAAGAATTTTTTCCCTATGTCCAGCCTAAAATGGTCTGCCAGGAGTTTGTGACCACTGGAACTTGTCTTCCCATGGGGTGCTCTGGTGAACAGTTGTTCTCCCAGTTCCTGATAAATATTCCTTATGGACTTATAGGCTGCCACCAAGTCACCCCTGAGCCTACGCTTTTCCAGGCTGAAGAGTCTCATGTCTCAGCCTCTCTTCATAAGGCCTGCTCTCTTGTCCTCTAACAGTTCATGTGGCTCTCCTCTGGACTCTCTTAAGCTTCTCCAAATCCTAGACACAGTATTCCAGCTGTGGTCTCACCAAGGCTGAGTAAAGTTGAAGGATGATTTCCCGGGTCTTGCTTGAGATGCATCACTAAATGCAAGCTAGAGTTTTGTTTGCTTTGCTGGCTGCGGCGTCGCACTGGTGGCTCATGTTCATCTTGTGGTCAATCATGACCCCCAAGTCTCTTTTGGCTGTGGCTCTAGAGAGCATAGGACTGCTGAACCTATAAGTGTGTTGTGGACTTTTTCTCAAGAGGTGGAGCACCTTGCACTTCTCAGTATTGAATGCCATCGGATTTTGATCTGCCCACCCTGTAAGCCTGTCAAGATTGGCATGAATCGCCAGCCTATCCTCTAGGGTAACTGCATTTCCCCATAGTTTGGTGTTGTCAGCGAACTTAGCCAGTCTGTTTCTGACACCAGAATCCAGATCGTTTATAAGCACATTGAGTACAGGTCTGAGGACGGAACCCTGGGGACACCACTGTTCACCAAGTGCCACGTTGATTTGGTTCCATCAACTATCACTCTCTGAGTCCATCCATGGAGCCAGTTCCCCAGCTATTGGACTGTGAAATTGTCGAGGCTGCAATTCCCCAATTTTTCCATAAGGACATCATGGGACACCAGGTCAAAGGCTGTCTTGAACTTCAAAAATATAATATTCACCTCTTCTCCTTTGTCTAGGTGATGTGTCACCTGGTCATAGAAGGAAATGAGATTGGTCAGACAAGATCTACCTGCAACAAGACAGTGTTGGCGCTCTCTCAGAATGTTACCTTCTATTAGCCTGTTGTTAATGGTTTCTTTGATGATTTTTTGCAAGATCTTTCCAGGGATTGAGATCAAACTGATTGGCTTGTAGTTCCTTGGGTCTTCCTTCCTCCCTTTCTTGAAGATGGGCACCACACTGGCCCACTTCAATCTTCAGGCACCTTGTCCGAGCACCAAAAGTTCTCAAATATCCTCACCATTGGCCACGCTATGATGTCAGCCAGTTCCTTTAGCATTCCTGGGTGCATTCTGTCTGGGCTGAGTGATTTGTAGCTTTCTAGCCTCTCATGGTGTTTCCTCACAAGATCAGCGCCAATGATGGGCATATGTTCACCCTTCCCCTGGTGATCCTGCATCTTGTCAGACAGGGTGATCTCAGTGAGCTGATAGAAGACCAACGCAAAGTAGTCATTAAGGAGATTTGGCTTTTTCCTGGGTGTCAGTTTGAAGAAAAGTTAATATATTTTAATATCTGACCCTAACAGCCACTCCTTGGGCCATGCACATAGCTTGTGGTAGAGTCTGTGCAATGGAACCCAGGGTCCTGGCTTGTAGCGCTAACAAACCAGATTCCCTGGTTGTTCTAACAGAAGACTGTGCATCAGCTCTTCTGGAGTGCAGAGGCAGGATGGGTCCCAGAAGAGAAATGTAGACATAGACTGCTGGGATTTCTGAATATAGGTCAGCTGGCTGGGAGGAATGGAAAGTCTGCCAGACATCTCCTGGGTTTACAGTCTTTTTCACATATCCTAGTCAATTGCACCGAAACAACAATTTTTGCCTTCTCTGATGGAAAAGCAGATGTGGAATCAGAAAAAATATATGCCTTAAACTTTGATTATTATAGTTATAAGATGACATAACTGTTTTGTGGAGAATTGCTGGCTCTGTATAGTAGAACAGATAAGGGAAAGTGTTTGTTCTTTGTAACTCCTCTGCAACTGCTTTGCTCACCGTGGCCTTGAAGATAGCAAAATGTATGTACAACTCTGATTTCCAGGTGCAAGAAGGAGGTTTGTGAACTAACCTCGCCTCCCCCATAAGTTCCCATCCTGATTACAGCAAAGAAGTAATGAGGTAATATTATAGCCGCTTTTCATGCTAATTTCACTATATGATCACGTGAGTTGTAAGCAACTGTTAAAAAGTATATAAGCCTCCTGATTTTGCTCTTGGTGGGGGACCCCTTCCAAGTGCTTGGGAAATCCATGTCACTTTGGAATCCCCCCTACAGCTGTAGTTTCTTTTGAATAAAAGCTTCTGCTGACCTGACCCAAAAGTATGCTGCGTGTGTTTCCATGACAGAGCAGGGGAGGAATTTTCAGAAAAAAGAAGGAGCAGGTATAGGAGAAAGTGGTTTATCACCTGCACAGAATTCTATTCTCAAACAAACCTTTTGATTATGGAACAGGCAAGGCTGAAAGCATGCGTCATCAGAGACCATCTGACATGCACACTCACTATTATACTTCCTCGATGGAAATTCTAGACGTTTCAAAAAACAAAGACCTCCAGATGCCTGGAAATGATCAGTAAAAGGATCTAGCCACTTCCTAACTGCCATATAACCTTTTGCCATTCATTCTTAGCCACACACAGCTTTAGGCTGCTGCTCTTTGTTAAACGTAGTTTTATGCTATTTTCCTGCTCTCTCTCCTTTTGGCAGTTCTTTACATACTTACTATTACTGTATTCTATAACTTCCTACGCTCCCAAATGCCTTATCTACCAACTGACTGTACTAGGTCCTGATCCCCAGCACCCCTTCATTCAGGAGGATTTTGCTCTATTAACACCTGCTTTCTACAACCTTCGCAGTGCCCAAATTATAATCCAGATTATCAGAGTCTGTCATCTTAGTTTTATCGACAAGTTTCCTCAGTGACACTTTATCAAATGTTTTTAAAAAATCCAGACAGATTATGTCTACTTTTTTTCCATTAGCTATTTCCTTCATCATCTTTTTACAGAACTCAATCAGATTTCACTGACAAGATGTATAAAATCTACCCCCTATTTGTCTAGTAACTCATTTCCATCTAAACATCCTACCATGTCATCCCTAATGATTGATTTCAGCATCTAACTTGGAACAGAGGTCAAGCCAAGTAATCTGCCTCTTGCCTGCTTTTTCTTTTTAAGAGAAGCAAAGTTTGTTTAGTAATATATTTAACCTGGTTTTCTTTTATTGCTACACTTGGTCCAATAAGAGATGTTACTAAAATAACCTTGCTTTTTGAACATTCCGTCATCACCGTCACAACACTTCAACCCTACTATCTTCTTTCTAAAGCAGGCCTGATATCACCAGTCCTCTGTTCTCTTAGTTCTCTTACCTTTGTTCTGAAGTAACTTCAATATTAGTTAATTTGATCCTGACTGTTGCCTTCTCTTAGCTCTTATTATACCCTCGGATACAAGATGTCCTCAGATGCATCTGAGCTGGACCCTATTTGCTTATAAAAGAGGAGGGGAAGGCTGACAGGGCATTTTCTCTGAGGTCTCTGGGACTCTGGAAGTTGCTGTTCATCTTGGTCCAGAATGGCACAGATTGATTGACCTTCCAGATATATTGCAAAACATCTGTTTGTGATGGTCTGGGAGAGAGCTGATAATTTCCTTCTCAGAAAGATATAGATGTGAAAATGAGTCTCTGGATGCGTCTAACTAGCACAGTTCCTTTTGGAAGGACTATTTTAATGTCACTAAGAGTAAAAGGTGCTTGTACACGTGATACCATTAACATGTACATGTGACAAAAATGTCACTATGTGGCTTAATTATGTCTCAGTGTACATGTGCAAGAGTCTGGGGGGGTTAAAATGAGTTTGCATTGGTGCAAACTCCCCATGTAGCTTAGTTTGCAAATTGCAACAATGAAGCTGTCAGCTCCCCCCCCCAGCCACAGTAGAGGTGGGCAAGCTCTGCAGAAAAAAAGGATCAGACCCCTCGCTGCTTCTGTCTTCAGCAGGGTCCAGTGGCTGGCAGGATGCCTGGGGCTGCCCAGGAATGGGCTGGCTTGCCTGGGGCAGTGTGGAAAAGTGGCTGGGTTTGCTGGCAGCTGGAGAAGGTGGTAGTGATGGTGCATGGCATGCTGGAAGTTCGGGTAGGCTGCTAGCTGGCCAAGCAGGTTGGAGGCACACAATCCAACACTTCCCCTAGCCCGCCTGGGCTTCCAGCGCACCATGCACTGTTCCCCAATCCTGCCACCTTCTCCGGCTGCCAGCATACCTAGCCACCCTCCTACCACCTCTCTGTGCTGCCCCAGGGACAAGATGAGTATGCTGGAAGCTGGAGAAGGTGGTAGGGCCAGTGCACAGGGAGCTGGAAGCCCAAGCAAGGTCATGGAATCATTGGATCGGGTGCCTCCAAGCTGGGGCAGCACCCAGCCAGCTAGAAGCCTACCTGGGCAGCCTCATGCCCTATGCACCGTCCCCACTGCCTTTTCCAGCCACCAGCAAACCCAAACGCCTTCCTGCTGCCTTCTGCACTGTTCCTGGGTGGCCCCAGGCATCCTGCTGGTCACAGGCACCTGCTGAAGACAGAAGTGGCAAGGGGCCCAATCTTTTTTTTTTTTTTTCTGGCAGAGCCTGCCTGCCTCTCCCTTGGCCGGGGGGCAAGCTGCTGGTGGGCTGAGCAGCCCCTGAGCTGCGGAGGGCCCTGGTCCATCCCTGTGCAGTGGTGGCACCCCCAGGGCCACACAGGTGGGCTTCTAATGGGCTGAGTGCTGCTCTAGCTTGGGATTGAGGAAGAGTTAGATTGGGCTGGGTGCTGCCTCCAAGCTGTGGCTGCGCCTGATTCGCTAGCAGCCTGCTTGGGCAGCCCTGGGCAGTGCCACCACTGCAAAGGGAAGGACCGGAGCCCCTTGTAGCTCAGGGGTCACTTAGCCCACCAGCAGCTTTTCCCCTGGCCGTGGGCAGGCTCTGGCTCTGACAAGAAAAGAAAAGAAAAGAAAAGAAAAGAAAAGAAAAGAAAAGAAAAGAAAAGAAAAGAAAAGAAAAAGATTGGGCCCCTCATAGTAGTGTGACAGAAAATTTGAAATGATGGGTTTCAATTGGAAGTCCACCATTTCAATTTAGGGGAATAAAACCCCGAGGACTAAACCTCTGTCATGTGTACATGCACCCAAAGTGACTACTTTTTAGCTGCTGGGATTTCATTGTATTGAATAATTAATTTGCTACAATGCCCAATGCCTTGGATATGTGTCTTTTTTTTAACCCAAGGAAATCAATAAAATGAAGGTGCACACCATAGTCCGTGAGGCACAGTTACTCGATGCACTTCCTAAAGCAATCTTGTGATAGGATTTTGGTGGTAGGATGGTGGTCTAACAGGTACCTGTGTAACATCAGAAGTAGAATCCTAAGTTACAATTAGGAAAGATTTTTCTAAGAGAATGGAATAAACATACTGAAAGACTTGCAATAAAGCCATCCCTTCACACACCAACATAATACCCAGGGGTAAGTAAATGTGGTGTTATTGCTGGAATGCTCCACTCACATTCCCACTCAAAACCCATCTGCCAAACTAGTTAAAAAGCCCAGTTTCTCAAGCTTCTGATATCAAATTAGTGCTCTGTAGAATTCTGGATGCTTGCAAAGAAAATTTCAGCAGAACTTATCAAAAAATCTGCCCTGTACTTGTTATCAGTCAGTTTAATTCCAGAAGATAAGTGACAGATGGAAAGATCAAGTATGTTGGGAAAGAAAGACTTCACTCACCCCAGTTGGGACTTGAACTCAGCTTTTTGATACAGTAGGCAGAAACTCCACCACACAGCCACCAGTGCTGGCTAGAGCATCAAGGGAGCGCCGAGAGGCAGGGGCTGGGACAGGCGGTAGCTCGCCTCGCGGCGGACCGCCAGCTCGATCCCAAGATCCAACTACGAGCTTTTTAACTGCAGCAACTTTAATATATGCTATTGGAGCTGGAATTACCGCGGCTGCTGGCACCAGACTTGCCCTCCAATAGATCCTCGTTAAAGGATTTAAAGTGTACTCATTCCAATTACAGGGCCTCGAAAGAGTCCTGTATTGTTATTTTTCGTCGCTACCTCCCCGGGTCGGGAGTGGGTAATTTGCGCGCCTGCTGCCTTCCTTGGATGTGGTAGCCGTTTCTCAGGCTCCCTCTCCAGAATCGAACCCTGATTCCCCGTTACCCGTGGTCACCATGGTAGGCACAGAAAGTACCATCGAAAGTTGATAGGGCAGACATTCGAATGCGTCGTCGCCACCACGGGGGCGTGCGAAAGAAAGAAAGAAAGAAAGAAAGAAAGAAAGAAAGAAAGAAAGAAAGAAAAAATATTTCCCCAAAAAGAAGCAACTTCTCAGTAATTTCCACCCCCTTTTCCATCAGTGGTACTGTACATGAGGATATAAAAGTAGTGAAATACTGAGTTATTTCTCTTGGGAAATTAAAATAGGCTGTTGAAGAGGTTCTGTACATTTTTGCTGCACCACAGAAAATAGGAACCGCTGGTTAAATGGCTAAGGTTCATTACTTACCCTTTCAGGCTAGCTGCTACATGTATATGAGCCTCCGGATGTTTTTGGAAGTGGGTAGTCAGCCTGGGTAGTCATGTTCTTCTTAGAAAGACATTTAAGTCAGAGGTGGAAAACTACAAGGGACATTTATCTTAAAAGAAGTAAAAGATAGAAAACAGCAAGAGCTGGCATGAGAGACAGCAATGGAAAGTAGGGCTTGTAGATGACATTGACCCAGAGGGGGTGAGACTTTTTAGTTTTCAAAGCAGCTTCATTGTTTATGCTGTAGTTAAGCTGGATACCATAGGACTGGACTGTGGTACATGGGAGGTGTGGAGACCATGGAGGGGTGCCTGGCGGAATACTCTGCGACAGGCAGCTTAGCCTGTGATCAAGGATCCAGAGGGCTGAGGACTGGTCTGAAGCACAAAAGTGCAGAATAAGGCCAGAGGCCCATAGCACAAGACAGGGCCCGAGGCCCTGAAAGGTAGCAAGTCTTTCAGTATGTTTATTCCATTCTCTTAGAAAAATCTTTCCTAATTGTATCTTGGGATTCTACTTCTGATGTTACACAGGTACCTGTTAGGATTTTGGTGGTAGGATGGTGGTCTATCACAAGATTGCTTTAGGAAGTGCATCGAGTAACTGTGCCTCATGGACTACGGTGTGCACCTTCATTTTACTGATTTCGTTGGGTTAAAAAAAAAAGACACTTATCCGAGCCATTGGCATTGGGCATTGTAGCAAATTAATTATTCAATACAATGAAATCCCAGCAGCTCTCACCTCTCAAAGTGACAGAGGCCCAGAGCACGTGAGTGTGAGATGGGGCTGGGACCCAGTAGCCAAGGTCCAGGACAGTGGACCTGGGCTGATAGTCATAGCCAGAATAAAAGGAGTAAGGCTGGGAAAGCTGAGGCCTGGACAAAGGTTCAAAACCTGAGAGCCAAAAGCTGCAATGGGGCCATGGAGACCCCCCCTCTAAATTAACATGGAGTAACATTTGTGAGGTATAGACATGGCCAGAGGGGAGAATGGAGGCCATGAATATAGCTCATAAGCAGTAGGGCTGTGCAAAGCGTCAGTCCCCGATTAGATTCGGCCTGATTCAGTGGCCAAATCTCCGAATATTAATCGAATCAGAAGACCCTTTAATCTCTCCGAATCGAATCAGAACCCTCCGAATCAATTCAGAGATTCAGACATAGACACAACTTTAAATGTTTTTTCTACATACCACTAGGTAGCAGGTGGCTTGTGAATGCTGCAATGCTGGGGCACATGGAGTGTCCCACAGAAGCACCAGGGCAGGGGCGGGAGCAGTCCCCAGTGCGCTCAGCAGCAGACCCAGCAGGGGACCAGAAGAACTTCCGGTCCACTTCTGGGTCTGCCGGGGAGCGTGCAGGGGGCCCCCCATGTACTCCCTGGCTCAGCGACTGATGCTTCCTGGGTCTGGGGGGGCACCCAGGGTTCCCCTGCAGCCAATTGCTGAGCCCGGGGGCTGTGGCGGGCCCCCCGCATGCTCCCTGGTGGACCCAGAAGTGGACCAGAAGTACTTCCGGTCCACTTCTGGGTTCACTGCTGAGCACGTGGAAGGCCCCCCTGCACTTCTGTGGGATGCTCCATCCACCACAGCATCGCAGTGTTCATAAGCCGCACTGGTATCTCAAGGTGTATAGAAACATTTTTTAAAGCTGTGTTTATGTCCAAATCGCTGATTCTCTGAATCAGCACTGAATCTTCAGATTCAGATTCGATCGAATCTAATCGGGCACAGTGATCCAAATCAACGAATTGAATCACTGTCCCTGATTTGGGCCAAATCTGAATCAAAGATGGCTTGCTTCGCGCACCCCTAATAAGCAGGGATCCAAGTTTTCTGTTCACTGCAGTGAAATGTGGATTTTCTTATTTTAAGGAGAAAAATGTGGATTTACCCTTTTAAGGAGAAAAACACATCTTTTCTCCTTTAAAAGAGAAAAACACAAGCAACGGCAGGTTTCCCCTTGCAGACAGGCAGAGTTCCAGCCTGCAAGGATCTGGGTGGAGCAGGAGGAGGGCAATCAGGGAGGGGGTGCCATGTGCATGTGCATGCACACACATACACGTGGCAGCCAGGCAGGGGGCTGCAGACCTGGGTCCCTGACACAGTTGGGGCCCCCCTCTGGCACGGCTGGGTGGGGCAGGGATTTGTGGGTAGGGAGTGAGAAGCACTGGCAGGGCCAGGGGGCTGTGGGCTGTGGCTTGGGAGCGAGGGGCAATGTCATGGGCAGGGCAGCAGAATATCAGGGCTGCTCAGCACCACAAAACAGTGGTGGGGGGGACAGCTGCTGCTGGACCCACATCTTGGTGAGTGAAGGGGTCAGAGGGCCTCTGATTTTCCATGGTAAAAACCCCAAAATCAAACACCAAAATTTATAGGTATTTAGAATTTATTTTATTATAGTGATTGAGGCACTGGTAGGCTTCCAAATTGCTTTAATATTGCTTTAATATTGTAAATATATCAATAAAACACCACATTCAACTGATACCTATATATATGCAGTGGCATTTCATTTTAATTCCAGAAGAATGTAGATTTTGAGGGTTTAATGAGAGAATTTGCAATTTTTAAACAGAGAAAACCAGGAACTCTGTTCATAAGGCAACCGGTGCCCTGAGGCACTACTAGGACCAGGAGGGCCACAACCCAGACCAAGGGGCAAGACTAGGGTCAGCTGGGTATGAGGGTACCAGCTTGCTAAAGTGAATCACAGCCACCCCAGGACATGGCCCTGCTACAGGGGAAAACAGCCTTCCAAGAATCAGAGCATGCTATACGTCCAAAAAAGACCTTTAAGTGCAAGTGCCTAGCTTCAGATGCCCATAGCCAGATTTTCAGAGATGTCAATTCCTACAACAATCCCTACAGCTTTCCAGACCAGGCTCTATATCATCTAAAATGAGAAAGGCCATTTTTGAAAACACGAGCCTAACTGATGTTTTCACAAACCCTGAGTATCATGCTCTTAATCCCATCAGATAGATAGGGCAGAGCTAGGTAGATGCAAAGAGGTCAATTCACTTGCTCAAAGCAATAAAGAAACAAGAAGAGCTTGTAATGGAACTAAGGGGCTGGTGACTCCCAAGCACATTCCACTAGACCAGGGTACCCCTCATCATAAAAATGAAGAGTACAAAAGCCAATATCTGAGCCTTGTCCCAAACAACTGATGCTTCACTGAAAAGACAATCGTGACCTTGAAAGAAATAAAAGATGCAAAGCCACAAGCATGATTCTACAGTGTTCATGGCTCAATGTCACTGAGACATTTGTGCATGGAGCAGGAATGGATGCAAGCTGCCCACCTGCTGCATGGAGTACAATGCTGAGGGAAGTGGTCTCATGACAACACAAAAGGGTTGCTATATGGATGCAACCCTTCCCAAAAGAGAGAACTCCTCCTGGCAAAGACAGATTTGGTCAAAAGTGGCCTCATTTTTAATGAGCACAGCTAAACAAATCACAGTTTGGAGAGCCTCTGTAACACTAATAAGTGTAATATACAATAGCAGGGAGAAGTAAATGTGTAACACTTGCCTTTCCCCTGCCATACCATACTACAATAATGGAGGCATTATTCAGCATGAACTTAGGGGGCTGAGGAATCAGTAGAAGGCAATAAGAGGACAGTGATGACTTGTCAAGGACAGTGCAATGGTAGCAAATCCCCAAGCTCCTTCTCTTTTCTGGTTTCCATTTCCAAGGAGTCAGCTCCCACATGGTCGCAATGCGTCTCACAGCAAATGGCACACTATGCTTCAAAAAAAAAATTGCAGTACAAAGCGAGATCTTTGTCCTTTGGTAGCCACCTGGGCTTCCACCACAGCTGTTTCTGCTGACATATCATGTCTATTTGCAAAAATAAATTAAACCAAATTCGAGATGCACTCAGAAAGTCAGAGTTGCATAACAGTTTGTTTCCCATGGGCATGGAAAGCTGCTGAAAATGTTTATAGTCACATGTTTCAGGGGTTTATAGTCACATGTTGATTCAGAAATTATTTGCCATTTTCCTATTTTATTTTCTGTCAGATAAATTAACTCTACATTGGCTGACATCTACAATAGTCTGTGATAGCAGTGGTACCTGCAGACAAGAGCAGAAGTGTTACTCACCTCAACCAGTGCTCCATACACTTAGCTTGATCAGAGGCTTTTAGATACAAAGCCATATCACCCTTCAAAAAACTGCTGTGTTCAGTCAGGGTCCCAATGCCTAGCCTAAATCAATAGTTACCAGAACAGAAGGGGAGAGAGATGCAGAGATGGGAATATAGATGACAAAGATTCAGAAAAATAGAGCGAATGGGTGAGATTGCCAAAGATTTAATACTAGATGGGAAATACAGTGATATTGGAATGGAAAAATTAAGTCAGAATAAGAATGGAATTAAAAATAGAAGTACTAATTTGTATGAGGAGAAATAAATTATTACATATTCCATGAACTATGAACAGGAGATCTAAGTAATGTCTACCCAGTAAACTTAACATGCTTGGCAGCAGTACCCTCAAAAAGGCCTTAAGCAATGTAGCTGTATTTACATGGCCCTTTAGGTGAGCTAATTAGGAGGCCTGTGCGAAGCAGCTAGTATTTGCTTTGGATTCGATCAATTTGGGGGGGCAGTGATTCGATTTGGTGGTTTGAATCACTATCCCGATTCGATTCAGCTGAATCTGATTTGAAGATTCGGCTGCTGCCAAATCTCAGAATCAGCCAGGCCAGGCCCATCTCCCAGCCCGGCAATGGCTGCCCCAGCTCCTGGCACTTGCTTAAAAAAAAGCCCCAACTCAGCGGGTGCTGCTGGGGTGGGGACGATCCCTGCTACCCCCCCCCCCCCCCCCACTGCCCCACACTGCATGGGAGGCTCTGCATGAGCCCCCTGATCCCTCCCTCATTCTCCCAGCCCCCCCACGGGTGTCCCACCCGGGCTAGCTCCGGCCCTTTAAGAAAAAAAACCTGAAAAAACCCCAGGACTCTCCGCTCCTGTCCGCACAGGGAGATCCCTGGGGGGCTCTGCATGAGCCCCCGAAGCCCTGACAGGCGAGTCCCAGGGCTTTTCTTGTTTTTTTTTCTTAAAGGGCCGGAGCTGGCCTGGGCGGGGCACCTGTGGGGGGCTGGGGGAGTGGGAGAGGGTTGGGGGGCTCATGGAGAGCTCTCCGTGCAGCGTGGGGCAGTGGGGGACAGCAGGGATCGTCCCCCACCCAACAGCACCCGGTGAGCACTGTGGCTTTTTTTTTTAAAGTACTGGGAGCTGGGGCGGGCAGGGGCAGCCATGGGGGGGCTGGGAGAGCAGGCAGGGGTTGGGGGGGGCTGGGGGAGCAGGGTGGTCATGGAGCCTGGCAGAGGCCCCCCATAGTCCCCTCCCCCACCCCTAGTACTTCCCATCTGGGAGCCGGGGACTGCCCGAATCAAAGCTCTCTGAATCTTTGAGCTTTCAATCAATTTGGACCTATCAATTGGTCCCCTGATTCGATTCGGATTCGGAGATTTGGCCACTGAATTGGGCTGAATCGCCTCTAAATCGAATCACCACCCGAAGCTTCGCACAGCCCTACTAATTAGCACTGATGAGTAATTGGCCAACCCTAGAACCAAGTGGACACAGATACATTAATTCTGAGTTAACTAATGTCTTAGGCAGCCAGTTAAGAGCAGCGCAGCCTAGCTGAGGTCACTGCTGCTGGCCAGTTAGTTTACATTTATTAACTGTCTATATGTACTGTATCACAATGCCAGATAGTACTTTTAAAAGAACCTATGTGACTTAGGAGCTCAAGCTACATTTCTAGAAGTGGTTTAATCACTTGGAAAAATAAGCTTCATTGACTCTGAGAGACTTCAAGGCCCAAATCCTTAAAGCTATTCAGGTACATAACCCCAGTTGAGGGGCTTAACTCCCACTGAGGGTCTGACTTAAAGCCTTTAAGTTGCCTTTGAGATTGTACAGTAGATACTTTTTCATAGTTCCCTTGTTACTAGAGCCGGGGGTTGGGCCACCCCCATTCTAGATTCTGCCCATTTGGCTGTGGGACCACTCCACTATGTGTAATATACTTTACTACAACCTCTGATTTAACAGTCAGCTCTTACTTATAGCAGTGAAAATCTGTTTTCAGGACGGGCTTTACTCCAGACATACAAAGGAACTAAAAACCTGACGCCTTCTGTAAGAAAAAATGAGTTCCATATATTTTAATAAAAAAAAGATATTGGATTTATTCCAGGATTTACTCAAAAGAGAATGAAAAGGGTTTTTCATTACCCAGCAAAGTGAGAAGACATTATATCAGACAGTGTAAATATAGAGAATTACAGCTTCAGTTAATCTGCATGCCTGGTTTTTTGTTCACATAGCTAGATTAGGTTTACAAAGACATGCAAAACTTGCTTTTAAAGGTACATATATTAAAAATACCAAATGTATTCCAATGTGTCATGCTTATGGAAGGACTTAGGAATGATCCTGGAGGGCAAATTCAGACCTGGCGTAAGTCAAAGCTATACAGATGGAACTGTATGGGGACATACCTCTATGATTACCCCTGGCCTGAATTTGGCCCTCTATCCCCAAAAGACCTCTTGGCCTTGGACTGACTGTGTGATCAGCAGTGGCCACAATAACAAGTTATTAATCTTGAAATACCACATACTCAAGACGTGCCCTCTCTGAACAATGCAAGCTGCTAGTGTTTCTCATACAGGCGCATGTAATAAATAGCTACCATATACTAACACCTGCTTATGAAAGGACAGTTCAATATATTAGCACTGAATGGTCAAGTACTACTACTTAGCTCCTATATATAGCTTTTTCAGTCATAGACTTCAAAGGACTTAACCAAGAAAACAAAACAAAAAAAGAATAAGTATCATTTTCCCTATTTTATAGATGAAGTAATGGAGCCAGGGAATGTAAGTGACTTGCCCAAGGTTATATGACTATTTAACAGCAGAGCAAGAACAGAATCTGATTCTACTGTCTCCTAGGCTGGACCACTCCACTGTCTGCTGGAGAACACAAACTGGTAAAAATCAGATTGTGGGTGTAACGGAGTGGTTTTGATGAAAGCACATTTTTATTGCTTGTTAGGAATCTCCACTCAGCAATAACGTTGCATTTTGCTCTTCATTTCTAGCTGGAGACATTGCAAAGCTGACTCTCTTAGTGACTGAACAATATGCATTTGTCTATTGTGTGACCTTATGATGCAGAGTGTACAGGGTAAGATACTTAGTCTGCACTCACCACTGGCTCAATAGTAAAGATGTTATCAGAGAAGAGCATAGAATCTCCTTGCACCATCCTTCCGTGGTTCTGAAAACTGTCGGAGAGAATGGAAAGGCGTTCTCGGAGCGTAGGATCTGCGCTACATTCCTTTAGAAATAGATCAGTCTCATTGTCTTCCTGGGTCTGCTGTCTGTAACAGAGCCTAAAGCCAAAGGGAGAGACAAAGGAAGCAGATAATTTAATAAGCAATATTTTCTTCCAAAGAACATCACCAATGTGCTGGGGCAGTGACACTCACAGTTCAGTGTTGCAGGAAGCAACCTACCACATGGCTGAGGGCATAACTGAATCAATGGGTTTTCTAATGAATTAGGAATGAAATTGCTGTTTCATTTTGTAAGGCAGGTTATTTTGCTCTGTGCATGCTTGGTGGAAGAGGTACTTCTCCCTCTTCACTCTTCCTCTGTATTTCAGCATACTGAAGGATAAAGCATTTTTGAAAGTCAAGAGCCATGAATAGGAAAGGGAAAGTTGATGGGCCCATGCCATAGGAATTACAGTAAAAAAATGCCATGCTATGTTCTGCAGCCTTTGTCATATCTGATGGCACTGTTCAAAATCCACCTACCCCTCAATCAGCTGTTGCTTCTCACAGAGTGATAGGAAGTGCTGCATGTGGCATCCAAACAAGATTGTCCTTCTTCATTGTACTGTGCTCAGACTATGACAATGGTCACTGAGGGCGTGTCCCAATGATCGCGCACGTGCAGGGGTACACATTTTTCATGGGACAAATAGCAGTGGCACATATTTGTCCCCAAGCATGCTCCTGCACATGTGGTCCAGCACGTGCCTGGCCAGCAGTCCGAGCATGGCTCTGGCCAGCCAGGCTTCATTTCTGGCAGTGCATGCTGCTGTGGCATGCGGCTTTTATTAGCAGGGTTTTTTTACATCAGGATCTTCCAGTGTCAAGAAAAACTGCTGTGCTGCTAATTAGCAGCACGGTGAATGGGTGCATGTGTGCTGGATGCAGGTTGCGGTGCCGCAAACTGCACATGCACGCTTGTTGGGACATGTGCCCTGAGAGGGTCAGTATCTGTTATGATCATCAGAGAGGGTGCTATTTGAATAAGACTGTGGGTGGATTTTCAAAAACATCTCAGGAGCACCAGTCACGGTGATTTCCCCATACCTCCTTTGGGCTCCTAACCTCCAAAATCAAGAGATAAAGAAAACGGACAATGGAAGAAAGGTTGAGTCATTAAGGCCATATAACAAGGAACAGCAAGAATATCTAAGGATAAAAATTAGGAAAGTAAAGGTAAAAGGGGGTACAATTGACAAGGACTGTTAAAGACAACTGGAAAGGATTCTACAGGCAGAAAAGAAAGATGAGGTTAATTGTGGGTCAACTGCTCAATGATATGGTGAAGCTATTCATAGAACTGTAAAAAAGGTACAGCTACTCAATGACTACTTTGCTGCAATTTTCACAAAAAAATAAACTGTGCCCAGACAACTTCCAAAATTAATATAAACAAAGAAGGGAAGGGCTGTAGATCAAGATAAGTAGAAAGTGAAGTAGAGAGCTTTTGACAAATTTGAGTGACTAAGTCAGCCACGTCTGATAAAATTCTTCCCTGGATCCTGAAGAAGCTAGATGAAGAAATCTCAGAGCCATTGTCAATAATATGTGCAAAGTCATGGATGACTGGCAAGATCCCAAATGACTGAAGAAGGGCTAAAATAGTACCTATTTTTAAAAAAGAGAAAAAGGAGGACCCAGGAAATTATCAGTCAGCCTGACTTCAAAACTTCATAAGCTCCTGGAGCAAATTATAGAAGAGTCTATTTGTAAAGACTGGGACGAGGAAAGGGGATCATAACAGCCAAAATGAATTTGTTAAGAACAAATCATACCAACCAACTTGATTTCCATCTTTGACAAGGTAACTAGTTTGGTGGAAGAGAGAAATGCAGTGGACGTAATATACCTGCTGGACTCTAGTAAAGCTTTTGACACAATTCCATGGGACATTCTCACAAGTAAACTGGGGAAATGTGGCCCAGACAGAATTACTGCTAGATGAATACATAATTGGTTGAATAACTGCAAGCAAAGAGTAACTATACATTGATCAATTTGGAAAAGGCAAGAGGTCTCAAGTGAGGTTTCACAAGGGTCTGTTCTGGGTCCAGCACTGTTTAACATTTTTATTAATGGTTTGGATGAAGGAACAGACAGCTCACTGATCATGGTTGGTGTGATAAACAACACTGGGAGAGGATGCAGACTCTTTGGAGGACAGAATTAGAATTTAAGAAGATCTTGACAAATTGGAGCACTGAGCTACAGACAACAAAATGAAATTCAATAGCGACAAATGTAAGGTGCTGTACCTAGAAAAGAAACACCAAATGCACAACTATAGAATGAGGAATAGCTGTCTAGGCAGTAGTATTGCTGAGAAGGATTGGGAGATTGTGGTGGATCAGGATCTCAGTGTGAGTCAGCAATATGATGCCGTCACGCAAAAAAAATGCATTTTGGGGCTATATTCAAAGAAGGATAGTACGCCAAACACAAGAAGTGATAGTACCTCTCTACTCAGTATTTGGTTAGGCCTCAACTGGAGTATCGTGTCTGTGGCGGGCCAGTAGGGGGCACTCCTGCATTGAGCCGCCCACCTCACTGCGCCCGACCACCTTCCAGGCTCCCAGTGCCCTCCCTGGGGTGCCTTACATCTGGCCCACCCCTTCCCTGGAGCACACCTGCTAACCTGGGGTTCCCGCTGCCACCCTCCAAGGCTCTGGACTCAATTCTGGCCCTGCGCACCTTGGAGAACGCAGGCCTGATCGTCCAATGGGTACTAGACCCAATACCAGCACTTGGGGCACTTCCCCAAGTCAGGGGCCTATTAGGGAAGCCTCCCTTAGTCCACAGACCTAAGGGGCCTCCTAGGCATAATTTAGACCCACCCCTCAATAAGTCTCCCACACCGGTCACAAAGGAGAATGTTATTGATTACAGGGGGTAGGGC
Source organism: Alligator mississippiensis (assembly GCF_030867095.1). NCBI lineage: Eukaryota > Metazoa > Chordata > Crocodylia > Alligatoridae > Alligator > Alligator mississippiensis. Next base: position 39,707,505 of record NC_081833.1, on the reverse strand, counting down.
GGAAACAGGGTAAAAGGTAGAGCAATATCATGGAAATATCAGAGGAATATCAGAGGAATCCCAAAGAGCAAACTAGAATGGCTGAGGTAGCCGTTTAAACACGCATCTGAGTTACTGTAAGCTAAACACCTAGTCGGATCTCGAGTAGCTTACTCACACGCAGCATCCAGAGGTGGATGGAGTTTTCCTCTGGAGGCAGATCACTCTTTGAACATGCGGTTATGACGAGGAAGCCTGTTTCAGATTCACCTGGGTGACCGCATGGCTAATGGCTGCCTTCTTCCTGGACCAGGCCTTTAAATAACCTCTCTGACCTCAGATGCTCGGTCCAATCAAAGCTGCCAGTGCTGGCCATTAGCCAACCAATCTAAAAAAGCATCACTGGCTACCTGGGCTGGTGAGCAGGGCTGGTGAACAGGGCTTCCCCCCCCACAAGGTGACCAGAGCATCCGCCTCCAAGGCACCAGGCTTCTGTCATGTAGACAAGGGAGGGAGATCCCCGCCCTGAGGGATTCAACACCAACCTCTCAGGCTAGCAGAGACAGATCTCTGGAGAGGGACACAGACGGTGGCATTTCTGCCAGAGTGTCCTTTTCTGAAATTTGCATTTAGAAGGATGCAGAGAATCTAGACAAGAGCCACAAATGAGTGGCAAAATTTGGGAGTGGAGGAGAAGGGGGAAATTAAAGCCAGGTGAAGAAAGGTTGAGAGGTATGTTTGGTCCAGAGAAAGAGATTAAGAGAGGGGGACAAATTATAGAAGTTTCCAGATATCTGAAAGGCGGCCATAAAGAAGAGGAAGAACAACTGTTTTCCCTTCTCAGAGGGCAGAAAACAAGGCATTGAGTTTAAACTATAGCTAAAGAGATTTAATCTCAAGGAAAAAACCTGCCTAACTGTAAAAGCAGCAAGAGAATGGAAGAAACTACCTAGGAAAATTTCACGGGACATTTCTAACAGGGCATTGGTTAGGCATGTGTCTGGGATAGTTTAGGGAAAGTGCACCCTGCATTTTTGAAGGGGGCTGGATTATATGATTTTGTATGTCCCTTCCCACCTTTTGATTCTGTTATTCTATTTGCTAATCTTCAGACTCCTTCACAAACACTGCTTCTTCCACGTGGGACTGAGCTGACTTGACAGAGTCAAGGCCATATGGTCATTAGTGGAATGGACTGGCTCTTTGTACCTGCAGACAGATGAGCCTAGTGAAATGGTTTCACAAGGAGACCCAAATTTCCTTGAACTAGTCCTGGACCCATACCTATTGAATTCCTGATTCTGAGTTTTCAGCTGGCTGATCTTGGTACATGCTTGGCCACCACTGCATCGTAGAAACCACAGTGCAGTATCCCACAGATCATGTGTTTTGTGAATGAACGAGGGCAGTTTATAGATAGCAATTCAGGCCATCCACTAATAGGGTGTGGATAAAGAGTTTAATCTTTGTGGGATACCACATTCAATTTTCAGTATGTTAGATCACAGCAAAAATAGGGTGTGCATTAGTGTGGGCATTAGTGGATGATGCCACAGATGTTTGCCCCACACTTGTGATCATCCATTAGGGATGGAAGAAATAAAAAAAATTAGACTGAAATCTTAAAATGGAAGTTGGCATAAGATCAAATACATAAATCTGCCTGGATTTGGCTAAAGGGCAAGCCCACTATTAGTATCAGAGACTTTTTAGGGGCTTTTAGAGGCTGGAGATGCAGAAATATGAAGAAGAGCAGAAGAAAGCAGGGAGAGAATTCCAGTGGAAGGTCACTAGATTTTTCTTTTGAACACTGGGTTTGTACAGTAGTCATATACGCTGTAATTAAAAACAGAGAGCAATAGAAAACTATTTATGCCCTTCAAGGCATTGGTGACCCAATTATGTTGAACTTTATTTGCTCAGAAACCCTTAAAACTAGCTCCAGTCTAAGGCAGTTTTTCCTGATCATGTGTGGGTTAAAAGTGTGGCCTTTGGACACTTGCTTCCTTCTGAGCATGAAAAACTAGAGAACCAATCCCCAAATCCTCTAATTTGTAAACGTAGATTCCCAATTCCCCTCCCAAGTTGCTAAGAGCAAGTGTTCATGTGTGACCTGAAAATGGATGTGGAATGACAGCTATCCTGGGCACTTTTACATGTGCTTCGGAGGTTGGGGGGGATGGGGGGGTGCTTTAATAAGAGCGGCTTCAAGAGCCAGTCTAATTAAAGTGCCGCAGCATCTCATGCATCAGTGTCCCCACACTTAAAAATGGTGGCAGGGGCACTTGAACTAAAGCTGATTCGATGAGCTTTAGTATAAACACCCCCCCACCATTTTTAAGTATGTGGATGCTGATACATGGGACGCAGGGGGCTGCTGGAGCATGGTAATTACCACACTCCAGCAGACTTGATAGCCTAGTGGTTAGGTCATTTGCCCAGGAAGCAGGAAATAGAGCTGTCAGGAGACAGGGCAGCAGAAAGACTGACTCAATTAATCAAGTCTGCTTTGATGTGCTGTAATTACAGCACATTTGAGCAGCCTTTGCATTTGTGTACAGGCACCAGTAGACTGAAGGAACTGTTTTCTGGCTTTTCATTTTATCCAAAATGAGGGCTTTGGTCTGTATTCCCCTATGCGGTACTGTCCCCTCACATTCACCTTGGTCCAGATAAATTATTCCTGGTCATTTGTCTCTGCAGTCTCTCTCTGTCTCTATCTGCACTTTTGTTCCAGTTAGCCAAAGAAGCCAAGTAAATACATGAAGCAAGCACACGAGAGCAGCAGGACTGGATACTGTCCCAGCCCCCTCTTCATATATAATTAGAGTCATCCTCCTAAACACTTATATGCAAACCCTCTTGGCCCTAAACAAGGGAAGAAAAATCTCACACAGTAGAAATGTATGCAGAGGTATAGCAAGGCACCGCTGTGCTTGAGGCAGACGTAATGCACAGGGCAGTGATAGCTGCCATGGTGCCCGTGGCACCAGCATGGCCAGCTGCCACCAAGGTGGCAGTTATTTCTGCACACCTTTCCCACCACTCCTCCATAAAGATGGTGCCCAAGGCTGCTGCCCTAGTTGCTCCACCCAGCTACATCACTGTGTGTGTAGCTCTGAGAGGACCACACACTCTCTACCTCAACTGTCTCTCTGCACTTCTTTAAAACATTTCATTTTAAGTGATCAAGATGCCCCAGATCATTAAAACTACTCACAAAGGTGCCTGTATATTCTATGTGGGTGTTCTCTCAGGAAGGATGAGAGGGGGCCACTGTTGGAGTTCACAAGGACAAAACTCAGCAAATCCCAGTATCTTTCCCTGACCCTCGCCCTGCTAATTTCAGCCAAAGTTGTTTCCCTTCACTCCCATTGGTTGGGAAGTCTCTACTCCTAAATTATTTGATATGGGCTAAGGAATGCTATTGGCATAGATGGATACTACAGTTCCTGAAAGTGCCCAGTTACGAGAAGGCCAATGTACAAGCCACACCACAATGACTCTGAAAAGTCCCTTTGTTTACAGTGACACCAGAATGAAGAATGAATCCCCAATGCCTTCAGCAGGGGATGACAGCAGCATAAACATCCCAGGTCATTTTTGAAGGCTGAACTACATTCTTCCACTTGCTAGGCCTCGTGGCTCTTTGGCCAATATAAATTTTCAGTTATAAAAGAAGAATATTCAAGAAGGTGGCATTTCATACCAAACCCTCACATTAATCTTCATGTGGAGTGTGAGCAGACTGCAAAGCAAGAATGGCTGGGAGAGGAGGAATGGCTAGAGCAGGGAAAAAAGATACTCCACTGGTAGAGATAATATATCAATTTTTGCTTTGTACTTCCTAACGTTTTTGGTGGAAATGGACAGACATCTCAACATATTAAACCACCAACTGATGGTGTTTATACACCACTTCCATGCAGTAAATTTAGGGCAGAGTCCTATTTCACTGTATACACCTAAATGACCTTACACGCAGTTTGGGATCCTATTTCACTTTTCAGTGAAACAGAATCACCCTGCATGCATACCTGCCAGCAGCAATGGAGTAGAGCCTATGCTGTAGCCCAGTAGTCTAGTGGTTAGGTCATTTGCCCAGGAAGCAGGAGATTCAGGTTCCAGGCTGTCAGGAGGTAGGGCAGCAGAAAGATTGACCCTAACAACCTGAACTGTCAGTGGTCTAACTACTTCCACATTCTTGAAAAGGCACACACAAAGGAAGGCATGTTCCAATCTCCACAGGCAAGAATGCCTAACTTCTGGCTCCTGACTTTTTCACCCCAGTTGCAACTAATTCCTGCATCTCAAATGTCCACAGATGCCTTGCTTAGTCATGCGTTAAGAGGCTGTTTCAAGATAGTTTAGGTGGAGATCACCAAGGGCTTTAATAATTTGAAAGTGCCCCAGGAAGTAATGGGGAACCTCTGGTGAGCATGCTACACTCGAGTGATGGGTCCTTGGTGTCTCACATTTTATACAGGCTGATGGTCTGGACTGATCTTGAGCAGATTTTCTTGCTGTGTACAGAGGGAATTACTGCCATCCAGTCATGATGAGACAAACCTATTTATTCCAACAGATAGATCACATCCACAGGGAATGGGTATAGTCTTTGAAAAAGCCAATAGGGACAGAAAGGAATTCTTCCTATCATAAGTCATGATGGATATCAAGGACAAAGCTGAAACTAGTAATAGCCAAAAACTATGCACTATTTCAAAAACAAACAGATAGATGCTATTTGTGGAGGTTGCAGCCAGGGCCCATATAACTTCTCCATCTCTGCTTTTATGAATACCCCTGTTGCATCATACAGTGCATTCTCACTGTCATTTAGGACCGAGCCTGAGGATTGCCCTTAACTAGTCCAAGTCACATGAGTTTCCTACCCCATTAAAATCTTACCTTGCAGTCAACTGCATTCTGCTTCTTGTTCTTCAAGCAGAGCCCTTCTAGGAATCAGTCTGCACACTACTTATTTGTCTTCCTGTGACTGGCTTTAACAATGTGCAGAAGAGACAAAGTTGGGGTGCAGAAGGATCAGAACTCAGAAGCAGAGATTTGCTGCTGGACAACCTGCTATATTTGCACCCTGCAGTGTCTGAGTGAGTTCCAAACCCCCTTAAGGGAGGGATGGGTGGCAGCAAGTTAAAACCTCAAACCTTGGATACTCAGCAAAAGGTCAAAGGTCAGACTGGACAGCCACAAGGGGTGAAGCCTATGGGTTATTTCTGTAGATGGCTAGTGATTATGGGTTTGAAGATAGTCCTGTGACTGATCCATAAGTGTAAACAAAGCATTACATTGGTAGGGGATCCTATGCTGCTCTGGCAAACCCTGAGGTGGAATTGACCTCTCCTCAGTCAATCTCAGCTCCTCTTCACTATTAAACAACACCTAGAAATTGTCTTTTTTTAAAGTGTTTTCACCTTAACCACTCACTCCTCCATAGGTTATAAGACATTCTATTCAGCATCGTAATGAATAAAAAAAAGTGCTCTTTGTTAATTCTGTGGCTGGCCAGTGTCAGAGGTGAACCTCTGTACAAGTTCGAGCAGACTCAGAATCACTCTCATTTGGGCTTTACTACTTTATCATTTCACAGAAGCCACTGTAGCAGTTGGGCATGTGGCCACTGAGCACAGGATTAAGTCACTCTATTGTCTTGTAATACCAATGGTTACACTAGTTTTCTTATTAAAGCAATAGTTTCTTGATGTAACTGATTTTTTCCTCCAGAAAACTGTAAAATGTGCTATTATCATGATTACAATATTTTCACACTATTCACATACTGAAAAAACAGTGTAGGTTAATTAAACACTTAAGAGCATGGATGTCCTTGCTTGGGGTCATGACCCACAGGTGTCAGGGCATCACAACTATGCTTCTCTTCGAACCATACTTTTAAAGTTGTACTGGGGGTAGAGCTGGTATGAAAAATGTTGTGACCCACTGCCTTAGATCCCAGTGATGCATCTCCAGGACGGTGAGAGTAAAATACAATTTGATCGTATCTGTGCAAAGGCTATAAAGCTTTAATCATACATGGAGTTGACCTATAAGAAAATACCATGTTGGAATCTATCTATCTTTCAAATTAACCTTTGTTTTTGTTGATCCTCCTCTTCCTGAGTTGCAAAAACCTTCCACTGGAAGTGTGCTATGATATCACTTCGATTATGTAGGACCACCGATCTCTGGTTTGCCAGGGTAATATATGCCTTCTCAATTGTCAAGGAGTTCTTGTTCAGCCTGATGTTGACATCTGTGGCAGCTCCATACATACTTATGTGGATATCTTCACCTAGAACAGAGCAAAAGATTCAGCTGCCTCTTCCAAGTGAATTATTTTATGGACTGGGACAATACACGAATAACAATTTCTAGCTTTTGTTTCAGTTTGTAAATAAATCAATTAATGTATTCACTCATCCTGATAGTAAACATGGTCAAGACCAACAAAGTTTGTGTCCTCCTGTGATGTACTCATGATCCTCTTGATAAAGAGAAAAGTACACAGAGATGGTATATTGGACTGCAAAGAGTGAACCTTTTTTCTGTATTTCTTTTGAGATACACACTCCCAAGGCTGGTAATAATTTACAGTGTCATTTAAAAGTGGCTTCTTGACTAAGGAGCAGCACTGCCACTGGAAGTGAAAAAGACTTCTGTTTCTATATCATTCATGTGCTTTTGAAGGTTGCCACCTTAGTCACCACTTGGTCAGGGCCTCCTGAATGACAAGAGTAGACAGCTGCCATGTTTCTCCTTCCTAATCAATAGGTCTGTGCGAAGCGGCTAGTATTCGCTTTGAATTCAGTCGATTCAGGGGACAGTGATTCTATTTGGTGATTCGAATCACTGTCCCGAATTGATTCGGCTGAATTTGTTTTGGAGATTTGGCCGCAGCCAAACCGGCTGAATCTCCGAATTGGCCTCATCCCCTGCCCATTCTCAAAGGCTGCCCCGCCCGCTCTCCCACCTCCTGGTTCTTTAAAATAAAAGTCCCCACTCACCGGCTGCTGCCAGGGAGGGGGGCAATCTCTGCTTCCCCCGGCTGCCCCATGCTGCATGGGGGGCTCTGCCACAAGCCCCCAAACCCCCATCCGCTTTCTCAGCCACCCCCATGGCTGCCCCGTGCTGCATGGGGGTGGCTGTGAATAAAAGAAAAAAATCCCCAACTCACAAGCTCCTGCCCGGTGGGGGGCCATCCCTGCTGCCCCCCACTGCCCCGTGCTGCTACCACAAGCCCCCAGAAGCCCCTAGGCTGCTGCAGCAGTGAGGTGGGGCTTTTTTTTTTTTTTTTAAAGGGCCAGGAGCTGGGGCGGGCAGAGGTTGGGAGGCACATGACAGAGCTCCCCATGCAGCGTGGGGCAGTGGGGGGGGAGTGGGGATTATCCCTGCACTTGGCAGCAGCCGGTGAGTCGGGGCTTTTATTTAAAGAGCTGGGGCAGGCAGGGCAGCCGGGGGGGGGGGGGTAAGCTGGGAAAGTGGGCAGGGGTTGGGGGGCACTCAGGGGGCTGGGGGAGCAGGCAGGGGATGGGGCCTGGTGGGGGTCCCCCCCTGGTCCCCTGCCCCCCTCCCCCACCCCCTACTTACCAGCATGCAGTCCGTGTCCAGTTCCCTGCTGCAGTAAGCAGGGACTGCTCGAATCGCTGAAGTTCTCCAAATTGTTTCTGAATTGATTCAGAGAGCTTTGAATTGATTCGGACCTTTTAACTGGTCTCCTGATTTGATTCAGATTCAGAGATTTGGTCACTGAATCAGGCCTAATCTCCTCCGAATTGAATCAGCACCCGAAGCTTTGCACAGCCCTAACAATCAACTTTCCTGGCAACTATAGATGCTTAGAGGGAGATAGGAGAAGCTGGCTGTTTTACCGCAAGAAAGCTTTTCTTTGTTTTGAAACAGTTTGGTAAAGAGGAAAAGGATTAATTGACTCGCATGCACTGAACTGAGGCCTTTGGAATCTGGCCTGGGAGAGAGAGGCAATGTATATATAGCACGCTGCCCGGTTAGCCTGCGACTTTTGTCCTGATACTGTCACTTAACTCATGACTGCATGATTTCATGATGAGAACGTTCACAACTATTTACATAAACATAGTGAGGAATCTTGTCTTTAATCCTTCTAACCGTCATCTTCCTGCCTATGAAGTAGAGATAAACCACAACAAACTAATAAAGGACTACTTACCAGCCTGCTAACTAAATGAATAGGGCACCTGCCTAAAACTCAATGGACACTAGTCTTTTAAAGGTTGCACACACAACAATTTTTTTCAGAAGGTAACTTCAGTGGTATACATAAACTCCAGACAGGAGCCCTGGGGTATTAGCATTCATTTATGGGTACCTATGCATGCATCCAAAAATATGTTTTCTCACAATACAAAAGAATGTGATGACTGCAATCAGTATCCAGAAGGGTAAAATACAGACCACAGTATACAAGAAACCCACAGACCAACATACGTATCTGCACAGAACCAGCAATCACCCTAAACACACCAAAAAAGCTGTGATATACAGCCAAACCCTCAGATACCACAGCATTTGTACTGAAGAGAACATCCGGGATCGCCACCTCACCAATCTTAAAAAGGCTTTCACCCAACAAGGACACTCCTCCAGAGAGGTAGATCGCATGTTTGAAAGAGCCACCCAGATACCACGTGAAGAACTGCTGCAGTACAGAAGAAAAACACCCACAAATCACACACCGCTGGTTATGACCTATCACCCCTCCCTTGAACCTGTACGGAAAATCCTCAAAAAATTGCAACCCATATTAGAAAGAGACCCTATTCTTAAAAAGATCTTCCCAGAGCCACCCATCCTAGCCTTCAAACGAGCACCGAACCTTGCCAACCTCATCACCAGAAGCAAACTTCCTCAAGCCCAGAACACACTAAAAGGATCCAGACCATGCCAGGACAAGAAATGCAAAACCTGCCAACACATCTCCACCACCCCCACAATTACTACACCCCACAACCGAGCCATCAGCATCCCAAGATCTTACAGCTGCACCTCCAGAAATGTAATATACCTCATCCAATGCACCAAATGCCCTGATGGAAGATATGTAGGAGAGACCAAACAACATCTGCGCACCATTGCAAGAAACGTGCCCCGCTTTCATTCATTCCCTTACGTGTGCAAGGGAAATGGTGCTGCAGTTGGGGGGAGGGGGGGGTTGCACTTGAGTTCATTTTGACAGGAAGAGGATGATTTCTCCAATGAATGGAGAATCTAATTTCCAGAATAGGCAGTTTATCAGAGTCTAAGGAGGCGCTTTTTTTCAAGTGATCAAGTCTTGCATGCATCACAAGCCTGTTGTATGCTCCTTGGCTGGTAGATAAAGCACAGTGCACAAAGGTAAATGCAAAATATGCACAGCTCTGAATATATTCAAAAGCATATGTAAGATCAGCTAGACCAAAGCAACAGAGCTCTACAGAAGTCGAAGACCTGCCCCCAATTTCATCAGCTGAGACTGTGCCCATACACTTTAAAACAAAGGCCTAGGTGTAAAGTGCTAGGGGTTTCTCTGAAGGCTTCAGAACTTATAGAAGCAACTCCTGCTGCTGCTGCTGCAAAAAAAGGAAATTGAAATCAACTTGAATATATAAATCCACAGATAGCTTCATACACAATACAATACCCAGATGCCAGTGAGTCGGCAGCAGGCTGTGGATCTCCAGGAGAGTCCAGGAGAGCTGTCTGTACTCTAAAGAAGCCTTACTGAGAGTGCAGAAACAAATCAACCTGATTAAAGGGCTGGACCTGGGGCAGGCAGGGCAGCCATGGCGGGGGAAGGGGGAGGGAGCTTGTGCAGAGCCCCCCATGCAGCTTGGGGCAGTGGGGAGCAACGGGGATTGCCCCCCCCACCCAGCAGCACCTGGTGAGTCGGGCCTATTTTTTTCAAAGTGCCGGGAGCTGGGGTGGGTGGGGCAGCCATCGCTGGGGCTGGGAGAGCAGGCGAGGGATGGAACTGGGTGATTCAGCCAAATTGATTCAGGACAGTGATTCAAATCACTGAATCAAATCACTGTCCCCCGAATCATCTGAATCCGAAGCGATACTAGCTGCTTTGCACAGGCCTAAAGAGTATTGCTTCTTATCCCATCTTCATGCTCGGATGAAGTCAGGAAGGTCAAAGTGCAATTGGAGTTGCAGCTAACAAGGGATATGAAGGGTAACAAGAAGGGTTTCTACAAGTATGTCAGTAATAACAGGAGGATCAGGGAAAGTGTGCGTCCCTTACTGAATGGGGGAGGCAAACTAGTGACAGAGGATACAGAAAAGGCTGAAGTACTCAGTACCTTTTTTATCTCTGTCTTCACAAGAAAGGTCAGCTCCTAGACTACTGCACCAGGCAGCACAGTTTGGGGAGGAGGTGAGCAGCCAACAGCAGCTAAAGAACAGTTTAGAGACTATTTAGAAAAGCTGGACAAATACAACTCCATGTGGTCAAACAGGATGCACTAGAGCAGGGGTGTCCAACCTTTTTGAATGTGGGGCCGGATCATGAACTTTTTATCACCCTATCACCCAGTGGGCCAGACCTCAGCCAAAGGACCACCCCCGCACTGCTGAGGGGCTGGGGCAGGGACAAGGGGTGGAAACGAAAGTAAACAGCATTTACTTTCGTTTCCCATCACAGCACCTCAGGTCTCAGAAAATGGCTTGGCTTGGCCGTATGTTAGACAAGCCTGCACTAGAGAGTGCTGAGGGAGTTGACTGATGTGACTGCAGAGCCACTGGCCATCATCTTTGAAAACTCAGGGTGATTGGAAGAGGTGCTGGATGATTGGGAAAGGGGAAACATACTGCCCATATTTAACAAAGGGATAAAGGAGGATCCAGGGAACTACAGACAGGTCAGTTTCACCTCAGTCCCTGGAAAAATCATGAAGCAGATCCTCAAAGAATCCATTTCTAAGCATTTGGAGGAGAAAGAGGTGATTAGGAATAGTCAGCATGGATTCACCAAGGGCAAGTCATGCCTGACCAACCTGATTGCCTTTTATGATGAGATGACTGGCTCTGTGGATGCAGAGGGATCAGTGGATGTGGTATACCTTGATTTTAGCAAGGCTTTTGATACAGTCTCCCACAATATTCTCACAGGCAAGCTAAGTAAGTATGGGCTGGATTAATGGACTATAATGTGGATAGAAAACTGGCTGGAGCAGCAGGCTCAGAGGGTAGTGGTCAATGGCTCAATGTCTAGTTGCCATCCAGTATCAAGTGGAGTAACCCAGGGGTCGGTCCTGGGGCCAGTTTTGTTCAATGTCTTCATCAACAACCTGGAAGATGGCACAGAGTGCACCCTCAGCAAGTTTGCAGTTGACACCAAGCTGGGGAGAACAGTAGATATGCTAGGGGGTAGGGCTAGGATTCAGAGTGACCTAGACAAATTGGAGGATTGGACCAAAAGAAATCTTATGTAGTTCAACAAGTACAAAGTCCTGCACTTAGGATGGAAGAATTCCATACACCGGTACAAGCTGGGGGCTGACTGGCTAGGCAACAGCCCTGCAGAAAAGGGCTGGGGGTTACAGTGGACAATAAGAGGGATTTGAGTCAGCAGTATGTCCCTGTTGCCAAGAAGGCTAAAGACATACTGGGCTGCATTGGTAGGAGTGGCCAGCAGGTCAAGGGAAGTGATTATTTCCCTCTATTCAGCACTGGTGAGGCCAACCCTGGAGTACTGTGTTCAGTTTTGGGACCCCCACTACAGAAAGGATGTGGACAAATTGGAGACAGTCCAACAGGGGGCAACAAAAATGGTGATGGGGCTGGGGAACATGACTTCTGAGGAAAGGCTGAGGGAGCTGGGTTTATTTAATCTAGAGAAGAGAAGACTGAGAGGGGATTTAATAGTAGCCTTCAACTACCTGAAAGGAGTGGGGGGTCGAAAAAGGATGGATCTAGTCTGTTCTCAGTGGTGGCAGATGACAGAATAAGGGTAATGGTCTCGAGTTGTAACGAAGGAAGTTTAGGTTAGATATTAGGAAGAATTTTCTCACTCGGAGGGTAGTAAAACACTGGAACAGGTTACCCAGAAAGGTTGTGGACTCTCCATCCTTGGAGGTTTTTAAGACCCAGCTAGACAAAGCCTTGGCTGGGATGATCTAGTTGGGGATGGTCCTGCTTTGAGCAGGGGGTTGGACTAGATGACCTCTTGAGGTCCCTCCCAGCTCTAAGTTGCTATGATTCTCTCTCATTGGTAGACAGATGAATTGACACAAGGAGTAGAGCTGTCAGTGTAAGCCAAAGGCACTTGCATACTTCATGTCTGAGGTGGCAAATCAGATGTGACATGTCATTTAGGGCTCTTGGTCACTTAATATGTAAGGAAAAAATCTTGCTGCTGTAATAGTGATATAGTGATTGAGAATTTCATCTGACAGGGTAGTTGTCTACAGTTTAGTCTTTTGGGATATTTTACTGCCATGAAACCACACATTTACTGAAGCTGGGCATGTTTGTCCTGTCATTATTTATATCGTGCATCCTTATTACAGAGGCTGTCAATTCCATCATCCTTAGATATTTTTAAATAAATTACCTACATAAAGGCAGGACACAAAGAAACTCACTTGACAGCCTGAGATGCAACTGTGCTGGAAAACTAAATCAAGATGGACTTTTCATATATTAGAATAGCAGAGCATCTGGAGTGTAGTGCTTCTGAAACTCTTTGACAGAGCAGGTAGCAAGCTATATTAGTACTGCTTTTATCTGCAAGTCAACGGACATAGGTAGCTTACCATACCATGGTGATTTTGCCCTTCCCAAAGAAAAGATGAAACCATCTAATTATTCTTCCTGAAGGCCCAAGCTAAACAAAACCACTGAAAGAATAAAATAAATGAAGTGATACAGGCCTGATCTACACAAGACGCTGACTGTGCAGTTGTTACTGCACAGTCATTTAGTACTTGCATACACAAGTACAAAATGACTACAGTAACTGGCATTACTGCACAGTAACCACACGGCTTCTTGGTGATGCTGACTGTGCAATAGCTCATTACTACTGCACAGTGGCATCACATCAATCTTTCTGCCACCGTAACAAGCTACTGTGCAGTCAGCGTTTGGTGTAGACGTGGCCACAGAGTACTGCAGTAGTCCACTAATAATTCAGGAAACGCTATCTTAACAATACTAGAGGTGAAGACTTTCCACATCTCCCTCTTCAAAAAGATCTCAGACAGAGAGACAGGAATGTTTTGAGTACCCCAAATGGATATTTGCGTGAATAAATAAGTAGAGCAATGGGCAAACTTCCTAAATTAATTTGGGATGTTTATGAAATTTGTAGTCAATATTTACCTTCATCTTTAACTATTCTAGACACTAGGAATGGACAAAGATATTGATTAGACAGCCAGACAGAAATAATACCATGGAGGTGGGTTGTTTTTTGGTTTTTTTGGGGGGAGGGGAGAGCGTTGTTTTTTTTAATGTCTTCATTAATATGTATTGCTCCTTTCTCCTTCGCTGGGATTTGTAATTAGACTCTTAAGAAGGCAACATGAGCAGATGTCTGTCAAGTTCTGAGTATCTGGGAATCACTACAATGAGCTACCAATTGTTCTTGCAAAATAATTTTGTTGTAAGGCCTTTTTACTTGTTAATGAAGTTAATGGCTTCATTTCCAAGATACATTTGCTCTTTATGAGGCTAGAGGAAGCCACAAATAAGCTTTCTTGCTTGGATTCCCTGCATAGTAACATACTGCAAACCAATAACAATTCTACAGGCAGGTCATTTTCAACTGTGCTCCTACCAGACTGTGTCCAGGATCCAATTCTTGGCAGTGTTAAATAACTGCATTATTTACTCCAGCCCTCAGCAACTGCTCATTTATAAATGTCATCACTAAATAATTGCTGTTGATAAAATGTGTAGTTTTAGAGAATCATTTTCAGAATAGAATAAAAACTCAGGACATTCTAAATATTATTGTTACAATAATTATTTATACTCCTATAGTAGCCAGGAGAATTAGTCAAGGACTAGCACCAGGTTAGGTCAAACTCTGCACAAACTTGAACCAGAAAGACAGATGCCACCCGAAGAGCTTCCAACCTAAGTATAGGACAAAATTAAACAGGTGGAAACAGACAAACAAGTACAAGGAATCAGTACTGGTTAGCCTGGTACAGACCACTGCGTTCTAAGACAGCTCTCTGTTCTAAATGCTAGTGTTCCATCAACCATACTTTCTCACATAGAACTGCACCTTATCCCCAGAAAAAAACAGTTGGAAACCGGAACATGCATTATATACTGGGAATATGATAAAAGCAGGTGCTACCACTTACCAGCTGAAAGTAAAATCTGCAGCAACCCACAGGGAGCAGAACAATGAGCAGTCAGTTCCCTAGATGCTGCCACTGTATTTCCTTACTACAAAGGAAGATCTTTTTTCTTTCATTTTGCTTTTTAAAAACAAAGCACTTGTTATATTCCAAGGTGTATTGTATGCAAAAAATATGGTATTTTTGGGACAAGTAAATTGCAACATTCATCTTGCATCTTTCTTTAATGGGGTATACAAAGTAGGCTATCATCTCCTCTGTGCTATGCCTGGGATTCATAAAAGTTGTAATTGTCTCTTGATAAGAAGAACTATATACAATATTGTGGCATAGGAATTATTGGGAGTCACTGAAGAGGCTCTGCTACTAATCAGTGGAGGAATCTCTCTGAATATCTTTGACATATAGGACAATACTCTAGAAGATAAGGAAAGATGTGGCTGCAATATATATATGATGATGAGACCTATTTTTAACTATTATTGATGCTATGGTAATGATGAGAGAGGGTATCTTGCCTGGCTGAAATGCTTGCTTTGACTGGCACCAAAAACAGTGTAAGAACTTTAATAGCCTGACAAAGAAATGCACAATATATCACTTAATAAATCAATCATCCTTCAAGAAGCTCTCATGTTTTCAATCAGGTACTAATTGATCAGAAGGAAAATGTGATTACTAAATGGTCACTGTTGCCTTGAACTGTGTCCAGAGTTAGTAACACTTAAGAATCCATTAGCAACTTCCACAAATAAAAGGTTATCATGATGACCTGCAATGGAAGATGAAAGTGCACTCTTCCTGAAGGGTCACTTTCACTGGAAGCAAAAGTCAGGAAATCTTGAGTCTCATGGAAATCTCTGTGTACCCACTGGGCCTCATACATCTTACCTCGGGCTTCCTTGATCCAACTGCTTGCCGGTACTTGCCTTGCCATCGCACGTGGCCTTCCGGGAGGTCTTCCCATGCACCGCAACCTGCCCCTTCTCGCCTGCCACGACTTGAATCTTTCAGTGGGTGGGGCTTCGTGCAGCGCGGTTGCCCTCGTCGGTCACCTGCTTCTTAGATGTCTTCTGCGAGTCTCCTCCTCCCCTGCACCTCGCCCTTTACCCAGCCCGGCGGATCTTGGCTGTTTCCGTGGTTGACCGAATATCCCCTAGATACTTAAATAACGAGCTCACCTCTCGCTCCAACTCCCTGCCTCCACCACCTCAGCCCCTTCTAATGCGGGGAAACACAAAACTCCCTCCAGAACTCAAACTAAAAGCCCAGTGAGCCTCAAGAAAGGCATAACCCTGCCCCTATTGGGCTTCCTTATGGAGCCGACGGCCTCTCTATCCCTCCGCTTGTTGACAGGGTCACCTGCCCATGGCTCGGTTCTGTGGCCCCTCTCCGCCTATCCCAGCCTCACGCCACTCCTTCTCCGATATCCTACCGGCGTGACCCTCTGTTTGGGTCCCCTGGGAGTAGTGCCCCTCTCTCCAGGTCTTCCCCGAAGAGCAGCCCTCTCTCCGGGTCTTCCCCGAACAGCAGCCCTCTCTCCGGGTCTTCTCCGGCCCGTTGACCTCTCCGTGCTGCTGGGGCTCTTACCGTTTCCTCTCCCGGCTCGCCTGCAGCTGTCATGTTGGCCTCGGGCGCTGGCTCGCCTCCGGGTTCCTTTAGTTCCCCGGGTGAGCGCGGGCAGTCACCTCTGGCATTCCACGCCTCCAGCTGACTCCACCGTCCAGGCTCCCTCCCAGCAGCCACGTGCGTGCCCCGCTCCTTTTCGCCGCTGGCCCTTTTATTTCTGCTGGCTGGCGATTGGGAGTGACGTCATCTGCCAGCCGCGGGTAACTTAAGGCATGATCTACGCCCCACGCGGGCTTCTCTTGCCGTCCCTGCTCCTCCTCCCATCCTGCGGTGAGCAAGTTACCCTTTTTTTATTTTCCTTTTCTCCATTCTGCCCCTGGCTCCTAGCCCTGGGGCTCCCCCCATGGACTCGGGAGTCTCCCCGGTCTTTCTCTCCCTGTGACACTCTGCTTCTGTGGTTACCTCTAGTAAAAACCTAATTAAGTGAAATATTCAAGTTGATATTTTGAGTGCAAAGATATTGCCTGGTAAATGAAACTCAGGTTTTGCACACACAGGGTCAGTGTCATTGATAGCTATATAGACACCTTTCCACTGACATTAATGGGAAATCTTCTTTTCATATCAGTAACATCTCTAGCTAATGCAATAATTAGTACTATGCAGAGATGTGCAACATGGATGCATTCCTGTAGAAACCTACCTCTGCACCAGCTGGCTGTAGAGAATGTAAAGCCACAATGTGTTAGATTAACAACTTTGTGTATTCTCTGAGCTAGTTATGTTACTAGTTACGTTACTATGAGATGTGATCCTCGTAGATATCTCAAATTAGATGCAAACCTAATTCTTCTGCATCTGCTCTCAAAATGATAGATTATCTGTCTCGATACAAAGAGCCCTGCACAGGGACAGAGGTCTGAACAGATTCCGTAACAAGTACAGTAGCCTTATCTGAAAAATGAAAAACTGATTATTGGAACTGGTTCTTGAAATTGAGAGTGTAAGGACAGAAAACGTGAAACCAGCTAGCCTGGGATCTGCAAGAGGGGTCTGTCTAGGGATCAGAAGATTCCAGCTCCCTAGCACTAGCTTAAGTAGCTAAGGAATCAAGACTTGCACTAAAATAAATATATAGGCTTCAATATTAATCATCATAAACAGCTGTGGCTATAGGAAGCTATTGGAACACTGCAGTAACATCTACTCTATGTACAGGAAAATGGTCTAATTCCAGTATGTGGAATAATAAATACTACTAATGATGCTCAATGCAGTAGCAGAAAGTTACCTGAAACAAGAGCCACATGATAAAGAAATCTAAAGCAAAAGGCCCCAATAATATCCTGATTCTTATTGCTGTAACCCTACCTTCTGTGATACCCTACAATGCTTCATGCTATGGAGAAACCATTAGTTCTCACCATTTCTTCAGAGTACCTCTTTCTGAGATGAAAAGGCTGGCTTGTTAGTATAGGAATTATAGGCAACACACTGCTCTCCTACTGAATGTGTACAACCAGTCTAAAGAATTCCAGTCTACATGGGCTCTACAAATCCAGTATACAAGGGCTGGAGACTTCTGTGGAAGAGCAAGGGTAAGGAAACTGGTTATGTGCCCACAAGTCCTCTGAGATGTGAACACTGAATGAGGTAAGTTTATCTCTGAATGGAACAGAACTAAGATTTCCTGGTTTAGTTTTCATTGAAGTGGGACTTACGACAGGGTAAGAACAGATATGTGAACATTTTTCAGACAGCTATTCCACAGTAAGACCCCCACCCACTGGTAACTCATTTTGGCAGTCTATATGTGTTCTGAGGGAGTGGGGGCTGGGGTGTTTTAATTAGAGCAGTTCCTGGATGGCTGCTCTATATAAATTGGCTCATCATCATGTGTATTAAGCATCTGCACGTTTCAAAAAGGCTGCAGGACACTTTATCAAAACCTCATTGATTTAGCTTTAGATATAGTGCCCCTGCAGCCATTTTGAAATGTGCAGGGGTTCAATACACATGATGGTGAGGTGATGCTGTACCGTTCTAATTAGAACATGAATGACCATGTTTATAGGCACCCTTTAATTTCACAGCTTGTCTGTACCCTGTGTCAACTTGTTTTTCTACAGCGGTGATCATCAGACAGGATATAAATTATGTGAACTTAGATAACCTAAAAGTCTGAGAACTTCTAAAAACCCATTCCAAGGACCAGAATGACTGCCTATTGGTAGTGCAATGCACTTAAATTGCTCTCAGCCTTTCTGCTTTTGATCCAGCTGGAGTTAGAGACACTGCACAATGGGTTGAAGGAGACGATTAACATTCCATAACCACCTATTTGACTGAATCACAGCAGAACCAGAACAGGTAACCTACCAGCCTTCAGCTGGAAAGATCATCGTCTTGAAAGACGCTTTGAGGAGTAAAGAGAAGAGAAGTAGAAAAGTTAAGGAGAAAAGTGAGGAAGAGCACATGATGCTCAAAGAAAGCCTCAGAATATCACCTTCCTTGGTAAAATCTCCTGTCTCAATAGTCTCTAATTCTGGTAATCCAAATCCTTCAAGTAATTTTTTTCTTCACTCCCTCCTGGTCTAGGTCAGCTCATTTGGGACCCAGTCAGATTCATAGAGGGTAAAGCCAAAAGGGATCGTTAGGATCACCTAATATGATACCCTGTGTAGCAGAGGCCATGGATTTCACCTGGCAATGGCTACATCTAGGACAAGAACAGTGGATTTGGGGATATTACTTTGATAAACATCCAGCCTTGATTTTAAGACTCTAGTGGAGAACTGGTCTATAAAACGCTGAACATTCTTAGCAATCTCTGAGGTCAAGACCAGTTGAGAGTACTCTGCATCACATTTGATTGTGCTTTAGCAAATTCAGGATCACCAAATGCAGTAAACCAAGGGCTGTGCTTCAATGAGCCCTGACCTCCATTCCTGTTCACATCCGTTAGCGATTCAAAAAGGAGCAATGTGCTATCTATCCTATGACAGGGAAGAACAACTGTGAAAGAGCAAAATATTTTAAGATTAATGGATTTTTTTATTTCTTTTTCAAATGCATCCTGTAATAGGGAGCTAGGGACTCCCTGTTACTTTAAGGGTGGCAAACTGCTGCAGGGAGCCCAAGGTACATGAAGTTGCTTACCAAGAGCCAGGAAAGGCCAGGCAGTAAGGATCTAATAGGCTGTATGCACCCAGTGCAGAATAAGTGGCTCAACAATAAGGCGACACAACCGAGTGACCTGGGTGGCAGAGTGCCAACTGCAGTGTTGGTAGCACAGTAGTAGAAAGCTCAGCCTGGAGAAGAGAGATACTGCTGCAGCTGTTAGGCCAGTCTAGGAACCTAATGGAGGACACCTGCAGCTGGCCAAAGGAAGGCACATGACTCCAAGGGGCATAGCCTAGTGGATATATAAGCCTGGGGCTGAGTCTAGAGAGGCAGTCTGGCCCTGCAGGAGAGAGAGAGTTCCTAAGCAGAGACACTGCAGAGGATTCCTGGGTTGGCATAGGATACTGTAAGTAAGGCATAGATGGCTTGCAAGAGAAAATGACCAAGGTAGGGTGAGGTTTGGGTTGCACTGTCAAGGAGCTGAACTGTATGTTCAGACCCAGCAGGCTTATTTTTTTGTTTATAGTTTATATCGGTGGTTTGGACCAGGATCTGCAGGGGAGGATGGAGGTCCCATTTGAATGCTTAACAGCATGAGAATATTTGGAGACTTGCAGGGGTGACTCCCAAGCCTTGGAGGGAGGAAACTGAACCCACAAGGGTAGCTGGTGCCCAAGAGGGGCAAACCCTGAGCCCATGGAAAGGGCCCTACCTTGGACTGGGGCTGAGGGCCTGCTGGGATTCTTAAAGATAAGGAGACATGAAAGGGCCGTATCTTAGACAAGGGCTGGGGGCCCTTCCAGAAAATTAACTGGTAACACCTGTGAAGCATGGACATGGTTGTAGGAAGGTTTGAGGCCACTAAAGTCACTGTCATAGCAGAACCACTGGCATGCCTGTTTGAGTACTCATGGCACTCGGGTCAGGTCCCAGAGGACTGGAAAAGGGCCAGTGTGGTCCCTGTTTTCAAGAAGGGGAGAAAGGAGGATCCAAGTAATTATAGGCCAGTCTCCTCCATCTTTGGAAAAATCTCTGTAAAGATTATTAAGGATCATATTTATGGGGGTCCAGTGGGAAAAATAATGCAGCAGGGCAACTGGCATGGATTTGTAACAGGTAGATCATGCCTAACTAATCTGGTTTTGTTTTATGACCAGGTCACAAAACGCTTAGACACAGGAGTAGAGGTGGATGTTGTTTTCTTGGATTTTTAGGAAGGCCTTTGATACAGTATGTCATCCCAGTCTCATAAATTGAGAGGCTGTGACTTAGATAATTACACAGCCCAGTGAGTGGCAAATTGGCTTGGGGGTCACACCCAGAGAGTGGTGGTGGACGGGGCGGTATTGACCTGGAAGGATGTGGGCAGTGGGGTCCCACAGGGCTCGGTCCTTGAACCTGTATTCTTCAATGTCTTCATCAGTGACTTGAATGTAGGTGTAAAGTGTACTCTAAGTTTACGGATGACACTAAATTGTGGGGTGAAGTGAACATTCTGGAGGCTAGGGAACAATTGCAGGCAGACCTAGACAGGTTGGAAAAGTGGGCAGAACACAATAGGATGCAGTTCAACAAGGACAAATGCAGAGTGCTGCACCTAGGGCATAAACATATCCAGCACACCTACTGGCTGGGGAATGACCCTCTCAGCAGCACAGAAGACTCATGTTCATCTTGGAGTTCACTAGGACTCCAAGATCCCTTTCGGCATCAGTGTGATGAAATCATCAGCAAAGCTAACTGCACTTTATCATGCACTAGCAGATGCATGACGAAGAGAACCAAGGAGGTGATGCTTCCCCTCTATGCGGCATTGGTCAGACTGCAGTTGGAGTACTGCGTCCAGTTCTGGGCACCATACTTTAAGAAGGATGTGGATAACCTGGAGAGGGTCCAGAGGAGGGCCACTCATATGGGTTAAGGGTTTGCAGGCCACGCCCTATGAGGAGAGACTGAGGGACCTGGACCTCTTCAGCCACTGCAAGAGAAGGCTGAGAGGTGATCTTGTGGCCACCTACAAATTCATTAGGGGGGTGCAGCAAGGAATTGGAGATGCTCTGTTTGCCAGGGCACCTCTTGGGATAACAAGGAACAATGGTCACAAACCAACAGAGAGCATATTTAGGCTACATATCAGGAAAGCCTTTTTCACAGTAAGGGTGGCCAAAATTTGGAATGAGCTTCCAGGGGAGGTGGTGCTCTCCCCTACCTTGGGGGTCTTTAAGAAAAGACTGAATAGGCATCTGGCTGGGGTCATTTGACCCCAGCACTCTTTCCTGTCCAGACAGGGGGTCAAGACTTGATTTGATAAGGTCCCTTCTGACCCTACCATCAATGAAAGTGACCACTAAGGCCCATGGGCCTTAGTAGTCACTTTCATAGGGCTGCCCTGGCAAACAGAGCATCTCCAATTCCTTGCTGCACCCCCCTAATGAATTTGTAGGTGGCCACAGGATGGTGTACTCCTCAAAAAAAGACAAGAAGTTGCTCTGAGGTCCTAGGAAATGTCCCTTATCCCAAATTAAACAATTACAGCAAGACACGGCAGACAAGATAGTGGAGGGGAGAATAGGGAGCCAGTGTGAAGCAGGAGCTACATGACTGCCAGGGAGAATTACCACTGTGTCTAGAGACCTAGACCCGTTACACATCCTTACAAGCCATTGACTGTAACACCATGTCCAAAATACAGGTGACAGGACCTTAATAGAGAAGAGATTCTCAAAAGACGCATGTGAAGATGTTTGAGTTTTAGGGAGTCCATATCCCTAGAAGCTAATATCTGTTTAGGATATTTTATATCTATGGATAGATCTATACACCAAAGTGAAGGTGAAATATAGGGAGCTTGTGCTAGCATACTAGTGTTAGTTTACTCTAGCTAGCAATGGTAATAATAGTGAAGAGGCAGTAGCATGGCCCTTACCATGGAAAAGGAGTACAAATCTCCAGGGGCCTTGAGTACCTACTATGGTTAACACATGGTAACACCCATGTTATTACATCTTCACTGCTATTGGTGCCGTGATTGAGAGGCATAAGCTTTCACAGGTGACAGCCTAATGATGACATAGGCTGTTATCTATGAAAGTTCATGCCTTTTTGCATCATAGGCCCCTGGCACATGTTACACTTAAGACAGGATAAACCAGTTAATTGTGTCTTTAGTAACCTAGCCACATGCCTGTGCAATTGCTGCCATGATAAAGTATGGAATAAGCCACAAAGTTATTACACAAATGTGACTGATTTTCATTGCACTTTAAATCAAACATGTGGCCAGACCAATCACTTGATGAGGCTGCTAGCCTTGGAAACGCATCATAGCCTTTGACTCCAATAAGCTCCTGAGGCTGGGAGCACCAATCATTTGCCTGCCACAACCAGCCATGGGTCACATTACAGCAAAAGGCTGAGAGCAGCAGTCATTTGATCAGGGCTCACAGCTGTGGTGGTACAATGGAGTCAACTGAATATCTGCCAAGGAGAAACTTGCCTTAGTACTGAGAACAGTAGATTTGCCTGCACAGACAGTCCACCACTAAAACCTAACTCATTGCTTTGTGAAGCTTTAGGGATCAAATGGAAAGTATAATTCCTATGCAACCAGTTGTTTAGGGTATAGAACAAACAAGTATTAAGAAAAGCAACTGTGTGCCCCAGAACTTGGACATTAAATCGCCAAGGAACCCCATACCAATCTCACATCTGAAACTGCACTAATCATCCTAATATTGTTGGCAAAATTCCCCTTCATCCATTTTTCAAGTACAATAGGCTTTGCAACAGCGTAATGCCATTGAAGGCTACATTTGCTCTGCATTCACCACTGTCAACAAGTATACTAAATACTGTAGTTACCTGTCATCTCTATCAACTTTGAATGGCTCTAATATCACATCAAACTTGCTGTCATTCTATGATGGACTAAATAAAGATGTTCATGTCACCTTTCTAATTGGTGCATTTTAAATAAATCTTAGTATTTCCTGTAATCTCACAATTTAATTCCTGCTTTCACCGTTCATGATTAAATGTCAGGAAAGATTTTTCAAGTTGGTAGTTATCACTTATGGCTCCACTTGTTTGTTTGCTACAATTCAATGTCACAGAAGACCACAATAAAAAGAAAAAAGAATTCTGAATGTAACCACAGGTAAGAATTGAGACATCTTGACCTAGTGGATTAAACCAGGCATATATAGCTGAAGACCTGGTTTCTGGTTCCTGTTCTGATGCTGACTTGTTCTGTGACACTGTAGCAGTGGGTAGAATGATTCTCTATGAAGTTCTTTGAGATCTGCTGTTGAAAAGTGCTCTGTGAATTATTTTTTCTATTATGGCTGCCCCCAAGCAAATCAATGTCTATTCAACAAACATTCATGCTGGCTCAAAGGAAGAAAGCACCCTGGCCTGGCTGTGATAGTTCTCTCAAATTCATTCCAGATGGCAGTACTAATAACATAATAGAGATTCATGCTCAAAGAGGCAGCGGTCAGTGCAAATCATGTTCAATTTGATTTATTTATTGCCTGGTATTAGAATTTTCTGAGATGATGCAGTAAGAACCTGGGACCAGCCAACCTGAGGGACTGTCTCTCTCTAAATTGCTTGGGACACCCAAGATGGCTCCCACTCCCTGTAAAAGAGGGGTGCATCCAGATGAGCCCACACATGCCTCTTTGAGCCCGCACCTCAAACCCCTTTGAGATGCTGCAAGAAGCACATGTGGGAACGGAAAAAGGTTCCCGCCCCCAGCTGCAAGTTTGCAGCATGGGATATCCAGGGGTTAAAAAAAAACCTGAAGTGGAAAAAAAGCAGGGCAGGCCTCTGTGGTGGCTGAAGCACACTACCTGCCCATGCAGGGCAGGCAGCCTGCCAGCATCAGGGCTCCAGAGCAGGTAAGTAAGGGGTTGGGGGGGGGGAGGGGGCTGGAGGAGAGGGGAGGGGACCATGGGGGAGGATCCCTGCTGGCCCCACCTGCTCCCCCATCCCCTGCCTGCCTCCCAAGCAGTGGGAATGTTAAACCTTTCTGCACTTAGAGAACCAGCTGGACTCTTTCTTTCAGACACCTAACTAGAAGCATCAGGGTAATAAAAGCTTTCCTGCAAACCAGAGGCAGCTAGTCTCTTGCATCAACGGGACTTAAGGCCAGACTGAGCTTCAGTCCTGGATTTAAGTATAAGTGGTGAAGCATATGCAAAGAACCTTTCTGCACCCCTTCAGCCCACTGCAGGAAAAACAATCTGCAAAGTACCCTAAGTGAAAGGATTATGTAGAGAGGGTGCAATAGCCACCTTGCCAGAGTCCGGGTGGGGAGCAGATCCATGACCCCAGCACCCACTGCACCACTCAGCGTGGCTCTTCAAAGGCCAACCAAGCATCTGGTACTGCACATTAAGGCAGTATTCTACAGTTCTTATATTCTGTGCCCAAATGGCAAGTAGGAATAAACCTGAATGTGGCCGATGGCCCAGCTTTGATTGCAAGGCCTCACAGAGAGACATTATTGCATTTCCTTTCTACAGCTTTGGCTATCCCTCCATACAAGGATGATGTCTGCCGGCAATGGGGGTGGGGGGGATTATCAGTGAGTTTTAAGATGGCAGTTGGCCAGAATGTTGTGTGCTAGGGCTGTGTGAAGGTGTGGTGCCTGATTTGATTTGGTAGAGATGCGGCCTGATTTGGTGGCCGAATCGCCATATCCAAATTGAATCAGAGGACCCTTTAATCTCTCCAAATCGATTTGGAGGGTTCTGATTCGATTTGGACATAGAGACAGCTTTAAATGTTTTTTTTCTACGTACCTGTAGGTAGCAGGCAGCTCGTCAATGCTGCAATGGTGGGGCACATGAAGAGTCATCAGGAGACATTAAGGGGGAACTAGAATACACAAGTAGGGACTTGAGATTAACAAAGAGGTCCCCCCTGTCCCCTGGGAAGGGTCCCTGAGGCCTCCATGTCCTTAGGGCATACACCAGCAGCCTGTCTCATGCACCCCATTGGAGGGGCTGTGGGCCTTAGAATCCCAGCCCCAGACTGCTGACACCTAAGAGAGAGCCTCACAGTGGAGCCTGCATCCTGATCAGATGTAATTTGACTCTGATGCCAGCCCTAGAATTGGTTTTGTTGCTTTTCTGTTATCACTTTGTATCGATAAATTCGCCTGTTATCAACTGACAGGTGTTGTGGTCAGTCTGAAGGTTGTGCCTACCCAGAACAAAGGTATAAGGGCTGGGTTCCTAAAATCCAGTGTCAACACTTGTAGTGCTTCCTCTGTGGGACCTCTTACCATGACTGAGTTGAGAGAAGAGGCCTTTTTTTTTCAGGAGGAGTGTCAGTTATCCGCACACAGTGCCCATTGGAGTCAATGTTTCATAATCTTTGCCTCAATGCTGGTTATGTTAGCTGCAGAGAGGATGCTGGCATTGGTGCAGTAGTTTTCTCATCTAATGCAAAGGATCTTCCTGAGGCAAGACCTGATGGAACCATTTCAGGCACTTAAGATGGCTTTGATATGTACCCACATCTCACACCCACAGAGAAGCATGGGGATAAATACTGCCTTGTAGACCAGGATCATAGTATCCATCTGTAGGCCTCTTTTGGCAAAGACATGGCAGGGCAGATTTTCAAAGGATATGCTGGCACAGCAAATCCTATGTTCAATTTGTATATCAAGACTGACTGATTGGGAGACGTGGGTGCCAAGGTGTGGGAAATGCTCAAAGTTTTCCAGGGATTCTCCACCAATGGTAATTTGTGTGGGGGGAGGGAAGCAGCTTGTGCAGGAGCAGGCTGATGGAGCACCTTGGTATTCCCAATATTAAGGGAAGAGTCCCAAGCTATGATAGGCACCTGAGAAAAGGTCAAGTGTGGACTGCAGATTGGTCTCAGAAGGAAAACACAGTTGTCAGCATACTGAAAGTTGGTGATGCCAGTCTTGGTAACTTTTGTTTTGCTGTGGAGGCACCACAAGTTGAAAAGCTGGCCGTCCATTCGATAACCAACCCCAATTCTGGGAGGAAGGCAGTCACAGATGAGAATCAAAATCACAGCAGATAGATGGAGAAAAGGGTTGAAGTGATGATGCGGCCCTGCTTGACACCAGTACAGATGGTAAATGGGTCTGTCTCTTACCCACTGCAAAAGACTGTGACGATCATCTCATCATGGAGTAGGCTGAGGATGCTGATTTAACTTCAGTGGAAAACCAAGCTTAGCCAGTACCTTCCATAAGGCTTCTCAACTGGATTCAAAGGCCTTGGTTAGGTCAATGAATGCCATAAAGAGCTCCTGAATCTGTCATGCAACAAAAATCCTGTTGGTGATACACCATGATGGTCTAAAGCCACACTGGGATTCTGGGAGGACATCTTCAGCAAGGGGGAGGAAGCAATTCAGAAGGATGAGAGTAAGAATCTTCCCACCAATGGCAAGGAGGTCAATGCCTTGGTAGTTCCCACACACTGACTTGTCCCCTTTCGTGAAGATGGTCATGATGTTGGCATTCTTTAAGTCAGGTGGGGTTTCCTTGTTAACTGTTATTTTGATAAGAATTTGGTGGTTTTGTGCTAGTGCTGTTCCACCAGCTTTGAAGACCTCTGCAGGAATGCCATCTGGTCCTGGCACCTTATTGTTCTTGGTCTGAGTGATGGTATGCCAGACCTCCTTAAAGGATGGGATATCAGCAAGAGATTCTATTACTGGGTGTTGAGGGATGGACTCAATGGTGGCAGCTGAGACCTCAGATTCATGGTTGAGTAGAATCATGAAGCCCTCCTTCTAGAACTGTTTGACGGATACATTATCCATTAAAAGAGTGAAGCTGTCCTGGGATTGCAAGGGGGTTGGGCCATTGGACTGTGGATGCCTGTTATTGTTTTGAAAGAAGCTTCTCATGTCATGTTGATCAGTGAAACTCTGGATCTCCATGCCCTTCACTTGCCAGCACTGGTTCTTGATGTCTGGTAGCCTCCTCTGAATTACAGTTTTAAGCCAGTGGCAAGCCTCTCATTCTTGCTGGTTGGAGGACTCATTTTGCCAGCTGAAGAATGCATTTCTCTTCTGATGGATAAGTGCTAGGATTTCTTCATTATTCTCATCAAACCGATCTTGGTGATGGTAAATGGAATATCCTATTGATTCAGTGCATGCCTTCTGAATAATGTTCTTAAGTTCCTCCCAGTGTGCCTGGATATCCTTGATGTCATTGGGTAGGTCAGAGAGCCTCCCAATAAGACATTGCTGAAGAGCCTTACATCTAGCTTGGTCTTGTAGTGCCTTCATGTTAAATCTCTTCCACATTCCTTTTGGTTGTTTATGGTGTTGTGGTGCAAGCTGCACGTCCATGTTTGATGCGACTCAATGGTGATATGGACATCAGTACAATCACAGGCTCTGATAATAATATAGTCAAGATGGTGATGATGATTGGAGCATAGGTGTTTCCAAGTGGTCTTATATTTGTCACTCTGTCTGAAGATAGTATTCATGATAAGAAAATCATGCTCTGCACATTGCTGAAAAGGGAGATACTATTAGAATTGACTTTTCCCACCCCCTCTTTCCCAGTGGTGCCACTCCAGAATTCAGTGTCACCCAGCTCTTGCGTTGAAGTTGCCCATGTGGATTGCAATAGTGGGTGGGAGTGAAAAGAAAAGAACCCTGCACATACCCTCCCCCTCACCCAGAAGAGGTCTGGGACAGTACAGGGTCCTGAGAGCAGGGCTACACAGTCCAGAGCTGGGTCTCACTTCCGGCTGCACCAGGAAGAGCAGCCTGGCAGGGAACTAGGGGAAGGGATTTCTTCTGGGACAAGACGGACTCTTGAGTGGGGGCAGAGCTGGTCAGGTATATCTCATCTGATGGCAAGCAGCAAGCCAGCTGCTGCAGGCATAGTTGTTAACCCCTGCATGGAACATAAGTTGCAGCTGCGTGGCAGAGCTGGAACCAGATTAGCAGCGGAGATCAGACAGACTCCTTAAGAAACCTCAGCAGCTGAGCCATGAGGGAACACAGACAGCAGCATATGCAGAGAGAGACACTGGTGAGGAGCAGAAGAGCTGCTCACCATTCCTTGTACTAATCCATAATGGACTGCTAGGTATTCCTGGGGCAAAATCGGGCACTTTCAACCACAGTGTCAGTGTGTGAGAATCTATGCAAAATAAAATGATTGTGATTGTTTGATAAGGACTGAGGGTCTGCACAATTATCCACATGGAGGTTGAGGTGGGAGTACAGAGATTGGAGGAGATCCCAGTTTTGCCCCTCAGGCCCAATATCTGAAGCAGCCCACAGTTCTACAAAATAATCCCAAAACGAATCATCCCCTCCCTAATTTTTATTATACCAAAGTCATGGCAGGTGTGAGAGGTCAACCTGTTGCTCACTCACTTTCTGCAGAGTGATAGCAGATTGTAACTGTAGTCACGTTTGCACAATACATATAACCACTGAGACATCTTCAGCCTTAAAGAGAAGGAAGTTGAAGACGACTCGGTGTGGCGGCAAAGTGCCCCCACAGGCTCTTGAGGGAGAGAAAGGAGGACCCGCAGACCCCAGACCCCGAGAGCAAGCCCCCAGAGGGGCGTACGTACCTGCTGAAGAGCAGCGGGAGCAGGAGCCACATTTGTGGCTGCAGCTGCGTGAACCGCCATTACGCCGGCTGTGGCAACAGCTGTTCCCGGCGCGGGGAACAGCTGAGCCAATCCCAGCGGCCGTATCGGCAGCTGTGGGAAAGTTTAAAAATGCTGGCAGAACAGGGAGAGAGGGGGAGCCAGAGAGAGAGAGTACGGGCGGGCTGCTCGTGCTGCGAACTCGGGCACGGAGAGGAGAGGACCCAGCCTGCGGGTCTCAAGCAGGCAGCTTAGAAGAGAGCTGTAAGCCTTCTACGGGGGGCAGAGCAGAAGGCAGACAGAGTGCAAGCCGAGGCACTCTCTGTCTCCTGAAGTGGCTGATGCTCAGGAGGCAAGGAAGCGCTCTGCTGTTGGTAGGAGAGGGGAGACAGCGGAGGCTCGAAGAGGGAGCTGAAATCAGGGGAATCACCCTGCAGCTCCTCCTAGCTCAGAGGAGTATTTCCTGTAAAAGAGGAAAAAGGAGAAAAAGAAAAATCGCTCCCAGAAGGAGGGAGAACGACCGGGAACCGGAGAACCAGTCTGAGGCCGTTATACGAGGCCTGGAAACATCTTGTACACATCACCCAGTGGCTGGCGCATGGACGGGGTGTAGGGGAGGCAGAGCCCCGTGGAACACCACGTCAGATGACCGTGAGTACCACCGTCTATTGGGAGGCCCCACCCAGGGTAAAGATCTCCACTGTAGACCCCTCTTAAGGTATATGTTTACATCCAAGTTGTGGCAGACGAGTTGAGGGGAGGGGCAACACCCCGATAGACCAGGCGGAGCGGGGTGCAGGCTCCACACTCGGTTACGAGGATGAGCTTGTCTTTCTTGGCAGTGGTGGTCAGGACAGTGTCAAGAGCGCAGTAGAACTGTTCCTTGTTGACTTCTTCATCAAGTGTGTACTGATGACCATAGCATACTGGTTGTTACTGAGCTTTAGGAGGAGAGTCGTAAGGCATTTGTTAATGGCCACTGGGAGTTCTGAAAGCTGACTGACAATCTTATTCTTGATGGTAAAAGTCAGCCCAGTGAATGCACCTCTCTTCAGGTGACTTTCCTTTCCAAAAAAAGTTGTAGCCATCTCCTCTTTTCAGCTGGCCTTCATCTGCCCAGCAAGTCTTGCTTAGGGCAGCAATATCAATGTCATATCTTGCAAGTTTTCTAACTAATATGGTGGTTCTTATATCAGGATCACTGTTTGGGGAGTCCATGAGAGTGCAGACATTCCATGTGGTAAATTTCAGTACTTTATTTTGTTAGTTTCCGCCGCAGGTAGAGTGATCCCACTGGATGTGGCAATCCAGCCAGAGGAGTTTGAGACAGCTTATGTTTAGGGCACTCTTTCTAACCCCTTTCCCATTCACGGTGAGCAGGGACGCTAAAGATGACTGCTCAGTCATGGCCGCAGATGCTGAATTGTACTTCTCTCTCAGTAAGTTCAAAACATCCATTAGGGCTGTGCAAAACAGCTATATTTCACTTAGGTTTTGGATTCAGCTGTTTTGGAGGGACAGTGATTCATTTTGGTGTTTTGGATCACTGTTCTATTTTGATTCAGCCAAATCCGTTTTGGAGTTTCAACGCTGTTTTGGTGATTTTGGCCATAAACTATAATGGGGAATTACAAAAATGCCTATAACTTTGTAATTTCTTTCCTGATTCAGATGAAAATTGCAGAGATGGTAGCCTCTTCTAAGAGCATGAAGCCTGCCAAGTTTCAAGGAGATAAGTGCAGGGGTTTCTGTGATACTGCACCTCAAACTGTTCAAAGCAAAACTCATATCACTTGCTGGCAGTGGCACTATGTTGTCATCCCGCACAGATCTGGGGTCCTGCGCCCCCTGGGAGGGCTTCAGGGTTGTGCAACACTCTGGCTGGGAGGTGCAGGCCCCCAGATCTGTGCACAGGATCACAGCAGGATGCTGCTTCCAGCTGGGACCAGCTTTCAGCGCAGCCTGTGCTGGGTGCTGGGAAGACTGGTGCTGGCACTGACCCTAGCTGGCAGTGGCAGCCTGCTGTCATCCTGTGTGCAGATCTGGGGGCCTGCGCCCCCCCCCCCCCCCCGGAGGGCTGCGAGGCTGTGCCAGGCTCCTCCTGGGGAGCACGGCCAACCAGATCTGTGCACAGGATGACAGCAGGCTGCCATCCCTCCCCCAAAGCACTGGGATTGGAAGAGACCTCAGGGACAGGTTGCAGACACTGGCCAGCTATACAGTCAATATGCGAGCAGTCCTTTTTTTTTTCTTCCCCCCCCCCTTGCTCCCTCCCTCTTCTTAGTTTCTGTTTCCCTGTGAACCCGGCTCCAAAACTCTGAAAGTTTCTGAAATTTCCCAAAATGTTTTGGATGGTTTCTCTTCATTTTGGAGATGTTTTGGAGCCTTCCATTTTGCTTTGGATTTGGTGTTTCTGGCCAAACACAGGCCAAAACACCTCCAAAACGAAATGGCTGCCAAAATTTCACACGGCCCTAACAACCATCATATGACCACTGCCCACATCCAAATTTGTAACTAGGGACTCCCAGACATCACTATTCTTGTCCCCAGCACCACTCATCCATTGCCATAGGACTTGGCTTGTGGGAAAAGTTAACAATCCCTGGCAGAGACCTGCGTGTGACATCTTTTTAATGTGGGGAAGCTGGTGCATAAACAGCAGCCACATGAAATTGATAGGAAGGAGCCCTGAACCCAGTGGCAAGGATATCCAAGCCAACTAGAGACCTCCATCCCACTGTAGCCCTCATCCGCCTTCAAAGCCGCAGAGAAACAGCAGGTCTTCAAGTACGCCTATTCCACCACTGGGGTCTTCAGAGCTTTGGACTATGCTTAGTCTGGGACTGCACCTCAAACCTGTTCACCATGGGAGACCCTACTAGGAGTATAAGACTCCAGATGACATAGCGCTGAGGGTCACTGAAATACACAAACCTCTCCACCACAAGGTACCATCCAAGGAGAGACCCTTTCTACAAGAAGCAACTTTATAACTGTCAAAACAATACACGTTATTTCCAATTTTGCTCCCACTGAAGTGAGTTAGAGCTTACCCTCAGCCTTTGCTAAAATTTCACAGCATTCCAAGGCTGTCAAAGGAAAATAAGCTAAGTGATTACTCTTTTTCACTGATAAATATATAGTATCTGTCAGGCTGGGAGCAAACTTGGTAGGGCTTTGCTAATTACTCTCAGACATTTATGTATTAGTAAGAGAAGCCCCACAGACCCTGGGACTGCTAGTGAACCCCTCTAGATCTCTCAGTACCAAGTACTAAGAGGACTAAGCATCAATCCTCTTTCAAGTAAAAGCACGTTCTTGGTTAAACTCTGAGGCCACGTCCAGATGTGCAGGGGTGCGAACTTGCAGCAGCCAAAAGAGTAGCAGCACAAATTTGTTCCACTACTTTTTGCTGCAGTGCATGCCCCTGCACATGTGCTTTGGTCCTGCTTCAGGGCAAACTGCCCTCATCCAGCTCCTCCTGTCTCCCAGCATGCTGGAGGAGCTTGGGCACAACTGCAGAAGTGGAGATGCTCTGGCTGGCAGCCAGAGTGTCTCCCTGGAGGATCAAGCCTCCAAGTCTTCTGGTGCATACTCCTATCACATGCATTGTTTGTGCAGGACTTCCTGGTAGCAAATTTTGGCCTTAAACAGCAAACTTGCAGTGTGAGCATATTTTAACGTTACCGCGTAAGATTTGTGGTGCCACAAACTGCACGTGCCTGTATGTCTGGACGTGGCTTGAGAGTGCAATTAATCCCCCACCCAAGTCATATGAAACATTTATGACATATTTAAGCTTATTTTGAGTAACTAGTATACAAGCATCATGCTAGACCTTTATATTGAGACAGCTTTAACCCTGTAGGCATAATTTCCCAGAGCAATATGCTGCAGGCAGAAACTTGTCTATAAAAGTCCAAGTCTTGAAGGAGACCTTTTAGTGTTTAGATTGCAAAATCCCTTCCAAACCACTCTCTGCCACAGAAAGTCAGGCCTAAAATACAGAGTGATGAACTGGGATTTTCTGCGTCTCTCACAGGGGTTAAACCTCTTTCATTTCAGTATGGGGTTGGATTTTCAAAAGCACCTATTAATTATTAAGTACATATTAATTATTACAAGTCAAAATCACGACTTGCTCCCTCATTGAGAAGCTTCATGCTCTAAGTGACTCTAAGGAGAGATTTGGCTCTATGTTAACAATTAGTAAATAATAACATAACTCATCTGGAGTTATGTTATGTTCCACATCTGGAGTACTGTGTCAAGTTTTGGGCCCCCTACTATAGAAAGGATGAGTACAAGTTGGAGGGAATACAGCAGAGAGTAATGAAAATGATTCGGGGGCTGGGGCACGTGACTTCTGAGGAGAAGCTGAGGGAAGGTTCCAAAGAGCATGGAGCTCAACTGTTCTCAGTGGTGACAGATGACAGAACAAGGAGCAATGGTCTCAAGTTGTGGCAAGGGAGGTTTAGGTTGGATATTAGAAAAAGTTTTTACACTAGGAGGGTGGTGAAGCACTGAAACAAGTTACCTAGAGAGGTGGTGGAATCTCCATCCTTGGAGGTTTTTAAGGCCCAGCTTGACAAAGCCCGGGCTGGAATGATCTGGTTGGGGATGATCCTCCTTTGAGCAGGGGATTGGACTAGATGACCTCCTGAGGTCCCTTCCAACCCCAATTTTCTATGATTCTATGATAACATCTAGTAACCCCTGTTTAAATCATGCCAACAATTGGGTGATCCATTGAGAATTATGGATACTTGAGAGTTAGTGAGTATGACAAAGCAGCTTCAGTGCTCCATCACTTGAATGGCTGGAGCAGGTAGCTGGCAGGTGTTTGATTAGGATGGCCATTTTAGAGCCCAGCTCTCAGGGCTGAGGAGGCAGTTTGTTGTCAGCTGTCCTGGGAGTAACATCACCCGGAGGTGCTACTGCTCCAGGAACATCTTGGAGGTAAAGGCTGGGGCTATGGGGAAGGAGGAAGCCCCATGGTGCCAAGAGAAGCAATCCCCATGGCCCATTGCACCCACCCGGAAGTTGCCACTTCTGGGTTGATGTGATCTGCCATGGGGGACACCCCCCCCTCGTTGGTGCGATTGGCTATGGGGGGACCTCCCCTCAGGTTGCTAACTGACTGCTGGGGGAGCAAGTGCCCC
Organism: Alligator mississippiensis; assembly: GCF_030867095.1. NCBI lineage: Eukaryota > Metazoa > Chordata > Crocodylia > Alligatoridae > Alligator > Alligator mississippiensis. The sequence continues at coordinate 39,673,698 of NC_081833.1, read as the reverse complement.
CTCCCCGACTCAGGTAGCACCAGTCGCCCATGGGCACCAGTTGCCCATGGTCCTGGGCATGACTAGAAACTCCACCCCACCAGGGAAGGGTGGCCTGGTAGGACTCCTTGTGGCGAGGGAATCCCCAAGAAATGCCAGGCCAGTTACCTCCCTGGTGAAAGGTGGGTAGGGGCACCTTAACCCCAGCATCCATCATCCAGTGGGTTATTAATGAGAGTGGTGCACCAGGCACGCTGAGTAGGGGCACCTGAGCCTATGTGGGTGTTTGACCCTATGCCCTAGTGAGAGGGCATAGTGGAGACGCCCTGGTGAGGGAGCATAGTGGAGAGGTCCTGAGGAGAGGGTGTTGATAAAATTAGCCCAAGAGAAGGGTGGAGTGGCCTGGTGAAGGGCTAGGGGTGAAGTTGGCCCAGAGTTTGGCTAATCGCCCAGCCACTGCTCAGATGAGGGTCATGGGAGAGACACAAAAGGCTGTGCCAGGGCTGGTCAAGGAGTGCAGTCAAGCCTGATGGCCCTCCGGGGTCGCTCAAGGGAGCAGGGCAGGGTGAATGGGGCCCAGGCCAGGCAGTGTGAAAGAGGTGAGAACAGGCAGAGTGAAAGAGGCCCCAGTGAGAGAGGGGTGGTGTGAGTGTGGCCCAGAACAAGGTGGTGTGATAGAGGCCTAACTGTGCACTGAGTTTGGCCCAGCCTCAAGCCAGAGATTTACCAAACTAAGTGTGTTATCTGTGACACATGGGACATGTTAAGGGGGGGTTGGAGCATGTACATATCACTCGACATCAGAGCACTCGAAGGGCAGCCTCCTGCCTAATTAGCATCTGGACTGACTTACAACAAGGCATGGCAGATGAATGAGGTGGGTGGTTTACCCATAGACAAAAGGAATGGGCCAGTACTGAGACTGGGCCTTTGGGAGTTTGCTTCTTTTTGTCACAGTGAGTAAATGAAAAGACAATAAAGCAGGCATGTCAAACTCATCCTGCCCCACCAATCAGATGAGTAGCATGTGACCCAGCTGTGAGCTTGACAGGCTAACAAAACAACCCCACATGCCAGACCCAGCATATGGGACTGGATCAATGTGCATATCACATACAGCATGTGCTTGACTTACTTGATACAGTGTGCTTAGGGTCCACATTGGCACATGCTTTGTGTGGGTCCAGTCTAAGACCTGGGAGCAGCACCAAAGGCCAGATGACAAGGCTCCACAGGCTGGAATCCAGTCTATGGGCTGCATCTTTGACACCCCTCTAATAAAGCATGGAAAATGCATAGTAGTATAATAAGTGCTATTTTGTTTTTTAGACTGGGTATTTCATGAGCAAACAGACTCTTGTGCAGTTATATAAGAGAGATACACCTAATTTGAGAGTGAGTGATGGGATGGTGGTTTAGCATAGTGCAAATTAGCCAAGGTTTACTGCGTAAGGCTACATAATGTAATCTCCAGTGCTCCATACTATACCTGCAATAAGTGACTTTTGAGTCTGATTAATAGCTAAAGTGAAATTGAAGCATTTAATCTCAGGAGCCATTTACTTATTTGTTGGCTACAAAGCAAAAGAGATAATCCTTTAATTATTTCCTTGTTCTCTTTCTCAATCAGTGTCTCTCTAAATGAATTTAGTGTTACTGAAAGTTGTCACACTGACAGCTATGGTGGGGTATGGCAGAGCAAGTGAGGCAGGAGAAAATAACTCCCCAGTTGCACCCTTCCCCTTACCAGCATGGTGGCAGACACTCTCTACAGCAGCTGCAAAGATGGTAGGAGCAACAAGTGCTGCAGCACTAGATTTGTGCTCCTGGCTAACCAGGAGGGATCCACTGGGCCAAATTGAATAGCACATGGCAGGGGAAGTCCTGGTTAGGGAGGGAAGTTCTCTTGGCTGGAAACCAGGGTTGTGGGAATCCTTGGCCCTGGGAGCTGGTAAGCCCCACAGCCACAATAGGCAGCATAAGGGTTTTTCATCAGGGATGCCAAGCAGCAGCTAGACACAAAGCACAATCCCTGATAGACTGGAGGCCCCATCAGGAGGATATAAGATGTCAGAACTGAAGAGTGAGATCGCCAGACGGCAAACAACAGAACTCAAACCAGAAACAGATGAGGCAGCCAAGCTGCCCATATTTTTTGATTTTTTCATAGAAGATGGACTGCCAGGGATTCCTGACATGACCCTCCCTCCCCCCACCCCTAGGAATTTTGTGCAGGCAAAGCTTAGTAACCTGGAGCCCAGCTGACATCACAGCCAGAGTCGGAGTTTGAACATGGACAGTCACACAGAGGCCTGGGGTGGGAGTGTAGGGGTGGAGGAGTATTCAATAGGACCTCATAAGGGTAAAGCCAACAGGCCTTTCTTTTGGTGGCTAGCAGAATCTAGCAGGACAAACTTACTGCCTCCTGTTGGAATCAATTCTCCTTTCTTTTTGTACATCAAAGTCTTGGCAGGAAAGAGATTAGGCAGGAAGCCAAATTTCATTGGGAAGAAAGTATTGTAGAGTCCACACACTTCACTGGTCAACACTGTGATTGGGGTGGGCAGTGTCCAGTAATTATCTACAGGATGGGTACACTGCCAGCCTTCCACATAAGTCCTTGAATGAACTTGAGCCCCAGTAAAGATTAAGCACCTCTTGGGGCTATAAGGTGCTAGGTCAATCCCAGAGGTCCATATGCTTTGGTAGGAACTGATAATAATGAGACCACCCAAGCTGGCTGTTTAGGTGAATGGGGTCCTTTAAAAATCAGACTGACACTCCGTTCAAGCCATCTAGGTATTCGAGCTCTGATTCTGATCTCACTTGTGATATCTTGGTAGAAATCACGCATTACTGCTCTTGAAATCACATACATTACACGCAAAAGTGGAATGAAGTAAGGCTTCATGGCCCTGCAATCTCTCGTAAAATATACAGGCATTTTTAGCATCAGCATTTTGAGTACACCAGGATATAACCCCCTCCCTACATTTGCCTAGAAACCCACTCCCAAACTCAGCTGGCTCTGGTTCACACCAGTGAAAGGTATGGCCCTCTGCATCTTATCCTCTCATTAAGCAAGCAACAAAAATGGCAAACACATATATGAGGCACTTGCATCACTTTCCATGTGGAATTGTGATTGCTTTTCTTTTGAAGGACATCACCAGAAGAAGACAGTTTCCCAGAATGAGGCTGCACACTTCTCAGCAAGTATACTAGCAACTGTGTAATATTAAGTAAAGGTATTCAGACTAGAAAGTAGGTTTTGAGGCTGATTCTTGCAACTGACATCACATTTACTTCTAACCTTGGCTTCTTATTCACGTTGACACCACATTTTGAACCTGATCCTGTGAGATGATGAGCATCATCCTGTAAGGTGATAATGCAGAGTATTGAGCCCTCAACTCTGGCCTACTTCAACCTACTACTTTTGGTGCGAGAGGCATCTGGCAGATGACATGAGGAAGGTAAATGCAGGTAAATGCAAAGGATATGCAATGGAAAAGATTAAGAGAAGGGGTAGGGTTTCATATTCAAGAAATCCATTCCAGTAAGCCTGTAGTCTGAGGCTGCCCAACTTTTCAGCAGGGGCTATACCAGTGTGGGCCAGGCCCACTCTGGGCCACAAATGACCTGGGTGCACCTCTACACTGCACGATGGACCCCTGAGACATACCCCACACCACTATGCTCGACCACACATCCAGATGGTTCTTTCTCCTCCTCCTACCACAGTAGCATATTGCACCATATACAGAGGCTCTCCCTGTTGCTGCACTGCATGCCATAATCCCCCTTGCACAGTGCCATGTGTGTATGTTCTAAGGCCCCTTCTTCAGCTCCCTAGGCTGTGGAATGCATTGCCTTGGCTTGCCATGCCCAGGGGCCAGGGCAGGAAAAAGCTAGAGAAGGGAACTGGAGCCTGGAGACTTTAGCTATTGCTATCACTGGAATGATGGAGGGGGAAAGGGGGGAGTGGGCAGAGTGGGGGCTGGGTGGGAGCCTAGGGGCCACCAGTTTGACAGTCCTGCTTTAGTCACTGGTTAGATTCAAGTTTGCTTCTGTTTAAATAACTCTGACAAGATAAAGTTACATTTAGATCTTGGTATGGCCACTGAGGGGGAACTTGAGGAGGAGGAGGACTAAAGTACCACCAAGGAAGCTCTGTGATGGACAAGGACCCCAGCGTGGCAGACACCAAAAAAATACATATTTGTCTGGATCTTTCAGATGTCCATTTTCAGACCATCAAATGTTTGGAGTTTTAAAAGACAGTATTTTTTAAAAGCAAGTTTCATGTTATTTTGGATATTTACTGAACTGCTAGGAAACATGCTTCTAGCCTGACCTCTCTTTTTTCTAACAATATTTTGTTTTTCTACTACATGGAGCACTTGTACAGGTCACAGCACAGCACTTACCTGTGTCATAGTTCACAATCAGGTCCTTGGAGTGGTCACCTATCTTCTGAGGCTGAAACTCCACCATTAGCTGCATGGTTTCCCCCATCCCTAGAGTCCCAATGGAGGGTTCCACAGAGAAAGGGCTGCAGCAACAAAACAGACACATCAAGACTAAATTAGAAACACCCTTTTGTAGGTAACAAACACATGTTCTAAATTCTAGGCCTGGTTCTGCTCACTTACACCTATGTACATTAAGACTAACTCTGCGGTAATCAGAGTAGTTAAATCGGGGCATATATGATCCAAATCAGATCCAATGACCCCAGCTTTCTGATAAAAACACGGATATCAAATGAGTCTTGAAATTGGCCTATGCATCAGATTTATTACTTCTCTACTATTCCTTTATACATTTCTATTTATAGGGAATGATTCTGTGACCATTCAGTTTCTAGAGTGGTTCTGGAACCAAGTTCACAAACCCAGTTCTGTTAGCTACTGTAAGCAGGAAGTTAGTAAACATAATTGCAGAATTGCTTTTGAAGAACACAATGATCATAACAGCACTTAGCATTAGAAACTACACTCTGAATGAGAAGCTGTTGACTATTTTTCACCTGATGTTTAAGTCTATAAATATGTCTGCAAAAATAAATTATCATGAATTATTTGCTACGTGATAACAAGTTATGTGGCATGCAAAAGACAGAAATATCAAGATACTCCATATTTCCATTTTTTTCATGATAAAAAATGTCCTTTTATATGTAAAAAGGGTTGTATTTTATTGGTATATCAGTGACAGTTGTTTCTAGGAAGCAGTGGAGCAATCAGAAAGACTATGAATCAATGCAAATGAAAATTAAGGTTAGTGTGATACCCTGATATGTAAATAAGCTACACAAGGAAAAGGAGTACCTCATTTATACCCTGAACAATTAAGATGCTAAGTAACTGAAGTGCAATTAATAGGAGCATTTCACTACAAGTGAATTTAATAGAGAATTTCTATTTAAGCTCAAATTATACAGGTTATAATTCTGGATACCACGACTCTGGAACACTTAGTAATAGAGTTCATAAAAAATGCTTGCCATTTTTAAGAAAAGTACCCACACTGGTTAAGTTCTTTGCAATTTGTTAGAAGTCATTGTGAGAATGTATTGGTGCCCTTGGAATTTCATAGAAAATGTTGATTGGAGCAGGATACAGCAAGGGATTCCTGGCTGACTGAATGGAAAGATCAATATTTTTGTCTTGCAGTAGATTCCTAAACAGATCACATGACATACATATCTGGGCAATAGCAGTTTGGCTTACGAGATGTTTCCAGTGGGTGCTGTGTAAGTAGGGCTGTGCAAAGCTTCGGTCACTGATTAGATTCAGCAGAGATTTGGTCCGATTTGGTGGCCGAATCTCCAAATCCAAATTGAATTAGAGGATCCTTTAATCTCTCCGAATCGAATTGGAACCCTCCGAATCAATTTGGAAAGATTCGGCAATTCAGACATAGAAAAAACATTTAAAGCTGTGCCTACATACCTCTAGGTAGCAAGTGGCTTGTGAATGCTGCGATGCTGGGGTGGATGGAGTGTCCCATAGAAGCGCGGGTGCTCCCCAGCATGCTCAGCAGCAGACCCAGAAGTGGACCAGAAGCACTTCCAGTCCACTTCTGGGTCCGCCAGGGAGCGTGCAGGCCCCCTCCCCGTGCTCCCCTGGCTTCGTGACTAGTGCCTTCTGGGTCGGGGGGGGGCACCTGGGGTACCCCCTGCAGCTGATTGCTGAGCCAAGGGGGTGGGGCCCCCAGCACACTCCCTGGTGGACCCGAAAGTGGATCAGAAGTACTTCCGGTCCACTTCTGGGTTTGCTGCCAAACACTGGGGGGGGGAGGGGGGGGCGGGGAGGCGGGTGCTCCTTTGGGACGCTCCATGCGCCCCAGCATCACAGCATTCATGAGCTGTGCTGAAAAAACATTTAAAGCTGTGTCTGTGTCCGAATCAGCATCAAATCTTCAGATTCAGGTTCGGCCAAATCGAATTTGGGACAGTGATCTGAATCAAAGAATCAAATCGCAGTCCCCGATTCAGGCCGAATCTTAATCCAAATTGAATAGGGCCCGTTTTGCACATCCCTACTAGAAAGCCAAAGTTTTCATTTGTTTCTTTACAAAGCTTAGCTTGTTGTTAAATAATCACCCTAAAGAACACAGTCTGTCCTATGGTATTGTGTTTCTGAAATGCAGTCCACATATAAAAATAATGAGAACAACTGGGTCATGCACAACCTGAGCTTTATTTGTATAAGCACTATGACAGACAATGAAATTGCTCAAGTTTTTGCTCATTAAGGATATGTTACTGCAATTAGGAGCCTGACCCTGTTCCCATTACCATCAGTGATAGCTTTGCTGCTGACTTTAATGGGAAAAAGATTGGGCCCAAAGTGATTACATGCAGGTTCTTAGATCTGTTTGTTTTGAGAAAGCAGCACTGGGCATTATGGCCCTCAATATCTGTAGATTTTGATTGCTATGTGGTGTAATTCACCTGCATTCTGCTTGCCAAGCTTGGAGCTCTGTAAATAACTACTGCCAGTTAAGTCTGTCTGCAGTTCCCCAATAATCAGCCTTTAATGTGATGGAAGTAGTTGAATACCAGTGATTAGGCTTCAGTTAAAATACAGGTTTGCTCTTCCCTAAGCCAAAGGCAGACAAGTAATTTCATTGAAGCTGAGCTGTGAAACCCAGAAAGTATCAAATGGCATGAATTAATTGGACCCACACAGCTGAAAGGAAAAAAAAATCCTCTCTCAAGGGTATGCAGTTTACCTCAACTGCCAAAAGCATTCAGATCGCTTACTCTGTCCCCATTAATGGTGTGGAACTGATATGGAAAGGCTGAGCTTATTATAGTATTCCTGATAGTTTCTCCCACATCTCAATAACTGCATGCCTTGGAGGTAGTCTGACATGTGTGACAGGGGACGGTATGTTACTTGATCAAAGGAAAGGAGTGTTTCCTCCCCTTTTTACAAAAAAGAGAAAAAAGTTTTCAGAAAGGAGATCCTGATTTCAATCCACTAACAACTCCCACCTTTTTATGCTAGAGACTACAACATATTTACTGCTCTTCCATTTGGTTTGGTGATACTCCTTGCAGTGTTAGGTTAGCTATTAGGAGATATTTATGAGGGGAGCAATCTTCATTATCAAATTTTTCTTTGTAGTATGGTAGAGGTTCCAACCAAGATCACAGCACTAGATTTTGCATAGACATGCAAATGAGAGATAATCTGCAACCTAAAGGGAATACAATCTAAGAAAACAAGGCAAACAAAAGGAACTGGAAGTACAGAGAGGAAAAGTGACTTTCCCAAGTTCACAAAGCAGATCAGTAGCAGAGGCAGGAGTAGAAGCCATTTGTTTTATATCCCTTATGCCCTACCTACTAGACTCTTCTTTCTACTTCCCCTTTTTTTCTGGGAGCTTGAGGACTTTACCTCTGACTGGACTCCCTAGGGCTGGGAAATGGAAATACCACTGTTAGGCCAATATCACTAGACTTGTCAGCTCATGAGGAAAATAAACTAAATAATGACACAGACTATGGATAGACAATTGCAGCAGGGAATGTATTTCAATGGCTAAATGAAAATGAAAAATCCATCAGCATGAGGTGAAAGTGTCAGACTAAACTTTGACCTTTAGTTCATTAATTGTGCTGTTTCCAGATCTGTTCTTTTAAGTAAACATCAGGACCCTAAAACAGGGAAAACTGCCTCTATTCCTTGCCTTTTCCTCTTCCAAACACGTCTTTCTCCTTTTCCTTCTTCTAGCCTGTCCAATATAACATTTTAGTTTGACAAAAACAGTTTTCAGCCAGTCTAGATTTAATAAAAAAGACTCTTGGGAAAGGTTCAGCCTTACAAAAACCTACTAGTAACCAAATGTCTTCCAGACTTCCATTAAGATCCTAAAACGTAATTTAATCCAAGCAGACACATTCATTTTAATATTGATAATGTTAGAGACAAGAGACTATCCCTGTTAATTATATCTCTTTGTTTGAAACAACAGAACACCCAGGACTCCATAACTCTGAAAAAGAATCCGGTGCAGGGTGGGAATCTCTAACATGTTCAGCTTCTGCCTTTCCAATCTCTGTATCTGGCCTCAGCTTCTAAGTGTTCTTCTGCATCGTGAACCTCAAAGAAATTGAGCAATAACCCTGAAAGGTCCGTGCACAACATGACATCTCTAATGGTATCTACACTCTCTCAAGCCCTCTGTGCTCCATATTATGTTAGGGACACAAGCACTGCAGAGAGACTTCTGAGATTAAACTAAAAGAAGTTCTGAGCTGATCATTCTTACCAAGAAAATAATCCTTATTCATGCTTTGAAATTACCATTGTTGGAGAAGATCAAGCTTTCACTTTCTCCATTTCCTTGTTACCCCTGGTATCAGCCTGATTCTGGTAGACATCTTGTCTGTTGGCCAAGTCATTTCAACTCTTATGTAATATCAGTGACTTCACTGGACTCACAGTCAGAAGGAATCTGACCCTCAGTGTCTTTCTATTGTTTGGGATGAGAATCAGTCACCTTGAATGTCTCCCTTTCAGAATTATGTCAGTGATTGGCAGATCTCACCCAGATCTTCATGCTGCCTCATGTTTGAGGAAAAAGAGGAACTTACACTCAAGGCAACAACACTTCATCACTTTTTCCCCAGCCAAACTCTGCGTGCAGTGCAGGCCATACACTACAAAGGTGAGAGGAATCAGTTATCCGAGGACAGTTCTACATCCTTAGCCATCTATATCCTCCAACTGTTTCATGGACCTGGAGACTGAAGGCAGGGACTAGAGCAGCTGGAAAGAGAAGGAGGGAGCACTACATGGTATATGAAGGGGCAAGAGGGAGTTTCTGGGATTGCACTTGCAATAAGTCAAGAGTACAGCATAGCACTGACAAACCTGTCTGCACTATAGTTTGTTTAACTTCTACAAGTTCCATTGTGAAGTTCTATCAATTAACTGTTCTTTTAGACCGAACTCCTTTCCCCTGAAATGTGGTACAGCACAATGTTTATAATGTCAAAGGCAGAGGTTAGGTTAAGAATGGCAGCTCTGCATTGAGATTTCCTCCTGTCCAACATTTTCAACTCAAAATTCCTGGTATTTAACATTTATCTTGCTGAATGTCACACAGAAGAAACTCATTAGCCTGCCTTGAACAATGAGAAAAAGAGCAACAGATGAAGCCATAACAGCTTTCTATCTTTGTATTACTGTTATTTATTATTACAATATGAAGATAAAAGATGGACAGACTGGCAGGCACAGACAAGAAGAGGCACAATGAGACAATGCTGGACAATGTGATGGGCAGTATTTTTAGTTTAATAGCAGCCTAATTGTTTCCAAGGTTTTTGCAGGTATCATGGCAAAGGAGCATTTGCGCGGGGGTGGGGCGGGGAAGGGGAAGAAGCAGGGGAAGCAATGAGAAATCTTCATAGATGTTTAAAGGAAGATCTTCCCAAGCATGGCGGGTATTATGGAACAAAGCAGGAAGGTGTCTGTATGAAAATAAGACTAGTGAGCAACAGAGGCTGGCACTGAGGTCAGTCTCAAATGAGCTGACCTCTTGTAGCAGGCTGTATGTCTCAGGGGCTGCAATCCAGCTACAGGCAGGGAAAAGATGGTTGCAGGCCTGCCTGGGAGAACTGGGACAGCTGATAGGGATAATGAGTTGGCCCAGAGGAAGTTAACAGCTCCCAGGGAAGGGAGCTGAGAGAAGAAGGCTATAAGGCTAGCAGTGGCAGCGGTGGCATCAGCAGCATTATTATTACTGAGCCAAGGAACTTTCTCAGGGTTAGGTATGGGAAAAGACTGAAGGGTATGAGTTAACCATTTTTTGTTTATGTACTGTGTGTTTGGTGATTTGATGGTTTATATTGTCTACTGTGGGGGCAAGTTCACTGTGTTATATGAACAGACAACCTGCTACACCTCTGTATACTAAATGAGAGGGGAAAGGTGGGGAAGGGATAGTTTGTGAAGGACCTTGAAAGTGAAGACAAGTAACTAATGGTTGATACCACAAAGAGACGAGGCCAGTGGAAGGATGCAGTCAAAGCAGCAGGCTAGCAAGTTATATTTGCAGCAGTTTTCTTGATAGGTACATGCAGGGCAATATTGCATTTGTCAGTCAGAGTAAGTGATATTGTGTTAATCAAGACATGAGATGAAAAGCATTTTGGCTGTGTGGATAAACAGGAAAGACAATAACTTGGAGATGTTAAGCAGAAGGATTAAGCACATTTAAAGACATAGCTTGGATGATATTTCTAGATCTTTACAAATAACTTGAATTCTATTCCACCTCGCTAATTCCCCAATTAATAATATATAAGTGTACTTATGAATACAACAACTTAAGAAAACATCTGAGGACATGCAAGACATGAACTTTATGGCTTTGAGTCAAAAGCCCATTCTTATTTTGCAAAGCATTTAAGCTTGAATCTAAATTTAAGCAGGTATTTCAAGGCCTTGTTGAACAGGGATGAACTGATGTTGTCAAATGCATGCCTAACGTCAGATCTGTACTAGAATGCTTTGCGATCCCTTCCCCTTGTTGTGCATCTTATATTTACATTTTAAGCCTTTCAGGACAGGAACATGACTCTCATTTATCTATGAAGCTCCTGACACTATTCTGAGTGCTCTATGATCATAATTAATCACTATCACTATCAAACTAATACTGGTCCCATAGAAGAAGTAGTGACACATTAAACCAAATCCCCATCACCTGCAATGCTAATAATACTGAAGTCTCTGCTGTACCCTGTACTTCAGGGGAAATTAATTCCCCTAATGTTAACAGAAAAATGGCCTGTCTTTTGTGAAGATCTGTGCACACATTTATTCACAGAAAATTGCCAGATAAGGATCTATTAATTGATGGAGTGGCATATTGGCCTGACTGTCCAGCCCAGTTATCAGTTTGGTGTGAAGGCCAGTTCTGTTCTGCCTTGATTTTTATTCATTCTGTGCTCATGACCACAGTATCTGAACACTTTCCACTGCTGTACTGAACACCATAGTCAATATCTGCTCCATATTGTGACACTTATAAAACATCTAACTCTATTCCACACCCATTTACTCCTCCTTAAATATATATGCATGTATATATGGGTACACATTAATGTAACTAAATCTCTCTAAGTTCTCACTGCAGAGTTCTTTTTGACATTTTACATAATCCTTTTTGTCTCTCAAAAAAATGTCCCCTGCTGCAGAAGCAGGGATGGAAGAACATCTAAATAATTAAAAGAAGTCTGAAAGGAAGTGGAGCCCCTCTTCTTATTAATTAGAATAAAATTTTGCTTGTACTCAAAGATGTAAATCATCTGTTTGAAATTCCAATCTGGTTTTGGAAAAGTCATAATGACATGCAAGAGATGATAGACTCCCTTCAACTCCATGACTACAAGGGAAATATATCAGGTGTTCATCTTTGCACCTGATCAATATGCTTATTCATAGCATTCTTCTGGGTTTTTCTTGTGGTTTGAGGTTATAACTTATTTTCTAATAAATACAAATTCTGTACTTCAACATCAGGATAGAAATAACTGATTGCTGAAATAATAATGATCATTAAATACATATTTATTCATGTTTAACATGTATGTGATAAACACACAGTGAACCTGTTAGAGGAGTTATTAAGGGGTGTAGGTTGTAGCCGTGTTGGTCTAAGGACATAGGCAGACAAGGTTCCTTGGGTGAATCTGATCTCTTTTATTAGACCAACCCAAATAGTTGGAAAATAGTTATTAAGCAAGCTTTCGGGTTCAAAAACCCTTTGTCAGGCTAAGGAAGTTTCAGCAGTTGGTGTGAGCTCTTCCTGGATGGAATGAAAAGTAAAGAAGCCAGCAGCTGGGCTGCTATGCATAAAAGACAGGTAGACAGTGAAAATGTAGATTGAGGAGTCAATGGGTGAAAGACAGGCGGCGGGGGAGAAGGGGGATGAAAGTGGAGAGATACCTGGGAAGTCAGATGTCAGGCAGGTTATAATATGTCAGAAATCGAATGTCTATATTTAGTCCATGATTTTTAGTATCCAGGAGGTTGATGAAGTGGAGTTCATAGGCTCGTCTCTGGGAAGTGTTGTGTAAGTTTCCCTTGAGGATCAGGACTGAGAGATTGAGAGAGAGTGGTTTTCTTGTGAGAAATGTGCCCCCACCGGTAATTGGGTATTTCTGTCTTTGATAGATTTCTGGTGTGCATTCATTCTGGTGCGCAGTTGTTGTTTGGTGTCTCCTACGTATTTTCCATCAGGGCATTTGGTACAACCACTCTCTCTCCAATCTCTCAGTCCTGATCCTCAAAGGAAGCTTACAAAATACTTCCCAGAGACGAGCCTATGAACTCCACTTCATCAACCTCCTGGATACTAAAAATCATGGACTAAATATAGACACTGGATTTATAACACATTATAACCTGCCTGACATCTGACTCCCCAGGTATCTCTCCACTTTCATCCCCCTTCTCTCCTCCACCCCCACCCCCCTGGTCTCTCACCCATTGACTCCTCAATCTACATTTTCACTGACTACTTGTCTTGTATGCATACCAGCTCAGCCACTGGCTTCTTTACTTTTCATTCCATCCAGGAAGAGCTCACACCAACTGCTGAAACTTCCTTAGCCTGATGAAGGGTTTTTGAACCCGAAAGCTTGCTTAATAACTATTTTCCAACTATTTGGGTTGGTCTAATAAAAGAGATCAGATTCACCCAAGGAACCTTGTCTGTCAGGAGTTATTAAGCACATTTAAAGATATTAGGTATTGAGGGCTCCTATAGGTATGCAGGGAGCTGGCTCCAAGGCACTGGAAATTCAGCATGTCAGAGCACTCAATTTATGTGCTCCAGCAGCCTCCTGGATCGCGTGTATCAGCATCCCTGTATTGAAAAATGGTGGCGGAGTGCTTTGAACTAAAGCTTGTTCAATGAGCTTTAGTGCAAAGTGCCCCGCCACCATTTTTCAGTGTGGCAGATGCTGATACATGTAACATTTGGATGCTTTAAATTAGTGCAGCTCACTAATTAAAGCGCCCCACCACACCTCCCGGAGCACACTGTAAAAATGCCCATAGTTAGCATTTTTTTAACCTATGAAACTTAAGTCTGGAGGACCACAGGGAGAAAAGGTCTCTGACTCAAGCCCATTCCACAAAAAATTCGTAATGGGAAGAGGACTTAGGTCCCTTTCTTCTGTATCCTCCCCAGGCACCCTTGGTTCTTCATGGCCAATTCATAGAATGCCCTGGTTTGTTCACTCTTCTGTTCTATACTGTGGTGTCCAGCTGTTTTACTTTAGAGCTATCTAACTTCAAAACTATTACTCCAAAGCTTGACTTTGGATCAGTAAAGACAAGAGCTCCATACAAATGAAATCCGACTCTGGAGTCATTCCTTTGAGAGAAATCTGACAAGGTCTTCCAAATTACCCAGTTTCACTGGCATTTCCAGCCAGTCAGTCTCATCTTGAGGAAGGCCAGATATTCAAACAAGACAAAGAACCTGAGAAATCTGAGCTAGAAAGGAAGCCCTTCATTTGGCACTGGGGAGGATATAGATGATTTAAATAGGGCATAAAAGTAGTACAAAAAAAGCAAAGGTTTCTTTTAAGCTCTTGTGGTTGTGAGTTGAGGAAATGGAAGCAGAAAGGTTAGAGACTTGACCAAGTTCAAATAAAGAATTCCAGCTAAATTCTAGACTCCTACTCTCATGTGTAAACTTCCAGATGACATTTTTGTCAACTGCTTATAAGCTGTTTTAGTTTGTTTCACCCATATACATAATCCAAGGCACTACTGTGCAGTTATTTGCAACTCCAATTCAGGAAAGCACTAAAATGTGCTTCACATACTAAAGTCTATTCCTATTCAGCAAAGCACATATCTCAGTACCAATTTAAGCATATGCTTAAGTGTTTCTCTGAATTGGAGTAATGTGAGGTGATAGCAGTTAGTGCTGGTTACCTGACACAACAACCACTTGGAGCAAGAGGACACAGTAGAACTGCACTGCTACATGACATTTATGGCTTCCTGGGGTTCAGCAAGTGTTTGGCAACCTCAAGAGATGCCTGTCATCTGGGGAGTGTGCATACCCTGCAACTAGTGGTATGCATGGCAGCCCACTAGCAGATAGCTCTAGCACTCTTCTGAAGACTGAAGGGGCTGTGCCTTTGTGTTTAAGCTTTTGGGAAGTGGGTCCCCAGTATCACCAGCTGCACTGAGATTTTGCTAACTTGTTCCTTTTAATTAATTCTATTATGGAAAGTATTCTGTTAAATGGTTAAGTGGGTGTTCCCCCAGCTCACTGCATCATTTCTTAATGGTGCATCTAAACTTATGAACCATGTGCCAAAGAAAGTTCCCATCGTGGATTCTATCTATCTATCTCATGAGCAGGAGACATCCTTTCTGCCTATCAGAGTACAGTAAGATTTGTTCCTTTCAAGCCACAGGCTTTTTGGCTGGTGTTTCTGTGAGGTACACACAATCCCATGCTATAAAACTCTATGACATACAATGGACAATGGGTAAAAGGTTCCCTTGAAAGTAAAACTAGTACATTACTTTAAAAACCGAAGGCAGACAAGGTTCTTTGGGTGAATCTGATATCTTTTAGTAGACCAACTAAATTGTTGGGGGAAAAAAAAATGTAAGCAAGCTTTTGGGTTTAAACCTGCACCCCTTTAAAAACCGAACGCACCCCAAGATTGCTCTACTTCTTTTGTTATCTAGCATGAACCACACCTTTAGCAAGTGAGAAGGTGTAATGCAAGAAGTCAACACAAACTTTTACCTCTGGGTGGTGATCTGGTAGTGAGCCTCTCTGTTGCCAATGTTGCGAACCAGCAGAGTTTTCTGAGTGCTGTACTTGACAGGGCAAGTAGAGAAGTTCAACTGGTCAGGAAAGTCTAGTATTCCTCGGGCACCTATAGCTCGAATTGGTATGATAAACTTTTCTCTTTCAGTGATGCAGGTTAGTTGGTGGAAGTAATCCTATGGGAAAATCAACTCAGCGTCAGTTAAACTCATATATCATTCCCACAACAGAAGAGTCTTAAGGGATCTGACTGTTTTCACAGACAACAAACTCAGTTACAAAAAGTGAACATTAGATTGCAGGCCCTGACTTTCAAATGTTGCTTCATTTTTTTAAAAAGATTTTTTTATAGGATAGTCTTGAACTGGAGACAAGAAAGGCTTCCAATACTATGGATGGGGTACCTGATTACAGTTGGATCTAGTCATCTGTCAAGCCAGCTTCATTATTGTAACCTCCCTATGCGAGACAGGCCCTCAGAACACAATGCACTGACCCCAGAAGTTTTGTCATGTCTAGCACTTAAGCCTAGAGCTAGTGGTTGGGCCTGCTGAGATTCAGAATCCAGAGTTTTCAGCTTTGTTAGGTTTTTTTGTTGAAGGCCTGTAGGAGAACTGGGTTTTAAGGAGAAGCAGATAATAAGAGTCCAGGTTAGGAGGGATTAACGACTGATAGGGAGCTGACAGACATGCAGTTCCCTGCTGTAACTCATGGCGCTTCGCAAGATTCCCCCCCCAACCCAACGGACTTTCACTGTTGTGTCTGGGGGGTGGGAGATCAAGCTCCAGCTTGGAGCCTCTGTGTGTCTGTAACTGCTCCCCTAGCCCTACTCCCCCACTCATCAGCACCTCCCCTCCCTCCACCCCCCGCCCCACCCCCAGTCCTGGTGCTGTCTTCAGAATGGGAGAACTCAGTCTGGGGTTTGCCCAGCCTGTGCTGGAGGGTGGGGTGGGTGGATTGGAGCCCTCCCACTTCATGGGGGACTCCAATCCATCTGCTCCTTAGTGCAACATGGGGGGGCGCATCCACACAAGTGCACATGTGCATCTTTCAATGTCTCAAAGCCCTTCGAGACACTGCAAGAGGCATGTCCAGGAATGAGAAAATGCTCCCGCAAAGTTAGACCCCTGGATATCTAGGGGTAAAAAAAACAAACAAAAAAAAACAACAACCAAGGTTGAAAAAAGCAGGGCAGGCAACTGGAGGCTCAGTTTTCCACAGAGATGCTCCGGGGAAATCATGCCAGGTAGGTAGGGGGTAGGAGGAGCTGGAGAAACAGGGGACTACTGAGGGTGCGGGGAGCCATGTGGGACAGGTCAGGAGGAGTGGGTCCACTGGCTGCCCCGCCTCCCTTGCTTGGCCCATGGCTCCAGCCCCCCCTTGCTCAGGCCACGCCTGGCTCCAGCCCCCTGCTTGCCTCCCTGCCTGGCTGTTGCCCCCCCATGCAGCCCCAGGTCCTGCGTGCATGAGCCCTGTGCCATCCAGCCAGGCCGCTTCTATGCACACAGGATCCGGGCCAGTGTGGCCAGTGGTCCCCATGAGTGGCACACAGCCCCAGGTGACAGCCCACAGCTGCCCAAAAGCACACGGCCCCACACTGCCCTGAGCCGGGCCGCAGCAGCCTGCTGTGGTAGAGACCGCATGGATACCAGGTGTCTGGGGCCAAGCCGCACTGCCCCTCCCCACCCTCCTCACTGTGCAGGGGGGCTGTGCTATGAGGCCAAGAGCATGGCTGCTGTTCCTGGTAAGCTGCGGGGGGGTTGGAGCCAGGCGGGGAGCGAGCAGGGGGGCTGCACCCAGGCAGGGAGTGGGGGAGCAGGCCGCAACTGACCACAGAGCAAGCAAGCAGGCCACAGCCAGTTGCGGGCTGAATGGGAGGGCTAGAGCCATGCAGGGGGGCGGCTGGCAGGGCCACCTCTCCTGAGCTGCACCCCCCATGGTTCCCTGCACCCTCAGTAGTCCCACCCTGCTCCTCCAGCTCCCCCCACTCCCTACTTACCTGGTACAGAGCCCAGGTCCCAGTCACTCTGATCCCTGTGGAGAGCATGTGGCCTGTGTGTGTCAGGGGGGGAGTCCATGAAGTGTGCAGGGGGGCTGCACCCTGCGGGGGACAGGGGACCCACCCCTCCTGAACAGCCCCCCCCATAGCCTCCTCCATACCCACACTCCCCCCAGAAACCCCACACCCCCAAGCCACTCTCAAAAACCCCTCACGCACATTCCTGGTCCTGTGGGGCAGGAGTGAGGGGAATGGGACAGGGGGTAAATTGTGGGTTGAGTGAGGGGCAAGGGCAGGGGCAGGGCAAAGGCATATCAGTGCTGCTCAATGCTGCAAATCCTGGTGAGTGAAGGGGGTAGGGACAGCTCTGACAGAGAAGCCCAAAGCCTTCTATGACAGAGAAGCCCAAAGTCAATGCCAAACTGTATAGATAATTAGAATTTATTTTTTTATGATGATGGAGGCACTGGTAGGATTCCAAGTTGCTTTACAATTGTAAATATAATAATAAAATGTTGCCCAACTGATCTCCCTCTCTCTCTCTCTCTCTAATATATATCTAGTGGTCTTTTGCTTTAATTTTGGAGGAAGATGGATTTTTGGAGTATTTTAAAGAGTGACTTTGGGATTTTTTTTCAGAGATTTTGCAGGTTTAAAATAGGGAACACCAGAATTCCTGCTAGGGAGGCAAGTGGCAGGACCCAGGCAGAAGAGCCTGTTCAGGGCTGGCACCTGGGACCCAGCTGGAGGTGGCTGACCTCCTGGCCACTTGGGGCCAGGATAACATGCTTCGACTGTTCAAAGCAGGCCACTACATGGGAACACCTTCCAGGTGATAGCTGCCCAGATGGTCAGGCAGGGGCACACATGGCAGCAGTGCCACACAAAGGCAACTGTGCAGTCACAGCCCACTGGCAGCTGGCCCAGAGGGGCCAGCCTCTACTGACTGTACAGTCTCTATCAGGGTCTTGCAAGCAGACAGCCTTGAGGCCACATGCTGTCAAAGGTGGCAGCAGGTCACATCCGGGCAGCAGCCCCCAGTGCCAGACTGCTGCAGTGGGTAGAGGGTGCAGGGAACATTCAGGGCTGCTTCAGCAGTCCAGCTGGCACAAGGGCTAGTGTCCCCAGATACCAATTGGCTGGTGCCCAGAAGCTCCTGTCCATTTGCATCTTCCAGAGATCATGAGCCTTAAGGCCCAGATTAGTTAACTAATAGTCCCTACTGTGTGGGGACAACGTTTGAAAGATACAGCTGATTTTTATTTTTATTTTTTTTGGTGAGACAACTAAGGAAGAAAAGAGTAGGGGTGACATGGAGGTCAAAGGTTCAAATTCTGAAAAGAAGTTCTCCGGAGGGAGACCCCAAGCAGAGCCCCCTGGGCCACACCCACCGGTCCTCAAAGGCATCCAAGGAGCCGGTAGATGGCACCCACTGGTGCTCTGCCTGGAAATGTGCATGGACAAGGGAGAGGAAAGCAGCCCCGCAGTCTCTGGGCACCTTCCTGGCCAGAGCCTCTTTTCTGGTCAAGTACAGGGCCCACTTGGCCAGGGCCAGAAGGAGGTTGACCAGGAGGTCCTGGGACTTGGTGGGGCCATGAATGGGGTGACCAAAAACAAAAAGGTGGTGGGTAAAATTCAACCAGAACCTCAGACGGAGGGTCTGGAGGTGGAGATTGGAAGGGCTGCAGCTTGGCACACTTGAGGGTCAGGTGCACCAGGGTCTCCCTCTGCCCATAGAAGGGGCAGGAGACCAGGGTGTCTGTGAAGCTTGCCACATACACGCCTGTGGGAATGGCTTCATGGAGGAGCTGCCATCTGAGGTCCCCAGTGCCTTGTGGGGTGAGGGTGGAGTACAGACTCAGCCACTGGGATGCCCCAGCCACACCCTTGCCGAGCAGGTCCCAACACTTGGTGTCTGGGTGGGACGCAAAGGCGGCATGATGGACTGTGAGGCACGTGAGCATGTAGAGGTGGCAGCGATGGACGGTGGAAAAGTGGACTGGTCTGGTCGGGCGAGGCACCAGCCCCAAGACAAACTCCGGTGGGCTGAAGGACAAGGGTGGGGAGCAACCGCCACCACACAGGACCTGGTCAACAAGGGCACAGGTGTTGGGATATAGGGCAGATTTCACCTCCTGGACCAGACAGCAGGTCGCACATGTCATGGATAGACCCATGCGCCAGGCCAGCACAGTGGGATCCACCCACTCCTGCTTATTGTAGTTCAGGACATCTCTGATATGGGTGACACCAGCCAGGATCAACCTCTGTCACAACCAGGGTGCCTCTGCCATCAGCACCTCCAGCTGGGGTTTCCAGAGGAGGGGCTTGATGAGCAGGTCGGCACCCTGGGTGAGTGTTGTGGGGGACCTGGAGGTGGAGGCTAGCCTCTAGGGCCAGAGGAGGTCCCGGTAGAAATCTGGCAGCCTTCCCAGGTCCTGCAGGGAAAAGCCTTGCAGGTCAAGGAGCTGTCAGTTGGATCAGAGCCCCTGCAAATGACAAAGGAAGGTGTGCCCCAGGTGGCCCCATGCCAGGTGGCTACCATCACCATATAGCAGTCGCTGTAGGGCCTGAAGGTGGAAAGCTAGGACCTGGCTACACAGGCAAACCAGACCCTGGCTTCCCTCCTGCAAGGGGAGGCTCAGGACCTCCACAGCGACCCAGTACCATCCTGACCAGAAAGATTCCAATGCCCATCTCTGGAGCCCTGCCAGAATCTCAGGGGGCAAATGTCAGAACATGGACAGGACCAGCTGGTTCAGCACCAGCACTCTCCCACACAGGGAGAGACATCTCAGAAACACTACCCATGCCCGGAGCTGCTCCACCACCCTTGTCTCCAGCTGGTGCCAGTTCTCCAGTGGAGAGGGGTCTGATGGTCTAGTCCATCCCTCCCTATATCCCTAATTGGGCCCTGCTCCCCCAGCTCCAAACCCTGGGGAAGAGTTATCTGCCTGGTGGTGGCCCTCTGGCTGGGGTGCCGAGACCCCGGCCTCTGCCACACGTGCTCTTTCCATTACCAGGTTATGATCCAGCTGGCAGCAGGAATACAGCTAGAAGCTGAGGAATGCCTGGCGATTCCTTTTCAGGGGGCCCTGGTGAGGATTTTCTATACAATGAGGGACCTGCGGTGCTTCCGATGCCATGCCCCGGGGCGCTTGCGTCACAAGTGCCCCATGGGCCAGGAGGAGAGGGCATCTGCAGGTCCCGCTAGTGAGAGGGGTGCCGCTGCCACCAATACCCCTCCCCGCTCAGGCCTCTCTAGCACCCCAGCCACAACTACCAGCTCCCCAGTGAGCTATGGGGACCCCACCCCCCAACCACGTTGAGTCCCGGGGAGGGGGGCAGCAGCCAGGGGAGAGGAGGGAGCGGGACCTCCCCACCCCCAGCCATGCCCCCCACTGTAACTGCCCCAACCCTCACCTTCTCCTACTGGAGCCTGTCCACCTGAGGACCACCTCATAGCTAAGTGGGTGTAGATCCCCGCTGTGTGCAAAGCCAAAAGGAAGGCTCAGGTGCAGCTAGAGCCCTCTGATGTGGAGGATTCATTCATTCTCACATTTGTGAGAGCCCGGCAGGACAAATTATGCTGAGGGGAAACCAGCACGGGTTCGTGGCAGGCAGATTGTGCCTGACCAATCTAGTCTCTTTTTATGACCGGGTCACGAAACGCCTGGACACAGGAGGAGGGGTGGATGTCGTATACTTAGACTTCAGGAAGGTATACTTAGACTTCGATACGGTATCCCACCCCATACTGGTGAACAAATTAAGAGGCTGTGACTTGGATGACTACACAGTCCGGTGGGTGGCCAATTGGCTGGAGGGTCGCACCCAGAGAGTCGTGGTAGATGGGTCGGTTTCGACCTGGAAGGGTGTGGGCAGTGGGGTCCCGCAGGGCTCGGTCCTTGGACCGATACTCTTTAATGTCTTCATCAGTGACTTGGACGAGGGAGTGAAATGTACTCTGTCCAAGTTTGCAGATGACACAAAGCTATGGGGAGATGTGGACACGCCGGAGGGCAGGGAACAGCTGCAGGCAGATCTGGACAGGTTGGACAAGTGGGCAGAAAACAACAGAATGCAGTTCAACAAGGAGAAATGCAAAAGTGCTGCACCTAGGGAGGAAAAATATCCAGCATACCTACAGCCTAGGAAATGACCTGCTGGGTGGCACAGAGGTGGAAAGGGATCTTGGAGTCCTAGTGGACTCCAAGATGAACATGAGTCGGCAGTGTGACGAAGCCATCAAAAAAGCCAATGGCACTTTATCGTGCATCAGCAGATGCATGACAAATAGGTCCAAGGAGGTGATACTTCCCCTCTATTGCGCGCTGGTCAGACCGCAGTTGGAGTACTGTGTGCAATTCTGGGCGCCACACTTCAAGAAGGATGCGGAAAACCTGGAGAGGGTCCAGAGAAGGGCCACGCGTATGGTTAAGGGCCTGCAGACCAAGCCCTACAAGGAGAGACTAGAGAAACTGGACCTTTTCAGCCTCCGCAAGAGAAGGTTGAGAGGCGACCTTGTGGCTGCCTATAAGTTCATCACGGGGGCACAGAAGGGAATTGGTGAGTATTTATTCACCAAGGCGCCCCCAGGGGTTACAAGAAACAATGGCCACAAGCTAACAGAGAGCAGATTTAGACTGGACATTAGGAGGAACTTCTTCACAGTTCGAGTGGCCAGGGTCTGGAACGGGCTCCCAAGGGAGGTGGTGCTCTCCCCTACCCTGGGGGTCTTCAAGAGGAGGTTAGATGAGTATCTAGCTGGGGTCATCTAGACCTAGCACTCTTTCCTGCTTATGCAGGGGGTCAGACTCGATGATCTATTGAGGCCCCTTCCGACCCTAACATCTATGAATCTATGAATTCCTGCCCCACTCCCAAGACCACCACATGGGGGGGGGGGGGGGAGGGAAGGTGCAGCCCAGCTTCTGGGAGTCTCCCTGGCTGTGCTTGACAACCCACCCCTGGGAAAGATCAAATGAGTGATCCTGTTGAAGGAGGTTTTCAGGGCTACTGGACAGCCCTGAGCAGGAGCCCGTGGAGGAGACCCCTCACTCTACTGGCCAGAGCCAAGATCATGGGTGCTGAGGCTAAGGCCAAACCTGAACCTTCTGAATGTGTACGAGCCTGAGCTGGTAGATTTTTCTGCCAGGTGGCCACTTACATCAGCACCCTCAACCCTCATGAGTGCCTGGTCCCCTAGTCCTTGATGGGGACTTTAACATCACCTTAGATGCATGAGACCAGTTGGGCAGCAAGCAGAACCAGGCCACTGTGAGAGTCCTCTGGGAGAACCTGATGGACTACTCTCTTGTGGACATCTGGCATGCCAGTCATGCTACTGACTCCCCTGTCTTCACCTATGTGAGGGTGGGGGTGGAGCAGGCATCCCACTCACAGTTGAATGGAGTTTATATCTCTTTGCCGCACTTTGCCTGGGCCCAATTCTCTGGCATCCAGCCAACCCTTTTCAGTGATCACCACCTTGTCTGTGCCCAGGCCACACTAGGGCCTGGGCATCCAGAGTCAGCCTACTGGCATTTCAAAGCCAGTCTGCTGAAGGATATGGGCTTCAGGGAGGCCTTCCAGGAGTTCTGGCTGGCCTGGTGGGAACAACGGGCAACTTTCCTGTTGGCTCAGAGATGGTGGGATGCGGGGAAGGTGAGCATCTGGCTTTTTTGCTGCAGCTATACTCGAGGGCACACCCAGAAGAGGGAGGCAGTCCGGTAGCAGCTTAAACAGGAAGTGTTAGAGCTGGAGAGGCGCCTGGCCACCAACCCATCCCTCTACAGAGAGTGTTGGGAGAAGTGGGAAGATCTTCATGCTCTGGACGACCACCCTGCCCGTGGTGCATTTGTCTGCTCGCATGTCCAGCTCCTTCAGGAGATGGACTGTGGCTCCTGCTTCTTCTATGCCCTGGAGAGGAGATGGGGGGCCAAGCAGTACATCACCTGCCTTCTGATGGGTGACAGCACCCCCTCACAGATCCAGGTGAGATGTGCCATCTCACACAGGCCTTCTGTGAAGAGCTCTTCTCCCTGGATCTGACTGATGCCAAAGCCTGTGGGAGGGACTCGCGCAGGTCAGTGTGGGTGATCGGGACCGGCTGGAAGCTCCTCTCACTCTGGCTGAGTTTTCGGCTATCCTCTACCTGACGCCTGGCAACAAGGCACTGGGCATTGATGGGCTGACCGCAGAGTTCTGCCGGGCCTTCTGGGACATCGTCAGCCCAGACTTGGTCGCAGTCTGGGTCGAATCCAAGGGAAGTGAAGAACTCCCCCTGTCATGCCAGAGGGCCATGCTGACCCTCCTGCTGGAGAAGGGGGATCCCCACGACCTGAGGAACTGGCATCCGGTGTCCCTCCACCGCATGGGCTACAAGGTAGCAGATGAAGGCCTCCAGCCACGCACTCAGCAGCAGAGCAATAGGCAGGAAAAACAGAGTAGGATCAGATGCAGTGAGGCAGCTGTGGGGGAGGGAAGGAGCAGTCTGTCATCTAGGAAGTCATCCAGTGCAGGTGTGGTGTCAGGTAGTGCAGCAGGCAATCTCTTGCTCTTCTGAGAGGGGGCAGCAGCAAAACAATGGCAGCAGCAGCTGCAGCAGTAGTGGTAGTAGCTATCTAGTTCAGCCACTCACGGTGTGCTTCAGGTGAAAGTTGAAGTGAAGGTGGGGAGTGGCCTGCCAAGGCAGCTGGGGCAGGCAAGGCACCTTTAGGCTCCCACAGTGATGTTAGGAGAGGGCCACACAGGCAGCACAGGCTCCATCCCCAGGTTGTCCCCTGACCGTGACTTGGCAGTGGGTTGGGCAGCAGGCCAGAACAGGGGTATAGAAGCTGGGGTGCAGTGTTGGGGTGCAGTGCAGTGCTGTGGGCACGAGGGGTCAACGGCATGCAGCAGAGGACCCCCTCCATGGGGTAGGGGGCAGCAACAGCTGCAGCAGCAGCCCAAGGCAGGAAGAGATGTGGCCAACTTACCCCCAAAAGCTCTGAGAGCAAGCCAGCAGCTACCAGTAGCCAGAGGCAGGTAGGGGTCTGGCCATCTTCTCCCCAGAAGCTCCTGAGACTGAGACCAAGCTTGCAGCAGCAGCAGCCTGGGACATGAAGGGGTATGGCCATCTTCCTCCCAGAGGCTCCTCCCCCAGAAGCTCCTGAGGGCAAGTAGCCCTCAGCTACTCGCCAGGGCAGCTTTTTATACTGCTGGAGCCAGAACAGGTGCTAACCCCAGGCTCTAGCTCCCCCTGGCTGCAGATCCGGAAGGAGGTAGGCTGAGTTATGTTGCCCCAAGTGGCACAATTTGCCCCACACCAAAGTGCATGTCCAGGCACATGTGCTTTGGCAAAAAGCCCTGGCTCAAATTTGCACCACTTCTACTTGAGCTGCTGCAAGCACATGTGCTTGCATGTGTGGACACACCCAGGCTGGGCAAGGTGTGGTAGTGGTTCTTAACCTTGTCAGACTCTAGGCACCCCTTGTTAGACGCCAAGGCACCCAGCAGAAAATGTTAGCTCTCAGTTTTCATTCATTTTTTGACTATGGAAAAATAACAGAGCAATTCTTTTGTTGCAAAGAAGTTGGGGGAGGGGGGAACAGTTCAGAATGTTTTTAACACTATGGATTCCTATTTGAAATCTCTTTATTTTGTGAATCATGACAAATCATGTTGTGACACCCTGGTTGAAAATCACTTCCTTAGTGGGAGACAGTTCTCAACCATACACACCAAAAGGGAGTTGAGGGCAAATAGCCCTTGCTCACACACTGGTTGAAGGCAGATCTGCTACCTGCACCCCAAACTGCAGCAAAAGGCTCCTACCTGCACAGTATCACCACCTACTGCAATCTAGCCAGCCCAGCCCCACAGATCATCTCCATCACCCTGCAGCAGCAGGGAATAGGACAGAGGCATCAGCACATCCCTGACTAGCCTGGTGCATGGTGCAGAATGGACTTCTCAGTTGCAGCTGTAGTTACTCCATGTCTGCTGAAGCCATTTTGTACCATAGGCTGGGCTGGTGAGGGTCATGCTGTCACCTCTGTCTTAATGCTGTAGCTGCTGCCTGGCATGTGGTGCAGAACAGACCATGCCTCTACCATAGCTCCTCCAAACATCCAAAAGCACGCTGTACTTCAGGATGCTCCTTGCAGTCAGCAGGGCCCTGGAGCTTGGTGGGCCAAATGCAGTCCCTAGACCACATGTTGTTGACCCTTGTTCTAAAGTAATGGATATACTCTTGATATACTGCAGGTAAAACCTGGTTCCCACAAAAGTCAATCAAAAAGAACAATGGACTGGTCCTCCCAACCATTTTCTGTTTGTAACTAAAAGTTCATGATATGAAGAATGAAAAATAACATACCAGTAAGAAACAGCATTGTAAATTGAGGAACGAGTGATCTCTGTCCAGGGGTATAGGTTGTAGATGTTAGTCTAAGGACATAGGCAGTAGGGCTGTGCGAAATTTCGCCACCAGTTTTGTTTCTATGCTGTTTCGACCTGTTTTGAGGTCAAAACAGCAAAATCGAAATGAACCAGATATGGTCGAAACAGCCTCGTAACAAAATGAGGCAAGTTGAAACATTTCGCTGTTTCTACGTTGTTTCACCGTTTCGCCCATAGGCTATAATGGGGAAGGTTGAAACAGCCTATAACTTTGTCATTTCTGGTCAGATGTAGATAAAACTTGCAGAAATGGTAGCCCCCTTCTGAGGGCATAAAGCGTGCCAAGTTTCAGAAGACAGATGCAGGGGGTTCAGAGAAACTACACCCCAAAATCCTGAAAGCAAAGCTCATGTCACGTGTATATGTTAAGCCACAGCAGGGTCAAAACTGCAGGGGTGGTGGCCCCTGCTGAGGCCACGGAGCCTGCCAAGTTTCAAGGAGATAGGTGCAGGGGTTTGAGGAAACTGCGCCTCAAGCTGCAGACAAGCAACACTCATGACATGGGTGACACTGTGCATGTTAAGACACAGCAAGGTGAAAGCTGCACGACTGATAATGCCTGCTGAGGCCATGAAGCCTGCCAGCTGTCAAGGAGATTGGTGCAGGGGTTCTGGGGCCCTGCACCTCTGGCTGCTGACAGGCAAAACTTGTGACATGGGTGCTTGTGCAACTGTGTCTGTCTTGGGGCACAGGGGAGGGGAAGCTACTGCAGGCCTGGCTGCTAGGCCCTGCTGCGGCCACTAAGCCTGCCAGCTGTCGAGAAGATAGGTCCAGGGGGATTCTGGGGCCCTGCACCCCTAGCTGCTCACAGGCAAAACTCACGACATGAGTGCTTGTGCAACTGCTGCCTCTCATCAGGCAGCAGGACTGAAGATCCTCCATCACTTGTCACCAAGACCTGAGGGTAATAATTGACCACATAGATTCGTAGATTAATAGAGTCAGAAGGGACCTCAGTGGGTCATCTAGCCTGACCCCCTGCCCCTGGAAGGCAAGAAAAGAGTCACCAACCCTGGTGTCATGTGATCCCAGCCAGGTGCCTGTCCAGTCTCCTCCTGAAGACCCCCAAGGATGGGGCGAGCACCACCTCCCTTGGGAGCCCATTCCAGATTCTGGCAACCCTGACTGTTAAGAACTGTCTCCTAATGTCCAACTTAAATGTTCTCTCTAGCAGCCTATGACCATTGTTCCTTGTCATTCCAAGGGGTGCCCTACTTCATGTTGCTCTCCCCTTATGAATTTGTATGCTGCCACAAGGTCCCCTCTCAGCCATCTCTTGGAGAGGCTGAAGAGGTTAAGGTCCCTTAGCCTTTCCTCGTAGGGCCTTCCCTGCAGGCCTTTAATTAGGAGAGTGGCCCTTCTTTGGACCTTCTCCAGGTTGTCCGCATCCTGCTTGAACTGCAGCATCCAGAACTGGACACAGTACTCCAGCTGTGGTCTGACCAGTGCCACACAGAGGGGGAGAATCACTTCCCTGGATCTGTTTGTGAAGCACCTACAGATGCACGACAAGGTGCAATTGGCTCTGCCAACTGCTTCATCACATTGGTGACTCATGTTCATCCTGGAGTCAACAGTAACTCCAAGATCTTTTTCTGCTTCAGTGGAGCTGAGAAGGTCGCCCCCCAGCTTGTAGGTATGATGGCAGTTCTTCCTTCCTAGATGCAGCACCTTGCACTTGTCCTTATTGAATTGCATCCTGTTGCTCTCTGTCCACTTCCCCAGCCTGTCTAGGAGCAATGGTCACAGTCTGGACATCCTAGTTGTGAAGTACTTTTTCCTAATGTTGAGCCTGAAACAATCTTCCAGGCGTTTGTGACTACTACTCCTAGTTTTCCTCAAGGATGCCCTGGTGAACAGTTGTTCACTGAGCCCTAGATGTACGCTTCTGAGGTAGCGGTAAGCTGCTACCAAGTCCCCTCTCAGCCTTCTCTTTTTCAGGCTGAAGAGTCCCAGGTCCCTCAGCCTTTCCTCATATGGCTTGCTGTGCAAGTCTCTGGTCATACAAGTGGCCCTTCTCTGGACTTTCTCAAGCTTTACCATGTCCTTGTTAAGATGCAGAGCTCAGAACTGGATGCAGTACTTCAGCTGCAGTCTCGCCAATGCCGAGTAGAGTCAAGTAGAGCAGAAGAATCGCTTCTTTGCAATGGTTTTGCTGGAGATGCATCAATTGATGCATGCCAGCTTATTGTTGGCCCTGCTGGCTACAGCATCACACTGCCGGCTTATGTTCATACTGTGGTCAATTATTACCCTCAGGTCTTGGTGATGTGGAAGAAGGGAAACATGGAGTTGAATCTCCATTATGTGTAAGGGTGCAAATCATGTATTCAGCTTAGCTATGGGGATGTCAAAAGGACACGACCCAAAACTGCCAGACTAACACAAGACTGAGTCCATCCTGTCCTAGTCTAGTAAAAACAAAAACTTAGCACAAAAGTAACCACAAACCAGCCTGCTGAGTCAACCCAAAACGGGAAGTGACCCCTAAGGTTACAAGTTAGACGAGAAACCCTTAAAAATCTGCTAACATAAAGATAAAATAGAAGACATGCACATTACTAACAAAGTCATGGCAAATGCTGATTGGTATATGTTGCTGCTATGCTTATGATGTCATATTTTCTATATGAACTCGCCTCACCTGTTGTACAGAGTCAGACCTCTTCACAATTCTCCAGTTGTGTATGAGTCTGTCCAGAATGCATTCTCTAATAAACTAAGCTTCTGCTGACCTGACCTGAAGTTTGCTGCGTGTGTTTACCACGACAATTTCCTGGTGCTGTGACTCAGATCCATGACATGGATTGAGGAAGGAGGACCGCAGACTGCTTCCCCCAAACCCCGTGGCACCAAACTTAAGCGGTAAGAGACCTAATTTAAAACCTCTAATGGGGTTTCGAAGGAGGGCTGCCTGTAGGCTCCTGACTTGACCGTGGTGACTGGATCCAAACCTTATTGAATACAGGTCAGTTTAGAACCTTACTGCCGGCTAGAATTTTTTTGTCTGGTAAAGGATCCTATTTTTGTGTCTGGTAACGTATGTTCTATTTGGGGAGAAACTGTTCAAAGCACCTTCATCCAACAGCACATCGGGCTTGTAGTTAATTAACTAAGGCGGTGTGGGGGAGGAGGTCTGGCTGACTGACTGAATGTGTATGTGTATTCAGAAAAATGAGCCACTGACCAGGTCTGGGACTAAGGCTAGGTCTAGCCGCCCCAATTCTGCCTGATAAGGTAGTGTTGAAAGCAAGGGGGCCCAGCTGAAACCTCATGACCCAGTGGACAGGGCATCTGAGTGATTTTGTCTTTTGCAAACCCCTTGTCTCAGTAGCTTCTGCCAAGAGCAGGAGTGAAAGGATCCCTTTTGTGTTTCCCTCCCTGCTTCCATTGTATGTGCCAGTGTCGGGTCAGGAGCCTTTTGTCTGGGCGGTAAAAAACCGTGGGTCAAGGCACTGAGCGGCCCGGACGTCCTAAATAAGCCTTTCCTGTGTCTTCCTGTGTGATTGAAAATGGGGATAGGTCAGTCGAAACCAGTTCCAGTCCCCCCTAAGGGGACTCTGGCATACTTTATGTATACACACTATTCTCCCGAGATTTGCAAGTATCTGGATAAGTGGAACCAGTATACTAAAGATGATCCCGTGAAGCAATTTCCACAGGAAGGAACATTTGACCAAGATAAAATTGTTCATTTGCGTGGCGCCCTAGAATCTGAGGGAGGAAAGATTTCTCAAAGTCAGTGGAATACTTTTTTAAATTGGTATGAAGAGATGTCTAAAAGACGCTCTGAATCTCAAAATCGAAGTTTAAAAGATTCTCAGGAAAAATTAAAACAACAATTAAAAGCTGTTAGGAAGAAATTGGCTGCTCCCCCAAATTATATGCTGGCCACCGCTCCGTTGTATCCAGCTTTGCCTGGGGCGCCCCCTCCACCGGAGCCAGCAGAAGGCATTCTTGATCTCTGCTCCAATCCCGCTCTCATGAGAACCCCACCACAACAGCCAGCTCAACACCAAGCTGCGACACAACCTAATGATTTATTGATAAATCCACTTTACGAGCCTCCTAGCCCGGACTCCACCACCCCACCAGTCACAAGGCAGCCATGTGCCATGAATCTCCGGTCCAGTAGTTCTCAAATATATCCACTATGGCAAATGCCAGGTGTTGATCAACAAGGACGAGGTGGTATTGTTACCGTGCATGCGCCCTGGACGCCAGGAGATTTATATAATTTAACTCAAAAATTTCCTAAACTAAGGGAAGACCCGGAAAAATTTCAGGAAGAGTTACAGACTGTAATAACTTGTTATAACCCCACTTAGGCTGACATAAATCAACTTTTACAAGCCCTAATACCTAAATTACCCAAAGAAACCAGGATACGCCTTTATACTTCCTGTTCATGGCCAACTGAAGACCCAGGAACTGGTCAGGACTTCATTGACAAAAGAAAAGCTTCAGTTCAGGCAATTCTTACAATATGCCCGAAGAGAGCAGAATGGACCAAGATAAATACTTGCAAGCAAAATAAAAATGAACACCCTAGTGACTATTTAGAACGCCTCAAACAGGCATTTAAACGATATTCAGGAATGGATAATCCAGTCAACAATGCTAAGCAGGCCATCATGGCTGCATTTGTTCAAGGACTTAACCCTAAGATTGCTGAAAAAATTCAAACAGTAATTATTGGCTGGGAAACTAAAGATTTAACTGAAGTCCTTGCTGCAGCTAACCATTTTTATAACAAATTGGAACGGTCCAAAGACAATGCCAAGTTCAAGTTAATGGCCTTACAGATTCCTCAGTTGCAAGGTCCAGGCAGAGGAAGAGGACGGAGACATGGCCAAAGAAGGGGAGGCCCGGGTGGATATGGGAGAGGCTATGGAAACCAATGTCACTATTGTAAGCAAGAAGGACATTGGAAATCAGAATGTCCCAGCTGCCCCGGCCAAGGACCCAGATCCCAGCCCCCACCTCCTCTGCCTGTCAATTTTCCCAGTGTTGAATAGGACAGCCTGAGGGACAGTGACATTATCGCTCCTTTGCTTGCTACTGACCAATCTGGTCCGTTTGTTGAATGTCTTATTTCTGGTAAACCTGTCTCCTGTCTTGTCAACACCAGAGCCTCCTGCTCCATGCTAAAGGCCACTAAATTTCCTTTCCTACCTCATTCTCCTAAAACTATAAATGCTGTTGATATAGGCGGACAACCTATCCCACATCCCGTCTCTGAACCTGCCCCTATCTCTATTGGCCCTTTGTCTAAGAATCATGCCTTTCTTCTTAGTCCCTGTGCTCCTGTCAACCTTCTAGGGAAGGATTTGCTGTGTAAACTGGGATGCGTGATTTATTGTAACCCAGATGGTGTTTACCTTGAAGTACCGAAACATAGGGAAACCGAGCTTGTGACTTTGCTAACTCAGGAGTACTCTGATCCCAACACTTCCTTCTTGCAAAAGGAACTGTTGGCACAGGAACCTCCACAGCTGTGGTCCATCCATGCGAATGAAGTGGGGCACATGCTGAGTGCTGAACCAGTGCATATTACTTTAAATCCTGCCAAGCCACTTCCTCGTGTCCCACAGTACTCTCTCAAAGGAGGCTAAGGAGGGAATTAAGCCTGTCATTTCCTCACTCCTTGAGCAAGGGATTATTGTCCCAACATGCTCCCTTTGCAACACACCTATCCTACCTGTTAAGAAACCTGGTAAACATACGTATCGTTTTGTACAAGACCTTCGAGCCGTAAATGCTGCTGTTTTACCCGCTTTCCCCATGGTCCCTAACCCCGCTACTATTCTTTCCTGTATCCCTTCTGATGCTGCTTATTTTACAGTAGTAGACCTTTGTTCTGCTTTTTTCTCTATCCCCGTTCATAAGGATAGCCAGTATCTGTTTGCATTTACTTATCAAGGACTCCAATATACCTGGACAAGACTCCCTCAGGGATATACAGAATCTCTCACTCTGTTTTCCCAGATCCTAAAGAAGGATTTAGATCCTATCACATTCAAAGGGGGGTCCACCCTTGTTCAGTATGTTGATGATCTGCTGTTAGCCTCACCCACTTTAGAAGCCTGCAAGCAAAATACTTTGATACTCCTTACGGCCTTAGCTCAGAAGGGCCACTAGGCCTCAAAATCTAAACTACAGCTTTGTAAGCCTAAGGTACACTATTTGGGGCATGATACTTCAGCAGAAAAAAGCCACCTTTCCTCTAGTAGAATTGAAGCTATCCTTGGCATTCCCAAACCTATGACTAGAAAACAAATGAGGGGATTCCTAGGTGCAACGGGTTATTGTAGACAGTGGATCCCGGGTTATGCTGCTCTCACAAAACCCTTGCAATCATTTACCCGTGATATCACTCCAGAACCTTTACCTTGGACTCCTGAAACTGAGCAAGCATTTGCAGCCCTTAAACAAGCCCTCACTATTGCTCCCACTCTTGGACTCCCTAATTACAGGAAACCTTTTACTTTGTTTTGTCATGAACGGGAAGGAGTCGCTTTAGGAGTACTTACTCAGCTGCGTGGTGAAAAGCATCGCCCAATTGCGTATTATAGTTCTGCCCTTAATACCATGGCTACGGGATTTCCCCCTTGTCTATGTTCAGTAGCCGCTGCCACTTTACTAGTTGAAAAGGCCGATACTCTAGTTCTAGGACACCCTTTAACTGTTGCAGTTCCCCATGCTGTAATGGCTCTTCCTCTGAAGGGCAAGACTCAGCATATTTCCAATTCCCATCTTACTAAATATGAGAAACTTTTGCTGTCAGCTGCAAATGTAACCTTAAATCACTGTTCAATTCTGAATCCAGTGTCACTTCTGCCAATTGCCTCTGATGGTGAACCTCATGATTGTCTATCTGTCACAACTCAATTGTTAACCCCTCGAACTGACCTTAAGGACATTCCTATCCCAAACTTTGACCTTGTTCTGTTTGTAGATAGTTCCTGCCTTAGAAATGATGCAGGCAAATTGGTTGCAGGATATGCAGTATGCACTCAGCTTGCCATTTTAGAAGCCTATTCCTTACCTCAAGCTCGCTCTGCTCAAGTTGCTGAAATCATTGCTTTAACACATGCCTGCATCCTTGCAAAAAATCAAATCACAACCATTTATACTGACTCCAAGTATGCTTTTGGTGTTGTTCATGATTTTGGACAAATTTGGAAGCAAAGAGGATTCCTCACTTCATCAGGAGCCCAAATCAGTCATGGTTGTTATGTTAAAGAACTTTTGGAAGCTGTTCAATTGCCCTCTGCTATTGCCACTGTTAAATGTAAAGCTCATGAAAAATCTTTTAATGATGTCACACAAGGAAATGATCTGGCAGATTGTTCTGCCAGAAATGCGGCCCTTTCTGGCCCGCAGGCTCCTAACTCTGTTTTTGTTTATTTTTCAGCAAACCAGTCTCCTCTGGCTAGCCTCTCAAACCTAGCCTTTCTTCAAAATCAGGCCACAAAAAAGGAAAAAGATAACTGGTTAAGTGCAGGGTGTTCACTGCACCCTGACTCTCTGTGGCGCTCCCTGGACTGCCGCCTGGTAGCACCTAGAGAGCTTTTGCCATACCTTGCTCGTCTAACTCATTCAAAAGCCCATACCAGCAAGGAAGGCATGATTGCTGCAGTACAAAAGAATTAGTTTGCCCCAAATTTTCCTTCCATGGCACAACAGTACTGCAGCTCCTGTCCCATCTGTTCAGCTCACAACATTGGGCAACGGGTAAAAACGACACCCGCAGCCCATCCTCCTCCATGAGGACCGTGTGTAAACTTGCAAATTGATTTCATGCAACTACCTAAGTGTTGTTCTTATGAATACATTCTTGTTATTATTGATATGTTCTCTGGATGGGTAGAAGCCTGTCCATGTGTACATGCTGATTCCATTACTGTAGCAAAAAATTGCTCAAAGAATTCATCCCTAGGTTTGGATCGCCCCTTGCAATAGATAGCGACAAAGGCACTCATTTCACAGAACAGATAGTAAAAAACATCTGCCAAGCACTCAACATACAGCAACACCTACACTGTAGTTATCATCCACAGTCAAGTGGTGCTGTAGAACGTAAAAACTCAGATTTGAAAACATGCATTTCAAAGATGTGTGCTGAAACAGGTCTCAAATGGCCTGATGCACTGCCCATTGCTCTTATGCACATTAAAAACACCGTCAACAGAAAACATGGATTAACCCGTTATGAAATACTCATGGCAGGACCCATGAGAATGCAGGCTATACCACCTGTAGCCCCACACCAAGCAAACCTACAATTAACTAATGAAACTGTGCTAAATTATTGCAAAGCATTAATGAAGTATGCTAAGTCTGTTCATTCACAGGTCCAAGAAGCTTTACCTCAACCACCGGATGTTTCTTGTCACAACCTTGAGTCAGGAGATTGAGTCTATGTAAAGGTTCATCAACAGAAAAACGCACTGCAACCCAAATGGAAAGAAACCTTTCAAGTGCTTCTGACCACTAACACTGCTGTTCATTGCCAAGGTCATCATAGATTCATAGATGCTAGGGTCAGAAGGGACCTCAACAGGTCATCAAGTCCGACCCCCTGCATAGGCAGGAAAGAGTGCTGGGTCTAGATGACCCCAGCTAGATGCTCATCTAACCTCCTCTTGAAGACCCCCAGGGTAGGGGAGAGCACCACCTCCCTTGGGAGCCCGTTCCAGACCTATCAGACGTGGACTCACGCCTCACACTGCAAGAAGGTATTACCACCATTAGACCCCGAGGCAGCTGTATTCCAACCAAGATTGGAACCTTTCCCTGAGGCCAAGAACAAAGACCCTCAGGACCTCACTCAACCAAGTGAGGAGTATCAAGGCGCAAGTAATAGTGATCTCATTGATGAACCTAACACCCTGATCCAACTGACTCCATCAGCTGGAGAGCCAAGGTATCTTCTGCATCCTTGGAAGACGTAAATGTTTCCATTTGAAAGATCCCCACCTGAACCCAAAGCCAAAGATATCAGCCCTCTAGGCAACCTAAGCTCAGAAAACAAGAAGAAACTTTAGTTGCCCTCTTGGGTGTGGTTAGTAGTAGGATTTGTCCTACTGGTGTGGGTATTATTTGTTGTTGAAATATTTTGTCCTTTCTGTCTTTAAGACTAAATCAATACTATTAGCATCAAGGTGAACAAATAGACAACAAAAACCTGAAAAATTGCCTGCAGAAGCAAGCCAAACAATACCTGCTAACATGTTTTGAATAATAAGACTGTTCATATTACTATTAGCCTTGCCACTGCCAGTTTATTCTAATGTTTATTTGCACTGCCTACAAAAAGAGTAGCTATGGCCTTAAATGCTTCTGACTGCTGAATTTGTGGACTCGCACCCAAAGCCCATGATGAAGGATTTTTAATGATACCGCGGCCCTTAACTTTCATAAACCTAACTGCACATCCTAAAAGTCTCAACAATAAAACCTAAAATGATGCAAAGTACCTTAAAGTAATTCCAAAACAAGGTTATTTTTGTTAGGTCTGAAACCAATCCCAGGTTCAAAATTATTCAGTAGAAGTTAGTAGTTGTAAACATTATTACACTTCCAAAGGTATTTGGATGAACAATCACACACGTAACAAAACATGGTGTGAGAGTTTCATAAATTGGTATTCCTTGTACAGTGAATCACGCCCTGGAAATTCAATTCACTGTACCAAAATCCACTTACCCAATGTCACCCTGTGGAATTGCTCCCTATCAGGAGGACACTGCTTTCAAAATGGCACCTCCTGTGAGACCAGTATATTGGGCTGTCCTAGCCCCTTCAGTGATCGGTTTGGAAAATATGTGAGCTGGAGGGTTGATAAACGTACAACTAACACTCCCTGAAGAGCTTTAAACAGAACTTATTGGGTATGCGGCACAAAGGCCTACCATTTGTTGCCAAAGAATTGGTTTGGCTCTTGCTATTTGGCCTAGTTAACTCCAACGGTAAGAGCAACAAAGTCCCTACCCCATGGTCATCTCAAAAATAAAATAAAAAGTCCTGATCCTCAGGATCAACTTCAGAATGCTCATGCTACCCTGGAAGCTTATAAAAATCCCTTGGCTGTAAGAACACTGATTGGGTGTTCTTTTCTTCCACTGTCTACGGCTTGTGTAGGGAGATATATTATACAACTTCAAGCAGTAGTTGAAATTGAAGCCATAGAAACTAAGAAGGCTATAAATAGCCTAGGAACAGCAATAAAAACTTTAGCCGAAGATCAAGAAAAACTCCGACAAACGGTTATACAAAACAGACTAGCTCTAGACTATGTGCTAGCCTCGCAAGGGGGTGCTTGTGCTGTAATTGGTAAAGAATGTTGCACATATACTAATAGCTCCTTCGACCTAGTCAAAGGTTATGTTAATAATGCCCTGGTACATACAGCTAAAGCTGCTGAAGTAACCTTTGTTCCAAAAGATACCTCAGCCGACTAGTTCAGCTGGCTAGACCCTTGGGGAGTATTCAAAGGCTTGCTCAGAAAAATAATGTCTGTCTTGTGCCTGATTTTAGTTTTAGGCTTAAGTATATATATATATATCTATACAACTATAGATTCAAAGAGGTGATACTTCCCCTCTATCGGGCGCTGGTCAGACTGCAGTTGGAGTACTGCGTGCAGTTCTGGGCCCCGCACTTCAAGAGGGATGCGGATAACCTGGAGAGAGTCCAGAGAAGGGCCACTCGCATGGTTAAGGGCTTGCAGACCAAGCCCTACAAGGAGAGACTGGAGAACCTGGACCTTTTCAGCCTCCGCAAGAGAAGGTTGAGAGGCGACCTTGTGGCTGCCTATAAGTTCATCACGAGGGCACAGAAGGGAATTGGTGATGTTTTTTTCACCAAGGCGCCCTGGGGATTACAAGAAATAATGGCCACAAGCTAGCAGAGAGCAGATTTAGATGACATTAGGAGGAACTTCTTCACAGTTCGAGTGGCCAAGGTCTGGAACGGGCTCCCAAGGGAGGTGGTGCTCTCCCCTACCCTGGGGGTCTTCAAGAGGAGGTTGGATACGCATCTAGCTGGGGTCATCTAGACCCAGCACTCTTTCCTGCCTATGCAGGGGGTCGGACTCAATGATCTATTGAGGTCCCTTCTGACCCTAACATCTATGAATAAGCTCAGTTTCCTCAGCCTCTCCTTGTAACTCATGTCCCCCAGCCCCCTCACCATTTTTGCCGCCCCCTGCTTGACTCTTTCCAATTTGTCCACATACTTCCTGTAGTGGGGGGCCCAAAACTAAACACAATACTCCAGGAGTGGCCTCACTAGTATTAAATAAAGGGGAATAATCATCACTCCTCTTGACCTGCTGGCAACACACCTACCAATGCAGCCCAATATGCTGTTAGCCATGTTGGCAACAAGGGTGCACTGTTGGCTCATATTCAGCTTATTGTCCACTGTAACCCCCAGGTCCTTTTCTAAAGTCCTGCTGCCCAGCCTGTCCTGGTGCATGGGATTGTTCTCTCCTAAGTGCAGGACTTTGCAATTGTCCTTGTTGAACCTCATGAGATTTGTTTTGGCTCAATCCTCCAATTTGTCTAGGTCTCTGAATCATAGCTCTACCTTCCAGTGTATTTATTACTCCCCCCCAGCTTGGTGTCCTCTGCAAACTTGCTGAGGGTGTGCTCTGTGCCATCTTTCAGGTCATAGATTCACAGATGTTAGGGGCTGGAAGGGACCTCATAAGATCATCAGGTACAGGCCCCTGGCATTTGGGTAGGAAAGGCTGCTGCAGTCAGATGAAGACATTGAACAGAATCGGCCTCAGGACCAACCCCTAGGGCACTCCACTTGATACCGGCTGCTAACTAGACATCGAGCCATTGATTATTACCCTCAGAGCCTAATGCTTCAGCCAGATCTCTATCCACCTTACAGTCCATTTATCCAGCCCATATTTCCTTAGCTTGCCTGCGAGAAAGTGGTGGGAGACTGTATCAAAGCCTTGCTAAAATTGAGGTACACCACATCCACTGGTTTCCCTGTGTCCACAGAGCCAGTCACCTAGTCATAGAAGGCAGTCAGATTGGTCAGACATGTTTGCTGCGTGTGTTTACCACAACAGTGACAAGTGATGGGGGATTTTCAGTCCTGCTGCCTGATGAGAGGCAGCAGTTGCACAAGCACCCATGTCATGAGTTTTGCCTGTGAGCAGCTAGGGGTGCAGGGCCCCAGAACCCCACTGCACCTATCTCCTCGACAGCTGGCAGGCTTTGTGGCCACAACAGGGGCTAGCAGGCCTGCAGCTTTCACCCTGCTGCGCCTTAACACAAACAGTAAATGTCACTCATGTCACAAGTTTTGCTTGTCCGCAGCTTGAGGTGCAGTTTCCCCACCCCCTACACCTATCTCCTTGAAACTTGGCAGGCTTTGTTGCCTCAGCAGGAGTTACTATCCCTGCAGTTTTGACCCCACTGTGGCTTAATACATACATGTGACATGAGTTTCTCTCTCAAGTTTTTGGGGTGCAATTTCTCCAAACTCCCTGTATCTACCTTCTTGAAACTTGGCACATATCATGCCCTCAGAAGGGGCTACCATTGTGCAAGTTTCATCCAAATCTGGCCAAAAATTTAAAAGTTATAGCCTGTTTTGCCCTTCCGCATTATATTCTATGGGCGGAATGTCGAAACGGCAAAAGGTTTTGATGGAATGGAACAGCCATTTCAACTCAAAACAAAAGTCGAAACAAAACACTGTACTGTCAAAAAGTCGAAATGCTAGTCAAAACGAAATGCTTCCATTTCGCACAGCCCTAATAGGCAGACAAGGATCTTTGGGGTAAATCTGATATCTTTCATTAGACCAACTGATCTCTG
Organism: Alligator mississippiensis; assembly: GCF_030867095.1. NCBI lineage: Eukaryota > Metazoa > Chordata > Crocodylia > Alligatoridae > Alligator > Alligator mississippiensis. Next base: position 39,635,088 of record NC_081833.1, on the reverse strand, counting down.
ACCAGTCATTTACCATAGTAGTGGTCTTCCATGTAGGCTCTATAAATCTTGAAGACTGTCTCTTTGCTACGAATACTGTTAAACAAATCAATGTTCCCAAGGTTTTGATTCCGACACATTTCTATCGTAGCAGCAAACTTGTTTAACAATTGCAACATCTATATTACCCCAGTGCATAGTATTTTCTGCTTGTTACCATCACCTGAATGACACACATTTATTTCTTTCACCTGTACTGTGTTCTTCAAGGTACTGTCTATTGGAAGATATTCCAGGCATGCAGATATGGCTACAGGTTTAGACATATTTATTAGCAGAGCTGTGGCAGCTAACATTTTGTGCATTTCACTGCTCTTGTGCCGTACTGCCCACCAGGCCCCAAGGGGGTTTTTGCATTAAAACAACAGACACTGTTACATCCAGGATTAGAGAAAAAATGAATTTTGGAGACAAACCTCAAACAGGCAAGCTGCAAATTTCAAAGGAATTTGAGATTCCCACATAAAGAAGCATAAAGCACCATAATGGTAGCTATGAGGGAGTTCTGCAGCCAAATCTGAATATCATATTTCAGCAGTGTGTTTCACCTAATAATAGAATTCGCCATAAGACGGCGAGTGGGTAAGGTAACTAGTAGGGTGAAAGTGCTAGACTTTAGGAAAGCTGATTTCAGTGAACTCAGGCAATTAGTCAAGGACGCACTGCAGAGTAGGAGATTTGAAGAGATGGAAGCCCAAGAAGGGTGGCTGTGCCTTAAGGAAACGATCCTTCGGGCACAAAGCAAGACGATCCCCGAGCGAGGCAAAAGAGGGAAAGGGGCCAGGAGGCTTCCCTGGCTGACCAGAGAAATCCAGGACAGCCTAAGGGACAAAAGGGGAGCACATAAAAAGTGGAAACAGGGAGAGATCACCAAAGATGAATATACCTCCTCTGCTCGTGCTTGTAGGGAGGCAGTTAGACGGGCCAAAGCTACCATGGAGCTGAGGATGGCAACCCAAGTAAAAGACAACAAGAAATTGTTTTTTAGATATATAGGGAGTAAAAGGAAGGCACAGGGAGGAATAGGACCCCTGCTAAATGGGCAGAAACAATTGGTAATGGACAGGGGGGACAAGGCTGAACTCCTCAACGAGTTCTTTGCCTCAGTGTTCCTAAGTGAGGGGCACGACAAGACTCTCACTGGGGTTGTAGAGAGGCAGCAGCAAGGCGCCAGACTTCCATGCGTAGACCCTGAAATGGTGCAGAGTCATTTGGAAGAACTGGATGCCTTTAAGTCGGCAGGCCCAGATAAGCTCCATCCAAGGGTGCTGAAGGCACTGGCCGACATCACTGCAGAGCCACTGGCAGGAATATTTGAAAGCTCGTGGCGCACGGGCCAAGTCCCAGAGGACTGGAAAAGGGCCAACGTGGTCCCTATTTTCAAAAAGGGGAGGAAGGAGGACCTGGGCAACTATAGACCTGTCAGTCTCACCTCCATCCTTGGCAAAGTCTTTGAAAAAATTATCAAGGCTCACATTTGTGAGAGGCCGGCAGGACAAATTATGCTGAGGGGAAATCAGCACAGGTTCGTGGCAGGCAGATCGTGCCTGACCGATCTAGTTTCTTTTTATGACCAGGTTACGAAACACCTCGACATAGGAGGAGGGGTGGATGTCGTATACTTAGACTTCAGGAAGGCCTTCGATACGGTATCCCACCCCATACTGGTGAACAAGTTAAGAGGCTGTGACTTGGATGACTACACAGTCCGGTGGGTGGCCAGTTGGCTGGAGGGTCGCACCCAGAGTGTCGTGGTGGATGGGTCGGTTTCGACCTGGAAGGGTGTGGGCAGTGGGGTCCCGCAGGGCTCGGTCCTTGGACCGGTACTCTTTAATGTCTTCATCAGTGACTTGGACGAGGGAGTGAAATGTACTCTGTCCAAGTTTGCAGATGACACAAAGCTATGAGGAGATGTGGACACGCCGGAGGGCAGGGAACAGTTGCAAGCAGACCTGGACAAGTTGGACAAGTGGGCAGAAAACCACAGAATGCAGTTCAACAAGGAGAAATGTAAAGTGCTGCACCTAGGGAGGAAGAATGTCCAGCACACCTACAGCCTAGGGAATGACCTGCTGGGTAGCACGGAAGTGGAAAGGGATCTTGGAGTCCTAGTGGACTCCAAGATGAACATGAGTCAGCAGTGTGACGAAGCCATCAAAAAAGCCAATGGCACTTTATCGTGCATCAGCAGATGCATGACGAATAGGTCCAAGGAGGTGATACTTCCCCTCTATCAGGCGCTGGTCAGACTGCAGTTGGAGTACTGCGTGCAATTCTGGGTGCCGCAATTCAAGAGGGATGTGGATAACCTGGAGAGAGTCCAGAGAAGGGCCACGCGTATGGTTAAGGGCCTGCAGACCAAGCCCTACGAGGAGAGACTAGAGAAACTGGATCTTTTCAGCCTCCGCAAGAGAAGGTTGAGAGGCGACCTTGTGGCTGCCTATAAGTTCATCACGGGGGCACAGAAGGGAATTGGTGAGTATTTATTCACCAAGGGGCACCCGGGGGTTACAAGAAATAATGGCCACAAGCTAGCAGAGAGCAGATTTAGATTGGGCATTAGGAAGAACTTCTTCACAGTTCGAGTGGCCAGGGTCTGGAACGGGCTCCCAAGGGAGGTGGTGCTCTCCCCTACCCTGGGGGTCTTCAAGAGGAGGTTAGATGAGCATCTAGCTAGGGTCCTCTAGACCCAGCACTCTTTCCTGCTTATGCAGGCGGTCGGACTCGATGATCTATTGAGGTCCCTTCCGACCCTAGCATCTATGAATCTGCCCCAAATTTCCTGAATTAGTAATTTTGTGCTCATTCTGCAGTCTAACCATCAAAATGAAAAGAAAAGCTAAAAGGTAGCTAGTGTGAAATTTCTCTACGCATTTTCTTAGTACTTAGCACTTCTGACTATTTAAATCCTCAAGAAGCCAAATTAGTAAATGACAGAAAAATGTAAAATGCATTATCATTTTGGACACAAATATAATATGGGTCTTGTGACTCCATTTGAAAGGCAAATACCTTATTAAGTTTTGGCATGCTGTAATTTATATATCTTCTCTCTCCAGAAACAAGGTGGGCAGAAGAGGATGGGGGTAAATACAGATCAACAGTAAAAAAAAAAAGTCATTTCTATAGGTTAGGGCATCTGAAGGATAGTGACATGTAATGAAAAATTAATTTTCAAAGTTAGTGGAGGGCAAGAGACTGAACAAAACAACATCATTGTAAATAAGAACTAAAGGGCCAAATACTACCCATGCTATGCAAGTCTGTAATGTCTCAAGCCCATTGAATCAAAAGAAATAATGATGGACCACATTTGACATCCTTTATTTATGGTGCATAGGATCAAGAATATTTGCATTGAAATAAATTAGATCCCTTGTGGATTAAGGGACTCTTCAAGAAGCGTGGCTACATATGCCATTAATATGCTGTAAGCTTACTGCACAGTAAAATAAGGTGCAGTAAGCTTTCCTTGGAAATGCATCTACACATGTGTCCATCGGGAACAAATTTGCTCCTGAAGGGAGTAGTTCGGTGCAGGGCTACTCCTATTCTGCTTTACTGTCCTACAGAATCCAGGGGAAGCTCCATGCTCCCCCAGGTGCCAGCCCTGGGTGGGCAGGAAACACCAGGGTCAGGCCTGGGCTCTGGGGGGTGGAGGGAGCTATCCCACCTTCGAGGCAGCTGTCCCCCATCCCTGTGCCCAGATTGGTCGATTGGGGTCTGGCACTGAGAAGCAGCTGCTCAGGGGAGGGGACAGTTTCCTGGCCCTCTGCTGCCCAGGCTGACTGGGAGCAGTGCTCCTGGTCAGCTGTCTACATGTGCGCTATTGCACACTAACTACTTCACAGTTAATCTACTACCTGTATCTACAGGTAGCAGTCAACTGCACACTAGACTAATTTACTGTGCAGTAAATACTGCGCATGTGTACATAGTGATGCTTTACTGTGCAGTAGATTAGTCTACTGTGCAGTAAAGTGTGTTGTGTAGATACGCCCAATGTCAATAAAGTATTGGAATCAGGCATTATGATTAAGACAAGCAGTACTTGACCTCTTGAAAACAAAAAGAGGTTTCAAAAATGAAAAGCTGCCTCATTCCTTGGGATGAAATCTAAGCCTGAAAATCAAAATATACTGCATGACTCCCATCTCACTTCTACAAAGGTAATTCCATGGGCTCCAAAGAAGTTACTCCCAATTCAAGTCAGGTACTTCATGGCCAGGTACTTCAATGGGTGCTGAACATAAGGTTTGTGTTTAAATAAGCTGGCATCAAATTAGTGTCAGCAAGAGGGATTTTAAAAGATCAAAACCAGGAAATTCAAAGCATGTATGCTAACTGAGCAGCAGATGCTCAGGTGGTAAAAACCATCATGGTTCCACCATAGTTCATGGAGCTGTGACAAATAACACTAACTGAGGTTCTACCACAAAAATGCTGCCCTGAGGGGAGTATGCAGTCAACACAGTCTCAAATGCATGATGCAAAATTCTGGGAGAGGTGATGCATTATTTGCTACACGCAGATTTTTAAAAGGCTATGGGCAAACTGTTATAATGATAAAAACTGCCAGCAATGTGCTACATACTTAGGCTTGGCAGGATTTGATTTTTATTGGTAAGTGCTGATGAACATCAATTTCACCTCTTAATTTTTATGAAGTACCATGAGTTACAGTGGGGAGCTACATGTCTGTCAACACCTTAAATGGTCAGTGAGCTTTTCCTAACCAACATTTTCCAGATAATGGCATTATTTAACTTGCTATAGAGAGAAAATAAAGAGCCTTTGAAGATAAATAAAATGAAAACTATTACCCTTTATATTTATATAAAACACTGGAATGGATATTGAACTTTGTGTTTCAAGGTAAGTCAACCTCTAGTAGAGGCTAGGAGATCTAATGATGGAAGCAGATGAACCCATACCTCCCTGTTGCAGGGTTCTTGCCACTTTTTCAGAAGCAAATGGTTCTGGACATTGTCACAGACAGGACAACAGGCTCCTCAGGACCTCAGGGCTGATTCAGTCTAGTAATTCTTAAGTCAAAAGTCCCACTGATAAATGGCTTATAAGGAGTTTATAAATGACTGGAGACATTATAAGTACATTGCAGACAAGAGCAATATTCATTACAGATGGTTAAAATACATTGGCAGAAGGCATTATAGTTGTAAGCCACAGCTATAAACTACCTTTTATTTATTTGATTTATTTATTAAGTGAATATGCTGCCCTTTCCAAAAAAGGCTCTGGACTGCTTAAAATAAAAAACAAAGAGGTATAGAAACAGAATATAATATCACAATAAGAAAGTAGCACAAAAACACTCCCCAGCATAATCCTCCAAATTCAAAGGCAGTCCTCACCTTTTACCCCCCTGCCTCTGACTAAGCAGAGCATCCCTCTGTCCAACCTGACCTTGCTTTCTAACCTAGAATCCACGTTTCCCTACAAGAAAACAAAAATATCCCCTACCCTTATTCCCTCCCAACCCTACCAACTCCCACTCCCCTGCTTCATGTGCAGGGGAGTCCTGGTCCTTCTTATTGCCCCTCTCAAGCTGTACCTCCTTCTCTCAAAAGGGGGGGCATAGTTATCCTCAAACAATTCTGCATCAGGTGGATGATCTGTACTCCTTAACTTCACCAAGATATGTACCCTACCTGCCCAATATGTCAACAGCCCCTCAGATGCAAACTTAATTGTATAACCAAATACAAACAGACACAGAGATGAATGCCCCTAAACCCTCCATAATAAGACTACGAGTCACACTGGACAGTAGAGGGCCAAGGCTGGAACTATGGGGCAAGAGGAGTTAGAGTGGCTGGGAAGTGGGGAAGAAGGGACAAGAGACTGTAAGTGACTAGAGACTCTGGGTATCTCAGGAGTGTCCAGTCTGGTTCTCCTTTATGTGAGGACCTATCCCCTCAGAATGTACCATATCACAGGACACTATCCAATTAGGGACTTAGAATTTTCCACCCTTATCAAAGAGATGCTTTACCCCAGTTTCATTTTACGTAATGCATGCCTTAAGGCGAGCATACTCATTTCCCCAAAGGAACTGTGCCCCCAAGAAATACCTGGAATAGCTTCAATATGCTACCATACATCTTTAAAAGCCTGGACTGAATTTAAAAGAAGTTAATTCCACTAATGCAATAACTCATTGAATTAATGCCCATTGATTAATATGGAATATGACAGGACAATCTCCACCAGGCAGCAGTAATGAATTTTGCAAACCCTACAGCCTAAGCTTGCATTGCCTGAAAAAGGTTGGGTTTTTAAAGTACAAGGAGTAACAAGAGAGAATTTAAATGAGCTCTTCTATAAAATGTTTTTTAGGCCTGTTGCTTTGCCTTCTCTTTTATTTAACGTAATCTATTAACAATCCTGAAGGACACACACATAAGAAACATGAAAACTCCTGTCTATTGTTTATTTGCAAATCGGTTCAGCAATGGTTTCCAATTAGGCAGAGACTGTCAAGCACCCGGGAATGCATCATGGAATGAGAACACCCACATTATACAAGTGGAGCCATAAAACAGAGAAGTGTAAATCAGGACTGGCTAGAGTAACTAATTGGAAATGTTGCCCAGCAGAAAAATTATCATTTCACATTTACAAACCAAGCGCCAATGAACGAAGATACATGTCAGCTATTTATTTATTTAGTGAATGCCTAATTTCATGACATGTCCCAAATGACTAAGAAATAATATGAAAATACACATTCTTCAGGAAGGAGCCACATTCTGTGTGGCCTTTCAGCCACTGACAGCTATCAAATCCTTTTTCTTTAGCATATGCAGGCTATGATTCTTCTCTCTGCTACACCTCTATAAATCGAGGATGACTCCACTGAAGTCAGAGTGGAGTTATATCAGTACAAGATCAAATTTAGGGCAAGAGAGTTATATGCAGCCAATACAATATCAGCAAAGATCTCAAACCATGATAGGGAAAGGTTAGAGCTTTCAAAAGTAATGTTCTTACCAGGGGAGAGAAGCAGAGGGAGACAAGCAGATATCTGAGTTTAGTTTTGGGAAACTGAACTTTTTAAATGTAAAGTATAATAATTCAATGACTGTTCTTGTAATACTTTCTCATGCATGTCAATGAGTAAGGATTACTCATTTGTTTGAGACTATATATAATACACACACACGTGCGTGTTCTCTCTCTCTCTCTCTCAACTTTATATCTTATTTTTATATATATATATATATATAAAATGTAGATATGTACATACAATATATTCCAGAGTCCTTATGGCTCTTGGTGCACTTCAGGGGGAGCAGAAGTGGGTTATAACTTGAACCACTGTATTTTAAGTGCACAAAACCTAACTTTTGCTGGTTGACATTACTCTGCATTCATGGTGATTAGTGGAAGCACCCAAGAGAGTGATATTAAAGAGAAGGGGTGCAGTGGAAGGATTTTTTCCCAATGGATTCTTATCCAATGACCTCAGCTCAAAAACTTGACCTTGTCACCTTACACAACAACCTAGCACTACTGACCTTTAGAATATGCTACAGGATTTCATAGACATTAGGGCTGGAAGGGACCTCAGAAGATAATCGAGTCCAGCCCCCTGCCCCAGGGGCAGGAAGTCAGCTGGGGTCATAGGATCCCAGCAAGATAAACATCCAAATTTCTCTTGAAGGCGTTCAAAGTAGGTGCTTGAACCACCTCCAATGGCAGGCTATTCCAGACCTTGGGGGCTCAAACTAACTTGTTTACACTTGTTTACAGAGTCTGCACAAGAAATCAGCCTTCGAGGGGGATCAGATGCATGTGGTGGAAGAGTGGAGTGTCTGCAGGTACAACCTAATTTTGTTCAAGCAATGTACTGTAGGGATGCTTATAGGCATGTGTATAAAACTAAAACTCACACTAGTTAGTAGCACAGAGGTGAAACTGTCCCTTTGTACCATGTCCATTTAAAAAGATAGATGAGGGACATAGTGTCAGGTATTGATGCAATCTAAATAGAGAAGTAGAGAGATCAGTCCTACTCGATTCCTGCTGGCACAGAAGCTGCAAACTAACTGTCAGACTGATGTCTCAGTGACAGCACTCATCTTTGTGGCAGTGATAGTGTTTCTACTATTGCCCATCCAGGGAGTTTCTTCTACTATTGCCCATCCAGGGAGTTCTGCCTCATGAAAACAGTCTTAGCTTGAAGTTGGAAATTCCCAGAATCCCCCTCTGCAAAGACTGCTGAGAGGATTCAAGGGTTGACTGCCAATTCTCCACTGGCTTCAGACAGCCTGGTGGTGTGAGACTTGTACTTCTATGACTTCAGTCAGGTAGGCTTTCTGCTATCAAGGACTCAGCTTTCCATCAGCAGACACCTAGGATAAGAGTCATTCCATCATCTTATCTTGCTTTTTCCTTCAGTTTTTGGATGTTAATTAACTAATCCCAATAGGTAACATTTACAAGTCACCTGGGTATTTTTAGGAACCTAAGGAAGTAAGATTTAGGTTCCTTAGTCACTTGGGCACTTAAAAAAAAATAACCCATACCAGCAAATTTTTTATTGCAAATATTAATGATTTTCACTGACTTTTCAGTCTTGCCAGAGGAAATGGTTATTCTACATCGGGGCGGGAAATTATTTTGGGTGGAGGGCCACTTAATGAGTTTTGGTGAGCTGTTAAGGGCTGCAAGGGTAGCCCTGCCCCTTGACAGGTGCCCCGCCCCCAGGTTGTCATCTTGGGACTGGAAGTCCTACCCCCTAATGCCTGATCTTACCACCAGAAGTCCCTCCCCTTGTCCCCAGAAGTACTCCTTTTGGGAGGCGGGGTGCCATCTTGGAACAGGAAAAAACCTAATTATACACTAAAAATCAAACATTGACAATAACATATTTTAATGTTATTTTTAAAAATATTTTTGTCCTGATTTGTGTGTGCTTGTATGGTACATATTGAAGTAATTGAATAATAGCTCAAAATGAAGTCTTACTCTTGTATATTGTAGGGGAGTGTGGAGGGGTGAGTATGGGGTTTGTGGGGGATGGTGTGGATGTGGGTGGGTATGGGATTTTTGTGCAGGTAGTGTGTGTGTGTGTGTGTGTGTGTGTGTGTGTGTGGGGAGGGGGTATGGGGTTTGTGGGGTATGTGTGAGGTGAGTGGGGCTCCCCCCAGAGGTGTGTGGATGTTTATGGGGGAGATGCAGGGGAGGGTGTGGGTGGGTGCAGTGTTTCTGGAGTGTATGACTGTGTGTGTGGTTGTTGGGTTTGCATAGAAGGGTTTGTAGGTATGGTGGGGTGTGCATGGGACCCCTGTATGCAACCCCCTAAGCTAGACAGCAACCGCCCCCACCCCGCAACAGCCAGGCCATTGCCAACAGCGTGCAACTGCAGCCTGCCTCGCGCATGCTCTGGACTCATTCCCATCGCAGATGATCAGCTGGAACCCACGCACAGCCCTGATCCAGCCTGCCCCACCCCATCCTGTGCCTGCTCCACACTGCCTGCCCATGGTGCATCCTGCCAGCCTCTGGGCACACAGCAGGGCTGGGGAGGCACCGCAACTAGACTGCCTTTCTAGGCAGCCCAGGTGGCAGGTGGCTCCCTCCAGTTGCCACCACTGCCCCAGTCCCAGCCCCGTGGTACCAGCGGGGACCTGCACTGCACAGCCCTGACCCCATGTGCCCACCCAGGCTCGGCAGCAGTGGTGCAAGACAAAAGCAGATGCACAGGGTCAGGGCTGTGCAGTGCAGGTTCCCTCTGGTACCGCAGGGCTGGGGCCGGTGGCATCTGGAAGGAGCCACCTGCCCCTGGGCTGCCTAGGAAGGCAGCCTAGCTGTGGAGCTACCCCAGCCCTGCTGCATGCCCAGGGGGTGATAGGACACACCACGGCTGGATTGTGCCTGGGCCAGGGGACCAAGGGACCCACCCACAGGCCAGACAATGACCTGCTGTGGGCCGGATCTGGCCCGCATGCTGTATTTTGCCCATCCCTGTTCTATATGCTCATGCTGCTGAGGATATAAACTATGGGTTAACAACATGTGGCCCATAGGTGAGATACAGCCCATGGCATCATTGGATCCACCATGTAGCACTATAGGATGTTGCATTACACACCCATGGTGCGCTGTGCCTGAACAACAGGGAAAAGCAGTGGCAGCAGCCAGGTCTTAGCACCAGTTCATCTCAGAACTAAACTTGATCATTCTGAACCACTGCCAAAAAACATACTGCTGACTACTGACACAAAACTCCGGGGCCTTTCATTTATTACATCATCACATTTCCAAACCTTATAAACATAGGGATAAAAGGAACAAAATGAAACCAAAACACTGACAAATGAAAGAGAAAAGAAAAAATAACCTTATCCAAAGAGAGGACCAAACAGACCCCTCCATTCTCTGTCTTAGTATATCAACACAGGCTGATGCAAAGCTATTCTTGGGCAATGCAAATCATTTGAAAGACGGTGCTAAAAGCTAACAGTATGATGGTGAAAAATATTGCTTTGTGATTCTCTAAGCATCTTCCTGCCTTGCCTTTCCCTCTCCTTGCCAGCTGCTAATCCTTCCTTTGCCTGAACAAATCTCAGGACTACAGTATCAAAAGTTGGCATTGGAGTGCTTGGTACATGTGATGCCATTAACATGTACATGTGACAAAAATGTTACTTTGTGTGGCTCAATGGCGTCATGCTGTACACATTCAAGTGTCTGGGGGGTTTTAAATGACTTTGCATCGTTGCAAACTAAATTACACCTGGATGTAGATTAGTTTACAACAATGCACTGCAGCTGTCAGCTCATCCCCAGCTGTGGGAAAGCTGGGCAGGCTCCAGAGACAAAAAGGATTTGGCCCCTCACTGCTTCTGCCTTCAGCAGGCACCCACTGAAGGCAGAAGTGGCGAGAGGCCCGATCCTTTTTGTTGGTGGTAGTGTTTTTTGGCAGAGCCTGCCTGCCTCTCCCACACCTAGGGAGCAAGCTGCTGGCAAGCTGAGTGGCCCCTGAGCTGCAGGGGGCCCCAACCCTTCCCTCTGCGGTGACAGCACCCCCCAGGGCTGGCCGGGCAGGCTGAGTGCTGCCCCAGCTCAGAGACAGCACCTGGCCTGATCCAACTCTTCCCTGATTCCAAACTGGCTGGGGCAGTACCCGGCTTGCTAGAAACCCACCTGGATAGCCCTAGGAGTGCTGCCACTGCAGAGGGAAGGACCAGGGCCCCTTGCAGCTCAGTGGCCGCTTGGCCTGCCACAGCTTACCCCCTGACTGGGGGCAGACTCCGACAAAAAAAAAAAGGATTGGGCCCCTCACTGTAATCTGGCAGAAAAATTGAAACAGTGGGTTTCAATTAAAAACCCACCACTTCAATTTATGGGGCATAGAATGCAACCTTGCTGGGGATTAAACCCCCCGGTCACATAGAATCACACACTTTTAGTATAGCAATGCTATTTGCATACTCACAGCCATTGCATTCTAATCTAGCCAAGTCAAGATGCTATAGATCAGTGTTTCCCAACCTTTTGGTTCCAGCGGCACGCTTACTGGGCCTCTCCTATCCCACAGCACGCCAGCCAAATGTTGGGGGGGGAAACCAAGCAGCCAGGTGCAGAGCAGGGGTGGGGATGGAGCAGCTGAACACATCGCAGGGATGCAAATCACTGGCTGGAGCCATGCCCCCGAGTCTCTCTGTCTACCTGTGGCAGCAGCAGGCGAGGCCCATGGCTCCATCCAGCAGGGGGCGTGGCTTCAGCCCCAAATTCTACAGCACACCTGGACTTGATTCACGGCACACTAGTGTGCTGCGGCACACCGGTTGGGAACCACTGCTATAGATAGATAGAGGTTATATTAGATATTATCAGGGTATATCTACACATGTGCTTTAATACACAGTAGTTTATTTTACTGTGCATTAAAACATTGCATAAAAATCATGCTAATATACTAATGCACAGTAAAAATAGGCTACTCTGCATTACGCATTACTAAAAAAAGTATGTTCTTTCACTACTGTACATTAAGGCAGCCTAACACATATTTATTTAATACCTCACATGGAAGGTATTAAATTTAATGGGCACTAGGAAAAGCGCATTAATGAATGTGTAGTTATTAGGGGTGTGCAAAAGGGGCCCTGTTCGATTCGGATTCGGATTCAGCCCAAATTGGGGACAGTGATTTGATTAGTTGATTCAGATCACTGTCCCTGAGTCGATTCGGCCAAATCTGAAACTGAAGATTCGGTGCTGATTTGGAGAATCAGCAATTCGGACATAGACACAGCTTTAAATGTTTTTTCTACATACCTCAAGGTACCAGGTGTTGCTCATGCACGCTGCAATGCTGGGCAGATGGAGTGTCCACCAAGAGTTCAGGGGGACCCCCCAAATGCTCAGCAGTGAATCTGGAAATGGACTGGAAGTAATTCTGGTCCACTTCCAGGTCTGCCAGGGAGCACACTGGAGCGCCTCCCCCCCTCCCCCCGCCCCCTTGGCTCAGTGATTGGCCATGGGTGGACCCTGGGTGCCCCCCCGACCCAGAAGGCACCAGTCGCTGAGCCAGGGGGGCACAGGGGTTCCCCCTGCATGCTCCCAGGCAGACCCGGAAGTGGACTGGAAGTGCTTCTGGTCCACTTCCAGATCTGCTGCCGAGAGTGCTGGGGAACCCCCTGTGCTTCTGGGATGGACATTCCATCCACCCCAGCATCGCAGCATTCACAAGCCACCTGCTATCTAGAGAGTTCCAATTTGATTCAGAGAGATTAATGGGTCTCCTGATTCGATTTGGATTCAGAGATTTGGCCACCGAATCGGGCCGAATCTCTGCCGAACCAAATCAGGGACCAAAGTTTGCACCACCCTAGTAGGCATGCCCTGACAATGCTAATGGATACAATGCTAATGGATACAGCCACACCAGCATTAAGAAATGTCTCTATTCAGTTGCCCCCTGCTATGTGAGAAACACTGGAATTTGCACAACACGTGTATGAGAGAAATAAAATGGCAGTGCAGATTGTATATTTCCATTTATTTCTGTATAGAATCATTCAGATGCAAGTCCCACTAAGCCTTCTGCAGCACACCAAGCTCCACAGAGTTAAAAGCATCTACTGCTCAATTTGTCTGTGCCAAGCTGGCTCTCTGCCACAGATATAGTGCTTCCTTTCACAGACTGGCAGTTGGAATTTAGGCAGGCTAATATCTACAGGGAAAGCAGAGCTGTAAGGCCTAAAAACAGAGTTTCCTTAAAAAGTAATCAGTTTCTTTTCCCCAAGTCAAAGTGAGGATGAGATATTGGTTGTTGGAAGACAAATGAAGACTATTGTTTCCCTAGTCTTTTACATTCCTATGGTATTCTTATAATAACCGGATATCTATATGTGTGTTTTCCTTCCCATATGTATAGATAAGAAATGTGACCACAATGCAGTTCCTATAAGTGGTCTATCAAATAGCAATCTAGTTCCAGAGTACTGGGTTGTCTATAGCAATGGTCCTCCTACTCTGATCATTTAGTTTAGTTATTCTGAAACCATGGCATGTAGACTACATTCCAATGGTGCAAGGGTTGGTTCTAAAAAGACCTTAGGTATCAAGGATTTGCATGCCCCAATTTTTGGATGTGCTACATGAAACACCTTCAAGGAAATGCTTTCAGAAAACGTTGACCTTCCATCTATTGGAAACTGGATTCTTTTCAGAAATCTCAAGTTGAATCCCTGAAAAATGACAGGATACTTTAGAAAACTTAGACATTAATCTTTATATCTGCCTCAGTAAATTCAGAAATGCACAGTCAACCAGAAAGCTTAGAAACCAACCAACCAACACAAGGGCTATCATTTAATAGAGACCCAAGGGATTTTGAGAGATCCTGTCTTCCACAGATGATGGCAGAAGTTCCATCTTAAATGCGTGGGTGTTAGAGGATGAAATAAGTCAGTAGACCACAGACCAAAGTGTAAGAAGAACATTCAGTCTATTCAAGTATAATTTTTACCAAGGAGTAGTGGCTGAAGCATACTTAGGACCTACTTACCAAGAATTGGGACCAGAGTAACCTGGCAGAAGTCAGAAAAGTTATATATAATTGATAATACTATTAAAAACCTCCTTTCTCAAAGTCAATGCTTTGGCACTGACCTCTTGAAGTTGGCAGCATTACCTTGTTGTCCTCAGGTGTGAAGAGGATGCGAAATGTTGACGGCATCCCTGGTGCCACTTTGTGACCAATGTCATTGGGGCTGATCACTTTAAAATAAGGTGAGCTCTCCAGAACAACTTTCACCAGCCGTGGAACCTACAGGAGATATACAAAATGATGTGATCATGCAATTCACATGGAATGGCCAAGAGAATGATATTTCCCTGACCATCAAATGGTGCTGAAGTTACTTACTCTGCCTTTACAAAGAGCTTTGAGACTCAGAGATGGAAGTACATGGAAAGGGAGAAATTAAACATCTGACCTGTTGTGTGAGCTGTTAGTGAGATGTCACCACAGAGACTGCTCAGCAAGCTAGGGAAAGGAGAAGACCTAGGATTTATCAGTATAAGCACGGCAGCTGTGAGAGCAAGTGAGTTCATCTAAAAATAAGAAGCACTGGAAAAATGAAGGAAGTAAGAGAATCCTGGGGAGCCACAGAGGGACAGCAGAAGAGCAGGAGAATGAGACAGCGAAGAGTTGCTGAAGGAGTCACTGAAGAGAATCCAGAAAGGACAGTCCCAAACCCTCAAAAAGAGGAAATCTGTAAGAGAGCTACTAACTACCCCATGTGATAAAAAGCAAGTCTGTTCTTTCCTCATACTCCTAAGCCATGCCTATCTGTTAATTCTATGCTTTAGGGGGAATGCAACTTCTGTATTTTTTCTGCCTGAAGATATGCTATCATCAGTGACTTGTACAGTAGTTTTATTATTACAACTAAACCTGAACTCTTCAGAGGGTTTTACTGCTTAGTGAGCTAATAACCAGACAGCTGTTACAGCTCAGTGAAGCCAGATTTCTGGGTATCCTGTCAACACATTGGAATCCCTGCAGGGCATATTGCAGTAAGTGTTGCCCTTCAGAATACTGGAAGCAAACTGAAAACAAACAGGTATTTACTGGTACATAGGCATCATGTCTAAAATACCAAATCTATAGCTGAGAAGCTTAACTGGACATTTTTAATTAACAAGCTGAGGGTGCTTTGCAGGTGTACATAAACCAATTAAGACTTAGGAACATACAGATTTCCAAACCAGCTTAGCCTGACAGTCCAACTACAGGCATCCAGTAACCAGTCACTCACAGTCACTTTCATTGTCAATCTATATTGCTCTGAATTCTTCAAAGCTCTTAGCCTCAGTAATACTTATGACAGTAAGTTCCAGAAGTTAATTTTTTGTTATGCACAGAAGTCTTTTGTCATCATATACAGAAATGACAGCATATGTTCATTTTTCTGCTGGATCCACCATTAAAGTATCTGAAAGCACCTCTCAGAAAAATAGCTAGAGAAAGCAAGAGCAAGGAATAGGCAGAAAAACAGTTTGATAATGTATAAATAGCAGCAATAGAGACAGAATATAGCATTCTACTTCTACATTTAAAGCTTACAGAGGCTATACTTGAACTATACTAAGCACATCAAAGTTATAATCACAGGCTTCGCTGTATTATAATTAGCTATAAGTCAGAGATTCTCAACCAGGGTGCTGAGGTACCCTGATGTGCTGCCAGATTCTTTGAGGGGTGCTACAAGGTGTGAGGAGATAAACAAATAAACTAAACAGGTAAGAACAGACTCAGGCTTGTCCCTGCCTGGCTGGTCCCCCATCCCCACTGCTGAGACCCTCTGCAGGAGGGAAGCACTTAATATATAAATTTAGTTTTTGAAACAGTGCCATTCAATTCACAAAAGTTATAGAGGGATTCCTTGAATCTAACAAGTGCTGCTTAGAGTCTGTAACAAGTGGGCATCCCAGGGCTGATATCAAAGTAGGCCTACCCACTTGCTTCCAGGCTAGCCACCGGCTTGGCTCTACTGCCATGCCTTGATGTTCCTGATTATCAGATGTTAATCAGGTGGGAGGCTGCCTTATACATGTCCTGATGAGAAGGGCCTCTGTACTCACTCTGACCTCCCCTTGATGTGTCCCATGCCTCGCAAATGTTTCTTGGCCTAACACCCAGCCTCATCATCATTACGGCCTAATACCCGGCCTCATCCCTGGGCCTACTAGCCCCATAATCTGGCTCCAGGCCCTGTCCCCAGGCCACAAACCTCACCTGGCTCTAAGCCCTGTCCTCAGGCTCCAAGTCCCATCCCCAGGCTTCAAGCCCTGTCCCCTGGCATCACCCACTCTGTATCTCTGGGCCCCAAGCCCCCTCACTGGGCCTAAGCTCCTCACAATAGGACTAGGGCTCCAAGCCCCATCCCCTCTGAAGCCTAACTCCTGGCTCCCTAATGTGCTCAGGCTCTCCTGCGAGACTGGGCACTGCTGCAGGTTTCTCCACCAACCTGGGCCCTGCCTCAGTGCTCGCAGTGACCCTGGGCTCCCCCTGTTTCAGGTCTCACCAACCAGGGATGTGGAGGCTGACGTCTTCTGGCACCCCTACCCACCTGTCACTGGGAAAGTAACTGGCCTGGCATTTCTGGGGAGCTACCCCACCACAGGTAGTTTCACCAGGCCACCTTTCCTGGCAGGGTGCAGTCTCAGGTCATGCCCAGGACCATGGGGCCTCCTCCTTCCCCATAGCCCCAGCCCTTACCTCCAAGTTGTGCTGAGCAGCAGCTCAGCCGGTGTTGACTCTCCATCTCTTGGCAGCAGACTGCTGCCCTGCACTTCAGGGATCCAGCCTTTATATCCATCAGCTGGGCCCTGTTCTCATAGATTCATAGATGTTAAGGTCGGAAGGGAACTCAATAGATCATCGAGTCCAACCCCCTGCATAAGCAGGAAAGAGTGCTGGGTCTAGAGGACCCCAGCTAGATGCTCATCTAACCTCCTCTTGAAGACCCCCAGGGTAGGGGAGAGCACCACCTCCCTTGGGAGCCCGTTCCAGACCTTGGCCACTCGAACTGTGAAGAAGTTCTTCCTAATGTCCAATCTAAATCTGCTCTCTGCTAGCTTGTGGCCATTGTTTCTTGTAACCCCCGGGGGCGCCTTGGTGAATAAATACTCACCAATTCCCTTCTGTGCCCCCGTGATGAACTTATAGGCAGCCACAAAGTCGCCTCTCAACCTTCTCTTGCGGAGGCTGAAAAGGTCCAGTTTCTCTAGTCTCTCCTTGTAGGGCTTGGTCTGCAGGCCCTTAACCATACGAGTGGCCCTTCTCTGGACCCTCTCCAGGTTTTCTGCATCCTTCTTGAAGTGTGGCGCCCAGAGTTGCACGCAGTACTCCAACTGCGGTCTGACCAGCGCCCAATAGAGGGGAAGTATCACCTCCTTGGACCTATTCGTCATGCATCTGCTGATGCACGATAAAGTGCCATTGGCTTTTTTGATGGCTTCGTCACACTGCTGACTCATGTTCATCTTGGAGTCCACTAGGACTCCAAGATCCCTTTCCACTTCCGTGCCACCCAGCAGGTCATTCCCTAGGCTGTAGGTATGCTGGACATTTTTCCTCCCTAGGTGCAGCACTTTGCATTTCTCCTTGTTGAACTGCATCCTGTTGTTTTCTGCCCACTTGTCCAACCTATCCAGGTCTGCCTCCAGCTGTTCCCTGCCCTCCGGCGTGTCTACTTCTCCCCATAGCTTTGTGTCATCTGCAAACTTGGACAGAGTACATTTGACTCCCTCCTCCAAGTCGCTGATGAAGACATTAAAGAGTATCGGTCCAAGGACCGAGCCCTGCAGGACCCCACTGCACACACCCTTCCAGGTTGAGACCGACCCATCTACCACGACTCTTTGGGTGCGACCCTCTAGCCAATTCGCCACCCACCGGACTGTGCAGTCATCCACGTCACAGCCTCTTAACTTGTTCACCAGTATGGGGTGGGATACCGTATCGAAGGCCTTCCTGAAGTCTAAGTATACGACATCCACCCCTCCTCCTGTGTCCAGGCATTTCGTAACCTGGTCATAGAAAGAGACTAGGTTGGTCAGGCACGATCTGCCCGCCACAAACCCGTGCTGGTTTCCCCTCAGCATAATCTGCCCTGCTGGGCTCTCACAAATGTGAGCCTTGATAATTTTTTCAAAGACTTTACCAAGGATGGAGGTGAGACTGACTGGCCTATAGTTGCCCGGGTCCTCCTTCCTCCCCTTTTTGAAAATGGGGACCATGTTAGCCCTCTTCCAGTCCTCCGGGACTTGGCCCGTGCGCCACGAGCGTTAGAATATTCCCGCCAGTGGCTCTGCAATGATGTCGGCCAGTGCCTTCAGCACCCTCGGATGGAGCCCATCCGGGCCTGCCGATTTAAAGGCATCCAGTTCTTCCAAATGACTCTGTACCACCTCAGGATCTACGCATGGAAGTCTGGCGCCTTGCTGCTGCCTCTCTACAACCCCAGTGAGAGTCTTGTCGTGCCCCTCACTTAGGAACACTGAGGCAAAGAACTCGTTGAGGAGTTCAGCCTTGTCCCCCCTATCTGTCACCAATTGTTTCTGCCCATTTAGCAGTGGTCCTATTCCTCCATGGGCCTTCCTTTTACTCCCAATATATCTAAAAAACAATTTCTTGTTGTCTTTTACTTGGGTTGCCATCCTCAGCTCCATGGTAGCTTTGGCCCGCCTAACTGCCTCCCTACAAGCACGAGCAGAGGAGGTATATTCATCTTTAGTGATCTCACCCTGTTTCCACTTTTTATGTGCTCCCCTTTTGGCCCTTAGGCTGCCCTGGATTTCTCTGGTCAGCCATGGAAGCCTTCTGGCCCCTTTCCCTTTTTTTGCCTCGCTCGGGGATCGTCTTGCTTTGTGCCCGAAGGATTGTTTCCTTTAGGCACAGCCACCCTTCTTGGGCTCCCATCCCTTCAAAACTCCTACTCTGCAGTGCTTCCTTGACTAATTGCCTGAGTGCATTGAGATCAGCTTTCCTAAAGTCTAGCACTTTCACCCTACTAGTTACCTTACCCACTCGCCGTTTTATGTTGAATTCTATTATAAGGTGATCACTGTCTCCCAAATGGCTACTGATCTGGAGGTCCCCTATCATGTCATCTCCTGTTGCCAATACCAGATCCAGTATGGCATTCCCCCTAGTGGGACCATGCACCTCCTGTGTCAGGTGGAGGTCCTGTATACAGGTTAGAAATCTGCGTGAGCGATGGGACCTTGCTGTCTGTGTCTCCCAGAAGATGTCTGGGTAGTTTAGGTCCCCCATGACTACCGCCTCTTTAGCTTTTATGGTCTCCGAGAGTTGCCTCAGGAGCCCCGCATCTATTTCTTCCCTTTGGTGTGGGGGTCTGTAGCAGACCCCTACCACCAAATCCCTTTCTCCTTGCCCCCCATGTAGCCTAACCCACAATCCTTCTACTTCCTCAACCTCAGATTCTGTCTTGATGAGGGTTGATGTATATTGCTCACTGACAAAGTGCAACCCCCCCCCCCCCCCCAATTCTTCCCCGACCTGTCCTTTCTATACAATCTATAGCCCTCAATATGTACCGCCCAGTCATGGGATGAATCCCACCAGGTCTCTGTTAGCCCCACTAAGTCATAGGTGTTTAGTGCAAGCAGGAGCGCTAATTCATCCTGCTTGTTCTCCAATCAGGCAACCCTACCCGATTAGGACCACAGGCAGTTGTGGGCTGCCTGGCTGCTGCTCAGGCCCCTGACAGCAACAGAGCACAGGGTGCTCTGTTACAGAGTCCAAAATGGTTGAGAACCACTGATGTAAATTCAGTTATAGGAGAACTGGAGAGAGAAGTCCATATACACTAGGTGCTGAAATGAAGTACTGCTGTTCTACAATGAATAGTGTTCACTGAACAGAGCAAAAAGAAAATGAAGGAGCATCTTTTTTAGGTGTTGAACATGCACATCTTAGTGATATTAAAATTTTGAAGGGATGAAAATAGAGTCTTCTCTAGGAATGTTACACTTGATATCAGGATCACGTTGTGTTCTTTTGCACTGGTGCTGACAAGCTCCAAGAACAAGTTCATTTTGGAATATCAACAGTTCCACTGTCTCATTCACAGTCTCTCACTCACAAAGTATATGCATTCCAAGGTTCAACTGGAGAAGTTCAGTAAGTTAGTGGAAGCTTAAAAAAGATGTATGCAGATTTTTTTCTACCCGAAGAGGCAGGAATACAGTAAGTTAACTTTTTGTGATCCTTGGTGGATGGAAAGGATCAACGTAACTTACTGCCCCATCTCCGTCATCATTCCAATACAAGGGAATGCCTGTGATTTGAAGGACCACTAGTGGTGGGAAATGCAGCAGAGAGGGGATTAAAAAAAAAACTTAAGCAGAGATTGTAGCAAATATGTGCACTACACTGAGACTCTCAGTACAGGAAAAAATATCCAAGATTGTGCTAAATATGATAAGGCATTTCATGGTGAATTCCCACCAAACTGGGCCCTCACGGTCTGAGAACCTGTGCTGTAACACTGCTATATTTCCATTATTCCATCACCACGAAAATGCAGTTAAACAAGGTGACTGAACTGCTTACAGTATCTTTTTCTTCTCCTGGGATACTGCCTAGTACTCAGTTCCTCCACCCATCCTTGTCAGCAAACCATTTCCCATTCTGTGTGGCATCTTTCAAATTACTTCAACACTTTCAGGAGGTGCTATGAGTCCTTCCATGAACTCTTGCTCCTTCTTCAGATGCAGAGCTTCTTGTGAATCATTATTTTGTGGCAGGCTCCCTAGTTTATTTTCTCTTACAATTACATTGTTGAAGGCATATACTCCTTTATGCTTTTTCCCCTTTGTCTTATATACTTTCCTATCCTCCCCTGTACCTTAAATTTTAATTGCTAATATGTTTTTTTCTTACAGTACTGAATCTCTGATTACTTTTCACACTTCTGTGTCCTTTCACAATGACCCTTCTCTATTCCTAGCATATTTATTGCTAGATGTCAAGCAAAACCCTTGGGCATACAATATTCTCTCCTGGAACGCTTTCTAAGTCAGCTCCCTTTTCCTCCTCCTCCCTGTTGTCTTTTCCCCAAGGATCCATGCCAGCACACACCTCATTCAAGCAAACTTGTTCCTAGCAGAGCTGAGATGAGTGGCCCAGAGGGCTTCCCAATAGGAACCACAACAGCATAGTGAACTAGTGACTCCACACACACTGGTGGGACCCCACAAGGAGGTTGGTGTCCAAAGGATAAACCTAAGGAAAAGTTTTTAATGGAGGCACATTCCTGTGTTCAAAATAATCCACCACATAGTAGGCAAGAAGTGCAGTGGACACACACTGGGTGTGATCTGAGCAGACATACTATGTACAAGCTGAAGGCAACAAAGGGGCCCTGGCTGACCGTATTTGAACCTTCCAGTCACAAATCCCTTTCTGTTTTTCTGAGGACATCTCAAGGATAAGGAAGCCTACATAGTGTACAACCCAGAACAATCTGACCCTATCTTAGGCACTTGGCTGTCCATTGAATGTGCACCCCACACATTGTCCTAACTGAGGCTAATTCCCTGGGAATAGTCCCATTCAATGAATGGTACTTAAGGAAAGAGGGAGGCTCCCTCTAACAAGAACCCATCTCCACCATCAAAAATTTCACCTCAGAGAGAAGAACCCTTCTGCTGTAGCCAAATGCTAATGTGATCCAAGCATAAGCGTGATAATAGGGTCAGTATCATCAGTAAGTATGAGACTGCTCTTTCAATTCATAACATGGCAAGCCTGAGATGCCTTGGTTTTTTTGTGAAGACCAGTATGAACCTTGAAGAAAGACAGAGGTATAACTGGGTGCTTGAGAACCCTGAGCTGCACCTGTGCATGGGAAAGCATTAGTGATTATCTCCCCAGTGGTGCAGCGGCCACTGGGCTGGCAGCACAGCCAGGTACTTCTGTGCCTCTCCCCCACCACCCGAGCCCTGGGTCAGCAACCAAGACTAGTGCCCCAGTTGTGTCCAACTCCCTCACCCCTTCATTACTCTACTGGGAAGAGATAAACCTAAAAAGACATGTAAATAGTTCTCTAGCACATCACAGGACCAGGCACTTCAAAGAAACAGGGAGGCACCATCACTCTATAAATGCCTTTATTTCTGTGTAGCTACCGCTAACCTTGAGAAACAAGTCACCTCTTCCTGGATCCTAGATTAGATCCCAAACCTAGGATTAATTTCTTAGCCCTGGGGCCTATTCCAGTGCTGGTGCAGGGAGAAACAGTTCTCAGTGGAGACAAAGAGTATGCACAAGAGATTTCAGCCTTATCCAACACAAAGCCTAGTAAACCTAATTTAGAACTTTATAAAGAGCTGCGCCTCCCCAAGTCTATCCTCAAAAGGAAGTCAGATGAGTTAGAAAGGTTACTTCTGGTCATTACAAAAACCTTGACTTTCAGGGTCAAACCACACACAAGGCCTTTAAAAGTCATTTGTCATATATGCATGTAAATGCATCAGTTAGACATCTGAGTATGTAATACAGTGCTACAAAAGCCCTTTCCACAAGCTAATCAAAGTTTTAAAACATGGAAGCTCTCCATTGAAGCATTAAGCACCCAGATGCTCAAATTAGATTGTTAGGTTATAGTCACCTTGGAAAAACAGATGCTAGCAGCTTTCCTGGAAGCATCTGATTGTGAGTTGTGCTCCAACACTGAGCTAATGGTACAGTGATCAGTGCAATATAAAAACCTACGTGAATTAGACCACCCCATGGATTTCTCCCAAACAGTCACATTACCTTGTCATTGTTCCTCAGAATCAGAGGTACTTCGTAGATCTCACAAGGGGTATAGTTCTGAAATACCACTTCTGATGGAAATGGCTGAAACAAGCTTTGGTCCACATCAACTGTTGAGAACTGAAGATGCAGAAACAAACACTGTTTAATCAAACGTATATTGGAACTGATGGGTCATGAATGACAACTCTACATTGTTCTTTAGCAGGGTTAAGTTTAGAACATCTATATGAGCAATGGTATAAAAGCAGAGGAAAACACTTGCCAAGGAGCAACTAAGGTCAATTAACTTAAAACAGGACTTTAGTGGAGATATTCCTGGAATGCATTTTACCCATAAGCTTTATTTCCTGCTCTCTCCCTGATATAAAGGCACTAGGATAGAGTAAAATCCCTGTTATCCATCATGAGTGGGGAATGTGAGGTGCCGGTAAGCTAAAAAAGTGTCAGTTACCTGAGGCACAGGGTTTCCAGCCAGACTTGGAGCAGGGGAAAGGAGGGAGAGTGGGGGCTGGTGGCAGCTGCACAGGGCCAGGGGGGGTTACTGGAGCCACTGCCCAGGGTGTGGGGCTCCTGGCTCTAACCTTAGGCAGGGCAGGAGGGGCCACAGGAATCGCTCCTAGGGCAGGCGGGTCCCAGTTGCACCCTGGCAGCAGTCTTGTCCTGGGTGCTGCAAGCCATGCCGGAGGGGCAAACAAGAGAGCCCAGCCCCACTCCCTGCGGTCGGTGCTGTACCCAGCCACTCTGCATGGGCCCATGGGGCTGGAGCTGCTGCTCAGCCATGAGGGGCTCCTGGCTCTGACCCCAGACAGGGCAGGAGGTGCCAGTGCCAGGGCTGGGTGTCCCCACCTCCATGTCTGGCCAGCCACCACTCCCCCCTGCCCTCAAATGCCAGGGCAGCCCAGCTGCAGGCTATTGCAACAAGGGTGAGGGGTGCGCATGCAGCCAGGGAAGAAAGCGGCGCAGCAGGCAGGGAAGTGGCAGGGCACAGTGCAGCGCCATGTGTGTCCTGCTGCTGAAATTCCAGTTAATGGAGCATTTTGGTTAGTAAAATCGCAGATAACAGGGAGTTTACTATACTAGTGACTTGAGAATTTCATCGTCTGTAAAAAAGGCCAAAAAAAAAAAAAAAGAGAAACATGTCATAGATCATCAGATTTATGCCAAAGATGATAAAGGAGAAAACTACATGATTAACATGACCTTGGTATCTTTGAAGACCTTGAACAAGGATAAAACTTTATACATTTTTTTGAAGAGTTTTAAATTGAAGAAACAAGTACTCTATTTTATTCTTTCAAAGTTTGTTTTAATTTATTCCATGAACATTAGGGGTGTGCGAAGCGGGCCCTATTTGATTAGGATTCGGCCTGAATCAGGGACAGTGATTCAATTCGTTGATTCAGATCACTGTCCCTGATTCAACTCAGCTGAATCCGAATCTGAAGATTCGATGCTGAATTGGAGAATCAGCGATTTGGACAGAGACACAGCTTTACATGTTTTTTCTACGTACCTTCAGGTAGCAGGCATGGCTCGTGAATGCTGCGATGCTGGGGCGCATGGAGCATTCCACGGGACTGCTGAGGGGCCCTCCACATACTTGGCAGCGAACCCGGAAGTGGACCAGAACTACTTCTGGTCCACTTCTGGGTCTGCCGGGAAGCATGCTGGGCCCCCCCTGCGCCTCCCACCTTGGTGATCACCCACAGGGGGACCCCAGACCCAAGAGGCCCAGGTTGCTGAGCCAAGGGGGCACATGGGGCCCCCCAGCATGCTCCCTGTGAACCCAGAAGTGGACTGGAAGTGCTTCTGGTCCACTTCCGGGTCTGCTGCAGAGCACACTGGGGAGCCCCCCATGCTCCTGTGGGACACTCCATGTGCTCCAGCATCACAGCACTTGTGAGCCCCCGCTACCTAGAGGTATGTAGAAAAAACATTTAAAGCTGTCTCTATGTCCGAATCTCTGAATCTTTCTGAATCAATTCAAAGGGTTCCAATTCAATTTGGAAAGATGAAAGGATCGTCTGGTTCAAATTGGATTTGGAGATTCAGCCACCAAATCAGGCCAAATCTCCGCCGAATCGAATCAGGAACTGAAGCTTCATGCAGCCCTACTGAACATCCCAGAAATGTGTAATAACATAGAGAGCTCAGGTTTCAGGGGCCAAGGGGCACAAATTATTGCAAAGAGATTCTTCTCAGCTTAGCCTTGTTTTCCAATCTGCTTGTGTTCATACCTGCCCTTGAAGCAAATCCCAAATCTCTGTAATCTGATCAGAAACATCCTAAACTCATAAACTTGAGATACTTAGGGGTTCCGTATACTACCTCCACACTATATCCAGGAATATATCTGGTTCTCTTGTCTCTACTGCACACACACCAGCTCCCAGGAAAGAAGGAATATAGACATCTCAGAGTGGCCATGAGTACATGCCACAACCATGCCTGCGGCCAGAGCCAACCTGGCCAGGTGGGTGCCAGTGGCATGGTGCAGCTCTGCAGGTAGAGGCAGGAGTAGAGCAGCATGATGCAGCTCTGGTATTACTATTCAGACAGCTAAGGGAGATGATTGTTAACACCTGATGATTGTTAACACCTGATGATTATTGCCTGATGATTGTTACTCATGAAGTTAAGAACGAAGGGTCATTAACAGCCCATTAACTCCCTTAGCTGCCTGAATAGCAGGAATCTGGGTTTTCTGTTTGCTATGGAAAAATGCCAATTTTCTCCTTTAATTAAGAAAAATGTGAAATTTCTCCTTTAAAGGAGAACAGCACAGGGAACCTGTGGTTTCCCCTTGTAGCCTGGCAGCATTCCAGTCTGCAAGGGACTGCTTGGGGCTGAGGGGAGAATGTGGGAGTACCATGTGCTTGCAATGCATATGGCAGCCAGGTAGGGTGGTGGACAGCAGCTCCTGCAGCTCCCTCCAGGTAAGTCTATGCGGGTGGAGGAGGGGGGCAAAGATGACATGTTGGGGGTAGGGGAGAGCAGGTGACATGTAGCAGGGGCACAAAGGCAGTGTAGTGGGGGGGCACACATGCCCCCAAGAGTTCTGCGTCCACAGTGGGGTGCGGGGCTGCAG
The DNA here is from genome assembly GCF_030867095.1 of Alligator mississippiensis. Lineage (NCBI taxonomy): Eukaryota > Metazoa > Chordata > Crocodylia > Alligatoridae > Alligator > Alligator mississippiensis. The sequence goes on along the minus strand of NC_081833.1, from coordinate 39,609,124 downwards.
CCAGGCCAGACCAGCTCCAGGAAGGAGCCAACTCCGTGGCCCAGGGGGTGGGTCCTGGCACAGGAGGGAGTGCCATGCCACCATGGCCAAGGTGAGGTACCCCCTGCTTGCCGGGCACCAATGGAGGAACTTGGCCTCCAAAGAGAGGCATGGCAGCAGAACCATGGCAGTGCAGCACTCCCTCCCATACCAGATCTCATCTGTGGGGCCATGGAGGCTGATTCTGCCTGGAGCTGGTGCAGCCCAGCTGCAGCATCACGCCCAGGTGTGGGAACAGAAATGTCAGGGGGCACATGCCCCCACTTTTCCCCTACCACATTGCCTCTACCCCCCTGCCCCCACCATGTGTCACCTGTGCGCGCACACACACACACACTCCCTTTCTCACACACTGGGGGGCTGGGGGCATGGAGAGCCTGTAGGTCAGGAGTGAGGGAGACAGGGAGGGCTGTGGTTCAGGAGTTAAGGGCACTGGCAGGGCCAAGGGGCTGTGAATCAAGAGTGATGGGCACTTGCAGGGCCAGGGGGCTGTGTTGGGAATGAGAGTCATTGACAGAGCCAGGGAGCTGTGTTGGGAGTGAGAGACACCATCAGAATCAGAGGGCTGTGGGCTGGGAAGGAGGGGCACCAGCAGGGTTAGGGAGGCAGTGGGTTAGGAGTGAGGGGCACCAGCATGGGCAGGGCACTGGCATATCAAGACTGCTCAGTGCCACAAAGCAGTGTGGGGAACAGCTACAGCTGGACCTGTGTTCTATTGAGCAAAGGGGGCAGGGAAAGCTCTGATTTTCTACAGCTGAAAAGAACAAAATCAAACATCAAAATATATAGGTACTTAGAATGTATTATAGTGATTGAGGCACTGTTAGGCTTTGAAATTGCTTTAAAATTGTAAATATATCAATAAAACATTGTGGTCAACTGATACCTATATTATATATATATATATATATATATATATAGTGGTGTTTCATTTTAATCACAGAAAAACACAGATTTTGGGGGGGTATCAGATAATTTGGAGGGCTTTTAATCAGAGAATTTGGGATTTCTAAACAGAGAAAACCAGGATTCCAGCTGAATAGTAATGCATACTGTCACGGCGGGGTCCTTCAGGAGGGCCGTGATCTCCTTGAGGTCCCTCGCTCCGTGTCAGGCCGGCCCAAGTCACCCTCTAGTTCTCGCCCGCCACGTCTTGTTGGAACATATGATTGGGAGGCTGCCTTGTGTCTTCCCTGGGCACGGCTACTCGGGACCTCTGTCCTCGTGTGTTCCGGGACCCCTGGGGGTCTCCCGATACGGTGGGTGTTCCTCGGACACCCTAGCCTTATGGGCTATGCGTGGCTCCTACCAGCCCCTAATACCACGCCACAAGCCTCGCAGATGTAATGGACGTTATTAGGTCTGCACACCCGCTTCCCGGGCCTCCTCTATGATCTAGCCCATTCGGGCCTTCCCTGACGGTGTGGTCCCGCTCAGGAACTCTCTAGCGGGCCCCAGCCCTTCCCTGGCCAACCGCACGGATACCCTCTCTGACCCCGGCTCACCGCGCTGCTATTCCCTGTCTTCTCGGGGGCAACCGCAGCACCCTGCCTCGGTCTGAGGGGTGTTGCCGCACTAGCCTGCGGCCGGGCTCGCTATGCCCGTCTCGGGTTCCTCAATATGGCCCCGCTCTAGGGCTCCTCAGTATGGCCCCTCCTTAGGGCTGCTCCGTGTTGCCCCTCTCTAGGGCTTCTCAATAATACAATGTGGCGCTCCCCCTCTGTGGGGCTCGCCATGCCCCCCTGGGCTTCTCAATGAAATCACCCCTCGCTCTGGGGCTGGGGTCTATGTACCCCGCACGCAATCCGGGGTCTATGTCCCCCATCTGCAACCTACTGGTTGCGCCCGCGACCCACTGGCCGCGCTCCTCGCCGCCGGTTGCTCCTGCACTGGCGTGCCAGCTGCGCCTTCACTGGCGCTGTAAGAATGATGCGCCCTCCTGGCGCTAGACCGCGCCCTCACCGGCGCTAGGGCACCCCACCCCTATGGGGTCCCTATGAGGCACCTACGATTGAGGTCAACGCGCCCTCTTGGCACTAGGGCACCCCACACTCTCTGGGGTCCCCATGATTGAGGCCTCCTCCAACCCCTACAGCCTCACCCAAGCCTCCCGGTGTACTAACACAACGTCAAAGCAAAACCACAAGCCCCTAGGCTGTAACACAAATGCAAGCTCAAGCCGTCTGGCTGTAACTCAAACCCAAAGCCCTATGGCCATAACAACATTGCTCCATATGACAATGGTACTTGCTACTAGGCTCCTTTCCACATCCTCACTCCCAGAGCTCCTGCCTCCCAGGCTGCTGGCAGAGAACTGCTAGCCTGGCTTCGGCCCTGGGCTTTATAAGGGCCAGGCCCTGCCCCCTTCTGGCCAGCTGGCTCCCCTTAGTTGCTCCGGCAACCCGCAGCTGTGCTCAATTAGCTCTGCCAGGGCTCTCTCCCTGGCAGTTTCTCCTCTCTAGGAGCAGGCACCGGGGTGCCCTGCGACACATACCAGAGTTGTACAACCTGGGGGAGGGGGGCACCAGCTCAGTGATGGCAGTGCTGGCAGGACCAGAGCCTGAGCCAGGATGCTCATTGCACTGGCCGTGACTCTTGCAAGCGCATGCCAGTGAGTGCCAGGATACATTTTAATTTTCACCAGCCGTGATGCTTGAAAGGAAACAAAATGTCACAAGTACCTAAAAAGAGAATGTTAGGGGGGCAGAACAGGAAACAAAAAGCACAATTAATAACTGCAATGATGCAGACATGATGAAAAAAACTTGAAATTTGCTAATGATAACCCGCGCATTAGTAGTGAGATGGTCTTGTCAGAGACATCGGATGAAAAATGCATAGGTGATCCGCAATTCACCTTCCAAGAATCATCAAGAGAGAAATAAGGAGAGCCAAACAAAAGAGAAATTCTTCATCTGGACCAGAATAATAATGATACCACTGGCAACAGTGATGAAATGATTCATATTATAGGCATTAGTGATGCCATTTCTGATCCTGCTTTATGGTCCAATCTAATGTTGAAAATTTGAGATTTGCTAGTGAGCAACAGTACACCAAAAGTAAAGGGCATGAATTTTCTTCTGCATGAGCAAAACTGCCATTTGTCTATGACATTTTTGTACAGAAATCTTGAAAACAGGGACGTTCTGAAGCAGCACTGGCTGCTTTACTCAGAGTCCACTGACAAGTTTTTTGTTTCTGTTGCAACCACTTCAACTTGAATCTAAAATCATCCCTAGCATTTGAGGGGTCAAATGGCTGGAAGCACATCTCAGATTATCATGCATCATGAAAAGTCATCTAGTCATTTCAATTCCTGCTGAACATGGGTTGAAGCAGAGCAAAGGATAAAACAGGATAACTGCATAGTCATGGTGTTGATATAGTGCCCCACTAAATCAGCCCCACATATTCATCATAAAAAGCATCAGTTCAGTTATGAAAGTAAAAAGGAAACAGTTAGCAATCCAGAAGTCAAACTGAAACTTGAATTTTTCAGAAGCACTGTAAAGTCCTTCATTGTGGGCTGACATATGGAGAGAGCACTGACATTAATGGCGTTGACCTCTGCAAAGAACTTGGCTATCTCCAAAGTCTACTTCCAAGGGAGTGTAACGCTCCTCAAGGAGTTATACAATTTATTTACAACAATGAACTTCATGACAACTTCCCAAACATATGCATAGCACTCAGGACCCTGTTAACCATGCCCATATCAGTGGTGAGCAGCAAACGGAGCTTCTTGAAGCTGAAGCTCATAAAAATTTATTTACAATTGACCACAGAAGATGGCAGGCTATCTTTTCTGGCCATCCTGTCTATCGAGAATGCTTGTAGCTCAAAATGTAGACTTGTCACGAGCAATATCAGCAAAGGCATGCAGAATCATCTTCTGAGTCTTAGAAAGTTGGTGAACAAAGTTTTTTACTTGTTATTGTTATTTATTATTAGCATTTAATTTAATGCCTAGTTTATTTGCCACAGCTATAATGTTATTTTTATGACATATATCATTCATTATTTGAATAAAATTGAATTTAATTGAATTTTGTGTCATTTTCACTTTTGTTTTTTGGGTTTTTTGTAAATTATAAAAAAAAATTATATTATAGCTTTATTTCTGAAGCGGGGGGAGGAGGGGCGGCAAAATAAAAGTTTGCCCAGGGTGCCATTTTCCTTAAACATGGCTCTGCCTGGGGCACAGAGCCTAAGAGCAGTGCCAGACATGCCCTCAGGGCAGCTACAATGCCACATTTTCAAGAGCTGACATGCACAGAACAAAAGCAATTAAGCAGGGTGCTCCATGGCAGCTCTCCCCAAGCATAGCATATCTTTAGACCCCCTTATGTCTAGACCCATGCAGTGAAAGCCTAGTCTACAGAAGTCAGTGAAAGTTTTTTATTTCACTGAGGTCATCATTTTTTCCATGGTTAGGAGTACTGCAAATTGTCCTGCCAGCTATTTTAGGATCCCCATTGTTCTGATATGTTCCAAGTTTCCTGTGCTATTACAATTATTACAATTTGTTACAAGTCTCTTGATGGTCATTTTCTGCTCTGTAGCTTACTTCAGTAATCTCCCCATTTGGATTGTGTATTATATACAGTCATCCTTTTAAAAAATCAGGTTTAAACATTCTGATAAATTACATGCATCCATGCTGTCTGAGGGGAACTTCCCCATGCAACCTTCACAATCCTGCTATCCATTATCTAATAAACCGGAGAAAGATTTGGGGAACTGAATTTTCAGAGCACCTCTAGCATTTTTTCATGCTCTTTTAGGCTAAAGTATTTACAAACTCAGCTGCTGTTACAAAATTCAAGCAATCAGGACATTTGTTAGGCCAAATTCTACTTTTAGTTGCATGTCCACAACACCTCTGAGTTTTCAGTACATACCTTAGGGCAGAGTGTGATCCTAAATATTTGGGAACAAACACTCAAAAGTAGTGAGCTGTGATCTTCTGAGTGGCAAGAGTATGAAAATTAAAAGAGAAAAGATTTATTTATGAACAGTAGAGATGATCCACATAAAGTCCATTAGTTGCGTATGAGAAGTTTTACATTTATACTGGCATTAAGGAGGTAAGAACCAGCTCTTTCAACTCCAAAGAAGACTGAACAAATTTGCCTCTTACACCAGTACAAACCAGAAGCATCTCCAATGAAGTCAGTGGCTTGAGAGGACAGTAAATCCCACTACATGCAATATTTAAATAAGTTTAGGGCAAGTGTGTCACATTCACTCTCTCTCTTCAAATATCACTTCAAACAGACTGACAGAAAGAGAAAGGGAAGCGCTACCTTTTGATGGGAGGTTTCGCTCATGTCTAAAAGCTTGATAATCTGGGGTAGTCGCATTTCATGAGTGCTAGCCAGCTTCTGTTCTGTAGTAAGAGACATCTCCTTCAGGAAGGCAGAGGGAGTCAGCTGCAAGTTAAAACAACAGCAGCCAAAGCTACATAAATTCTTACATTAAGAAAGGTTTTTCTTGTTAAAGTGCCATTGATGAATAATTTGTGTCCACAGCCGTTAGAATACTCCTGAATACTCTAAGCTGCCTACTGAAATATTTAAAATCAGTAAATTAATTATATAGAGTGGAATACACATGCACTGACTAACTGGTTCCATCCCATGAGCCTCTTCTTCAGTTGTGATTTGAAATGACATGTGTGTGGGGATTTATTTTTGTTTGGTTAGTTGACTTTTTCTTTAACTTTGCTGGATCAAGCAAGCCACTCTGAAGCAGAAAAGCAAGAAAAATCCCATGACACCATTGTACACAAAGCTCACTAAGAGTCCTGTGTAGGGATGACGTCTCCAGGGGAACTGTCAGATCAAAGTATAAAAGAAATGGGGTGAGAACCCTCAAGAGTTCAAGTTGAAAACATCTAATTTTAATAAGCAGTTTTCTTCTCTCTTTTTTGTCCTTATCAACCTATTGGTCTAAAGAGATGTTACCTTGAAACAATCTTAGTCTTGGGTCAAATCATACCTACCTTATTTCAGACAAGCCCCACTTAGCTTAATGGAATGTGGGTGCTAGGCAAAATGATTCTACCAGCCATTTATCTTATCCACAATTTGCTTGATAAGAAGTCAGTGGCTCAGTGCTTCTTCGAAGTAGAAAACAGTTTGGTGCAGTGCTCAAGAGGTAACAAAGATGACATTATGGTAGTTTTGTGCCTCCTGCATCTTGGACCAGCTGAAGGTACAGGTTAGATCAACCTGAAGAGTCCTGACAGTAAAAACTGGAACCCAGGATTCTCCCCCTACAGTGGAGAATGCCGTAAACACTAGACTACAAGGTCAGTCACCCTCTTGCTTTCTGCCAGTCTCTCTTTTTGGCATTAAACAAGCATTAGTTAAAAAACAAAAATAACACTGGCTGTAGGGACCAGAATCTGAAATTCTCCCCTCATAGGGGAGTGCTGTAACCATGAGTCTACAGTCATGCTCCCTGGTGCTTACTCTCTTTGACTCTCTTAACCACTGAGTGACCCAGATTCAACTTGAGGGGTGGAGGGTGCCCTTACCTACCCCATACCATGGACCAGTGTTTAGGGTACTCACCCAGAAAGTGGTTCAAATCCCCTCAGTATGATGCAAGCCTATAAATCAGGCTTGTTATTCCCTGGGTGAATGCTCTAACTACTGGAGTACTTGGCAAAAGCTAGGCAGCGGCAGTATCACCACCTTCCCCACAGAAGTGGGACTCCATGTAGTGGATCACAGGTGAACAGAGATGCCTTATGTTCAGCCCAATTCTGGCACCTAAGCTCCAGAGAGGCACAGAAGTTCAGGTACACCTGTGTTGACTACTTTCAAGAGCTCCCTTTAGAGGCAACTCCCTCATTATTTTCTATATAGGACCTCAACACATCTATATGGGGTCAAACTGGGACACTTTTCAGAAGATCCTATGTCTCCCTATTAACTGATAGGGATTCTAGGTGCCTACCTGATCTAGTTGAACTGCTCTCCTAGAGTGAAGCATCTAGATTTTGAGCATAGGGGTGCTTAAACATGGGTGCCTCCAAGATCGCACTTTACCTAAATCCAAAGCTCACAGGGGCACTTTATCAGCTAGGTATAGTCAAAGTGCAGCACTAATCAAGGCATGCTATTTTCTCTTGAAGATCACTCCTAGCACATGCTCTCCCTCAAGGCATCCCACAGGCAATGGTATCAAGCCATGTCAGTGTATCTACACCAGCTACGGAAGTCCCTGCATTAGGAGAATTCCCCAAGGATGGATCTTCCAACAGTGCCGAACAGGAGTACTCTCAGGACAAATAGCTTGAAGAGCAAACTCCTGCTCTGGCATCCATTAGTATCACTGCATTAATTAAAGATGTCTTTTTAATTCCCACTCCAAGGAAACTGCTGCCTAGCTATGCTTCTACCCAGCATCATCTTTACTTCAGAATTTGTGAAGGATAGTATGTTCTCCTTTCCTTCCAATTCCGTACAATCCATTGATTGCTGACCCCAGAGAGGCTTCATGAAGTTGCAATATAAAAGGAGGTGGGACTTCCCCCCTCCTTGCATACAGAGAAGATAAGGGATATGGACCAACTCTAATGATGTCCAAATGTTCTGGCCATGGTTAAATACTTACAGTCATAGCCTTTTCTTCCTCTCTGACCAGCTTAGGATTGCGAGGTGCTACAACTTTGCTCTGGAATCCTTTGGGCATCTTGGAGGATCCCAGAGATTGATTAATCTTGTCAGCTGGCATCTTTCTCAGCATATTTGGAAGCAGCAGCAGTTTGATTTCTAAAACCCAGAAATGAACCTGTAATTAAAAGGCAAAGTTTCCAGTGATAACTCTTGCCTTCTTGCATTTTATTTAGTCGTTGCACGTATGCAGAAAAGAAGAATCTACTGAATGAGAACAGAAGAGCTTTTTATACCCACTTTGTACAGGAATAAATGACAACAAAAGATGCAAAGCAGCACTGACTTGAACCCAAGATGCCTTGTGAGATCTATAGGAAAGTGCTAGGTTAGGGAGCTGTAATAGGTAATACAGGGCCTGCTTTTCCTTCTATGGTGGTGCAAGTCAGAATAGTACACCTGAGTCAATGGAGTTACATCAGCATGAAATGTACAGTAGAGGTAATCCATGCACATAGCCCTCCTCAGTAGACTCACTTCTATGAGGGCTATGTGCATGGATTACCTCTACTGTACATTTCATGCTGATATAACTCCATTGACTCAGGTGTACTATTCTGACTTGCACCACCATAGAAGGAAAAGCAGGCCCTGTATTACCTATTACAGCTCCCTAACCTAGCATTTGTGAGCACTTTGAAAGAAGAGTCTCCTTACTTCTACTTTAAAATTCTTACAGTCAGCTTGTGCACAGGTCAGCTTGTGCAGGAATCAGTCTTTTCTGTGTTGAGGAGGTGGGTTTTATAATAGTATCTCTTTAACATTATATACATATACATAAAATTATAAAGTGTACATGTCCATGAGGTCTGCTGCCTCCCAGGGGCACGGATTTATCGAAGAGGTGAACTGAAGACTCCAGTGATGGTGCTACTGAGAGGGTTTCAGTTTCCTTGACCACAGCATGCACTTCAAAGACAGAGGTCTTCTGGGAAGGGACAATACCCACCTCACGCTGAAGGAGAATGCTCTTTTCTTGGCCAGGATAGCAGTCCTTCTGGACAGGGCTTTAAACTGAGATCGCCAGGGGATGGGGGGGGTACAATGAGTGGCGCAAGCCCAGGGGTCAACAAATAAACAATTATTACAACAGGAGATGACAGGACCAACACTACAGCATGGGATGAGGAAATGGAGCTCCCTCAATGCGACAGGAAACTGAGGACCTCCAGCAGAGGGCTCAAATGTCTGTTAGGCCTGTGCAAAGCAGCAAGCATTTGATTCAGATTTGGATTCGGCCACTTCAGAGGGACAGTGATTCGATTCAGTGATTCGAGTCACTGCCCCCGATTCAAATTTAGCTGATTTGGATTCACAGATTTGGCGCTGATTCAGAGATTCGGCCATAGACTATAATGGGGAAATCACTAAAATACATATAACTTTGTCATTTTTTTGCAGATGTGGATGAAAAAAACCCAGAAATGGTAGCCCCTTCTAAGGACATTAAACCTGCCAAGTTTCAAGGAGACAGATGCAGGAGTTTCTGGGAAAGTGCACCTCAAACTGTTGAAAGCAAAACTCATATCACTTGTGCGTGTTAAGGGGTATAAGGACATAGGCAGACATGGCAACATGTTGGTCTAAGGACATAGGCAGACAACATTCTTTGGGTCAATCTGATATCTTTTATTAGACCAACTGAATAGTTGGAAAAATATATCTTAGAAAGCTTTTGGGTTTAAAAATCCTTTGTTAGGCTGAGAAAGCATCTGCAGTTGGTGTGTGTGCTCTTCCTGGATGGAATGAATAGTAAAGAAGCCAGAGGCTGGTATGCCTGCAGGAAAGCCAGTCAGTGAAAATGTAAATTGAGGTGTTAGGGGGTAAAGAGAGAGGTGAGGGGGTGGGGCATGTAGCAGGTAAAAGTGGAGCGGTACCTGGGGAGTCAAATGTCAAACAGGTTATAGTGTGTCATAAATCCAATGTTCTATATTGAGTCCATGAGTTTTTGTATCTAGGGGGTTGATGAAGTGAAGTTCATAGGCTTGTCTGGGAAAACTGTTCTGTAAATTCCCTTTGAGGATCAGAACTGAGAGATTGGAGAGAGAGTGGTTTTCTTGTGAGAAGTGTGCCCCCCACTGGCAACTGGGTGTTCTTGTCCTTAATGGATTTCTGGTGGCCTTCCCAGTGCCAGTTAGAGCTCAGCCCACCCACCTGTTTCTGGGCCAACCGCCCGCCCCTCTTTCTTCCGCCATGCCTTGATGGAAAACTGATCCAGATGTTACCCAGGTAGGAGGCTGCCTATTTAGGCCCCTGATGTCTAGGGGTGACATCCATTCTGCAGCTCCATACCTTCCCTACATTGCAGCCCATACCTGACAGATTGCATCCTTCACCCCCTCCAGCTGTGGTACCCTCTCTGGGACCTTTGGCTTCCTCTTAGGCCCAGGACCTGCCTTCAGGCCATGTCAGAATCCCGAGCCTCTTGCTCTAGGCATACCTTGCAGTGGGCCCCTGGCCCCCTGCTTTTGGTCCTGGCCCCAGCACAGACCAGTCAAGGGTACCTCAGGTCAGATCTGAGCTGCCTGCCTGTTCTCACCCTCACAACTCCACTGCAACCAGTAAGCCACAAGCCTCTCAAAGATCTTACAGGTCTGGGCTTTCCCCAGCCAGGACTGTGCATGCATGCAGTGGTTGGAGGTTATCAGGCACTCCCTACCCACTTTTCGCTAGGGAGCTTCGTGGTCCTGGCATTTCCTGGGGCTGTCACATCACCAGCAGTCCCACCAGGCCTCCCTACCCTGGCAGGGTGCAGTTTTAGGTCATGCCCAGGACCTGAGGCCTCTTCCTTCCCCATAGCCCCAGTCCATACCTCCAAGTTCTTCCTGGCATGGGAGCTCTGCAGAGAGATATGTTTTTCCTCTGCTGGCTGGTGATAAGCTAAACTGCTGCCTCCAGCTCTGACAGCAGGGCATTAAATGGTTCTGAAAGCAAATTAAAAAAGCAAACAGGTACAGCATGAAGAGGGTGGCACTCACTCAATCTGCATGTGTAGTTTGGGGAACCCCAGCAGTGGGATGTTCACCTTCAAGAACACCAGCTGCTCCACCAAACCAGGATCCAAAGAGGTGTGGTGGAATGTCACAACATCACCAGTGATGCTGAACACCCTCTCACTTGGAACACTGGTCAGTGGACAGAACAGTTGTTCCTGGGCAACCATGGCCAGATTCTGCCACACCTAGCTGTGGGTTGCCCAATAGGCCAAGGCGTTACAGTGCAGTGGCTCTGCATCTTTGGCGAGATAGTAGCCACCAAGGCCTCTGTGCCAACTGCCTTATGGTGGGGTCTGGTGCCTCTGGACCCCAACATTGAAGCCATGCTCTTGGCCCACATTGGCAGCAGCTGTGGTGGAGGTTGGAGTGCTGGCACACAAAAGTGGATCCCCTTCTTCCACGTCCCCTTGCCTCTGCCCTTCTGACTCCCTGACTCTGTTCACCAGCACCTCCATCCAGTGATTGAGGGTTTTGCTGCTGCAGATGCTCCCCTTCATCCTAAGGTTGCACATGTCTGCCAGCACGTGGACCGCACTGGACTGCAACGGATCCAGCTAATTTTGATGCCCTTCTTCAGCCACTTCACCAGTACCTGCACCTCTGGTGAAAGCGGCTTGCCCCAGCCAGGAACACTGATCGCTTGGAACTTCTCCATTTGATTCTAAAGCTCCTTCACTATGGGGATCATCTGGCTAAGGAGAGTATCGCCAGCACTGAGGCTCTCAGTTGCCTCAAGGAATGGCTTGAGGACTACCAAGATCTGGGAGATAGTATCCCACTCCATTTTAAGGGAGCCACTGATCCCAATCTCCCTGAGCAAGGCCATCTCATGGATGGCCTTCTGTTACTCAACCAGCCTTTCCAACATCAGGTATGTGGAGTTCCACCGAGTCTCCACATCCTGCATGATTTTGTGCTGCAAGATGCTCAGCTCTGCCCGTTTGTCCCAGAGCATCTTGCCCCCCTTGATGCTCCGGTGAAAGTAGTCTCCCACCTTCCTGCATTTTGAAAAGAGCTGGCTGGCAGTGGTAGTGACAATGCTGTCACCAGGAGCCCTGTCCCCCCTCCAAGGTGTCCCTGACTATGAGGTAGAACTTGTGTGCCACACAGTAGATGCCAAAGTTGGCATCATGCACCACCTGCACCATACTGAATCATAGAAGTAGGGTCGGAAGGGACCTTGTAGATCTTCAAGTCCGACCCCCTGCCTGGGCAGGAGGAAAAAAATGGGCTCAAGTGACCCCAGCCAGGTAGGCATCGAGCCGCTTCTTAAAGACCCTCAGGGTAGGAGCCAGCACCACTTCCCTTGGAAGTTGGTTCCAGATCCTAGCTGCCCTAAGAAGTAGTTCCTATGGATGTCTAATCTAAACCTACTCTCCAACAACTTGTGGCCGTTATTCCTTGTTATTCCGGGGGGCGCTAGGAGAAACAAGGTCTCCCCCAAACCCTTCTGGTCCCCCCTAGTGAGTTTATAGACAGAGAGTCACAAGTTCCCCCCTCATCCTTCTCTTGTGAAGGCTGAACAGGTTCAGGTCCCATAGCCTCTCATTGTAGGGTCTGCCCTGCTGTCCCCGGATCATGCGGGTGGCCCTCCTCTGGACCCTCTCAATGTTGTCCACATCCCTCTTGAAGTGGGGTGCCCAGAACTGGACACAGTACTCCAGCTGTGGCCTGACCAGTGTTGCGTAGAGGGGGAGGATCACTTCCTTGGCCCTACTTGAGATGCACCTGTGGATGCACGATAAGGTCCGGTTAGCCCTGCCAACCATGACCTCGCATTGTCGGCCCATGTTCATCTTGGAGTCAATGATGACTCCAAGATCCCTTTCTGCCTCTGTGCTCTCAAGAAGGGACTTTCCCATCTTATAAGTGTGCTGCTGGTTACTACTGCCCAAGTGCAGCACCCTGCACTTGTCCGTATTGAAACACATCCTGTTTTTGTTAGCCCACCCTTATTGGCCCCATTACCAGTGACCATGAACCCGCAGGTGAGCTTGCCCTGCCCAACAAGCCACCCCTGCACCATGCAGTTCATGGCTACCATGATTGCCCTTGCCATGTGGGATGCATCCATCACCTCTGCTTGAAGGAGAGCCCACCAATGCCCTGACTGATCGCACCAGTGCCCTGTGAAGAGGTAGGTATGATCTCCACTCCAGCTGATCCAGATATTTGAGATTAAGTGCAAAGCTACCTGTGGCCCTGCCTTCTACAGCTCCTCCCTCAAATACTTCCTGCATGCCTCATACAGGGAGTGTACCACCCTCCTGCTAAAGGTGGTGCGTGCAGGCACTTGGTAGGTAGGATGGGGCCACATGCGCCATGAGCTGCCTAAACCCTTACAAAGAAGCTTGCTCTGGATGGCCAGGCCTCCATCTCTCCAATGCTCTGGGTGACCTTGCTCACCTTGGGAATGCGCCCCGCTTTGTCTCTGACTTTCCCTCACTGGCCCAGGGTGGCCTGCCCCTGCTTCTTTGGGATGAGGGCTTTGGAGCGAGAGGGGGACTTCTTTTTGGGCATGCTCCCACTGGTGCCAGGCTGAGAAGGAATAAGGGTAAGTGGGTGCTGCCTCCTGAGATGCAGCAGCATTGCTGTGGTGGTGAAGTGTTTCACCTCCTTGCCCTGGCTGATCTGCTTCTGGCAGTGTTGGCAGGTAGCAGACCTGGGATCATCTCCCATCTCAAAATGATCCCACCCTATACCATCCACCCGCTTCTGGGTTGAGGGTGCGAATCCTGCTTTATCCCCCTCCTTACCAGGCAGAGGCACAACAACAGGAGGAGCTGAGCCAACTTCCTCTGAAGTGCCTTCCAGAAGAGACTTGCCTCTAAGGAAACTTTGAGGGGTGTGGAGCACAAACTCAGATTCCCCCTCCTTCCCCAGAATTTCCTTAGCTATGGCACTCAGCTCCTCTGCTTCTGGATCCAGCGCCTCCTCTGGCACTGGAAGGCTCATGCTGGGAACTAAAATTGGGGCGGAGACTGTCATGCTGGTGGTTATTACTAGTGTTAGTGGAGGTGGTACAGGTACAGACACTGCTCCCACCTCCTTGCTAACTATAGCAGCAGAAGACTCATTGCTGCCAGGAAAGAGGAAGCGTCTATGTTGGTGCAGGGGGAGGCGGGAAACTTGCAGCTCTCCCTCTGTCCCCTCTCCCTCCCCTCCCAGAAGACCTGGCACCTGCCTTTCCAGCACACTTCATGTTTGGTGTGCTGCAAAGTGTGTGTGTGTGTGTGTGTGTGTGTGTGTGTGTGTGTGTGTGTGTGTGTGTGTGTGTGTGTGCTTTCCTGCACAGTGATAACATACTGTCAGGGAAAACAGATTTCTTTTTGTGTAGGGGGAAAAAAAACCCAGGCAAATAAGAACAAATAAGAGGATTTTGGGGGAAGGATAAGTTGAGATGGATAACAATAGGGATGGTAGGCAAGGGTAAGTAGGAAAGGATTGGATACAACTTGATAGCAAGAGACTAGCTAATGCTACCACGCCAGAACCTTTCAGATGCTGCTACAAGACAGACAGCTCACAACAGGCACAGAAACTGATCACTTCACACACAGCCTTATATGTTGTTTCTACGTCCCTCTCTCAGAGCACTGTAATTGGAAGAGAACTCAGGGAAAGATCACAGTCACTGGGCAGCTACAGATGTCAATATCAGAGCAGTCTTCCCCACCCTCCCCCTTCTCCCTCCCCCTTCTCAGTTTCTGTTTCCTGCAAGCCTGCCTTCTGAATCTTTCCAGAATTGATTTGGATGCTTCTGATTCAATTCAGACCTTTTAATGGGTCTCCCAATTCAATTCGGATTCAAGGATTCGGCTGCCGAATCTCCTCTGAATTGAATTAGCTACCGAAGCTTCACACAGCCCTACTGCCTGTAGATAAATGCCAGAAGCACGGGGAACAAACAGGAGGAACTGGTCATCCTGCTTTCCAGCAGGGACTATGATATTATAGGGAAATTGGTACTAAGGAAGGGCAACTTGAGATGGGTCAAGATACAGAGGGGGACACAGCAAAAGGGACCTAACTGTAGGAATATATTACAGACCTCCAAATCAAGATGAGGCGCTAGATCTGGAATTCTCCAGGGAACTGGAAGAGGCTGCGAGAGCACAGGAGATGGTCGTCATGGGTGATTTTAACTACCCAGACATCTCCTAGGAAGAACATTTGGCCAGATTTGACCGGTCACATAGATTCCTGACTTGTATCAATGAACTCTACCTGTCTCAAAATATATGGGCTGCCCAGAGAAAATGGCTCCTAGATTTAGTTTTGGCCAAGGGGAATGACCTGGTGAGCTATCTGAAAATAGAGGGTAACCTAGGTGACAGTGACCATGACACTATCACTTTTACTGTCTGTCACAGGGCTGGGAAATCTATCAGTAAGGTACAAATTCTTGACTTTAAAAAAAGCTGACTTCAGTAAGCTAAGGGGTTTAGTGAGTAATGCCCTTCAAGATCATGGACCACAGGGAAAGAGTGTGTATAAAGAGTGGTTGTTCCTCGAGGGCACAATCCTTGGCGCACAGAAGTTGTCCACACCTGTAGACAAAAAAGGTGGCACAGGGGGCTGGGAGGCCATCTTGGCTCAATAGGGAAGTTGCAGATCTTCTGAAAAAGAAAAGGGAGTCTTACCAAAGTTGGAAGCTAGGAATTGGCCCCAAGGAGAACTACATAAGATTGGGGCACACCTACAGGGGGCAGATTAGAAAAGCAAAGGCAGTGACCGAATTCAAGTTAGCAACTGAAATCAAAGACAATAAGTCCTTCTACAGGTATGTAGGTAACAGGTAATGTAGGAAAACCAGTGGAACCATGGGACAACTGCTCAGTGCATCTGGATATCTGATCATCAACACTAAGGTGAAAACTGAATTCCTGAATGAGTACTTTGCATTTGTATTCCAGCAGTCTAAGAGTGATAGCCTGCCAAATGCAAATATGACACAGAATAGTCACAGAAAGGATGATCACCTACCAAAAGTCAATGTAGGGCTTGTGAAAGAACAGCTAGAGAAGCTGGATATCTATCAGTCAACAGGACTGGATGAACTCCATCTGAGAGTGCTGAACAAACTAGCCAAAGTCATTGCAAGACTGCTGGCCAACCTCTTGGAGAATTCATCACTCTCAGGAGAGGTTCCAGGAGACTGGAAGAGAGCTAATGTTGTGCCCATCTTCAAGGAGGAGAGAGAGGACCCAGGGAACTACAGGCCAATCAACTTGACCTCAATCCCAGGAAAAATCCTTGAAAAATTTCTCAAGCAGTCCATATACAATAAACTAGTAGAAGGCAAAATTCTGAATGACAGCTAGCATGGGTTTGTTATGGGTAGGTCATGTCTGACTAACCTCATCTCCTTCTACAACCAGGTTACTCACCACCTGGATAAGGGAGATAAGGTCAACATCATTTACTTAGACTTTAAGAAGGCCTTTGACTTGGTGTTCCATGAGGCTTTTAAGGTAAAACTAGGGGATTATGGACTCAACAATTCAACAATCAGATGGGTGGGAAACTGGCTGCGGGATCAGACCCAAAGAGTACTAACAGATGGATCTGTGTTGACCTGACGAAAGGTAGCCAGTGGGGTACCCCAGGGTTCAGTACTTGGACCAGTGCTTTTCAACATCTTCATCAATGATCCTGATACAGGGGTGAAAAGCACACTGGCAAAGTTCACTGATGACACTAAGCTGTGGGAAAGTGCAGCCATGCCTCAGAGTAGGCTGATGATCCAGGTGGACCTAGACAGATTAGTTAGATGTGTGGCCCAAAACCAGATGCTGGTTCAACACTGTAAAGTGTAAAGTGCTCCAGCAGGGGAGGAAAAATTTGCAACAAACTCATAGGCTCAGTGGTGCTACCCGAGCTAGCACCAAGTCCAAAAGGGACCTGGGGGTCATAATTGACCATAAAATGAAAGTGAGCCACCAGTGTGATGCTACAGTCAGCAGAGCAAACAATATGCTGGCATGCATCAACCGATACATCTCAAGCAAAACTAAGGAAGTTATTCTCCCACTCTACTCGGCATTGGTGAGGCCACAGATGAAGTACTGAATCCAGTTCTGGGCACCACACTTCAAGAAGGATGTGAAGAAGCTTGAGAGAGTCCAGAAAAGAGAGTCACTTGACTGGTGGAATACAGGCCTGAAGAGCAAGCTATACAAGGAAAGGCTGATAGATATGGGACTGTTCAGCCTAGAAAAGAGAAGACTTCAGGGAGATTTGGTGGCAGCTTACAAATATATCAGGGGTGAGCATGAGGGTCTAGGCGAACAACTATTCACCAAGGCATCACAGGGGAAAACCGGGAGCAACGGTCATACACTCCTAGAAGAAGGTTTCAGACTGGATATAAGGAAAAACTTCTTCATGGTTCATGTGACCAGACTCTCGAATAGACTCCCAGTGGGGGTGGTGCAGGAACCTACGCTGGAGATCTTCAAAAGGAGACTGCACACACACTTTGCTGAGGGTTATTTGACCCCAGCAGTCTTTCCTGCACAGAGCAGAGGTGCTGGACCCAATGATCTCACAAGGTCCCTTCCAGCCCTAAACTTCTGTGAATCTCTGTGTGTATATGCCTGCTCCACATGGGGAGGGGGCTAGAAAAGGTGCCCTAAACATAGCCCGTCTAATACAGTATTCTGCATTTCTTCCTAACTGGACAACTGTGTCCAGTAGGATCACCTTTACTGTGGTCAAAAATATGAGCAGAGACACACCATTATTTTTGGGACCTAGAACATCAGGACCCTCATAGACAACACTAATAGCGAATGCTCAGCGCACCACACTGCAGTCATGGCCTGAGAACTCAGGCAACACAACACTGATGTAGCTGCACTGAGCGAGACCTGACAAGTGGGAGGTGGGCAGCTCAAAGAACATGGATGTGGCTGTACCTTATTCTGGAAGGATAAACAGAAAGGACAATGAAAACTTCATGGAGTTGGTTTTGCCACAAAGAATTAACTCATACACTAACTCAATGAATTCCCTACCAGAATTAATAAGCACATCATGACTCCATCTTAAACTGGCAGGCAGCCAATATGCAACTATCATCAGCACGTTTGCCTCAACTCTTGATACAAATGAAATCTAGGAGGAATTCTATGCCAACCTTGACCAAGTCCTTTCTGATGTTCTGGAGGGCGACAGACTTATTCTTCTCAGTGATTCAATGCCAGAGTCAAAAGGGACTCTAACCTCTAAAATAGAACCACTGGCAAAAAAGGAGAAGGAAAGGTCAACGCCAGTGGCATCTTTGTCTTGACCAAATGCACAGAACATGGACTCACCATCACCAGCACCCTGTTCCTCCAGAACAACAGGCACAAGACATCATGACAACACCCACGATCTAAGCATTGGCACTTGACTATGTCATTGTCCATGACCGGGATCGCAAAAATGTCTGCATCTCCCAAGGTATGCTAGAAGCTGATGATTTCTGGACTTATCACTGATTCATCTGCTCAGCTATGTCATTCATACTGGCTCCCAAATAACAGCTGCATCAAAAGCAGCGCCAACAGAAGATCAACATTGAAGCACTGAAGGACCCAAGCAAGGGAGACCTCTTCCACCTGTGCCTCAACGGAAAACTGGTGAATTCCAAATAACAACAATGTTAGAATGGCAGCAGCATGTGGGGTGCCCTCAAGGCCACTATCATCAACACCTGTGAAGAGACACTTGGATTCTCTACCAAGAAACATGAAGACTGGTTTAATGAGAACAACTGGGAAATCCACAAGTTGATCGATCACAAGTGCAAGGCCTTTTGTGCTGGGCAAAACAATGCCAACTCCAAGCAAAAGAAATTGAATCTCCAACAAGCCACAGCAGAGGTCCAAAGGTGGACATGTGATATGAAGAACAAATGGTGGGAAGATAAGGCTAAAGAGATTCAACATCTGGCTGACATCCATGATATATGTGGCTTCTTCAGTACCACCAAAGTCATCTATGGTCTGAGCATTCAGGGACCAACCCCCTTGACACCTAAGGATGGAGGAAACCTGACCAAGGAAAGGGAAGCCATCAATGCCCATAGAAAGGAGCATTTTGAAGACCTCCTCAGTTGAGGCTCTGCTGTTTATGAGAGTATTCTCAACTCCATCCCACGACCTCCAAAATCAGAGATGATCTCAGAATGCCTCCAACCCTTGATGAGAGTTAGGAAAGCCATCAAGCAAGTGAAGAACAACAAGGCATCTGGGGTGGATGGAATCCCTGCTAAAATCTTAAAATAGGGAGGAGAGGAACTTACATCACAGCTTCATGCCCTCATCTTAAGGATCTAGAATTATGAGGAAATCCCAAATGACCTCAGGGATGCCAAATCTTCAAGAAAGGAGACAAGAATGACTGTGGAAACTACAGAGGGATCACCTTGCTGTCCACCACAGGAAAGATCATTGTGAGAACCCTTCTGAACCGTCTCCTTCCACTTACTCAAGAGCTCCTCCCAGAATCTCAATGTGGGTTTAGGACACCAACAGGCACAACTGGCATGATCTTCACAGATTGCCAGCTGCAGAAGAAATGCCAGGAATAACAAAAGCCTCTCTACATGGCCTTTTTTGACTCTCAAAAGCTTTCAACTCTGTCAGCTGCGAAGTGTTGTGGGGGAAGTATGAGTGCCCATTGAAATTTTTCACCATTCTCTGCCTGCTCCATGACAGTATGCGAGCAGTGGTTCTCAGTAATAGATCTATCACAGATCCCTTTGAGGTTAAAACAAGAGTTAAGCAAGGCTACATCATTGCTCCAACACTTTTCTCAAGATTCCTTGTTGTGAAGTTACATCTGACCAACAACAAGCTTCCAGCCGGAGCGGAGCTAAACTACTGAATAGATGATAAGTTGTTTAACTTCAGCTGACTCCAAGTCAAAACCAAGACCACCCTGACCACAATCATTGAGCTCCAGTATGCTGATGATGCTGTACCACGCACTCACTCGGAAGCAGACCTTCAGGCAATTGTCAACTTCTTTACTGAGGCATACAAGAAAATGGGACTGATGCTTAACATTCAGAAGACTAAGGTCCTCCACCAACCAGTTCCCCAGCTCTAGTAATCCAAATCCATGGCGAGACTCTGAAAAATGTTGAGTATTTGCCATACCTCAGAAGCCATCTCTCGCAGAAGGCTGACATCAATGAAGAAATCCAATATCACCTCAAATGTGCAAGTGCAGCCTTTGGACACCTGAAGAAATGGGTGTTTGAAGATTGCGACATCAGATCTGAAACCAAGCTCATGGTTTAACAAGCAGTCATGATCCCCCCTTGCTGTACAGAACCGAGTCATGGATAACATACAGGAGACATCTAAAGTTGTAGTAGACATCTGAAGTTGTAGGAGTACCATCAACACAGCCTGGAGAAGATCCTCCAAATCCAGTGGGAAGAGAGATGTACCAATATTAGCATCCTCCTCCAAGGAAACACCATGAGTATTGAGGCAATGATCATTCAGCATCAACTTCATTGGGCCAGCCATGTCATCTGGATGTCTGACTCCAGACTCCCAAAGCAAGTTCTATTCTCTCAGCTCAGTCAAGTCATATACTCAAGAGGAAGACAGAGTGCTTCAGGGACCTCCTCAAGGGCAACTTAAAAAAAAATGCATCGATGTCAATTCATGGAAGCCTATTGCCCAGGACTGCCCCAAATGGAAGAAGAGTCTGCTGCAGGGAACTCAGTACTTTAAAACCTCACAACAACAGGAAATGGAAGAGTGGGAGCAGCAGACACAGCATGTCATGGACCAAATAAAAAATCCAGGGCCACCCACCCCACACAGAAACATATGTCCAGACTGTGGTAGTCTGTTGAACCTGGATAGGTCTCATTGGGACACAAAAATAAGACAATCATGAGAGGCAATCATCCTCGACTACAAAGGGTTGCTGAAGAAGAACAAGGAGAGAGAGGAGGAGGGAGAGAACACATGAGTAATTTTTTTTTCCAGACAGAAGTTAATGTTTTTAGTCTGTGAAAGTAGAAAAGGGAAGAGGTCTAAGCTGCTAGTGGGAGCAAAGCCTGTGTGATGACTTTGACACCAGAGTTAACTTCTTACAGAACCAGTCCATCTACCTGACATGCTTCAGTAAACACCCAGCTAACTGACTTAGAACCCCATTACCTTTAAAAATGTACAATGCTCCCCATCAGCCCCAAGTAGCTGGGCTCAAGTCTTCTGAGCCTTGGGAAAACATCTCTGTTCAGCATCTTCTCTGCAATAACATCAAAAGTTCCAGACAGGATCAGGGCCCTACTATGCTAGGCTCTGTATAAGCAGAACAGAACAGGCACCTTCCCCAAAGAGCTTTCAGCCTAAGGGTACAACCCCTACTGCACTGCAAACATACTTTAGAAGATAAACAGCATGCAGAAGATGGAGGCAAGGGAGACAACCAAACACAGCCCAGTAATTCAAAGATTTCTGAGCTATGGACCAATACATGACCAAGATCAGCAATTAGACAGCAATCTTGGGTTCTCTGAAGGAAGACAGCAGAGGAGCATGCTTAAGACCCATCTAGGGCCTCTACACAACCTAACTTACTGAGTTTGAGGACACATGAAACAGAAGTGAAAGGGCAGGCTTGATTCTCAGCAACAGTTCAGGGCTCTCCATAGAGGTGATTTTGGCAAGCCCTGACTGGGGCTTTCTAGTGGAATAACAATAGAAGTAAAAAACAATACTCATTCTACCACTTGTTTTCAATGCCTTCAACCCTCTGTATCCTCTGGTCCTAGATCCTTTCATGCCCTGGAAGCAGCTCTGGCCCCTCTTTACCATCCCTTGTTCTCCACTATGGAGTTCTCAATGTTCTGCCTAGCTGCTTGGGTGCCTGCTGGGCAAAGCACTTGCCAGTTGACTTTTCACTGATTTTACGACTCAATGGGAGAAATCAAGAGAAGTCCACAGAAGGCAATGGCAAAATCCCTGTTGCTCTCAACAGTCCAGGATTTTGCCTATAGGACCAGACACTGCTTTCTGTATCACCAGTTACAGATCCAAACAAATCCTGTTGGCTTCAGTGGAATTAATCCAGATTCACATTGATATAACCCCTGATATCAAGTGGCTCATGCTGAGCAGCAAAGCTTCTGATATACTATGTGCAGACAAAAGTTTGAAGGATTGGTCTCATCTCCCTCCACTAAGTACAGGTGTTACAACAGGGTTGAATCTATTATAGCCCTATGTCCAGTTATATAACTTCTCTGCTCTCAGTCCTACTCTAGGAAACTTTTTTTTTTTTCCTCCTGTACCTCCCCACTTCTCCCTCCCTGTACTTTGGTATATGTGCTCACTTAAATACTCATATACTTTGGTATATGTGCTCACTTCCCATACTACTCTCATTGCTTACTGAAGCAGGGGCGGGGGGGGGGGGGGGTAATGCTTATTAGGTACATACAATTTCAGCCATAAAGATGTGAAAGATTTAGGAGAGGCTTTAACATCCCACAGAATAAGGTTTCCCAAGGACACATCTATTTGGCCTAGTTGATACTGAAACCTAAAGTGCCCTTTCTTCTTTTAAGCTTTTTTTGACTGGGGGTGGGGAGAAGTGAAGCAGGCACGGAGGGGCAAAATGCCACTTGCCTGCCTTGCTTTGCAAGAAATAAATAGCTGACTTGAGTGTACTCTTAGTACAGCAGATCTGACTTTGGATATGGTCTTACCAGGTGGTGCTTGCTATTAAGAATGGTGCTGTGCATAAAAATTGCAGAGACTGTCTGCACTAACCAGATCAGGCCCTTGACTGAATCTTTCAAGACTACACCCCTTCTGCAAGAACCACTGTGGTTCTGTTGGCTAATGAGGCACAGGGGTTGTGCGTTCAGTATTCTTATCAGGAATTATGGTTTCTCAGAGCTAATTCAGGAATTGTAAATAACAAACATTCTCCAGCAAATGTGACTCCCTCCAGGCATGAAATTACAATAGTCCCTAAGAGCATTCCTCCATGGAGAATTAGGGTCATAATCTTAATTTATTAAGCCTCTCAGTCAAAAAGCTCCTTACAAACAATGTTTCAGAGGCA
Source organism: Alligator mississippiensis (assembly GCF_030867095.1). Classification (NCBI taxonomy): domain Eukaryota; kingdom Metazoa; phylum Chordata; order Crocodylia; family Alligatoridae; genus Alligator; species Alligator mississippiensis. Next base: position 39,586,311 of record NC_081833.1, on the reverse strand, counting down.
ACCATAATTGAACTAAAAACATGAGAAGGTTAAAGAGGAACATGAGAGATGAGGCAAAAATGCACCATATATGGAGACTGTGACACTTTCAAGGATTTTTCCTAATGGCTCTTCCCAAATGTTATACTTTTAAGAGATGCATTTATAAATTGGTCCATTTCCCTTCATGGAGCATTGGCCATTTCAGTAGTGACTGCAACAGACTGATTACAATACCAGTTAGTTTTTTTTATTAGATCAAGTTGTCATAGGTGGAAGATCTGAAATACAGGTGATGACAGATGAGTTTAGAGAGCTCAAGACTCCTCAATAATTTCTCCCCTCACCACCAAAATTCTCATATCCTTGTGTCTGTTAGTAATCAAAACCATATTCCCCTGCCCCTTTTCAGCTAATGATGACTGAAAGCAAGTTCTTCCCAGATTTCTTGTTAGAGAGACTCTCAGAACCTGTAAAGTAGTTGTAATCTTTTGAGAATTCTACAGAACAATCATAGAAAAGTAGGGCACAAAGGGACTTCCAGAGGTCATCTAGTCCAATCCCCTGGTTGAGGCAGGCAGGATCAAACCTATCTAAACCACCCTATATGAATCCATTATCTAACCTAGTAGCAAAACTATGCAGTCATCCCCGTCACAACCACAAGACTTAACACCATAACCCGCCATAAGTAAAGCAGGGGGACCATGGTGGCCAACATCTTGCTGCTGCAAAGATGGTTAAAATATGCTCAAGAGATCCAGGGAAGACTGATTTGTACAAGAATAAATCTGATGGAGGAATTCAGAAAGCTGCTTCTCCTTGGAATTCAAAACACAGTCACTTGCTACCAATCCAATGTTGCATTTCAAAAGGGGAATGAATTCACAATGTGTCAGAAGAAACTGGGATGTAGGGATGAAACCACCAAGCACAGCAAGGTGGTTTCAACAGCATACAGACATCATAGTAGATTCCAAAGAAACAGGGAAATCTCACACACCCAGATGTGATTTTTTGAAGCATCCTGTAGGAATGCACAGGAATCTGCACAAATCCCAGTGTCCAGCCCCTGACTTGAGCAAATCGTGGTTTTTTCCAGTGAGCTGCCAAAGGGAAGGAAAGAATGGCTCTCAGAGAACCTGAATGAAAGTCTTTCCATTTTCATAGCTTAATGAAAGAAAAAACCCAAAATGAAAAAAAAAAAAAATCATTTGGAGATGACCTAAACATTTTGTTTCACCCAAATATGTTTTACCTTTTCCCCTTAAGTTGTAGGTCAATTTTTCAATCCAAAATAAAATTTTGAAACAAAAAGTCAAAATGTTTTATTTTGAAAATTTCATTAATATATTTCCACATTAAAAAAAAAAATCCCCCATTTTTGGCCAAAAGTATTCAGTGAATTCAACTGAATTTTGCATATAGTTCTGGTTACTCCAAAACTACCTCTCCCCTAGCCACCCAGCAAGTTTTTGACAAAATCACCCAGTTCTAGTTAAAAGTTAGTGGGCCCAATTTTGATCTCATGTCTTGATAACCAAGAGCTATTCCACTGAAGTCAATGGGGTCATACAGAGAATCATTAGTGTAAAAGGCAAAAAAAATGAAACAAGACACACTAGTAAAGAAAACTAGCAATGACAATCTGAAAAAGAACAAGGTGGGTTTAAGCAGCCTCAGGTCTGAATCCTATGTAGTGTTGAGTCTTCAATTCATATTAGACACAGCTGGATTTCAGCATACTCAGCACTTAACCTGATCTAGCCTACATGCAGTTGGTTCTAAAAAGGTTCTCTGCCACCATAACTGTTGGCTGTATTCAGCAGGGAAAATCTGAGAGGTTTACAGAAAGTGAAAGAGCAGAGTGTGATAAGGTCATTCAAGGCTATTTTATCTGTGGAAATGAAAAACATGCGCTTGCACCATTCCCAAGGACAAAATACCACTTACAGAAATCAGGAAGGGAAAAGTAGTGAGAAGATGCCATACTCATGCAAGCAAGGAAATAAGCTTTTCCACATGCACATCAAGAGTGACTGGTAAAGTTCATTCTAGCCAGCATCTCTCTACAAGTCCTATTCAAATCCTGACCTATGAGGGCCACATTTCTACAGCCCTACACGGCTATCACACCAAATCTGCTGATCCCTCCACGTTTAACCTATCAAAACTTCCTTGATCTGTGTAAATGTCTTGATGCTGCTGTCAGCGGAATAAGGATACAAATATATTAGGAACTTCTTGAATACCTGAAGATCTGCCGAGTGGCACAGGGCATTCAGATGGGCAATGTGATTAAATTTCTGAACACTGGGTAAAACAATATTAAAGGATTTGTCTACTTTAAAGCATTAGTGTTAATTCCACCTCTAAGCAAGACATAGGCAAATGGTTGTAGGAACTAGTGTGGGAAAAAGAGGCTATTATGACTCCAAGTATTGTTCACCTTCACTTCATTTAGTAGTACAGTGCATACACATTTGTCAAGAAAATAATTTTACTTACACACAGCCATGCTCATTCACCTTTCTAAGTGGGGAAAGAAACCTCAAGGTTATATAGCTTAGGATGGATGTCAGGATAATGCTTCCCTTCCTGTATTTTTTGCTTTAAAGCAAGTTGCCAAATGCTCTCAAACCCCAGTTTCTCATCAGATAAGGCTCTTAGCTACCACTCACCTCACCCATCCAAACATACCACACATCTGTCCACCCTACCCCGATTGGCTACATGCTGCATTATTTGTATTATAATAGTAGCGGGGCTCCTAGTGATGGACCAGGACCATACCATGCTAGGTGCCATACAAAGATAACCTGTTCCACAAATAGCTCACAATCTAATTATAAGAGATGACACGTGGATACAAATGGACAGGGAAGCACAAGGGGATAATAAGAAAATCCTGGTCTGTGTGATAGGCAATGATCGCAGTACACCAGCAGCTATTTGTTCTCAAGGCTTTTGCGGGCCACATGGCAAAGGACAGTTCTAAGGCTGGCCTGGGAGGAGAGCAATGAATAACTGTGAGTGTCTATAGGGAGTTCCTCCCAAAGCAACTAGGGGTGGCGGGGGAGAGGAGCATGGAACAGAGCAGGAAGGTGCCTAGATGAAAACAAACAGAAGGCTGAAATCATGGACTGACACTGAATGAGAGATGATAGGTAGGAAAAGGATATGCTGTGAAGGAATTTAAAAGCAAAGACAAGTAGAACAGGGGAAACCCTTGGCAAGAGGCACAGAGGGGCAACACAGCCAAACAAACAGACTAGGAAAGTGTTCTTTGCAGCAATATTTTGGAAAGTTAACATCCAGGCAAGGTCACATCTGTCAAGACCAGCAAACAGGATGTTAAACTAATTAAGACATCAGATGATGATAACTTGGGAAAAAAAGTTTTAGCTGCATAGATGAAGAGGAGATGCTGTATCTTAGAGCTGTTATGCCGAAAGGATCTGTAAGACTTAGACATAGCCTGGGTATGAGGCCCAGACTGATGGCCAAGTCAAAGATGAAGCCAAGATTAGGAACCTGACTGACAGACAGGACCCTGTTTTCATCCCCAGAGCAAGCAAAGGGATAGCAGGGAGGGTGTGTCAGGGAAGATTAAGAGCTCTCTTTTAGCTTTGCTGGGCTGGAGCTGATGACTACAAATCCACAAGGAGATGTCAAAGAGATAAGCTAAGATTTTAGTTTGGACAGATGGAGCCAAGTCTGGAGTGCAGAGGAAGATCTGCAAATTATCCACATGGACAGGGTAGTTGGCTTAATGTTTGTGAATGCGTTTATGCTGCCCTGGGTATAGATCTGGCACAGGCAACATCACCTTGGAGAACAGCAGATTCCAGGATTCTGCCTTCTTGTCTGGTCCAGTGGCTGTGCACTGATGATCCTTAGCTGATGCAAAGGCACAACTTAGTCCTAAATAGGAACACAGCGTTCAATCCAGTAAGGAGCTGAGCATACGCTGACTGCACTGGGGCTGGGAATACAGGACACACAGCACCTTAAAGGGCTGCATGCACATTTTAATCAATAATGAAGACTGTCCTATTCTGTGTCTCAGCTCAGCACCCGCGATGATGAATGAGTGCACCGTATAAACTCTGATAGATAAATAGGCTACACTGATACTCCAGAAATGGATTATGATGTTTTTAGCGCATCCCTTCATATTCATTACATGAATGCATTTGGGAACTGCAGCTTCAGGATTTATATACCTTAAAGCCATGTCTTACAGGCAGAGGGTCAGCCTGGTGGGAGATCTAATGCTCCAAGCTGAAAAAACAAGCATTTTTAAGTGAATAAACCCTGAAGTCTCTATGGCAATGGTTTATATTAATCTGGATTTAGAAGGTTTATAATGGGGCCTCAAGAATAAATGGATTATTTGTTCCAATTTTCTAACCGTAACTTGCTTCGCTTTTTCTATAATCCCCATTCATCATCTCCGTGATATTTATTTATTCTCTCCATACAAGGAGGGCCTCCCCATCCCCCAGTCCTGCTCTGGACTCCTGCTTTCTTTCATAGCCAGGAGGCTCCTTCTTCTCGTTGTTTGTTACAGTAGGGGCAGGTGTGCCACAATTTAGTCCTACACCCCCCCCCCCACCCCGAGTGCCACTCCAATCTCCTCCTTTCCCTGCTTGATCTGTTGCTCTGTTGTCTGCTCCCTGCTTTATATGCTGCTGTGCTGCATGTCTCCTCCCTGTTCTGCCACGTGCCACATAGAGGCTATCCATGCTCTTGTGGCGCACATGCTGCAGGTTACCCACCACAGGTTTATTATACAAGATTCCTTCTCAGCCTGGGGAAGAACAAAGCAGGATTTGGAAATCCAGCCCTCATCTCTCTTGGGACGTGAGGAAGAGTATTAAACATCACGTCACCAGAGAACCTGTTCTTAAACATGCACTCTCTACACCGATCACTACAACTGAGCCACAGGACCCAGCTACAATTAAAAATTGCAGTGTGGTTGAAACCCTAGGCTGTACCAGACTCTAGTCCGAGTACTGACACAGTATGATCCTGCCCAGACTACAATTTTCAGTCATGTAGTTACTGTAGTTCAGACAAGGCCTGACTCCCCTTTTCCTTTGACAGACACTACCTTAGGATGGGCAATCCAGCCTCCTTCTGGACCTCTCTGCCACTTCTCAAATCCTGGATTGACTTTTCTGGAGGCTCTGCTCCCTGAGGGAACTTTTTAGGTCTACCTCTGTGATTTCTGAATTCCTGCTAGCAGTTTTCATTTACTAGATGGCAATGGGGGCAAGCAGCCCTCCCCTCGTTTTCTTGGTTCTGCTCAACTGCTGGTTAGTAGCAACAGAAAGCTGTTGCCTTCCAACCGACTCTGGGTGCCCGGGTTAGAACATGGAACACAGACGGGATTTTGAAAAAGGCACTGGCAGCAGCAGTCACTGCTAGACAGCCTCTCCTTGTGTGTAACTCCATTGTGTGGTACCCTGTCTCAATCTGTCCCCATAAATAGCTAGGCCAGATCAATTAAACTAAACTGCAAAGCGTACAAGTCTATCCTACTTTCCTCTGGTTTGCAAAATATACAGGGGTATTCCCAGTTTACCATCCCTCCCTTATGACCACCTCTCCTGGCCTCCTAAGCAGTACACAATGCTTAGACATTTCAGCACCCTGATCAAACCCAAGGAGCAGGCAAGCAGAGCTAGGGATAAAAGCAGGCAATCACAACTGATGACAAGCAACTACCTTGAATTGATGATGATGGGTCACTCAGTGAAGAAAGAGGGATTTCATCATGTTTACCATCTTCCTGTAGGAATCAGAATTGTTTTCAAGTATTTACATGCTTGTTGGTTTCTTTAATTTTAAACTACAATAAATGCTGGACTTTTAAATACAATTATAATAGTTGCTAGGAAAGTTAAATGAGCAGTTGCACTAATTAAAGCTTTAGTTATTTATTTTTAAAATGTTAAGATGTGTCAGAGCTTGCTCCATATATCATTATCAACAAACAGGATGCTCTGAGGTTTAAGCAATTAATATTTGCTTGGGTGATCTGCTGCTGTGGTTTATGATGCCGCCAAGATCCCTTGACTGTTCCCCTGTAAATCACGGAAGCTCATCTATTTTTTTAAACATTTCACTGTGAAATGAGTGATTGCAGCAGTATTCCAGAGAACATCTTACAGTGGCATTTGTTAAATGTTCCAGGAATATCAGATAAATTAAGTCAGTAACTGCAGCCAAGCTAATTATTTCTTTGCTTACAAGAAAGTGTCCACATTCCACAAACTAGGATCCAACTTCTCTTTCACACAAGCAGTGAGAACACTGATTATCTCAATGCAGAAAGCAGAGCAGGCTTATACTCTCAACTGCAGCACTACAGTTCTGGAAATGCCTTTGGGGATTGCTTCTTTTGTTGTTTCATATGGTGAATGCCCACTTGGTGAATTTGCTCCAATTAACAACACACACAAAATCAGCCAAGGACACCCAACTTCACAGGCTTGTCTTGGATGCCAAAGAGTTTACAGCATTCTCAATCTGGCATATGTTATAAACAAATGCTCCTAATGAGACTCTCAGCAACTGGGAACCAAATTATTGCATCTGTTAGCGAGGGAACCTGGACCAGTTGGTTAAAAAACTGAGGCTCATTATTTGAGGGTTCACAATCTAATCAGGAAGGGTTCAAGTCTTTGAAAGAAAAAAAAAAAAGTCTGCTTATATACCCAGCCAGCTGATTCAGCAAGAAACCAGCCAGATTGCAGGAAGCCATTTTAAAATGTGTTTCTTGCATGGCAGCTAGCCACACAGCTGAGTGGGAAAGGAAACCTCAGGCAAATAAATGGCCTGTGCCACCCTGTGCATGGCACCCCTGAATGCTTCAATAAGCTGATTCTGAGATACTGAGCACCCACAGAACCCATTGAATCAGACAAACTTGTTGGTGTCTAACATCTGGGAGGCTCTGAGCCTTGGTTAGCCTCTGGAGTTAAGGAGCCAGATAAAGTACCTTCCCCTTCACAAACACAGAGCTACCATATATTTTGCAGATGCATATGATGCGCTTTGGCTATGAGAACTGGTCTCATCCTGAGGGACTCTGGGAGCAGGAGTGAGTAGAGGCAGGTGTCAACTCCTCAGTAGCAGTTGGGGGAGCCAGAGGAACTCAGTGCTAGTGGCATGGGTTGAGAGTTCAGGGATCAGGGAAACTGAAGGAAGCCTGGGGCAACCTCAGGTATGGGTTGGTTGGGGCAGTGAACCTGCATCGACTGAGCCAGGCTGCTCCAGAAACTCCCATCCTGTCTCCGATCCACTTCAACTCCTTCACCTTCCCCACACCTCTGCTGTGCTGGCAAGACACTGGGGCAACCAAATACAGTTACTCTGCTGCCTTGCAATTTCAAGAAGAGCATCAAGAAGCACCTTGGCTGTTACAGTTTTATTGTTACAGTAGCCTCTGGTGACCAGGAGAAGAAGCTTGTGGATACCTAAGATCCTAGCAGAGCTGCTGGGAGGCAGGATGCCAAGTACCTGAGCATCTGTGAGATAAGTTAGGTGAGTGGGCAACTGGAGTCTGCAGCCTATATTTAGAGTATCTCACCTGCCCCTACTGCACCAGAGCTTCTGTTCTTCTGGATGCACTGCAGAGATATAAGCTCTACCTTTGACAGTGACTGACTGATAGGCCTGTGCAAAGCAGCTAGTATTCACTTCGAATTTGGCCAATGCGGGGGACAGTGATTCGATTCGGTGACTTGAATCACTGTCCCAAATCAATTCAGCCGAATCATCCAGGCCCATCCCCTGCTCACTCTCCCAGCCTGGCAATGGCTGCCCTGCCCCCCCAGCTCCCAGCACTTTGGAAAAAAAAAAAAAAAAAAAAAAAAGCTTGCACTCACCAGGTGCTGCCAAATGGGGGCGTGATCCCCACTGCCCCATGCTGCATGGAGGGCTCTGCATGAGCCTCCTGACCCTCCCCATTATCTCAGTGCCCCCCACCCCAATGGCTGCCCTGCCCACCCCAGCTCCGGCCCTTTAAGGGAAAAAAACAAACAAACCCTCAACTCATGGTTCCTGCCCAGCGGGGGGTAATCCCCACTGCCTAGTGCCATGTGGGGGACTCTTCCATGAGCCCCCTGAAGCCCCGAGGCCACTGCAGGAGCTGGTGAGTTCGGGGGGTTTTTGGGTTTTTTTGCTTAAAGGGCCAGATCTGGGGTGGGCGGGGCAGTGATGGTGGGGGTGCTGGGAGAGGAGGCAGAGGTTGGGGGGCTCCTGCAGAGTCCCCCATGCAGCATGGTGGGGGGCAGCACCCGGTGAGTAGAGGCTTTTTTTTTTTTTTTAAAGGGCTGGGAGCTGGGGCAGGCAGGGCAGCAATGGGGGGGGGGATCTGGGGGAGCAGGCAGATGATGGGGCCTGGGAGGGATCCCCCCTCCCGCAACTTCTCCTCACCCAAAGCCTACTTACTGGCACAAAGTCCAGGTCCAGCTCCCTGCTGCAGCAGGCAAGGACTGCCCAAATCACCAAAGTTCTCCAAATCTTTTCCGAAGATTTGGAGAGTTTCGAATCAATTCGGACCTTTTTATTGGTCCCTTGATTCAATTTGGATTTGGAGATTCAACCACCGAATGGGGCTGAATCTCCTCCGAATTGAATCAGCACCTGAAGCTTCGCACAGCCCTACTGACTGAAGTGTAGCTCCCTTTCATCTGTACTTAGTGGCACCAAGCTGCGCATACAGTAAACAAACTTACCTCTACACAACCTAACTACTGAGTTTGAGGACACATACATCTGACCAGCAACTGTGGGAGAAGAATATTTCAATACAGAACCAACCATACCCTCAGCAAAGGCAGGGAGGAAAATCTTCCTGTAAATCTTGAATGTACTTGACAGCCCTGCACATAGGGGCACAGACACAAACCAAGACATGCAAAGAAATAGTGGTACAAAGTAAACATTAAAGTAACATTAGTTAATTGGACTAAACAAATCACCTCTGTTTAAGGATTCAACATATGCACTCTGACTAACTTCAAATAATAGACCCGAGATCAAATCTAATCCATGCAGGACTGTGGCAAATGTCATTCCCCCCTGCCCTTAAGAGCATGCTTGCTCAAGATAAAGGCTAAATGTACTCCAGTCATATGCTGTGCTTCACTGTTGCTATTTAATCTACTGATAACATACACTTTAGCCTTGACTTCCTCCCCAAGCTTCTTCAGTGCAGGATGACAGCAAATGATATTAGATTTGCTTTGAACAGAAATAGTGGTGCAAAGAAAACATTAAAGTGGCATCAGTTCCCTCTATCTCAGAAATGGAAAGGTGGGGAGAACCTAACTTTTTTATATCTTGGTTGAATCAACCCATTAGCATGGGTCACCAGAAATTCCTCTGCCCCTTCAGGCTAGGTTCTAGTTCCTCCAATAAGGCTGTAACCCTGTAAAGAACCATGCAGCATTCTTGAAACTGCCAATTTGTGATTGAGGGAGAAAGCAAAGATCTAATTTAAATCAGGGACAGTTAGCCAGTTAAAGGAGTGCTCAGTCTATGTTAGAAAATAAATCTTCTGAGCTATGGATTTAACTTCTTGTTGTCACACTCTTTCTGACTTTGGCTTAATAACTTACTCATTGAGCCAAAACTACAAAGTTAGGTATTGCAGTGGTAGACTTTTAGATGCTGTTCCACCTAGCAGAATCCACAACCTGGCATTAGGTGCCCCAGTAGATAGGGAAAGTTACATACCTGAGAATGAGATTTAGAAAAGCCAGGACAAATTACTTACTAGGACATACCAGAGTGAGGATTGAATCACAAGCCCCTATGTTCTTGGGAATTCAGGCATTTCTCCCTACTGGAGTTTCACAGCTGGGAACCCCCACCTCCAGTTAGAAACCTAAACAGTTTTTTTGTGTTTTTTTTTAAATGACAACAAAAGAGGAGACTTTTCTTGTCTCATACCTAATACCACAGTGTTTAGTGCATTCACTAGGGCTATGAGAAACAGCACCATTTTGTTTTGACTTCCATTTTGCCGTTTAGAAGCACTGTTCCAAAACTGTTTCTGTTTCGGTGCTGTTTTGATGCATTTTGATGTTTCACTCATAGGCTATGGGGAATCACAAAAATGCCTATAATTTTGCCATTTCCTGCCTGATTCATATGAAAATTGCAGGGATGGTAGACCCTTCTGAGGGCATGATGCTTAAAAAGTTTCAAGGAGATAGGTGTAGGGGGTTTCGTGAAACTGCACCTCAAACTGTTCAAAACAAACCTAGTATCATTTGCTGTCATCCTGCACTCGGAGCTAAGAGCCGCTCCCCCCAGGAGGAGTCTGGCACAGCCCTGCAGCCCTCCTGGGGGCGCGGGCCCCCAGATCTGTGCACAGGATGACAACAGGCTGCTGCTGCTGGCTGGGGCCAGCGCCAGCACTGGGTTTTTCCCAGTGCTCTGCAGCCAGTGAGTGCGGAGCTTAAAAAAAAGCTCTGCACTCACCAGTTCTGGCAGCGGCAATTGGGGCCTCTGAGGGCTTGTGGCAGAGCCCCCCACCCTGCATAGGATCATCCGTGTGGCAGCTGCACCATCACGCATGTGCAGCGCAGCTCAGGAGGGTGCCAAACACTGTCCCAGAGCTGAGGCGGCTCTGCATGTCAGCCAGAACTCCCGGTTTGATCCCCAGCTCTCTGACCATTCCTTCAGCTCCTCCCAGGGGGCGTGGCCCCCAGATCTGCATGCAGGGTTTCAGAAGGCTGCTGCTGCCAGCTGGGGAAATAGCCCAGAGCTGCCGCCATCCTTAGCTGCCAGCGGCAACCTGCTGTCATCCCGCATCATCTGGGGGCCTGCACCCCGCAGCAAGAGCTGAGGGAAATGGTCAGAGAGCTGGGGAAAGATTGGGGAGCTGCAGAATCAAACTGGGAACTGGAGGAATGTTCAGGAACCTGAACATTCCCCCAGCTTTCGACTCAATTCCCCAGCCCCCAATTCGATTCCCCAGCCCCGGCTCAATTCCCCAGTTCCCTGTTCAATTCCCCCAGTTCTTCCTGTGGGGTACGGGCCCCTGGATCTGTGCACCGGGTTTCAGCAGGCTGCCACTGCAGGCTGGGGCCAACAGCAACACCGCAGTCTTCCTAGCGCTCAGAGCTGGCTGCACTGAGCAGCTGCCACTGGCCCCAGCCTGCAGCAGCAGCTTGCTGAAACCCCATGGGCAGATTGGGGGCCCACACCTCCTGGGAAGAGCAATCATCAGAGAGCTGAGGGAAGCAATCAGAGAGCTGGAGAATCGAACCAGGAGCTAGATGTCAATATCAGAGCAGTCTTCCCCCCTCTTCCCCCTCCCTCTCCTTAGTTTCTGTTTAGCTGCAAGCAAGCCCAGCTTTGAAGTGCAAAATGTTTCAAGACTTTCAAAACGTTTTGAGTGCCCTCATTTCATTTCAAAGCTGTTTCAAGACCTTTCATTTCAATTTCACTGTTTCAAGCTTGAAACATGGCGAAACAGCTTCAAAACAAAACACCCGTCGAAATTTCACACAGCCCTAGCATTCACCTGGTTGGATCCATGCCCCTCTACCTGATTGGCAGCTGGTATTTGAAGCCAGGGCTCCTATCTCTTAGGTGAGTGACCTAGCTACTAGTCTATAGGGCAGTGAGGCCCCTCTCATCTTTGCTGGTCCAGTATGCTTAAAACTTAACTATCTATTGCAGCAAGAATTAGAATGCGGGTTCCCTAGGGTAATGCTCTAACCACCAGATTCTAAAGTGTTTTTGCTCTCTTTGCCCTACTGAATATTCAAGTTTTTTATACAAAACAGAATGGGTTCAGCTAAGGAGACTGAAAAAACAGGATGCAGCACTCATGGTCCTGTTACACATTACGGAGAGAAAGGTGGGGATGAGGTGAGCGCATGAATGACTGATCTCTTAAGTATAAAGGTGAGGTGCTATTTCCCACAATTGTGTGAGGCTCAATTCAGTAAGCCAGAGGCAAATTAGGCAGGGAGAGGCATAGACTCACCTCAACAGTGCTAGGACTCAGATGGTTTTCATCTCTCTTCTAAAGGTAAGAGTCTGTTCTCTTACAGGTTGGCTGATCTCCTCCAAAAGGCTTTAAACTAGCTTCATCAGAGCTCAGGGAAGCAGAGGATAAGGAGAACCTAGGATGAGCAAGCCACGAGCAATGCACTGGATTAGTCCAGGTAAGCACTAAGGGGCCCAACAGACATCAGGACAGGGGGGTACCAAGGGCACCCATCGTGGGGGTTAAATGTCTCTACACTAATACTAGGAGCATAGGGAACAAGCAGGAGGAACTTGCACTCCTGCTTACAAGCAACAACTTTGGCCTGGTTGGACTAACTGAAACCTGGTGGGACCCTACTTGCGTTTGGTCAGTAGGCATTGAGGGTTACAGGTTGTACAGATGGGATAGAGTGGGGGGAAAAGGGGGAGGGGGCTGTTGCTGTCTATGTTAAGGAACAATATACATCCTCTATAATCAAAATGGGATTAGAGGAGGACCAAACCGAGGTATTGTGGGTCAGGATACAAGGGGGTTAGGGGGAAAGGGACTTGGTAGTGGGGGTCTACCACACCAGGAAAATGAGCTAGACCTGAAATTCTCCAGACAGCTCTCAGAGGCCGGACAGTCGAGAGACATCATTGTCATGGGTGACTTAAACTACCCTAACATCTGCCGGGAGGAGCAGTCAGCTAAATCTAATCGCTCACGTAGGTTCTTAACCTGAATACAGGACCTCCACCTTACACAGGAGGTATACAGTCCCACTAGGGGAAACGCTTGGCTGGATCTGGTGTTAGCTACACAGGGGATGACCTGGTGAGGAATCTGCAAGTACAAGGTAACCTAAGGGATAGTGACCATCAATTGATTGAATTCACTATCCGGCATAGGGTGGTTAAACTAACCAGAAGGCCTGAAGTGCTAGACTTCAGAAAGGCTAACTTCAGTGTGCTCAAGAGATTAGTTAGTGAGGTGTTAAAGCTCAAGAGCATTGGCCAAATGAGAGTCCAGGAAGGGTGGTTTTTCCTCAAGGGAGCGATCCTACCAGCACAGGAGGAGACAATGCCATTGTACATAAAAGGGGGCAAAGGGGCCAAGCAGCCCTCTTGGCTGAACAGGGCAGTCCAGGAAAGCCTAAAGGGCAAAGAAAGGAGGTATACAGGCTGTGAAAACAGGGGGTAGCTACCAAGGAGGAGTATACCTGCCTGGCTCACGCTTGCAGGGAATCAGTTAAGAAGGCCAAAGCAGGATTAGAATTTAGGCTGGTGACAAAAATTAAGGACAACAAAAAGTCCTTTTTCAAATATATAGGGAGCAAAAGGAAGGTGCAGGGTAGCAGAGGACCCTTACAGGACAAACTAGGGAAATTGGTGACAGAGAGGGGGGACAAAGCCAAACTTTTCAGTGAGTTCTTTGCATCTGTATTCCTAGACACAGACCAAGAAAAATCCCCCAAATGGATCACAGGTAGACACAGGAGGGACACCAGCCCACCAACTGTTAGCGCAGACTCAGTGAATGGGCACTTGGAGGGGCTGAATGTGTTCAACTCAGCGGGCCCAGATGAACTTTATGCAAGGGTGCTGAAGGAACTGGCCAGTGTCATAGCAGAGCCACTGGCACAGCTGTTCTAGCACTCATAGTGCTCTGGTCAGGTCCCAGAGGACTGGAAAAGGGCCAATGTGATCCCTATTTTCAAGAAGGGGAGGAGGGAGGAACTGGGAAACTATAGGCCAGTTAGTCTCACCTCTATCCTTTGGAAAACTCTGGAAAAAATAATTTAGGATCACATTTGTGGGAGCCCAGCAGGGGAAATAATGCTGAAAGGAAATCAGCACGGGTTCACTGCAGGTAGCACCTGCCTGACTAACCTTGTTTCTTTTTATGACCATGTTACAAAGTGCTTATACGCAAGAGTTGAGGTAGATGTCATCTACCTAGACTTTAAGAAGGCCTTCGATACAGTATTGCATTCTGTTCTTGTAAATAAACTGACAGGCTGTGATGTAGATGATTACACGGTCAGGTGGGTGGCATAGCAGCAGAAAGGAATCTTGGAGTCATAGGTGACTCCAAGATGAACATGAGTCAATGTGACAAAGTGATCAACAAGGCTAAGCACACTTTATCATGCATTAGCAGACACATGATGAACAGGTCCAGGGAGGTGATGCTTCCCCTCTGTGCAGCACTGGTCAGGCCGCAGTTGGAGTACTGCATCCAGTTTTGGGCACTGCACTTGAAGAGGGATGCGGGGAATCTTGAGAGGGTTCAGAGGAGGCCACTCGTATGGTCAGAAGCCTGCAGGCAAGGCCCTACAAAGAGGGGCTGAGTGACCTAAATCTCTTCAGCCTTCACAAGAGAAGGCTGCTTGTGGCTGCTTATAAATTCATCAGGGGAGGGCAGTAGGGAATAGGAGATGCTCTATTTACTAGGGCACCCCCTGGGGTAGCTAGGAACAATGGCCACAAATTGATGGAGAGGAGATTTAGGTTGGACATTAGAAAGAACTTCGTCACAGTAAGGGGTACCAGAATCTGGAATGGGCTTCCAAGGGAGGTGGTGCTCTCCCCTACCCTGGGGGTCTTTGAGAGGAGACTGAACAAGCACCTAGCTGGGGTCACTCTTTGCTGCCCAGGGCACAGGGCCAGGCTCAATGACCTACTGAGGTCTCTTCCGACCCTAACATCTATGAATCTATAAATCTATGGTTTTGTGCATATTTTGGGCACCTAGGGGCCTAGTGGTACCTCCAGGGCTAAGGAGCAGCTGTGCTTAGGCTCTGTGAAGCTCAACTGTTGTGTTTAGTTATCAGATTTGACAGGCACCTAAATCCCTCCATTCACTTAGGGACACTTAGTAAGGGACAAATTATAATTTATAGATAATCCCACTGAAATTAAATGGGGTTACGTGGGTATAAAATAATCAGAGAACTGGGTCTTTTCCAGGTACTTTGTAGGCTGTGCGTATGATCTTGCTCATAAGCACACAATAGATTCTCCCTCTTTCCTCCTCTTTTCCCTAGAATAAGCTATCCCTGTGGAGGAATTGGTTAATTTGCCTTTCTGTTACACTGTGCTGAGGAGCAAGACAGGAGATTTGTTAAAATTCTGAATCAAGATGTTATTGAACAGTCCTGTACAGCTAAACAACCTTGCCCCTATTCAGGTTTATGACCTAAGATCACACTTCTTGCCTAAAAATCACCTGCCTAGTTGTAATTACCATACAAACAGCACTGTGAAAACAGCCCAAGATATTAATAAAGCAGCTGCAAAAATTACAAGACTAATCTCCTCCCCTCAGCCCCCTTCAATACCAGTTAAATGGCTGATTGCTGTTTAAATCAAACCTTGCAATCGAGGAAGCATGGCCTGTTGCCTTCACACTCCAGTCTCCCTTATATTTTATAAATTTACTTTCTGTCAACCTGAAATTTATTATAGAAACAAACTCTGCCATAGCTGAGATTGCTAATTAGGGTTGTTAGATTAAATCCCCCTGTTATTCCTTTCTATTAAACTTCAATTCTCATCTGACAGCGATAGGGATCAGAGAGCATAACAGCTAACACAAAACAGCAGCTACAGCCCCTTCCCCTTGCCAGTTCTGTTGGAGAGCTGAGATTTCATGGCATTCTGTGTCATGGATCACCTATAATTAATTACCAAGCCCCTTTCTAATGTATTTACAGTACAGCTTTATATTGTCTTTCACCTCTCACAGACTCTGATCTCTGTTCTGGTTCTGGTACATGCTCTTTGTAATTGCCATATACACAGCACTGTGAGACCAACCAGAAATACTAACAAAGAAGCTGCAATAATTCTGACTCCTCTCTTGCCCTTCTTACTACCAGTGAAGTCTCTGCTTTTATTTATTTTTCTGGCATAAATAAAGTCAGCTGAACCTTGTACTATGTTTCCATTAGGTTTTGAAGGTTTCAAAACTCTCACAAAGTCAATTACTTGAGAAAGGGGAGATAAAAAACCAAATAAATAAAAATGCATCCTGGATTGTTTCCAAATATTGATACATACAATCAGATATAGCCCTGCCCTGGAGATACTTGGAGGAAGAAGGGAAGCAGGAAAGTAGCAAAATTCCTATAAGTGAGCTTTGGCAGGGCCTGATCCAAAGCCCATTCCAATCAAAGACAAGAATCCCACTGACTTTAACGGACTCAAAGCTTCCTACACAACAAAAGGAAAACATTCCATTAAGAAAGGAAATGGAGTTGGCAGTGTGGTAGATATATAGTAAGAAAATGGTCACTACTGCTATTGTCTGTGTCCCCTTTTCACTGTGCAGTAGCAACCCCAGAGAGAACCAAGGGGGAATTCACACATATCCAGCCTGTATTGAACCCTGGATGGATTTTACACAGGTGAGGGTATTTCTTTTTATCAGTTTTTCTACTTTTTAGTGGGTGCTTGCTTGTTCTTGCACTTGGAACAATATGTGATTATACAATGAGCTCAAAAACCTTCTTTCTAAAGTATATAATTTTTCTAAGAAAAAACTCTAATGATATTAACAATAAGTATTCCTACAACCTAGTTCTTATATACCACTTATCCATAGATCTCAAAGCACTTTATAAGAAAGGATAACAATAATTAATTCTTACAGAGGGGAAATGCAGGCATGGGAAAATGCAGTGACTTGCCTGAGGTCAACTAGGAAGCCAGTGGCCAAGCTGGTAAAGAACTCAGGTCTCCTGACTTGATTTAACATCCTGGTTTAGAATATTAAATACATAACTGGCTGACTTACCTACAGAGCTCTCTCTTGAACTGTATCCAAGACATTTCACAATGCCTGACTTTTGCTTTCCTCTCTATCTGGTTTCCTGTTTTCCAAATCAGAGGAGAGACAATCTTTATACATAATCTGGAGCCCCTGGCCATGATCATTGAGAAAGTTTGACTTGGACATTATCAAGTTTTTAATCCACTGAAGAAAGATTGCATAAATTGGAACAGGTATAGGAATGAGGGAAATGCTAATGATTAAATAAATGCAGTCTGTATGCATCTGTGCCAACAGAGGTATTCTAGGCTCTTTCATCCCCGGTACAAAGACTGAGCTTCAGCTAGAAATAAACTGCCCCTCCAGTGGCTTAAGTTACAACCAAAAAGGTATAAACTGGAACTAATTTCAGCAGGACTCTGGGACCTCCTGCTGTGTCCAGCCAGGGGCATGGACCAAGGTGGTCAAGGGCCCTAAGGCCCGCCGCACCAAGGCCCCTCCCTCGCCAGAACTGAGCAACAGGTATGCACCTCTTGCTGCCCCAGCAGAGCCTGCTGAGTTGCCGGCCCCCACAGGCAACATGGGCCTAACTGCAGCTCCCGCCCCTGCTCTCCCCAAGACAAAACGTAAGGCGTTTGTTGTGGGAGACTCCCTCCTGAGGGGGACGGAGGGGCCAATCTGCCACCCTGACCCCTTAGCCCGGCAAGTCTGCTGCTTCCCAGGGGCCCGCATCTGGGACATTGCGGAGAGGATCCCCAAGCTCCTCAAACCCACAGACCGCTATCCCATGCTCCTTATTCATGTGGGCACCAATGACACGGCTCGGAGCACTCCCAGCCAGGTCATGAGGCGCTACAGGGATTTGGGAGCGGGGCTTAAGGGTCTGGGGGCACAGGTGGTGTTCTCGTCGATCCTCCCAGTCTCAGGCTATGGGCTGAGAAGGGACAGGAGGATCTATGTGGTCAACCAAAGACTGCGGTGCTGGTGTCGTCAGGAAGGCTTTGGCTTTCATGACCACAGCCCGCTCTTTGGCGAGAGAGGCAGCGAGCTGCTGGGAAGAGATGGTCTCCACCTCTCTCCCCTAGGGAGGAGGCTCTTCTCAGCCAGACTGGCTGACCTGCTCCACCGGGCTTTAAACTAAGCCCGCTGGGGGACGGGGGCACAACCGCCACTGCTGGCCCGCTGAGCAATCCTTGCAAAGCCAGCGGATCATGGCACTCAAGGGAGCCCGCCCCAGCCCCAGCCCTGGTAAAATCTGTGGGCAAGGAAGGAGCCCCCCAGGGGGCGCTTGCCTGCCTGTACACAAATGCCAGGAGCTTGGGGAATAAGCAGGAGGAGCTCATCCTCCTGCTCAGTGCAAACAATTACGATGTCATAGGGATCACGGAGACCTGGTGGGACTCCACCCATGACTGGACCACGGGGATAGATGGCTATACCCTGTACAGGAGGGATCGTGTAGAGAAAAGGGGCAGGGGTGTAGCTCTCTATGTTAAGGAAAGCTACGCGTCCCTGCAAGCCGATATTGGCGACCAGGGTGGACGGCTGGAGACCCTCTGGGTTAAAATCCGTGGGGAACACGGCACAGGGGACACAATGGTGGGAGTCTATTACAGACCTCCCACCCAAAGTCCTGAGCTAGACCAGGAGTTTGCCCAGGAACTGGCTAAGGCAGCTTGCTCCAGGACCATGGTTGTCATGGGTGACTTCAATTACCCAGACATCTCGTGGGAGGATCGCTCAGCAAAATCTGAGCAGTCGCAGAGCTTCCTCTCGTGCGTGGATGACCTCTACCTGACTCAAGAAGTCTATGGGCCAACGAGAGGCAAAGCGCTGCTCGACCTGGTGCTGGCTACTGGGGAGGACCTAGTCGGCGACCTAGTGATCGATGGGAAGCTGGGTGACAGCAACCACGAGCTGATCACCTTCACCATCCGCCGAAAAGCTGGCAAGTCGGTCAGCAACACGCAAGTCCTTGACTTCAGGAAAGCCGACTTTGACAAGCTCAGGAGGCTTGTCAGTGAGGCCCTAAGGGACCATGACCGCAGGGAGAGGGGAGTTCAAGAAGAGTGGTTGCTCCTCAAGGGAGCGATCCTCAATGCACAAACTAAGTCTATTCCATCTCGGAGGAAAGGCAGCAAGTGGGCACAGCAGCCCCCCTGGCTCTCCAGGGACCTAGCAGACCTCCTGAGGCTAAAAAGAAAGGCCTACAAAGGATGGAGGATGGGAGTCACCTCCAAGGAGGATTATTCTGCACTGGTCCGGTCCTGTAGGGAGCAGACCAGGAAAGCCAAGGCTGCAACTGAACTCCAGCTAGCTTTGAGCATCAAGGACAATAAAAAGTCCTTTTTCAGATATGTGGGGAGCCGGAGGAAAAGCAGGGGCAACGTTGGACCCCTGCTGAACCAGATGGGGCAACTGACAACTGACGCCCAGGAAAAAGCCAACCTATTAAATAGGTACTTTGCGTCGGTCTTTCATCAGCCCCATGGGACGCCCGTGCCTGCTACAGGGCCGGGAAGTCCGGGTGAGGGTGATCCCCTGCCCTCCATTAATGCTGACTTTGTGAAGGAACATCTTGAGAAGCTGGATACCTTCAAGTCAGCCGGCCCTGACAATCTTCACCCCAGGGTACTCAAGGAGCTGGCGAGCATCATAGCCCAGCCTCTAGCGCGGATCTTTGAAAACTCTTGGCGCTCTGGTGTAGTGCCCGAAGACTGGAAGAAGGCCAATGTGGTGCCTATCTTCAAGAAAGGGAGGAAAGTGGATCCGGCTAACTATAGGCCCATCAGCCTGACTTCTATCCCGGGGAAGATCTTAGAAAAGTTTATTAAGGAGGCCATCCTTAATGGACTGGCCGACGCCAACATCTTAAGGGATAGCCAGCACGGGTTTGTTGCGGGTAGGTCTTGCTTGACCAATCTCATTTCCTTCTACGACCAGGTGACCTATCACCTGGACAAGGGAGATGAGATTGATGTCATATATCTTGACTTCAAAAAAGCCTTCCATCTGGTGTCCCATGATCGTCTCTTGGAGAAACTGGCCAATTGTCGCCTTGGGTCCCCCACGATCCACTGGCTGGAAAATTGGCTCCGGGGTCGGACCCAGAGGGTAGTAATTGATGGAAGTCACTCATCGTGGTGTCCTGTGACCAGTGGGGTCCCCCAGGGCTCTGTCCTTGGACCCATACTGTTCAACATCTTCATTAACGATGTGGACACTGGAGTCAGAAGCGGACTGGCCAAGTTCGCCGATGACACCAAACTTTGGGGCAAAGCATCCACGCCAGAAGACAGGCGGGTGATCCAGGCTGACCTGGACAGGCTCAGCAAGTGGACGGATGAGAATCTGATGGTGTTCAACGCTGATAAATGCAAGGTTCTCCACCTTGGGAAGAAAAACCCGCAGCATCCTTATAGGCTTGGCAGTGCTATGTTGGTTAGCACTATGGAAGAAAGAGACTTGGGGGTCATCATTGACCACAAGATGAACATGAGCCTGCAATGCGATGCTGCGGCTAGTAAAGCGACCAAAACGCTGGCTTGCATCCATAGATGCTTCTCAAGCAAATCCCGGGACGTCATTCTCCCCCTGTACTCGGCCTTAGTGCGGCCGCAGCTGGAGTACTGCGTCCAGTTTTGGGCTCCACAATTCAAAAAGGATGTGGAGAAGCTTGAGAGAGTCCAGAGAAGAGCCACGCGCATGATCAGGGGTCAGGGAAGCAGACCCTACGATGACAGGCTGAGAGCCCTGGGGCTCTTTAGCCTGGAAAAGCGCAGGCTCGGGGGTGATCTGATGACCACCTACAAGTTTATCAGGGGTGATCACCAGTATCTAGGGGAACGTTTGTTCATCAGAGCGCCCCAAGGGATGACGAGGACGAATGGTCACAAACTACTACAAGATCGTTTCAGGCTGGACATAAGG
Source organism: Alligator mississippiensis (assembly GCF_030867095.1). Taxonomy (NCBI): domain Eukaryota; kingdom Metazoa; phylum Chordata; order Crocodylia; family Alligatoridae; genus Alligator; species Alligator mississippiensis. Next base: position 39,565,619 of record NC_081833.1, on the reverse strand, counting down.
AAGAATTTCTTTACTGTCCGAGCCCCCAAGGTCTGGAACAGCCTGCCGCCGGAGGTTGTTCAAGCGCCTTCATTGAACACCTTCAAGATGAAACTGGATGCTTATCTTGCTGGGATCCTATGACCCCAGCTGACGTCCTGCCCTTTGGGCGGGGGGCTGGACTCGATGATCTTCTGAGGTCCCTTCCAGCCCTAATGTCTATGAAATCTATGAAATAATTTTGTGAACAATACTGTTAACTGGGGGGAGGCAGTGTAAGGGAGAAGGGGAAGCAGTTTGGCAACAGAGAAAGAAAAGGACCACTACCTTCCATTACAGCTTATGCAGCTCTGTACACCATGTTGCCAAACTCTAGAAGCAGAAATTCACCAAATGCTGTTCAACATGCAGAAGTTGCCAAATGCTGCTAAAGCGCCCTTCTAAAGCCATCACAAATAACACTGGGGAGTTTACCAAGTGCCACCCACAGTAAAGTGATGTGCCACAAACCCCTGCGGCATGGAACTCACCAAAAGTTGCTAGATCTAGCAAAAAAAAAAAAAAATCACTAAGTTGCCAATACTTAGTGAGGCTGGGCCTAACTGCAAAGAAGTCCATGGAAAACCAGGAGCAGACTCTTGGTGCCCCACCACAGCCCCAGTCACTCCTCTCTCAGCCAGGCCACCACACTGCATCTTTAATGCCCCATGCCAGGAACTTCCCTTCGCTGGACTGAGCTGGGGAGAAGGCAGGAGAGGTGGCGAGGCTTGTATGCCTGGGAAAGAAGGCCTTTGCCGCCAAGCCTGGGATCTTGGGAGCTCTGCACCCTGTGCCTCTGTACCAAGCCCCAACTAACTGAGCCCAGCACTCTCCATCCCCCTTTCTCCCACCTGGGGGGATGTAGTTGGGCACTTACATGCTCAGTCCCTGCTGCTGCTGCTGCCTTTACAACAGCTCCCCTGGCTCCATAGACAAGAGGTTGCTTCTTGCCTTTCCCACTGCCAGCCTCTGACTGTTACCGTGTTCCCTTAGCAACCAGGGCCTCCCAGCGTCAGCGCGGAGCCTTGGCTACAGGCCCTGTAGCTCCATGACAACCACTGGGACGCCAACAAGGGCTGCAACCCGAGGGAGGAAGAGGAGGAGGCTGGGGCTACAATGCCAGGTAGGGAGGGACAGTTTTTTAAAGGGCCTGATGCCCATATTATTTATGGTCACAAACAGTGATTGTTATTTGTGACAGCAGAGGCCCCAAACAGTGCACATCCCATTGATAAGATCCAGTCCTGCTCCAAGGAACTGGAAATCGAAACAGATGAAAGGAGTGCTATGCCCTTATGTGTGCAGGAGGGAAATTGAGGCAGAAGAAGATTCAGAGACTTGCCCAAAGCATCCAAGGAGTCTGTGCCAGAGTTGGGAATTGAACCCAGCTCTCCTGAGTGCCAGCCCCGTGCCAGAGCTAAGAAAATCTTATTCTCGTCTCATTGTAACAGATGGTGATTTGTTTCTAGTTCTTTAGCTTCCCCTCTGGTGTTGCATGGGAGCTACCAAGGATTTGGAGGAGAAAGGCTGTTTTGAGCAGGAGGTCCCAGTTATTAAACCCCACCCTTGCCTACAAAACTTGGAAGGGTGTGTGTGAGCACACATGCATGTACAGCTCTACATAGATGTCTTGAAAGATTTCCCAGAAGTATTTTCCAATGGCAAATATTATTAAATACCTGCACCTACTACAATCCAGGAACTTTATGAGCACTGTGGAGAAAAATCACCTTTGCCAGGGAGGGCTTAGTACTGAGAGGTTGTGCTCCACTGCAGAGAATGAACCCCTCCCAGTTTTCCATTCAGCATGGGGTTTCTTGCCAGACATCTCTGCTTTCATTTATTTCTACTAGCCATGCCCCAAGGGAAGAATGGCCTGTTTTCCTTCAGGTTAACACTTGGCTTGTTCCCTATGCTCACTGAGCTGCTTAAGAGTTAAAGAAGTCATTAGTTCCTACAGGGGAAAACTCAGACCTCTGAACTTGGGCAGTTGAAGCAGGAGGTGATCTTTAGATAATATCATCCAGCTCTGACAAACTGGACTTTTCATCAATAGAACTCAAAGCATTTTACAAAGGAAGTAAATAGTATCCCTGTTTTATAGATTGGGAATCAAAGATACAGGGCCTGGTGTTTTTAAAACATTCTCCTATGGGCATTGGCATTAAACAAATAATGCAGTATTTCATTATTATCGGATGCATTCTTTGAGACTTGGCAGGCTGTTGTTTGTAGGTACTACATGAAGAATGGTTTGGTTTTCTGAGATGAGCTACAGATTTAAAAAGCAAAGTACAGTCAGTATCTAGTCATTTAAAGTAAGGCTAAGAGGAAACCTGAAACTTGCAATGTTCCTACAGGAAATAACACACTGAGCAGTTTAGATTCATGGTCTCAGAAATAGAAAGTGTATCTGTGACTGAACAAAAGTTGAGTTAGTCTTGGGACTGCCACTTTCTTTGTGAAATCTTTATCCCACTGATGATCACAGCTAAAGTGCTGGATGCATTAGCTCCAGATTCCCCCTGAGCAAACCAAAGATATTACCTTCCAAAAAATCAAACATTAGCAAAGGTGGAAAGAAGTTGGGAGCTTTGTTGGTACTGTACAGATTCCTCTTTAGTGCTGGATCAATAAAGTATATAGAAGTATCTTACCATTCTGAGGAAGGGACAGCATGTCATTGATTCAGAAACACAAGATCCCCCTATTTGGATCAGGAGAAATTCCCTTTGGTGTTAAGGCCTGTGACCATGTTGCTGAGATACAGCTGGTCCATTTCTACCTATTAGAGACTGGTTATGCTAATAAACACCAGATAGTTTATTGCTATGTTAATCTTTGAAATCTGTGATAGTCCTAAATTAAAGCTTTCTGGAATCTTGTCACTAACCAGTCTGAGGAGGTTGATCCCTGGACATCCGGATCAAAAAAAAACACAAGCCTAGACTGCTTGGGCTAAACCAGGGGTGTCAAATACACCCAGCCCCAAGGTCAGGTCCAGACTGCAGGACTCCTCATGGGCCAGATTTGGACATGGAGGTGGTAGTGGTATGGGAGGTTTGCTAATGTAGCCACCACTTGCACCCACCACTGACATGCATGCCCAAAATAGCTCTGTATCCTAGATTTTGGCAGAGGACCCCTCCCACCTCACCCCTGAATTCTCAGCCCTTCTGGAAGCCAGAACAACACATCCAGGCAACATCAGCTCCACAGCCCTACAGGCCGTATGTTTGACATAACTGGGCTAAACCATTCATTCCTGCAACAGTAAATTCTCTGTATATTTTATCTTGACACTAGAGGGCACCACACATTTTGGTACTTTCAAATGCATCCTGATACTTTTATTTATGCCAATTGCAAAAAAATGTCCATTCTCCAGTTTAAAAGATCACAAAAATCAGAAGATGAGGAGGAGCCGAGTTTGAATAAGGTTCAAAGCTTGGCTATGAATAAGGATTGCCATGCAGGAAATCTTTTGTTTTAATCCTAAGAGAAAGTGGCTACTTAATCTTTCCATTAAGATGAATTTCCCTGAAAAATGATAATTTTTCAGATTCTCTCCATGTTTGTACATAAAGTCCTTGGGTTGCATTGTTTCTCTCTCTCTCTCTCTTTTTTTTTTTTTGCGTACATCATTTCAGACTCCATTATTTTTGCAGATGACATGCACTTTGGTGGAAGGAATCTCTCTAGGGTGGCCATCATAGAAAAATTTTCCAGTTTTCTCTTCAAGAGAAAAATAGAGGACATAAAGGTGTCCAGTTTCATATCAATAGAGGACAGAGGACAACTGGACTGTCCTCTATGGTGGCCACCCTAAATATATCATACTTTCAGGAGAGTGTGGATGTCAGTGGGGACATAGCACTGCAGGTGTACAGCTGTCAGTACTGTTCCCCCTCTGCCCTAGCAGTTATTTGATGAGTGGAAAGAGCTGCATCCAGAATGTACTGTACCCATTTTACTGCTGGTCTGCAGTTCTCTGTGCAGGGACGTAAAGTTTGCAAATTCTGCACAACCTATTTTTAAGTGACTATAGACATGAAGTTAACAACAGCAACAAAAAAAGCCTTTGAATTCCCTGCAGTTTTGGAAATGTGAACCTTGTTGTTATCTTACAGCCAAGAAGGTCCAACCAAAATCAAATTCTGTTGAACTAGGGAATGGGTAAACACATGGTAAGATACTGTGTCTTCCACAAAGGTATCATATGCAACTGGGAACAATTGACAAAGGCTGAGAGGAGAAGCAGAGGCACAGGCAGCAGAAGTGTCTTGTCCAAGGTCAGCACTGGAAAAAAGCAGGGAGTGGAACTCACCTCTCCAGACTTACAGGCTGGTGCATCTGCATTTGGATCCAGGTCCAAATGTCACAGACGAGCCTTCACTCCACAGTACCTGGAACCCAGATCTCAACTCAGTGGGCATGTCTATACTTGCCACTATGGTGCCATTGTTACTGTGCCATCATTTAGTACTTCCTTTTGGAAGTACTAAAAGATGGTGCAGTAACAGCTGATGCTGCACCATGAGCACCAACACATGGTTAGTTTTAGGCACTTGTCACTGTAGCAATGTACTATAAAATGGGGGAGATAGCTGCAGCGATGGGCACTGTAAGGGGCAATGTAGCTACAGCATCACGAGTTTTACCTGTGGATGCTATGTTGCTGTAGTGCATTGCTACAGTGACGTGACTTCACACGTACACGCATCCAGTATGCACTACACTCCCACAGTCAAAGCTCTTCCTGGGTTTAACTGGCCCTACAGGCTAGTGTGGTTAAGGCAAGCCTGTTACTGCAGCCAACAGTACACAACAGACTGATGCATCTAGCATCACATCTGGCTACCTCTGACCCTTCCCGCTCCCCCCCAGACTAAAAGGCCAAATACTCATTTGGTCACATGGGGGCAGCCTATGGCACAAGTGCAGAGTGGGACTTGAATACCTCTTAAGCTACAGCAAGATACTTTACTTGCTCCACTATCACACCTCATGTCCCACAGTGTAAGGGCTTAAATCACAGATTTATAGTTTACAGATGGAGGTAGATCTGTACTGGGAATTGCTCTTGGCACCCTTTGAAGAAGTGCAGAGAGTCAGTACAAAGCCACAGGGACCTAACTGTGCTGATGCACTGGCCAAGCCCTCCCTCCTTATTTAGATGAAGCCCAGCAGTCATTTCTGCAGCTCCTTTGTAGGGCTGCTGGCCTATTTTCCTGCCCCAGGAAGGTGACTTACATCAGTGTCTTGGTCCCTCTCCTCAGGGCACAGATTATTCATTCAAACAAAAACCTAGTAAAGTAACACAAACCAAAACTTTGCCCCTGACTCTTGCAGGCTGCAGGGACCCACAGGCAGGAACCATACCCTCTCCTGTGGCTGTCCTTTAAACAGAGGTTCCTCAAGCCTTTCACAGGCACTACCTGACCCCTTCAGAGTTGGGCTAATAACTTGGTTAGGCAAGTACTTAAACAATGCGCAGTAACTTGTGCTACTGTGCAGTACACTTGGCACACGGATTTTTAGTGATGCTTACTGAGCAGTAGCCTAATACTTACTACTGCACAGTAGCATATTAGCATGGCTTTTGCCCACCATGCTACTACATGTTTTTAGGCTACTGCACGGTTAGCATCGCTTGTAGGTGCACCCAGAAACATGAAGACATGGGGTTGACAAGGGGCAACATTGTATTCTATTCCCAGATTAACCTTTCCATTGCTAGAAAGAAATGAGAAAGGCAGCTTAGCTCACCTACATAGCAAGAATTTTTTTCAAGATAAGCTTTACACCATGCTAAGAGCACTGGCAAACTTGGTCTGGGATGGTTTCCCAAGGCAAGTAAGTTCTATACACAGAAACTCATGCCCAAGAAGTTGCCAGCACCCCAAGGAGCAGGCATTGTGAATATACTGCAACCTATTTAATATCTCAATACCATGTGGCAAAATCACGATGTAATTTGTCCTGTTTCTCATGTTCAGTGTGGGAATGCAAAGGTAGGAAAGGTTTCAGGTCAGGACTGCAGCAGAGGTATGGGGGCAAGGAAATTTGCTGCAGCTTCTTCCTGGCTGTTGTGAGGCTCCATTGAAAATGGATATTGGTATCTCATTATCAACAGAGGAGTATTTACCAACAGGAGCAAACCACAGCAGGTATTTTGTAGGGCTGTGAGAAGCTTCGGTAGCCAATTTGATTCGGAGAAGATTTGGCCCAATTCAGCAGCCAGATCTCCGAATCCAAATCGAATTGGGAGACCCATTAAAATCTCCAAACCAAATCAGAAGCGTCCAAATCTATTTAGAGAGATTTGGCACCAATTTGGAGATTCGGCCATAGCCTAAGCAGGCAGCAATCCTAGAGAATGCTGGATACAGCTGCCTCCAGCTGGTAAGTCTGTTGTGGTGGGCCGAGGGGGTAGTGAAGGGCTGTGTGGGGTGCGGGCAGATCAACACCCTCACAGGGAGGGAGGTATTGGGGCTGGGGCTTGGACAAGCTGCCTAGCTGGGGTGCTGAGGGCATGGGATTCGGGGAGGGGGGCTCCTGCCACCGGTCTGGGAGGGCATGGGAGTGGGCACATGCCCCTGGATCTGTGCAGGGTGGGCTGGGCCAGGCTGCACTCTGGGAGGCTAGCCCCAGCCACCTACCACCAGGCTGTACTCCACGGGCAGGGTGGAACCAGCACTGCACTCTGGGCAGCTAGCCCCAGCCGCAGCCCAGAGTACAGCCCTGGCTCCACCCGCCCCGCAGAGCGCAATAGAGCGGGGCCTATGTCTGCACCCACCTTAAAGCTCCCTATAGCCCCTGCTGTTGGCCCCTCCCCGATCCAGGAGCACATGCCCACCCCCTTGCCCTGCTGCTGCTTGCCCAGCCAGGACGTGACAGGGTGAAGCTGTGGCTTGTCCGGGAGGCATGGGGAGGCTGGGAGAGCGGCAGGAGGGCAAAGTCCCTGCTCCCAGTGCCTTCCACCACCTGTCCGGAGTGCAGCCCAGTCCAGCCCACCCTGCGCAGATCCAGGGACACACGCCTGCTCCCATGCCCTCCTGGACCAGCAGCGTGTGGCAGCTTGCAGTGGCGGGAGCCCCCTTCCCCAAGTCCTGCACCTCCCCACCCCCAATCCCTCCCTTGCTGTGGGGGTGTTGATCTGCCCCCCCATCACGTCCCTTCCCTCCCCACTCCACCCACCACAACAGACTTACCAGCTGAAGGCAGCTGTGTCTAGCATCCTCGAGGACTGCTGCCTGTTTAGTCTATGGCCGAATCTCCAAATCAGCGCCAAATCTTTGGAGTTGAATCAGCTGAATTGAATCGGGACACTGATTTGAGTCACCGAATCAAATTGCTGCCCTCTGAATCGGCCAAATATGAATCAAATACTTGCCACAGGCCTAGTATTTTGGTAAAAAGGATGTTTTGTTTTACTGCTTTCTTATCAGGGTAAGAAATGCACAGGGATAGGCACATACACAGAAGATGCCCTACAGCCAGCATCACAGCTTCAAATGATAGATAAAATAGGGCTGGAAGGGAACTCAGGAGGCCATCTACTACAATCACCTTATCAAGGCAGAAATACTTCTGTTTAACCCATCCCAGATACATATCCATTTAACATATACTTAAAAACTTTCAACAAGAGACACTCCACAAGGTCCCTGGGTAATCAGTTCCAGTGCTTGGCCATCTTCAACAGGGAGTTGAACCTGGCTCTTCCACATCCCAATTCACTGTTCTATCCATCAGTATGCATACCTGCACATCATACTTTAGAGTAGATTATGCTAGCTATCTCCAAGGATACAAACTTGACTAGGAGAACAGGATGAACTGGTAGGAATGGGCTGGATCAATTTGCATGGGTGTGGCTGGCCTATTACCAGGGTTGCTCAACCACCAGTCTACAGATCAGATCTGGTCAACAGAGGCATGTAATTTGGTGCACAGTGTTTCCCCCAGGTCCAAAATTTTGGCAGGGGGAGGAAGACAGGGAAGAAGCAGCAACAATGTTAATTGCTGCTCCCCAGCTGCCAAATTTCTGTCTGGTGGGGAGCCTCTGCATGACCCTACATACTAGACTTGGCATATAGAGTGGTACATGGCTGATCTGGGTGTGCAGGGTGGCATGGGGCCTGATCCCAGTGTACAAGACTGGGCCAAGGTGGTAAGGGGCCTGATCAGGGTACATAAGGCCAGGTGAGGGCAGCACAGCCCCGATCAGGGCACATGGGGCCTATTCCAGGTGCCCAAGGCCAGGCAGTGGCAGCATAGGCCCAATCTAGGCCCCATCCAGCCAAGGCCACATGGGCCTGATCCAGATACACAGAGCCAGGCAGAGGCAGCACAGGGCCCAATACAGCTCATGGACTGGCCCCATGGCATTCATCAGCCCACGGAGCGAAACAATTGTGCACCACTGGGTGCATCTACACATGTGTTTACTCTGGCCAAAATTTACTCTGGTGTAAACTAGAAAAAGGGATTTTGGGCAGATGTCTACATGTGGGATTAGGGAGAAAATTTGCAACTAGTTCCCTATAGCTCTACAATGTGGCACCAATAGCGGGGCTCCAGGCTCCCCCTGGGTGCTAGCCCAGAGGCTGGCAGGGAGCACTGGGCCAGGAGAGAGCTCTCTCCTGGCCCTGGGTGGCTGCCTGCTGCTGGGGCGGGGAAAAATTTCCCCCTGCCCTGGCAGCAGGGAGCCCTGATCAGCAGCACAGGGCTTAGAAAAAGCTGCAGGGGAGGGGCAGGTCCCAGCCCTCTGCCCCAATCTGCCAGTGGAGCAGCTAGCAGATTGGGGCAGGGGGTTAGTGTAGAGAAGTCTACATATGCAGCCCAGAACTGGCTGGGGTTTGCCCCAAACAGGACAATTCCCAACCACCTCCTGGCTGCATGCATTTCCTCTTGGAGCCTGGGAACTGTCTCAGTCAGGAATAGGTCTCAGGCTGGGCCAGGAATTGTTCCCCGCTGCTGGAGGCAGAGCAAGGAGACATGGTCCTCACCTGGGCATGCAGGGCTGGGGCTGGGAAGCTTGTCCATCAGTACAGAGCTAAGGGGGGTGGGGGGGGACCAGGCTGGGGAACAAGCTCCCACCAGCAGGGAGCTCCCGGTGCCAGCTCCATGACCACGGGACTGCTGCTGAGAGATGTTTATCTCCAAGCCTGAGCTCTGCAGTTGCAGGGCTCAGGCTGGGAGATGCTCATCTCCCAGCATGAGCTCCATGATCATGGGACTTGGGCTAGGAGACCCTTATTTCCCAGCCCAAGCCGCACAACAGCAGAGCTCAGGCTGGGAGATAAGGATCTCCCACAGCCCCTGCTCCTCAATCACGATTTTGGAGCAGTGGGCTTGGAGGTCCCTGCCCAGGCTCCTGTGGTGAAGCCCACCCCAGCAGCAGGGAGCTATCTCCCTACCCCCTGGTGGACAGCTGACTAGGAACAGATTTTGTTCCTGGTCAGGCATCTATACAAGCTCTATGATGCTGTTACTAATCCTGAGTAAATTTGCTACTTGCATTTGCAGGTAGCAAATTTACTCGGGAATAGGGAGGTTTACTGTGAAGTAAGCATATGCATGTGTAGACACACATGCTTATTTCGCTGTAAACTATGCTAATGTGAAGTTAAGCATCTTGCCCACTGTGTCACACCACGAGGAGGCAAAAGGAGCATCTTCTGTTATACCAGTACAGAGTTTAGTATAAATGTATTTTGTGATTCCACGAGAGATGGTTATACTGCTCAGGTGGGTACAGGTATAAATACCATCTACTCCCACCACTGCAATAGTACTACACAGGAAAGGGTCCAATGCATCAGTAAATGGAAGATACTGTTGAACCTAACCTGAAATAATTTTAAATGCCACCCAAATATTTACCGCTGAAGTGGGAAACTGAGAATTATCCCTCCCCCTACTAAAATGTAATAAAAGAACAGAAAAATAATGATCAATAATTCTCAACATTTCTGTCCTTTTTTTTTTTATTTATGAAAAAAAAAAAATCTCACAGCTACTTTTTGAAAAACATTCACCAACAAGTTGCCCTCTTGTGAGCAATGCAATCTCACTCTGCATGAGAGAACATTGATTTTTTGCTAGTACAGTTCCTTACTGTGTTTGGTCTCTCTTCTTAAATGCTATGCCGGGAATCAATTTAGTTTTTTCATCCCCTATTTACCTTTCATCAAGGTAAGTGCTCTGTCTGGCTCAGTTTAATACATGATAGTGGCCATTTTTATGACTTGTTCCTTTGAAGACTCTGACATGGCATGCATAACCAAGGCATTGCAAAGAAGTGCCAACTTTCTTTCTATATCGTATGTACTTTCCCTTTAGCTGGAGAAAGGTTCCTTGGCTGCCTATACACATGCTTGGAGGTGAGGGACATGGGCGTTTTAATTAGAGAGGTTCTTGGACAGCCGCTCTAATTAACATAGCTCACCATCATATGTATTAAGCCCCCCTGCTTTTCAAAATGGCTGTGGATGCACTTTAGGGCTGTGCAAAGTTTTGCCGGCTGTTTTGACTTGTTTCGAGCTCAAAACATCAAAATGAAATGAAGGGCTTCAAAACAGCCTCAAAATGAAATGAGGGCAGTTGAAACACTTTGAAAGTTTCAAAATGTTTCGTGTTTCAAAGCTCAAGCTGGGATTGCCAGCAGGGAAACAAAAAATAAGGAGAGGGAGGGGGAAAGGAGTGCTCTCATATTGACTATAGCTGGCCAGTGACTGATCCTTCCCTGAGGTCCCTTCCAATCCCAGCGCTCCGGGGGAGGGATGGAAAAACAGCATAAAAAGGCAGCATTGTTGAAACTGCCCTGCTTTCTGCAGGTTGGTCAAGCAAGACCTGCCAGTCACAAAGCCATTTTGGCTGGTATTCAGAAGCTTGCCTTCTGTTAGTCAGGCATTGATGGATCCCTTGACAATTTTCTCCAGGATTTTTCCAGGGACAGACATCAGACTGATTGGACTACAATTCTCCGGGTCATCCCTCCTCCCTTCCTTGTAGATACGGACCATGTTGGCTCTTTTCTAGTCATCTGGGACCTCGCCCAAGCGCCACAATTTTTCAAATATTTCTGCCAAGGGGGATGCAATGTTGTCTGCCAGCTCCTTCAAGACTCTCAGGCGCATTCCATTTGGGCCTGCGGACTTGTGAATGTCCAAGTTCTCAAGGTGTTCCATCACCTGATCCACATCGATTTTGGGCCTATTGCTCACTCTTGGAGTTTGTGCCATTCCTGACAGCATGATCCTCCTGGGAGGGTGAAAAAACTGATGCAAAAACGTAATTTAGGAGATTGGCCCTTTCTTGCACATCAGATGTCAGTTGCCCCATTGGATCTCTCAGGGGCCCTATGCTATCTTTGTTCTTCTTCCCTTGTATGTGAAGAAGGACTTCTTGTTGTCCTCGATTCCCATAGCTAGCCTAAGTCCAGTTTGTGCCTTGGCTTTTCTCAACCGCTCTCTACAGGTGCGGGTGAGTGCAGAGTAATCCTTCCTGTTTTCCAGCTAGTGTAGGCTACTCTTTTGAGCTAAATGAGGTCCAGCAGTTCCTTATTTAGCCATGGGGGCTTCCTTGCCTGTTGACTGCATTTCTTGCAAGATGGTATGGTTTTGACCTGTACTCAAGAATTATGTTTTTGAGACCTGACCATTCCTCATGTGCTTCCTTTTCGGGAGGTATGGCCTCTAACTGCCTGACTGACCAATTCTCTCAGTTTTTTGCAAAAAAGTCAGCCTTCCCAAAGTTAAGGACTTCTGTTGTACTGAGGGGCTTGCCTGCTCTTTGATTAACTAAGAAGGTGACCAATTCATGGTCACTATGACCAAGCTTCCGCCCAATCCACAGATCACACACCAGGTCCTCCCCTTTGGCCAGGACCAGATCAAGCAATGCCTCTCCCCTAGTCAGCCCATAGACCTCCTGGGTTAGGCAGAGGTCATTGATGCATGTGAGAGAGCTACGCAACCTGTCAGATTTGGCCATGCACTCAACCCAAGAGATGCGAGGAAAGTTGAAGTCCAACATGACGATCATGCATCAGGAGTGCGTGGCTTTGACCAGTTCCCTATTGAATTCCCGATCTAGGTCTTCCTTTTGGTGGGGAGGTCAATAGTGGACTCCTATAAGTAAGTCACCCTCCCCATGTCCTCCCCATATCTTGACCCGGAGGGTCTCAAGACACCCTTCCTGCTTTGGAAACTCAATCTGCAGGGAGGTGAGCTGATCCTTGATATAGAGAGCAACACCCCCACCCCTCTTCCCCACACAGTCTATCCTATAGAAGGGGAGGTATCAGTGCCCCCAAACTCAGCTGCCTCCAGTCTTGCTAGGCAGCCTCTGTATGGAGCCAGGGGCTTCGTCCGAGTGGAGGCTGGGGCCGAGGTCCTGCCTGGGTGGGGGCAGGGACCGCAGGCTCTATTTGGGTATAAGCCAGAACCATGGGCTCCGTGTGGGTGGAGACCCCAGTGGAGTCAGGGCAGGGGGGAGCCTCGGGATGCAACGTGTCCCACCCACCATGGTCCTTGTAGTAGTCAGGCTACTACTGTGCAGACCCTTGGCTATGACACAGTGCCTGGGGCCTTTTGCCCTCCTGATCACCCTTCTGCACAAACTCCCGCACTAACTTGCACACCAGGCAGACAAGCACACCTGTTGGCACATCCTATGAGGGCTAAGCTTGTTCCGGCTCTAGGCTGGGAGCATAATGATAACATGGATGCCATCTGCGAGGCATGGGCTGCAGTGTAGGGAAGTTTGGAGCTGCAGATAACAGCCCCTGACATCAGGGCATGTAATGGGCACTCTCCTGCATTTTAACACCCATTTTGAGAGCAGCAAAATTGTAGCAGGTAAGATTGGGCGGACTGCCCCATAGACAGGTGGGCGGGCCAGCATGAGACTCAGCCCCGAGCTTGCCCCCTGTCACATGAGGGAACTTCAGAGCCAAATGGAGAGCTTCCAGGGGATCAGTGTTCCTGGCTGAGGCAATCCACTATCATCAGATGTGCAGGCATTGGTGAGGCAGCTGAAGGAGGGCATCAGGAAACAGCTTGATCCCTTGTGGTCCAGTACGCGTTGCATGCTGGCCACCCTGTGTGACCCGAGGGTGAAGGGCAGCATATGCAGCACACAAAGTCTGAATCAGTGGATGGAGGTGCTCGTGAAGGGAGTCAGGGAGGCAGAAAACAGGAAAGGTGGGGGGACATGCAAGAGGGGGATCCACTGTCCCATGCTAGCACACCATCCAGTCTCCTCCTTCACCATAGGCACGGCCAATGTGAGCCAAGGGCATGGCTTCCATGGTGGGGTCCAGAGGCACCAGACCCCACCATCAGGCAGGTAGCACTCAGGTCTTGGTGACTGCCTATCTTGCCAAGGATGTTGAACCACTGCTGTGCAACCCATTGACCTACTGGGCAAGCTGCAGCCAGATGTGGCAGGATCTGGCCATAGTTGTTCGTGAACACCTGTCCTGTCCAACGACCAGTGTTCTGAGCGACGGGGTGTTCAGCATTGCTGTGAATGTTGTGACACCCCACCACACCTGCTTGGATCCTGGTTTGGTGGAGCAGGTGGTGTTCCTCAAGACGAATCTCCTGCTGTTGGGGTTCCTCAAGCTCCAGGTGCAGATGGAGTGAATGCCACCCTCCTCACTCCATCCGCACCAATTTCCTTTTTTCATTTTTTAAAAGCCATTTAATGCCCCACTCTCAGAGCTGGAGGGGGCACTCACTGCATCACCAGTCAGCAGGGGAAGAACATGTCCCTGCTGAGCTTCCGTATCAGGACAAACTTGGAGGTATGGCCAAGGACTGTGCGGAAGGAGGAGCCCCAGGTCCCAGGCATGACCACTATAACTACACTCTGCCAGAATCAAGGAGGCCTGGTGGGTCTGTTGGTGGTGCAGCAGCCCCAGGAAAATGTTAGGACCAAGCATCCCCCTGATGAAAGATGGGTAGAAGATGCCATAACCTTCAGCTACCATACATACTCTCACAGCCCTGGCTGGGGAAAGCTCATACTTGTCACATCTTTGACAGGCCTGAAGCTTGTTGATTGCAGTGGAGTTGTGGGGCTCCAGGTGAGCTCAGTTTAGCTGCCTGGGATGCCAGCTTTTGGGTTGAAAAACCCTCTGTCAGGCTGAGGAAACACCTGCAGTTAGGGGGGGTGGGGGTGGTTCCTGGATGGAAGGAATAGTAAAGCATAAGCCAGAGGCTGGCATGCAATGCAGGCAAGAAAGCCAGTCAGTGAAAATGGAAATGGAGGAGTCAGGGGGTGAGGGACAGGGGTAAGGGGATGTAGCAGTGCAGGTAAAAGTGGAGAGGTACCTGGGGAGTCAGATGTCTGGCAGGTTGTGTGTCATAAATCCAACGTCAATATTGAGTCCATGAGTTTCACTCCCTGAGTTTGAGTCACTGTTGCACATCTGACTCCTCTGGCTTCTTTATTATTCCTTCCATCCAGGAACAACACACACACACACACACACACACACACACACACACGCACACACCAACTACAGGTGCTTCCTCAGCCTGAAACAGGGTTTTTCAACTTGAAACCTTGCTAAGATATATTTTTGTAACTAACTATTCAGTTGGTCTGCTAAAACATACTAGATTAGATTAACCCAAAGGAAAGGACCTTGTCTGCCAGTGCCATGTCCTTAGACCAATACTCCTAGCACCTGACTAGAAAGACGTAGGACCCTGGGCACATCTAAGCCCCAGGGCTGGGGCTGGCAGCAAAAGTTCTCTGGCAGCTGCTGGAGAAGAAGCTTCTGCAGGAAAGGAAAGAAAGGCCCTAGTCTGTGCCAGTTTGTCTCCTTGAGATGCTGCTGATGCTACTGTGCTGCTTACTAAGTTATTACCTGTTGTCATTTAAAGTGGTGGACTGGACTGAGGCTGTAGGGGAGGAGGAGACCTCATTGGGGCACACTGCCATGTCATGTAGAGGGCCCAGGGCCAGTGAGGGTGTGCCTTAATGCACACTGTCAGCCATATCATGAGTTTTGCTTGTCAGCAGCCTGAGGTGCAGTCCCAGAAACCCCTGCACCTCTCTCTTTGAAGCTGGACAGGCTTTGTGGCCTCAGCAGGGGGCTAGCATGCCTGCAAGTTTCATCCGAATCAGGCAAGAAATGACAAAGTTATAGGCAGCTTCATGCTTCCCCGTTATAGTCTATGAGTGAAACGTCGAAACAATTTCAATGAAACGAAACAGAACAGCAGTTTTGAAATGAAACGAAACTCAAAATGAAACACTGTCCTGTTGGGAAGTCAAAACGAGAGTTGAAATGGAATAGTGCTGTTTCGCACAGCCTTAATGTGCTTTAACTAAAGCTCATTCAATGATATTTAATTAAAAGCATCCCATTGGCCATTTTGAAATGTGGGGGGACCTGACAGTGAGGCAATGCTGGAAGATTCTAATTAGGACGCTCAATACTTTCTAATTAGAACACAAAGAGGCTTGTCTATAGACAACCATTATTTACAGCTGCCATATTCCAGTTCAGGCACTGCTGTATTTTCTCCATGACACCCGATGTTTTCTTCCTATGTTTTTATTCCTTTATTGATATAGTGGAATTTTATAAAAAATTCTAAAGAACTTTGATTCATTAAAAGAAAAATGTACAAACCTCCAGTCATGAAAAATAGTTCAAGGAGAATCCTTTATGTTGTTGGGCAAAACGAGAAAGTCAGCAATTATCTGAAGAAAATACCACATGGGCATGCAGAACAGCATGGAGAAGGGATGAATACAAATGATGGTTTGAGCAATAGGCTTAGCCAGAGGCCACAGTTCATTCTGGGACTAAAGCAGGTATTTAACTTTAAACTAGCCAGTAGCTCTATGGACTTGAAAAGAGTGGTTCACAAGACCATGAAACAAGGCATGTTGACTTCGTGTTCTTAAGTTTCTTGCTGAAAAGATGCCATCAAGCACATATAAGATTCCTTTTAGGCTAAGTGCAGACATTTGTGGGGTTAGGGAGAGGTTAGATTGTGCCAAAAATGGCTACCTGGTCTAAGGTAAGTTGGGATTTGGGGGGGGGGGGGGAAAATAGCAGAATCCACAGACGAACTGTGGGGGGTAAAGGCAGCATCTGTGGGAGCAATCAAGGGAGACAGGCAGCATTCATGATCCAGACAGGAGTGATCCAGGGGGGCAGGCAGCATCCCTGGGGGCTTGCTGGGGCCCAGAAGGGTTTGGCCAGATCAGGAGGGCTTGCAGGGTCTGCATGGGAGAGAAGGAGGAACCAGGTGCTATTTTTAGCTCCTCAATCCCCAACTGCAATCCTACCCTCCCCCTTTCTTCCTGCCCCTTCCCCCACAGATACTTTCTTCCTGGACTCCTGGCAATGGTGAACGCTGATAAAACAAGCACACTGGAGCGACTTGTGGAATGGGGGGGTTGGGGAAGAGGGGAGTGGCACAAGGGTCTGGGAGGCTAAAAATAGCCTGGTGCCAGGGGGGTGGATAGTAAGAAGTGCAGTCCAGGGATTGGGGCAAGCAGCTGGGTTTTTCCAGCCTTGAGGATGTGCAGGTAACTGTATACAAGTTCCATCCACCCATCTAACCTAGATCAATGAAGTTCGAGTGCACGTAGATCCAGATCTATTGTAGATTGGGTTCTGCCATTTTATACCATCTGTGTGTGCAGAACTTTGGTACTGTTATGGGTTTAGACTGATTTCCAATTGCTGATATTGGGTCTAAGCATAAGGTCTGTACCTGGGTGAACTCTTAGATTGGGTGGCCATTTTAACCTGGTCTAACCTCCCCCTAAACTCCGACTTGTCTGCACTTAGCCTTAGTGACTAAACCACAGACTCTACGCCCAGTGTAACATTGCTCAAGTCAACTCCTCATTGACTTTCACTCAGTCTGGGATCATAGATTTCATAGACATTAGGGCTGGAATGGACCTCGGAAGATCGAGTCCAGCCCCCTGCCCCAGGGGCAGGAAGTCAGCAGGGATCATAGGATCCCAGCAAGATAAGTATCCAAATGTCTTTTGAAGGCCTTCAGAGTAGGTGCTTGAACCACCTTTGGTGGCAATCTATTCCAAACCTTGGGGGCTCAGACAGTAAAGAAGTTCTTCCTTATGTTCAGCCTGAAACAGTCATAGAGGAGTTTCTGACCATTCAACCTTGTCATTCCTTGGGGTACTCTGGTGAACAGACGTTCCCCCAGATCCTGGTAAGCACCCCTGATAAACTTATAGGTGGCCACCAGATCACCCCGAGCCTGCACTTTTCCAGGCTGAAGAGTCCCATGGCTCTCAGCCTCTCTTCATAAGGTCTGTTTTCCTGACCTCTGATCATGCGTGTGGCTCTCCTCTGCACTCTCTCAAGCTTCTCCATAACCTTTTTGAATTGTGGAGCCCAAAACTGGACACAGTACTCCAGCTGTGGCCTCACCAAGGCTGAGTACAACGGGAGAATGACGTCTTGAGTTTTACTTGAACGGCATCTGTGGATGCAAGCAAATATTTTGTTTGCTTTACTAGCAGCAATATCACATTGCAGGCTCATGTGCATCTTGTGGTCAATCATGACCCCCAAGTTCCTTTCATCTGTAGTGCTAGCCAGCGTAGCACTTCCTAGCTTATAAGCATGCTGCAGGTTTTTCTTCCCAAGGTGGAGAACCTTGCACTTTTTGGTGTTAAACACCATCAGGTTCTTGTCCACCCATTTCCTGAGCCTGTCAAAGTCAGCCTGGATCACCCTCCTTGTCCTCAGGTGTGGACGCTTTACCCCAGAGTTTGGCGTCATCGGCAAACTTGGCCAGTCCACTTCTGATACCAACATCCACATCATTAGTGAAGATGGTAAATAGTATAGGCCCAAGGACAGAGCCTTGGGGGACCCCACTGGTCACAGGGCACCACAACGATTGACTTCTGTCAACCACCACCCTCAGGCCTACAAAACACAAGAAATGCTCCTTGAGCTAAAAAACTAATGATTGGAGCTATGAGTAGGTAGCAGGCTGTCCTACAGCATGATCAAGTTCCTACTTAAGTCAGTAGAAAGGCCACAATGGGACCATGATGCAAAAGCTCCTGTGTGCTCCCCTCAGCAATAGTGCAGGTGCCTCTATTAGTCTAGCCCTACCTCATTACACTGTTGCACTATCAGATTGTACTGTGGTTCTGGAGCAGAGGAATTTTAGGAAAGAAAGATGAAAATAAATGGGAGAGAAAAAAAACAAGAACTAGGAAAAAGAGGAAAAAAAACCACCCATGCAGCATACATTTCAGTCTGAGTTTGCATGACAGCCTGACAAGACTAAGTGACAACAGAGGCTGTAGAGCACCTTAGAGTATTTTACAACTGGTCTTATGAAAGCAGCAGTCTGTTTTACTTATCAATTGTGGAGCACTTAATAAATGGCTTTTTTCCCCAGTCATTGCAATACAACCTGGTGTGATGCTCAGGTGTATCCAGAATCCATACACCTGCTTTCTAATTGGAAGTCAGTTTTCCAGCTGCTATACAATGAGTTCATGTTACTTCACCACAATATAATACACATTGCTACAGTCAGAAATTAGAGTTTCAAAATTGCTGCAAAGTAAAACTGCATATATACACATTTAAAATTCTCAAGGGAGCGCAGTTCCCAGTTTCAGATAATTGCTTTTATCCAAGTAATATCTCCAAGGTAGAAAAGGAAAAAAAAATTAACTTGTTCCCTTGCTCAGGGAGTCCTTAAACGGTCACCATGTTTTTCTCTAATTTACTTCCTCTTACCTCTGCAGATTAGACACAAGCAGTATCTGCAAGATGGTACTAAACCACCTAGATACTAGGGCTGTGCAAAGCTTCAGTTCCTGATTCAGTTCGGTGGAGATTTGGCCAGATTCACTGGCCAAATCTTTGAATCAAATCTGAGGACCCTTTAATCTCTCTGAATTGAATTGGAACCCTTTGAATCAATTTGGAAAGATTCAGAGATTCAGACACAGACACAGCTTTAAATGTTTTTTCTGCATACCTCATGGTACCAAGTGGATTGTGAATGTTGCAATGTTGGGGCACATGGAGTGTCCCACAGCAGTGCAGGGGGCTCCCCCATGTCCTGCCCTGGCTCAGTGACTGGTGCCTCCTGGGTTGGGGGGGCACCTGGGGTCCCCCTGTGACCAATTGCCGAGTTGGGCAAGTGCAGGGGGTGGGGGGGTACAGCACACTCCCCGGCAGACCCAGAAGTTTCATAGTTGGTAGGGTCGGAAGGGACCCGAGGAGATCATCTAGTCTGACCCCATGCCGTGGCAGGAAAGAGTACTGGGGTCAAACGACCCCTGCCAGATGTTTGTCCAACCTTTTTTTAAAGATCCCCAGGGTAGGGGCCAGCACCACTTTTCTTGGAAGTTGGTTCCAGGTCCTAGCTGCCCTGACAGTGAAATAGCCCCTCCTAATGTCTAGCCTGACACTACCCTCCGCTAGCTTGTGTCCGTTGTTTCTTGCAACTCCCAGGAGTGCTCGGTGGAACAGGGACTCTCCCAATGCCTGCTGGTCCCCTTTGCCTAGTTTGTAGACTGCCACTAGATCCCCCCCTCAGCCTTCTCTTTTGGAGGCTGAACAGGTTCAGGTCCCTCGGCCTCTCCTCATAGGGCCTGCCTTGCATCATGTGGGTGGCCCTCCTTTGGACCCTCTCCATATTGGCCACATCCCTCCTGAAGCACGGCGCCCAGAACTGGACATAGTACTCCAGCTGCGGCCTGACCAGTGTTGCATAGAGAGGGGAGGATCACCTCCTTGGACCTGCTTGAGCTGCATCTGTGGATACACGACAAGGTATGGTTGGCCTTCCTGACTGCGTCCCCACTTTGTTGGCCCATGTTCATTGTGGCATCAATGATGACTCCAAGATCCTTTTCTGTCTCGACACTGGTGAGAAGGGAGTTCCCCAGCCTGTAGGTATGCTGCTGGTTCTTCCTCCCCAGGTACATTACCCTGCACTTGTCAGTGTTGAACCCCATCCTGTTCACAGGGGTGGGCCAATGAAACCCGTCTAGATCCACTTGCAGCCTGTTCCTTCCTACTAGCGTGCCCACTTCCCCCCACATCTTAGTGTCATCTGCGAATCTGAACAGGGTGCTTTCTACCCCCTCGCCCAAGTCACTGATGAAGATGTTGAATAGTGCGGGCCTGAGGACCGAGCCCTGGGGAACCCCACTGCCCACATCCCTCCAGGTCGAATAAGACCCATCCACCACCGCCCTCTGGGTGCGGCCCACCAGCCAGTTAGTGACCCATCTGACCGTGTAGGCATCAACACCACTGTCTCCTAGTTTCTTACTAAGGATGGTGTGAGAGACCGTGTCGAAGGCCTTCCTGAAGTCCAGAAAGAATATATCCACTGCCCTACTTCACTGTCAGGGTGGCTAGGATCTGGAACCAACTTCCAAGAGAAGTGGTGCTGGCTCCTACCCTGGGGGTCTTTAAGAGGAGGCTAGATGAACACCTTGCTGGGGTCGTTTGACCCCAGTGCTCTTTCCTGCCATGGCAGGGGGTCGGACTTGATGATCTGCTCAGGTCCCTTCCGACCCTACAAACTATGAAACTATGGCCCTTCCTGGGCATCTGCCAGGATAATTCTTTTGAAAAGCTTCCCCAGGACTGAGGCAAGACTCACGGGCCTATAGTTTTCTGGGTCCTCCTTCCTCCCTTTTTTGAAGATGGGGACCACATTGGCCCTTTTCCAGTCCTCCGGCACATTGCCCGAGCACCATATGTGTTTGTAGAGCTGTGCCAGAGGTCCTGCAATGACCCCTGCTAGTTCCTTCAGCATTCTGGGGTAGAGATCATCAGGACCTGCAGATTTAAATACATCTAGTCCCTCCAGAAGTTCCCTGACAAGGTCCTCATTAACCCTAGGCCTGGATGTGCCACCCTCAGGGGTGCCAGTGGGGGAGATATCTGGGTCCCTCCTCAGAAATACGGAGGCAAAGAAATTGTTGAATATGTCAGCTTTACCGTCAGGTGAGACGACCAGATTTCCTAACGTGGGGCCTCTGCAGGACACGCTACCTGGGCCCTTCTTTTTCCCCCCCTATGTATTTGAAAAAGAACTTCTTGTTGTCCTTGATCTGGGTCGCTAGTCCCAGCTCCATTTCCGCCTTGGCCTTCCTGACCACCCCCCTACATTCACGAGCTACTTAGGTATAGCCTTCTCTTGTGATGGCCCCTCCCTTCCAACGGGTGTACGCCTCCTTTTTTGTTTGGAGACGTTCCCGGATGCTTTTGGTGAGCCTTGGGGGCCTTTGTGCCTTCTTGCCCCCTTTGACTCGTGTAGGGATTACTTCCCTTTGAGTTTGGAGGATTGTCTCCTTAAGGAACGACCACTCCTCCTGGACACAACTCCCTCCTGCTCTGGGACCTCAGTGCTTCCCCCACTAGTTTTCTCACCTCGTTAAAGTCCGCCCTCTTGAAGTCGAGGGCTGCTGCCTTGTTGGAGGCTTTCGCCACCTTGTGCTGGATGGTGAATTCCAGCAGACGATGATTGCCATCTCCCAGGTGGTCGAGCACCTGCAGACCCCGTATCAGGTCATCGCCTGTGGCCAGGACCAAATCCAACAAGGCGTCTCCCCTGGTGGGGCTGTGTACCTCCTGGGTTAGATGGAGGTCCTTGTCACAGGGCACCCCAGTGCCTGCTCCTAGAGAGGAGAAACTGCCAGGGAGAGAGCCCTGGCAGGGCCAATTGAGCACAGCTGCGGGTTGCCGGAGCAATTAAGCGGAGCCAGCTGCCTGTAGGGGGCAGGGCCTCGCCCTTATGAAGCCCAGGGCTGAAGCCAGGCTAGCAGTTCTCTGCCAGCAGCCTGGGAGGCAGGAGCTCTGGGAGTGAGGATGTGGAAAGGAGCCTAGCAGCAAGTACCATGGTCATATGGAGCAATGTTGTTATGGCCATAGGGCTTCGGGTTTGAGTTATAGCCAGACGGCTTGAGCTTGCATTTGTGTTACAGCCTAGGGGCTTGTGGGTTTGCTTTGACGTTGTGATATTACACCCGGAGGCTTGGGTGAGGCTGTAGGGGTTGGAGGAGGCCTCAATCACAGGGACCCCAAAGAGTGTGGGGTGCCCTAGCGCCACGAGGGTGCATTATTGTCATAGCGCCAGGGAAGGCACAGCTCGCACGCCAGTGCGCGAGCAACTGGTGGCGAGGAGCGCGGCCAGTGGGTCGCGGGCACAACCGGTAGGTTGCAGACAGGGACCTAGACCCTGGATTGCATGTAGGGGTACATAGACCCCAGCCCCAGGGAGAGGGGTGATCTGATTGAGAAGCCCCGTGGGGGCACGGCGAGCCCCAAAGAGGGGGAGCGCCCTGGTACATGACTGAAAAGCCCTGTGTGGGCACGGCGAGCCCCAAAGAGGGGGAGCAGGGCAATTACTGAGGAGCCCTAGAGAGAGGGGCAATTACTGAGGAGCCCTAGAGAGAGGGGCAATTATCGAGGAGCCGGAGACGGGCATAGCGAGCCCGGCCGCAGGCTAGTGCAGCAACACCCCTCAGACTGAGGTAGGGCGCTGCGGTTGCCCCGAGAAGACAGGGAGTAGCAGCGCGGTGCGCCAGGGTCCGAGAGGGTATCCGTACGGTTGGCCAGGGAAGGGCCGGGGCCCGCTAGGGAGTCCCGGAGCGGGACCGCACCATCAGGAGAGTCCCAGCGAGAGGCTGGGTGCGAGAGAGAGAGCCCAGAGTGGGCTACACTTTAGAGGAGGCCCAGGAAGCGGGCGTACAGACCTAACAACGTCTATTACATCTGTGAGGCTTGGGGCGTGGTATCAGGGGCTGGTAGGAGCCACGCATAGCCCATAAGGCTGGGGTGCTTGAGTAGCACCCATCGTATGGGGCAACCCACGAGGGGTCCAGGAGCTTACGTGCCCGAGGAAACACAAGGCAGCCTCCCTATTACATATTCCAGCAAGATGTGGCGGGCGAGAATGGAGGGTGCCCTCGGGCCGAAGTAGCGCGGTGAGAGGGCCTCAAGGAGATCACAGCCCTCCGCGAGGACCCTGCCGTGACAGTCCTGTATGTCAGTTAAGAACCTGCGTGAGCGGTCAGACCTGGCTGTCTGCTCCTCCCAGCAGATATCTGGAAAGTTTAGGTCACCCATGACGACCACATCCTTGGACCTAACTAACTATCTCCGTGAGCTGACTTAAGAATTCCTGGTCTCGATCTTCTCCTTGATTGGGTGGTCTGTAGTAGACCCCCCACCATTAAGTCCCTTTCTCCCCACCCCCCTTTTATTCTAACCCAGAGCACTTCCATTTGTTCCTCCTCTGACCCAGTGTTACTCACTGTGGATGTGTGTTGCTCCTTGACATAGAGCACCACACCCCCACCCTTCCTGCCTGTCCTATCTTTCCTGTAGAGCCTGTAGCTCTTGATATTCACTGCCCAGTCATGCGTTGGGTCCCACCATGTTTCGGTGAGCCCCACTATGTCTGGGTTGGTGCTGGCTAGAAGTACTTCCAGTGCACTTCTGGTTTCACAGCCGAGCACGTGAAGGGCCCCCCCACACTCCTGTGGGATGGTCCATGCACCCCAGCATCACAGCAATCACGAGCTGCACCTGCTACCTCAAAGTATGTAGAAAAAACATTTAAAGCTGTGTCTGAATCGCTGATTCTCTAAATCAGCATCAAATCTTTAGATTCAGATTCGGCTGAGTCAAATCAGGGACACTGATCCAAATCAACAAATTGAATCTCTGTCCCCGATTCAGGCCGAATCCAAATCTGATTTGAATAGAGCCCACTTCACACACCCCTACTAGATACATTCTAAGGTATCATGGTTTTAATGGTTCTGCAATGCCACTGCAGGCACCTCTCCCTATTTGGCGAGTTCATGAAAGCATGCAGGGAAAGAGGCAGCTCCACAATGTCTTACCTCCCTCACACAATGATAAAGAAGAGTGTGAGAGAAGAGATGAGGTTCTGGCCTCTATTTCACAGAGTACATGTATTGCATAGCCGAGAGCACTTTGCTGCTGTCTAGCAGATATTTGACCGTGGCTGAATTTACTTTATTTGCAAGACTTACTACATTTGAAAAATAAAAAGTAAAAGAATATCAAGGTTGCAAACTGAAGCATTCCAAACTCAGAAAAGCTATAGCTAAGGATAGCCCTTAGCCTTTAATTCTGCCCCTTGAGTATACAATGCAATAAAGTCTTTTCACACATGATCTCCAACTACTATTCCCTAACTACTGAGTGATTCACTTTGAATACATAGTTATTTTAGGGCATGATCCAAAGCGCGCTTAAAGTCAGCAGAAAGGCTCCCACTGATTTCGCTGGATTTAGATTATGTTGCTAACGCTGTTTTTTTAACATGAAATGGCATTATTTGTGCGATTCTCCTTATTCTTCTAAACAGACGCAACATGAGCCAAATCTTGAAGTTTTTATTATGAATCTGAAGTTTTAA
Organism: Alligator mississippiensis; assembly: GCF_030867095.1. NCBI lineage: Eukaryota > Metazoa > Chordata > Crocodylia > Alligatoridae > Alligator > Alligator mississippiensis. The sequence continues at coordinate 39,541,140 of NC_081833.1, read as the reverse complement.
GTTCCTTCTTGTGTGAGTAGGTACAGTGAAAACAAGAGGGGTTGATTACATGAAGAGTGCCTACAGAATGGGACCCTAAAGTCACTGCAATTGAATTCATGACTGCCAATTCCTACAAATACCTGTAACTTCACTGAAATAAATGGGAAGGGAAGCACAAGTCTATGCTGGTAAATTCAACAGCCCCTACTTCTACTCCAGCAAAATCCTAAGTCAATGGCAAGTTCACATAAGTCTGACCCTTATTTATTAAGTATCGGACTAACGCCCGCACTAAAGCAGTACAAACTTTTGCACGAGTAAAGGTGTGCACAGTAGGGATCAAACCAGTGGCCTGTGGATCTCAAAAGGATGCACCAAGGAATACCCAAGCTAAGACCCCTCTGTAACAGGCAGGCCTTCTCAGAGCCAGTCAGACGTTGGACTGCCCACCTGCGTCTGGGCTAACCACCTGCCTTTCTCATCTGCCATGCCTTGATTATAATAATTAAGATGGTAATTGGGCAGGGGGTTGCCCCTTCAATACCCCGATACCTAGGGGTTACACATGACTCCAGCCTCCCCTTTATCATGTCCCAAGCCTCACAGGTATTATTACTATCTGTCACTTCTGCATCCCTCTGGTACTAGGGCTCTCAGTGCCCCTGTAGCTGTGCACCTCTGGCACCTCTCTCTCTGTGCCTTACACTGGGCTCTACTCAAACCATGTGCCCCCTTCTCCAGGTATGAATGAGGCCTCCAAACCTCCCCTTATAGTCTCATCCCGGTCCTCTGGTGTAAATAGAAACATAAGCATAAGTCCCTAGGCCAGTAGTTCTCAACATGGTGCCTGCAGGCGCCATGGCACCCCCCCCAAGGTTTATTCAGGTGCCTGCGCAGGATTGATCTAACTACTTTAATATATCTATTGATCTAAAGACTTTAATATTCATATTGGTGCCCGCTGCTTTTTCTTTTACATTCGAATGTGCCCTTGGAAACAAACGTTGGGAACCCGTGCCCTAGGCTATAACTCAAACATTATTAATGACAACAGCGCTATGCCCCTTTAAAGGGAACAAACTTCCAACTTAGGGCAGCATGCCCCTAGCCCTAAGTATCTGGGAGGCTTCTGGAGTCTTGCAGCACTTGGGCAGTAAAACAGGCAGCACCAAGTCTCAGGGAACTCCCTCATGCACAAGCTCCTTCCCTGGTACTTGCTGGAGAGAGAGTGTCCCTGCAAGCTTCAGCCCTGGGCTTATATGCCCCAAACCCTGCCTCTTTCCATTCATGTGATACCTACAGGTGCTACCCAATTACCCCTTTAAGCTGTTACCCTAGCAAGCCACAGCTGTGGAACTCTGCTTAGCCTGCAGAGCTCCCTGGCCAGGCTGCTTCAGCCTTAAAGGAGCAGGCACATCTTAGTTTCCTGCTCCACAACTCCACCCTTAACACCCTAACTCACCCACGTGGGTCTTCATTCTTTACATCCCCGATTCCTTGTTCCCGGGCTTCTCTCGGCCTTCTTTCAGCTTCATGATAACTCACAAATTACAGGGGCAGAGGTTTTGAGGTACCTCCAGCTCGCCTTTTCCCCGAGGAAGCATCACATGGGATTTACTGGGAGCTACCCCACCACAGGTAGTCCCCCCATATTTGCCAGCCTTCGGAGAGTGCAAATTTAAGCTTTGCCCAGGACACATCAAGGTTTCTTCCCTAAAATCAGCAGGAGTTCCTTATGCCACGTTTTCCAGTGACTGTTTCACAGCCTACTAATCCCTGTCCACCACAGGCCTTCTCTTGGTCTTCTGCCTTGGCTGGGGGTAGTTGAGACTCCTCCAAGGGACTGGTTTCCTGATCCATCCCATTTCCTTGGCCTGATTCTTAGAGTTTCCCATCCCATATGCTGGCTCTCTCTTTTCTTTCCTGGCTCTCCCTTTTCTTCAGCTGAGACCTTTGATCTGATAGCTGGACTGTTCTCTTCTACCCCAGGACACCAACCCTCTTCTTCTGGGGTTATAACTTTGTCTCCCCCTGGCCTGGTTGTTCCAGGTAGCTATACACTCCTGCTCTCACCCTCCAAGGGGGATTCCTGGAGCTTCTTGCCTCCATATGCTTTTGTTTACATCCAGTCACCTCCCCCCTAATTCCCATTGAGCTCTTGGGGCTTCTTGGGCACAGTCTTTATTCAGAAGTTCAATTTTACCATGAACCATAGGCCTTCCTCCAACCCCTGTATATATTTTCACATAAGTCACTCCCCCCACCTTCTCTTTGAACAGTCTTCTAACCACCCACCATTTAACAGAACTAGGGAGGTTGCTTATGTGAATCTGAGGCCTCTTTTTGGGTCTTTGCTCCCTCTCTCACCCCTTGACATGTGGCAGCAGAGGTTCTCATTCTTCTCTCTCAGACATCCTCATTCTCCCTCTTTGCGTCTTCTGTTTGCCTTCTGGAGCCTCTCCCCCTAATCCTGTCTTGGCAGCACCCCCTCAAGGTGTGACAGGCTTACTGCCACTTTCTTCTCTCCTTGCAAGTATCCCCAACTCCTTGCCTCACCTTGGCAATTCCGGTCAGGGCTGAATCCTCCTTTCCCCTGGGGTACTCTCCTGGTGTTGCTTGGTTTTCCCTGAAGTTTCACCGAGTTTGTTCTGCAGTCCTCATTCTTGGACCCTCACCCTGTGCTTGGTTTCCTGTTATGCATTCGGGTACCATCTCCTTGGTATAGTATCCGTCTACTTAATGCTGCATCTGGATTTGACCTGTTCCCCTTTTCCGTCCTCTTGGCAATAGGTTTCTCCCATCATGGGTACTGCTGGTTTAGTACAGGTTACTCTTTCTGTTGGTTGCCTTGTTCAGTTTTCTATCCTTATTTGTCATTTTTCTCTCTCTCATTTCTCCCCCAACTCTGTTTCTAGTTACTGGATGCGGCCTATTACAGCCAATATCTTGACTTCATATTGGTTGCCGACTTTTTCTACCCCTTCCTTCCAATGCCTAGTATCCAGTTCCTCCAATTTCTTGTCTAGGCATTTTAGTATCACCAACAGGACTTTTTCCCATAGGGGTGTGAAGTCTAGACCAGATAGCCCTAGAAGCAGAAGGGTCATCTCCAACTGGCTGGTCCAGGGTAATCTCTTGGGGTTCCTGAGCTCATGGCTATGGATTTGTAGCAAAACCCCCAGTTTTTCTTCTTTAATACATATACATGATAGATATGCATTCCCTTCCCCAAATACTTCTGGCTTTTTTTTCTCTCCCTCTCTATTCCCTATAGACAAGCATAAGCGAGCTCAGACTTAGGATAACCTTTGACATTTTTATTTTGGTAGCAAGTTTTTGGTTTTGGATATCCACCATTTTATATTGTATTATTATTAGGTTTGTACTGATTCTTACTGTTGTATATTGTATTATCATCATTTTCGTATTGATTTTTATTGTTTCATATGGATATTGTATGGTTTAGGCCTGTGTTTGTAAGTGAACCAAAGTAATGTCAAGTTTCCATTTTGTATGTCAAGTCTCCATCTTGTGTCCTCTGCCTGGGCATCCCCTGTGTTGCAGCTGTACAAGTCACGTACCCCTTCCAGGTAAATTGGTTCCCGGATAAATGAGAGTGATTGGAAATGATTGAAATACAATGGTAGCAGGTCTCTACTGAATGGCCTGTAATGACTGGGCCATCACCTCGCGTGGATTCGTCCAGGAACCACGGACCTTACCCGGGAACAGAGACAAGAACCCAGCATTTGAAAGACAAAAGACCCTGCAGAACCAGCAACTCTACCATTGTACCCCACCATTACAGACACCCAAAACTGCACATCCCTGCATGGAGCACACATGCTCAGTATGCTAGGGGCTGACACTAGAGTCACACAAGGTCTGCCCCTATAAAAAGGGGCAGTAAAGACAGACCCAGTGGGACACCCTCTCTATCTGGACCAGCAGCATGCCACACCACCTATCCACCCAGAGGCCCTGCCAGTGACCCCCCTGTGGACAATACCTACTGGACAAGGACCCCTTTCCAGCCTGGATAGGTAGCTATCACCCCCCACCCCCTCTTCAACCAAGGATTTGGACTCTGCTTCTCTTCCCTACCTGGATTCCAGCCCTTCTACTGAGTCTCTTTCTCCTGCTGCCATTGTGAATGCTTGTGTCTATGTGAACCAATAACTTCATAGGGCTGTGTAGTGTGTTGTCCATGTAATAAAACTGTTATTTGGACCCCTAAGTTGGGTTTTGCTTTACTATGGTTTGGCCCTTCCCCAATCTCTGCTCCTTACCCCTCTAACTTCCGTCTCATTTCTCCCTCTCCTGCTTCTGGCTCATCGTCACCTCCAACACCTGTCCTGAGCTCCTCCCTGCCTCCAAACCCTGTTTCTTTGCCACTGTCTTACCCTCACAGCCTTTTCCTTTTCCCCTGAACAACCAGGTTTCTGCTTCAGTTTCTTTCCTGGCCGTCTCCTCTTTACCCCCCCCTCCAATATCTCACTTGTCTGTCTCAGTTTCCAGCCCCAGTCTACCTTAAGTAAACCCAAGCCTCAGCTCCTCAGCCAGCTTCTCTGTAGTCCACCAGTTCCAATCCTGGTTCTGGCAGCTTTCACTCCCTACACTTTAACTCTCTCTCTCTCTCACCTGAACCTTCCCCCAAGTATCCCAGGTATCCCAAGCACACACATATACACTGTACCATCCAAGTTAGGAACTTATCTGTGTGTATGTGTAGGTGGGGTGTATGTGTGCATATGGCATTTTATGCATGATATATGAATTAGTAATCCGTGTCCAATTTTTGGGGTGTATAGTGTATGTGCTTGAATTGGCGATGGGTATGCATGTGCCTAGGCTGGTTTGGATGTGTGTGTGCGCGTGTGTGTGCACACACCTAGTTGATTTGTGTGTTTGTATATGTCCAATTGTGTCATACCCTCCTGTCTAACAGTGCACTGTTGAGATCCTGAGAGTTGGCCTGACCCCACAGGGCTACAGATTGAACTCCCTTCCCACAGGGTTCTTTTGCTCCCAGCTTTATGGCCTCTAGTTATTTCTGGGCCTTGGTCATAGAACTTCTCAAAACCTCTACCTCTTGGAGATGGTTTTGGTGCTCGGCTCCAGCTGCTGCCTTGTGTTCTGCTAGCTGGATTTTCATTCGAATTACCTTCTCTTTCCACTGGTCCATTTCCTGGACTTCTGTTTTCTGGGTCTCTATTGCTTCTTCCAGGGACTGCACCCCGTTTTGAGCTTCCTGAAGTTCCCCCTGGGCTACCGCTAGCCTGGTTCCCCATTGTTGCTCCCCTTCTTTGATCCTTTTCTGTAAGTTTTGCATCTTCCATTTCTGTGAGCTGGACTTGGTATTGTTCATATTTAGTCTGTAACGCCTCACTCACCTAGAAGTCTCTGACTTCTGTGGTGATTTGATCTGAACGCTCTTTGACTTGTTGATTTTCCCTCAAGGGACAAGATCTGCTCTGCTTCGTCCTGTAGGTGTGACTAATTGGTTTATCTCAGCCCCTTGTGCTGCTTCTCTTGCTTCACCTACCTCCAGGCACATCTCTAGGGACTGCATCTTTTCCACATATCACCTAATCTCAGTCTCAGCCTCTTGCAGCTGAGCTCTCAATGTGTGACAGTCCTCTGTCCGGGGCTTCAGCTCCATCTTCGGGGAAGGCAACCGAGTCAGGCATTTCTTGACCTCTATCTGTTGTTCACTAGTCTTCTCCATTACTACCACTGCCACCCAGTCTGTTTTTTTGTACACAGACCTGGCTACAGCCATCATCTGTTATAGGGGCTGCGCCTCTTCCTCCAACTGGGCATACTTCTGGTGCCAATCCTGAACCTCATCATACAATTCCTCTACCAGGTCATCCCGACCTTTCAGCTGCAAGGGAAATTCTAGGGAAAGGAGGGAGACACCAGCTGAGTTTGTGCTCCACACCCCTCAAGTTTCCCCTAGAGCCAGACCTCCTTCCCCAAAAAGACACTTCAGAGGAGGCCTCCGCAACTTCTACCTCGGCAAGTGGTTCAGTTGAGTCTGCTCTTCCTGTTGCTATGCCTCTGCCTGCTTGGGAGGGAGAGACTGCAGCACCCACACATGCACCTGCACTGCAGAAGCAAGTCAGTAGTGTGGTCTAGGATCATTCTGAGCTGGCAGATGATCCCATGTACACTATAAGCCAGCAATGCCAAACCAAAACCAGCCAGACACATGAGCACGAGCACCACGGGGATGCTGATGCATCTCCGCAGGCACCACCCCCTGGCCTTTGCTTCTCCTCAGCCTGGCACCAGTAGGATCATGCCCAGAGGGAAGTCCCCCTCTCACTCCAAAGTCCCTGTCCCTCCAAAGCAGAGGCAGGCCACCCTGGAACAGTGGGGGAAACATGAACAGAATGGGGGGTGTTGAAGGGCGAGAGAGATCACCCATAGCATTGGAGAGATGCTTGCTGTCGATGGCCAGCCCTTCTCCTTAGGTGAGCAGCCAGGGTTCAGGCAGCTCATGGCACTTGTGACCCCATCCTACCAAGTGCCCATATGCAACACCTTCAGCAGGACAGTGGTGCATTAGGCATGCAGGGAGTACTTGAGGGAGAAGCTGTGCAAGGCAGGTCTGCAGGTGGTCTTACACTTCACCTCAGACATCTGGAGCAGCTGGGGTGGAGATCAGACCTACCTCTCCCTCACAGGGCACTGGTGCAACCAGTCAGGCCATCGGTGGACTTTCCTTTAAGTCAAGGTGATGGATGAGTCCCACACAGCAACAGAGAACATGGGGACCATGAAGCGCTTGGTGCAGGAGTGGCTCATTGGGCAGGGTGACCTCACCCATGGATTTATGGTCACCAACAATGGGGCCAATATGGTCAAGGCAGTCCATGATGTCAACTTTGTTGGCATCCACTGTGGGGCACACAAGTTCCACCTCATTGTCAGGAAGAACTTGGAGGGGGACAGGGCTACCAGTGATGGTACCAGCACCACCAGCAAGCTCATTTCCAAATGCAGGATTGTGGCCCCAGAGCCACACACACACACCTCACAAGTTTGGTTGTCAGCAGCCTGAGGTGCAGTTTCCCAGAAACCTGTGAACTTATCTCCTTGAATCTTGGCAGACTAAGTGGCCTCAGCAGGGGCTACCATGCCTGCAGTTTTCACCCTGCTACATCTTAATACACACATGACAGGAGTTTTGCTTTCAAGACTTTGATATGCACTTTCCCAGAAACCCCTGCATCTATCTCCTTGAATCTGGTCAGGCTTCATGGCCTTAGGACAGACTACCATCCCTGCAGGTGTCATCTGAATCAGGCAAGAAATGACAAAGTTATAGGCAGTTTTGTGCTTCCCTATTATAGCCTATAGGTGAAACATCAAAATAGTGATGAAACAGCGAAAGTTTCAACAAAACAAAGCAGAACACTAGTTTCAAAATAAAACGAAACTCAAAACAAAACACTGTCCTGTCAAAGCATCAAAACAGAAGTCAAAACGGAACGGTGCTGTTTCGTACTGCCCTATTAAGTACCTGGGAGGCTTCTGGAGTCTTGCAGCACTTGGGCAATAAAGCAGGCAGCACTAAGTCTCAGGAAACTCCCTCATGCACAAGCTCCTTCCCTGGTACTTACTGGAGAGAGAATGTCTCTGCAAGCTTCGGCCCTGGGTTTATATGCCTCAAACCCTGCCTCCTTCCATTCATGTGATACCTACAGGTGCTACCCAATTACCCCTTTAAGCTGTTACCCTAGCAAGCCACAGGTGTGGAGCTCTGCTTAGCCTGTAGAGCTCCCTGGCCAGGCTGCTTCAGCCTTAAAGGAGCAGGCACATCTTAGTGCCCTGCTACACCCTCCAGTGCTGTAACGAGCTTATTAGCTGCTCGTGTGTAGCTAATGGTGTAGCCCTACCACCATTAGTGGGAAACAGGGCACTCCACTTCAAGGGTTGCGGGTCTGACTTCCTGCATCTTCAGTGTCCAGTCAGGAGGTTGAAAAAATGAATCCCTGGACGTTTCCTTTAAATCTGGTCTCAACATCCCTCTCCGTCCCACACAAGCACCAAGAACAATCATGAAATCAAAGAGCCAGTGGTACAATCAGCTCCCCCAAACATCTGCTGCAGCCTCTCATCGGGAGAAATCTTCACCAGTTCCTGAAAGCAACTGAAAAGCTCATTTGGTAATGAAGGTCAGGTCTCATTAGCAGAGAGAATTCTCTGAAACACAAAGACAGAATAGAGCAACCTGTGAAATTAAAGAGCAATAAATCACCAGGGCTGGGTGGTCTGTACATTGGAAGACACTGAAGTCATGAAAAATTTAGCTGCCGAACTGTTGATAACATCAGTAAAAACAGCTATACTATGGTGTCAGGAGACTAGACAGGGAATAAATGGGGTTAAAAACAGACCATGGAGCCATGTTAAAAACAGGCTCTGAAGGTGGTCCCAGGAATGGTGAGGCTTAGTTCAATCCCTAGTAATAATAGAAAATGATCATTAAATGCGACAGTCACCACAACACTGCTAAGTTGTATGGAATAGAATTGCCTGGTCCTTGCTGTCAGCATTGCTCCGTTTCTGGGACAGCTAAAAGCTGCTTCTTCTTTGGCACACAGCTTTGGTTTCTCTTTATTAGGGTTGTTATGTCAGCAGATCAAGAGGATGCAGGCCTGATTTGAGAATCCTCTCCACCAAAGTTAAAAGCAAAGGCCTGAGTGCCCCATTTGCCACTTCCTCTCATATTGAAAATATTTCCAGTGTGCTCAGGCACCTGATCTCATTAGAAGGAAAAGAGGGAACAGATTAAAACATGAAAGGAGTTCTCAGCTGTCAACCAATGACCCCATTCTGACTTTGGCCCTCTCCCCACTGGGGTGAGAGCATGATTGGCCATTCTGGAAAGGCTGATGAGGCCAGAAACAGAAGAGGAGGATTTCAGGTGGGCAATAAACAGCAGAAGCAGATGAAGTCTCGGTAAATAAAATATCCTCTTCTTATAAAAATGTTCACCAGCAATCAAGAAGGAAGCAAGACTGAGATGGAGGGGAGCTGAGATAGGATGAACCCTGGGAACTTTGCCCTCCCATCATCAGATTCTCTAGCAAAGACATGAACAGCATGTTAGATTTATTGCCATTGAAATTAAGTAGCACTTGGTGTCAAACTGTTTAATCTCTCTAGCTTCAGGGTATGCAGCAAACTATTAACTCACACCCACAAGCAAATCCCAAATCAACATGCTGGGATTTTCAAAGGGGCCATCATCTTTACTCAAGGCAGTCATCTTGAATTAACTTCTGTGGCAGCTGTCTTCCCCATTTAATTAGGACCTAGACACTGAACACTCCAGGCCAAAACTGACGTACTTTGCTGTTGTGGCACAAGGTAGTGAAAGCCTGTCCTGATAATGTTGCCCCTGCTGTAGCCTTTTCCATGGCCAGAGAACAAAAGAAACAGATCCTGGGCTATTTCTTCTAAGCAAGACTGACAATGTAACCTGCCACTGGTTCCCCTTTCCATCCAATTGATCATGCAAAACTCATGTCAAGGATTAACAGACAGCTACTCTGCAGCCTTGCAATGAAGTGACAGGGTGGAACAGGTCCCTGGAGACCCCCTTATGAAACACATTTATGGTATTAACCCAGTTGTAGTAAGAGTAAGGAAGCCAAGTTATGAGATAATACCTATTTACTAGGTGCAGAGGCAGCAGCATCCTTTTGCTGGCCGTTCCAGGGAGGGCTACAATTGTTAACAGGATACAATTTTATGCTCTGTAGGTTTGTGGGTTTCCCCTGGTGGGATGCAGCAGATCAAATGGGCAGTAGGGCTGTGCGAAAGACCATCATTTCATTTCGACTTCTGTTTCACTGTTTCGACAGGATAGTGCTTTGTTTCAAGTTTTGTTTCATTTCAAAAGCACTGTTCCATTTCGTTTTGTCAAAACTGTTTCGCTGTTTTGATGCTGTTTCAACGTTTTGCCCATAGGCTATAATGGGGAAGCACAAAACTGCCTATAACTTTGTCATTTCTTGCCTGATTCAGATGAAACTTGCAGAGATGGTAGCATTTCTTAAGGCCAGAGATCCTGACAAGATTCAAGAAGATAGGTGCAGGGGTTTCTGGGAAACTGCACATCAAAGTCTTGAAAGCAAAACTCACGTCACATATACGTGTTAAGGTGTAGCAGGGTAAAAACTACAAGCATAGTAGCTGTTACCAGATTTGCCCATCACTTTGGGGTGTGCTCATTTATTAGGGATGCATTTCTAGGGTCTTTGTAATTCTATAAATGTGCTGCTTGTGTTACTTGTGTTTCTATCCGGAGCTGTATATCTCCCCTCTGCAAGTCCTCACCCCCAATGGAGCTGTTTTGCAGGACTCAGTTTCAATGGGGCTGGGTTCCTCCAGTCTCCAAATCAGTCATACACACACAAACACACACACATTAATGTGACATGCCTGACCCTGCCGGGTTACTAAGCATGGGCAAGCTAACACCCTCATATGCCAAAAATCAGTTCATTAGAGCAACAATAAACCACAGTCAGACACAAGCACACAGGTAAACAGAATACCTCTGAATCCAGCTGGGTGTCCAGCTGACACCTTCATGGGCCAGCATTCAGTTCATTAGGGTATGTCTGAGCCAAACTGGGTCAATCAGCCTGTACAAGCTGATCCCTTTATGTGTTTCAAACTCAGCATGTCCCTCTTGATGAGCAGACCCCACAGTATTTCTGGGTTTCACAGGGATGTTTAGCTTAGGTAAAAGAAGTGTTGCTGCAGAGCAAGTGGGGAAGGAAAAGTAAAGAAGGAAAAATACACCCGGTTACCATCACTTTGACTATAAAAGTTATTTATTGACAAGTATATGAAATATATAATGGTACTAGTAATAGACATGCAAGGAAAAACAAACACAAACAATTACAATACTACCCTGGTTTCACTAAGTATTTGGGGAAACTTAGCTCAAGCTTAACTAATACAGTTCAGGTTCAGAAATCTATGCCTAGAGAGAAAAGAGAAAAGCGAGAGAGAGCGAGAGCTGGGATCTCACCAGTCCAAGGCACTCAGGTTCCAATGCTGACAGGTAAGTTCTTAACACAATCCTTGAAGGGAGATGATCTGTTTCTTCCAGGTTCTCGAGAACAACAGCAGATGGTATCAGAGAGATTTCTCCTCTTGAAGCACAACTTTGCTGCTTTTTTTACAGATTTTTATACCCTCAGTTCCGCTTCTTCAAAGCATTCTTTTAGTAGTGTAAATAACTGTCTTTTCTATTGACAAGGGGTTATCTGGTTTGGAACATCTCAAGAAACTGATTAACAACCAGGAAAAACATAAGTTTTTAAGGAGTAACCAGACACTTAGGAGTCAGCTTGAAATTCTTATGGATAGCAGATATACTGGATGGGATACTTCATTGTTTCTTCAGAAACAATAAATAAACAATAAATAGCTTGCAGTGTCAGGGTTTTGGATTTTTACCTGCTGTGAATAAGCCTCAGCTTAGCATGACTTTTCCAGATCTTGCTAAAAGGGATTGATTACTTGAAGTGTTCATAAACTTTGTGGGGAGGACTTCCACCAGTCATCCTGGGAAAAGTATGACATTTGTGGTCAGGGCTTCAACGGGCTGGATGCTGTGATGAACCCTTTACCATTGTTCAAATGTTGCCCATACCCCCTCTGACTCAGTCTCTTTGCCTCAGCATTCCCTAACCTGGCAACCAAGTTTTATTCAATCAAGTTTAAATAGGCCTTCCATAGTGGGACCGGCGAATGTACGGCCCGAGATGCCTATTAAACTTTACTTCTGCTTAGTTCTGGTTAGATGGGGGGGGGCAGGGGGAAGTCCTTTGTAAATCCAGATTAGAATTGATCTGATAAATGCTGAGCTGGGTGTGTGTAAATGTGGGTTGATTAGCATTTGGAGCACAGATTCCCCATCATGCAGTGCTCCCCTGCTTCTCTGATCCCAGAATTCACTGCGGTCTTTGCTTTGGGCTTTCTGTTCTCCAGCTCCCATGTAAATGAATTGTAATCTGGTTCCATCTCGGATGCAAATGAGACCTAGGGCAGTTGTTTCACTCTTGTCACCCTTATCTGGAGGGCTTTAGGTGTGTCTCCCACTGCATCTTCATTGTCTTTCGTAATCAATTCTTGTTCAGGTAGAGGTGGGGGGAGGGGAGAGGGAATTATTTGTGAGTCAGACAGGCTGTGTCCTGTGCCAGGGTTCCCCAAGAACATGGAGCTGAGAGGTAACAGTAGCCCCTGCTGAGGCCACTAAGCCTGCCAAGTTTCAAGGAGATAAGTGCAGGGGTTTCTGGCCATCTGCACCTCAAGCTGCTAACAAGCAAAACTTGTGACGTGGGTGACACTGTGTGTATTAAGGTGCAGCAGGGTGAAAACTGCAGGCATGCTAGGCCCTGCTGCGGCCCTGCTGCCTGCCAGCTTTCAAGGAGATAGGTGCAGGGGTTTCTAGGAAACTTCACCTCAGGCTGCTGACAAGCAAAACTCGTGACGTGTGTGTGTGTGTGTGTGTGTGTGTGTGTGTGTGTGTGTGTGTGTGAAGCCTCACTGGCCCTGGGGCCTCTACACAACATGGTAGTGTGCCCCAATGAGGGCTCCTCCTCCCCTACAGCCTCATTCTAGTCCACCATGTTAAATAACAGCAGGTAAGTATTGTAAGCAGCACTAGCATCTCAGGCATTTCAGGCAGCCAAACTACACAGACTAGTGCCTTTCTTTCCTTTCCTGCAGGAGCTTCTTCTCCAGCAAGTGCCAGGTGCCAGAGAACTCTCCCTGCCAGCCCCAGCCCTGGGGTTAGATGTGCCCAGGGCCCTGCATCCTTCTGGTCAGGTACTAGAGGTGTTGGTCTAAGGACATGGCACTGACAGACAAGCTCCTTTGGGTCAATCTAATCTGGTATTTTTTAGCAGACCAACTGAATAATTACAGAAATATATCTTAGCAAGGTTTTGGGTTGAAAAACCGTTTGTCAGGCTGAGGAAGCTCCTGCAGTTTGTGTGTTTATGTGCTTTTCCTGGATGGAAGAAATAATAAAGAAGCCAGAAGCTGGCATGCAATGCAGGCAAGAAAGCCAGTCATAGAATCATAGAATCATAGAAATAGGGTCGGAAGGGACCTTGTAGATCTTCAAGTCCAACCCCCTGCCTGGGCAGGAGGAAAACTGGGCTCAATTAACCCCAGTCAGGAAGGCACTGAGCCGCTTCTTAAAGACCCCCAGGGTAGGAGCCAGCACCACTTCCCTTGGAAGTTGGTTCCAGATCCTAGCTACCCTAACTGTGAAGTAGTTCTTACGGATGTCTAATCTAAACCTACTCTCCAACAACTTTTGGTCGTTATTCCTTGTTATCCCGGGGGGCACTAGGGGAAACAAGGTCTCCCCCAAACCCTTCTGGCCCCCCCTAGTGAGTTTATAGATGGTCACCAGGTCCCCCCTCAGCCTTCTCTTGTGAAGGCTGAACAGGTTCAGGTCCCATAGCCTCTCATTGTAGGGTCTGCACTGCTGTCCCCGGATCACACGGGTGGCCCTCCTCTGGACCCTCTCAATGTTGTCCACATTCCTCTTGAAGTGGGGTGCCCAGAACTGGACATAGTACTCCAGCTGTGGCCTGACCAGTGTCGCGTAGAGGGGGAGGATCACCTCCTTGGCCCTATTTGAGATGCACCTGTGGATGCTACCGACCATGACCTCGCATTGTCGGCCCATGTTCGTCTTGGAGTCAATGATGACTCCAAGATCCCTTTCTGCCTCCATGCTCTCAAGAAGGGAGTTTCCCATCTTATAAGTGTGCTGCCTGTTACTACTGCCCAAGTGCAGCACCCTGCACTTGTCCGTATTGAAATGCATCCTGTTTTTGTTAGCCCACCCTTGCAACCTATCCAGGTCTTTCTGCAGTCTTTCCCTCCCTACTAATGTGCCCACCTCACCCCAAATTTTGGTATCATCAGCAAATTTGAACAGGTTGCTTTTCACCCACTCAGTGAAAATGGAAATGGAGGTGCCAGGGGGTGAGGACTAGGCTGAGGGTTGGGGGAGGGAGATGTAGCAGTGCAGGTAAAAGTGTAGAGGTACCTGGGAAGTCAGATGTCTGGCAGGTTGTAGTGTATCAGAATTCCAATGTTTATATTGAGTCCATCAGTTTCTGTACCTAGGAGGTTGATGAAGTGCAGTTCATAGGCTCATCTGTGAAAAGTGGTTTGGAAATTCAAACAAGCACTGAACCTTGCTAACCTCATCACCAGAAGCCAACTTCCTACAGCCCAAAACACACTGACTGGATTCAGGCCTTACCATGACAAGACACGCACAACCTGCCAACAATATCTCCAGTATGGAGATATCTTCACAATACAATACATACCTCCACCAGGGCACTTGGAGATTACGTGGAGACACCAAGCAACAACTGCACACCAGAATGAGTGTACAATGAAAATCTATCAAAGACAACAACAGAACACCACCTGTCTCCAATTTCTCAGGCCTGATCTCCAAGGGAATTTACAAACCACTTTTCACAGATGAGCCTATGACCTGCACTTCATCAACCTCCTAGGTCAGGGGTGGGCAGTTATTTCAGATGGAGGGCTACTTACCAAGTTTTGGCAAGCTGTCAAGGGCTGCATGGGTAGCCCTGCCCCTTGACAGATGCCTCACCCCCTGGTCACCATCTTGGGACTGGAAGTCCCTCCCCCTCCCCCCAACCTTTGCCACCAGATGCCTCTCCCTTTGCCCCCAGAAATACTCCTTTCAGCAAAGGGTTTTGCCATCTCAGAACCAGAAAAACATCAAACTATGCTAAAAATCAAATACCTACAACATAAATTTGATTTAAAAAAATACATGTAAATCAGGAAAAAGTGTTTGTGTAGTGTACATAGAGGTGATCACACAATAGATTAAATGAAGCCTTACTCTTGTATACTGTGTGTGGGGGAGGGTGTGGGTGTGTCTGTGGGGGTAGATAGGTGTGTGGGTGTGGAGGAGGGTGGCTGGAGGATATGAGAGGGTGTGGGGGTCTGCGTGTATGGCGGTGCAAGGGGGGTGCATATGTACGGTGGGAGGGTCCTTGTGGGACTCACCCTACAAAAACACGCACACTCTCCCTCTCCCTCCCTCATTGCACATGCACAGTGTGCTTTGCTCAATACATACACACACACACACACACACACACTGTGTGCTTTGCTCACTACACACCAGGGGCAGGCAATTTTTTGGGTGGAGAGCCACTTACTGAGTTTTGGCAAGCCATTGAGGGTTGCATGACAGGCAGCCAGGAGCAGATAAATATTAATTTTCTAAATTTTTAGGGGCCCCGCAGGCTGGAAACAATGGCCTGGTGGGCCACATCCAGCCCGCAGGCTGCATTTTGCCCAGCCCTGTCCTAGGTAGTAGGTACAGAAACTGATGGACTCAATATAGACATTGGACTTCTCACACACTACAACCTGCTGGACATCTGACTCCTCAGGTACTGCTCTACTTATACCTGTGCTGCTACATCCCCTTTCCCCTCTACCCCAGCCTGTCCCTTACCCCCTGATGCCTCGATTTCCACCTGGAGCTTGGGGAACCCCAGAATCAGGAGGTTCACCTTCAGGAACACCAGCTGCTCCACCAAACTAGGATCCAAGGAGGTGCAGTGGGGTATCACTACATCCCCAGGACCACTGAGCATCCTCTCACTCAGAACACTGTTTGTTGGACAGGACAGGTGTTCCTGAGCAACCATGGGCAGATCTGGCCAGATCTGGCTGCAGCTTGCCCAGCAGCCAAGGGGTTGCACAGCAGTGGCTTCACGTCCTCAGCAAGACAGGCAGCCACCAAGGCCTGAGCACTACGTGCCTGATGGTAGAGTCTGGTTCCTCTGGACCCCAACATGGAAGCCATGCCCTTGGCCCACATTGGCAGCACCTATGGTCAAGGAGGAGACTGGCTGGTGGATGGTGTGCTAGCATGGGACAACAGATCCCCCTCTTGCACGTCCCCCCCACCTATGCCGTTCAGCTTCCCTGAGTCTCTTCACCAGCACCTCTGCCCACTGATTCAGGCTTTGGCTGCTGCATCTGCTGCTCTTCACCCTCAGGTCACACATGGTGGCCAGCACGTGAACTGTACCGGACCGCAAGGGATCAGCCTGTTTCCTGATGCTCTCCTTCAGCTGCCTCTGTAGCGCCTGCATGTCTGGTGACAGTAGCTTGCCCCAGCGAGGAACATTGATCCCCTGGAAGCTCTCAATTTAGGTCTGAAGTTCCCTCACTATAGGGATCACCTGGCTAAGGAGGGCATCACCAGCACTGAGGTTCTTGGTGGCCTCGAGGAAGGGCTTGAGAACCACCAAGATCTGGGAGATGTTATCCCACTCAGCTCTGTTAAGGGGGCCATGGATCCCAATCTCCCCAAGCAAGGCTATCTCATGGCCTTCTGTGTTGCTCCACCAGCCTCTCAAGCATCAGGTATGTTGAGTTCCACCGAGTCTTCACATCCGGCATGATTTTGTGCTATGAAATGTTCAGCTCTGCTTGTTTTTCCCATGGCATCTTGCCCCACCTTGATGCTCTGGTGTAAGTAGCCTGCCACCTTGCTGGTGGTGCTGGCGCTGTCATCAGCAGCCCTGTCCCCCTCCAAGGTCTTCCTGACTATGAGGTGGAACCTGTGTCCCACACAGTGGGTACCAACAAAGTTGGCATCACGGACCACCTTGACCATATTGGCCCCACTGTTAGTGAAGGGCTGGCCATCGACAGCAGGCATCTCCCCAATGCTCTGGGTGATCTTGCTCGCCCTTGCAACACGCCCCACTTTCTGTCCACCTTTTCCCCACTGTTCCAGGGTGGCCTGCCTCTGCTTTGTGGGGATGGGGGTTTTGGAGTGATAGCAACAGCAACAGGAGGAGCAGACTCAGCTGAGCTGCTTGCCTCCGCAACCTCTACCCCAGCCTCCTCTGAAGTGCCTTCTGGGAAAGGAGGCCTGGCTCTAGGGGAAACTTGAAGGATGTGGAGCACAAACTCAGCTGATTCCCCCTCCTTCCCCAGAATTTCCCTTGGTAGGGCACTCAGATCCAGATTCAGCTCCAGCTCTTCCTTTGGCACTGGAAGGCTCAGCGTGGGAAGTGAAACCAGGGTGGAGGAGACTGTCCTGCTGGTGCTGCTGCTTGTTGTCATGGTGGTGGTGGTGAGCGGGTTATGGCAGGTGCTCTTGGGAGGGATGCAGACTCAGGCACAGGCAGTGACATTGGCACTACTCCCCTCTTCTTGCTTCCTATAGTAGTGGAAGCCTCATATCTTCTTATTGTAGCAAAGCTGCTGCATTTCAGTTTGGGGGAGGACTTAAACCTCACCCTCTACCCCATCTTCCATACCTCCCTGAAGGCTTGTCAGCTGCCTTTCCACCATGCTTCATGATGTGTTTCATAGTGTCTTGTCTTTATAAAAATATATAAATCTATATGTGCTTTGCTATATAAATTCTGTATTATAATATCCAATATATAAATGTATAAAAATAAAAATATATAATGTATATGTGGCTTCCTATATACATTCTATAGTAAAATATCCAATATATAAATGTATAAAAATATATAAATGTAAATGTGCCTTCCTATTCTATAGTATAATATGCAATATAATTATGAGATTGAAACAAATAAATTAATAGAATAATAGAATAAAAGAGTCTAGAAAGAAAACAAAAGGTATTGTGGAATCCCACTTGCTAGGTTAGCAAATAGGAAATCAAATCAATGGTAGTAGTAGCTTTTGTTGTCTAATACTCCTGAGCTTCTAGAACAGGCTTGTCCAACATACGGCCCATGGGCCACCATGCGGACCTCCAAGCTGTTTTCTGAGGCCCAAGGTGCTGCGACAGGAAACGAAAGTAAACACTGTACTTTCGTTTTTGGGGGGGTGATGTGATACTGCTTTCTGTGAGGTCTTTGAATATGGCTCGCCGGCCCACTGGGTGATAAAAAGTTCATCATCTGGCCCCGTGTTCAAAAAGGTTGGACTCCCCTGTTCTAGAAGATAGCTCAGTAACTGAACCCAAGGCAGAAAGCAGGCCAGTTCAAACAATGCTGCCTTTTATGCTGTTTTTCCATCCCTCCCCCAGAGCACTGGGATTGGAAGGGACCTCAGGGAACGATCACAGTCACTGGCCAGCTACACAGTTAATGTCAGAGCAGTCCTTCCCCGCTCTTCCCCCTTCCTCTCCTTAGTTTCTGTTTCCCTGCAGGCAAGCCCAGCTTGAGGTTTGAAACTTGAAACATTTTGAAACTTTCAAAACGTTTCAACTGTCCTCATTTTGTTTCAAGGCTGTTTAGAAGTCTTTCATTTCATTTTGATTTTGCTGTTTTGAGCTCAAAACAAATAGAAGCAGTGTTAAAATGAAACAGCCGGTGAATTTTCACACAGCCCTAATAGGCAGTCATCCTTGGTGCCATGTGTTCAAGTCTATAAACAGTATCTTCAGGTCCCTAGGCTCAGATTCTCTCCTCTGCTACTCAGAAAGTTTTTCTGCATCATTGAGTGTAGCTTTTCCTTGTCTGAGCTCAGCAGAGGGGATCTTAAAGAGTTTATTGCGTGCTCTCTAGCTTCCTGGGCTGCCCTTCTCCATAGATCAGACTCTGTTCACTGAAGCTGCTCTTTTTTTCAATGCTCTTTCTGGCAGCTTTAACAGAAGAACTCTCCCTGGAGGAATGTTTGGATGGGAAAGGGCAGGACAACTATCTGAGTGCTCTTTCCAGTGATCAGAATTCCCAGGGCAAGAGATAAATTAGTGAATGTTTGCACAGTGCTCTGAACACAGAGCACACTACAAAAATACTAAGCATTAGTCAAGTTGTTACTAGCCCTCAAAAACTGTCTTCAGCAATGAATGAAAAAAGGAGAGCACAGGTTCTACTCTCCTTTTTATTGACACCCACTCATCAGAGATATAGTGAGCATTATTTTCTTCCTCCTGGATGTATCCATCAGCTTCAACACACAGGAGAAGAACAGTGCTTCAGGAGGAAGCATTTTCTAGTGCAGTTTTTAACCTTTTGCACCTTATGTCCAAAAAATCTGTTGTCAACATACCCTGGTCCCACCATGATAAAAACAAAACCCCACTTTTTCCAAGAAGTGTATTTTCATATTTACATGCATATTAATCATTCAGCAATGAGTTGAAGTCCCAACTACACAACCTCTGTGTCCCACCATTGGGACATGTCTCACTGGTTGAAAAACACTGGTCTAGTGGACACATTATAGGACCAGAGTTCCAAACTCCTGGTTCAATCTTTGGAACTGCCACCAAGTTGCTTTGTAACCTTTAACAAGTCTGTGACTCCCTGTAACTCTCTCCCTATTCTGTGAAAAAGGAGGATTACAGACTTGGTATAGAGGAGTGTTATCAATGTACTAGTTCTGCAGTTTGAGTTCTTTGTCTTATAATGTACTAAAGAAGGATGAAATGCTTATGACTGCTGCCAGTTAGCCTATTCCTATAACTCTAGAGTCTGCATGTCTTAAAAAGGGTCCCTAAAAGTAAAAAACTTCAGTTGGGCCCTGATTGGGTGTGAGATGCACGAGTGAAATCCTGTCATGCCCCCATGAGCACAGGACCCTGGTGGACCCCAACCCTAACCCCCAGCATGGACCCAGGTGGTAAGTGGGGCCCAGTTAGGAATGGGAGGCAGCTGAGGCATGCAACCACCCCCTCCCCCTGCCCCCGGCTCCAACTTAGCCCAGCCTCCCAGGGAGCCACGCAACCAGAGCCATACAACCA
The DNA here is from genome assembly GCF_030867095.1 of Alligator mississippiensis. Lineage (NCBI taxonomy): Eukaryota > Metazoa > Chordata > Crocodylia > Alligatoridae > Alligator > Alligator mississippiensis. The sequence continues at coordinate 39,521,348 of NC_081833.1, read as the reverse complement.
GACACACTCTGGGCCTGGCAAGTGAATTAGCACAGGAGTTCACATAGGAGGGGCACGAGGCTCTAGGCAGTGAGCTTGAAGAGAAGGGTCAGCACAGCAGTAGCCTGGACTACTACCTGTGCAATGGTGATGACATGCCACACCCCAAAGATCCCCCCCACAATTCAAGCCCCTGCTTTGGTAACACTGAGGCCTCCGCCCAGGCAGAGCCCATGGTTCTGGCTTCCACCCAGACTGAGCCCTTGGCTCTTGGCTGTGGGGGCTTCCTGGGACAAATGCAGGCACCTGGGATCAGGAGCAAAGATACCTCCCATTGTGGGTATGCTCCACATTAGAGTTTCTGGAGTGCCAGGGATGGGAGCTCCAGGCTGCAGTGCACAGGCTGCATACCAGCAGGGGTGGCAAAGAGGAGATCGATGCCTACTGCCAGGCTCTTCACCTGAAGAATGAAGAGGGAAGAGCAAGGATGGTTGGCAAGATGAGGGTGGACAAAAGGAGCTCCCGTGAAGTCCACCCAGGGGTCACTTGGAAGAACGTTGCCTCTGGCCCCAAGGCATGCTGTACCAAGGTCACCACCCCTGGGGAACTTTACAACAGACACAAACTCCTCACAGCATTAGTAGAGCCAGTAAAGCCAGCAGAGATGCTGGCTCTAGCTCTTGAGGAAGGAAGGAAACCAGCAACCATCCCTAAGAAGAGACACAGAGTGGTCATCGTGGAAGACTCCCTCTTGAGGGGGACAGAGGGAGCAATCTGCCACCTTGACCCCTTATCCCATGAGGTGTGCTGCCTCCCAGTGGCCCGTATCTGGGATGTAGCTGAGAGGATCCCGAAATCTGTCTGCCCTCTGACCACCACCCCATTCTCCTCATCCATATGGGCACATATGACATGGCTTGGAGCAATCCTGGCTGGCTCACAGGGTGACCACAGGGCTCTGGAGGTGGGGTTCAGAGGGTTGGGGGCACAGGTAGTTTTCTCCTTGATCCTCCCGGTTACAGGTCACGGGCGCAGGAGGGAGAGATGTATTGAAGAAGAGAACAGAAGACTGCGGCGCTGGTGCCACCATGACGGCTTCCGCTTCTTTGACCACAGTCCGCATCTCAGAAAGAGAGGCAGTGGTTTGTTGGGAAGGGATGGCCTCCACCTCATTCCAATGGGAAAGAAGCTTTTCTCAACCAGAGTGGCTGACCTGCTTGACAGGGCTTTAAATTGAGATCATTGGGGGATGGGTGGACGTTCACCAGTGCAAGCCCAGGAAGTGACAAAGACAGAATCAGCAGGTCAGGTAACACAAGGGAACTTACTCCAACCCCAGTCCAAGCACAGAACTCTTCTAAGAGCACAAGGAAGCCCAAGGCTTCCAATGACAGGCTTAGCTGCCTGTACACAAATGCCAGCAGCATGGGGAACAAACAGGAGGAACTGACCTTTCTGCTAAGTGAAAATGAATATGATCTCATGGGGACAATGGAGACCTGGTGGGACCGGCTCCACCTGGACCACAGGTATAGATGGTTATACCTTGTACAGGAGGGATCATGTTGCGAGGAAAGGCGGGGTTATAACTCTCTGTGTGAAGGAGCAGTACACTTCCCTACAAACTGACATTGGCACCCAAGGAGGGTGACTCAAGATCCTCTGGGTTAGAATACGGGGAGAATGTGGTGAAAGTGATATAACTGTAGGAATCTATGACAGACCTCCTAACCAGGAGGAAGAGCTTGAACACAAATTCTCTCGGGAACTGGCAGAGGCTGCATGCTCTCAATGCATGGCCATCATGGGTGACTTCAACCACCCTGACATTTCATGGGCAGAGCATTCAGCCAAATTTGATAGGTCACAAAGCTTTCTCATTAGCATTGTTAAGCCCTATGTGACTCAAGTAGTCTATGGGCCAACACGAGGCAAGGCACTGCTGAACCCAGTTCTGACCAAAGGAGATGATCTAGCGAGTGACCTGAGGATAGAAGGGAAGCTAGGTGACAGTGATCATGAGTTGATCATCATCTTTATCCATCGCAAAGCTGGTAAATCAGTCAGCAATGCAGAAATCCTTGACTTTAGGAAAGCCGACTTTCACAAGCTCAGGACATTGGTTGTCGAGTCCCTGACAGATCATGATCTGATAGGAAGGGGAGACCATGATGAGTGGTCATTCCTAAAGGACACAATACTAAAAGCACAAGAGAAGTCCATTCCGGCCCATAGGAAAGGTAGTAATAGGGCTGGGAGACCCCCTTGGCTCAATAGGGAACTCATGGAACTCCTTAATCTGAAAACAGTAGCCCATAAGTGTTGGAAGTGAGGAAATACCACTAAAGATGATTATGCAGCACTGGCCCACACCTGTAGGGAGTGGACCAGAAAAGCAAAGGCTGAAACCGAACTCCAACTGGCTATGGGAATCAAGGAAAATAAAAGGTCCTCCTTAAGATACGTGGGAAGTCAGAAAAAAAACCCAAAGTCAACACTGTACCCCTGCTGAACCAAATGGGGGAGCTGACAACTGACACCCAGGAAAAAGCTAAACTCCTCAATGATTACTTTGTATCAGTTTTCCACTAACCCAAGTGGATCACCCTGCCTGCCAGGACGCAGGATTACCGGGGTAGGGGAGATCATATGCCTACAATTGGCAAAGAACTTGTGAGGGAACACCTTGAGAGGCTAGTCATTCACAAGTCAGTGGGCCCAGGCTTGGAATGCACCCAAGAGTGCTAAAAGAGGTAGATGACATCATAGCACAGAGGGTAACTTTGAAAGGTCCCAGGAAATATGCGCAGGTGGGTGGGGACAGAGCACCGCCACCACGTGCCACTGCCTCACAGGAGCAGGGCCAGGGTGGGGCAAGGGCAGTGGTGCCCCTCTGCGGGCTACTGCCTGGCTGGCCGGATGCACAGGGTGAAGCTTGCACACGGCGACCGCTGCCGCCATCCACCACCCTGTGTCGCTGCTCCATGTGCAGTTGCCGCCAGCCCCCCAGCTCTGCAACCCCCCTCCCCCTCTCACTCCTCGACTAGCCACCAGGGGTACACTGCTCAAAAAAGGTTGAAAACCCGTGTCATAGTACAACTAATGGCACTTGGGAGAGTTTCCAGAAGATTGGAAGAGGCCCAATGTGGTGCTTATTTTCAAGAAAGGAAGAAAACAATATTCAGGGAACAACAGGCTAATCAGTTTGACCTCAATCCCTGGAAAGATCTTGGAAAAAATTATCAAAGAATCCATCAATAACAGGCTAACGGAAGGCAACATTCCAAGAAATAGCCAACATGGCTTTGTTGCCAGTAGGTCTTGCTTCACCAGCTTCATTTCCTTCTATGACTGGGCGACACGTCACTTGGACAATGGAGGAGAGGTTGACATCATATACTCGGATTTTAGAAAAGCCTTTGAATTGGTCTCCCATGATGTTTTCATGGTGAAATTGGGGACCTGTTAGGCCTGTGCAAATAGGCAACTATTCAATTCGAATTCAGATTCATCTGATTTGGATTCATCCAATTCAATTCAGAGATCCAAATCTCTTTTCTGATTTGATTCGGCCGAATTGATCTGCAAGGGTTTCTGGGAAACTGCACCTCAAATCCTGAAAGAAAAGCTCATGACATAGGTGGCACTGTGTGTGTGTGTTAAGGCACAGGGGGGTGAAAACTGCAGGGGGAAACTGGGTTCTGGGGCCCTGCACCTCTGGCTACAGGTAGGCAAAACTCAGACATCTGACTCCCCAGGTACCTCTGCACTTTTACCTGCACTGCTACATCCCTCTTCCCCCCCCTCACAATTCCCTCAGCCTGTCCTTCACCCCATGATGCTTCCATTCCCATTTTCACTGACTGGCTTTCTTGCCTGCATTGCGTGACAGGCCAGCATCTGGCTTCTTTACTATTCCTTCCATCCAGGACCAGGAGATACACCAACTGTAGGTACTTCCTCAGCCTGACAAAGGGTTTTTCAACTCGAAAGCTTCCTAAGATATATTTTTCTAACTATTTCGTTTTTTTTCATAATAAACATAAAAACACAAGATAAGCCACCACACACCACGAATAACATATATCCAACTCAACATCTTTACTTCTTGCTGTCAATTCCTTTATAAAAAGAAAGGCTCTGTGACAGTTCCGTCTGGCTACCTTTGATGCTTCTGGTGCTATTGGTGTTGAGCCAGTTAAGTTATTTTGACCTGCTGTCGTTTACAGCCGTGGAACGAGCCAAGGCTGTAGGGAAGAAGGAGACCTTATGGGGGCACACTGCCCTGTTGTGCACCAGGAAGGGCACACCTGAACCCACACACAGTCCCACAAGCACTCATGTCATGAGTTTTGCCTGCCTGTGGCCAGAGGTGCAGGGCCCTAGAACCCAGACTCCCCCTGCACCTATCTCCATGATAGCTGGCAGGCTTTGTGGCCACAGCAGGGGCTACCACCTCTGCCATTTCCAACTCCCTGTGCCTTAACACACACACAGTGTCACCTATGTTATGAGTTTTGCTTGTCAGCAGTTTGAGGTGTAGTTTCCCAGAAACCACTGCACCTATCTCCTTGAAACTTGGCAGGCTTTGTGGCCTCAGCAAGAGCTACCATTCCTGCAGTTTTCACCCCAGTGTGGCTTAACACACACACGACATGAGTTTTGCTTCCACGACTTTGAGGTGCAGTTTCCCAGGAACCCCAGCACCTATCACCTTGAAACTTGGCAAGCTTCATTCCTGCAGCAGCAACTATTACTCCTGTATGTTTAATCTAAATAAGCAAAAAAACAACAAAGTTATAGATATTTCACTGATTCTCCATTATACCCTATGGCTAAATCTCCGAATCACCAAATTTTTTCCAAATCTTTTCCAAATTGATTCGGAAAGCCTAAAGCTTCTACTGATTCAATTTGGATTCATAGATTCAGCCTCTGAATCATCCAAATCATCTCCAAATCTGAATTGCGATCTGAAGCTTTGCACAGCCCTAGGAACTGTGGCCTCAATAACCTTACTGTCTGATGGCTGGAGAACTGGCTCTGTGGTCGTCCCCAGAGAGCGATAGTCGATGAAACTGAGTCAACATGGTACATGATGACCAGTGGTGTCCCTCAGGGTTCAATACTTGGACCAGTACTCCTTAATATATCCATAAATTATCTTGATTTGGGTGTCAGAAGTGGACTGGCTAAGCATGGGAAAGTGCAGTCATGCTAGAGGATAGGCTGGGGATTCAGGCTCACCTGGACAGGCTCACAAAGTGGGCGGATCAAAACCTGATGACATTCAACATAGAGAAATGCAAGGTCCTCCTCTTAAGAAAGAATCTACATCATACTTATAGGATTGGCAGTGCTTCACTCCCTAGCACCACGACTGATAGAGACTTGGGGGTCATGATTGATCACAAGATGAACATGAGCCACCAAAGTGATGCTGCAACTGGCAAAGCAAGTAAAACTCTGGCTTGCATCTACTGATGCATCTCAAGCAAAACCCAAGAAGTCATTCTCCCACTTTACTCAGCCTTGATGAGGCTGCAGCTGGAGTACTGCATCCAACTGTAGACTCCACGCTTTAGAAAGGATGTGGAGAAGCTCGAGAGAGTCCAGAAGAGAGTTATGTGCATTATTAGAGGTCAAGAGAGCAGGCCTTATGAGAAGAGGCTGAAAGGCATGGGACTTTTCAGCCTGGAGAAGAGAAGGTTCGGGGGAACTTGGTAGCAGCCTATAAGTACATAAAGGGTGTGCATCAGGAACTGGGAGAAGGTCTGTTCACCAGGACACCCCAAAGAAAGGCAAGTTCTAATGGTCACAAACTGCTAGAAGACTAGCTTAGACTGGACATAAGGAAAAATTTCTTTACCGTCCAAGTCTCCAGAGTCTGGAATAGACTCCACCCCCACCCCACCCCCCCAGAAGTGGTGCAAGCACCTAAACTGGATACATTCAAGAAATGCCTGGGTGCTTACCTTGCTGGGGTCATCTGACCCCAGCTGACTTCCTGCCCTTTGGGCAGGGGGCTGGACCTGATGATCTTGCAAGGTCCCTTCCAGCCCTAACGTCTATGAAAACTATACCCAAGAGCTGTGTGATGGAACCACAGAGCTCTGTTCTGCAGTCTCCACAAAAATCAAAACTTCATAGATTCTGTCTCCTCCTCTGCTCTTAGCTCCTATTCAACAAAGTGCTTTAGCACTTGTTTATTGTTAAGCACATACTTAAGTTCCATTAAAGTTGAGTTCAAATGTTTAAGAGCCCTGCTCAGCAGAGCACTTCAGAAGTTCAATGTAACATCTGTGATTTATAAAAACAGCCATTTCACATCTGTCTAGGAAACTACAACAAAACAAGGAATTTTCCTGTAAGCTGATATCCACAGGAGAATTCTATTTTATTTGATAGGATACACAGACATATGGCCACATTGAGAATTAGAGTATCTGCTTATCCATACTTTGCTTTTGCTTGACATACATACTCAGGTGCCAGCACCTGAAATACCCCCTCGCTTGGTCTGTATGGAAGTTCAAGTAATTTCTCTGTTGCATTTATGTAACGGTTTGGCCCAGATGACACTTGAGTTTCTTCCAACACTATGAATATTTCATCATCATCTGCTCTTTATTTTCTTTGGGCTACTTTACAATCAAGCCCTCTGTGTCTTATTCTACATGCCGCTGGTCTTATTATGCAGGCATCACTTGTCCTGGGAGCCTGGGATCTGAATCTTACTCTGGCTGAAGGCAGGTGGCATTTAGGCTTCAGATAAAAAACAAAATCTTCTGGATTCTCTGTTTATCAGATTCCTTTTAAAGGCATAAGAGAATCACAGAAAAATGCTGAAATGTAGACAACAGAACTAAGTAACAGCCAGTCAACTCCAGATCTGGTAGCCTTACCAGGGCACTGAAAGCAGTGGAAGCAAAACATACTATTTTGACCAAGAAAGTCATTTTCTATGTAAACACTGAAAGTGAGCTTAATAACAAAGCCCTAGTACAACAGGACCTAAGCAAACACAGTATGGCATAGCTAGTTTAAAGAGCAAAACACTTATATGAACCATGCCTGATCCAATTTGTGACCTATGGCACATTTTTTTAAAGACAAAATCTGAAGGCAGCTAGAAATATAACAGTGCCTCCATCTACTCCATCCCCTGCCTGGGACCAGATGTCAGCTGTCTTCTCCCTTCCAGATGCATTTGTTTTACTGGAGAGGCAACTGCTTCCACTCCGTTGCTGACAGATGGATGTGTACTGTAGGCTCCAGAGAGAACAGCAATGGCTCAGACTTGCATCTGCCTGTTACTGAGGCTGCCACTGCATTGCTGTAACTTGGACTCATAAAGTAGCATCACAGCTTGCCACAACATAAGCCTGGAACATCTGTGCCCTTGATACCTGCATTCTTCACATGTTGTGCCATCACAATCTTTTTTTTCCCCCCAGAATGGATGCATAATATAACCTGGTCCATAGTCCTGGCGTGGTCTTCTGGAGTACGTTTCCTCCAGGACCCACCAGACCAAGAGATGTTCGATGCTACTTCTGTGATATCAGTCACGTGTCTGGGCTGTTAAACTGGTCACACTTTCTCTTTTGAATATCTCCAGGTTGATCAATCCCTTCTTGTGTTTACAGAGAGGTATTCAGGAATGTTAATTTCATAGTTTCAGAGTTGTTTGGGGCTGGGAGGGACCTTACAGATCATCAGGTCCAGTCCCCTGCACTTGAACAGGAAAGACTGCAGGGATCAGATGACCCCAGCAAGATGGCCGTCAACATGCTTTTGGTCCAATCCTTCCATTAGTCTGGGTCTCTCTCGATCCTAGCCCTTCCCTCTGCTATATCTAGTACTCTCCCCAGCTTGGTATTATCTGCAAACTTGTTGAGGGCGCACTCCCATCTTCCAGGTCATTGATGAAAATATTGAACAAAACTGGCCCCAGAACCGACCCATTTGATACTGGCTGCCAACTAGGCATCGACCCATTGACTACTATCTTCTTGAGCCTGATGATCCAGGCAGTTTTCTGTTCACCTTACAGTCCATTCATCCAACCTGGACTTCCTTAGCTTGCTTGAGAGACTGCTGTGGGAGACCATATCAAAAGCCTTGCTAAAGTCAAGGTATATTATGTCCACTGGTCTCCCTGCATCCACAGAGCCAGTCATCTCATCATAGAAGGCAATCAGGTTGGTCTTGCTGACTCAATGACCTGCCCTTGGTGAATCCATGCAGACTTGTTCCAAATCACCTTCTCCTTCAAATACTTAGAAATGGATTCCTTCAGGACCTGCTCCATGATTTTTCCAGGGACTGAGGTGAGGTTGACCAGTCTGTAATTCCCTGCTCTGCGTCTTCCCTTTCTTAAAGATGGGCACTATATTTACCCTTTTCCAATCATTCAGTGCCTCTCTCAATTACCATGAGTTTTCAATGGTGGCAACCAGCACTCTGCAATCACACTGACTAACTCCCTCAGCATCCGTAGGTGCATCACATCTGGCCGCATGCACTTGTACACATCCAGCTTTTCTAAATAGTCCAGCCTAGCCTATTCTTTCACCACTGTTAGCTGCTTACCTTCTCCCCAAACTGTGCTTCCAGGTGTCGTAGTCTGGGAATTGACCTTGCCTGTGAAGACTGAGGTGAAAAAGACATTGAGTACTTCAGCCTCTTCTGCATCATCTGTCACTAAGTTGCCTCCCCTATTTAATAAAGGAGCCACTCTTTCCCTGATCTTCCTTTTGTTACTGACATACTTATAGAAACCCTTCTTATTACCCTTCACTTCCCCCACTAGCTGAAACTCCAATGATATTCTGGCCTTCCTGATTTCATCCTTGCATGCTGGAGCAATACTTGTATACTCCTCCCTAGCTGTCCAAATAAATCTGGCTAAGGTGTCAGCTTCCACAACATCTGGTGGCAATGAGTTCCACACTTTAATTACATGCTGCGTGAAAGAGAACTGCCTTTTGTTTTAAACTTACAACCTACTCATCTAATTGGGACCCCTAGTTCTTGTAGTGTGAGAAAACAAGTGATAAATCCCTATTTCCTTTCTCTTTGCCATTTAGTATTTTGTAAACCCTTATAATTTCCCCCTCAAGTGTAATTTCTAAATGGACAGCCTCTTGAGTCTCTCTTCATGTGGAAGCCCCTCCACACTGCTAATCATCCTCACTGCCCTTCTCCGGAGTTCTCTGTCCTTTTTGGGGTGTGGGAACGAGAACCGGGTGCAGTATGATGTCCATGTTGAGTCTCTTGAGCTGTGCACACCCCATTTCCTGTCATGTAGCTGTCCAATTTTTCAAGCTGCACTATTGTGGCTAGGAATCTTTTCCACAATTTCAGGTGGCCAACTGCTGTAGTATGGACATATAATAGGCATCAGTCATCTTCAGTCCATCCTGATCATTTCATTTTGCTTACAACTTCTGCCCTGACAGCCAGTGAATTGACACATGCAAGCTGTTTACATCTGTTGGTTTTTGACATCTTGTAATAGCAGTTGTCATTCAGCACAGGGTTTAGCTTTGCTTAAACTGATCTTTCCTCACACAAGAACTGCCCATTCAGCCATCAAACGTGCATGTTGGCTCTTAATAGTGCTGGGCTGGTTCCTCACTTTGAGTCTGCGTACAGTCCTAAGTACCTTGCTCCAGACACTAACTTTGCCTTTATCTTCTTCACACATTTCTTGAAGGAATGTACGTGGTCTACTGTCACTCCAAAGCAGAGAGAAATCCCACCATGGGCAGTCCCATAACAACAGTCACTCTGTTGGGGGGCAGTGATGGAAAAGAAGGCAGTGTTTGTGGTACCCTGAGACACTAAAAACATCCCCTCAGCTTTTCTGGCCCAAGCTCAGCTGCAGGCATGGAATTAGTCCAATGTTAGGCACTAAATGGAGCATGAGAGAAAACCATGATTTCCCCCCGCTGCCTCAGAGATATATCTAGGAAGTTTTATGCCCTGAATGGTAATGGCAGAGGCTACTGAGTCAGCAGCAGCAGCTGCTATTCTTGCACTCCCTCTAAGATGGCATCCAGAGCTAGCGCCCCTGCTCACTTACCTCTAGTTACACTAGTGTGCTGCCTCTCCCCCTTCTTAATATGGTTGTGAAGCCACATCAAGCTTTATGTAGAAGATGTAATAGTAAGAGTCTGTTTATTATAAACTGGTGACTACATTGGACAGGCACTGGTCTCAGGCAAGCACTTGTGCTTTGTTTTAAATGCAGGTTAAAGCAATATTTGTCTGGAATAGCATCATAGTCATATACTAGCTAATCCATACTATCCAGTGGCTTGTAACAGATTTGTCTCATGCTCCCTTGGGGAGGAGATTGGACTAAGTGACCTCCTCACGTTAGGCCTGTGAGAAGCGGCCAGCATTTGCTTTGGATTCGGATTCAGCTGATTCAGGGGACAGCAATTCAAATACCAGCGCCTGAGGGGACCAGGTACACCACACCAACCAGCACACCCACTCAGACTGTCCCTAGCCCCCGCCCCACAAACGCAGGCCCCCAGCAAGAGAACCGCAGCTATGCATAGGCAGCTTCAGGGTGGCCCACAGCTGTGGGGCCTGGACCCTCCACTGCCAGCCCTTTCAGCTTGGGAGGCAGGGCCTCCTTTCTGGCACTCGCATGCAGGCACAACATGAAATGCCAACTGCCTAAGTGGGAGAACCTGCATTTTGAGACCTGGGTGCAGGCGCTGGCTTGGGTAGTGGGGGCCCCCCAAGATTGTGGTGGCCTTCTGCTTTCATGGCAAGGGGGTCTTTTTCCTTGCCTTGGAGGCTGCTACACAAAAGGCGGTGGAGAGGGGGCTCATGGTGGAGGGCGAGTATGTCCCCCTTGAGCCCCTAGAAGAGCTGGGGTGCTGAGACCTCTCACTGGCGTGCCAAGACCCCAGCCTCCGCCACATGTGCTCATTCCATCATCAGGTCATGTTCCACCTGGTGGCAGGAGCACGGCTGGAGGCCAAGGGCTGCCTTTTGATTCTTTTTCAGGGGGCCCTAGCGAGGATTTTCTACATGCTGGGGGACCTGCGGTGCTTCCAGTGCCGTGCCCCATGGCACTTGCATCATGAGTACCCCATGGGCCAGGCAGGGAGGGCATCCACGGGTCCCACTGGTAAGAGGGGTGCCCCTACCACTAGCACCCCTCCCCCCTCAGGCCCTCCTGGCACCCCAGCTACAACTACCAGCTCCCTCTGTGAGCTCAGGGGACCCTGCCCCCCAGCCAAGTTTGGTGGAGTCCTGGGGAGGGCACCATCAACCAGGGGGAGAGAGGGACCAGGGCTCCTCTGTCCCTAGTAATGCCCCTGCTGTAGCTTTCCCATCCCCATAACTGTCATCTTCTCCTACTGGAGTCTGTCCACATGAGGACCACCCCAGGGATGAGTGGGTGCAGGTCCCCTCTGGGTGCAAAGCAAGAGGAAGGCCCGGGTGCAGCTGGAGCCCTCAGACATGGAGGACTCCTCCCCCCTCCCAAGACCACCACATGGGGGGGAAGGAGTGGTCCAGCCTCCACGGGCTTCCCCAGCTGCACCTGATACCCCACCCCTGGGAAAGATCAAATGGGTGATCCCCGTGAAGGAGGTTTTGGGGCTGCTGGACAGTCCTGAACAGGAGCCCATAGAGGAAGCCCCTCACTCTGCTGGCTAGGGCCTACCCCCTGAGGCCACAGGCACCGAGGCTGAGGCTGAGGCCGACCCAAAGGAAGGTACGGCAGTGGAGCCTCCTGCCCTCTGATGATCCGGTGGAGACAGGGGCCCTAGGGCTCACTCTGGTGAGTCCTGAGGACAGAGGTCCTCTTTCCTAGGACCCCAAGGCAGACACCAAAGCCATCCCAGTGCCTGACAGGCCTCTTCCTTCCCCCTCCCAGAAGAACCTTGCTTGCAGCCTGCCCTATGGTCCCGCACCAGAGGGGGTCGGGGTGGGGTCCCCTAATCAACAGGCCAGGGCTCCAGCTCTACCCTACCATCTTGTGAAGAAGCCCCACCCCCACCATTACCCCCACCCCTGTCCCAAGGGGCTACAGAGCTCTCCCAATTGCAACCAGAGTCCGGGGTCTTAGTGGACCCAGAGGTTCAGACAGTGCCTAAGGAGCCCGCTGAAACCCAGAACTAGGAGGAGGACACCCGAGAATCAGCAGGCTCCATGGAGCCTGCAGACGGCTCAGTCCCAGCGGTCCCCAGGGGTGAGCTACTTGCATTTCTTGACCATGAGTACACCCGCCAGGTACAGCTCGCCTTGGACCGCTGGGGAGATTTTGACAGTGTCCTCGCCACTGTGAGGGCACTGGCGAGGGAAGGCAAGAGGCTCAAAAGCTGCAACACCTGGATCTATAGGCAGGCCCACAGTTTCATAGATGACCTCTATTATGAACGACGCATGCCCCAGCAGCTAGGGAGGCGTGGTGGTGGCAGGAGCGTGGCGGTGGTAAGCAGGAGCTCCGGCAGACGCCATCGGCACTGTAAGCGGGGCTGGGAGGGGGGGGTTGATGAGCACTGACCAGGGGTCAGCAACCACCCGGGGGTTCACCGCCACACTCAGGGGGTGCACATGCACTTGTGTGCACCCCCGACGCATCGCCTCTGCCCTCTATACTTATGGGAGGGCACTGCACAGCGAACCACCGGCGGCGAACCCCACACCAGGCATTGAGATGTCCAAGGCCTCTGCTGGACCGTCCACTCCACCCCCCAGCCCTGAGGTCATTTAAGATCGCAACCCTCAATGTCCACAGCTGCAGGAAGGGTCTCCAGAGATGCAGGGTGCTTTTCTTCCTTCAGGAGGGGGTGGGTATACCCTGTGGTATTCCTGCAGGAGACCCTGACAATTCTGACTGACGAACCTAATTGGCGTTTGGAGTGGGGAGGCAGGGTATTTTTTAGTCATCTCTTAGCCACTTCTTGCAGGGTGGCCATGCTGTTCTCCACAGGCCTGCAGCCAAAGGGTCTCCAGGACATTGAGATGGTGCCAGGCTGCCTGCTGTACCTCCAGGTCCAAGTGCCTGGGCTGGTCCTGAACCTTCTGAACGTGTACACCCTTGCAAAGGACCCGGAGTTGGCAGATTTTTTCTGCCAGGTGGCCACTTACATAGGCACCCTCAACCAACCGTGAATGCCTGGTCCTTGGCAGGGACATTATCATCACCCTAGATGCATAAGACCAGTCAGGCAGGGAGCAGAACCAGGCTGCTGTGGGCATCCTTGGGAAGAGCCTGATGGACTGCTCCCTGGTGGACATCTGGCATGCTTGTCACCCTACCAACCCCCATGCCTTCCCCTATGTGAGGGTGGGGGAGAAGCAGGCATGCCGCTACTGTTTGGACAAGGTTTATATCTCTCTGCTGTACTTAGCCTGGGCCCACTCCTTTGGCATCTGGCCAACCCCTTTCAGCGATCACCACCTTATCTGGGCTCAGGTCACACTAGGGCCTGGGTGTCTGGGATTGGCCTACTAGCATTTCAGTGCCAGTCTGCTGGAGGATGTAGGCTTCCAGGAGGCCTTCCGGGAGTTCTGGCTGGCCTGGCGGGAGCAATGGGCAGCTTTCCCCTTGGCTTGGAGATGGTGGGATGTGGGGAAGGTGCACATCTGGCTTTTTTGCAGCAGCTACACTCAGGGGCACACCCAGCAGAGGGAGGGGGTCTGGGAGCAGCTCGAGCAGGAAGTGCTGGAGCTGGAGAGGCACCTGGCCTCTGACCCAACCAACCCATCCCTCTGTGGAGAGTGTTGGGAGAAGTGGAAAGAGCTTCATGCTCTGGACAACCACCGTGCCTACAATGGATTTGTCTGCTCATGTGTCCAACTCCTTCGGGAGATGGACTGGGGCCCCCACTTCTTCTATGCCCTGGAGAGGAGGCAGAGGGCCAAGAAGTACATCACCTGCCTTCTGACAGTTGATGGCACCCCCCTCATGGATCCAGGTGACATGCGCCAGCGCACATGGGACTTCTATGAAGAGCTCCTCTCCCTAGATCCAACCAACACCAAAGCCTGTCAGACCCTGTGGGAGGGACTCTCACAGGTCAGTGTGGGCAACCAGGACTAGCTGGAAGCTCCTTTCACTCTGGCTGAGTTTTCAGCTGCCCTCCGCCTGATGCCTGGCAACAAGGCTCCGGGCATCGACGGGCTGACCGCGGAGTTCTGCCGGGTCTTCTGGGACAGCCTCAGCCCAGAAATTGCCGCAGTCTGGGCCGAATCCGAGGGAAGTGGGGGACTCCTCCTGCCAAAGAAGATTAGACCCCTGGATTTCTAAGGGTAAAAAAAAACCACAGTGGAAAAAAGCGGGGCAGGGCACGGTCTTTAATTTTTATCTGCTACCAAGATCAGAAGTATTACTTTCTTCTCTGCAAGAGGGGAATAAGATGGTGTTGTTTTGAAAACTACTAAGACTTGTCAACACAAGATGCAATAGAAAAATAATGACCAGACCTTAACTTTTAAATAACTCCCAGCCAAGATAGCCCCAACACTAGAAGACAGCATGACAAGAACTTGAAACTGAAAGAAATGAGGTATCTGGACACAGCATTTCTGGCCAGTGCAGTTGGAGCAAGGTGGGAGAGGAAGAAGAGGGGGAAAGGGACAGAATCTCACACATGATGGCCAAGAGACTGGTGCCAGCATGGATAAGCACACAGGCCTTGCTTTTCTATTCTGAGCAAAGGGAATATCAGCATGTATACCAGCATTTACCTATCAACTTGGGTTTGTAAAAAGGCTGAGCTCTGTACTGCAAGGCATCTAAAGGGATTATATGATGCAGTTGCCTGGAATAGCAGGGACTCAAGTCAGTGACCTCAAAGGTCTCTCTCTACAAGCCCTACATTCCTATTTGTTCGTTTCATAGCTCCCAAGAGGATTACGTCTTCAACAAAGATTTAAAGCTCTTTTGGACTCAGCTGACAAAGCCATGCTGAAAATTGTGTCATGCTGAAGGAAGTGACCAAGTCTCAAGTTAGCCAAGCCACAGCGCTCATCCCTATGAAAATAGGGTTTAACCTTCAAACCCTGAGGCAGGGTGAGGGGAACTGGATACAGGTTAGAAACACAGAACATACTATGACCATACAACTATGAGATGTACTGAAGCATTTCCTGTGAATTTCAGATTCTCCACAGTACTTTTTTGATGTTAAATCTACAATGAGAGGCAAAGATAAGAGTGGGGGGGGGGGGCGCTGCATGGATTATCTACAGCACGCAGATTAGTAGAAATGTAATCTGTATTTCTAGTCTATAGTTCTCTATACAAACCTTACATATTGATCCATACTTCTAGATGTGTTTTAGTCCAAATAACTTGAGCATCAGAACTGGCACCACCTAGTGAGTGGGAAAACTGAGCCTTTGTTAAAACTTGTAGTTTAAGTGTTGTCCCTAATTCACTATATAAACCAAACTGTACTCGTTTTGCAAGGGAGGGTGCTGCTGAACCACTGAATTGATATCAACCTTCGAAGCATGATGCATAACTAGGAATTTTGGCAGCCTGGCTTCCTGGTACATGAGCTGCTGTGGCATGAACTCCCCAGGGTCTGCCCTTCTGCTGCCCCTTTCTAAATCAGTGCCTGAAGCTGGTGCCCTGCTCACCCACATGAAGTAATCATAGAGTCCTTGTCCTCCACACCAACTACAGAGGATTAGAAGAGTGCACTAGGGGGCAGTAAAAAAAAGAATAGACAGCCCCTACTGGAGAGCCAAATTACAACCCACGCTATGGGAGCATGCATCTCTGCTTCACACTACAGCCCAGGCCTAGATACACTATTATTTCAAGCTATTTCCCTGGAAGGCAGAATTTTCACTTCTTCTGGCCACCACACCTTATGTCAAAGCAGCTTTGGCTGGTAAAATAAGGTATTTGTGTGCATGTGTTTGTGTGTCTGTTTATGAGAATTGATATTTGTGTTCACCTTATATTGTTTGCCTTGTCTTGTAGAGCCCTAACCCACCTGTCTACCCTCCCCTTGGTGCTAAAAATGCTTGATTTTAACCCAAAGGCTGAGATGCTGATGGAAACCTATCTTTTTCCACAAAATATTTATTTCTATAAATAAATAAATAAATAAATAAAACTCCATTTCCAACACTCTGCCAAGTGGCCCCTGTGGTTCACTTGGCAGCTCAAAGCACACTACAAACCCATTACACAGTTTGCACCATGTATCCGCATGCCTGCACACCCATCTCCATCCCCATACCACCACCCACTGCCCTCCTCAGAAAGCCTATCCCTGAAAAAGTCTATGTCAGACCCCTCTCCACCATATGAGGTCTGCCATTTCTTTCCCGTCATCCTCTTCTGTCTTCCTGTAGTACCAGCACATTTTACTTAGTCCCATTTTAATACAGTCCTCGACTGCGGGGGCTGAGTGCGTCTATGAGCAGGTTCCTGGCTTTCCACAGGGATACCTGAAATATGAACTGGTCGAAGAGAGCTGTCAGGGTCCCTTGCTGCCTGGTCAGGTGCCCGTAGAGAACCACTTCCCTGGCCAGGTCTATGAAACCTGTCACCACCAGGAAGAGTGCACAGACTTTCTTCCACACCTCTCTAGCGTATGGCCAGTAGCAGGTCTGTCTTGGGCAGTTCAGTGGACCTCTCTGCCCTGTGCTGTTTTTCCATAACCACACGGGGAATGCCCAGTGGGCTGTCTGCCAGTTCAGGCTATGTGCTTCTTCTGCAAGCGCTTGTGGAAGATTCGCTCCCACGTGGCTTGGCAGCTGTCACTAGGTATTAAGTCTACCCCATCTTCCATATCTTGTGGTGGTTTACCAGTATCACTAGGGAGCATCGTGCAACTTGTATTTTTCTTATAAGCACTTCAGAATCTCGTAAAACCTTGGGGAGACCATGGTCCACAGGCTCCCACTGGTCATTGTGTGCACTTGCCACTGTTGCAGCAGCTGCCCTGCAAAATACTTAACAAAGCTGACTATTTTAGATTTCACCCCTGTTGCCACTTTGCACACCTGGTTTATGTATTTGGCCCAGAGAAAGAGAAGAACATCTAGCATTCCTCTGCCTCCGGACTCTTTCACTTTGTACAGCTTGGTCCTTATCACTTTCTCCCATGTGGAGCTCCAAATGGCTCTTTGGATTCTGTGAACAACTTGTTGGACCTATCACAACCATAAGCTAGTACAGACCATCTAAATAAAATATACAGTAGTGCCCATTGAGTTGAGTCCACCTCATCACCAGCTCTTTTCAGTAAGGGTGAGCCACTACAATTTGACTACAATACAATTTGACTTCCTCTTCACTCCCACATGCAAGCTGTACTTTTTTTCCCCCGCTTCCAAACAATACTGTTTCTTCACTAGTCTTAAATGCATGGCAAACATCACCAAAGAGGGACACAAACAATTCACCCAGAATCCTTCTGTCGCCCCCTCTCTTAGCCTGTTGCACATGATTAGTGTGGACACACCCTCCATGAGGTGGAACTGGACCAGGTTGCCCAGAGTCTCATCTGGATTCATTCTGCTGGATCCATTGGCTATACCACCCATCAACACCAATACTGGTTCAATGAGTGCAACACCAAGATCCAGTTCTCCCCAAGCAGAAGAGAAGGGCTCATTCTACTTGGCAAGATGACACCTCATCTCAGCAGAAGGAGGAGATAGATCAGCTCCTCAAAGCCAAAGCTCAAAGGAGGATCCAGGAAATCAAAGATCAGTGGTGGCAAGATAAAGCCAAAAAGATCCATTTATTTGCTGACAAACTTGACATGCATAGCTTTTTCCAGGCAACAAAGGCCATCTGAAGACCAGTTTCCCATGGTCCTACTTTCCTACAATAGTAGAATTACTTGATGCACCTCAAAGATAGTGAATCTATCCAAGCTAAAAAACAGAGCACTTTGAGGCACTCCTGAACCATGAGTCCACTGTGGCAGACACTACCATCAAATACCTGAAAAGGGATCCCTCCCCATCCTTCCTATTCTAGAAGAATCCTGGCATGCCATTAAGGAAACCAAGAACAACAAGGCTATTGGACTGGATGGCATACCTACTGAAATTACAAGGTGGACAGCAAGGAACTAGTACTGAGGCTCCACAAATATATTTTATGCATTTTGAACAATTGAGAGATACCTAGATACCTGAGGAATACCAACATTATGACTATCTTTACGAAAGTAGATACATCTGTGTGGGAATTATTGAGGTATTGCCCTCCTTTCCACATCAAAGAAAATCCTTGCCTGCATCTTCCTGACCTGTCTTCTACCTCTTGTTGAGGAAGTCCTGCCAGAATCTCAATGTGATTTCAGACCATCCTGCAAGGAAATTCACATAATCTTTGTTGCCCACCAGGTCCAAGAAAAATGTTGGGAACAGCACCAGAACCTGTATATGGCCTTCACTGACCTCACTCAGGCTTTTGATTCCATCCATCTTGAAGCCTTGTGGAAAGTAATGGCCAGATTTGGAGGTCCAAAAAAGTATATCAAGGTCCTGAGGCTCCTCCAGGACAAGATGACTGGAACCATTCTATGTAGCAGATCAGAGAGGGATCCATTTGTCATCTGAACTAGGGTCAAGCAAAGATGTCTCATTGCCCCAACTCTGCTTTCCATTTTTTTTTACTGTCATCCTGGTTGTCATTAAGGACTGCCTTGCAGCTGCAAATGAAAGCTATGAAAGCTTGGACAGTGTCTCTTGCACAAAAATGTAAGACAATGGCTGGGGCAAGACTGGATCATGGTAACAAGACTGCCACGAAAAAATAAAACGCTGCTAATGGCTTGCAACCCATCAGGTGTTGAGACAGTGGAATGCTTGCAGTACCCAATACCAGACCCATGCCATAAAATAATAAAAGTGATGGTCAAAATTGTTGGCAGAGACCTGATGCGCTCATCACATAGGTGTACCTAAGAAAGCCCAAGAAAAGGCTGGGCCAGTGTAGCCAGTGAAGGCAAGGAAACTACATATGCATTTCAACTGAACTAGCAGCTAAAGAAGACAAAAGGATCAATATGCATCTCAAGAGAAACCTGTTAAAGGTGCATTGAATACAGGAAAGATGTCCTGTACCTGACATGCTCAGATTTCTCAAAACAGTCATGCAATGTCTAAGGTGTTACCATTCAATGTATGTCTGGAATTTGGTAAACAGTAGGGGCATGCTAAGTGGCCCTATTTGATTCAGATTCGACCTGAATCAGGGACAGTGATTCGATTCATTCATTCGGATCACTGTTCCTGATTCAATTCAGCCGAATCCAAATCTGAAGATTCAATGCTTCAGAGAATCAGTGGTTCGGTCACAGGCACAGCTTTAAATGGTTTTTTCTACATACCTTGAGGTACCAGCGCAGCTTGTGAATGCTGCGATGCTGGGGTGGATGGAGCGTCCCACAGGAGTGCAGGGGTGCCCTCCACATGCTTGGCAGCAGACCCGGAAGTGGGCCAGAAGTGCTTCTGGTCCACTGCCAGGTCTGCTGCCAAGTGTGCTGGGGAGCCCCCTGCACTCCTGTGGGATGCTCCATGTGCCCCAGCATTGCAGCATTCATGAGCCACCTGTTACCTTGAGGTACGTAGAAAAAACATGTAAAGCTGTGTGTATGGCCGAATCTTTCCAAATCTCTCTGAATCAATTCGGAGGGTTCCGATTTGATTTAGAGAGATTAAAGGGTCCTCTGATTTGATCTGGATTCAGAGATTCGGCCACCAAATCAGTCTGAATCTCCACCGAATCGAATCAGGGACTGAAGCTTTGCACAGCCCTAGTAAACAGACCATCACTGGTACAAGCTACTGCAAATGTGCCCCACTGATAAACAAATACCCAACAACAGGTCCTGTAACCAGTGCCTCTAAGCATCCTATTTGACCACTCAAGACCCATCACATTTAATTGCAGTGGCTGCAAAAAACACTTGTCTTCACACCTAAACAAATCCAAAACAGAAGCCGGGAAATTTAAGAATTGTAATATGATGGTCACCCTTTTCCTCCCTCTTTGTTCAAACTTTAATCAGGCTACCATCAAGGAAAAAGGCTTTAAACCTATACAATTAAAAACAGTATAAGAACTAAACAGATTTGCCAGCAAGGTGTGTGCAGTCCAGGCCCAAGAAAGACCAAGAAGCCATCCTGCCACCCAGCCAACAAGTGAAGGACCCATGCTTTGAGGCCGTACAAGAACTTCTTTCTGCCTGCACTGGACAGAGATCTCTTTGCAGCTAAGATAATACAAGGACTAATAGCTCATTTTATATTGGGAGTCTTTTTCTGTTATTTAGTTTTGTAGCTTGTTGGTAGTTATTAAAACAAGCCTTTCTGTTATTCATCAATTGAGTGTTGTGTCAATTCTCAGAGCACTAGGTTTAAAAACCTGCTTTCTAAGGTCAACACTTCCTTCTGGAATTGACATAGGAGGGCTCTTCAGTCTGGGATGTTTTTGGCCTAAGACTGAAGTCCTCAAAACGACCATCCTCGACCTTCAATATGCCAACAACTGTGTCATTCTTGTGCATGCTGAGGAAAATGTCCAGACTGTGTTGGATCTTTTTGAAGAAACTTACTGAACTTTGGGCCTCACATTCAACATCAAGACTAAAGTGTTCTATCAGCCTGGGCCATGAGTGCGACTCCCCTCCCCAAATTACCATTGAGGGACAGACCCTGCAGGTAGTTGAGCACTTCCCTACACTGACAGCCACCTCTCTCACAGAAAGAACATTGATGAGGAGAACCAACATGGGATCAGGTGTGCAAGTTCATAGATTTCATAGACATTAGGGTTGGAAGGGATCTCACAAGATCATCGGGTCCAGCCCCCTGCCCAAGGGGCAGGAAGTCAGATGGGGTCAAATGATCCCAGCATGATAGGCATCCGAGTGTTTCTTAAACGTGTCCAGAGTAGGTGCTTGCACCACTTCTGGCGGGAGTCTATTCTAGGCCCTGGGGACTCAGACAGTAAAGACGTTTTTCCTTATGGCCAAGCTAAAACAGTCTTCCAGGCGTTTGTGACCGTCGGACCTTGTCTTTCCTTGGGTTGCCCTGGTGAACAGACATTCTCCCACTTTCTGATGCACATCCCTTGTGCACTTATAGGCTGCCACCAGGTTACCCCTGAGCCTTCACTTTTCCAGGATGAAGAGTCCCATGGCTTTCAGCCTCTCCTCATAAGGCCTGCTCTCTTCTCCTCTAATCATGCATGTGGCTGTCCTCTGGACTCTTTCAAGCTTCTCCACATCCTTTCTAAATTGTGGAGGCCAGAATTGGATGCAGTATTCAAGCTGCAGCCTCAAGACCAAGCAAAGTGGGAGGATGACTTCCTGGGTTTTGCTTGAGATGCATTGGTAGATGCAAGCCAGAGTTTTATTTGCTTTGCCAGCTGCAGCATTGCATTGGTGGCTCATGTTCATCTTGTGATCAATCATGACCCCCAAGTCTCTTTCAGTCATGGTGCTAGGGAGTGAAGCACTGCCAAGCTTATAAGTATGATATGGATTCTTTCTCCCGAGGTGGATCACCTTGTATTTCTCCGTGTTGAATGCCATCAAGTTTTGATCCACCCACGTTGCAAACTTGTTCAGGATGGCCTGAATCACCAGCCTATCCTCTAGTGTGACCACACTTCCCCATAATTCGGAGTCATCAGCAGACTTAGCCAGCCCGCTTCTGACACCACCGTTCAAATCATTTATAAAAACACAAAAGAATAAAGGTCCGAGTACGGAGCCCTGAGAGATGCCACTGGTCGTCATGCACCATGTTGATTTGGTTCCATCAGCTATCACTATCTGGGTCTGAACACGGAGCCAGTTCCCCAGCCATTGGACCATAAGGTTGTTGAGGCCAGTTTCCCAATTTTACCATGAGGACATCATAGGACACCACGTCAAAGGCTTTTCTGAAGTCCAGATTTCATAAATGCCATAGACATTAGGACTGGAAGGGACCTCGCAAGATCATCAGGTCCAGCTCCCTGCCCAAAGGGCAGGCAGTCAGCAGGGGTCAAAAGATCCAAGCAAGATAGGCATCCTAGTGTTTCATAAAGGAATCCATAGTAGGTGCCTGCACCACCTAAGCAGGGAGTCTATTCCAGGCCCTGGGGACTCAGACAGTTTTTACTTATGTCCAGCCTAAAACGGTCTTCCAAGATTTTGTGACCGTTGGACCTAGTCTTCCCATGGAACGCTCTGATGAACAGACACTCTCCCAGTTCCCGGTGCACTTATATACTTATATATTTATAAGTTGCCACCAAGTCACCCCTGAGCCCACGCTTCTCCAGGCTGAAGAGTGCTGTCTCTCTCAGACTCTCATCATAAGGTCTGCTCTCTTGTCCTCTAATCATTCATGTGGCTCTCCTCTGGACTCTCTCAAGCTTCTCCACATCCTTTCTGAATTGCAAAGCCCAGAACTGAACACAGTATTCCAGTTGTGGTCTCACCAAGGCTGAGGTAAGTGGGAGAATGACTGGCTGGGTCTTGTTTGAGTTGTATCAGAAGATGCAGGCCACAGTTTTGTTTGCTTTGCTGGCTGTCACATTGGTGGCTCATGTTCATCTTGTGGTCAGTCATGACCCCAAGTCTCTTTTGGATACGGTGCTAGTTAGCATAGCACTGCCAAGCCTGTAAGTGTGGTGTGGGTTCTTTCTCCCAAGGCGGAGCACCTTGCATTTCTCGGCACTGAATGCCATCAGGTTTTGATCCGCAGAGCTGTCCCTAGGGGTTTGCGGGGCCCGGGGCATATCAGCACATGCGGGGCCTGGGGGGGATGTATAGGCAGAGGAGGAAAAAATTAAATTGGGGGAGCTGAACGTGCGCGAGCACTTGCGCCCCCTCCCATGGAAAAGTCTGCAGGAGGAGGGGAAAGGGCCATGGCAGGGGAGTGGCATTTCCTGGCGCCATGCTGCACCAGCCCCGGCTGCCTCCCAGCCCCAGCCACACCAGTCCCAACCCTAGCCCTGGCCCCTGTCTCGGCGCTGGCCCCGGCCCCAGCTGCACCAGTCCCAGCTCTGGCCCTGGCCCCAGCCGGCTCCCAGCCCACGCTGCCTCCCTGCTCTGGCCCCAGCCATGCACCACCCGTGGGGGCCCAAAACCAGGGGCCAGAGAGGGGCCAACCTCGGCTGCACTGCTGGGCTGGAGAGCTCCTTGCCTCTGCGCCTCCATCCTGCCACTGCTTCGAAAGCAGCAGGTGCTGTCATGTGCATCCCACCACTGGGCAGGCCAGGCAGCAAGGCAGATGGCACCACACAATGCCGCTTTCAAAGGAGAAGTGGCAAGGTGCAGAGGTGTGGAGCAGAGCGCAGCTCATAGCTGCAGCCCTCTTGCCTTGTGCAAAGATCAGGGGACCATGTACTCCCCTGTCTCTTGGCTGCCCAGTGCTGTGCTTCTGGAATGGCCACTGGGCTCCAACTATCCCACGACCCGGTCCAGCCAGGGCCTGATTCCCTGTCACTAGGGCCCCAGCCAGGCCAGTCATGGGACAATTGGAGCCCAGTGGCTTGTCCATGGGCACAGTGTGGGAGAGCCGGGATGGGGGTGGAACTCCCCCTTTCCCCGCTGTGGTGCATGCAGCGGCAGGAGCTGCTCACCTGCACCCCTAGATGAGTCACCGGGCTCTAACTGTCCCACAAGCTGGCCTGGCCCTGGCCCCAATCACAGTGAATGTGGCCCAGGCTGGGCCAGGTTGTGGAACAATTCCCATTGTGCAGTGCAGAAAGAGCAGAGGTGAATGATTCGCCTTCCCCTACTCCACTCTCTTCTGCACTGCAGGGGTCTCGAGCTGTCCCCCTCTCCTCCACCAAGCCCAGGGTGATAAAGAAGAATAAAAGAAACTTACCTGCCTTTGTGTGGATG
This sequence comes from Alligator mississippiensis, assembly GCF_030867095.1. Classification (NCBI taxonomy): domain Eukaryota; kingdom Metazoa; phylum Chordata; order Crocodylia; family Alligatoridae; genus Alligator; species Alligator mississippiensis. Next base: position 39,497,505 of record NC_081833.1, on the reverse strand, counting down.
GGCCAGCTGTGGTGCTGGCTGTGAGTGCAGGGTAGCTAAGTGTCCTGCCCCTCTCCTCTGCTGCAGCAGTCCACATGTGGCCTAGGGCTATGACTGCTGCTGCCTTCTGTTTGTGGGGGCTGAGCCCCATTAGCCCACCCCTTCCACTACTGCCTGGAGCTGGCAGTGCTTGGCAACAGCAGCATGTGGTGGCTATGGCAGGGCCTGTACGGCACTATCCATGGGGCCCCCAAAAGCGCAGGGCCTGGGGTGGTTTCCCTGATTTGCCCCCTCTAGGGATCCGCCCACCTTGTAAGCCTATCAAGGTCGGCCTGGATTGCCAGCCTATCCTCCAGGGGGGCTGCACTTCCCCATAATTTGGTGTCATCAGCAAACTTAGGTAGTTCACTTGTGACACCCGAGTCCAGATCATTTATAAACACATTGAAGAGTACAGGTCTGAGAACAGAGCTCTGGGGGATGCCACTGGTTACAGTGCACCAAGTTGATTTGGTTCCTTCAACTATCACTCTCTGGGTCCGTCCATGGAGCCAGTTCCCCAGCCATTGGACCGTGAAATTGTCTAGGCTACAGTTGCCCAATTTTTCCATGAGGACATCATGGGACACCAGGTCAAAGGCTTTCTTAAAGTCCAAAAATACGATATCCACCTCTTCTCCTTTGTCCAAGTGATGTGTCACTTGGCCATAGAAGGAAATCAGGTTGGTCAGACAAGATCTACCTGCCATGAAGCCATGTTGGCTATCTCTCAGAATATTACCTTCTGTTAGGATGTTGGTAGTGGTTTCCTTAATGATTTTTTCCAGGATCTTTCCAGGGATTCAGGTCAAGCTAACTGGCCTGTAGTTCCCTGGATCTTCCCTTCCCCCTTTCTTGAAAATAGGCACCACATTGGCCCTCTTCCAACCATCAGGCACCTTGCCTGAGTGCCACAGGTTCTCGAATATCCTTGCCATAGGCTGTGCTATGATGTCAATTAGTTCCTTCAGCACTCTTGGGTGCATTCTATCTGGCCCACCTGATTTGTGGCTGTCCAGCCTCTTAAGATGTTCCCTCACAAGATCAGGTGCAGGCTACTGCTGAGTATACCTCCTTAGTGATGTTTCCCATCTTTATAAGCTTTTTTTTTTTTTTTTTTTTTTTTTTTAGGTGCAGGAGGTCCTTGAGTTCCCTACTGAGCCAAGGGGGTAGTCCAACCCTTTTGCTACTTTTTCTGTGGGTTGGAATGGACTTCTTTTGTCCTCTAAGGATCACATCCTTAAGCAGTGACCACTTATCATGGACTCCCCTCCCTGTCACATCATGGCCTCTCAGGGCCTTGACAACTAGCCTCCTGAGCTTGTGAAAGTCGGCTTTCCTAAAGTCAAGGATTTCTACATTGCTGACTGATTTGCCAGCTTTGCAATGAATAAAGTGATCAACTCATGATCACTTTCTCCCAGCTTCCCTTCAATTCTCAGGTCACTCACTAGATCATCCCTTTTGCCCAGTACCAGGTCCAGCAGCACCTTACCTCTTGTCAGCCCACAGACTTCTTGGGAGAAATAGAGCTCATCAATGCAAGTGTTGAAGCTTTGCCACTGATTGGATCTGGCTGAGTGCTCTTCCCATGAGATGTCAGGGTACTTGAAGTTGCCCATTACAACCATGCACTGACAGCGTGCAGTCTCTGTCAGTTACCTACCAAATTCATGGTCAAGCTCTTCCTCCTGATTAGGAGATCTGTAGGAGACTCCTACCATTATATCCCCTTCACCACGTTCCTCCCATATTCTAACCTAGAGGGTCTCAAGTTGCCCTCCTTGGGTGCCAATGTCCGCTTGTAGGGAAGTGTACTATTCCTTTACATAGAATGCTATACCTCTGCCCTTTCTTGCAACACAATCCCTCCTGTACAAGGTATAGCCATCAATACCTGTGGTCCAATCATAGGTGGAGTCCCACCAGGTCTCCATTATCCCTATGAGATCATATTAATTTTTGTTTAGCTGAAGGGCCAATTCCTCCTGTTTGTTCCCCAGGCTCCTGGCATTTTGGAAGCCCCCTTGGCTTCCCTGAACTCCTAAAAGAGTCCTGTTCCTGGGTTGAGGTAGAAGTGAATTCCCTTGTGCAGTCTGACCTGCTGATTTTGTGGTTGTCGCTTGGTGGGCTTGCACTAATGTTTGTCCACCCATCCCCTGGTGAACTTAGTTTAAAACCCAGTCAAGCAGATTGGCCATTCTGGCTGAAAAGAGTTTCTTCCCCATTGGAGTGAGGTAGAAGCTGTCCCTTCCCAGCAAACAGCTGCCTCTATCTTTAAAGTGTGGACTGTTGGTGCTATCGCAAAGCCAAAGCCTTTGCGATAGCACCAACATCACAGTCTTCTGTTTACTTCTTTGTCTCCTCCTCCTATGCCTGTGACCCGTAACTGGAAGCAGTGAGGAGAAAACTACCTGCGCCCCCAACCCTCTGAGCCCCACTCTCAGAGTCCTCTAGTCACTTATAACCCGTGTGGAATTGCTCCGAGTCATGTTATTTGTGCCCACATGGATGAGAAGCATGGAGTAGTGGTCGGAGGGCCGGATAAGTTAGGGATCCTCTTGGCTACATCCTGGATACAGGCAGTAGACCTCACAGACTAAGGGGTCAGGGTGGCAGATCACTCCTTCTGTCCCCCTCAAGAGGGCATCTCCCACAACAACCACCCTGCATTTCTCCTTAGGTGTGGTTGCTGGTTGCCCTTCTTCCTCAAGTGCTAGAGCTGGCAGTTATGCTGGCTCTACTGGAGCTGTGAGGAGCTTGTACCTGTTGTGAAGATCCAGGGGGGTGGAGCGTGCCTTGGCACCAGAGACAACCTTTATCCAAGTGACTCCTGGATGGACTTCATGGGAGCTCTTCTTCTCCACCCTTGTCCTGCCAGCCATCCTTGCTCTTCCCTCTTCATTCTTCAGATGAAAAGCCTGGCAGTAAGAACTGATCTCTTTGCCATCGCTGATGGCACACAGCCTCTGCACCGCAGTCTGGAGCTCCCCTATCTGGTACTCCAGTCTCCAACGCAAAGCAACCCTCACAAAGGGAGGGGTCGTTGCTACTGATCTCAGGTGCCTGCAGTCGTGCCAGGCAGCCCCCACAGCTAAGAGCCAGGGGCCCCATCCGAGTGGAGGCCGGAACCATGGGTTCTGTCTGGATGGAGGCCTCAGTGGTACCGGCGTGGGGGCCCTAGTCACAGAGATCTTCGGGGTGCAATGCGTCCTCACCATGGTACAAGTAGTAGTCCAGGCTACAGCTGTGCCAACCCTTCTCTTCAGGCTCGTCGCCTAGAGCCTAGTACCCCTCCTGTGCAAACTCCTGTGCTAACTTGCACACTGGGCCCAGAGTACACCTGTTTGCTTGCTGTGTTTGCATTGCTCCCTGGGGGGCTGGGCTAAGTAGGAGCTGGGTGGGGGCGTGACCCTCCTTAGCTCCTCTTAGCTGCCTTCCTCAGCTACTTAGCACCCACCCACTGTGGGCCCCACCTACCTCCTGGCTGTGCTGGGGGGTCAGAGTCCGGGTCTGCTGGAGTTCCCGCCAGGGTTTTGGGTTCACAGGGGCACAACAGGCTTCCTTCCACCTGTACAACATCTCACAACGGAGCGGGACCCAAACTGCGTTTTTTTGCCAAGCCCAGAATATGCCTGTTTGCACATTCTGTTTGCATGGCTCTGGTTACGTGGCTCCCTGGAGGGCTGAGCTAAGTAGGAGCTGGGCCAGGACATGACCCTCCTCAGCTCCTCTCAGCTGCCTCCCACAGCTAACTAGCACCCGCCCACCACCACAGGCTGTTACCAAATTTGCCCATTACTTTGGGGTGTGCTCATTTATTAGGGATAGTTTCTAGGGTCTTGGTGATTCTGTCAATGTGCTGCTTGTGTTACTATATGGAGCTGTATTTCTCCCTTCTGCAAGCCCTCACCCCCAGTGGAGCTATCTTGCAGGACTCAATCTCAATGGGACTGGGTTCCTCCAGTCACCAAATCAGTCATACACACAAACACACACAAATTAACGTGACACGCCTGACCTGGCCGGGCTGATCAGCATGGACAGGCTGACACCCTCATATGCCAAGAATCAGTTCATAAGAGCAACAATAAACTGCAGTCAGACACAAGCACACAGGTAAACAGAATCCCTCTGAATCCGGCTGGGTGTCCAGCTGACACCCTCATGGGCCAGCATTCAGTTCATAAGGGCACGTCTGAGTCAAACTGGGTCAATCAGCCTGTACAAGCTGATCCCCTTATGTGTTTCAAACTCAGCACGTCCCAATCTTTGGCCTCTTGATGAGCAGACCCCACAATAATTTAGGCTTCACCGGGATCTTTAGCATAGGTAAAAGAAGCGTTGCTGCAGAGCACAGAAGGAAAAAGAAGCAGAGAAGGAAAAATATACCCAATTACTACCAGTTTGCCTATAAAAGTTATTTATTGCTAAGCATATGAAATATATAATAGTACTAGTAGTAATAGACATGCAAAAGAAAAACAAACACAAACAATGACAATACTACCCTGGTTTCACTAAGTATTTGGGGAAACTTAGCTCAAGCTTAACTGATACAGTTCAGGTTCAGAAGTTTATGCCTAGAAAGAAGAGAGAACGCTGGGAATCTCACCGAGTCCACGGTACCCAGGCTGCAAAGCTGACAGGCACAGTCCGTAGCACAATCCTTGAAGAGAGAGACGATCTGTTCTTCCAGCGTCCCAAGAACAACAGGGGATGGTGTCAGCACAGGAGTTTTCTTCTTCTTCTTTCTTTCTCCCTCTTTCCTCCTGCTTCTTCTTTTTCTTTCTCTTTCTCCTTCTTTTTTTTTAAGCACACACACTTACAGATTTTTATACCCTCAGTTCAGCTGCTTTGAAGCACCCTCAGTAGTGTAAATCATTGTCTTTTCTATTGACAAGGGGTTATCTGGTTTGGACCATCTCAGGAAACTGATTGATAATCAGGAAACACTTAAGATTAGGGAGTAACCCAAATACTTGGGAGCCAGCTTGAGATTCCTATGGATGGCAGATATCCTGATGGGATATCTCATAGTTTCTTCAGGAACAATAGATAGCTTGCAGTATCAGGATTTTGGATTTTTACTTGTTGTGAACAAGCCTCAGCTTAGCATGACTTTTCCAGATTTTACTATAGTCTTTTAACAGACTTAAAGCAATTATTGGGGTGCTCATAACCTTTTGTGGAGAGGACTCCCACCAGTCGTCTCGGGAAAGATACAACAACACCTGGGATTAGGGCTCCAGCAGGCTGGATGCTGTGATGAACCCTTAACCATTGTTCAAATGTTGCCCGTACCCCCTCAGACTCGGTCTCTTGCCTCAGCATTCCCTAACCCGGCAACCGAGTTTTAGTCAATCAAGTTTAAATAGGCCTCCCATAGTGGGACCGGGGAATGTACAGCCCGAGATGCCTATTAAACTTAGAGCTGTGTGTGTGTGTCTGGGGGGAGAAAAGTCCTTAGCAAATCCAGATTAGAACTGGTCTGATAAATGCTGAGCTGGGTGTGTGTGAACATGGGTTAATTAACATTGGAAGCACAGATTCCCCATCATGCAGCGCTCTCCTGCTTCTCTGGTCCCAGAATTCACTGCAGTCTCTGCTTCAGGCTTTCTGTTTTCCATCTCTCATGTAAATGAATGGTCATCTGGTTCCATCTCAGATGCAGATGAGACCGAGGGCAGTTGTTCAGTCTTATCACCCTTATCTGGAGAGTTTTAGGTGCGTCTCTCACTGCATCTTAATCAGTTTTGTTTAGGTAGAGGAGGGGAGGGAGGGGGGGTGGGGGAGTCCTTTGTGAGTCAGACAGACTGCATCCTGTGCCAGGGTTGCCCAAGAATACAGAGCTGAGGCGTAACAAGGCTTCCACCCATGCATTCTGTACTGGAGCTGAACCCAAAACTGGACCCAAACAAGTTCCTCCCTTGGGAAATTGTTTTGGCATGTGTCTATTCATTACAATCTCCAGAAAGGCGCCCAGATCCAGGCCTACAATGCATCCATCATCCCCATTCTTTATGGACGTGAAACATGGGTGACCTACCATTGGCATCTCAAGAGCCTGGGGAGGTATCATTGATAATGCCTCCAGAAAATCCTCTGCATCAAATGGAAAGATCACCGAAGAAACGCCAGCATCCTTGCTGAAGCCAATGCTATCATCATGCAGTCAATGATCCTCAAGCACCAACTTTGCTGGACTGGACATTGCATTTGGGTGCCCGGCTCTTGACTCCCAAAACAAGTGTTCTATTCCCAGTTTAGTAATGGCCTGAGGTCTCATGGTAGCCAGAAGAAACACTACAAGGACACATTGAAGACATACCTCAAGAAAACAGATGCCAATGTCAAAAACTGAATGAAGCTGGCTGCTGATTGACTCTAGTGGTGCTGCAACGTCAACCAAGCGGCAGCCCATTTCAAGGTAGAGCATCTCTCACCCTCAAAGCAGAGAAGAGATAGCAGAGGAAAAGATAAGTGCAAAGTGCTGCATTTAGGGAAGAAGAATCACCAACACACCTACAGGCTGGGAGGTGGCTTTCTAAGCAGCACAGCAGCAGAAAGGGATCTCAGTCATAGTCGACTCCAAAATGAACATGTGTCATCAATGTAACAAAGTGATAAGAAAAGTCAACCGCACTCTTTCATGCATTAGAAGGCTCATCACAAAGGTCTAAAGAGGTGATACTTCCCTTCTATGTGGCATTGGTAAGACTGCAGCTGGAGTAGTGTCCAGTTTTGGGCACCACACTTCAAAAGGGACGTGGATGTGAAGAGAGTCCAGTGGAGGGCTACTCATATGGTTAATGGCCTGCACGTAAGACCCTACGAGGAGAGATTGAAGAGACCTGAATCTCTTCAGCCTCAGCAAAAGGCGGCTGAGAGCAAGGTTCCCTCTAAGCTGCGTGCGGGCGCGGCCGCGCACAATAAAAAATGCTGCTGCGCAGTAACGTTTTAACGCCGCGCACCGGGGTTGGCACGGGACACTCACTGCTCGGCTGCGCGGGCGCTGCTCGCTCCACTTTGCTCCTCGCCGGCATTCCCGCGCGGACGGAGAGCGCAGCCCCGGCCGCAGCAGCCCGTGAGGGGCTGGGCCGCTGGTCAGTAGGTAGTCATCGCCCCCGCCCCTTCCTCCTCCATGGCTGCAGCGCAGGGCAGGCAGCGGCTCCTCCCCGAGGCAAGGCAGGGGCGGGGACCAAGCCGGTCTATGAAATCTATGAAAGAAAAGAAGAGAAATCCTGGCCTGTGGATTTTTCTGTGCAGAAAAAACCTGCAATGTCTGTGAATGGGTCAGTGGCTCAAGGTTTGGCCTGTTAAGTCACCTCAAGGCCCATCAATGAGCCATGGAAGAGAGAATTCTTGAATCGAGGGATTGCCAATGTCAACAGCTAGTGTTTGTCTGCAGATAAGGGTCTTTGTGAAATATGAACTGGTGACAGAACAGACACAAACTACTCTCAAACAATGCTGGGTTCTGAAACCTGATACCAATTTATAGACCTCTTTCTTGGACTGAAGGAAAGTTTCTTATAACTACTGGGAGTAGTACTGGCATGTCCTTCATAGGGACCTTGTCATTAGTGAGTGTGCTTCTCCAAGCTTCAAGAATGTCTCCAGTCCCTGTCCCAAAGAGCTCACATTCTAGTTAGACAACAAAGGACAGAACAAAAAGTTCCAGTAGTTACATGTAGCAAGTGACTTCTCTTTTTATTTTTAGTGTCTAAGAAGAGTCAAGGCAAAGGTCCACCCAGTGGCATAGCTAGGGAGGGGCAAATGGGGCAACTACCCCTGACACCAATTTGGAGGAGGTGGGGAAAAAAAGTGGCTGCTGCTGGCAACTGCACAATTGTGATTGCACAGCAACTGATAGTCACCACTACCCCTGTGCCCCGGGAGCCCAGCTGTATCCCTATGCTACTGGGTCCACTTGCACCTACTGGCCCACAGGACTAGTACGGTTAAGTCACTCCAGTTTCTGTAGTTAACAGCACATGAAGGAGTGACGTAGCTAGCAGCATGTCCAGCTACTTTTGACTCCACAGCAATGTTGCCAAGGTCACTTCTTATAAGTGAAATTGGGCTTGTTTGTTTTTTTAAATTGCTTTCATTTTTTGAGAGTTGCAGGTCGATAAGCACTCCCACTCCCATATCTTTGAAATGGGTTGAGCTTATTTTGGGCTTGTTTTTAAAGGCAGCACCGCTTTTTTCTTGTGAGACTTGGCAACACTGCTCCCCAACCTAAATGACCAGGTACCTATTTACAGATGGATCAACTGAAGTCAGCCTTTCATGTAAGTCCAGAGGAAGGCTCAAATGCATGCCTCCAGAACCACAGTGAGATGCCTTAACCACTCAGCCCTGTGCCCTGCCCACAAAAATATGGACATGTGACTTACTACTGTGAATGAAAGATTAAGATTTATAGCCAGAAGTGCTGTAGGGCTTTGGAAGAGAATGGGGAGTGTTAAATATTGTACGTTTTAAATATTGTCAAGTGATAGGAGCCTCTGCAATGAAACCTCTACAAGGATGGAAAGTGTGTCATCATCACTAGCAAGAAGTATTAACAGTTATTCTAGAAGGCAAACACTCAAGGTACAATAGCCTCAAAATGAAGGTCAGTCCACTCAAGAAAAGTGACATCTCCATTTATTAAGTGAGGCTGCACTAGCACCACTTTCAACACCATGGCTAAAAGAGCTGTCAATATGTTTGTTTAAGAAGTGGTTGAAATCCACAGCGTCTATTCCATGAGAATTTTTTGTTTTAAGATTCTGTTTTTATTTCTAAAATGTACCCTAGAAAGATTCCAGAAATGTTTTTTACTTCTGAAAAATTAATTCCATTGTTGGACTCTTCCAAAATGAAACAGAGCCAAGTACCTGGACTTCCTAGATTTTCCCTAAAAGTAACTATCCTATCTATGGGACTCTAGGCAACCTGGCACTAGGGTCTGGGTGTTCCTCATGGAGCCATGAAACTCAGAGCCCCAGTTCAAACCAGGACTCCCAGATACCAGTCAGGAAACAAAAGAGCCACAGTTCAAACCAAGAGTCTAGGGGCTTTATACCTCATGTTGCAGCACCTGGATCCATATCCTAGCTAGAGCTAGAGATTCCAGAGCATGTGCACACTCAGCTCTTTGACTAGAAATCTGGAATTTTGGGGGTCCCTGACTTAAGGCAGTCAGCATGATGGGTTGTCCTGCAGCCATTAGCACTGGAAGCCCCAGGTTCTACAACTTTGAAGGATCTGCATGATTGTCCTGCCCTGGATGTCTGTGAACCCTACAAGTTTGAGCTCTGTGGGATACCCCCCAGACTAGGATGCAAGTGTTTCCACAAACTTTCACCAAACTGTAGATATTTTTAGATAGGATTTCAGATTCAACACATCAGGAGTTTCTGGAAAACCTTCCTCCGTAGGGAAAGGGACTTAACGGTGTGGGTCTACTACAGACCACCCAGCCAAGGGGAAGAGCTGGACCGGGAATTCTCAGGTCAGCTCGTGGAGACAGTTAAGTCAAGCGATGTGGTCATCATGGGTGACCTAAACTACCCAGAAATTTGCTGGGAGGAGCAGTCAGCCAGGTCTGACCGCTCACATAGGGTCCTTGCTGAGATAGAAGACCTCCACCTAACCCAGGAGGTGCACAGTCCCACCAGGGGGAATGCCCTGCTGAACCTGGTCCTGGCCACAGGCGACAACCTGGTGAGGGGACTGCAGGTTCTCGACCACCTGGGTGATAGTGATCATTGCCTACTGGAATTCACCATCCAGCGCAGGGGGTCAAGGGTCTGCAGCAAGGCAGTAGCCTTTGACTTCAGGAGGTCCGACTTCAACAAGTTGAGGAAATTGGTAGGAGAGGCATTGTGGTCCCAGAGAGTAGGGGAACTAGGTGTCCCAAGACAAGTGGTCATTCCTTAAGGAGACGATCCTCCAGGCCCAAGGGGTGACAGTCCCAACATGAGTCAAAGGGGGCAAGAGTGCTTAAAAGCCCCCTTGGCTCACCAAAGGCACTCAGGAACATCTGAAAGCCAAAAACGAGGCGTACATCCAGTGGGGAGGGGGCGGGGGGCTATCACCAAAGAGGATTATACCTCCATAGCGCAAGTCTGTAGGGAAGCTGTTAGGAAGGCTAAGGTGGAGACAGAACTAGGGCTAACAACAAGGATCAAGGACAACAAAAAGTCCTTTTTTAAATACATAGGAAGTAAAAAGAAGGCACCAGGCAATGTGGAGCCCCTGCCAGATATACTTGGCAATCTGGTGGTTGCACCAAATGAAAAAGCAGACCTTTTGAACAAATTCTTTGCCTCTGTTTTTCTGAGCAGGGACCGGGACATCTCCCCCACCAGGATTCAGGATGGACTCAGGAATGACTCCACCCGGCCTAGGGATCAGGGAGGGAACTTCTAGAGGGGCTGGACGTGTTCAGATCAGCAGGTCCAGACGCTCTCCACCCTAGGGTGATGAGGGAATTGGCAGGGGTCATCGCGGAGCCTCTGGCATGGCTTTATGAGCACTCGTGGTGCTCTGACCAGGTGCCAGAAGACTGGAAGAAGGCCAATGTGGTCCCCATTTTCAAAAAAGGGAGGAGGGAGGACCCAGGCAACTATAGGCCTGTTAGTCTTACTTCGGTCCTGGGGAAGCTCTTTGAGAAAATTATCCAGGAGCCAAGTCTTGCCAAGTCTCACAAGAAAATTATCCAGGATCTGTGAGGGATCAGCAGGGGGAATGATGCTCAAGGGCAACCAGCATGGGTTCATTAGGGGTAGGTCCTGTCAAACCAACCTGATTGCCTTCTACGATCAGGTCACAAAATCATTGGACGCAGATATCACGGTGGATGTAGTCTTTCTGGACTTCAGGAAGGCCTTTGACACTGTCTCCCACCCCATTCTCATAAAAAAGCTAGGTGACTGCGGCATTGATGCCTACACAGTCAGATGGGTGGCAAATTGGCTAGGGAGCCGCACCCAGAGAGTGGTGGTGGATGGGTCATATTCAACCTGGAGGGATGTGGGCAGTGGGGTCCCCCAAGGCTCGGTCCTCAGGCCCATTCTATTCAATTTCTTTATTAGCAACTTGGATGAGGGGGTGAAAAGCACCCTGTTCAAATTTGCTGACGACACCAAGATTTGGAGCGAGGTGGGCACGCTAGAAGGGAGGGACAGGATACAACTGGACCTGGACAGGTTACAGGGGTGGGCGGATGTGAATAGGATGGGATTCAATACTGACAAGTGCAGGGTGCTGCTCTTGGGTAGTAGGAACCAGCAGCACACTTATAAGCTGGAAAACTCGCTTCTTGTAAGCACAGTGGCAGAAAGAGATGTTGGAGTCATTATCAATTCTAAAATGAACATGGGCCGCCAATGTGAGAACGTGGCCAGCAAGGCTAACCATACCTTGTCATGCATCCACAGATGCATCATGAGCAGGTCCAAGGAGGTGATCCTCCCCCTCTATGCGACACTGGTCAGGCCACAGTTGGAGTACTGTGTCCAGTTCTGGGCGCCGCACTTCAGGAGGGATGTGGCCAGCATCGAGTGGGTCCAGAGGAGGGCCACTCACACGATCAGGGGACAGCGGGGCAGACCCTACAAGGAGAGGCTACAGGACCTGAACCTGTTCAGCTTCCACAAGAAAAGGCTGAGAGGGGATCTAGTGGCTGTCTATAAACTTACCGGGGGGACCAGAGGGGAATGGCTGAGACCCTCTTCCCCCAAGCACCTCCTGGAGTAAAAGGAATAACAGCCACAAGTTAATTGAGAGTAGGTTCAGGCTAGACATCAGGAGGTACTACTTCACAGTCAGAGCTGCCAGGATCTGGAACCAACTTCCAAGGGAAGTGGTGCTGGCTCCTACCTTAGTGGTCTTTAAAAGGAGGCTTGATAACTACCTAGCTGGGGTCATATGAGCTTAAACTTACCAGGGGTCATATGAGCCCAGTATTCATTCCTGCCCAGGGCAGGGGGTCAGACTTGATGATCTGCTGAGGTCCCCTCTGACCTTACATCTATGAACCTATGAACAGGTTGAACCACTGACCATCTCAGAGACCACCTTAATTCCACAATCACTATGCTTCCCAGGAACAGTCCAGTCACAGAGACCTAGTTTTCAATAAGGGGGACAGGGCAATCTCAATGGAAGAAACCTAGCTGTGGAACAATTTGCCAAAGCTAAGACCTCAGTATTTAGGGCTGGCAGTGTTTAGGTCTCTATTCAGAGGTAACTTTTAGAGGAAACTTCCCACAAAGGAACTGTAACTCCAAACATGCTCATATTCAGAGATCCCAAACTCCTGAGAAACAGAGAGAGAAAATACCATTCTCATTCACTGTAAGATATGTTTGTCATGTCAACACCAAGGTGACAGATGCTGTAACCAATTATCTATCCATGGTATTACTAACAAGGTAGCCCTCCCTTGCAGGCTGAAATAAAAATAGTTAGGCAGTACACATTCTTCGTAAGGCAACATGTAACGATTCAATGAAAGTTATCCTCAAGACATGACCTCATGTCTACCTGTTCAGATATTACTGTACAAGGAATGGCAAAACATTAAAATCTGTTTGGGAGACAGAGGGAGCACACAAGCTTTATAAGGAACTGCAAAACACAGTGCTACAGAACAACTCTTCAAAAGCCACTAGCACACACGCCTCCCAGGGGGTGATCTATAATTGCCATGTTGCCTGACCATAATGGGGGGAGGGAATCAGAACAGCTGCAAGAAATAAATGAGATATTTTTCATGGATCACTGGTGACAAATCGTATCCATGTACTAGAGTCTATAAAGATTAGAGGAAATAACAGTCAGGCTTAGATAAAATAAGATTTACATTACATTACACAAGGTTTAGATTACATATTATTTTGTTTTACAATAGAGTCTAGATGTCCCTATCCAGTGCAGGGCTTCATTTGGATGTACAGATACATGGCAAAAATCCTTTCCCACAATGTCCCAGCATGAAAGAAAGGTAAATTGTTACCCCTGTTTTACAAGTGGGGACCTGAAGAAGAGATTAACAACCTAATCCACCACTCACTGGCAATGGCTGGAATAGTCTGAATGGACTGCACTGAAACAAGCCCCAAGTGACTTGCCTGGGGTCATGCAGGAAGCCCACAGCAGAAACCGAACACAAATCTCAAGTCTTAACTGCAAGACCATCCTTATACCCTTGGTTTTAACAAACATTTTAGATTTTAAATGCCAGAGGTTTGTCTGTGAAGAACCCATGATCCCATCTTCAATCAGCTTCACTCTCGTGAACAAGTTTTTTTCTGCAGAAAATAAGCACTCAGATTCTGAGTGCTGAGTCAGTATGGATGCCAATACTATGTATTCCCTCCTCCTGACTTCCAGCAGAAAGCAAACATCCAGAAAAAATAAGAACTTGGATTCTTTGGACACGTCTCATTCATTTCAAAGCTGCTCCCGTTCTTCCCCTCTATCCTTATGGTCAGAATACATGGCAGTTACGAAGACCCCCTGCAGGCATATTCTCTAATGGGTTTTAAAGTGCTGCTCTGAAGTACAGATCCATCTAAATAAAGTCTTCATTAGGATTTGCAGGCAAAAATCTGTGCAGGAAGTTAGCAAGTAAAGTCCATGAGATTAGGACAGCCTTACCCAGAAGAGCACCTGGGGCACAGGTATCCTTGTCTCTTGCTCTACCTTCAAGAATTTGAAGTTGTTGCATCAAAGGCCTACAACCTTTAGTAGTAGTATTAGGCAGTTTGTTTCCTGTTGTTACTTCATGGCACACACTGGCATCAGCATTCTCTTCTTTTAGAGAAAATGACCCACATGACATCACAAACTCAGCCAAACAAGATATACATAACACCTTACGCAATTTACAGTACTATCCAAAGGACTGAATCCACAAGGTGCTAAGGTAGATTTTAAAACATAATAGAAATGGTGCCAGCACAGTCCAAGGGAAGCAAGGAAGGCTACAGCTTTATCTACTTTGGAGTGCTATGCCACCCAGAGCAGACTCTTTTGTGGCAATTTCAGGCCATACAAACACCCTACATACATATTCCCCTTTGGTTCTCTAATAACCGGATCACAGCCCAGAGTACTTGCAGTATCATCCCTCTTTTTGGGGTTTAGCACATTAGGTCTCCATGAGATGCAGACCATTAGCCCCTCTATAGGCCCTGGCCTTTGTACAGGGTCTTTCCCACAGGTCTGCTCTGGCCCCACTTCCTACATTCAACTTCATCCCCCTGTTTAAGGGCTCCGTCAGCCCCCTTCACAAGACTGTGCAATGAGTCATGCAGGTTTCCCCACAACCCACCATTGTTCCAGTTCCGGGTATGCTCTCCTGAGTCCGCCTTCTCTCCTTCCTTTGGCTTTATAAATGCTTCAGTCCTCCTGTCCAGCCAAGAAGCCTGGGTGAGCCACATGACCTGCCTGTCTTGATTTTGCTAATTTCTCTACGGGAGAGGCAAACGGGGAGACAAACCAAGTGCCACAGGTAGGGCTGGGCCCATTCCCTATAAAACGCTACTGCAGTATGAAAAGGGGGAAAAAAGGAGAAAAAAGAGGAAGTTGATTTAAGTAGAAATCGGATCTTATAAATCCCATGTATTGTTCCTTAGTTACAGAGGGTAGGATTTTGTTATAAGGTAGCTTCCCATCCAACTCAGTACTGCAATCAGTACCCTACATATAACTGACTTCCCAGGGGTTTCTGGCAGCTCATGCTGAGATCTCACTTGCTGATTCAGGAAGAGGGGAAAAATGTTGCTAGAAAAGGCAACAGATATGAATTAAATCCTGGACTTGCTTGCTTTTGCTGGTTTTGACTTTGCCAGTAAGACATTTTAGCAGTACTGTACTAGGTATTACCTCCTTGTGAGAGAACTGTGAAAATCAACTAACCTTGGCTCATGAGTGTTAGCAGCCAAAGCTCCCTCTGTCATGGAGTACATGTAAATTATTTGTATGATGGAGGTCCTAGAGACCTCAGTCAGTGATGGGCTCCCTGTGTTAGGTGTTTTATTATCATGTAAGAGAAAATCCCTGGTCCAAATGGTTACAATCTTGAGTGTTTAACAAGATCATGGAGGGGCCATAAATTATATTTTACAAAGCTTTTTGCAAAGACCTGGAGTAGTTAGGAGGCATGAAATTGGGGAGTTGAATGGATCTTCCCTTGGAAAAAAAGGAAGGCATTTTAGAGAAGTATCTTATAGAAATGATGAAGAGGGGTCTGATTATAGTAAGTCCTGAACAAGGACATTTGGAAGCTTAATCATTTTTCCATTTAGTATCCCACAAGGCCTGAACAGAAGCATAGATTATTCAGATACTTACCATGTGCTTTATCATTAGAGAACTCTCTTGTCTGTGACCACCAAGGTAGGATCTTTGGCTCTTTAACCAGGGTTCAAATTATGGGGGAGCTTGGGGGGACTGAGCCCAGCCATAAGAGATGAGAGCCCCCCTGAAAGATTTGAAAATCATAACCGGGAGGGGCAGGGGGGTCTCTGATTTTATTAGGGCATTGTGATGGGCAGCCCAATTTTTTTTTGCAGATTCCACACACCCCCAGTCAAGGTGTAATTTGAACCCTGTCTTTAACCTGCAAGTTTTCATGAGTCTAGGAAGAAGTGCTTCCTCTATATTATATACAACATAACCAGTAGCCTTCTCTCTAATCAGCTATGCTGAAGTGCTGCTGAAACACTTATAACTTACAAACCCACCACCCATAGTATGCAAAGCAGCTACACCTTCCAACATCACACACTGTAAAGATAAGCAGGAAGTTTTCACAGGATGAATATTGCACCCTGCAATCAAAGCATAAATATGGCACAATCTCATTGTGAACCTTCATGGGACCAGGATAAAAGTTTGTTGTAATAGGTTTAGTCAATTTGCTAATGATCATCATGAAAAAAATCTATTCCTGATGTTGGGTTTGTTAAAAGCTAGGATTTTTTTCATGAGGCTGTACTGTAATTTCATATACACAGAGACTCTGTTTCCCTCCATGAACCATATTGCCCCTAGACCTGCAATACTTCATACAATGCCTTTAAGGATAGGCAGGTGCTGCACCTGGCATACTGCCTCCAGTGATTAATGACAGAATAGGTTTTGTCTTTAAATAGACAATGCTTAGAAAGCACAAACAATACCTGTGCTAAGCTACCACTCACACCCAGAAAACACAAATCCACCTTATTACTGAGTGGGAGAAATATACTCTGGATTTTCCACCCTTCATTTTTGTCTTGCTCTAACACAGCTACCAAGAAGTCGTAAGATTAGTTTTAAAATTACATTTTTTATTTGCCTTCTAGGTTTTGAACTTTTATGGGTTCATGTTTTCAAACTTCCCTCAGCAATCACCAGGGCTTTCTGAGCTTTCACATTTTCAGAGTTTCCCATGTAATCACATTTTCAGGAACAAAGGCTGCTCAAAAGACATCAAAATGTCAGATTCAAAATCCTTAGAGCTGGGAACACTGCTGCCTCATTCAGCATATTCCTCAAAAATAAACACATAAGACACATGTAGGGTGCTGCTTTCAACAGTTAGTATTGGATGCTACATGCTCTCCCTTTTCCTTCCACCCTGCTAGCAGATTCCTGCCTTCTTTCATGTCCCCTACCCTAAATAAGGAACAGAATCCAAACTACACACTGCATTTTTTCAATCTAGACCCCTTCAGGTTTCTTGTGGAAATCTATTCAAATATGTTTACTAGAAATGCCATGCGCTATTCGCATTATTGTTGGGTTGGGTCAAAAGCTTGGATCTTTGTCAGCTGGACAAATTGGACCATTTATAGTGATATTAAAGAAGTAATCATAGAGAAGTTGCAAACAAGGCTGCATTGCAAAACCCACTCAAACTCCCATTGACCTTAATGGAGTATGGATCAGGTCCTTTTATTCATTTAAATACTAACAATCCAAATCCTGCAGAAATCGGTGTTGCACTCTAAGCTGGTTGAAAGGCAGCACAACTGAAATCAATGTCACTTTCTATCTGCTGAGGATCAGGCCTTCTGATTTCCACAGAAGTAAAATCTATAGGAATTTGGCCCACCACTAATAGATTTACAGTTTTTTA
This sequence comes from Alligator mississippiensis, assembly GCF_030867095.1. Taxonomy (NCBI): domain Eukaryota; kingdom Metazoa; phylum Chordata; order Crocodylia; family Alligatoridae; genus Alligator; species Alligator mississippiensis. Next base: position 39,480,359 of record NC_081833.1, on the reverse strand, counting down.
ACTTTATCTGTACCATAAATCAAAGCAACTCCCAAATATCCAGGGGATTCTACTCTACATATGCCTTCAAATTTAAGCAAACAAACAAAGATTGGGTCTCAAATTCTAAAGCAAGTCTCTGCCTAGACGTTAGCCCAGAAAGCTAGTATTTTCATCCAGTCCCAACCAGCTGCCTCTTTCTCTCTCCGGCTATTCATTTCTGGATGCATTGCTAGTGCATCTGCTCTATTAATTAAAACGGACTTACACAAGACAAAACTGAATCCTTAATGCAGCCCTTCAGTGGAAAAGGAAGTATGATGTTATGATAGTGCAGATATATTTCCTACATTCCCTTCTCTCACTTTCTCAGTTTATGGCTTTAAAAAGAGTTTGACTGTGTTCAGACCTCGAGGGCACCTGCTGTGTCTGTTACAACACAAACCGCCCACCACAGTCTAATCTTCCTGAATCATACACAGTCTTCACCATTAATGATGGGTAGGAGTTTCAGCTTTGTTTTGTTTTGGGGCTTCTTTTGTGTGTGTTACCTGGACATTTCTTAGGGAGATTTCTTGAGAGAGTGGCAGCATGACCAGATTTCTTCTGAGCTGAATTGACCTCATAGTGCTCGACAAGGCATAAAACATGTTTTGACTGGTAGGGCAAAGCAGCATGACACGGAAAACCTTGAGGGGCAATATGTACACACTGGCAGCACTAACATACCACTGGGATAGGAATTTTTTCACTCAGTAACATTATCCAAGGCCTGCTATTAACCATCAGGAAAACATCTTGATGACAGATTGCAAGTTGCACATTAGATTGCAAACTATGTATTTCTTTCTTTCTCTCTCTCTCTAGCTTTCTCATAGAAGCAAGAAAATGCATTCCCTCTTAATTCAGAGCAGTCTCCCACTCCTCACCCTGTATCCTGGCCAGGATTAGAAGGGAGAATAGCAGGCCTATATAAAGTTTTGCACCACAGTATTCCATGAAAGCCCTTAAAATAGACACTTTAGCAGGTTGCTACAGCCAAATTCTGTCAAATACCAATCCCTATGTTCACTTTGATAAAAACCATGCATAGGGAGAATCAGATGAAACAACCTAACTTGACCAATGATTTTCCTAAAGATGACACCCCCCTGCACGCCCACACACATGCGCACGCACACACACTAAACATAGCTTTGTATTCTTGTGTTGTTTGCACATTTTAGTTCTTGTGGAGGCAGAAACCAAAATATTATTTTTAAAAATTCATTCCTGATCCACAGTATCCCTGCTGCTCCAAACTTGCACTAAGAGACTGCCAGCTCTGTCAAAGAGCCTTGCAATTTGGGCAAGCAGGCACTAGACACTCAGCTGTGACCACTGAACTCCAGTTGTAACTCCAGGCATATTTTCACTATATTTCCCTATAACAGTTAAAAATGCTGTTTGTCCGTTGATGTACAAAGCAGAAAGAATGTTAAATCTTCAGTGTTCTCCAGAGATAAACTAAGCCATCCCAACAATTTGTCCTCCTTCCTCACTTGAGTCCAAGTCTTACTGGTCTTACTTACTTGAGTCCAAGTCTTACTTACTTACCATTGGCATGAGGATGTCAGAACAGGGGCTACTCTGGCCAGAAATATGTTTGCAACCTCAGCATGACTTTTCAATTACAGAGGAAAGCATTCACCCATTCCTTTTTCTTAGTGAGACAAATTTTTAAAATCTTTTTCATAGCTGAAGCCAGAGATCATTCTGATCAATTCCTGCTCCTTTCCCCCACATCCCCTTCCCAGTAATTTAGATAAATCAGTTATTTAATAGGTCACAACTGTCATCTTCATTTAATAATGCGCTCTGAAGATAAATTTTAATAAATGCATTGGAGCCTCTTAATAAGGAAGAGTATTTTTCTAATAAATAAGAATGGCCACTAATTTGTGTGCACCAATTATGAACGAGTATTAAGAGCACCGTTACAGTAAGCAAGATCTATATTTTCAGATTGATCAGAGACTGGGGTAGCCAAAGCAAGCAAAGTGTAGAGTTTGCTGAACCACTCAGTTCAGTCACGAAACAGTTCAATGGCACATTTTCAGATCCATTTGGCCTAGACTTCCATACCAGAGAATCATTTTACCTCTGTACTTAAACAAAGTCACACTGGCATACTTAAAAGGAAAAAAAACCCACCCACAGAATTCACAATTAAGGTATTTAGAGTTTTAAGCAAACTACCACTATTATTGAAAGTAAAATAGTTCAAATATCTGACTGAATTTACTATTAAAGCTGTTCAGTTTTTTGTCACGCTGACAATGTTAATATTAGTTTCTTGTCTATAGTTTCCTTCACTTTCAGTGGATTTCAGTAACTGATTCAGTACTGCCGGGTTTGGAATGCAACTACTACAGAGAACTATTTATTGGAAAGGAAAGGGAAGGCAAGGAACAGGAACCACTATGCAAACATTTGGATAGGTCTCCATTTTGGAGCTTTAAATGCTGCTTTTTACCAAGTTTGGACCAAATTTTATCCAACTGCCCTCATAGGTTCTTCTAAATCAATTTGTTCATTTTTATTTTCTTCAGTTTCCAGATTCTTGCAATGTTCTAAAGTATGTTTTGAGAATAATGTCTGAAGTTTATTAACTACAGCTTTATTCAAATTGGGGAGAAAATATTGTCCACAAATTTAGTATGTATTTTCTACTACTTTCAGTTTAGAACTTCACTGGGGAAATCTTTATCCACACAAAGCAAATTAAAGCATCAACACTGTTTAAGGTTCTCATATTATTTCTTATTACAGCTAAAGGGAAAAGAACCATCTTTTTCTACCTTCCAGCCTGCAGCTTGTTCTTTCACTTACAAGGTATCCAGAGAACAAATATGTGTACAATTTAACATTTTCACAATTTAAAAGCAGTCCTGGGATAGATTTCCCATCTAAAACAGGTAAGAAAAATTAGCTGGAACTCTTGGTAGCACAATAGAGATGATTCTAAGAAAAGAAAAAAAAGGCATGACACTCTCTTCACAATACTGTTCAGTAGAATCAAGCCCTTAAGAAGACTAAAAAAGTTAGATTAGAATTTAGAAACAGACTTTGCAGATAAAAATATATATTGTAAGAGACCTCTTAGAGCAGAGAGGCTGCTATAACTAAGACGGATTGGAGATCAAGACAAATTCCTTGTTTTTAAAGTAAGATGCAATATCCATGTGAGTGGGAATGACTGTAACATGAGGCATACAAGCTAACTCTGTTCCATATAGACTCCCCTCACACAGCTTTGTACAAGTCTGTCTCTCAAAAGCTGCTAGTTTCTTAATAGTGAATAGATTCATAGATGTTAGGGTCGGAAGGGACCTCAATAGATCATCAAGTCCGACCCCCTGCATAAGCAGGAAAGAGTGCTGGGTCTAAATGACCCCAGCTAGATACTCGTCTAACCTCCTTTTGAAGACCCCCAGGGTAGGGGAGAGCACCACCTCCCTTGGGAGCCCGTTCCAGACCTTGGCCACTCGAACTGTGAAGAAGTTCTTCCTAATGTCCAGTCTAAATCTGCTCTCTGCTAGCTTGTGGCCATTGTTTCTTGTAACCCCCGGGGGCGCCTTGGTGAATAAATCCTCACCAATTCCCTTCTGTGCCCCCATGATGAACTTATAGGCAGCCACAAGGTCGCCTCTCAACCTTCTCTTGCGGAGGCTGAAAAGGTCCAGTTTCTCTAGTCTCTCCTCGTAGGGCTTGGTCTGCAGGCCCTTGACCATACGAGTTGCCCTTCGCTGTACCCTCTCCAGGTTATCCGCATCCTTCTTGAAGTGCGGCGCCCAGAATTGCACGCAGTACTCCAACTGCGGTCTGACCAACACCCTATAGAGGGGAAGTATCACCTCCCTGGACCTATTTGTCATGCATCTGCTGATGCACGATAAAGTGCCATTGGCTTTTCTGATGGCTTCGTCACACTGCCGGCTCATGTTCATCTTGGAGTCCACTAGGACTCCAAGATCCCTTTCCACCTCCGTGCCACCCAGCAGGTCATTCCCTAGGCTGTAGGTGTGCTGGACATTTTTCCTCCCTAGGTGCAGCACTTTGCATTTCTCCTTGTTGAACTGCATCCTGTTGTTTTCTGCCCACTTGCCCAGCCTATCCAGGTCTGCCTGCAGCTGTTCCCTGCCCTCCGGCGTGTCCACTTCTCCCCATAGCTTTGTGTCATCTGCAAACTTGGACAGAGTACATTTCACTCCCACGTCCAAGTCGCTGATGAAGACATTAAAGAGTATCGGTCCAAGGACCGAACCCTGCGGGACCCCACTACCCACACCCTTCCAGGTCGAGACCGACCCATCTACCACGACTCTTTGGGTGCGACCCTCTAGCCAATTCACCACCCACCGGACTGTGCAGTCATCCACATCACAGCCTCTTAATTTGTTCACCAGTATGGGGTGGGATACCGTATCGAAGGCCTTCCTGAAGTCCAGGTATACAACATCCACCCCTCCTCCTGTGTCCAGGCGTTTCGTAACCTGGTCATAGAAAGAGACTAGGTTGGTCAGGCACGATCTGCCCGCCACTAACCCATGCTGGTTTCCCCTCAGCATAATTTGCCCTGCCGGGCTCTCACAAATGTGAGCCTTGATAATTTTTTCAAATACTTTACCAAGGATGGAGGTGAGACTGACCGGCCTATAGTTGCCCGGGTCCTCCTTCCTCCCCTTTTTGAAAATGGGGACCACGTTAGCCCTTTTCCAGTCCTCCGGGACTTGGCCCGTGCGCCACGAGCATTCGAATATTCCCGCCAGTGGCTCTGCAATGACGTCGGCCAGTGCCTTCAGCACCCTCGGATGGAGCCCATCCGGGCCTGCCGACTTAAAGGCATCCAGTTCTTCCAAATGACTCTGCACTACCTCAGGATGTACGCATGGAAGTCTGTCGCCCTGCTGCTGCCTCTCTACAACCCCAGTGAGAGACTTGTCATGCCCCTCGCTTAGGAACACTGAGGCAAAGAACTCGTTGAGGAGTTCAGCCTTGTCCCCTCTATCTGTCACCAATTGCTTCTGCCCATTTAGCAGGGGTCCTATTCCTCCCTGGGCCTTCCTTTTACTCCCAATATATCTAAAAAACAATTTCTTGTTGTCCTTTACTTGGGTTGCCATCCTCAGCTCCATGGTAGCTTTGGCCCGCCTAACTGCCTCCCTACAAGCACGAGCAGAGGAGGTATATTCATCTTTAGTGATCTCACCCTGTTTCCACTTTTTATGTGCTCCCCTTTTGGCCCTTAGGCTGCCCTGGATTTCTCTGGTCAGCCATGGAAGCCTCCTGGCCCCTTTCCCTCTTTTGCCTCGCTCGGGGATCGTCTTGCTTTGTGCCCAAAGGATCGTTTCCTTTAGGCACAGCCACCCTTCTTGGGCACCCATCCCATCAAAACTCCTACTCTGCAGTGCTTCCTTGACTAATCGCCTGAGTGCAATGAGATCAGCTTTCCTAAAGTCTAGCACTTTCACCCTACTAGTTACCTTACCCACTCGCCGTCTTATGTTGAATTCTATCATGTGATCACTGTCTCCCAGATAGCTACCGATTTGGAGGTCCCCTATCATGTCATCTCCCGTTGCCAATACCAGATCCAGTATGGCATTCCCCCTAGTGGGACCATACACCTCCTGTGTCAGGTGGAGGTCCTGTACACAAGTTAGAAACCTGCGTGAGCGATGGGACCTTGCTGTCTGCGTCTCCCAGCAGATGTCCGGGTAGTTTAGGTCCCCCATGACTACCGCCTCTTTAGCTTTTATGGTGTCCGAGAGTTGCCTCAGGAGCCCCGCATCTATTTCTTCCCCTTGGTGTGGGGGTCTGTAACAGACCCCTACCACCAAATCCCTTTCTCCTTGCCCCCCATGTAGCCTAACCCACAATCCTTCTACTTCCTCAGCCTCGGATTCTGTCTTGATGAGGGTTGATGTATATTGCTCACTGACATAAAGTGCAACCCCCCCCCCTTTCTTCCCCGACCTGTCCTTTCTGTACAATCTATAGCCCTCAATATGTACCGCCCAGTCATGGGATGAATCCCACCAGGTCTCTGTTAGCCCCACTAAGTCATAGGTGTTTAGTGCAAGCAGGAGTGCTAGTTCATCCTGCTTGTTCCCCATGCTCCTAGCATTAGTATATAGGCACTTGATCCCTGCGACTGGTGCCTTTGCTGCCCCCCCGCTCCCAGTCCCATGGGGCCCATTGTTTCTTACCTTCTTGTTCCTTACCTGTTCTGATGTGCTGGCCTCCCCATGGCTTGCAGGTTCCCAATGTTCTCCTTCTTCAGGCTGGGCTGTCCTTGTGGGTGCCACATGGTTTGGTGGTCCACAGCTTCCCCTGCCCTCGTACTCCCCTCCCCCCGACGAGCCTAGTTTAAAGCCCGAATTGTGAGTGTAAAACAAAAAAGTGAATTAGAAACCCAAAATCTATCAAGTGTTCTCTACCACCGTAGTTACTCAGATATCACTGGAATGAATATAGTATAAAGGTCCATAGATAAAGAAGATTGGCAAGATAGGGTAAGGGAGATATGCAGTTCCAGAAAGAATGGACTGGAAAAGAAATAAATATTCAAACTGATTTTTCTTCAAGGTATTTGATTTCTCCTTAAGTCTGCTGACTAATTCTGATTAATAGTTTTAATCCACTTTTGGATAGGAGTCTAAAAGAAAACTAAAATAAATGAATATTTAAAGCAGAAAAATATTTTATTTTCAAACTAAATGTTTCACTTTTCCCCCTTTAAACAAAAACAAAAAAAGTCTCTTTGCACGCATTATTCACAGCTGTCAAAAAATCCAGTAGACAGTTTAGGTAGGCACAATCATCTTTTCACATACAAATATACACTCTTTGACACAAACACCAAACAAACTTCCTACTTAGTCAAAGCAAGAACTGTAATACTGATGTAGAGGCCTTGTACAAATATTTGCAATATACATACATATGTACAAGCATGTGTACACACATACAATGCATGAAAGAAGGTACATACAAACAGGTCATTCAAGACTGTTACACCACCAAGAGCCCACCTTCCAGGGAGCTGGATCAAATACGGCATACCAATTCCACCAATTAGTAGCTTCAGACAGCAGATTTAATAACCTGTTCATGTCAAGGAAGATTTGACTTATCTGAGAGGCAGTTATTGTAATAGCAACTGGATCCTCTAAAAGCTATGGCTTCTTATGAGCCAGCTATCTTCACCATCTGGAATTTCCACACGCTTAGTATCCTGTTAAAGCTCAGCATCAGAGTGAGGATTACAAGTAGTTTTGTAACTAACAGAATATTAGATGGCAATCCAAGTTATTGCATAATAAAAAGCTAGTGATAAGCAATCATGGGTGGACTTCATTTCCAGTACAAAGAGATGCAACTCCATTTGGCACTGTGCATTCATTTTGTCCTGTCAGACTCTACTTCTTGCCAACTGAGTTGAAGTAGAAAAGAAACAAAATTGTAAATTAAATATGGCAACTCTAATAAGGGTTTCTCCCATCCTGCTCTTGAGAAATTGTTATTAAAGATCTGAGCAAAAAAATATCTATTCACCTACACTTTAAGCCATAGTGAGCAAGAATGGAAGAGAAGAGAAAACCTCAGCTAAAGACTAACAATTGCTTGTTTGATCCTTAAAACAAAACCAAACCAACTCCCCCCCCACCAAACAAATAAACACACACACACACACAAAACAGTTACCTGTTCAGGGCAAACAACTTTGCAAGGCTGTCATGTCCAGAAGGCAAAAAATGTTGTCAACTCATGTTGATACCCAGGCTAGGATAATTTAATGACATCCAAATAGCTAAAGAAATTAGTTTGTTATTTTCAGTTAACATAATAAACATTTAAAATCATTCCATGTTCAAGGAGCGAGGTAAAAATAAATGTTACAAAATAAGGGGTTTTTTTGTTGGTTTTTTTTTTAAAGAAAAAGTGAAAGAACACCCCCCCCCGCAAAGACCCCAAAAAACCCCAACTTACTCATAAGGCTACATAGTTCAATGGTCATACTGTGCTTTCCAATTAATCAATACTCATGAGTATTCAAAACAATTTAGTTCAAGATCCCAACTAAACATCCAAAATATTAGACTTTCGTTCCTTTCTACTGCTATCCACATAATTTATACCAAGCCTTTTCCTTCAAGTTCCTAATTGCTTTGCTAATATGCAATAATTCTACCAAACATTCTATTTTTACTACCAGTTATTTGACAGATTCAACTTAAATAAAGACGAATAGAGAGCAATTAGTGCCACTGTAATAGAGGACTAAGTTTCATACCACAAATCTCATTACATTTTATAGAAATAAAATTGGAAAAAAAAAATATCAGTGGCAAACATAAGTGGACAGCCAACTGAATTTAAATGCAATTATTGATAATACAAATAAAAACTGGTAAGTCTTTAAACCTTAACGCACTCAAAATATAAAAAGTCAATTCACTGGGTAAATTGGAGTTCCAATTTAAATTTCACTTAAATTTTGTTGTATATTGGTGTAACGTTTTGAAGTAAGTAGTCACACTGGTATAGAGGCACAATCAAAATAAGGTCCTAAAATCTTTAGAAATTAAAACTGACAAGACTGGTTGTCCCTGGTTATCTAACAAATCAATCACAAGAGCCTTAATACAAACTCATAACTGGAATCTGAAACAGCAGGGCTGCCAAATAAACCAAATCTGTATCTGATTCTCATCACTCATCTGCATTTATCAATTCTGTACACTGTACAGCTCAGCAAAGCATAACTGACTTGATCTCTTCCCATCACTTTCACTGAACAGAAGCTGCAGCTTCTAAAACATTAACATCAACAATCCAGTTCCTCTTCAAGCGACAGAAGGTAAAAAAAAAAAATTAAATTAAAAAACTGCCATTAAAAATATTTAAAAGATTCTGAAGCATTTAAACAGACCTCATCTCAACTGAACAAAAATTTATGAAAGAAACTGATAGCATCAAAGTGAGACTCCTTCTCTACCTAGAAAGGTTAATCCCTTCTTCATAGCAGTTATACACCTCAAAAAAATCACAATGGAAATATTTAAATATTACTGTTCTTTAGGGCGCCTATAATTTTTAAGTAGGTTCTGATACACATATGCAACCCAGGAAGTTCACAATAAAAATAAACTAAATGACATTCCTAACTTTAAACACCCTGGCTTTAGTTCAAGCTTTCATCTTCCCTCCCTCAAACCATGTACATTGGAATAGTCTGAGATCTCCTTCAGTATGGAAAGCCTCTCGTTAAGGAAGAAGCACCTGTATCTAAGAGATGCTAAGTTAGGGAAAGGGGTTGGAGTGGGATAACAAAGAGATGTTTTCCCAGATAGGTCAACTGAGTGGAGGCAAGAAACAGATTCAGATAAATGCCCTTCTTTTAAAAAAAAATAAATAAAATCCATACTTCTAAAGAAAGAGGGAAAGCAAGGGCCCTGGTTGTTTGCTGAATGATGATCTCTCTGTTTTGTTTGTTCTCTCCAATATAGGGGGCAAGGATAGTATTTATGATACTGTACTTCAGGCTTTTACAGGAACACCTTGTAACACACTGATCTGCCAGACCCATTGGCCTCAACTATATCCTTCTCCCCGTCCTCGTCCCTTTCACATTTACAGATTCCTTTCTTTGCTTCTATCACTGTTTCGTTCCTCAGTATTTCCTTTTTGGCCCTTCCTGGCCTCTCAACCTTTTGCTTTCTAGGCTTTCAAACCCCGCACTTGAGAAATTACTGTTACATGTAGTTCCTTGAGCCCTAAGCTCTGCTCCTCAGCACAGCTTGTCTGTAATTGACGGGAGACTTGGCTGTCATCTCAGTTGAATTAGGACAGGTTAATTTAAATATGCTAAAATGAGTATTAACCAATCCCAGAGATCCACTTAACAAATTCTGTAGAGAATGGTATGAATGAGTCAGGTGCCCAAGTTGATTGCTGGACTCTATCAAAACGCTCAAAAAAATAAACTGTTAAATGCGTTAAACTCTGCCCCTATCAAAGTAGCAAGAAAGACTATTAAATGTGCAGCACTGCCAGACACAGCAGTTTTTCAACTGTGCTTTTAATTGCTACTAGTAATCAATTATCCTTCAAGCTCCCACATTATATAATTAGAAGTGCTTCCATAAGGTGACTGATAATTAATCAGGAAACTATACTTTCCTTTTAGTAACCCCACTCATCTCTCACATTTCGGGGAAGTCCTGAGCGCCAGCATGAAAGATATACCTTTTCTCCCCCTTTTTACACCATTTTCCTCTTCTTCTATGAGCATGTAAACTACCATTTGGAGACTAAATTTTAATGAATGAGCCGGGTCCTAGAAAATTAGATCTTAAAGGAACAATATAAAAAAAAAAAGTAAAACCTGGATCTCCTTAAAGAGAGTGCCAACTGCCTGCTTGCTTTTTATTTCACTCCTAAAAAAAAAAAGAACCAAATCAAAGTGAGAAAAGCCTATGTCCAATTTTAAAGTGTTTCATACATTTCTTTTGACTCCATCATCTCAGTGTTCACATTGTAAGAACATTTTTGCTACGTGTAAACTGCACAATATTGCTTAATTAAGATCAGTTGGAGAACTCTTAATGGCAGCCATTGGGTAGTTCTCAGTTTCACCCAGGGTTCTCAGAGTTGTCATCCATCAAGTCTCACTTGTAAGACAAATTATTGTGGCCAGTTTGTTGATGGGGAAATGGAGGCATAAGGCACTGAAATAACTTGCCCAAGACCACACACACACAAAGTCAGTTGCACAGATGGGACTTAAAACCCAGGAGTCCCAACTCTCACACCATTGCCATGCTGATGACAAGCAATGCTATGTAACATGGAGCATTCTCCAATCCAAATCCTGATCACAAAATAGTTTTCCTTCCACTTTAAGTCTGACCCAGGGCCTACATACTGGTAAGTTACTGATGGCATTGCATAGACAACACACAAATGCCAGCAGGAAAACTAAAAATGAAGAAGTTACAGTTTGGTTTAAAATACCATTCAATTGTGTAAAAGATATCTCTTCCCCTTCTACTAGATCTGAAAACTGATATCCGAGTGTCTTTGTAGCCACTTTCAAAAGTGACTGGGGATTTGGGTTCTTTCATTACCAAGTGCCTAACTTGAGAAACCTTTTAGAAGAGGATTACATTTCAGAAAGTGGCAAGGAACTCTTCTCTCAAGTGTCAGTCCTTAAGGGTCTATATATAGGCAAGTGGAGGCACCTACATTATTTTGAAAATATAGATCTTAACCAACATGATTTCAGGTCAGCTAGATTAACATCTTACAAAAGAGAATTTTTAAAGCAAATCTTAGCTGGATTTGAATAGGCTGGTGTTTTTAGCAAACTAGTATTTTTGAAAGGTTCAGTTTCTTCCTGCAGGCAATAGTGCTGATAGCCTCTTCTGAACTGAATGGAAAATGTAGCTGGCTTGGAAATGCTAAAAGCTAGCACACTTCAATAACAGACTTGGGTCCCCCAAAAACCATGGGATGGAGAGAAGTATCAAGATGACACATCTAGCTCCTTAGTAGGAAAAATAACTTAGTCTCTCTCAACAACAGCCTCTATTGGCTGATTAGCAGTAGCACCAAACAAGTTCCTGACAACCCTCTTAAGAAAATCATAGTCACTATGATGCCTGCATGTCAATAGGGCATCTAGATAATGATTATATTAATGTAAAAATTTAAAGGAACATGATAAGGTACAACTCACTCCATATATATAAAATAAAAATAAATGGCTTACTCCATCTGTCTGTGCGTCTGTCTGTCCATAACACTTGGCAGCCAATCACAATGCTTACTGAAACAACTAATCAGTGTTCTACATAGACGGACACAGAGACAGGCGGCTGGATTGGGGGGGGGGGGGGGGGGAGTCCACGGGGCTGAATGTGGAGCAGCAGGAGCTACATGCAAACTCCTCCTCCCTCCCAGGAGGCAGCAGCAGCAGCAGCATGGGGTGGTGGCACATTCTTGACGGGCAATTCGTTAGTTAGCAAATAAAGGAAATTAAAACAAAAACAAAAAAAAAAATCAAAGAACTTTAAACAGCCAATTAACTGAATCTTCTCAGTCAATAGCTACCAGCTCAATTCTAGAATCATTTAAAATTAAGATTACTGATCATTTGTTGCTGCTCAACTTGTATAATCAAATGGAGCTGTCGCTTTGCAATTGTAGTGTTCAGGTCCCATAAAAAGTCCAGTAATGTGCCTTTTAGGAGAGTCTCCATTGGGACAAACTGCAAAACCTGCTGGGAAGAGTCAGAGTCCAGCAAAGAGCTCATTAGTTCATTCAGATGCTGCAGATACTCAACAACTGGATTTGGAAGACCCTGATAGCCAATGCACAACAGAACCGCATTAGTCCTTAGAGGCTCAAAAGATATGGGGCAAGCAAATGTGATGCATCTGAAACAGCTTTGCAGTACAAAAATTAGGCCAGCTGTGAAGCGTGTAAAGCAAGAAAGAATAGGTAAAATTAAAGCATCTCCTGTTTGAAGCTGTTTCAGCGAGAGTAGAACACAATCTAGGAGTTGCTGCTGATATTTTGGCTCTCCATCATGAAGCAAAGAACAGGTGAAAGTCAATAGCGTGGCTGAGTCCAGAAAACTAATCTCCATATTAGACTGGCTTTTGGCATCACAAAGAAATGGAAGGCCCACCACAAGGCACTTGATATGGTCACCACAGCTTTCATTTGGAACTTCCTCATGGCACTTGGTAAGATTAAACAATTCAGATAGTATAACTGCATCAGTGACAACATGGCAAGATTGACAAGACTGCTGCACTTGTCTGGACAGGGAATTTGTTTTCAGTCTGCCTACTAGTGATTCCCTGATGGCTTCATTGAGGTCTTTCAAGACTTCGTCATCACAGAATGGAGAGCATTTTACTTTTGGAAGCCTCTTTCCCTCCAAGTTGTACCACAAGCTGCACTCAAGATTAGAGGATGACCCTTCCAAAATACAGCTTTTCCCAACATTACTTAGAACATGTTCTTCAGCCCAATGGTTAAGGTAACCTTTCACCACTTTATCTTCCCATTTAAGGGACTCTAGCATCTTTCTTTCATTGTAAGTATTAAAATATTTGTTCCTCCGTCCAAACCACTTTGCATTCATACTGCAACCTGCCTGAGGTTTCTTCACTAGCCATTTATTTCTGGCAATGGGTTTCATGTTGAATTTTTTCATGAAGAATTCTACTGCACAATCCCGTAAGTTGTTCAGCTTTGTTTGTTCCACTTCCCCCATGCACTCAAAAAGTCCAATGTTCTCATAGATAGTCTCTATTTGGTACTTGTGAAAGAATGCACAGCATTCTTCATGTATTTTAAGAAAAGACTCTGGAATTACATGTTGAGGGAAAAGTGCTTTTCTGACCATGTCTTTTCCAAAGTTCTGTATCATCTTGGACAGAAGGGGATGAATCGCCTCTCTGCCCATGTAATGAAGACATATCACATACACTTCTGAATTCCCAGCTTTGCTGGTGGCAGGTTTAAAGATATGAACCTCCTCAAAGGAACAGTTTAGCAGAAAAAGCAGGTTGGCAGAACAATGTTCAAACAAAGTAAACATCTTCAAAACAAAGGAGCCACCACTGCCTAGTATCCTTAAAGCACTGACTGCTTCACAGTAATGTAGAGGAGAAACAAGGGCTTCTTGTTCACCTGGATTTCCTTGGCAGTCAAAGCTCCCATCAGCAGTGACCAAGTGAACCGTAGCCATATTGCTTATAAAGTGCTGAAGTCCTTCTAGATGTTTCAGCATCATAACATCTCCAGTGTTATCTGGACCGAAGTACCACCAAGGCAAGGTATTTGCAATAAGACGGTCATCCATAATCATCATAAGAGTGTCATTTGCTTCATGATATGGATTCAGGGTATTGGCTACCCAGTTCCAATCACAAGAGATGTGATGGGATTTTAAATAGTGATTAAGACTGGCTATAAAAGCACCAGGTGCTTCACAGAGATGGACAGTATTAAGTTCTCCATTCTGAAGAGCTTCTTCTGGAAGAAGGGGAAAACTGCATAAAATCTCATGGAATTTGCACCACGCCTGAGTACATAGCTCAGCATTCAGAGATTTCTTCACATGAGGAATGATTTTCCCTGCTTTATTGGTGAAAGAAGTATGTTGATGCCATTCATCCAGTTTCTTATCACTCAGCTGGTTTTTCACTTTATTCATGGAGTCTTTCATAGCAAGAAGTGAATGAAATTCCTTGTGATTGCAGATAAATGCATCACTGGAATCTGGTAGTTTCCATTCATTATTCAGAGGTTTAGTATATGAGAACCTCTTCTCAAAGAGGCCCTCAATTTCAGCAACCACCTCAGAGTCAAACTTTTCAAGGTTTGTAGTCTGCTCAACATAAGGTTTCTTACATGTGTTCATTCTTGGATTGACCCACAATCTGTGGAGGAAAAAAAAGGGTGGGAAATTCAATGAACATAACAAACAATATTACCCCAGTCATAAGTAAACAGTATAGGCTAAGGGACAACAGAGTCTAAATTTATAGATGTTTTTCTTTTAAATTTCGATGTTTCAGCTCCTGTTGATCTTTAGTTTTTATATTCTATAACAAGAAAGGAAAAAATGTTTTAAAGAGTCATTTGTAAAATGAAATAAAAATGTATGCAAGTGGTGCTGACATGGAAAAGCTTCTATTTAGATCTAATGCTCATTTAGTCAAAAATCGTAATTGAAAGAGCAACTAAAGGAGCTAGAAGTCATCCAACTAGTACTGACATTTACCAAATTTTAGAGATGCAATGGAGAATTGGCTGAGGGGTACAGGGCTAAGCTGAAAAATAGCAAGATGGAACAAAGTTGTTCCTTTCATGGTGTCCCCTAAAGTCCCAGGGACTAATTCCACCCCCATCTCCTTAAACACATGCACAAATTCTAGTGTGATCTAGGGGCTGCCCTCATGATCATGCTTTGAACATGCCCAAGCTTTTTATATAAAAAGTACCCATACTGAAATGAAGCATGTAGTAGTCATATAAATTGAGACTTAATATTAAAAATTAAAGAAAAAAATTCTGCTTCATTTCTCACCAAAGTAGTTAATTTTAATAACTTTAAATGTTGACACCATTTCACTTTCACCTGTATCATTTTCTCTTACTTTTATAGTAATTTTACATACAAGAGGAAAAAATACCTATTTTCTTACATATAACCTGCACATTCCTCCCCCTCCATCCCAAACCAGTTGGTGGAAATTGGGTTGTGCATTATTATGTGTGAAAAATATGGATCTCTACAGATCCAGAAATTTGGTAGCAGGGAAGTGGTGGCAGTGGTCACCCTGCTGCTGGCACTTCCAGGTTGGTGGAATCAGCCACAGGGGGACCACTTCTCCTGGTGCACTCCCTGCCATCACTCTCAGTGGGGGTACCAGCGCTCTCGCCAGCCCCCCCCCACATCCGGGAATCCTGGCTGACAGGGGGTGCACCAGTGCTCTCAGGGGGTGCACATGCACCCCCTATGCTTCGCCACTGGCTTACTGCAAAATTGCCTAATTTGCTCTGCAGTAAATCATCCCCATCTACATAGGTGGAGCTATTAGGCCATTAGGCCGGAGTAAACTAATAACCTACAATGGAGTTAAGTACTGTCTGGCATAAGTACTGCCCCATAGCAGAGTTATTTACTCCACCACAATACATGTGTAGATGGTGATTGGGGTTGGCTGGGGCACAAAGGTGCTACAGTGTGGGGGTGGCCTGCCAGCTAACCCTGCACTGTAGCACTCATGTCCCAGCCATCCACTCTGCAGCACCATGAGCTGAAGCAGCTTCAGGCTGGCAGGCTGACCCTCCAAGCTCCCTGAGCTAGCTAAAGCTGCGCTGTCCCAGCTCAACATGTGGCAGTCCCAGGCACATGTATAAATGCTGTGCTTGGGAGCAATAAACTCCAGCACAATTGTGCCAGAATTTATTCAGTAGCATTAATTCAACATGTAGATGCATCTTGTAAGTAGTATAACAGCAGCTGCAGCACTTTGAAAGTTCTTCTTATTAAGTGATTTAAAACCTAAGACCCCTCTGAGAAAAAAAAAGTGGGACTTAAGAGTTTTAAACCAGGTTAGCACTTCTGAAAATCTGGCCTAACAGGAAGAGAAATACAGCTAGCTTTCCTTATTATGCATGTACCCAGCAGCCATGAGTTAAGATGTTTGAGTGCCCTCTGACTGCTTAAATCTCAGGGAACACCCGATCACCTGGGGTGGGGTAAAGACTGGCACTAGGACTGGCACTAGACCATTTTCAGAACGTAAAGGGAGGCAGGGAGGAAGATTCAAC
Organism: Alligator mississippiensis; assembly: GCF_030867095.1. Taxonomy (NCBI): domain Eukaryota; kingdom Metazoa; phylum Chordata; order Crocodylia; family Alligatoridae; genus Alligator; species Alligator mississippiensis. The sequence continues at coordinate 39,463,976 of NC_081833.1, read as the reverse complement.
ATGCGAATAACATAGAAACAATTTCACTTTTGTGCCCAGAACAGCTGCCATTTTACATTCAACTGCTTTAAAAACTAATCAAGTTACTACTTTAAAAGCCATTTCTGCACAAAGAAAAAGGTTACTTCAAAACACTTTAATCAGCATGGTTACCATTTCCAGTCAGGCTGCTCCAGTAGAGGAGCCCTACCCAGCAGTGCTACAGGCTTCCAGGGCTCCTTTCAGACCAGTGATCCTCAGCCGGGGAAGGGGGGGGAGGGTGCTGCCAGGCGTTTGAAGGGTGCCAGAGGCATAGGGAGAAAAGTGGAGTGTGAGGAGAGGAGCAGATAAACTCAGTAAAGTGCAGGCTCAAGCATCTCCCTCCCTAGATGCCCCCAGGGCCAGGCACCTCTGCACAGCGACAAGCACCACCACATACAAACACGTCTCGAAGCGGGGTGCTGTGGGGTGCAGAAAACCCCCGGGCAGCGCCTCGCCTGGGCTGAGAACAGCGCTGGGGATCGGGCTCCTCAGCCCGGCTCCGGGCTCCCGGCGGTGCCGCCCGAGACAGCCCCGGGACAGGCGGGCTCCCGGCTCCCACTCGCTTCTGGGCTGCAGGACTCGCGGCCCAGGCCTGCTGGGCTCGGGCGGACCCTGCTGGCAGCGCCCCGCTGCTCCGGCGGGCGGCTCCGTGCGGCGCCCAGCCCGCTCCCGCCTCCCGCCAGCTCCGGGGCCCCGCGCGGCCTGAGCCGCTTCCTCCTCCTCCCCGCCCCTCTGCAGCCCGCTAGGACAGGCCCCGGCCCCTTACCCGGACGGCTGCTAGGGCCGGCGCTGTAGGAGCAGAGGAAGCGGAAGCCGCTACCGGGACTTGAGCGCGGGCTTCCTCCCTCCCCCACTGTCGCCTCACCTGCGGCCGCAGTGCCCCGGGGCCGCCTCGCGCACGGGCCCCTGCCCTGCCCTGCCCTGCCCTGCCCTCCCCTCGCCGGGCCTCGTCTGCCGTGAGCTGCCGCGCCCTGCCGCTAGCGCCCACCTGGGTGCCCGCCACGCGCCTGTGGCCGCCCGGACTCAGCTGGACGGGGCCTGCTTTCGCTGCACACCCGCTTCGAGGCGCCCCACGAGGGAGGCTCCCGAGGAGACCGCGGCGGCCAGCATCCTCCCCTCCCCTTCCCTTCAGCCACTGCGTCTCCTCGCCGATGTCCGCGCAGGCGCAGTCAGTAGCATCGCCGACGCGATGGAGGGGTGCGAGGGTGCCCACCAGGGCTGCAAAACGCTGACTGGTTTTGCCGTTGTTTAAAAGCAGTTGGGAAACTAAATCCCAATCCAGATCGGGTCAGAAATGGTTATGTTGCATTGGTCTGTGGAAAACAAGGCTGGGGGACAGGCCAGCAGGTAAAAGCCACCAGAACTGTGCCAGGTGTCCAGGTTGTAGCCGTATTGGGCTGGAGGCAAAAGGTATGAGAACTCGTGGTAGAAGTAGCTCCTTTTATTAGGCCAACTAGATCTATGCAAAAATAAAATAAAAATCCTTAATTGCAAGCTTTCTGGCACAAGCACCCTTTTTCAGACATAGGAGAAAAGATTGTGAGCACCCCTATGGAAAGAGTCAGACCACAGGAGAGCAATGAGTAGATTCCAGAAACTAGGAGCAATTCATACTGATCAGGGTTCAGACATACTAAGAGTGCAGTGAGAAGGCTGCGCTGATTTCAGTGGGATGAAAATGAGGCACTTTTCACTAGGGGGAAGGCCTATTTGGTACACAAAGGAAAACGTGGGAGCCCGCAAAGAAACTCTTACTAGGGGAAAAAGTGCAACAGTTTTGGAACTATATTAACCTGTTAAGAGACTTCAAAAATATTCCAAATATAAAGAGGAAAAAAAGAGAAAAACATTTATAACTAAGATTTTTCTTCACTGTCTCAGAACCTCTTAGAAAATGGATAGGGGAAGGCATGGATAACTATTTTTAGGGTTTTGCTAATGGTTGATATTTTAAAAGAACAAAACCTTAGGGTTCTGCTCTTTTTGTGCAGGGAAAAGTAAAAGAAATGGAAATGTTACCCCTTGGAATCCAAATCTATTGGATGAAAAAGAGAGTCAAAGCAATAAGGCATCATCAGGTCCTGAATCTTTGAAAGCCCCTCCACAGAATGTTCTGTTCAGTCAGACTACCATTTCAGGTATCTCTATGGCATTTATCAATGCAGTATTTAGTGTCTGGGTGAACATGGCTGAACAGCAAGGAGATGAACTGGAGAGTAACTGTCGTATCGTGCTCCAGGAAACATGCAGGGACTTTTTAGCTAAACAAACTTGTTCTGTTGCCTGAAATCCATAAATTGGGGAAGGTAGTTAGGTCCCAGCAAAACAAGTACAGTGGTAGACTGAACTAAAGGCCCCAATTAAACAAAGATTTCCCTGGCAACATCATGGGTTAAGAAACTAGGACCCTGACCCATCAGGAGCCAGCACCCACCTACCTTGTAAAATTTGACAGAAATTCCTTTGTTTTAAGTTCATGGATTTTTCCACCCAGCATTAGACCGCTCGGGTTTCTCCATGGTAGGATGTGATCTGGGTCCAAGACAAAATCAATTTTAAAATGTAAAGTAAATGCACCAATAACCCCAGAACAGAAGCATCCAGATAGAATTTTGCTAGGAGCTAAACAGTTGGTGAGCGTGACATTTCCATATTGATTATGGATAGGATAGTTGTTTTAATGATTGTTTTTTTAAACCCTCGTGTTCCAAGTATAATAGGTTTACAGGGTGGGTTGGAGAGCTTGCATGGTAAACCATTTCTCTGAATAGTAACTGTGAAAAAAGCTCTTCTCTCCATTCTTGAGATATTCAGCTATTAGCCAAATGGAAAGACTCCACTATGGGACAGAAGCAGACTTGATTACATAGAATTATATTTTCTGTTTAATAAAATATGGAATGCAAACCTGTGCTCTCTAGAAAGAACATCAGCATCCAGCTATAAAACTCTTACTCCTGAATCCCTAGACAGGAAAAAAACCCCCAGAAACAGTGCATTTTTAAAACCAAAATAGTCATCAGAGCCACCCTTAGGGGTGTGCGGGGCCTGGGGCATATCAGCCTGTGGGGGAGTGGAGGTGGCAAGTGGACGGAGGGCGAAGTGGCCACAAAGAATGCTGCCGCCCTCAGCGGGGCCTGTACAGCACTGTCCACAGGGCCTCCCCAAAATGTGGGGCCTGGGGTAGTCACCCTGATTTGCGCCCCCCCCCCCCCCCAAGGGACGGCTCTGATTCTTATAGACAAGCAGATATTTCTCTGTGATATCCAGTAAGTGAGGCACAATCCCTAGTGTTCAAATCTTGTGGACAATAGACTTCTTTTACTGGTTTTGATTTATTTTCTCAAGTTTGCAGTGATTCGTTAATAAGCTAACTGGATAATATTTAAGGAGCAACTGTGAGTTAGTAGTTAGAGCAGGCGAGGAGAAATTAGGTCTATTGTATTCTGCACCTTACTCTTGCATGTATTTGCTGAGTTATTTAACCTCTTTGTGCCGCAGTCCATGATAAAGTGAGTCTCAAAAAGTGCAGTGGGGTAAGTGTATTGCACTTTGAGATCCTTTTTTAAGAGGCTCTGTAGTAGAACAGATCACTATCATAGCTGAGGACAAAAATGAACTTTCAATGCATTTTTATTTATTTGCCTGTTAATTCAAGTTTTGAACTCTGGTTTCCTACTAATGAAAGGCCTATTTTTTAAATCACTGAAATTTGAAATACATATGCCACTGGATATTTATATATCACTTTAAACTTTTTGACTAAGTAAAGACATTTGGAGTAGTTAAATCTGGTTCAAAGTGGCCACTTGATTTAAACTTAGCTCACCCCATGTTGACCTTACACTTACAGACGCGGTATCAGTGACAGGCGATCAGTCTAAACCTGTAATTGTATAAAAGTTCCATGCACGCAAACTGATCTAAACATTGCAGAACCTGGTTTAAGATAAACCTGGATCTATGTAGTATCAACTTATTCAATTTAGGCCAAACTGGTGCATGGTACTTCTGTCCACTTTCCCTGCACAGCCCAAGGGCTGGGAAAACCCAGCCACTGGCCCCAGCCACAAGAATGCTCTTTTCACCCTCTCCCTCCCCCCACACTGGTTTATTTTTTGTGCTGCACCACCACTCCCCACAACTATCCAGTCCTCTCAGCCCCTATCCCACAAGTCACTTTGGGTGAAGCTGCTTTTAGCATGCTGCCAGAACTAAACAAGTAAGTCCTGGTGAGGGGAGGGGCAGGAGGGAGGGATGTGGGTGTAAATTCACTGGGAGGAACCCTAACCCCAACCTACCCCACCCATGGGTTGTGTCTGCCCCCCACCCTACCTATGGCTCATACCTGGCCCCAGTACCGCACCCATGGGATGTGCTGCTTCCCCTCCCCCCCAGGTCATGCCTCTCCCTTAGCCCCTGGTAGACCCCTGATTCCCTCCAGTCAGCTGGACCCCCAAACTCCCCCTGCTTGTCCTCCCCATTCTGACTTACCTGATATTGGGCAGCCATTTTTAATTGATTTAACTGCCCCTAATGTCCCCAAATGTCTGTAGAATCATAGATCTGGAAGGGACCTGTAAGATCATCAGGTCCAGTCCCCTGCCATGGGCAGGAAGTTATTGAGCTCAGATGAGCTCAACAGGGTGCCTATCCAGCCTCATCTTGAATACCTCCAAAGAGGGTGATTGCACCACCTCTTCCAGGAGTGTGTTCCAGATTCTGGTGACCCTTACAAAGAAGAAGTTCTTTCTTACATCCAGCCTGAATTTACCCTCTGTTAGCTTATGCCCATTGGTCCTCATCTTCCCTTGGGATGCCTTCCTGAAGAGTTGCTCCCCTAGATCTTGGTGTTAACATCTGATGTACCTGTAGATGACTATCAAGTCACCTCTCGTCCTTCTCTTGCTCAGGCTGAACAGGCCCAATTCCTGGAGTCTCTCCTCATAGGGCCTATCCTCCATGCCCTTGATCATACAGGTAGCCCTTCTTTGTACCCTCTCAAGCTTATCCATGTCCTTCGTGAAGTGCAGTGCCCAGAACTGTACACAGTACTCCAGCTGATGTCTCACCAGTGTCGAGTAGAGAGGGAGGAGCACCTCCCTGGATCTATTGGCCATACATTGCCTGATGCATGCCAGAGTTCTTTTTGCCCTTCTGGCAGCCTCATTGCACTGCTGGCTCATATTCATTTTTTGGTCAATTGCTCAACTGCTGTGCCAGCCAGTGGACCTCCACCCATCATGTAGTTGTGGTGAGGGTTCTTCTTACCCAGGTGAAGGACCTTGCACTTATCCCTGTTAAACTTTATTGAATTTCATTCTGCTCAAGATTCCAGCCTGTCAAGGTCATCCTGGATCCTGGCCCTATCATTCAATGTGCCCACGTTTCCCCACAGCTTGATATCATCCGTGAACTTAATCATAAAGCTCTCCACCCCCTCATCCAAGTCATTAATGAATATATTGAAGAGCATGGGTCCAAGCACCAATACCTGGGGGACACTACTGGAGACAGCCCTCCAGGATGAGGCCATCCCATCAATTACCACCCGTTGGGAAGTGGCCTCTGAGCCAATTGTCCACCCACCTCACTGTAGATTGGTCCGGCCCAGCAACCTCCAGTTTGAGAGTATCCCATGGGAAACAGAATCAAAGGCTTTACTGAAGTCTAAGTAAATCATGTCAACCTCATATCCCTCATCCAGATGGCTAGTTACCTTGTCATAGAAGGACACAAAGCTTGTCAGGCATGATCTACCTTCAACAAAGCCATGCTGGTTACTTCTTAATGTCATAACCCAATAATTTTTAGTGCCTCGGCACATTGGAATTTTCCCACCACGTGGAGCTTTCTTTGCACGGTGGATTTCTCAGCTGCAGAGAGAAATCCCCAGTGCAAAAGAGTTCCCGCCACACGTATGCAAATTAGTGTCCCACTATTGGTCGATTCTAAATTATTCCTACGTGGAGGCTAGCAATTGGCTCGCTAGCCGTACAAAAGGTTAGAGCAGTTTCCGCCCAAGTTGGAGGACTCCATAACAATCTTGTACTTTTAAACATAAGCTTCAGAATACAAAAAGAAAACAAAAGAGAAAATGACAGTTAGATCCTTGTAATGGTGCAGTAGGGCTTCATTTTGAATACACTTTATTAAGAAGCATTGATTCTACTAAGAGGTTAATCCTGGTGATTCATGGTTGAAGTTGATACTCATTAAACTGTACACTGGATATAAAAGAGAGGTGGGAGTTATGGAGAGTAAAAGAAACTGAGACATCAGGAGAGTAGTTTAAGAATAAATAAGCTTGGTGAAATGACGTAGGCAGGAAATGTATTCATTTTAGTGTTTACTGGTTTGTGAATACAATTAAAGTGATCAGGGAAAAAAAATTTGACCATGCATGGTCCCCATGAATTATTTTGGAACGTGGTGGGAAGTCATCTTGATCACAGTTGTTTTCTTGCTTGAGACAGACAGTCTAATCATCTGGCTTATGCTAGAATATAACTGATATGGAACTGTGTTTTATTGAATGGATGAAAGATAGTTATTTGCCAGAGACTATGCAACAATAGTCAGTAATCTTATTGTGCCATGCCATATAACTATTTGAAATGCTGCATTCTGCAGCAGAACTGTAAGAAAATACTTCATTTTCTTCCTAATCTTGTTTGTTCTCTATTTAAGAAGATCAGTTTAATTCTCAAACTGTTATAGTTGTATTGTTAGCCTCTCTGATCTCTAATCTGTCAGAGTCATTACTTTTTTGACATTCCACCTTTTCTTTCCTCATTTTGGCTGATGTTCTGTTAAAACCTTCTACAGTTCTCTTACCTGGGTCCTCTCTTTTTGCCTTGCTTTCCCTCCAGAAGGTCCATCCGATCTGTCCCCAAGCCTGACTTACTGCAGCTACCCAATTTATATGTTCCTGCACCACCTGAGCAAGTCTTTGGTATCCTATATTTCTGATCTAATCTTTCTTCTTTATCTCTGTCATGTCCCTTGATGCAAACACTTTCTTCACTGTTACCAAGTCCCACAGCTGTAATACCAGCTATTGGCTAACCTTGAAAGCTTGCCTCTTAGCAAAAGCTCACAGGTGTCAGAGAATAAATTTTCAGGAATTATTCTAATTCTCCTCCTCTTCATTTCTCAAACATGCGCTAAAACCCCACCAGTTGCCGCTGATGTTGAAGCTATTCTGTTTCTGCTTATATCTTCACTTGCTCTGGTGGTTTCTGACCTCTCTTCCATGATCTCTTAACTTTTTTCTGGACTGTGCACCCAACACTCAACAAACAAATATGCACTTATCTTTCTATCTGCAGAAATAAATTAACCTGGAACCCACCTCCTTCTTCAACAGATATTCTATCTTCTTTCTTTTCATAAGGCTTGTTCTGAGGCAACTGCAAGTTCTCTCACAAGGCAAGGTTTTCAAGAACTGAACTCCATTTAGTGAATGGATTTCTCAAGAGTTCAGCTTATTGGGAAAGCTATTTATGAAACTAGCTTCATGACTGCAGAAGTAAAGCAATTTAGTTTAGGTTTCATTTTACCTATTTTGGATGTAAAAAGCAGGACCCTAGAGTACCACTGCTATAAGGTGCAAAAAAGCCCTATAGGGCCACATCAACATGAGCATGCACCTATGTGTTGCAGCATCTCAAAGGAGTTTGAGACACCCCAGAAGAAGGGTGACCACCTTTTTAAAATGTAAAGGCAGGACAGCTCGCATGACTGGAGCACTGTCATGGATGGGTACAAACTGTTCAGGAAGGACAGGCAGGAAACAAAAGGAGGAGGAGTTGCACTTTATGTAAAAGAGCCCTATGATTGCTCAGAGCTCCAGTATGAAGCTGGAGATATGCTGTTTAAAATTTCTGAGTTAAGGTCAGAGGGGAGAGCAACAATGTTGATGTTGTGGTGGGGGTCTGCTGCAGACCACCATACCAGGAGGAAGTGGTGCATGAGGCTTTCTTCAAACAGCTAGCAGAAGTCTCCCATTCACAGGCCCTGGTTTTCATGAGGGACTTCAATCACCCTGACATCTGCTGGGAGGGCAATACAGCAGTACACAGGAAGTCCAGGAAGTTTTTGGAAAGTATTGGGGACAACTACCTGGTGCAGGTGCTGGAGCGGCCAGCTAGTGCCCATGCTTTTCTTGACCTGCTGCTCACAAACATGGAAGAATTGGTGGGGAATGTAGTAGTGGATGGCAACTTGGGCAGCAGTGACCATGAGATGATTGAGTTCAGAATCCTGAGGAAAGGCAGGATGGAAAGTAGCACAGTAAAGACCCTGGACTTCAGAAAAGCAGACTTTGACTCACTCAGGGAACTCATGGGCAGGATCCCCTGGGGTGCCAGACTGAGGGAGAGAGGAGTCCAGGACAGTTGGTTGTACTTCAAAGAAGCCTTACTGAGAGTCCAGGAACAAACCATCCTGATGTGCAGAAAGACTAGCAAGTATGGCAGAAGACCAGCTTGGCTTAGTAGGGAACTCTTTAGTAAACTAAATCACTAAAAGGAAGTTTATAAGAAGTGGAAACTTGGACAAATAATTAGGGAAGAATATAAGAGCATTGCTTGGGCATGCAGGAATGAAGTCAGGAAGGCCAAAGTGCAGTAGGAGTTGCAGCTAGCAAGGGACATGAAGGGTTTCTACAAGTATGTCAGTAACAACAGGAGGATCAGGGAAAGTGTGGGTCCCTTACTGAATGGGGGAGGCAACCTAATGACAGAAGATGGAGAAAAGGCTGAAGTACTCAATGCCTTCTTCGCCTCAGCCTTCACAGGCAAGGTCAGCTCCCAGACTATGGCACCAGGCAGTACAGCTTGGGGAGGAGGTGAGCAGCCCTCAGTGCTGAAACAACAGGTTAGGGACTACTTAGAAAAGCTGGACATGTACAAGTCTGTGGGGCTAGATGCAATGCACCTGGGTTGTGCTGAGGGAGTTGTCTGATGTGATTGCAGAGCCATTGGCCATCATCTCTGAAAACTCCTGAGGATCAGGAGAGGTCCTGGATGATTGGAAAAGGGCAAACAGTGCCCATACTGACAAAAGGGAAGAAGGGAGATCCAGGGAACTACGAAGTAGTCAGCCTCACCTCAGCCCCTGGAAAAATCGTGGAACAGATCCTCAAGGAATCAATTTCTAAGCACCTGGAGGAGAAAAGGGTGATTAGGAACAGTCAGCATGGATTCAGCAGGGGCAAATCATGCCTGACCAACCTGATTGCCTTCTATGACGAGATGACTGGCTCTGTGGATGTGGGGAGGCTGGTGGATGTGGTGTACCTTGATTTTAGCATTCTTGCAAGCAAGCTAAAGAAATATGGGCTGGCTGGATGAATGGACTGTAAGGTGAATAGAAAACTGGCTGGAGCATCAGGCTCAGAGAGTGTTAATCAATGGCTCTGTGTCTAGTTGGCAGCCGGTATTAAGTGGAGTGCCCCAGGGGTCAGTCCTGGGGCTGGTTTTGTTCAATGTCTTCATCAACGACCTGGAAGATGGCATGGAGTGCACCCTCAGGAAGTTTGCAGATGATACCAAGTTGGAGGGAGTAGTAGATATACTGGAGATCTAGGATTCAGGGCTAGGATTCAGAATTACTTAGACAAATTGGAGGACTGGGCCAAAAGAAATCTCATGAGGTTCAACAAGGACAAGTGCAAAGTCCTGCACTTAGGATACAACAATCCCATGCACCAGTACAGACTGGGGGCTGACTAGCTGGGCGGCAGCTCTGCAGAAAAGGATCTGGGGGTTACAGTGGACAACAAGCTGAATATGAGCCAGCAGCATGCACTTGTTACCAAGAGAACTAACAGCATACCGGGCTGCATTGTTGCCAGCAGGTCAAGGGAAGTGATTATTCCCCTGTATTCAGCACTAGTGAGGTCACATGTGGAGGACTGTGTTCAGTTTTGAGCCCACCACTACAGAAAGGATGTGGACAAATTAGTGAGAGTCCAGCAGAGGGCAACAAAAATGGTGAGAGGGGCTAGGGGACATGGCTTATGAGGAAAGACTGAGGAAACTGGGCTTATTTAGTATAGAGAAGAGGAGACTGAGAGGGGACTTAAGAGCAGCCTTTGACTACCTGAAGAAGGGTTCAAAAGAAGATGGAGCTAAACCATTCTCCATGGTGACAGATGACAGAACAAGGAGCAACAGTCTCAAGTTGCAGCAAAGGAAGTTTAGGTTAGATATCAGGAAGAATTTTCTGACTAGGAGGGTACTAAAACACTGGAAATAGGTTACCCAGAGAGGTGATAGAAGCTCCATCCTTGGATCTTTCCAAAACCCGGCTAGATAAAGCTTTGGCTGGGATGACCTAGATAGGGATGGCCCCGCTTTGAGCAGGGGGTTAGACTAGATGAACTCCTGAGGTCCCTTCCCAGCCTGATTTTCTGTGATTCAGCTGGTGCAAGTTCTCTGGCGGAGATGGGTTTGTAGGAGCCAGGTAGACCTCTAACTAGAGCAGCGAGCCCATGCTCCAGCGGATTCCACAGAACGTGGGTGGGAGTGAGTCCACCTACTACCTGTCACCCACCACCAGGCCAAAGCTCTTGACCCAGCTGACCCAGGCAGAAGAGGCCACCAAGTACAACACCTGGTAGGCCTCCACCTGCGCCAGGCTGTCTGAGTTCTGGACCACAAAGAGTACGTCATCAGCACATGCTGACAGGACCAGCCACACCTCCAGCTCCCAGAGCATCAACCCCACCACCCGCCTCCACAGGAGGACGAGGAAGGGCTCCAGGGCCAAGGCATACAGCTTCACCTGACAGCGGGCAGCCTTGACGCTCTCCTGAATGGGATGGGCTCTGTCAGGGTCCAGCTGAGCTTAACCAAACACTCTGCAGAAGCATACAGCACCTGGAGAGCCCGCATGAAGCAGGGACCAAAGCCAAAGATCCACAGTGTGCCTGTGAAGTACCCATGATCCACTCTGTCAAATGCCTTCTCCTGGTCCAAAGATAGTAGGGTGAAAGACAGGCCCTCCCAGTGCACTAGCTGCAGGAGGTCCTGAACCAGGTACAGGTTGCTGAAAATGGAATGTCCGGGCACCGTGAATGTCTGGTCGGGATGGAGTACATCTGTCAGCACAGGCCGCACACGCACCAAGATGGCCTTCACTGCCATCTTGTAGCCCATGCAGAGAAGGGACATGGGACGCCAGTTCCTTAGGTCATGGGGATCCCCCTTCCTTGGCAGGAGAGTCAGCACAGCCCTCCGGCATGACAGGGGCAGTTCCTCACTTCCCTGGGATTCAGCCCAGACCGCGGCAAAGTCTGGGCTGAGGGCATCCCATAAGGCCTGGTAGAACACCACAGTCAGCCTGTCAATGCCTGGTGCCTTGTTGCCAGGCAGAGGGCAGCCGAAAACTCAGCCGGACTGAGAGGAGCTTCCAGCCGGTCCCAGTCACCCATGTCTGGGTGGTCATCCAGAGCACAAAGCTCTTTCCGCCTCTCCCGACACTTTCCACAGAGGGACGGGTTGGTTGGGTTGGTGGCCAGGTGCCTCTCCAGCTCCAGCACTTCCCACTCGAGCTGCTCCCGGACCGCCTCCCTCTGCCAGGTCTGCCCCCAAGTGTAGTTCCTGCAAAAAAGCTGGGTCCGCGCTTTCCCCATGCTCCACCTTCTCCGAGTCAAGGGGAAAGCTGCCTGTTGCTCCCGCCAGGCCAGCCAGAACTCCCGGAAGGCCTCCTGGAAGCCTACATCCTCCAGCAGACTGGCATTGAAACGCCAGTAGGCCGACTTCGGACCCCCAGGCCCTAGCGTGGCCTGGGCCCAGACAAGGTGGTTATTGCTGAAAGGGGTCGGCCAGATGCTAGAGGAGCGGGTGCGGCAAAGAGATATAAATCTGGTCTAACCGGGAGTGGCATGCCTGCTCCTCCCCCACCCTCACATAGGTGAAGGCAGGGGGGGCTGGTAGGGTGACAGGCACGCCATACATCCACCAGGGAGTCGTCCGTCAGGATCTCCCCAAGGATGCCCATGGTGGCCTGGTTCCACTCCCTGCCTGACCTGTCTCGCATGTCTAGGGTGATGTTAAAGTCCCTGCCAAAGACCAGGCACTTGCAGCTGGTTGAGGGTGGTGATGTAAGTGGCCACCTGGTGGAAAAAAATCCGCCAACTCCAGGTCCTTTGCAGGGGTGTACACATTCAGAAGGTTCAGGACCAGCCCAGGCACTTGGACCCAGAGGTGCAGCAGGCAGCCTGGCACCACCTCAGCATCCTGGAGACCCTTCGGCTGCAGGCCTGCGGAGAACAGCGTGGCCACCCTGCAAGAGGTGGCCGAGAAGTGACTAAAAAAGACCCTGCCTCCACACACTAGCTGCCAATTAGGCTCATCGGCCGGAGACATCAGGGTCTCCTGCAAGAATACCATGGGATACCTCCCTCCCCCCCCCCCCAAGGAAAGATAGCACCCAGCATTTCTGGAGACCCTTCCTGCAGCCGTGGACATTGAGGGTCGCGATCTTAAACGACCTCATGGCTGAAGGGGTGGAGTAGACAATTCAGCAGGGACCTTGCGCATTTTAGTACCCAGTGTGGGGCCCGCCAGATCATGCGGCACCCTCCCGTAAGTACAGAGGGTGTCTATGAAACTGAGGGCCCGCCTATAGATCCGGGCATTGCTGCTTTTGGGCCCCTTGCCTTCCTCCACCAGTGCTCTCGCAGTCTCAGTCACTCGGATACTATCAAAATCTCCCCAGTGGTCCAAGGCGAGCTGTACCTTGCTGGCAGACCGCCGTGTGTAGTCGCAGTCAAGAAATGCAAGTAGCTCACCCATGGGGACTGCCAGAACCCAGAGGTCTGCAGGCTCCATGGAGCCTGCCAGTTCATGGACATCATCCTCCTGGTCCTGGGGCTCAGCAGGCTCCTTAGGCACTGTCTGCGCCCCCCGGTCTCCTAAGACCCTGGACTCCAGTTGCGATTAGGAGAGCTCCGCAGCCTCTTGGGACAGGGGTGGGGGTAAGGGTGGGGGTTGGGCTCCTTCACAAGCTGATAGGGTAGAGCTGGAGCCCTGGGGGTCTGCGTAGGGTCCCCGACAAGAGTGGCCTATTAATTAGGGGACCCCACCCTGACCCTCTCCTGTGCGGGACTATGGAGCAGTCTGGAAGTGGGGGTTTTCTGGAAGGGGGAGGGAAGAGACCCATCAGGCACTGGGGTGGCTTCAGTGTCTGCCTTGGGGTCCTGGGAAAGGGGGTCTCCCCCCCAGGACTCACTAGGGTGAGCCCCAGGGCCCCTGTCTCCCCCAGATCGTCAGAGTGGGTGCTGGGGTGCAGTGCAGTGGGCTGGTACTGCTGTCTACAAGAGAAACTTGGAAATTATTTAATAGATTTCATATACGTTATGGCTGGAAGGGACCTCGTAAGATCATTGGATCCATCCCCTTACCCAAGGGGCAGGAAGTCAGCTAGGGTCCAAGGATCCCAGCAAAATAAACATCGAAATGTCTCTTGAAAGAGTCCAGAGTAGGTGCTTGCACCACCTCTGGGGAGAGTCTGTTCCAGGCCTTGGGGGCTTGGACAATATAGAAGTTTTTCCTTATGTCCAGCCAAAATGGTCTAGCAGGAGTTTGTGACCATTGGACTTTGTCATCCCCTGGGGTGCTCTGGTGAACAGCCGTTCCCCCAGATCCTGATGCACACCCCTTATGTACTTATAGGCTGCCACCAAGTCCCCTCTGAGACTGCACTTCTCCAGGCTGAAGAGTCCCATAGCTTGCTTCCTGTCTTCATAATGTCTATTCTTTTGTCCTCTTATCATGCACGTGGCTCTCCTCTGGACTCTATCAAGCTTCTCCACATCCTTCCTGAATTGTGGAGCTCAGTATTGGGTGCACTACTCCAGCTGCAGCCTCACCAAGGCCAAGTACAGTGGGAGGATGACATCCTGGATCTTGCTCAAGATGCATCGGTAGATGCAAGCCAAAGTTTTGTTCAGTTTGCCAGATGCGGTATCGCATTGGTGGCTCATATTCATCCTGTGGTCAATCATGACCACCAAATCTCAGCTGTGATGATAGTGAGTGTAGCATTGCCGAGCCTGTAAGTGTGATGTGGGGTTTTTTCCCCTCCCAAGGTGGAGCACCTTGCATTTCTCTGCATTGAATGCCATCAGGTTTTCATCTGCCCACCTTGCAAGCCTATCAAGGTCAGCCTGGATCACTAACCTATCCTCAAGTATGGATACTCTTTCACAAAGTTTGGTGTCGTCAGTGAACTTGGCCAGTCCACTTCTAACACCAGAATCCAGATCATTTATAAAGACATTAAAGAGTACAGGTCCAAGAACAGAGCCTTGGGGGACACCACTGGTCACTGAGTGCAATGTTGATTTGGTTCCATCAACTACCATTGTCTGGGTCCAACCTTGGAGCCAGTTCCCCACCTATCGGACTGTAGTGTAGTTGAGGCTGCAGTAGCCCAATTTTTCCATGAGGACTTCATGGGACACCAGGTCAATGGGATTTTTAAAGTCCAAATACATGATATCAAACTCTTCCCTTTTGTCCAAGTGATACGTCACTTGCATTGGCGATGCATAGCGGGTGCACATGGGTGCATGTGCACCCCTGAGATTGGAGGTGCGCCCCGAAAGAAGCGCCACCGATGCTGCTGGTGGCACCTGCAGGTGGTTGCTACTCACCCCCCCCCCGGCCGTTGACACTGCCAGCAGCATCTGCAGCCAGTTGCTGATTGCCGCTGGCCACCACTGCCAGTGGCATCTGCGGGTTGTCACCAACCACTGGTCAGCACTCACCACCCCCACCACCAATGATACCACTACAGCCGCCTGAGGGAGCTCCCCACTTGTCGCCGCCTGTGGGCAGTCGCTGTGCCGCCCCCCCCTCCCCCCCCCCCCCAGCCTCCAAGGGCATGTGTCATTTATGTTTTCCTGGTCATAGAAGGAAATGAGATTCGTCAGGCAAGACCTATCTGCAACAAACCTGTGCTGGCTATCCCTCAGAATGTTGCCTTCTGCTAGCCTGTTGAGAATGGTTTATTTGATAATTTTTTCCAAGATCTTTCCAGGGATTGAAGTCAAACTGTTTGGCCTGTAGTTTCCCAGATCTTCTTTCCTCCCTTTCTTGAAGATAGGCAAACTGCTGGCCCTCTTCCAATCTTCAGGTACTTCACCTGAGCGCCACAAGTTCTCGAATATCCTTGCCAGTGGCTGCGCTATGTCTACTCATTCCTTTAGCACTCTTGGGTGCAGTCTATCCAGACCAGCTGATTTATGAGTGTCCAGCCTCACAAGATCTACACCAATGGTGGACATATATTCATCCTCACCCTGGTCATTCTGCATCTTGTTAGGCAGGGTGAAAAAAATACAAGCTTGAACATGCTGTAAAGGCTGCCAAGGGCTCTGCTTCTCTTCCTTCTCTCTGGACAGCCATTGTTCATCAGGGCAGAGTCCAGTTTAAAGCTTCTCACAGCTGCTGCTGAATTGACAGGTTTTTGGTTAAGTAGTCAAAAGCTGCTGGCAATTCAACAGTGGCTATGAGAGGGTAAAAATTCCAGCTTTGGCCTGAAGCAGCCAATGAGTTGGCTGAGGGTGAATGCATTGCTTTATTCAGTCATCTTTCAACCATGACTTTGAAAAAATGTTTTTTCTTCATTTCTTTCTTCCCAAAATAAGGTGCATGTCTTACTTGGGAGCAGGAGTATGTGAGAAAATATATTATGCCTTTGGTGATATTGCAGGGTGTCACGTCTGGGGTCCCCAGGGATGGCTGCAAGACTCCTAGGGCCCCTTGACTGTGCCAATTCGACCCAATGGGCACCCTCTTTCTTACCCACCATGCCTTGTTGGTAATAATTATGAATAGGGAGGCTGCCCTCAAGTTTACGTTGGGCACGGTCCTGCTGGACCCCACTGGAACCTGTGGGTTCTCAGACCCCTTTTGGTGCCCGCTCTAAAATGGATGTCTCAGGACACCCTCAGCCTTATGGGCTAGATGCGTGGCTCCAAACCACCCCTTTACCATACCCCAAGCCTTGCAGATGGCATTCAGTGTCCCTCCGAGGCCTTAGTTTCACTTGGCCTCTGGTTGTTACTGTGCTCTCCACAGCCCTGTCTCTCTCTCTCTCTCACTGCACCCACACAGGCACTTGGGGTCTGTGCACCCCAGATACTGCACCCACACTGGCACTTGGGGTCCCCACATTGTAGTGAGACCCCAGTGAGGCCTCCTCCTGCCCCAATAGCCTCAGCCCAGTCCACCAGCTTACAAACCGAAATCAAAATACAAGGCCCTGGGCTATACCATAATGCAAGCAGCTCAGGGTGTGCTCTGTCCCTTTAAATGAATCACTCTTCCCCCAACACAACATGCCTTGTAAGCCAGGGTCTGGTGAGCTCCTGAAATCCCTTAACTTTATCAGCAGCAGGAGAATGGCTGAAAAGCGTCCTCCTTTAGCTTGCTCTAGGAGACCTCCTTCCCCTTTAGCTGCTGGCAGAGAACTGACCCTCTATTACCAGTCCTGGGGTTTGTATAAGCTTTGTTTGTGTAACTTGCAGCTGATGGATTCCTAACTGACTGCCAGGGCTCTCTCCCTAGCAGTTTCAACCTTTAAAGGAGCAGCACCTTAGTGCCTTGTGACACAGGGGTGGGGTACAAGAGCACACACTTGGCTTTAACTTAATTCAGAATCTCTCCACATCATAGTGGGGATATAGGCAAAAATAACCTACTTGCTTGTAGTCGTCCAGTGCCCTTCTTATGTTTCCCCCAAACTTTGCTACAGGTGACACAATAGGATATGTGTTATGCTTCTAGATGTAATTTGGTGAACAGAGCACTACTGAGGATGAAATGTGAGTAGGGCTTTTCAGTGAAGATGCTTACAGCCATGTTAGGCTAAGCTGTGTGTCAGTCTCTCAAATGAACTACAGGTTTCCTTCACTTTATGCAGTACACGCATTCATGAAAAACTGTGCATAACTCCAATTCACATAAAGGGAACCCATTTTACAAAGGTAACAAATAGGAATATGTTCCAAGACCTCGATTGCATTGCAACAGGTAAGTCGTCTGGGGCTGGGGCAGCACTCATCTGGGGCTGGACTGGGCTGGGCTGTGCTTGGGGCAGGAGGTGGTGGCACTGGGAGGACGGCTACGGGGGGGGGGACTGCAGCCACCCCAAAATTCACCATAGCCCCCTCAACCCGCCTCCCAGTACCACTGCCGCCCGCTCCAAGCACAGAGGAGCCCAACCTCGCCACTGGAAAGAGGCCAGACCCAGGGGCTGGAATGAGTGGGGCCTCAATCTGCCCCCACACTGGTGGTGAGGGAGGGAGCGGGGCTGGGGCTGAGGCTGAGGTAGGCACTGCACAGACAGGGTGAGGGTGCGGGATGGGGGGGTGCAGATCCTGCTGCTACAGGCTGCCACTACAGGCTGGGGCCGGGGGTCATGCTGGGCATCCAGCTCCCCGCCCCACCTTTGGGGACGGGCCCACTCACTGTCTCCCCCACTCTGGTGCGGGACCAGGCCCGCCCCTCCCCCCCCCCCACCTCCCTGCTGCCATGTCTGGGCCAGTCCCGACCCCCCCATCCTCCCCACTGTGGTTTCCGGGCCAGGCTGGGCCAGCTTCTCCCCCACTTCAGGCCTGTTCCTCCCCTCCCCACTGCCACCGCCGTGTCAGCCTGGGCCCGCTGCTCCCCCTGCCTCAGGAGGTAGCAATGCAGGAGAGAGAGAAGGGGCTGACCTCAGCCCCCCCTTCCATATTTGCCACCTGCAGGGAGCAGAGGGAGGCTGCAGGCTTCGCCCCCCCAACAGCGTCCCGATCCCGCTCCCCCATGCACTGCTACCACCACCTCCAAGGAGCAAGGGGGGTGGGGGTGGAGGCAAGGCCAGCAAAGTTGGCCTCACCCCCTCTCCCCCGTTCTGTCCGCTCCATTGCTGCTGCCTCCAGGGAGAAGGTCATGGGGGGCAAGGCTAGCTGTGCTGGCCTCACCCACTCCCTGCTCCATCTCTTGTGTCCCCACCATCATGGTGGCACTCCGCCACCTCCTGTCCAAACACTGTATTCACACTCTGGTTGCTTGTTTCCATCAGCCAATCAGAGTGTGAATAAAGTGTTATGGACAGACAGACAGACTATGGCTTTCTA
Source organism: Alligator mississippiensis (assembly GCF_030867095.1). Taxonomy (NCBI): domain Eukaryota; kingdom Metazoa; phylum Chordata; order Crocodylia; family Alligatoridae; genus Alligator; species Alligator mississippiensis. Next base: position 39,445,816 of record NC_081833.1, on the reverse strand, counting down.
GATATAGATGTATATAATTCTAATATTAGAGAGAGAGAGAGAGAGAGAGCGATATCTATATACAGAGCGGGAGAATTATAGAGAAGTAGGGCTGGAAGGGATCTCCCTAGGTCATCTAGTCCAATTCCCTGTCTGAAGGCCGGATCATCCCCTTCCAACCCATTTTATACAAATTCAAGGGAATGAACAAATCTAAAGTAGAAAAATGAGAAGGAAAGGAGATAAAAATGACCTATCTGTAGGAACAGATTTGAGATGTAGTTTAGCTATGCTAGTGTGAAGTCAAGTAGAAGGCAGGGTAGGTTTGCCTTAGAGACTAAACAAACTATGTGGGTATATATGTATGACACACTTTTTATAGATATACACACACACACACTTATCTGTGTGTGTATATATCTTGCTATATATCTGTACGTATGTACGTATGTATGTACAGTAAAAGTTTTGTTATCTGGCATCTTACCAACTGGCATGCTGACTTGTAAAATAAAGTGAAACCAGAAGTGCCCACCATGGCACTTCCAGTTTCTTCAAGCCCCCATTGCTTGGGGCAAAGCAGCCTGCGCTGCTGAGCCCCCACGGCCCGATGGCATAACAGGCTGCACAGGGCTGTGTAGGACCTGCCTCCCTGTCCCGCGGGGCCCGGTGATGATGCTGCGGGCGGGGTGGAGGGACGCCCCAGATGTGGCATGAGAAGCAGCATTCAAGGCTGCTCAATTAACCAGCATATTTTATTATCCAGCATCCCCTGTTCCCAGACACATTCAAACTTACATGTACTTACGTGTGTGTGTGTGTTTGTGTGTACACAACACACACATATAAGTTTGTGTGTGTATACACACACACACACACACACACACCAGGAGGGGTCAGCTTCCTCACTGCTGCCTAACCTTACAGCTCTGCAGGTTCTGCAACCTTGTGCCCCAACCAGGCAGCAAGTGCCTGGCACAGGTGCTCCGCTGCCCAGCACCAACATCCAGAGCCCAGGGCTGACCCCCACACCTCCTACCAGCCCAGGCCTGTTCCACCCTGGCTCAAATTGTTGCTGTCTCAGGCACAAGTGTAGACACTGTGCCTGGGAGCAGTTTACTCCAGTTCAAACAGCTCCAAAGTATATTGCTTCACTTTAATTTCACATGTAGATGCACCCACTGTAACTCAACACTGACTGCCAGCTTGGGTGCATCTACACATCTCACTAAGTCACAGTACAACACACTATGGCAATGTAACAATCATAGGAGTCTATATGTGAGTCTATATCTATCTATCCATCTGTCTATCTATAAAATGAACAGATTAAGGGGTCTGATACTATGGTTATGTGGGCCACCCGAAGAGTAACTTTGATCAATTTACTTCAGAGTGTTAATTAATGTTTTAATGAAATGTTTGTAAAGGTCATTGAACTCCTTGGATGGAAAGAACTATAGAAATGCAAAATACCATTACAAAATCCTTTAATGTGATTGCATCTTATAGTTGAGTTTTTGCCTAGCTACAAAACCACACTGTTTGAATGACCCCTAATTCAATCAGATCAACACTGTAGATATACTGCATGCAGATACATACATACAAGCTAACGGACAACTGAGATTGTTATAGGTTATTGGCTGCCTTTCATCCTTTCTGAAGGATTATACTATCTATTCAGTCATTTTAGTTTGTTTAGGTAGATATGCTTTAGCAAGCTTGTACAGGAGTAGAGGTTTAATTAGTTTTCTTTCTTCTCTCTGCAGTATTGTTAGAATGGATTTCCTCTATCTGAATTAATTTAGTCTGCTGGCATGAGCTTTTGGCTTGTTTGTCCATCTAATGCACCACTACTGCTTAAAACGAAATAATTTTTTTTTGCTCCTATTTCCACAGACCATTGGAAATAGATTTTTAAAATGTCCATTTTTGATAATCCTATTTGTCATGTAAATCCAGACTGAGGAAGAGATTGTCTTAGACAAGAACAAATTGAAAGAGCTCACAGTCTGTCTGATCTCTTGCCTGCTTGGAAAAAAAAAAAAAAAAGATTAATGAACATAATCAGATTAATGCTAAACAAAGGGGCAGATCTGGAGGACACTGGGAGCTATCTCCTACTAAAGAGCTATAGGGACAATCAGCATTTAGCGCCTGGCCTTGCTCATTGGGATTGCAGCTTTTTTTTAGTCCATTGTAAATAAAATTTGTTATCTAAAGAAATCCTAAATTTTGGGGAGAGAAATGGGGCTCTCCAAAGGGCTAAAATCCTGGAGGAAACAGGGGGGGGCTGTGGATTACCAGGCTAATGTGTTTATAAAGAATGTGCACAGGGAGATGGCAGCAGATGGGGAGAAAGTGTAGAGGAGATAGATAAAGAGGGGAATAGATAAGGACAAAAGGGAGGTTTTTGGGAAAAAGGATTTGGAAAAGGGAAAATTGAAAAGAATAGAAGAAAGGAAGAGAAGAGGCAAAGGATAAGGGAAAGGGTCCCTCAGCCCACATAAAAAACTGATATAGGACTGCCACATACAGTGTCTGGGAAAGCAGCAAAGCAGAATTTTTTTATTAAAAGCTCAGAAACTTTGGAGGGGAGACATACTAGGCTTTATGAAGGTGAAGAAGCCTGCTAACCACCAAGGGGAGCAGCTTTGCCAGTGATCTTTGAGAGCATCAGTCTCTAGCTCTTGCGAGATGAGGAAGGACTCTACAGTGTGAGCTGTCTAAAAAACATTCAGAAAGTTGCGTAGGGAGAAATGGAGGTGGTGATGCCAGCATGAAAGATAGACTGCGGGGCAGAGATGGAGGGGGAGGAACAGGGCAGTGTATGGAGGTTGAATGGGAGGGGGTTGGGACAGTGAAGTATGGAGCACCAGTGGAATTCAAATTTTCTCTTACCGTTTAGTATATCACTGCTTGATTTGCACCACTCAAATAGATTGCACTGACCCCACTGGTCAGTGGGCCCATGCTTCACTGAAGTCTGGATCTGGCAGGTTGTTCTGTGTATCTGAGCTCCTAATAGGCAGTGAAATCCAGTAGATACTCTGGAGCAGGCTGCATGCAGCCAACAAGGGGTTAATTTGTGGCCTCCAGGCTCCCACCAAGCTACCCTCTATCCAGCACAGTCTTGTCGTGGAAACACACACAGAGTACTTTTGGGTCAGGTCAGCAGAAGCTTTTATTCAAAAGAAACTACAGCTGTAGGGGGAGTTCCAAAGTGACATGGATTTCCCAAGCACTTGGAAGGGGTCCCCCCCCAAGAGCAAAATCAGGAGGCTTATATACTTTTTAACAGTTGCTTACAACTCACATGATCATATAGTGAAATTAGCATGAAAAGCGGCTATAATATTACTTCATTATTTCTTTGCTGTTATCAGGATGGGAATTATGGGGGAGATAGGGTTAGTTCACAAACCTCCTTCTTGCACCTGGAAATCTACTTTGTACATACTTTTTTTTTTTCTACCTTCAAGGCCGCGGTGAGCGAAGCATTTGCAGAAGAGTTACAAAGAACAAACACTTGCCCTTATCTGTTCTACTGTACCGAGCCAGCAATTCTACACAAAGCGGTTATGTCATCTTATAACTAAAATAATCAAAGTTTAAGGCATATATTTTTTCTGATTCCACAGCCCCCCCCTTTGAGACTATTTAGTCTCACTTTAGCCTTAAATTTCCATTCTCATGAGCCCCTCTATTTCATCATGCAGCCTTTTATGTTTTCTTTCAATCTGCTCACACTTTTGTAACACCATTATTCTAGACTCTGCTGTGGGTTTTCTTGCCTTGCTAAAGCTTCCCCTGCTGGCTTTCACGCAGCAGAGGATCAGTTGCATTAAGACATAGAACATTATCAGAACTATCAAGACAAACAATATTCCATACAGGATTTTCTTGCCAAGGGCCCCGAAATCTGGGAGCCAGGAGGTTAGCCAAGACCACATTTCTTCTAGACCCCAGTCAGTATTTTCTGAGGCCACTTGATGTAGGACCCTTAACTGATTTCGGATTTTGCGAATGTCAGTTTCGATTCGCATGTCCTGATTGACATAGACACAACAGGTGGAGTTTACTAAGGCACATACTCCTCCCTGGGATACCAATAGGTAATCTAGGGCTATGCGGTGTTGTATAGTTACTTGTGAGATCTGGGAGATCTCTTTTTGCAGAGCCTGAATTGCATCCGCAGTGGCATTTCCCATAGCTTCCATTGTGGCTGAAATGTTAATTATGGCTAGTTCCAATTCTCTTACTCCAAGCCACGGTATGAAGGTTCTCACAAATCGATGGAACCCTGTGTTTCTGGTAGCTAAGGGGTTAACCGCCCTTTTCATGTGATGGTTGAAATTTTTTACTTGTTCCAGATATATTGCACTATGCATTTCGAAACCAGGGATAACACGTTCAAGAGTGCATGCCCCCACCCAATTCCAGGGCAAGATTTTATGAGCCCTGTTTCCGCAGAGCCAATAAAGGCCTGGGGCAGAAAGGGTACTCAAATCTCGGCAGTTGTTGTGCCCTATCTGGCACTTTCGATTGATATGCATCGTATAGGACGGTCCACGTTCAGCTGTTATTCTGCTGGACCGAGATATATTACAAGAAGTAAAATTGGAGTGAATGTAAAATTCTGATCTGTTTGCAATGAGAGCAACATGAGGTTCCTTAGAAAAGTTGTAGACCATGAATCCTGTACAATTGAGAGAGGGTACGTTACCCAACAGGATTCCACTGGTGCTACTAGGGCTATAATCTAGAGTAGTTAGGCAATGAGGGTAGTGTCCTACAGGTGTGGCTTTATTATAAGCTCCGGTGTTGTTGGATCTGTAACAGAAAGGCGCCTCTACTCTTGGGGAGATTATCCAGTTAGCAGGGGCGGCCCTCCATTCTTTAGGAGCGGACCGATGGGCAGCTAACGAGTAGTGTCTAACGAAGCAGCCGTTTATTGTTCCCCATTGCTGGAGGGATATTGGTACTCCGATCATTGGGATTCCTTGGTGTAGGTGTGCTGGGCTGTGAGAGCATATCCAGCAGTCACTTTTATTTCCAGCTTGAGCCACCGCATGGGAGATCTGCAAATACAAATTTTTCTCCCACCCCCCTTGGGTGATACTGAGATACCCAAGTGTGATATATAAGGATATCAGTGCCATTTTTAGATACAGGAGGGACAAAGAATCTTAACAACAAACATAACCAGCACCAGTAAGAAAAAGAACACTACCAGCCAAACCCAGGATGGCAGCCAAAGTCTTTCTTCGTCCTCTGGGCTCAAGTTACCTAAAGGACTGATAATGTTGGCTCTTGGTCTTGATCGAGGTGGTGATCTTCCGAATGGGAGCATTCACTTTCTTCGAGGCCGAAGATGATATCTTCGTTCTTCAACTGATGAATCCGGCTGGGCTGAGGTGTTGGGTGCAGGGGAGAGGTTACTAGCACTTGCACCCTGATGCTCCTCACTTGCCTGAGTGAGGTCCTGAGGGTCTTTGTCCTTGGCCTCAGGGAAAAATCCCAACCTTGGTTGGAATACAGCTGCTTCGGGGTCTAATGGAGGCGATACCTTCTTGCAGTGCGAGGCGTGAGTCCACGTTTGGTGACCTTGGCAACGAACAGCAGAATTAGTGGTTAGAAGTACCTGGAAAGGTCCTTTCCATCTGGGTTGAAGTGCGTTTTTCCGTTGATAGACCTTTACGTAGATCCAATCCCCTGGTTCGAGGTTGTGACAGGGAACATCCGGTGGTTGAGGTAAGGCTTCTTGGACCTGTGAATGAACAGACCTGGCATACTTCATTAATGCCTTGCAATAATTTAGTACAGTTTCATCAGTTAATTGTAGGTCTGTTTGGTGAGGGGCAACAGGTGGTGTAGCTGGCATCCTCATGGGTTGTGCCATGAGTATTTCATAAGGGGTTAGGCCATGTTTTCTGTTAACAGTGTTTCTAATGTGCATAAGAGCAATGGGCAGTGCATCAGGCCATTTGAGGCCTGTTTCAGCACAAATCTTCGAAATGCGCGTTTTTAAATCAGAGTTTTTACGTTCTACAGCATCACTTGACTGTGGATGATAACTACAGTGTAGGTGTTGCTGTATGTTGAGTGCTTGGCAGATGTTTTTTACTATCTGTCCTGTGAAATGGGTGCCACGGTCACTATCTATTGTGAGAGGCAATTCAAATCTAGGGATGAATTCTTTGAGCAATTTCTTTGCTACAGTGATGGAATCAGCACGTACGCATGGGTAGGCTTCCACCCATCCAGAGAACACATCAATAATAACAAGAATGTATTCATAAGAACAGCACTTAGGTAGCTGCACAAAATCAATTTGCAGATTTACAAACGGTCCCCATGGAGGGGGATGGGCTGCGGGTGTTGTTTTTACCCGTTGCCCAATGTTGTGAGCTAAGCAGATGGGACAGGAGCTACAGTACTGTTGTGCCATGGAAGGAAAATTTGGGGCAAACCAATTTCTTTGTACTGTAGCAATCATTCCTCCTTTGCTCGTATGGGCCACAGAGTGGGTTAAACGAGCAAGATGTGGCAAAAGCTCTCTAGGCGCCACCAGGCGGCCGTCCGGGGAGCGCCAGAGAGAGTTGGGGTGCAGTGAACATCCTGCACGCAGCCAGTTATTTATTTCCTTTTTTGGGGCCTGATTTTGAAGAAGGGCCAGACTTGAAAGGCTAGCCAAAGGAGACTGGTTTGCTGAAAAACAAACAAAAACAGAGTTAGGAGCCTGTGGGCCAGAAAGGGCCGCATTTCTGGCAGAACGGTCTGCCAGATCATTTCCTCGTGTGACATCATCAAACGGTTTCTCATGAGCTTTACATTTAACAATAGCAATAGCAAGAGGCAATTGAACAGCTTCTAAGAGCGCTTTTACATAACAACCATGACTGATTTGGGTCCCTGATGAAGTGAGGAACCCTCTTTGTTTTCAGATTTGTCCAAAATCATGAACAACACCAAAAGCATACTTAGAGTTAGTATAAATGGTTGTGGTTTGATTTTTTGCAAGAATGCAAGCACGTGTTAAAGCAATGAGTTCAGCATCTTGAGCAGAACAAGCTTGGGGTAAAGAATAGGCTTCCAAAACAGCATACTGAGTGCATACTGCATATCCCGCAACTAATTTGCCTGCATCATTTTTAAGACAGGAACCATCAACAAACAAAACAAGGTCAGAGTTCGGGATAGGAATGTCCTTGAGGTCAGTTCGAGGGGTTAACAATTGAGTTGTGATAGACAGGCAATCATGAGGCTCACCATCAGAGGCAATAGGCAGAAGTGACGCAGGATTCAGAATTGAACAGCGATTTAAGGTTACATTTGCAGCTGACAGTAGAAGTTTCTTATATTTAGTAAGACGGGAATTGGAAATGTGCTGAGTTTTGCCCTTGAGCAGAAGGGCCATCACAGCATGTGGAACTGCAACGGTTAAAGAGTGTCCCAAAACTAGAGAATCTGCCTTTTCAACCAACAAGGCAGCAGCTGCAACTGAACGGAGACAAGGAGGAAGTCCCGCAGCTACGGGATCAAGGGCAGAGCTGTAATATGCAATTGGGCGATGCTTTTCACCACGCAGCTGAGTGAGTACTCCTAAAGCGATTCCTTCCCGTTCATGACAAAACAAGGTAAAGGGTTTCTTATAATTAGGAAGTTCAAGAGCAGGAGCAAGAGTGAGGGCTTGCTTAAGGACCACAAATGCTTGTTCGGCTTCAGGAGTCCAAGGGAGGGGTTCCGGGGTGGTATCATGAGTGAATGCTTGCAAGGGTTTTGCGAAAGCAGCATAACCCAGGATCCACTGTTTACAATAACCCGTTGCACCTAAGAATCCCCTCATCTGTTTTCTAGTCATAGGTTTGGGAATGTTGAGGATAGCTTCAACTCTACTAGGGGAAAGGTGTCGTTCTTCTGCTGAGATATCATGCCCTAAATAATGTACCTTAGACTTACAGAGCTGCAATTTAGATTTTGAGGCCTTGTGGCCTTTCTGAGCTAAAGCTGTGAGGAGTGTCAAAGTATCTTGCTCACAGGCCTCTAAAGTGGGTGAGGCTAACAATAGATCATCAACGTACTGAACAAGGGTGGACCCCCCTTTGAACGTGATAGGATCCAAATCTTTTTTTAGGATCTGGGAAAACAGGGTTGGGGACTCTGTATATCCCTGAGGGAGTCTTGTCCAGGTATATTGAAATCCCTGATAAGTAAATGCAAACAGATACTGGCTATCCTTATGAACGGGGATAGAGAAAAAAGCAGAACAAAGATCCACTACTGTGAAATATGTAGCATCTGAAGGGATACAGGAAAGAATAGTGGCAGGGTTAGGGACCACGGGGAAAGCGGGTAACACAGCGGCATTTACAGCTCGAAGATCTTGCACAAAGCGATATGTATCTTTACCAGGTTTTTTGACAGGTAGGATAGGTGTGTTGCAAGGGGAGCGTATTGGGACAATAATCCCTTGCTCAAGGAGTGAGGAAATGACAGGCTTGATCCCTTCCTCAGCTTCCTTTGAGATGGGGTACTGTGGGACACGAGGAAGTGGCTTGGCAGGGTTCAGGATGATACGCACTGGTTCAGCACTCAGCATGTGCCCCACTTCATTCGCATGGGTGGACCACAGCTGTGGAGGTACTCGTGCCAACAGTTCCTCTTGCAAGAAGGAAGTGTTAGAATCAGAGTACTCCTGGGTTAGCAAAGCCACAAGCTCGGTTTCCCTATGTTCCGGTACCTCAAGGTAAACACCATCTGGGCTACAATAAATCACGCATCCCAGTTTACACAGCAAGTCCTTACCAAGAAGGTTGACAGGTGCACAGGGGCTAAGAAGAAAGGCATGATTTTCAGACAAAGGGCCAATAGAGATGGAGACAGGTTCAGAGACGGGATGTGGGATAGGTTGTCCGCCTATACCGACAGCATTTACAGTTTCAGGAGAATAAGGTAGAAAAGGAAACTCAGCAGCCTTTAGCGTGGAGCGGGATGCTCCGGTGTTGACAAGACAGGAGACAGGTTTACCAGAAATAAGGCATTCAACAAACGGACCAGATTGGTCAGTAGCAAGCAAAGGAGCAATGATGTCACTGTCCCTCAGGCTGTCCTATTCAACACTGGGAAAATTGACAGGAAGTGGAGGTGGGGGCTGGGGTCTGGGTCCTTGGCCGGGGCGGTTGGGGCATTCTGATTTCCAATGTCCTTCTTGCTTGCAATAATGACATTGGTTCCCATAGCCTGGGTTTTGTGGGCTCAAGGATCTATCTCTTCCCCTGAATCTACCCGGGCCTCCCCTTCCCCGTCCTCGTCCCCTTCCTCTACCTGGACCCTGCAACTGAGAAATCTGTAAGGCCATTAACTTAAACTCGGCACTGTCTTTAGACCGTTCCAATTTGTTATGAAAATGGTTAGCCGCAGCAAGGACTTCGGTCAAATCTTTAGTTTCCCAGCCAATAATTACTGTTTGAATTTTCTCAGCAATTTTAGGGTTAAGTCCCTGGACGAATGCTGCCACTATTGCTTGTTTAGCATTTCCGACTGGGTTATCCATTCCTGAGTATCGTTCAAATGCCTGTTTGAGGCATTCTAAATAGTCACTGGGGTGTTCATTTTTGTTTTGTTTACAGGTATTTATTTTGGTCCAGTTTGCCTTTTTTGGGCAAATTGTGAGAACTGCCTGAACCAAAGCATTTCTCTTGTCAATAAAGTCTTGGCCAATTCCTGGGTTTTGATCTGGCCAAGTACAGGCAGCGTACAGACGTAGCATAGTTTCCTTGGGCAAAATGGATCGCATGAGCTGATTAATGTCAGCCCATGTTGGATTATAACAATTTATAACAGTCTGCAATTCTTCCTGAAATTTTTCTGGGTCTTCCCTGATTTTTGGGAACTTTTGAGTTAAATTGTAGAGATCACCTGGAGTCCAGGGTGCATGCACAGTTACTATATTTTGTCCATCGGTGCCAATGCCTGGCATTTGTTTTAGGGGGTAAACTTGTGCAGTTCGGGATCTCAGATTGATGGGAGATCTTTCCATGCCTATTCCCATTCTTTTAAATACACCTGTGGTGGGTTGTGACCCTGGAGTAAATTGCCACACTGGTGATGATTGAGTGGCAGATATGGTGGATGAGTCCGGACTATTAAGCTCCGTGGAAGGATTTACTGAAGGAGCTTCAGCTAATGGGTCACTAGCCTGGGCTGCAGCCTGATGTTGAACCGGTTGTTGCTGATGTGGGAGTTCCAGGAGAGCGGGGTTCGAACAAAGGTCAAGGATATCCTCTGCTGGCTCCGGTGGTGGGGGCGCCCCGGGCAATACTGGATACATTGGAGCGGTGGCCAGCGTGTAATTTGGGGGAGCAGCCAATTTCTCCCGAACAGCTTTTAACTGCTGTTTTAATTTTTCTTGAGAGTCTTTTAGGCTCCTAGTTTGAGATTCTGTCCGCCTTTTGGACATTTCATCATACCAATAAAAGAACGCGTCCCACTGGTTTTGTGGTGTTTTGGATCCACGGGACTCTAACGCCCCTCTCAAGTGCACTATTTTATCCTGATCAAATGTTCCTTCCTGTGGAAAATGTTTCACAGGATCATCCCTAGTATACCAGTTCCACTTATCCAGGTACTTGCAAGTCTCGGGAGAATAGTGTGCGTACATAAAGTACGCCGGAGTCCCCTTAGGGGGGACAGGAACCTGTTTAGACTGACTTGTTCCCATTTTCAGTCACACAGGGAGACGTAGGAGAGGCTTATTTAGGATGTCCGGGCCGCTCAGTGCCTTGCCTCGCAGTTTTTCACTGCCCAGACAAAAGGCTTCTGACCCGACACCGGCTCATAAAATGGAAATGGGGAGGGAAACACTAGAGGGATCCTTTCACTCCTGCTTTCGGCAGAAGCTACTGGGACGAGGGGTTTGGAAAAGACAAAATCACTCAGACGCCCTGTCCACTGGGTCACGAGGTTCCAGTTGGGTCCCCTTGCTTTCAAAACTGCCCTGTCAGGCAGAATTGGGGCGGCTGAGCCCAACCGTAGTCTCAGTCCTGGTCAGTGGCTCATATTTCTAAATACACACACACATTCATTCAATAAGCCCTGTCCACTGGGTCACGAGGTTCCAGTTGGGCCCCCTTGCTTTCAAAACTGCCCTGTCAGGCAGAATTGGGGCGGCTGAGCCCAACCGTAGTTTCAGTCCTGGTCAGTGGCTCATATTTCTAAATACAACACACATGCACATTTATTCAGTCAGCCAGACCTCCTACCCCACACCGCCTTAGTTAATTAACTACAAGCCCGATGTGCTGTTGGATGAAGGTGCCTCAAACAGTTTCTCCCTAAAACGTACGTTACCAGACACAAAATGGGATCCTTTACCAGACAGAAAATTTTAGCCGGCAGTAAGGTTCAGACTGACCTGTTTTAACAAGGTTCAGATCCAGTTACCACGGCCAAGTTGGGAGCCTACAGGCAGTCCTCCTCCGAAACCCCAATAGAGATTTTGAATTAGGTCTCTTACCTCTCAAGTTTGGCGCCTCAGGGTTCGGGGGGGGGGGGGGGGTAGCCTGCGGTCCTCCTTCCTCAGCCTGTGTTCTGGATCCGAGTCACGGCACCAGGAATTGTCGTGGAAACATACACAGAGTACTTTTGGGTCAGGTCAGCAGAAGCTTTTATTCAAAAGAAACTACAGCTGTAGGGGGAGTTCCAAAGTGACATGGATTTCCCAAGCACTTGGAAGGGGTCCCCCCCCAAGAGCAAAATCAGGAGGCTTATATACTTTTTAATAGTCGCTTACAACTCACGTGATCATATAGTGAAATTAGCATGAAAAGCGGCTATAATATTACTTCATTATTTCTTTGCTGTTATCAGGATGGGAATTATGGGGGAGATAGGGTTAGTTCACAAACCTCCTTCTTGCACCTGGAAATCTACTTTGTACATACTTTTTTTTTTTTTCCTACCTTCAAGGCCGCGGTGAGCGAAGCATTTGCAGAAGAGTTACAAAGAACAAACACTTGCCCTTATCTGTTCTACTGTACCGAGCCAGCAATTCTACACAAAGCGGTTATGTCATCTTATAACTAAAATAATCAAAGTTTAAGGCATATATTTTTTCTGATTCCACAGCCTGCAGGACTAGGGAGCTTGTGGCCTGGGGTGCCTGTATAGCATAATGTAGTGTGGGGGAGCCCGTGTGTACAGTACAGTGGAGGTGTGTGGCTGTAACAGGTACCCGCTCTGGGCCGATCTAAAAGTGGCTCGCGCACCTGCTCTTGGGGCAACCGCCTGCCTTCTCACCTGCCACGCTTTGCTGTTAATTGGTTAACAGATGTTAATTAGCAGGAGGCTGCCCTTGTACTGCCCCAATGCCAGGGGGCACTATCTGCGGCTCCATTTCCACCCCTACACCACAGCCCACACCTCACCGATTGAATAGATGTTATGTCCTAGCCTTATTATAATCTGGCCCCTTGTCCTCTCTGGGCCCTACTTCTTTTGATCTGCGCCCTCTCCAGCGCTAGGGCTCTCCCCAACCCTATCTCACTATGTGCCCTCTTTTCTGGGCCTTCTCAGTAATGCTGCCCTGCTGTCTTGGGGCCTTCTCCACAATGCTGCCCTCTCTCAGGGCTTTCACAGTAATGCTGCCTTTTCTCTGGGGCTTCTCGCAGTGCTGCCCCATCCTCCGGGGCTTCTCCCCTGTCCCCTTTTCTGGGGTTGGAGTCAGTGCACCCCAAATGCTGCACCCTCACTGGCACTGGGGTCCCCACACTGCTGTGGGTCTCCTATGAGGCCTCCTTCAGCCCCTAGTAGCCTTACCCAAACCACCAATGACAAACAGCAACACAAACATAAGCCCTTTGGCTATAACGTAAACAGAAGCCACCCAGTCATAACAACAGTCTAGCCTACCAGGGAATACTCCATCCCTCAGCCATGTCAGACACTGCACCTTCAGTCAAACTGCTCCTCTCTTCCATGAGAGAGAGCTCCTTCCTCCTTGGCAGCCCCTAGGGTTTATAAGGGAGCCAGGCCCTGCCCCTTCTGGTCAGCTGACCTCTGGTTGCCCTGGCAACCAACAGCTGGGCTCCTTATTCCCTGCTAGGGCTTCCTCCCTAGCAGTTTCCCCTCTTTAGGAGCAGGGCACCTCAGTGCTCTGCGACAGTGGCCCAGGGGACATGGCTTGCTATGGTATGGCTCACACAGTGTGTGACTCCCACTGGTACAGCCTGTGGGGCCAGGAGTTCTGCCTGGGAGTCAAGAGTCTAGTAAGAGAGTATGAGAGATCTTCTTAAAAACATCTGTACATTTTTGTTTTTTACCCTATTCAGATTTTAAATTTGCTTTAAGATCTTCCTGAGGCAGCATGGACAATATTCAGAGTGTGCTCTGAGGTCAGAGAGCAAACACTTTCAGAAATAAAGATGCTTGGCTTTCTAGTGTCTTTAACATCATGCTCAACAAAAGAGAACCATTTCAAATGGGTTGTCTTTGTGTTTCCTTTGATATGATTGGGTTTGACTAAATGCCAGTTAAACTATCTGTAAAACTACCAGGCATGCCCCACTTTGTGATTATGAGAATGGAAAAGTACTGAAGAGTGGCCTGGATATGTGCTTTTTAAAAATTATATGTAGTATATATCACCTCTGTAGATTCCCAGAAAACACTTTCCACACCTCCCTAAGGTTTGTCATTTGTGAATTTAAATGGACAAGGAAATGCTGATGATGGTTGTGCCTGCATGTGTGCAGATATGTGAGAATCTATGCAGATCTGTTGCCTACCATTATTTTGTCAGACCAGGCTGACAGGTGTCTGCATGCAAATGTAAACTTTCCAGACTGAAGCTCTACATTGTGTATGTACACTTCCTGCAGATACCTAGAGTCTGTATGTCATGTGGGGCAGCAGCCAGAAAAGCAGACATTCTGGGCCCGCCCCTCCTATCCTGGGATTAGCAGCTTCTGGTAATAGCAGAGAGGAGCTGGCAACACACCTTCCTGACTCTCTGACAGAGACAGCAACAGCTTTCTGCAAATTAAGTGGCCCATAGCAGTTTGGCCTTCCACCCACCCACAAGTGAGGCTTGAAACTCCATATTCTGCATCTATTCCCTATTTTCAGTTAACCCAGCAGCGAGGAGATGAATTGTGCTGAGGACAGGAGGTAAGGAGTTCTGTGAAATAGGGGATGCACAGATATCCTAGCTGAAAGGGGCAAGGGAAATTGCATCAGTTTTCAGTAGTAGACAGTCCTTGACTTATTTTTCTCTTCTCCTTCCTACCAGGTACTCAATAAATGTCAGGCACAAGATGCATAGAAGTAAACACTTTATTATTAAAGAGGGATCTGGCCATCTGCCCATGTCAGGTGCAAGATTATGAAATATGGCAATATACAGGTGACCTTGGGAAAGGTTGTATTCACACATTTTGAGCCAGAAGAGATGGGATTTTGGAGAGGCAAAAATCCTTGTGCTATTACATGTATTATGGTATATATATTATATCTAGATGTATGCATTGCAAATGCACATAAATGTATGGGTATGATCCTCCCTGAAATCTAACACTTTATCTTCTTAAATGGCTAGGATCTCATTTTGGATGGATTTGCTTTCAACCCCCCTAGAGGCATGTGTGTTTTTTCATGCCATAAAAGATCTGTTATCATTTACAATCCTGTGTTTTGCAGCAGTTGCATTCCTCCAGTTGGTGACAGTGATCACAATATAGGGGATTGTGTTTTCAGTTGATTCCACAATTTAATCTACAGTGATGCTACTGAACACTATTATTAGGTATGCATTGTTGGGGATTCAGCTATTGTATGGGCACTGTGTTACGTGTCTGAGGTCATGCTGTCACAGTGCTTTTTCAGACCTCCGAGTTGCTCAGGGCTGAAATGAAGTGCTTAATTCAGTGACCTGTAGGTCAAAGTTTTCAGAATTGATTATTAAATGTGAGTGCTGCACTTGAGGCAGTATGTACCAGCAATTCCCAGGAGATGCTGTGGGTCTGGGAAACAGAAAGTGTCACAACTGGGCATCCCCAAAATGAGTCAACCTACATTTATAATTACTGCTTCCGTTTTTGTAAGCATTGATGCAGTCAGCACCAGTGAGAGCTCCAGGACTTTGAAAAGAGAAAGACTTTGAAGAGCCAAAGCTCATCTCTCTTGTAACTTCTAGGGATCACACCAGTGGCAAATTAAAAAGTTACATTTTCCATGTAACAGGAAACCAAAGAAAGGAAACTATTTTCCTCCTGAGTTTATGCACAGCTATTCTTCTTGATCAGTTGCTTGTCATCAGCAGTGACCGTCTCAAACATCCCAGACTCCTAACATTCTGAGAATTTGGGAATAATATTGATCATCTTTTTCTGTCTCTTTGTATGTGCATTTATTTTTATTTTTTTAATACTGCAAATGATAAAGCACAAAGTGCAGGGCAGGGCTTTGGGTAATGTGAGGCAGGTTTTTAGGGTTTGCTTCAGATTTCTTGTGGCTCTGGGCAAGACAGTTTAACTTTTTCATGTCTGATCTTCTCACCTATGAAATATAAATCAGGCTTACCTAACAGAGGAACTGTGGGTAACTATTTATTAATCTTTGTAAAAGGCAATGAGGTCTTTGGCTGGGAGCACTGTAGATTTGAAGAGAATTGTGCATACAGGCAAATATGTATGTTTCACTAATGACACTTCTATATCTTATCTGTTAAAATAGCCCATGAAATGGTATGGAGAATCCCAGGACATGATATTAAAACTTCAGTTATCTTATTGTGCATTCATGCTCTTTCATTGCATTGTACCTTATCAAAATATTTCTAGGCAAAACTATGTTTTCTGTTTTATATTCCTTGGGTGCCTATACACATGCTTCGGCATGTTCTAATTAAAACATGTCAGAGCAGACTCAATTAATTAAGTCTTCTGGAGTAGTCTAATTAAAATGCTCCAGTGTACTGCAGCGTCACATGTATTCAGCATCCCACATTTCAAAAGCGGGGGGGTGCTTTAACTAGAACTCGTCAAATGAGCTTTAGCTAAAGAATCTGCACAGCCATTTTGAAACACGGGACACTGAAATATGTGATGCTGCAGCATTTTAATTAGAGCAGCTGTCCAGGAGCTGCTCTAATTAACCCCTCCCCCATCCTGGAGCACATGCATAGACAATCCTTGTTCCTTCTATACAGATTAGTGAAGCATTTGTGATGCATTACCCTAAACATAATTTAGATGTACCAGGCACTGGAATAAACCTACCAAGGAGATACTCAAATAGAAGGAAATGGACATCTGTTCAGAAGAACACATTTATCACACACTTAAATAATAAGTATATTGCTTGTCAGTATGAAGTAAGAACTTAATCCCTAACTTTTTAACCTCCTATGCAATGCCACAGTTAAATGTACGTCAGTATTCAAAATCCAGTGTGTTAAATCTGGACCATAGAGTAGTATTTTACAGGAGCCTCTTTGTGTATACTTAAAGGATGCAAAATGCAGAATTCAAATTTCAATTAGATTTGCTCTTGTACTGAAGGAAAAAAACATTTGAGAGATGCAGATCTACTACCTATCGGTGGCTTCAGCTGTCAATGTATGGGTAAAGGGACCATACTCTCTCATCCTCTCAAACCTTTTTGCATAGAGGTAAATTCAGCACCTTCAGTCACTGCCTTCAATTGCACAACTATACACCAGATACAATTATCACACTGTCATTTATAGCAATAGGAACAGTCATTGTCAGAAAATGTTTTCAGTGCCATTTCCTGCATTTGAAGAGAGCCTCCAGTCAGTCCCATTACTGACTTCCTAGAAAAGTCTTGAAATTCAAATGGGATTATTCTTTTTTTTTTAATTTTAAAAGCAAGTTTAATGCTTTTGGAAAGTACTGGATTGACAGCCCTGTCTCGCCATGAGACAGATACAAGATAGGCAACAGTATTAATTGCTCCTCTCATAGTCTTCTGCAAGTGTGCCTGAGGCCTAGTTAAGGCCCAGATTTAAGCAAGCTATGCAACTATATGAGTATTCGAACAGAAGTCATAGGGACTAATCATACTAAAGGGAGGAGTTTGCTAAATTGTGCCCTAGAAGGATCCTTCTTTAGTTATGAAAATGTTTACCAAACTCCTCCACATGTTTTAGGCCCGTGAGAGATGTCAGGTATAGAATGTAGGAGCCTGTCTCTCAGGAAATTGAATAAAATTGCCAGCTTATTGCACATAGGCCACCAAACAGACAGCAGAGGGGTACAAACCATGACCACGACTAGTGGACAAGATCTGAACCAGAAAACCTGAAAGAAAAAGCTCCTTATTGCATCAAACCCATTTTCTGAGCCATACAGGACTACTTTCATATTACATATGTCTGTAAGATTGTTGTCATTCTTACTAAAAACACAAACTAAAAGCTGTTATTTCAAAGCTGAGGTGTAAATCAGAAGCATGTATTTTGAGCCATGTTGTCAGTTTTGATGATGTTTTAGTCTAAACAAAAATAAAAATCCTAGCGCATCCCTTTACACACTTTAAAAAATACAGAATTGCTGTATGGAAATGGGTACATCAGGGGTCGGCAATGTTTTTGGGCAGTGTGCCAAAAATACCCACAACCTCAACTTGTAAGATGTTGGTGTGCCAGGGGACTACAGCAGGAGAGCCATGAGAGGCCCAGTCCTTGTTGTGGCAGTGCAGCCCCAGCCCTTTCCCCACCGTCTGCCCCAAGGCACACATGCCAAGCAAAATGCCTTCATATGCCATGCTGTGGTACATGTGCCGGGCCTGGGGTATGTAGATTTTTAAGGCCAGAAGCGACACCTGATCTAATCTGACTCTTGCAGAACGAAGACCAGAGTGTCTCCCTGTCTCACCTACAATGGAAAGAATTATTCATCTCAGCTTCTCTAATTAAGTCATAATAGTGACTGAGGATATGTTGTGGTCCAAAGGTGTAATTGCAGGTCATGTAGATATGCCCAAGAACACTTTGAACTAGCTAGTTTGGGTACTGGTAAAAGTCCAACTGCTACAACATAGGCTTTAGTTTAGGCTGTACAGGCCTTTCTGGAACCCTGAATTGGAAGCTCAAGCCACCACAGCTATGTTGCAGTATCTGAGCTGTTAGCTACTTTTAAAGTTATCTCCAGCAAGCCTAAAGGAGTTGCAGTAACACATGTGGATTGCAGGCAGGCATCCCCTTACCGAGTTATCTACTCATTGTATGTATTATTTGATCCAGGTATAACCCTATATAAGGTGGTGCTGGGTGCTTTACAAACATAACAAATATTTGTTTTGAAGAACTTCATATCAGTGTCCAAACTCAGCTCTTACTTCTATCTGTCATTTAGAGAAAATTTGAAATCAAACTAATGTTAAAGAGTACATGTACTATCACCTTGAGAGAGGGGTCTGAACACTAGGTTCTTTTGAATAACCTATGTAACAGGGGGGCAAATGTTTTAACAAGCATGCCACAAACTAGGCCTGAACCCTTGCTATGTGCCACTCCAGTCCCCTTCCACTGCTTGATCTGCTGCTCTGCCATGTGCTTACTACTCTGTGCACCCTTCCCAATCCATTGATCTGTTTTGTGCTTCTTGCGCTGTCCTCCCTACACAATTCATTGCTCCACTTTGTGGTCCCCTGTTCTGTCTGCCACTGTGTTGCCCATTCCCTCCCCAATCTGCAACATTACACACAGAGTGTGCTTGTGCCACTTGTGCCGCAGGTTGGCCACCCCTGACTTACGTAATGCATACTTCATGGTCTCACAATGTATCGCTTCATAGATAGATATCTGCAACCCAAAACCTCACATGCACACTCGTTAACATAATCTCTAGAAGTTTCTGCAGAAGTCCAGGAATTAAATGGACTGTGGAGACTGGACAACGCGGTGGTGCTTTTAAGAGGAATAGGGGCAGATAAGTAGGACCGTTTACTGTAGCTTGCACAAATACTGCCTTTGCAGTTTCAGTTCTCAGGGTCCAAAGCTGCTGTTTCACGTAGACCATGTATAGGTATTATGTTTCTACCAAGAGAATCACTGGTATCCCAGTTGAAACTAGAAGCATACAAGCATTTGTTCCATTTGTTCCGGGTTAAACATGCCTTCTCCAGGAGAAAGATCTTCCAGGTTGACACCTATGATTTCCCTTGTGAGAGAAACTCTTACAAGAATGAATGACTGTACATTCCCCTAGGGTGCTTTTTGCTTTTCTCTCATATTTCTCTAAGAAAAAAGTAACTGAGAAGGATGAAGCTACATAATGCACATATATATCATGGGGTTAGCTGGCATTATAGTAGTAACCACAGGGAGAAATAAGATCTTTTGCTGACAGTTCAAGGTCTGGAAGCCAGGAGTCCTATGTTCTAGTTTTAGTTTGGCTCTTGGTTTATGCTAGCTTAGGTCTTTCACAGAGGGCTAAATTGTGGGTATACATTACTGTCCCCACAACACAAGATAGGAGTGAGAAGGTCTTGCACAATCATCCCAGCTTCTGAAGACATTGTGCATAAGGTAGCCATAATGAGTCTAATTTTCAAAAGGGCCAGGCACCCACAAATTTGGTTGGAGTCATCAACTGAGAGCACTCAACAGCTATGAAGATCAGACACATCTTTAAAAGCCCTTCAGACACACCCAAGCATAGACAAAGGGCATCATCCATACCCTTTAATAGGAGGATGTCTATAGACAAAGTCTCTTATCCACAGTTTTTAACATAATACATTAGGCATTAACATGCAACTGAACACCATTTGGAATTTCTCAGACTGATATATTTACACAACAAGAGCAACCCAAAAGCCCAAAGCACTTTGCAAACATGAATGAATTAAGCCTCACAACACCTCTGTGATACAGATATCATTATGTCCTTTTTCCATATGGTGAAACTGGTATTTAGAAGTCAAGTGATTTGCTCAAGGCCACTGAGCAAGGCAGGGGCAGAGCCAGAAATAGAACAGAGGTATGGAATGGTAGCTGAAGGGAGGCAACTATTAGGAACAGAACTCTAGTGTTGTTCTGGTCCTGACTGAAGACTAATTTTCTTTTGCAAGCCCTGAGGGAGTGTACAGGCTGAAGCTTATTCCAGTTGTTGGGCTGATAAACTGTCATTGACTTCTTCTGCAGAAATCAGTATGAGCTATATAAGGAAACAGCTGATTGGCTACTAGCTCATACTACTCAGCGTCCAAAGATCGCCATCATCTGTGGTTCAGGACTGGGAGCTCTGGCGGACACTCTACATAACAAGACTGTCTTTCCATATGAGGACATCCCTTACTTCCCACAGAGCACAGGTTAGCATTACCCAACCGCTTATTGGTAGTAACTCAGTTATATCCATCAACAGCATGCATCAAAGCATAAAATCATCTCTGTGTACTAGTCTCTACATCAAACAAGATATCATCACGTGTATATCACCTCCTTGTTCTTCTCTTGACTTGGCATCCTGTCCTAAACTATCCATCAACAATGAAATACATCCTCAAGTCCACGTTCTACCTACAGTTTGTATACCATTAACATAGACCTTAACCCTGTGTCATCAGTACCAAAAGCTAAATCATATGTCAACAATTGTATCCACCCCCTTAAGCAAATTATATTCATAAACGAAAAGAAAGGCCTTACTGGTTGACTCAGAAAATTGGGAATATAAGAGCATTTCATCAGTTCAAATTTAGTCTTGGTTTTAGTCACCAAAAGTTTTTACCATGTTGCTAGTTCTTTGTTGTTTTGTGAGAAAACATTTCTTCTCAGCCCAGTTGCTATTGGGCGAGTGTCAGCAGCACAAAAACTATTGTAATTTGCATTGGCTGGCTATCTTATTGGCTATGAGGCCAAAGGGTGAATGACCCACAAAGACAGAATTTGCTGTTGTTACTTTAAGGTCAGAAGTTAACACCCTGAAGAAGATTCCAGTGGCTACGCACATAGATGGAGGGGAGAGAGCATGGGGGAAAACAGGACATTTATTTAAGGTCCCTGAATATAAATGCACAAATCTAACTATAGGCCCCCATCTTTTCACTGCAAGGTTCTGCTGTACTGTATAATCACCAGCCATCGTAACTTTCTGAAACCAAGAATCTTGATGCAAGTAACGCTTTGTTAATTGTTTCAGTACCAGGACACGCTGGCAGACTGGTGTTTGGGGACCTGAGTGGAAAGCCATGTGTGTGCATGCAAGGACGTTTCCACGTTTATGAAGGATATGCCATCAGCACGGTGTGTATTCAATAGGCACAGCATTCTGCTGGGAAGGGAAGGCAGGAAATTTCCACAGAGGTGGTTGATTTCTGGAGCCTATAAGGCAGAATTCTGTTACCCTTTATGTGCACCAATGCCAATTTCCTAGCTGCAGAAGTGGTGTTTTTGGCACTTATGCAGTTTCTGATTCTGTTACCTCTGCAGTGTGGATACAGGCAGGTAAACTGCTGCATATGTAGGTCACAAAATTCTGCATGGGCAAAGCTCATGACCCAGTGTTAGATGGCAGAAGGTGTTTTAGCCCCAGTAGCTGACTTGTTAGGCTGTTCACTCAGGAAGTTGGTTCTAGTCTCTTTCACCCAGTGGCAGAACTGGGTCTTAGGGGTGGGTGATGTGGGCAACCTCCCAGGGCACCATGGTCAGGGGGTGCCAAAACACACACACACACACACACACACACACACACACACACACACAGAGCCAGGCAGGGTGGTGGGAGCAGCTCTGGCAGCTAGATGCAGGTAAGCCTATGGCAGGTGGTTGGAGGGCCAGGACTTGGGGACTGTACAGGATGTTGTGGAGAGGGAAGGGGTTGGGCATGTGTGTGTGTTTGTGCGGCAGGGGTGTATAGAGGGGATAGTTGTATAGAAGTGCCTGCTGGTGCTGGGGGAAGGTGTCCAGGCACTGGGGCTGCAGGTGCAACAGGGCAAGGGGGTGGGGGGAGGCACCTGCCCCTCCAGTGAGAGAAGGGGACAGCATGGGCAACTGGAGCTGCCTTAGGGGGCCACGTGCCCCCCCGTTCCCCCCAGCAACCAGTCAGCAACCAGGGGGGCGAACTCACTGACTGGGGGGGGGGCCCACAACTGATCACAAGACAGCCAAAAGCTGCAGCCAATCTCTGTGGCCACTTCCGGAAGTGGCTGCGGTCACTTCTGGGAGAGCCACAGCGCTCCCTTCCCTGGCCAGTGCTTGCAGGGAGGGCACTGACGCTCCCACCCGTCCCCCTGCCCATTGCCTAAGCAGTGAGTGTGGCTGCTCAGGGCGTGCACCCCCTATGCATTGCCACTGAGGGGGCAGGGAGGCCTTTTAGAGGCAGCAGGGAGCTGTGTGGCTGGACCATTGGTAGGAGCAGGGTGGCTGGGAGATGCTGCCTTGGAGGCGGGGGAGGCATGGCCAGGCTACCTGGCACTGCGCAGGAGCCCCCAGCCCAGGGCACTGGCAGGGTTGGGGGGGCTGTAGCTTGGAGTGAAGAGCACCAAGGGGGCGGGCGACTATGGGTCAGGAGTGAGGGGACTGGCAGGGACAAGGGCTGCGGGTTGGGAGTGAAGAGCACCAGCATGGCCCAGGGGGTTGGGGGACTATGGGTTAGGAGTGAGGGGCACTGACAAGGCCAAGGAGCTATGGGTCAGGAGTGAGGGGCAACAGCATGGCCTGGGGGCAGGTCAGGGGGACTGTGGGTTGGGATGAGCAGCACTAGCAGGGCCAGGGGGCTGTGAGTCAGGAGTGAGGGGCACTGGCAGGGCTCGGGGAGGCTGTGGCTTGGGAGTGAGAGGCAACAGCATTTGGGCAGGGGCAGCGCACCAGCATATCAGAGTTGCACACCACCACAAAACACTAGGGCTGGGTGAAGCTTCGGTCCCTGATTTGATTCGGTGAACATTCGGCTCAATTTGGTGACCAAATCTCTAAATCCAAATCGAATCAGAGGACCCTTTAATCTTTTTTTAATCGAATTGGAACCCTCCAAATTGATTCAGAGAGATTCAGAAAGATTCAGAGATTCAGACATAGACACAATTTTAAGTGTTTTTTCTACATACCTCTAGGTAGGAGGCGGCTCGTGAATGCTGCGATGTTGGGGCACATGGAGTGTCCCACAGAAGCACGGAGGGCTCCCCAGTGCACTCGGCAGCAGACCCAGAAGTGGACCAGAAGCACTTCCAGTTCACTTCTGGGTCCACTGGAGAGCGTGCAGGAGGGACCCCCACACCCTCCCAGCTCAGCGACTGGTGCCTTCTGGGCCGGGGGGCACCCGGGGTCCCCCCATGGCTGATTTCCGAGCCAGGGGGGCACGGGGGGGCCCCTGCATACTCCCCAGTGGACCCAGAAGTGGACCAGAAGTACTTCCGGTCCACTTCTGGGTTTGCCTCCAAGCACGCGGGGGTCCCCGTGCTCCTGTGGGACGCCCCATCTCCCCCAGCATCGCAGCATTCACGAGCAGTGCCTGGTACCTCGAGGTATGTAGAAAAAACATTTAAAACTATGTCTATGTCTGAATCACTGATTCTCCAAATTAGCATCCAATCTTCAGATTTGGCCGAATCGAATCAGGGACAGTGACCCAAATCAACTAATCGAATCACTGCCCCCAATTCAGGCCAAATCTGAATTGAATAGGCTCAGAGAGATACAATTCCAAACTTTAGAGCAAAGCCTAAAACCTGGGTCTCATGCTTCCTGTGCAAGTGCCCAAACCACTCAACTGTCATAGCTAAAGCACAGGAAGGTTCTCCCTCCACTTCTCCCCACTCCCCTCCCAGCCCCATGCCCCTGGACTCATGCTCAGGTACACACAGGCTAGGGACAGAAGTTACATATAAACTGGTTTAAGTGATCAGAAACTGGTGTAAACCTATAATAGAAGCTCAGTGCACACAAACCAGTTTCAAAATGGCCAAAACTGATTTAAGATAAACCTGGTTGAATGGAGTATCAGACTTAACTGATTTGGGCCAAACCAGTTTATGAAACTTCTGTCCCAGATCCCTTCCTGGTTCAAGTTAAATCAGAGTCCCCCAGCATCCCAGCATGCTTTGCAGCCCTGGGCTGGCCTATGCTGTCTGCTCCAGAGAGCAGGGATGGCCTTGCCCCTCTGCTCCCTAGCTAGAGCAGTGAGGGTTGGCTGACAAGGTGGGGATGCAGAGGCAGGCAAGCCAAGCTGGGGATGCAGCCCAGTCTATAGGGGGGACTGCCCGCCCCCCCACCACCAGGCAAATGCTGGCTGGTGTCTGGGGTCAGGGAGGGGGGTTAAACACCCCTTCCCCCACCCTCAAACTTACTTCTAGCTGCAACTGTGGACTACAAATCCCAAAGCCATCTGGAAGGAGGAAGAGGGAGAGGAAGAGGAAGTGATGAGCAACCCTGCAGAGTGCTGGTGCTGTAATTTTGGACTGCAAAACCCAGAGACCTTGGGGGCAGCAGGAAGAAGACGCGAACACGCAACCTGTGCTGGCCATGCGCCAGAGAGGCGTGCTATAGCACCCCCTGGCTTCTGACCTAAGCCACTGCAGGCATGTGGTTGCATTTCCTGAATCAAAGGTAAATGTCATTTCTGTTTGAATTTTAAAAGGTGCAGCTTGGACTAACCTGCAAAGGCTGAATTGTTTCAGCCTCAGGCTTTTTGACTGTCTGTACTTAGCCACATACATAGTACAGCTTGCTACACATTCTCAGTAGATGTGTGGATATGTATTCACCCATAGTGCATGGGTAATAGAACCACAAATTATTTATTTGTGCCAAAAATGCTACTTACATGGCTAGAAAACTGCCCTTGGGGTGCGTAATGGGTAATGGAATTCTGCCATGCTGTCTAGCTGCAGGATATGAAATGTTTGCAAGGAGCAAATTTTGTTTAAGATTTTAGATATCTCTTAATGACAGGCACAGGAGTCTTTAAACTAAGGACTGGGGACTTCCGATTTTACTTTTGCCATGTCGATCGGCAGGGGGTATGTAAGGTACCAAAGGCTGAGAACCACTGCTATAGATGGCTTATAGTCAGTGTGATTTAAAACAAGAAACTTCATTGTAAATTGTCTGTTTGAATCTTATTTTGCATTTATACAATTTAGTAACTTATACATATTCATAGATGTTAGGGTCGGAAGGGACCTCAATAGATCATCGAGTCCAACCCCCTGCATAGGCAGGAAAGACTGCTGGGTCTAGATGACCCCAGCTAGATGAATTTATCCTATATCTGAATATAAGCAGTCATGTGGTTTAACATACATTTATTCAGATTCTTTACTTCTTATATGTTTATTATGTTAGAAAATGATAAATGACACATTTCTTATTTACTGCATGATTACTTTTTATGCATGATTTGGATCTATCTGCATTTGGATGGAAAGTAAGATCTAATTAAAACTGCACATTTTTAAATTATTTGTTTTTCATTACTTAAATACAGCTACTTTTAATATAATGGATGCATAAGAAAAATAATTTGATCAAAATGGTTTTTGCATTTAAAATTAGCTGATTTATTAAACAAAGGTAGAATTATCTGTAGTCAGTGAATTGAATAGTTTCTGATCACCATATACTTCAAGATTTCAAAGCTAGTAGGTCTCATCTCCTCATAATTAGTTTTTATTTGTAGATTACAAGAGGAAAACAAACATTCCTGCTTTTTCACCTCCCAACTGGTTTCTCAACTTTGAATTAATTAGTTACTGAATAGAACTATTTTAATAAATGGAAATGAATAAATATTCTCTTTACACCCACAGATAATTTTACTGCAATTAACAGCTGGTTTATGATTTCAACAAATGGGGGTTCCAAGTGCTTAGCTAGTGATTTCCATCAGTACAGTGTTTTCACTTTTTTAAAAGCTTTGGTAGCAAGCATTTAAAATGTATCTTAATTTAAAATAATTCAGATCCCAATTGAAAGATCCCAATATCAGATGGAGGCATCCTGCACCTGAGCTCAGGGTTTTGGCAGTGTTCAGTGGTGAGGTTCTTTACCCATGCTACCTTACACCATGCCTCACAGTGCTGCAGCTGAGTGCCTGAGACCTTCACCCACGCTGTGCCTTGGACAGATTGTAGAGTGAAGCCACAAGAGTAGCCAGGTCCTAGTACTGGCCTGCCTCAGAACCAAGCTGGGTCATTCTTGCCTGCTGCCAGAAAGCATTGCAGACTACTGTAATAGACAATAATGAACAGACGTCTCAACATACATTGTCATAATTTACAACCTAATTTTAAGTATATTAATTTTTAAAAGAAAAATATATTAAATTTAAGTAAATCTTATTTTTAATTTTCCATTTAAGTCAGTTTTTATCCATGCCAGCATCATAGGTCCTCACAATTTACTCACAAATAAAAGGGATTCTTTAGCTCAAGGACCAGAAGCAAAGGGATCTGTGTTCCAGCTCCCATCACCAGTAGGCAGCCTACATAGAGTGAACCTTAAAGACAACAATGAGGTTTTATGTAGGGGTGTGCGAAGCTTTGGTCCACGATTCGATTCAGAGAAGATTCAGCCTGATTTGGAGACCAAATCCTAATCGAATCGGGAGAAGAAGAAAAAACTCCTAATCGATTCGGAAAAGATTTGGAGATTCAGAAGACAGTCTTTCAGGAAAACAGAAACTGAGAAGAGGGAGGGGGAGCAGGGAGGGGAAGACTGACATCTCTAGCTGGCCAGTGACTGTGATCTTTCCCTGAGTCCCCTTCCAATCACAGTGCTTGGGGGGAGGGACATAGAAACAGCATATAAGCCTCCGTCTGCAGGCTTTCTGTGCCTTTTGTGAGCTGTTTCTGCCTGAGCAACAGTGTCTGAAGGGTATTGGACTGGCTTGGCTTCCTACCTAGTCAGTCTCCTGCTATTTTCAGTTCTTGGAAAGGATTGGATACTAGAATCCCTCTACTTATCTCTATCCAATCCATTTCTTTCCATTTATATTTGTTCTTGGGGGCAGTTTTTAACACTTTTTAAAAAGAAATCTGTGTTTTCCCTGGCAGCGTGATCCATCGCTGTGCAGGGAAGCACATACATCACACACACTCACACACATACATCATAGAAGAAGAAGTCAGATATTATCAAACAGAACACAACACAGAAGAAGTCAGGCAGTCATAGAAGAAGAAGAGATTCTATATAGTTATTATTAGTTATAGTTACATACAGACTAAAGACAACACAGAAGAAGTAAGATAGAGATTCAAATTATTAAACACAACACAGAAGTCAGACAGTCACAGAAAAAGAAGAGATATTAGTTACACACACAACAGTAAACACAACACAGAAGTCAGACACAGTCATACATCAGAGAAGAAGACAACATATATTATTAATTAGTTACGCACACAGACACATTTTCCAGCACAGAAAAGATTAATATGAAGTATACTGGAAAGGCAGGTACCAGGTCTTCTGGCAGGGGAAGGAAAGGGGCTAGAGGGGGTAGGGGAGAGCTAGAGCTGCAAGTTCCACCTCCCACCCCCACAAACATAAACACATGCTCTTTCCTGGCAGTCATGAGTTTTCTGCTGCCAATGGCAGCAAGGAATTGGGAGCAGTATCTGTCCCTGCACCTGCACCACCTCCCTTAACACCAGAAATAGGCACCAGCAGCAGGACAGTCTCCTCCACCCCAATTTTATCTCCCAGGATGAGCCTCCCATTGCCAGAGGAGGAGCTCCATCTAAAACCAGGGGACCTGAGTACCCTAGCTAAAGAAATTCTGGGGACCAAGGGGGAATCTGAGTTTGTGCTCCACATCCCTCAAAGTTCCCCTAGACCCAGGTCTGCTTCTCAGGAAGGCACCTCAGAGGAGGTTGTGGAGGCAGGTGGCTGAGCTGAGTCAGTTTCTCCTGTTGTTGTGCCTCTACCTGCTGAGGAGGGGAATAAGGCAGGATCCCCACCCTCAACCCAGAAGGGGTGGGAGAGTAATGTAACATGGAATCATTTTGAGGTGGCAGATGATCCCAAGTATGCTATATGCTAGGGGTGTGCAAAGCGGCTCCTATTCGATTTGGATTCGAATTCAGCCCAAATCAGGGACAGTGATTTGATTCGTTGATTAGAATCACTGTCTCTAATTCGATTCAGCCAAATCCAAATCTGAAGATTCGATGCTGATTAGGAGAATCAGCGATTCTGACACATACACATCTTTAAATGTTTTTTTCTACATACCTCTAGGTATCAGCACGGCTTGTGAATGCTGCAATGCTGGGGCTCATGGAGCATCCCACAGGAGTGCTCGGGGGCCCTCCACGTGCTCAGCGGTGAACCCAGAAGTGGACCACAAGTACTGCTGGTCCACTTCCAGGTCTGCCAGGGAGCTCGCAGGGGTATCCCCCCCCCAACACACACACACACACACACACACACACACACACACACACACACCCACTGTGCCTCCCCAGTGGACCTGGAAATGGATCAGAAATGCTTCTGGTCCACTTCCGAGCCTGCTGCCAAGCACACCAAGCACGCTGGGAAGCTCCTCACGCTTCTGTGGGACACTCCATGCACCCCAGCATCACAGTTTTGACGAGCTGTCTGCTACCTAGAGGTATGTAGAAAATACATTTAAAGCTGTGTCTACGTCTGAATTGCTGCATCTTTCCACATCTCTCGCAGGGTTCCGATTCAATTTGGATTTGGAGATTCGGCCACTGAACTAGGCCAAATCTCCACCAAACTGAATCAGGGACTGAAGCTTTTTACAGCCCTACTATATGCCAGCACTGCTAAAGGCAGATCAGCTGAGGCAAGGAGGTAAAACACTTCACCACCAGGGCAATGCTGCTGCATCTCAGGAGGCAGCACCCCCTTGCCCTCCTTCCTTCTCAGCCTGGCACCAGTGGGAGTGAGCCCAAAAGGAAGTCCCCCGCTCGCTCCAAAGCCCCCGTCTCCACAAAGCAGAGGCAGAAAGCTGCAGACAAAGGGGGTGCATTGCAAGGGCAAGCGAGATCACCCAGAGCATTGGGAAGATGCTTGCTCTGGATGGCCAGCCCTTCTCCGTAGTTGAGCAGCCAGGGTTCAGGCAGCTCATGGCACTCGTGGCCCCATCCTACCAAGTGTCTGCACAAACCATCTTTAGCAGAACGGTGGTGCCCTCCCTGTATGAGGCATGCAGGGAGTACTTGAGGGAGGAGCTGCGCAAGGCAGGGCCACAGGTACCCTTGCACTTCACCTCTGACATCTGGGGCAGCTGGGGTGGAGATCACGCCTACCTCTCCCTCACAGGGCACTGATGCGAACAGTCAGGCAGTCGTTGGGCTCTCCTTCAAGCCGACGTGATAGATGAGTGCCACATGGCAAAGGCCATGGTGGCCATGAACCACATGGTACAGGGGTGGCTCACTGCACAGGGAGAGCTCACCCGTGAGTTCATGGTCACCATAGTGGGGCCAATATGGTCAAGGCCGTCCATGATGCATAACTTTGTTAGCATCCACTGTTTGGCACACAAGCTGCACCTTATAGTCAGGAATGCCTTGGAGGGGGATAGGGCTGCCGGTGATCGTGCCATCACTACCACCCAGCTCAGAATTCAGGAAGATGGTAGGCTACTTCCACCACAGCACAAAGGGGGCCAAGATACTGCAGGAGAAACAGGCAGAGCTGAGCATCCCACAGCACAAAATCATGCAGGATGTGGAGACTCGGTGGAATTCCACATACCTGATGTTAGCAGTCCTTAAGCCCTTCCTCAAGGCCACTGAAACCCTCAGTGCTGGCAATGCCCTCCTTAGCCAAGTGATCCCCGTAGCGAGGGAACTTCAGAACCAAATGGAGAAGTTCCAGGGGATCAATGTTCCTGGCTGGGGCAAACTGCTGTCACCAGGTATACAGCACTGGTGAGGCAGCTGAAGGAGGGCATCAGAAAATGGCTGGATCTGTTGTGGTCTAGTACAGTTCACATACTAGCAGACATGTGCAACCTGAGAGTGATGGAGAGCATGTGCACTGGCAGCACCAAAACCCTCTATCATTGGATGGAGGTGCTGGTCAACAGAGTCAGGGAGATAAAAGGGCAGATGTGAGGGGATATGGAAGAGGAGGATTCACTTTCCTGTGCCAGCACTCCCAGCACCAGCCAGTCTCCTCCATGCCCGCCACTGCCAATGTGAACCAAAAGCGTAACTTCAATGTTGGGGTCCAGATACACCAGACCCCAGCCTTGGGCAGGTAGCGCCAAGGCTTCGGTGGCTACCTATCTTGCTGAGGACATGGAGCCACTGCAATGTGACCCCTTGGCCTTTTGGGCAACCCACAACCAGATGTGGCAGGATCTGTCCACAGTTGCCCGCAAACACCTGTCCTGTCCACCGACCAGTGTTCCAAGTGAGAGGGTGTTCAACATTGCTGGGGATGTTGTGACACCCCACCTCACCTCCTTGGATCCTGGTTTCCTGGAGCAGCTAGTGTTCTTCAAGGTGAACCTCCCACTGCTAGGGCTCCCCAAGCTCCAGCTGCAGACAGAGTGAGTGCCACCCTTCTCACTCTGTCTGCACCTATTTCCATTTTATTTGTTTAAACCAGTTAATGCCCCGCTCTCAGAGTGGAGAGGGAACTCACTGCATCAGCAGCCAGCAGGGGAAGAACGTGTCCCTGCTAAGCTTCTGTGCCAGGATGAACTTGGAGGTATAGGCTAGGGCTATGGGGAAGGAGGCCCCAGGTCCTGGGCATGACCACTAAAACTGCTCTCTGCCAGGATCAGGAAGTCCTGGTGGAACTGCTGGCAGCCCCAGGAAGTGCCAGGACTGGGGGAAGCCCGGACCTGTCTTGTCTTTGATGGGCCTAAGGCTTGTTGGTTGCAGTGCAGTTGTTAGGCTCCAGGTGAGCTCAGCTTAGCTGCCTGGGATACCAGCTTTTGGGTTGAAAAACCCTTTGTCAGGCTGAGGAAGCACCTGCAGTTGGTGTGTGTGCTGTTTCTGGATGGAAGGAACAGTAAAGAAGCCAGTGGCTGGCATGCAATGCAGGCAAGAAAGCCAGTCAGTGAAAATGGAAATGGAGGCATCAGGGTGTGAGAGAGACAGGCTGGGGTACATGGGAAGGGGTATGTAGTAGGTAAAAGTGGACAGGTACCTGGGAGTCAGATATCCAGCAGATTGTAGTGTGTCATAAATCCAATGTCTATATTGAGTCCATGAATTTCTGTACTTACTACCTAGGAGGCTGATGAAGTGAAGTTCATAGGCCTGGCTGTAAAAAGTGGTTTATAAATTCAAACAAGCACTGAACCTCGCTAATCTCATCACCAGAAGCCAACTTCCTACAGCTCAAAAACCTACCAACAATCCCCAGTTCCCCCACAAACTGCACACCAGAATCTATCAAAGACAAGAATACTGTAGTTTGCAGGTTTGTCATTGCCCTGAAATAGAATAGTTTTCTGATAGCATACTGTTAGGTTTACAATAATTTGGATTTTTAAGAAGTATTAGCTTTACAGCTGAATACAAGGCATGACCTGTGGCCTAGTAATGCAGCTGACCACAAGGCAGAATGATAGCTAGGCCTTTGCTTGTGTCAAGTAATCATTTTAACTGCAACAAGCATTTTCTGAGTTAAAAAGTGAATCTGTGTCTGTGTGCTAAAAAAAAAAAAATCAGCTACAGCTAGAAGTAAGATAAGACAGAGAAACCATTGTTTGAGCTTACTGGTTGTGTCCTTGAGAAGTATCTTCTACTGTGTAAGGTTTTGCTAACAATGTTACTGTTACTTAACTTTTAGCTTTTAAAAAGTGCTAGTTCAGCTTAATAGAAATATGCTGTTACAAAGATTTGTAGAGCACCGCCCCAAGTATTGCTTTTTGTTAACCATATAGTCTTGCTTTGTTGTAAGAAGTATAAAAGATCGCCTCACCCTGGAGGGGGGGCCATTTTGCCTTTTGCTGGCTTTATGGTCTTTGCTCGAGCAAATAAACAGCTGTCTTTCTTTACCCGCGTTGTCTGTCAATCAAATTACAGCTAGACAACGGACCTTAGGGAGGTTTCTCCCACCACAATACCCAACTACCTGTGGGGTCACATTTCTCCCCAAAAAACACTCTGTCTCCAGTCTCTCAGGCCTGATCCTGAAAGGGAATTTACAAATCACTTTTCACAGCCAGGCCTATGAAATTTATGGACTCAATATAGACATTGGATTTATGACACACTATAACCTGCTGGACATCTGACTCCCCAGGTACCTCTATACTTTTACCTGCGCTGCTACATTCCCCCCTCCCCACCCCTGCCAGCCTATTCCTCACCCCCTGGCGCCTCCATTTCCATTTTCACTGACTGGCTTTCTTTCCTGCATTGCATGCCAGCCTCTGGCTTCTTTATTTATTCCTTCCATCCAGGAAGAGCGCGTACACACCAACGGCAGGTGCTTCCTGAGCCTGATAAAGGGTTTTTCAACCTGAAAGCTCGCTAAGATATATTTCTCTAACTATTCAGTTGGTCTTCTAAAAGATACCAGATTAGATTGACCCAAGGGACCTTGTCTGCCAGTGCCATGTCCTTAGACCAACACCTCTAGTACCTGACCGGAAGAATGCAGGGCTCTGGGCACATCTAACCCCCAGAGCTGGGGCTGGCAGGGAGCATTGTCTAGAAGCTGCTGGAGAAGAAGCTTCTGCAGGAAAGGAAAGAAAGGCTCTAGTCTGTGACAGTTTGGCTACCTAAGATGCTGTTGGTGCTACTGTGCTAGTGCTCACTAAGTTATTATTACCTGTTGTCATTTAAAATGGTGGGCCAAGCTGAGGCTGTAGGGGAGGAGGAGGCCGCATTGGGGCACACTACCGTGTCATGTAGAGGCCCCCGTGCCAGTGAGGGTGCGCCTTAACACACACACAGTGTCATCCATGTCACAAGTTTTGCTTGTCAGCAGCCTGAGGTGCAGTTTCCCAGAAACCCCTGCACCTATCTCCTTGAAAGCTGGCAGGCTCCATGGCCTCAGCAGGGCCTAGCATGCCTGCAGTTTTCATCCTGCTGCGCCTTAACACACATACAGTGTCACCCATGTCATGAGTGTTGCTTGTCAGCAGCCTGAGGTGCAGTTTCCCAGGAACCCCTGTACCTATCTTCTTGAAACTTGGCAGGCCTCCTGCCCTCAGAAGGGATACCATCCCTGCTGTTTTCATCCAAATCTGCCTTGACACACACATAATACTAGTTTAGCTTTCAGAAGTTTGAGGTTCAGTTTTCCAGAAACCCCTACATCTATCTCCTTGAAATTTGGCAGGCTTCATGCCCCCAGAAGGGGCTAGCAGTCCTGCAATTTTTATCCAAGTCCGCCAAAAAATGACAAAGTTATAGGTATTTCAGTGATTCCCCATTATAGTCTATGGCCGAATCTCCAAATCTCTCTGAATCGGCGCCGATTCGGGACAGTGATCCAAATCTCCAATTCGATCACTGCCCTCTGTATTGGCCGAATCCAAATCCAAATTGAATACTTCCCTATTTGCACAGGCCTAGTTTTATGTGTTTGTGGATTTGTTACAACGGTTAACCTCATGAGCTATCTGGTACCGATCTATATATCCAATATGGAATGTGATATATTAAAATAGCAAGGTGTGAAAATTGGGCCCTGTATCAGAAAAGTGATAAAACTACATTGATATGGACATGTAGTAGCAAGAGGGCAGTTACTTTCAGAACAGTGATTAGGCAAAGAACATTATCAGTTCTAGAGTTATTCTTGTTCAGTGTTCTCATACCCAATAAACCCAGTTTACAAGACAAAAGATTATTTGCCTGCAAATGCCATCCTTGAGCTGAAACTTCAGCTGGGTTTTCTCTGTCGCCTACGTCTTCACCTATAACAATGATTTTGCAGACAGAATTTAGCTGACACTTATAACATGCTAAGCCAAACAGAATCCAGTTCACTTTTCTCATTGTAGGGCTGCCTTTTGAGATTCTCATTGTAGGGCTGCCTTTGAAGTGCAAATAGGATGAAGAGCTGGTCACAGACAAAGCAGCTGTAACTCAGAGACTCAGACCTTTTGATTAAGGGGCACTTTTTGTCTGGTCAATTTAAAGATACATGTGGGAAACCAGAGAGCTGAATCAGGGAAGATGACATAAAGGTTTTAAGCAGCATAGACTAAATGAAGTGGAGCACCATGGCAAAGATAATTTGCTTTCTTAAATCAGAGGGAGGTAAGGAAGCATTTTCCTGAAAACCCATACCACTGTCTCCCCAGCCCAGCCCAGCCCAGCCCAGCCCAGCCCACAATCTGCAGTTTCCTTTGTCCGGTTGTCTTTTTCCATTCCCAATGCAACTCTGGCACGTAATTTTTATGCTGCTAATGTTGGTGATTAGTGACTGTTACTTTGTGAACTGCTAGTAAATTTAATTTTCAATTGACCAGCTAATCAGTAGTAGCATCACCTCCTTTTTCTGTTTTCATCACTGCTCAATAACTCTCTGTGAAGGAAACGGAAAGAGGCAGGCACAGAAAGAAACTAAATCAGTTTACCTATTAATCCGAACCAGAACTTCTGAGCAGAAAACAGTATATTATGTGCCTGAATGTGCATAGTGTGCCTGGAACCATTGGGCAGGTCTCCAAGCTAAGAAGCCTGAAACTTATCATGCAGATATCTTGTTATTTGGTGATTTTGTAGGTAACCTTTCCCATCCGGGTGTTTTTCCTCCTTGGGGTAGAGATCTTAATCGTCACAAATGCAGCTGGGGGACTTAACCAACATTTCCAAGTTGGGGACATCATGTTCATTAGAGATCATATCAACATGCTGGGCTTTGCAGGACAGAACCCACTGCGTGGGCCAAATGACAAGAGGTAAGCAAGCAAAATTTGAGAACTGAGGCTCATGTACAGATGCATCAACAGAGAAACAAACAAGAGAAACAACATTTCTACTACATTTACTGAAAGATTAATAACACTGGATATAAGTTAGCAGTGCAGACAGGTTCTTTGCAACTTTCCCACACAATTTTACCAACACCCATCACTCCACTCCTGGCCTGTTGTACTTCCTTCCAGGGACAGATCCATGAAGAGTACCGTGGTGCAGTTGCATCCCCCTGTCACAGGGCACTAAGGTGCCTGCTCCTGCCTAGAGAGAGGGCCCTAGCAGTCAGGCAGAAACCTCACAGGTGCAGCTTACTGTAGCACCAGGCTAATGAGGAAATTAGCCTGCACCTGTACCTGGTCAGCTGACCAGAAGAAGGCAGGGCCCTGGGCACTCATAAACCCCAGGGCTGAGACTAGAGAGTTAGTTTTCTGGCAGCAGCTGAGAGAGAAGGAGCTTTCATAGAGGAAGATAACTAGAGTTGCTTGACTGCCTGTTCTGGCAGGATTAAGGGGCTATAGGAGCTATTAGGTACTGGTGATGGGGGGGAGGCCCAGTAAATTGGGAGAGAAGCTTGCCTACTAAAAGGGGATAGAGTGTGGACCCTTTGTTATGGTTGTGTTGTGCTTTCTGTTGTTATTTAAACCAGTGGACTGAGATGAGGCTACTGGGGAGGAGGAGGCTTCATTGAGGCACAGTACAGTGTGGAGACCCCAGCACCAGCGAAGGTGCAGTGGCGGGGGGAGCAGACACCAGTACCAGAAAATGTAGTTACTGAAGCCAAGACTAAGCTGAGGCCTCAACACAAGAAGACAAAGTCTATATAACATCTGCGAGGCATGGGGTGTGATAAAAGGGTGGTTTTGGAGTCCCACATCAAGCCCATAAAGCTTGGGGGGGGGGGGGGTATCATAAGGTACCTCCTGAGTGTGGGACCCAATTAAGGGGTCTAACAACCCACAGGGTTTAGAGGAGTCTGCCAGGACTGTGACCGAGCCACAATTCAAGGGTAGCCTCTTAATTCATCATTTATATCAGCAAGACATGGCAGATGAGACTAGTAGGCACCCATAAGGCAGAGTCAACACGGTCACGGTGCCCTAGGGATGTCCCGGACATCCTAGGGGTGGCCATATAGTGACACCCCCTTTGCTTCCTTCTGCTCCCAAACTTTAAAACCAACTGCCTGGGAAGGGCAGTGGTACTTCTATTCAGGCAGCACCAAGTCAATTGACTTAATGGTTTATTAAAATCTACCTTATTCCTGCTAATTTCACTCCACAGATATCAACAGCCATCTCTCCTTTTTAATGGTCTTGTTCCACTATTCAAACTAGCCTTTCTTCTGCTATTTTACTGTCTATTAGACATTCCTGGTAATGTCTCTGTTCTACTTCAGTCCTACAGTCTGTTTTTAGCTTGGACTAAAAACCTTAAAAAGGGTATGGTAATACTAATTTGGGTGCAGACATGCCTGCCAGTGAAGTATTGGAGGCACTGCCAAGATGTCCAAGACAACTAGGTATTTTTTTTTTTTTTTTTTTATGAATCTGAATAAGAGATGTACATTTAACTATAATGACTAGAGGACTAATGATCTTTTGAGTCTTTTGGCTATTTTTGCCTAGCTTGTCTTTTAATTGAATATATAATCTAGCAAATTAGTGCACATTCCAATAGTTATATTTGGTTTTACCTTGATTTTAAACTAAATATATAGTGCAAGGCCCCTAGCATAGCAGTGAAACTTCTATTTATCTTTCTGCAGTTAAAAAGAAAGTGTGTTACATGTGGTGATGCAGTGCACCATCTGCACCCTTTTCAAAATCCTAGATCCATTCATGCTTCCTGCTGTTCCAGGCTTTGAATTCATATTTGGGTTCAGTCAATGGATTTCAGTTCTAACCTGCAGTAGCCCCCTTCCTTGCCCTTGGGGGGGCCCCCCAGTACACTTCAGTCCACACATAGGATCCTTTCCTACTCCAGCCAAATAGAGAGACTGCTAACTGTGTTTGACAAAATTATTTACCAAATGTATGCCCACAAGAGAGAAGCTAGAGCAGCAACTTCACTTGCTGTGCCATCTACTTTCCCTTCCCTGGACACCTTCCCTTATTGTTGCTTACTTGCTGCAAGCCTTTGGGGAATTCCCCCCTGTTTTACAGTTTAAAAAACAGGGACACCAGTCCTCATAGTGGTGGGACCAGCCACACAGGAAGTGTGACTGACCTTGTTCCACTAATAGTGATACTAAAGCTGCTGCACTCCGTGATTGTCTTTGCCACCTCTGCCAGGTGCCTTCAATTAACTGATGTAATTAATTGCAATGTTTTCCATGCTGCTGCTTGCATTTATTAATAGTTATTTCTGATTTGATGCAAGCTGCAGCTTGTGTGACAGTTGGCATCACTGGGGAAGTGGGGCTCTTCAGTGAGTTTCATACCAGCCCTTTTATCAACCTTTCCATCCTTCTGCATGATAGGGGTGATCCATGAAAACAGTTTTGTTATTTGTTAACAGTACTTAACATCTTACACCTGCCAAGCTCTGTGCAAACATGAACAATAGAGGAAACCCTGCAGTAGGTGGATTATTGCTCTCTTTCACACTATGTTACAAATAGAGAAAAGAGGGAGAGAAGTATGTGATGGAGGCCATGCAATAATTCAGCAGCAGAACTAGGATCTCAGCTCAAAAGTTCCTTGATGCCCAGCCTTGTATCCAGACCATTAAATCAAGCTCTTTCCTACTACTATCCTCCTAACTATAGGAAATATATCCACTCAGAATATTTTATGATGATGGCGATCTTGGTTAATGTAGCAGGAATTGAATGGTGGCCTTTGAGGATTTAGCAATAAGTGCTATAGATTGATCTGAAGAATCTAAGCTCCTTAGTTGGGCTGTAGCTGACTTATACCCTTGTGGATGTCATACAGAGAG
Organism: Alligator mississippiensis; assembly: GCF_030867095.1. Taxonomy (NCBI): domain Eukaryota; kingdom Metazoa; phylum Chordata; order Crocodylia; family Alligatoridae; genus Alligator; species Alligator mississippiensis. The sequence goes on along the minus strand of NC_081833.1, from coordinate 39,408,049 downwards.
GAACCTGTAAAACATTTCCATCGGTGGAATGCAATTACAAACAAGATGGCTAACAAATTCCAATATCACTGCTCAGTGCAAGAAACTTGGGGGAGAAATATCTGCAGCTGTCTCAAAATATCTTTGGAGGCTTACCTTGCAGCACAGCTAAGGTGAGGATGCCGTTGTTTCATCTGACAGGGTCTGAAAAAGGAGAGAAGGGGCTAGATCTTTGTTAAAAGAGGGAGCCTAGTTAACTTGCAGACAGCTCCCTAAAGAACACTTAGTTCTTTGTGATACAGCAGACGGTCAGCAATACCCCATCACAGATCTTGAATTTTCATTGAAAATCCACAGTAGTCTTACACATACTGGAGGAGTAAGTAGGTAACACCAAGGAAGTTGAAGGAGAAGGCTGCAGTAGTTGAACAGAAATATGATCTGGGCTTTTTGTCTGAGGCTTTTCATTGTGGAAATAGACAAATGATCCAGATTTTGATGGTGCAGAATTAAAATTAGCAGGATTTATTGACTGTCAATAGCATGCTGTAGTGGCAAAGAAGAAAATAGTCCAACAGCACAGAACTGGGACAGGGAAAGAACAATGCCAAGGGTAATTCATTTGCATTTAAACACATTTGTTGTATTTTGACAAATGTTCTAGCACAGTGGTTCCCAAACTGTGAACTGCAACCCCAAATGGGGTCACAACATCAGAGGATGGGGTTGCAGGGGTAGGGGGGCTGTGGGTTGGAAGTGAGGAGCCATGCTGAAGAAATGGGGCCATAAATGGGGTCATGCTGAAGAAAAGGTTGGGAAGCACTGTTCTAGAGTCACTGTTGGGTTAGTACCTGAATCTTGCTAGAGAGCAGTCTTTGCAGAAATGGCAGCTGGATTCTGCGAGCCTCTTTCTAAAAAAGCAAGGCTTCATTAGGGTCACTGTGTCCTGCATGCCTGCTGATTTGAAGTCAGATCCTTGCTGATCTCGTGCCAGGCCTGACACTGACTTCAGAAGAAACCTGAAACGTTTTAATATTGCTCCCAGAAAAAAGGACTTAATCTTTTCTGTAGTCCAAATGGCAAGAGAAGGACAATGCCCATCTAAAGCTGAACATCTTATGGTTTTGGTAATAATTAAAAGAAAGACCAGTCAAATGCAAGGAAGCCATTTGGAGAAAGTGTTGACAGCTCTCTGGCTTCAGATAATCCTTGAGGAAAGGGAGATAAAAAGCCAGCTAAACAATAACTTTGTTTGGACAGAATTCAAAGGTAGAGTAATTGTCTCATTGCTTCCCAAGAGAAGCTCTCTTGAAGTGTGCAGCATCCTGGGAGATCAGACTCTCTTGTATCACTGACCAGAGGTAATTCAGGACAAGCAAAACAAGAGAGGTTTTTATCAATCCATTTTCAAAGTGTTGCAGTGCCTTAGCTGAACTAAAAGCCAGTGCATCTCAGCCTACAGAGTGAATTTATCCAGAGCACACAAAAATTGGGGGAAAGAGTGATGTTAAGAGGGTATATGTGCAAGAATCCGAGGTTTGAATTTAACACATTAGGATATGGACAGCTGGCCATATTCCATGAACTTAAGCAAACAGTTTTCTTTTTTGATCATGTTTATTCTCTCTGGTTGCATGTGTGAAGGATTGGGGGGGTTTTTTTACGTTCATTTTACTTAAACATTTAGAAACCCTATTCGGGCTCAGGGCCTTATGCTGGGACAGTACTAATATAAAATTGAACAGCTAACCAAACTTTGAAGGCAGTTGAAGCCATAGTCCAGGTGAACTGAGGGCTTGAACAGTTTCCATTAAACCACATTGAGGATGGCTTGAAATTTGTGTTGTTGGTTTTCCAGTGTCTCTAAATTAGGTCCTTTTACCTCTTCTGTTCTCTGAGTCATTGGCAAAGCATTTGTTGACTTGAGCAGGAGCAGACTTCTTTGTAGAAGAGCAAATGAGAAGGGTGGAGCCTGTTTGTAAGAGAGAGAGAGGGAAGAGTTAACTCCTCCACCCTGAAGTTAGGTTACCTGAAATGTGGACATGGGAGTCCTAATATGTGCTCCACAGTTACCCTCTGCTGTGACTAGGAGGTGAGAACACAACTTAAATACAAGAGTGAGTTCTCTTATTACAGTATCATGTGGTGCCAGAACTCCAAACTATAAACAGCTGCTCTATAGCTGGAAACATGTCCCCACTAGTGAGATCCATTAGCATGCAGAACATGCCTCGCAAAGAAAGGATTACTGAAGATATCTAAAACTAGATTGAAGTATGCATTGCAGGAGTAAACCATAATATCAATCAGTTTTAGTCGAGTTACTCCAATTCTTTACTGCTGTTAAAGCATGTGGGTGCAAGTTACTTTCTGCTCTAGGGTTTCTGGCCAACTGCCATTTCAGCCCTCAGGTCTGCAAAATATGAGTAGCCTTGGAACAAAGCCTGTCCTGATAGTTGCATGATCCAGAGTCAGAAAGGTATAGTTATACAGAACTCTGCTGGATGCTCCCCAACACTGTTCCTTGGAATAGCTTTAGGGAGCAGCAAATCTCACAGAAAGCCCTATCCATAACCCACATGCACTAGAAAGAAAGGAACAGCAGTTAGGTAATGAGGTATACCTTCAAAAAAAATGGCAGCCAGCATGTTATTGGGGAAATGAGGATAAGCTGTCAGTACTTCCGCAAGGGTGGAGGCCCCCAAAATATTAAGGGATTTGTGTTGTAGGAACAACATATCTGTCTTTACTGTAACAGTAACCCTTTTGGCTAGTAGGGAGAGCTGGGGGGTTCAAGAGGGCAGGATTGAGTGCAGTGATGGCTGAGTCACCCAGTCATGCTGACAGTTATAAAGGAGACTGCCCTAATGATAGCCTATCCTTGATGTTTGCTGGGGGGGGGGGGGGGGGTTGGAATGTGAGCCCTGCTGAACTCCTGAGTTATGGAGGTAGCAGCAGAAAGGTTGATATCCAATGTCAGTTGGTAGAGCTCTTCTTTTCCTTGCAGGTTTGGGGTGAGGTTTCCCTGTATGTCGGATGCCTACGACAGAGACCTGTTTAGCCTAGCTAAGGAGAGTGCACAGGAGTTGGGCTACCTGGAATTCATCCAGGAGGGTGTGTACTGCATGTTGGCAGGTCCCTCCTATGAGACCATTGCTGAAAGTCGCATGCTTCAGGTCCTGGGAGCGGATGCAGTAGGTGAGATGTATGGGCTGGGTTTGTGGGGTAATTCGGAAAAGGCTGGATGTGCAGAGGAGCTATAAATAGACTGTCCTCATTCTGCTCCTAACACTGGATATTCCCACACTTATCCCAACTGTGGGCTCTGCCTTTACTTTTAAATTAAAAATTAAACTCCGTTCTAGTTTGACTGTTCCTAGGATTTCTCCTGCACTGTCCCAGTATCTGTTCCAGTCCCTAGGTCCCTCTGACTTACAGAAACTTACAGCCCTAGTGGGTCCTGTTGTCACCAAAATCAGGACTATATAAGTAAGGCTGCTAGTGTGACTCAGCAGAACAGTTCTGTATCTTTAGACAACCAGCATCCTTTCAGGAGCCTAACTCAAATGCTTCCTTTCCTAAACATAAAGAGTATTACAAAATCTAATGGGCCAGATTCATCCCTGGACTCACCCAGGAATGGGTTATGTGCAATAAGCAATGAAGTGTTACCTCACTTCTTAAAATGTTTGGAGTCAAAAGTTTTTTTTTGGTGTGTTGTTTTGTTGGGGGGGGGGGGGTTTACTCTTATAGAGCTTTTCATCTGAGGGCACTGACAGATGTGCAGCTCCCTGCCATAACTCATGGTGCTTCAAAGAAAGCACTATGAGTTACAGCAACCCTCTCTTCCCCCCCCCCCCGACCCAATAGACGTTCACTGTTAGGTTGTGGAGGAGAGGATCAAGCTCCTTTTGGGGGGGGGGAGCTGATCCAGCAGACAGGCTACCTGTCTACAGCCTCTCTTCCCTAGCCCTCCCCCTTCCCCTGCACCAGCTCCAGTACTGTCTGTAGGATGGGAGAGAGAAAAGGCAGGGGAAGGAGCTCCCATCTGGGATTTGCCCAGCCTTCACTGCAAGTGGGAAGGTTGGAGCCCCTCACCTCAAGAGGGGCCTCCAATCCACCTGCCCTACCCCTCTTCCTTCCAGCGCAGGCTGGGCAAACCCCAGACCACAGGTCGTTCCTCTGCTTTCTCCCCCTCCCAAACATATAGACTGCTTTGTGGGTGGGGTTGGGCTGGATCAGCCCAGCCCTACTCGCATGCAGGGACAAACAGAAGTTAATGAAGGTGTTCCACTTTGGAGCATCTTCATATAAACCCTCTTTAAACGAGGGTTAATTTGTCTTGCAGCTGAGCACTTCTGTAAGGCACAGCTATAGAGCACTTTCATGGTGCCCATAACATGACAAACTGTTACAGGTAGCAATTGATGAGCCCTTCTAGCCTCTTGCAAGGAAGATGATTGTTATGATTCATACAGATCCTTACAGCTCAGCATTTGGTTACAGTGAAGCTTTTAAGCAGCTCAGAAAGGTCTGCACATGAATGATCTTCAGGATGCTTTGTGTCGGTCTAAGAAGTATTTCTGTGATGTAGCGAAAGAAATGAAGAGATCCCTGTAACCTTTTCTCCTAAAGCCATGTCTCCTGGTAATATTCTTTAACCCAGAAAGATGGGGGCTGAGCAATACAAGACTTCAGTACTTTTAGGATGGCTGTGCAGAAAGTGACAGGTGGCTCTATCTTGGGGAGGGAGGCAGCTCCAGAATCAAATGTAGGCCACTTATTGACTAGTGAGGAGTGGTAACCATAGTGCTGCTCAGATGCCTTTGCCACAAGAAAAGGTGCAGCAAAAGAAGGAGGCACACTGTGTTTAAAAGCACTTGCCTTACAATAGAAGACATTGAAAGCCCTCAGCCTTTTCAGTCTCAAGGATTTCCTTCTTGATGTGAATTATTTGTCTGACCCTAAGGCATGCTGAGCTTCCTCTGTCTCCTGCTATAGGTATGAGCACTGTTCCAGAGGTGATCATAGCCAGGCATTGTGGCCTCCGAGTCTTTGGGATCTCCCTGATCACCAACAAGGTAGTGATGAACTATGACAGTCAAGAGAGAGCCAACCATGAGGAAGTGCTGCATACTTCTAGGATCCGTGCTGCGGCCTTGCAGAAACTGGTTACATGCTTTGTTGGCAAGACCGGCAACAACCCAGTTACTCCATGATTTCCAGCCTCAAAGCCACCAACACCACTACTCTCTAGATATAACATACCAATTCATACCTCCCTCACTGCAAAGTTTAATGAGTATCCAAGTGTGTTGGAGGAGAGTAGTTTGGCAGGATTCCCCTTCTGCCATCTTGCTCTCTTAATCTTTGACATGTGCTTCATCTGTGCAGGAGCACGGACATTTCTCTGACATTATCCCATTTCCTCAGAAAGAGCAGAAGCACTCTGCTCTGTTCAGGAAAGACAGATGCAGCATGCTAACACCCACCAAATGAAAGATGGGTAGATAAACTCCAGCAGGGTCCGGATCCCAAATGCCTGTCCTGAGCTCCACTGGGGGGGAATTAACTCCTTGTTTATACTGCTCTGTATTGAGCGAACTTGGACGGATGCTTGCAACAAGTAAGGGACTTTGAATACATGTATTGTAATGTTTTATTAATGGAGAAGTATGTGTATACAACTCTCTGCAATCCACTATAGTTAACCTTTTCTATTCTGCTTTCACTGCTCCAATGATTAGAAATGGAAGCTTGACTTAGGGTTCACTGACTGCTGTTTAATTCATTTCTGTGTCCCAGATATTACAGGGACGGATCTCCCCCCCCCCCCCCATCAGTGGTTCATCCAAAGCCCATAGAAGTCAGTGGAGAGACTCCCTGTGGGCTTTGGATCAAGTCCTAAATACATAAAAATAGATTGATTTCGTTTTTAATCTAATCTGGAACAAACACCACTGCATATTACACAGATTAAAACTAACCTTCCAACAACTTTGAAGGCCCCTGTTTTTTTTTTGTGTTGTTTGTTTGTTTGTTTGTTTTTTTCTTGTGCATTCAAATGAGACTTGCATTTCCTCTGTACCTGCTAGCAATCCAAAGGGAAACTGATTTTTGTACCCGACTTGTTCTTTGTGCTTAGATATCAGGCTCAGGGCCTCTTTTATTACAGCAGTTTAGGAAATCTGTAGCATCTCTTACCCTATAATCTCGACTCTGTTTACAAAGTTATGTCATTGTCATCCCCACATTATGGATGGGGAAGCTGAGGCACAGATAAGAGAAATGACATGCCCAAGGTGAGTGTGTGCATGGAATGGATACAAGTCTGACAACCTTATGTATTATTGCAGTAGCCCTTTAACTCTACATGTAGGTGAAACAGAGGTCATCTGGCTTAGGCAACAGCACTGGCTGTACCCAAGCCAGGTGATAGCTTTGCATCCTGTGGGACAGCAAGATGATCATTACCAATGCCAGCACTGCACTCAGATTTAATGTTATCACAGCCCCTGAGGAGATCAGCAGGGATGTTAGTTAATACTTTTGGCAGTCAAACATGAAGTTACAGAGATGGTATCAGGAAGAAGGGGGGATATACTTCTGTTTTATTGGTCACTTTTTGTGAAGGAATTCAGTTTTTTAGTCGAGCATAAAAAAGAACCTTCTTCCATTCCCTAGTACCTTCTACTGGTATGTCACAGATATTTTAGTGTGGGGTAAATATTCATCAGGATTAAGTATGAAGAAATTAGCATTATTCCTGAAAGGTCATGCAGAGCACTAGATGCAGCAGAGTGAGACAGTCTGTGGTTATTTGGTGACCTTTTCCATTAATTTATCTTCAGGGTTTCAGCAATGCCATAATAGTTAAATGCTTTCTGAATTATATGGAGGACTCTGGCTGACTTGAAACTGTGCGAGCTCTCCTAAACTAGAGGCCTCCTGATCTAAAGTAGAGATGGCATTGCTCACTTTACAGCTTTCCATGAAATTTGTTCTTGGAAGAAGAGTGTTTCTTGGCCATGTAGCCAGCATAGTCATGGTTCATAGGCACAAAATGATAAGGTGGCCTGTATGGTTAGTTTAGATGTCATTAGTTTGAAACACTGCTATAGAACCCTAGAGACTTGCTGTTCTCCTTGAAACTGGATTTGTAGGGGTTGGTGATAGACTATGAAAGAAAAGAACCCAGCTCTCTCTGATCCTATCAGTCACAAATGTGCTGCAGGCTGTCACCACCTCCATGACATCCAAACAACCTGAGAAGCACTCATCAGTGACAGCCATGCTATTGCATTGCTTTCCATTTGGTTAGCATGAGCATAACTGGTGGAATGTCAGTATTCCGTCCTGCTGCAGATGTGTAAGGGCAAACGGACTCCACCTCCCTCTCTCATCACTGTGTTGCTGCACAGCATTAGCAGGAGTGAAAAGCAGTTAAAAATAATTTGACACTGAAGTCAGCAGATGTGACTGAATATCAAGCAACAGCAGAGCTGCTGAGAGAGAAGGTGCAACTTTTTTACTTGCTCGCCTTTCCAAGTAGAACAACTTTCTACTAAATGCCTTGAACAGGGCAGAAGCACTATAGCACTCTTCTGTGTTCCAGAAATAGTACTTTACTGATTATTTATATGTTCTAATAAATAGAAAAACTACCTGAGAGTAGAGGTCACTTGTATACTTGGCTATTACTAGCATGCAGCTTGAGCAGCTAAAACTGGGATTTTATCAGATTTCATACATTAATCACATTATGGGTAGGACAGTGCTTGGCTGGGAAGTTTCCAAAAAGCCTACTGTTGTGTTGATGATTGAAATATAGAGTTTCTTCCAACCAATTCACTGTTGACTAGGAGATCATGATAGGAAAGGAAACTTGGTGGAGCTGCAGTCTTTTAGCTGAGATGTAAGAGTGGTTGTTGTGTACTATTGAAAGATCAGCTGGGAACTCTAACACAAATTAGATTACATGTCCTGGAAAAACTTCAGTTTGGGTGAATCTGTGCTGCTTAACTAAAATCTCTTCAAGTGCATTTGGATGTATGCTTCCTCACTTCCAATCTCAGCAGAGTTGCTGTATTTGGTTAAATTGCCATTAAGTTCCAGTCCAAACAATCTATGTTGGCATTTCAAAGCACTCTGAGAACCTTCAGGGTGGGAAACTTAAAAATGAATAAATACAAGACATCCAAAGATGGATAAGACTTACAATTTAATAAATTCATTATTGTCATAATTACTTGCATTTAATTGTATGTATTCACCAAGAAAACCTGTTTTTAAAGAAAATCTTTCCAATAAAGAAGACTTGCATGATACTCAAGTCCTGTAAGAGGGATGGGGACTTTGTGAAAAGAATCCTACCATCTGGATACTCCAAGAGATGTACCAGTAACTCTAACACAATTGGCAGAGCTGGAAATTTGTATACAGTGTGGTGGTTATAGTGATGATGGCCCAGGGAATAGGTAAGAAGCTTGTTGATCCAACTTTGGGTGAGGTGTTAGACGAGCATTCTGGAACTTTGCTGTCCATGATTTGTCTTCATGACCAAATAAGCATCATTTCAAGGACTTTAAAGGAGCACTAAATACCTTGTTCATATTTGGTTTTTTGTTTTGTAAAATTAACAGGGTTGATATTAATTTTTTTTTTGGAATTGCTGTTAATCAGATACTCCTCCTCCTATTGATGAGGTGCAAAATGTTGAAACTGAATTATGTAAATGAGAGATGCATGTGATGAAATAAAGAGTGCTGAAATATTGAAAACGGGTGTTTCCATCATGTACTCCTGCATCAGGCAGGTTAGCAAAACCAATTCATTTAGTGAAGATCTACAACAGACCATCTGCTCCCTTCAGTCCAATGGCCAACCATGGAGGGCAGAAGCAGCAGAAGGTCTAAGAGTTCAGGATTTGGCCCCAGAGATGTGCAGCCAAAAATCTGACTTAATCTGAACACAGCCATTTACCATTATTATCAATCAGATTGAAACAAAATTGTTTAAATGAAAAATTTGCCCCACTTATGTTGCAAGGAACTTTTTGTATGTCTCATTTGTTACAAGCTACCTTCCAATGCCTTCTCAGAGTCCCAGCTTGGTTTGGAAATGTATTAGTGAGGAGAATCTGCTCATTATTGTGGAACCCAGTGCTCTGTGCTCCCTTTGTTGCTTCTATGGTACCAGTTAGTTATTGAACAAACATCTCCCCAGGGATGATGCTTATGTGGCTTTCAAGAGGTTTGAATGAGGGAGCGGGAAATTTAGTACTTGTGAAAGGGTAGGCTGCTTCCATTGCTTCTGCTTGCCTACTTTTGAGTCCAATCCATTGCCTGATGCTGGCTATAATCATCCTGTTAGATATCTGATTTGTGCATGCATATGCCACCAGTTTGCAGTGGATTTGAACCAGCTATATTGCAGGCAGCCAGTGCTCAAACTATTGCACACAATTATGTCAAGCTTGACAAGCAGTAGCTAATGCTGTCCCTGTCCTTTGTCCATAAGCTTGGCTCTGCCAAAGCCGTTCACTCCAAATCTGCCAAACCTGGCTGATCAGAGACTGAACTGAGTCCTACTGGTGACGTGAGTTCTGTGATATGCTCAAATTGGAATTACACTGACAGCAAACACATTTTCAGGGGTACCCTCAGTGAAGATTTGAATGCAACATAAAACATATATAACTTGGGAAATAGCTGCACCTTGGAGGCGATTCATGTATTGTTGAGGTAGGCACTTAAATTTCCTGCAGCCCTGTTCCTGAGATACATTTTACTGCTGGAAGAAGCCAGCAGTATCTGCTAGTGGATCCAACTCGCACAACTTTATTCCAAGTCTTGGAATACTTGGTGCTTTCCTTGAAGCCTAAGCTGCTAAAGGTAATAAGTTATAGCAGAACCTCTGCTTTCATTTTTTTTAATGCTTTTATCCACAGACATAACCACTAAAAATGAAAACTGGAGCATGACCTGCAGGCTCAAGAAGCAGAAAAGAAAAGAGGAACCCCATAGCAATGACTTTATTTTTGAGTTGATGATATTTTATTTAAAAAAATATCTGATGATCTTGGGGACCTGACTCCTGATTTTTTTTCAATGTTTAGGATTGGTGATACAATAGGTAAATTCCTTAACCAGCTAGGATTTAACCCATCCTAGAGGAGCCCTAGCACTCCTAAGCCAGCTTCATGCCCCCTGGTATTGGTAACATGGTAGCAGCTTGTGCTACTATGCCTGTGATCCAGTCAGGTTTTTCCTAATTGAGGGGCCCACACCTTTAGACATAAACCAGTCCAGTCAAATGAAATGTCAGATGCTTATGACTTGTTCATCATTACACAGCGAGTGTTCCTGGAAACAGGATCTTCCTTATGGAACAGGTCATCAAGTTCTGCTGCTTTCTGTCTACCTAAAGCTATAGATGATCTTATACCTATTTCATCATGGTGGAAAGTATTATTTCCACACTTTTTTCTGTAGAAAGTATTATGACATCACAAACGGAAGACCCTGATAATACCAGTTACATTGTTTTTAAGCAGGAATCCTCACTGCTGTTGGCAAAACAAACAAAAAAACCCCCAGTGAGATCCAGCTTCCCATACACTTCGCAAGTTTTGATTTATCAGAGATTCACTTTCACACGAGATTCACTGTTCTGACTTTTGTAAAACATAAAAGTAAACTGAAAAGGTTTTTTAAAAGGTAGTTTTAATATTCCAGCTCAGTAAGAGAGCATATGTATCGTCTTCAAAATGATCAAAGTTCCTTTTGACATTCCTCTCTGCCAAAAATCTGTATTTGAATTAAAGGGGCGGGGGGTTAAATTCTCTTTTTAATTCTTCACTAGAAGGATTCAATACCTTGGAAGGAATTAAACCCTTTACTGCAACGATGAATACATGAAACAACAAAAAGTTGGCACAATACATCTGAGATAAAAAAGGAATAAGTAAGGGCAGTGAGCTGAATTGTACTCATTTACTTTAGACACACAAAAGCTGCAGATGAAGATTTAGAGCTGGATTGCACATGCTTAAAACTGGACTCGTATTTAAGCACCTTTTTGAACCAGCTCCCTGGACAGATGACTTCACAAGCAGAGGAATGAAAAATTATAATTTTAAAAATCTCAAGACACTTTTTGGTTTAATATCCATAGCATACACCAACTGTATGAGGTTGGGTGTGTTTTATTGGCCCTTATCTGATTCATAAATTAAAACTAAAAAGAATCATTAGAGTATCAAATCCTACCTGTGTAACCAACAGGTGACTTACTCATGGCTTGGCTACTACAGCATATCAAACCAAACCGTCTCAGCTCTTTTAAACAGGAGATATGCCCCTCTCACTACCAGGAGTTTTATTCCCCATTCTTTGATATTGATATTACCCAAGATCCTCTGCAAATTGGCTGAGATCTTTCTGCATTTTATCATAACCCAGCTCTCATTCTGATCGGCTGGAAGGAGTGTTTGTACCTTTAAGTTCCATAATGCTTTTCCCCAGGCTGGGAGCGCTGTAGTGGCTGCTAAAGAGACTACATTCCCCATCAAACTCTCCTTTCCTAAATCTCAGAGAGAAACTGGCCAGCAGCTGTCCTCAGCCAGCTTTGTCTTTCATTGCAGAGGGCCCTAAAACAGCTGGCAGAACATGTTTTTTCCTAAATGCCAGATTCCCTTGACAAGGCCTTCACTTCAGTCCCATATATTTTGTTGCTGGAACACAAAAATACTTTCAGGGGGGTGTGAGAGGGGACGAGTTCTTTCCTCACCCTTATGGCTAAGTACAGACAGTCAAATAGCCTGAGGCTGAATCAGTTCAATTTAGGCAGCTTTCTCTAAGCTCTGTAGGCTGAACCGATAACCAACTGAGCTGACATGCAGTTTTCAACTGGGAAAGCCGGGGGTGGCCTGCACTGACCCAGGCCAATAGGCAGGGGGTTTCATAGTTTCATAGATGTTAGGGTTGGAAGGGACCTATTAGATCTTTGAGTCTGACCCCCTGCCCTGGGCAGGAATGAGTGCTGGGGTCAAATGACCCCAGCCAGGTGTCGCTGAGGACCAGAGACTTGAAACTCATGAAAGCAACCATAAATAACCAAGGATCTTCCCTTTCTCCTAAAAGATCAAGATGTGGCGGGTGAGTCGGAGGGTGAGAGTGAGCAGAAGTCACGCTAGATGCTATAGCTCATCTCCCAGCCTGCTGGCTATTGCCAACCCAGCCAAGTGTCCCCAAACCCCTGCTGTGCCCCCACAGGGGTTAAGGAGCCCCCTGTCTAGGTGCTGGCCCATCTTGGGCCCTTTCAGGAGGTTTTCCCAGCCTAGGCAGCCCTGGGGAGCTGAGAGGAATTCCCCCCTTCCCCTTCCTTGCCCCTGGAGGGAGGGAGAAGAAGTCCTCTGGCCTGGGTGCCTACCCATGCAGCCCAGTGTGGAAGCACCGGGGAGCCCCTGCCTTGGGGTCTTACCCTAATGCTGACCCAAGGTCCCCCAACCCCTTACCTTAGCTGCTGGAGCCTCAGGGATAGCCCAGGGAACAGAGGGAAATTTCTCTACTCCCCGGCATTAGTTTTGCCTCAGACTCACAGTACCTAAGGCAAAACTGGCTGGGGAGCAGCAGGAGAATTTCCTTCTACTTCCTGAAGCAGCTCTGCCTTCTGGAGGGGAAGAATTCCCTTCAGCTCCCTGGGGCTGGGGGACCCTTGGCTGGAGTGGGGGGAAGCCCCACTAAGGCAGGGGCTCCCTGTGCCCCGATGCTGGGCTGCACAGGCAGGCACCCAGCCTGAAGAACTCCTCTCTCTCTCCTGTGGCAGCTGTTGAAGCAATCAGCAGCTGGGAAGGGGGAAGGGGTTGGGAGAGGGCTGCCAGGGGCTGAAAAGCCCCTGCCACACGGGTTTTCCCTCTCCCCATGTGCTGTGTAGACCCGGGCTAGAGTGGTCCGGGGGTCTGTTCCCCTGCCCCCCATCCATACAGGCTGACTGACACAGGCAGGGAGCAGACTAAGAAGCAAAAGGGCAAGACAGTCCCTGCTCCACTGGAGCAGGCAGCATAGCCCAGGGCTGCAAAGCATCCTGGGATGCTGGAGGACTGTGAATTAACTTGAACCAGGAAGGGGTCTGAGACAGAAGTTCCATAAACCGGTTTGACCTAAATCAGTTAAGTCTGATATTACATCTAACCAGGTTTATCCTAAACCACTTTTGGTAATTTTGAAAGCGGTCTATGTGTACTGAACTTATGTTTTGTTACAGGTTTAAACCAGTTTATGATCCCTTAAAACTGGTTTATGTGCAACTTCTGTCCCTAGCCTACAAGATTGATACTCTATGTTATGAGCACAAGTGAATGACATGGTCATCCCAAACTCATGATGCTGCTAGCTGCACACCACACCACATTCCCTCACATAGAGAAACCACCATATTTGTATCTACACATGCACACATTGTGTTGGGATGCATTTGCACATACTGATTTTCATTTCCCTGTCATATTGCATTATCTCTTTGGACAATGATTCTTGCCATCCACTGGATACCTGGCAGTGCCCAGCCACTCTGCATCTATTTCCATGGAAACCAGCCTGAGTGCTCAGAAGTGAGCTGCGTAGTTCTAGGCCTCATCACCACAAGGTGAGAGCATCTTCACTGGTACAAACAGCAGACAGGTCTGGCCTTTTGAACATGTCAAAATCAGTTAAAAAAAAAAAGAGCTAGAGGAAGGAAAGAGAAGAAGGGGGATGGGAAGGAAATCCTGAGCTGGGAAAAGGAAGCAGGCTCAGTTTCTCATGAGTGCAAAGACCTGCCTCAGGAAAGGAAATCCTGCCAATTAGTAAGCGGAGATGAATTCAGGAGCAATGGCCTGCACTTCCCTGTTCTACCAGACAACGTCTCAGCGGAGAGGCCTCCCTCCTTCCCCACACAGCAGTATGATCTCACAGGAGACAGTCAGTGCATTGTACTGGGAAGGGACGAGGGAAATGTTGGGATTAGGGCAGCAGGGCTGTCTTTGGAATCAACTGTGTTGACTGTGGATAATTAGTAATCATGAGGCCCTGGAGGTAAATGCCGAGGAGCAACAGTGCCTGCACAAATTATGCCATGCAGTAGTGGGTTTCAGACAGTGGTATTTTTGACCATCAGTGGCCCAAACTCCCATGGACTGATTTCTGTGAAGTTACAGCTGGAGCTGAGAAGAAGACTTGATTCAAGATGAAATTTTTCTAGGTAATGCATTTACTGCTATCTCTCTTTTTAAATTTCAAACATTTCATTTTGCAAATAATCTTGATTTGTACACGGGCAAAACTCATGGTGTCTTCAGTGGCCCTTTTACTTGTGTATGGAGCAAGAAGTGAGGGCCTCAGAATTTAAACCCTAAGTTTACCTGCAGGCCTCAGTGATTTAGGAGAACTCTGTGTAGCAGCTCCTCAGTCACTATACTCCAGTGGATTCACTGATGCCAGAAAACTTAGCCTACAGGTGAGGAGATATCAAAGGGATGGCTTCCCAATAGTGAGGTACCTGATCAGAGACTAGAGACACGCATGAACAAATACAAATATGTTGACACCAGTGTACCCCAGTAGACAGCCTAAGCCTACGGTCTTCAGGATGTTTAGTCTGGCCACACGCAGTCGCCAGTTTTGGATGTTCTGAAGAGGGATGAGTCTTTCCTTTCTCAGCTGTACAAACAGGCAATGTGACACCTTGGGCTGTGAGGTGATGCTTTCCTCTCATCACGGAGAGGATCACAGCCCTGCAGCAGTTTTTGATGCGACTAGCAGAGCTGTTAATGTTATTCCCAATTTTTAGCAATACCCTAACTTGTGGTAATTCAAAGCACTTTATAAAGAAGTCTCGTTAGATTAATTCTTGTGTTAGACATGGGGAAACTGAGGCACAAGGGCTCAAGAGTGGCCTGAGATTGATTGGTGAGTCAGTGGTACAAGCAGGATACACACCTGGTTCTTCTGCTACTCTATCTCAGGACTGGTCCTCAAACCTGTTGCTCCCTATCTCCAAGCCCTTTCATAATTCCTTCCCATCTCTTAGTTATTTCCCTGAGGTGCCAAATGCAACAGGCTTAATGAAAAGCTGTTTATTTGGGCTGGGACAGCATGGATGGAGGATAAAGATGAAGGGAGTGAGCTTAAATGGAGTTGATCCGGATAACAAGGCAGGCATGTGGCACAAAAATGACAGAAAGGAATAGGCTCATTCACCCTTCTCACCCAGCCCTTCACAGCAGAGGCAGAGACAAAAGAAAGATTGCTATCAATAAATGACTTGGGATGGGGCAGTCCCAACTAGTAGAAGAGGGACCATCTCACAGAGAGGGATTGAGCCTAGCACTTCACTTTTATTGGGCAGCCAATCTAACTGGGATCAGAAACCAACATTTGAGTCTCACCCCCCTGAGGCCCTCCTTACTACTGCATAATACACCTAAGGATAGGTCATCACCAGTGGGTTTCAAACCTGGGGCCTCCGCAACTTTAAGGCATGAACTGCTACTGTCTGCAGGATAAACCCTGGACTCTGTAGCAGATTCTTCAACCTATATATATGTGCATACCAGGTAGCACTAGAGAGAGATGAAGTACCACCCAGTGGGGGTGTGGTTTATACTTGCCATCATCATGGTCATGAAATGCCTCCCTAGCATTTCAGTGCTGCTCCCTAAGATGGAGCATTCTGTGAGGAGGGCCTGGGCTTTATGGGTAATGTACCACAAAAACAAGTCAGGTTGGTAGGTTTATTTTTATCAAGCCCCCATCCGAGCTAACCTGTTGAAGCCCCTTGACAAGGAAAGGAAGATGGGATAGTGGGAGAGACACTGATAGGGAGAGGCAGAAAATCCTCCCAATACTGTCCATGTCCCCCAGTCAAGGAGAGTCTTGACTAAGGGTACCAGAAATGGCAAAGAATGGGTAACATTTCAGTGAGAACAGATGCATAGAGACTTCTCTTGTTTTGACTCCCTTTCCCGACTGCTAGGTACCTTCAGATGAATAAACAGTATTTTGTTTGAAGAGGCTCTTTTGAGTTGCTTTTAATCAGCTGCTGATCAAAATCTTCCAGAAAAAAGATCTTGCAGGTGCCAAACACTTCGGGCCCTGTCCATTTATCACAGCTGGCAATCAGGGCAAGCGCTCCAAGAGGCAGCCTGAGAGTGGTGGGACTACATGGTTCCAGCCAGAGAGATGGAATGCTAGCAGTCTATTCCCAGAGGGATGCTCTTGGAGAAAACCAGGAAAGGGATCCAGAGCACACTGGAACTGTGACAGCAGTAAAAGCAGGTGCCTGCAAAATTTTAACCAATGTAAAACTAGTGACACTGTGTGAAAAAAATCCCACCATGAACAAGGAGATACATGAGGCACTGGCCATTGTGTGTTGTGGGCCCTTCTGTGCCTGCTCTGTAGAGTCTGTTATAGACCTGGTCACTCTAGTCCACACTCGAGAGAAGTGGTCTGTAAATTCTCCAGTGGCAGTCTGGAATGACCCAGCTCAGGTCCAAAGTGGGCCGGTGCTAGGACCCAGCTGCCATCACCAGCACCATCATTTCTCCCCAGCACCCTGCCACAGCATGGCATGGGCAAAGCTCCCTGTTGCCTGGCTATGGCCCAGATAAAGCACCCCACTGCCGAACATTGCTGAAGTCCCCCAAGCCAATGGCTTTGTGGGCCAGATCCAGTCTGCAGGCCATAGCTTGACAAACCCTGCTCTATAGAGATTTTCATGTTCTCATCGGGGGAGGGGGAGAGGGGGGCTCTGTAGTTCGCTTCCTTATATAAGTGGTAGGCATCACACAAACCGGGATACTAATGCATGAAACAACACCCAGCTGGGCTGGCTGTAGGGTAGTACTTTGCTCATCAGAGCAGTCTCCTACTTGCCATCCATAGATGTGTACAATTTTGTGGTCAAGTGTTTTAACCCAATTGTAGCAGGACAGGCTCCAGGAGTGGCTGCGATGCCATCTAGTGGCTGCATAAATCCTGCCCTACTCACCTACTCCAGCTTCTCAGGGTGTCACTCTGCTGCCTTACCTGCTATGATGGAAAAATAAAAAGGAGAGGCTGTTCTCAGAGGCTGATGGGCTCTGGGTGCTCTTTCTAGACTTCTGTTCCTACTCCTCCTCAGACTCATCCCAGCCGGCTTGATCCAGGGCTCCAACCCCACCACGCAGTCTCTTGGCCTGGGGCTCTGACCCCTGCTGACCTCAGTTACTCTCTGGGGCTCTGACCCCTGTAAACATCAGTCCTCCCTCTGGGGCTCCCTCTGGACACTGGCTCTCTTTGTAGGGCTCAGACTCTAGCCCAAATTGCTTTAAGGGCTAAAAATGTGGCCTCTGTCCTCCCCGATAGCCATGCCTATGCCTCGCAAGTGGTACTCTCTCAACATCCTTGCCATTTGTAGGGACCTCAACCCTCTTGGCTTTTGCCCAGTTATCCTGGCTGCAGGTCTCCAGACCTGGCCTTTTTGTTCTGGCCCAGCCTTTCTCAGCCTTAGCCCTCCATGTGTTTCATGCGTCTCATCCTCCGGGCCCTTGTACCTGCCTCACATTTTGTCCCAGCCCCCTTTGGCATCCCTGACCTAGGTGAGGTTGCTCTCCACCTGTCCCAACACCCCCATCCTTCAGGCACCACTATCAGCCACACACAGTCATCTATGCCAACTGGTGATTGCACATATCCATCCTGGGTTTCCCAGAGTCCCAGCAAGCTTTCACTCTGCAGCTGCTGGATCTTGCCACTTCCCTGGGTGCTTATGTTATCTGGGTTCCTCTCTCTTGCAGCCCAGGCCAGCAGGAATTCTAGCCACATTGGAAGTCAAGACAAAACTGAGCTCTCTGACTGAGGGGCCAGGCTTTTAGGAGGCTGGGTCACAAATCCCCACCCTTGGCCAGAGGTTTCTAATTAGCCAAGTACTCAGCCTGCACTCAAGACACTGTGGCTTAAATGACTGAGCAGGCAGCCCCTGCCCTCTCCCCTGCTGCACTTTAACCCCTTGTAGTTTTCCCTGACTGCATGGTACACTGCAGCTGGCCCTTGCCCAGCTACCTACCCACTTGCAACTCTTTGCTAGCTTCTTTCCCCTCAAGCATTAGGTGTTAGGGGTCCCTGCTACATCAACTCAGTTCAGCTCTGACTCCACCTTAGCTCTCATAAAAGACCCTTTAGACACACATATCAGACTAGAGTGTCTGATATGTGTGTCTAAACACATACCTTCTAGTTTGAAGGTATGCCCTGCTGTTCTGTAAGGCTGGAAAGAGAATCACTTGGCTCTGTCTCAAGGAGCTACAAATCTCCTGGCTTATGGAGGTTCTCCTTTTGTTCAAGAATCTGGCACCTGTACTTTTTGGAGAAGAGAAAGCCAGCTGTAACCCCATCCTGGCCATAAAACTCTAAAAGACCATTGTGTGAAGCACAGAGACTGTCATAAAAGTCCTAGACTTGTGAAGATATTAAGTTCATTGCTGATACGTTCATAGCAGCTGCTTGCTAGTGATTATTTTTCTGTTCTGCATATATATGAACTTTTCTATATTCCTTTAATCTTTAATTAACTACTTACACTGGACAAACCTCCCCTTTGGATCTGGGTTTCTTTTTCCTGTAGCCATGGCAACACTTTTTCCCCCCCAGGCAGGCTTTACTAGAACTAGTGACAGAATTCAAGTTTCTCTTGTTTGCTCAGGTCTGGAAATTTTCCTGTAATTCTGAAGCTAACAAGATGTGAAAAAATCCACTAACAAATGGACTTGATGTTAATTGTTTCTGGGTGAAAAATATTTCTCACACATAGTTTGCTTCCGATCCCAACTTTTATACATAAACTTTGTTTTCCTTGACTGCAAATACATTCCAATAGGGATTTCACAGACTTAGAGCACTTAATCTTTCCTTTCATTCACAGCTACATAGATTTATGATTTAGAGGGGCTACCTCTAATTTACACACATAATCACAGAATCGCAGAAAATTAAGGTTGGAAGGGACATCAATATCAGGAGGCCATCTAGTCCAACCCCCTGCTCAAAGCAGGACTGTCCCCAACTAGATCATCCCAACCAAGGCTCTGTCTAGCCAGGTCTTAAAAACCTCCAAGGATGGAGATTCCACGACTTTTCTGGTAACCTGTTCCAGTGCTTTTCTACCCTTCTCATGAGAAAGTTCTTCCTAATATCTAACTTAAACTTCTCTTGCTGTAACTCAAGACCAATGCTCCTTGTTCTGTCATCTGCCACCACAGAGAACAGTCCAACTCCATCTTCGTTGGAACTACCCTTCAGGTAATTGAAGACTGCTATCAAATCCCCTCTCAGTTTTGTCTTCTCTAGCAGGGGTGGCACAAGTCTCTTCCTGATGGGGGGAGCTGGACGGGGGCTGAGCTGAGCTTGGCCCAGAGCACCATGCTTCTGCAGGCAGGAGGAGGACGGGCTCAGCTGCACGGGGCGGGTGAGCAGAGGCAGCAGCATTGGGAGGGGTGGCTACGGCAGAGCTAAGGTAAATTTTGGGGTGGCTATAGCCCCCCCAAACTCCACCCCCAGCATTGCCCCTGTTCTTTAAGCCAGCACTTCACAATCTGTAGGTCGCAATTCAAAAGTGGGTTGCAAGAATATATGAAAGGGTCTCGTAGTTTCATAGTTGGTAGGGTCGGAAGGGACCTTAGCAGATCATGAACTCCAACCCCCTGCCATTGGCAGGAAAGAATGCTAGGGTCAAATGACCCTGGCAAGGTGATTAGCTAGCCTCCTTTTGAAGATCCCCAGGGTAGGAGCAAGTACCACTTCCCTTGGAAGTTGGTTCCAGATCCTAGCTGCCCTGACTGTGAAGTAGTGCTTCCTGATGTCCAGCCTGAACCTACCCTCCATCAATTTATGGCCGTTATTCCTAGTTTGTCTCAAACAAACTAAAAATGAATCAACAAATTTAAAAAATGGATTCTCCTTTAAAGGAGAAAAACAAGGGAAACGGTGGCTTTTCCTTTGCAAGCTGTCAGAGTTCCAGCCTGTAAGCAAGTGCTTGAGGCTGCTTGGGGCCCCCCACACCCCACACATACCCCACCTTGGCCCACACAGCTACCCCCTGCCCCAGACACTGGGGTGCTTGGAGCTGGGGCCTGGGGGTGGGGGTAAGCTAGTTAGGATTGAGGGGCACTGGGTTGGAACTGGCCGTCGATGTTTGCAAATGGGTCCTGGTACAAAAAAGGTTGAGAATTGCTGCTCTAGACTAAATGGGCATTTATACACATACTTTTTGGTCCAGCAGTGCATCGGAGATCTGCCACTTCAAAGCAGACTCAGTTAATTGAGTCTGCTCCACACATGAGCTGATGTGCACTGTGCTGCATTGCATGCAGTTGTATAAGTGGCAAAATGCACGTCAGCACACAGAAAATGGTGGCAGTTCATTTTTTAACTAAAGCACTTTCTACGTGTTTTCATTCAAAAGTGCACCGCTGCCATTTTCTCAGTGCTGATGTGCATTTTGCCACTTATACAACTGCAAGTATCGCAGTCCCAGGTGCTTGCATGTGTAAAAATGCCCATTAAGCCCAGTTCTCTCAGCCTCTCCTCATAAGTCACTTGCCTCAGCCTGCTAACAATTTTCATTGCCCTCCACTGGACTCTCTCCAGTTTGTCTACATCAGGGGTGTCCAACCTTTTTGAATGTGGGGCCAGATCATGAACTTTTTATCACCCAGTGGGCTGGCAGGAGCAGGCGCTCACACGGCCTGTCCAGTCCGGCCACGGCCTGGGGGTGCAGGGGTCAAGGGGTGCCACCTGACCTCACCATGTCCTCCCTGCCACCTGGGCAGCCTCGAGGATGCTCCCACACCTGCGCACCTGGGCTTAGCAGCCAGGGAGACATGTGGGGGCTCTACAGGGTGGTGTGGGATGTGCAAGGACAACCCCCTGCTCCCTCTCCCCCAGGGCAGCCTGAGCCCAAGCCCAAGTGGCAGGGGTCCCTCCCTCCCCGGGGCCCACCACTCATCACCCCCAGCGCGATGTCTGTGGGCTTGGGGGGATGTGGGGAGGCAGGAGCGGCGCCGGCTTCCCGCCCCGACAGCCACAGCAGCAGTGGCAGCAGCATCTCCTGCAGACCCAGCCGCAGCATCCCTCCAAGCCAGCATCCACACCCCCTGCGCCCGCCCACCTGTTGCACCACGACCTGCTCCAGCCCATGCGGCTGGCGGGAACCGGTGCAGGGCGGGGCCAGCATGCAAATGAGGAAGGGAGGGGCAGGGCTAGGAACAGAAACCCTGCAGTGTGGGAGAGGGGAGGAGCTGGCATGCAAATGAGCAAGGGAGGGGTGGGGCGAGGAAGGGACACCGTGAAATGAAGGGGGAGGGGAGGAGCCACACCGCATCAGCAATGTCAAGCAGATGCAGTGCGTGTGGGAACCTTGTCCCTTCCCTAGCCCTTCAGGAGCCATTAGGAAGCTGCTGTCCCAGAACCGGGACAGAGCTGTGATCTGTAGCCTGCACGCTCTGGGCAGGGGCACACAAACAGGGGATCATGGCTCTGCCTCTGCTCCAGACCAGGCTGTCACTGCTGCAAGGAGCTGGAGCAGAGCCATGATCCCCTACCTGTGAGCCCCTGCCCAGAACGCGCAGGCTACAAATCACGGTTCTGCCCTGGCTCTAGATCAAGCTGCCACCATTGCAAGATCCCAACAGCTCTGGAGCAGCCCCCTGCCCTGCTCTGCCATGCATGCAGCCAGCAGGGCTGCGGCTGGTCTCCATGGCAACCCCAGCCTTGAGCTTTCCCATGCAGCTGGGGTTGCAGTGTCCATAAAGGGGCTGCTGAGAAATGGAGTCTGGCTGCTGGCCAGATCGGCTGTTTTTCCCACCCCTGGCTTAGTGGCACTTTGCTTCGAATGCAAAGGATTACCTCACTGGGTTGGCTCTGAGGCCCAAAGTCTTACATTTATATCAATATTGTGCATGCACCATCAGGTTAGTATGAGCTTTTCTAGGAGCTGCTTCAGGAAGCAATGAGTTCTGTGCAGAACAGCATATGAAAGACTAGCAACCACTCTGTCCAAACAAGTCTGTTCTGGATCTCTGTATTCAGGGGACTGCTCTGTACCTCAATGGCCTCCATTCCCACTTCCCTTCTGGTGGCTGGGCTGACATGTCACGTGGCTCACAGTTCTACTGATGCAATTTCTCACCAGTCATTGCGAGACTTGTCTGTGGCCTCTCTCCCCAGATGGCATGCTCTGCTTAGTAGAGACATATGCTAATTTAGCTTTTTAAGAAGGGGAATAAATGTTTACGAGGAGAAAGTAGCCCCCACAGTAGGGAAGGACACAGGCCACTATTTGGGTTATTTACATCTTCCTGTCAACAAAAGAAGCTGTTGTGACTGTTTGAGATGGATATTGCTGATGGGCTCAAGCTGTCCCCTGGGAGTCCTTGGGGGCAGGAAAGGTGTGACCTGCATCAGCTTTGCACCATCCCTGCTCTGGAGCTACTCTCTGGAGGCTGGTTAACCTGCCTTGGAGACCATCATAGAGCAGCCACAGCAGAGACGAGGATTGAGCTATGGGGTTGCCTGCTGTCCAGCCCATCACCCCTTTGGAAGCTCAGCAGCTCCTTCATGATCCCAGTACCACCTCTTGAAGTGTTCTGTTCCCAGCACTGGGATCCCCACCCTCTCTTCTCTTTGCCCATTGAATCTTTCCCTAAATCTCACAGTCAACATTCTCCAAAACCTCACAGGAACATTTTGACTGAAGTCTCTGAGGCCATCTGGGAACATGCAGCAAAGTGGGCCAAATCTACTGGTGGCTTGAAAGAGTACATCTTCCATTGAGTCCACTTCTGTAGCACCTACTTACCCCATGACAGGGCTTGGTCCTATACAGGCAATGTCCACATTGTGCACAGAGTCAACTCTAAATGAGCTAGCAGGATACTGGAAGCAGACTAGTTACAGCAGCATGGAGCTGGGAGGGTAATTAGCCAGTATAGAACTGCATGCTACCATGATAATCAGTCCATAGATACCTTTTTGTTACCTTTAACTTCAGAAGAGACTCAAGTCACAGCTTAGCACAGGGCTTTTTCTTTGAGGTGCTAACGTGTGAGGAAGGAGGACAGGAGAGGCCATACCTTGCTGGATCCTGAATTTCTCTACATAGTTATGTGGGAAGGGGTGGGGAGGCTGCCCAGGGATGGAAGGCATCTCCTGACAGAGCCACCTGATCAGAACGGAAAGCAGTTCATGCAGGGAGGGGTTAGGACAGGCTCTTCACTCTGCATCCTGTTCCCTGTATCTGACAGAGGGAGGTGGCTGGTACTGACCTGCCTCAGAGGAACCTCTGAGGAACCAGAGTCTGTGCACCCGCAAATCAACACCGGGCCTGTGTTTAGTGAGCTAAATGGCAAACCAAGCCTGTCACTGAAGGACTCGCATGCTTCACCAGCACTCAGACCACAGGCAACTCTGCAGCTTCTCTCTGCCCAGCAGGCTTCCCTTCCAACTCCAGTTCACATTCCAGCTTCTCCTGCTCCTTCCCTGCATTGCAAACCTGTCCCTCTCCTGCTCTCTGCTCCCATCAACCTAAGCCTGTTTCCTAGACATCTGTTCATGTCCTATTTTTAGGAGTCAAGACAGCAGGCAAAATAACCGGCCTTCAGCGGCCCTGTTGCCTGGGTGAGACTGGCTGCTAGCAGCCTGATAACCCCCAGCTGGCCCTATTAAGTTTTGGGGTGTGACTGCTCCAGTATAAATAGCAGCCCTTGGGTTGCTCAGCAGTGTACTTAATACAACAGTTTTCTGCTGGTGAGTCATAGTTTCATAGTAGCTAGGGTCAGGAGGGACCTGATCAGATCATCTAGCCTGACCCCCTGCCACAGGCAGGAATGAATGCTGGGTTCACAAGACCCCAGACAGGTGATCATCTAACCTCTTTTTGAATTTGCCCAAGGTAGGGGCAAGGACCACTTCCCTACAAAGTTGGTTCCAGATTCTGGCCACCCTAACTGTAAAATATTGCCTCCTGATCTCTAACCTAAACCTATTCTCCATCAGCTTATTTCTATTGTTCCTCGTCAACTCAGGTGGTGCTGGGGAGAAAAGGGCTCTGCCTATTTGCTGTTGATCTCCCCTGATGAGTTTGTAGGCAGCACCAGGTCCCCCCTCAGCCTCCTCTTGCAGAGGTTGAATAGGTTCAGGTCCCTCAGTCTCTCCTCATAGGGCCTGTCCTGCTGCTCTCTCACCAAATGGGTGGCCCTCCTCTGAACTCTCTCCAGGCTGGCCACTTTCTTTTTAAAGTGCGGCACCCACTACTGGACGCAGTACTCGAATTGCAGCCTGACCAAAGTTGCATAGAGGGGGAGTATCACCTCTCTGGACTGGCTTGAGATGCATCTTTGGATGCATGACAAGGTATGGCTGGCCTTGCTGGCAACGGTCTGGCATTGGCGGCTCATGTTCATCTTGGAGTCAATAATGACTCCAAGATCCCTTTCTGCCTCTGTGCTTTCAAGAGGGGAACTCCCCAGCCTGTATGTATGCTTGGATTCCTTCTCCCAAGGTGCATCACCCTGCATTTGTCTACATTGAACCCCATCCTATTCTCATCTGCCCACTTTTGTAGTCTGTCTAAATCTAGTTGCAGCCTCTCTCTCCTTCAAGTGTGTCCACCTCGCCCCACATCTTAGTGTTATCAGCAAACTTGGACAACGTGCTTTGAACCCCCATGTCCAAGTCATTGATGAAGATGTTAAACAGTGTGGGCCCGAAGACCGAGCCCTGGGGGACCCCACTGCTCACATCTTGCCAGGTTGAGTACGACCCGTCCACCACTACTCTTTGGGTGTGCCCCATCAGCCAATTTTTTAACCATCCAACTGTGTAGGCATCAATACCACAGTCGCTTAATTTATTGATGAGGATGGGGTGAGAGACAGTGTCAAAGGCCTTCTTAGTCTAGGAAGACTACGTCCACGGCAACACCATCATCCAAGGATTTAGTTACTTGGTCATAAAAGGCAATCAAGTTGGTCAGGTAGGACCTGCCTTTGATGAACCCATGCTGGTTGCCCCTGAGCATCATCTCTCCTGCAGGCCCCCCACAGATGTGCTCCTTGATGATTATCTCCAAGATCTTCCTGAGCACCGAGGTAAGGCTTATGGACCTATAGTTATTTGGGTCCTCCTTCCTCCCTTTCTTAAAAATTGGGACCACATTAGCTAATTTCCAATCCTTCAGCACCTGGCCAGATGACCACGAATGCTTATACAGCCAGGCCAAGGACTCCGCGATGACCCCTGCCAGCTCCCTCAACACCCTTGGGTGGAGGGCATCTGGACCTGCAGATTTAAAAATGTCCAGCCCTTCCAGAAGATCCCTAACTACATCTGCATTGACCGAAAGCCTGACAGAGCTATCCCCAAGATTGTCCCTACCTCTGGTAGGTGGGATGTCCCGGTCCCTGTTCAAGAAAACAGTCCTGGGCTGCTTCTTCCTGATTCTCTGTACCAATCACTAGGGCTGTACAAAACAGCATGATTCTGTTTCAACTTCTGTTTTGACATTTCAACAGGACAGTCTGGTTTTGAGTTTTGTTTCATTTTGAAACCGCTGTTCTGTTTCATTTTGTTGAAACTGTTTTGCTGTTTGGACACTGTTTCGACGTTTCGCCTATAAGCTATAATGGGGAAGCACAACACTGCCTATAATTTTGTCATTTCTTGCCTGATTTGATTGAAACTTGCAGGGATGGTAGCCCCTTCTGAGGCCATGAAGCCTGCAGAGGTTTCTGGGAAACTGCACCTCAAAGTCTTGAAAGCAAAACTCATCTCACGTGTGTGTTTTAAGGCACAGTAGGGTGAACACTGCAGGCATGGTAGCCCCTGCTTAGGCCATGGAGCCTGCCAGGTTTCAAGGAGATAGATGCAGAGGTTTCTGGGATACTGCACCTCAGGATGCTGACAAGCAAAACTCCTTACATGGGTGACACTGTGTATGTGTTAAGGCACAGCTGCATGAAAACTGCAGACATGCTAACCCCTGCTGAGGCCACAAACCCTGCCAAGTTTCAAGAAGATAGGTGCAGGGTGTTCTGGGAAGCTGCACCCTGGGCTGCAGCCTTCTAGGTACAAGGTGCAGAAACTCATGGACTCAGTATTGACAGCAGAATTCTGACACACTGTGACCTGCTGGACATCTGACTCCACAGGTACCTCTCCACTTTTACCTGCGCTGCTACATCCCCCTTCCCCCTGCCCTGCCCCAGTCAGTCCCTCACCCCCTGACACCTCCATTTCCATTTTCACTGACTGTCTTTCTTCCCTCCATTGCATGCCAGCCTCTGGCTTCTTCTTTACTATTCCTTCCATTCAGGAACAGCACACACACACACCAACTGCAGGTGCTTCCTCAGCCTGACAAAGGGTTTTTCACCCAAAAGCTGGCATCCCAAGCAACTAAGCTGAGCTCACCTGGAGCCCCACAACTCCACTGCAAGCAGCAAGCCTCAGGCCTGTCAAAGACGTGCTGGGTCTGGGCTTTCCCCGGCCAAGACTGTGTGTATGTGTGTAGTAGCTGGAGGTTATGGCGCCTCCTACATGGCTTTCACCAGGGGGATCCT
This sequence comes from Alligator mississippiensis, assembly GCF_030867095.1. Classification (NCBI taxonomy): domain Eukaryota; kingdom Metazoa; phylum Chordata; order Crocodylia; family Alligatoridae; genus Alligator; species Alligator mississippiensis. The sequence goes on along the minus strand of NC_081833.1, from coordinate 39,381,435 downwards.
TGGTCCTGGCATTTTCTGGGGCTGCCGCACCACCAGCAGTCCCACCAGGCCTCCCTGTCCCTGGCAGAGTGCAGTCTTGGGATGCCCAGGACCTGGGGCCTCCTCCTTCCCTGTAGTCCCAGCTCCTACCTCCAAGTTCATCCTGGCATGGAAGCTCAGCAGGGACATGTTCTTCCCCTGCTGGCTGGTGATTGAGTTCCCCCTCCAGCTCTGAGAGCGGGGCATTAAATGGAAATAGGTGTGGATGGAGTGAGGAGGATGGCATTCACTCCATCTGCACCTGGAGCTTGAGGAACCCCAACAGCAGGAGGTTCATCTTGAAGAACACCAGCTACTCCACCAAACCAGGATCCAAGCAGGTGTGGTGGGGTGTCACAACATCCACAGCAATGCTGAACACCCTGTCACTCAGAACACTGGTCGTTGGACAGGACAGGTGTTCACAAGCAACCATGGGCAGATCTGGCCACACCGGCTGCGGCTTGCCCAGTAGGCCAAGGGGTCGCACAGCAGCGGCTTCACATCCTCGGCAAGATGGCAGCCACCAAGGCCTGAGTGCTACCAGCTTGATGGTGGGGTCTGGTGCCTCTGGACCCCACCATGGAAGCCATGCCCTTAGCCCACATTGGCAGTACCTGTGTTGTAGGAGGAGACTGGCTGGTGGATGGCTTACTAGCATGGGACAGTGGATCCCCCTCTTCCACATCCCCCTGCCCCTGACGTTAAGCCTCCCTGACTCTCTTCACCAGAACCGCCGTCCACTGTTTTAGGCTTTGTGTGCTGCATATGCTGCCCTTCACCCTCAGGTCACACGTGGTGGCCAGCACATGGACCGAACTGGGCTACAAGGGATCAAGCTGTTTCCTGATGCCCTCCTTCAGCTGCCTCACCAGTGCTTGGACATCTGGTGACAGTGGATTGCCCCAGCCAGGAACATTGATCCCCTGGAAGCTCTCCATTTGTCTCTGACATTCCCTCACTAGGGGGATCACCTGGCTAAGGAGGGCATCAACAGCGTTGAGGCTCTCGGTGGCCTTGAGGAAGGACTTGAAGACCACCAAGATCTGGTAGATGGTATCCCACTCAGCTCTGTTAAGGGAACCGCTGATCCCAATCTCCCCGAGCAAGGCCATCTAATGGATGGCCTTCTCTTGCTCCACCAGACTCTCGAGCACCACATATGTGGAATTCCACTGAGTCTCCGCATCCTGCATGATTTTGTGCTGCGGGATGTTCAGTTCTGCTTGTTTGTCCCACAGCGTCTTGCCCCTCTTGATGCTCTGGTGGAAGTAGTCTGCCACCTTCCTGCATTTGAAAATGAGCTTGCTGATGGTGCTGGTGCCATCACCAGCAGCCCTGTCCCCCTCCAAGATGTCCCTGACAATGAGTTGGAACTTGTGTGCCACATAGCAGATGCCAACAAAGTTGGCATCAAGGACCACCTTGACCAGATTGGCTCCATTGTCGGTGACCATGAACCCGCGGGTAAGCTTGCCCTGCCCAACGAGCCACCCCTGCACCAAGTGATTCATGGCCCCCATGATCTCTCTTGTCGTGTGGGACTCATCCATCACCTCAGCTTGAAGGAGAGCCCACCGACTGCCTGACTGTTTGCACCAGTGCCTTGTGAGGGAGAGGTAAGCATGATCTCCACCCCAGCTGCTCTAGATGTCCAAGGTGAAGTGTAAGGCCACCAGCAGCCCTGCCTTGCGCAGCTCCTCCTTCAAGTACTCCCTGCATGCCTCATACAGGGAAGGCACCACCATCCTGCCGAAGGTGCATGTGGGCACTTGGCATGATGAGGACAGGAACGCAATGAACCACCTGAACCCTGGTCACTCAACTAAGAAAAGAGCTGGCCATCCACAGCAAGCATCTCCCCAGTGCTCTGGATAATCTTGCTTGCCCTTGCAACGCGCCCCACTTTCTGTCCACCTTTCCCCCAGTGTTCCAGGATGGCCTGCCTCTGCTTTGGGGGGATGGGGTCTTTGGAGTGAGAGGGGGACTTTCCTTTGAGAATGCTCCCACTGGTGCCAGGCTGAGGAGGAGCAAGGGCAAGGGGGTGGTGCCTGCGGAGATGCATCAGCATCCCCGTGGTGCTCATGTGGTTTGTTCCCTTGCCCTGGCTGTTTTTAGCTCAGCAGTGCAGGAAGATAGCATACGTGGGATCATCTGCCAGCTGAAAATGATCCCAGACCACACTACCCGCTTACTTCCAGGGTGCAGGTGCCTGTGTGGACGCTGCAATTTCCCCCTCAGTGGGCAGAAGCATGGCAACAGGAGGAGCGGATTCAGCTGAGCCACTTGCCTCCACAACCTCTACATCAGCCTCCAGAAGTGCCTTCTGGGGAAGGAGATCTAGCTCTAGGGGAAACTTGAGGGGTGTGGAGCACAAACTCACCTAATTCCCCCACCTTCCCCAGAATTTCCCTTGCTAGGGCACTGGGATCCAGATCCAGCTCCAGCTCTTCCTCTGGCACTGGAAGGCTCAGCATGGGAAGTGAAATGGGGGTGGAGGAGACTGTTGTGTTGGTGCTGCTGCTGGTGGTTGTTGTCATGGTGGTGGTGGGGGGGGTTATGGCTGGTGCTCTCGAGGGAATGCAGTCTCAGGCACAGGCAGTGGCACTGGCACTACTCCCCTCTCCTTGCTGCTTGTGGAAACCTCAACCCTGCTAGTTGTAGGAAAGAGGCTGAGTCTCAGTTTGGGGGAGGGGTAGGGGGATCTTACACCTCTCCTTCTACCCCCTCTTCCGCCCCTCCCTGAAGGCTTGCCAGCTGCCTTTCCACCATGCTTCATGGTGTGTTTCATAGTGTCTTGCTATTATAAAAATATATAAATGTATTTGCGTTCCTATATAAATTCTGTAAGGTGTGTAGTCTATGCTGCAAGGTATAAATGTATAGAAATAAAATATAAATGTATCTCCCTTCCTATATAAATTAAATTCTATTGTATAATAGCCAATATAGTTATAAAATTGAAAAGAATAAATCAATGAATATAATAATAAAATAAAAGGGTCTAGAAGAAAGAAAAAGGTATTCTGGAATCCCTCTTGCTAGGCTAGGCTAGCAACTAGGACATCATTCAAATCAAGGCTAGTAATAGCCTTTGTTGTCTAATGCTCCTGAGCTGCTGGAAGATAGCTCAGTAACAGTCAGACCCCAAGGCAGAAAGCAGGGCAGTTCAAACAATGCTGCCATTTATGCTGCTTTCCCATCCCTCCCCCAGAGTAGTGGGATTGGAAGGGACTTCAGGGAAGGATCACAGTCCCTGGCCAGCTACACAGTCAATATGAGAACAGTCCTTCCCCCCGCTTCCCCCTCCCTCTCCTTACTTTCTGTTTCCCTGCAGGCAAGCCCAGCTTCAGCTTCGAAACTCAAAAAGTTTTGAAACTTTTGAAAAGTTTCGACTGCCCTCATTTCGTTTTGAGGCTGTTTTGAAGCCCTTTGTTTCATTTCGATTTTGCTGTTTTGAGCTCAAAACGAATCGAAACAGTGTCGAAAGAAATGGCCGGCAAAATTTCACACAGCCCTACCGATCACATCTCCAGGCCGTTTCACTGGGCAGCGTCCACTGGCTCCTTGGACTCATTCAAAGGCCAGTGGGCACTATCCAGAGTGCTCTGCTCAGTGTCCCGCCTTGGTGAACTGGGGGTCATAAATCTATGACCCTCACTTTCATCCCTGTTTTGTTATCTTTTGTCCCAAGTAATCAGTGATATGTGGTGGTCCCATCACTATGGGTGGCTTATATTTTAATTTGGTGAGCCTAGGCCCACGATTCCCCATAGGCATATCAAAATGCTTGATTCTCTATATCTAGCTGCCTGCCTGGATCCCTGGTTCCCAGGTCTCTTCCTAATTTCTAGTGACTGGTTTCTTGTCTAGCTCCTGTTGTCTAGTCTTTGGCTTCTAATTCCTAGTTTTCTTGATATTAGTTTTGTTCATAGTTCTCATTCTAGTCTATGAAGCCTAATCCTGGTTCCTGATTCCTGACCTTGCCTATTCTTGACTCCTACACTTTTGCTCCCTCCCTCTGAACTCTGACTGCCCACATCTTGGTCATGGCCCTGACACCTGCTTACCTTATTTTTCATGGTTTCTTCCACTCTTAGACCCCTCTCCTGGTCTGACCTCATCTTCTTCCAGCAGGATCCTACCCCTCTAGAAGGGCTAAGTACACCTGAATCCAAACCTTCAGAATAAACCAAGTGCCCTCAACGCTGGGGTCATGGCACTGCAGGACCTGTGTCTTTGCCTCTTCTCATGTCTATTTACTTAGTATCCTGTTTTCCAGCTTTTCCACTACCCTATCTTCCTCCACACAGAATCCAACTGCGGTGGCAGAATCAGTCCCTCCAGGACAGGGTTTGGGCTGACTGAGAGTTCATCCATACAAGGATACCTCTGGGTGAAGTAGGAAGTTGAGGAATGGACAGCACAGCTCCAGGGGACTGTGTACAGGTATCAGGTGGGTTCCCCATCCTACCTGGCCCAGCCCCCCAGGGAGAGAGAGAGGTAGGGGGAGGGTACTCACCAGTCCCTCTCCAGTGGGGCAGGGTCCCCCAAATCTCAGGGAGGGCCCCCCCAGCCCGAAAGCAGTTTCATTGACGGTGGGCCCACTGCTCATGCGCACAGTTTAAAAGGGCCCGCCAACAACAAAAAAGCCACAGTTAGGCTCCGGGAGTGGCGAGAGATGCGCGGGTGAAAGCCCACTCTCCGCAAGCCCCTCAGAGACCCCCAGCAGCCGCGGAGCCCCCAGCCGACCCCCAGCACAGCCAGAGGTAAACGGGGCCTGTGGTGGAAGGGGGTTAATCCCTAGAGAGTGGGAGGAGGCGGCTGAGTGGTAGCCGGGCCAGGTCTCACCTGCCCAGGCCACTACTTCACCCAGCCCCCCAGGGAGCCACGCAACTGGAGCTGCATGAACAGGCTACACAAACAGGCGCACATGTCTGCTGGCACATAATTTAGCGTGGAGTTAGCGTGGAGTTCGCGCAGGAGGGCAAGCAGGAGGGCCTGAGGCCCTGCCTCCGAGCCCCCTAGGGTAGGTAGACTCAGGCCCAGCCCACCTACTAGCAGCATGCCACAGATGGGCACTCACTGCACCCCTCGGGTCCCCTCGGGGTCTGCGGCCCCCCCCGGCACCTCAGAGACGGCCACCTAGACGGAACCCATGGTTCCGGGCTCCACGCACATGGAGCCCCTGGCTCTCGGCTGCGGGAGCTGCGGGGGCTCTCCCTTTTTCAGGCTCTGGGGCCTGGGAGCATGGCTACCTCCCTTTGTGGGGTGTGCTCCCTTTTGGGGTCTCTGGCGCGCCAGCTGGAGAAGCTCCAGGCCACAGTCCAGCGACTGCGTGACATCAGGGACTGTGAGCAGGAGATCGACTCCTACTGCCAGGCCCTTCTTCCCCGGGAGCCGGAGGGTAGACAATGGTCTCTCTCCAGGAAAAGGGAGGACTCTGGGACCTCTCATTCTGTCCAGTCAGGGGGATGGACCAAGGTGGCCAAGGGCCCTAAGGCTAGCCGCACCAAGGCCCCTGTCCCACCAGAGCTTAGCAACAGGTACGAACCTCTTGCAGCCCCAGCAGAGCCTGCTAAGTTGCCAGCTTCAGCAGGCAACACAGGCACAACTGCAGCTACCGCCCCTGCTCTCTCCAAGACAAAACGCAAAGTGTTTGTTGTGGGAGACTCCTTCCTGAGGGGACTGAGGGGGTAATCTGCTGCCCCGACCCCTTAGCCCGGGAAGTCTGCTGCTTCCCAGGGACCCGCATCCGAGACATTGCGGAGAAGATCCCTAAGCTCCTCCAGCCCACTGACCACTATCCCATGCTCCTTATTCATGTGGGCACCAATGATACAGCTCTGAGCACTCCCAGCCAGGTCATGAGGCACTATAGGGGTTTGGGAGTGGGGCTAAAGGGTCTGGGGGCACAGGTGGTGATCTCTTCGATCCTCCCAGTCTCGGGCTACAGGCTGTGGCGGGAGAGGAGGATCCAGGTAGGAAACCAAAGACTGCGACGCTGGTGTCATCGGGAAGGCTTTGGCTTCCATGACCACAGCCTGCTCTTTGGCAAGAGAGGAAGCAAGCTGCTGGGAAGAGATGGCCTCCACCTCTCTGCGCTGGGGAGGAGGCTCTTCTCAGCCAGACTGGTTGACCTGCTCCACTGGGCTTTAAACTAAGCCTGCCGGGGGATGGGGGGACTACCGCCGCTGCTGGCCTGCTGAGCAACCCTTGCAAAGCCAGCAGGCCAAGGCACTTAAGGAAGCCCACCCCCGCCTCAGCCCTGATACAGTTTGTGGTCAAGGCAAGAGCCCCCAAGGGGACACTTGCCTGCCTGTACACAAATGCCAGGAGCTTGGGGAATAAGCAGGAGGAACTCATCCTCCTGCTTAACACAAATAATTATGACATCATAGGGATAACAGACACCTGGTGGGACTCCACCCGTGACTGGACCACAGGTATAGATGGCTATACCTTGTACAGGAGAGATCGAGTAGGTAAAAGGGGAGGAGGTGTAGCTCTCTATCTAAGAAAAGCTACACATCCCTGAAAGCTGATGTTGGCGACCGGGGTGGACAACTGGAGACCCTCTGGGTTAAAATCCGTGGGGAACACGGCACAGGAGACATAATGGTGGGAGTCTACTACAGACCTCCCACCCAAAGTCAAGAAAGAGCTTGACCAGGAGTTCGCCCGGGACTGGCTGAGGCCGCATGCTCCAGGACCATGGTTGTCATGGGTGACTTCAATTACCCAGACATCTCGTGGGAGGATCACAGCAAAATCCGAGAGGTTGCTAAGCTTCCTATCGTGTGGGGATGACCTCCATGTGACTCAAGAAGTCTACGGATCAACGAGAGGTAAAGTGCTGCTCAACCTGGTACTGGCTACTGGGGATGACCTAATCAGTGACCTAGTAATTGATGGGAAGCTGGGTGACATTGACCACAAGCTGATCACCTTCACCGTCCACCGTAAAGCTGGCAAGTCAGTCAGCAACACGGAAGTCCTTGACTTCAGGAAAGCTGACTTTGACAGCTCAGGAGACTTGAAAGTGAGGCCCTAAGGGACCATGACCCCAGGGAGAAGGGAGTTCAGGAAGAGTGGTTGCTCCTCAAGGAAGCGATCCTCAATGCACAAGCTAATTCTATTCCCTCTCGGAGGAAAGGCAGCAAGAGGGCACAGCAGCCCCCCTGGCTCTCCAGGGATCTAGCAGACCTCCTGAGGCTAAAAAGAAAGGCCTACAAAGGTTGGAGGATGGGATTCACCTCCAAGGAGGAATATTCTGCACTGGTCCAGTCCTGCAGGGAGCAAACCAGGAAAGCCAAGGCTGCAACTGAACTCCAACTAGCTTCAAGCATCAAGGACAATAAAAAGTCCTTTTTTAGATATGTGGGGAGCCGGAGGAAAGGCAAGGGCAACATTGGACCCCTGCTGAACCAGACGGGACAACTGACGCCCAGGAAAAAGCCAACCTATTAAATGGGTACTTTGCATCGGTCTTTCATCAGTCCCATGGGACGCCCATGCCCGCTACAGGACAGGGAAGTCCAGGTGAGGGAGATCCCCTGCTCTCCATCAATGCTGACCTCGTGAAGGAACATCTTGAGAGGCTGGATACCTTCAAATCAGCCAGCCCTGACACTCTACACCCCAGGGTACTCAAGGAGCTGGCGAGCATCGTAGCCCAGCCTCTGGCACGGATCTTTGAAAACTCCTGGCACTCTGGTGTAGTGCCCGAAGACTGGAAGAAGGCCAATGTGGTGCCTATCTTCAAGAAAGGGAGAAAAGCGGATCCAGCTAACTATAGGCCCATCAGCCTGACTTCTATCCCGGGGAAGGTCTTAGAAAAGTTTATTAAAGAGGCCATCCTTAATGGACTGGCCAATGCCAACATCCTAAGGGATAGCCAGCATGGGTTTGTTGTGGGTAGGTCTTGCTTGACCAATCTCATTACCTTCTACGACCAGGTGACCTATCACCTGGATAAGGGAGAAGAGATTGATGTCATATATCTTGACTTCAAAAAAGCCTTAGATCTGGTATCCCGTGATCACCTCTTGGTGAAACTGGCCAATTGTGGCCTTGGGTCCACCACAATCTGCTGGCTGGGGAATTGGCTCCATGGTCGGACCCAGAGGGTGGTAATTGACGGAAGTCAATCATCATGGTGCCCTGTGACCAGTGGGGTCCCCCAAGGCTCTGTCCTTGGACCCATACTGTTTAACATCTTCATTAATGATGTGGACATTGGAGTCAGAAACGGACTGGCCAAGTTCGCCAATGACACCAAACTTTGGGGCAAAGCATCCACACCAGAAGACAGGGGGGTAATCCAGGCTGACCTGGACAGGCTCAGCAAATAGGCAGACGAGAACCTGAAAAATGCAAGGTTCTCCACCTTGGGAGGAAAAACCTGCAGCATCCTTATAGGCTCGGCAGTGCTATGTTGGTTAGCACTATGCAAGAAAGAGACTTGGGGGTCATCATTGACCACAAGATGAACATGAGCCTGCAATGTGATGCTGCGGCTAGTAAAGCGACCAAAACGCTGGCTTGCATCCATAGATGCTTCTCAAGCAAATCCCGGGACATCATTCTCCCCTTATACTTGGCCTTAGTGAGGCCACACCTGGAGTACTGCGTCCAGTTTTGGGCTCCACAATTCAAAAGGATGTGGAGAAGCTTGAGAGAGTCCAGAGAAGAGCCACGTGCATGATGAGAGGTCAGGAAAACAGACCTTACAATAACAGGTTGAGAGCCCTGGGGCTCTTTAGCCTGGAAAAGCGCAGGCTCGGGGGTGATCTGATGGCCACATATAAGTTTATCAGGAGTGACCACCAGTACCTGGGGGAACGTTTGTTCACCAGAGCGCCCCAAGGGATGACGAGGTCGAATGGTTATAAACTACTGCAAGTCCGTTTCAGGCTGGACATAAGGAAAAATTTCTTTACTATCCAAGCCCCCAAGGTCTGGAATAGCCTGCCATTGGAGGTGGTTCAAGCACCTACATTGAACACCTTCAAGAGCAAATTGGATGCTTATCTTGCTGGGATCCTATGACCCCAGCTGACATCCTGCCCTTCGGGCAGGGGCTGGACTTGATGATCTTCTGAGGTCCCTTCCAGCCCTAATGTCTATGAAATCTTTGAAATCACAGCACTTTGCATTTCTCCTTGTTAAATTGCATTCTATTGCTTTCTACCCATTTGTCCAACCTGTCCAGGTCTGCCTGTAGTTGTTCCCTGCCCTCCGGTGTGTCCACTTCTCCCCACAGTTTTGTATCCTCCGCAAACTTGGACAGAGTACACTTCACTCCCTTGTCCAAGTCACTGATGAAGACATTGAAGAGTATCGGTCCAAGGACCGAGCCCTGCAGGACTCCACTGCCCACACCCTTCCAGGTCGATACCGACCCATCCACCACCACTCTCTGGGTACGACCCTCTAGGCAATTTGCCACCCACCGGACTGTGTAATCATCCAAATCTCAGCCTCTTAATTTATTCACCAGTATGGGGTGGGATACTGTATCAAAGGCCTTCCTGAAGTCTAAGTAAATGATATCTACCCCTACTCCTGCGTCCAGGTGTTTTGAAACCTGGTCATAAAAAGGGACTAGATTAGTCAGGCATGATCTACCTGCTACGAACCCGTGCTGGTTTCCCCTCAGCATAATTTTTCCTGCTGGGCTCTCATACATATGAGCCTTAATAATCTTTTCAAAGACTTTACCAAGGATGGCGGTGAGACTGACTGGCCTGTAGTTGCTTGGATCCTCCTTCCTCCCCTTCTTGAAAATAGGGACCACATTGGCCCTTTTCCAGTCCTCTGTGACCTGGCCTGTGTGCCACGAGCGCTCAAATATTCTTGCCAGTGGCTGTGCAACAACATCAGCCAGTGCCTTCAGTACCCTTGGCTGGAGCTTATCCAGGCCTGCTGACTTAAACACATCCAGTCCTTCCAAGTGACTCTGCACCATCTCAGGGTCAACGCTTGGTAGTCTGGCGCCCTGCTGTTGTCTCTCTACAATCCCATTGTGAGACTTGTCTTGCCCCTCGTTTAGGAACACTGAGGCAAAGAACTCATTGAGGAATTCAGCCTTGTCCCCCCTGTCTGTCACCAAGTGCTTTTGCCCATTCAGTAGTGGTCCTATACTGCCCTGGGCCTTCCTTTTACTCCCTATATATCTGAAAAACATTTTTTTGTTATCCTTAACCTGGGATGCCATCCTCAGCTCCATGGTAGCTTTGGCCTTTCTAACTGCCTCCCTACAACTATGAGCTGAGGAGGCATACTCCTCTTTAGTAATTTCTACCCGTTTCCATTGCTTATATGCCCCCCTTTTTGCCCTTAGACTGCTCTGGATTTCTCTGGTTAGCCAAGGAAGCCTCTTGGCCCTTTTCCCCTTTTTCCTCCACATCAGGATCATCTCCCTCTGTGCCCGAAGGATTGCTTCCTTAAGGCACAGCCACCCTTTCTGGGCTCCCATCTCGCCAGATCTCTTACCCTGCAGTGCGTCGTTGACTAAACGCCTGAGCTTGCTGAAGTCAGCCTTCCTAAAGTCTAGCACTTCCACCCTACTAGTTACCTTTCCCACTCTATGCCTTATGGTGAATTCTATTATTTGGTGGTCACTGTCCCTCAGGTGACCACTGATCTGTAGGTCCCCTACCATGTCATCCCCCGTTGCCAATACCAGGTCCAGTAAGGCATTCCCCCAGTAGGACCATGTACCTCCTGCGTCAGGTGGAGGTCCTGTACACAGGATAGGAACCTGCGTGAACAGTGGGAATTTGCTGTCTGTGACTCCCAGCAGATGTCAGGGTAGTTTAGATCCCCCATGACTACCGCTTCCCTAGTCTTTATGGTCTCTGAGAGCTGCCTCAGGATTTCCAAATCTAGTTCTTCGCCTTGGTGTGGGGGTCTGTAGCAGACACCTACCACCAAATCCCTTTCCCCTTGACCTCCATGTATCCTAACCCACAATCCTTCTACTTTCTCCTCCTCCAATTCCATTTTGATAAGGGTCGATGTATAATGCTCCTTGACCTAGAGCGCAACCCCTCCCCTTCTCCTCCCTACTCTATCCTTTCTGTACAGTTTATAGCCCTCAATGTGTACCACCCAGTCATGGGTAGACTCCCACCAGGTTTCTGTTAACCCCACTAAGTCGTAAGTGTTTTCTGTAAGCAGAAGTACTAGTTCATCCTGCTTGTTCCCCATGCTCCTAGCATTAGTGTATAGGCACTTGAGCCCTGTGACTGGCGCCTTTGTTGCCCCCCGGCTCTGATGCCCAAAGGGCCCCTTATTGCTTACCTGCTTATTGTTACCTGTGGTGTACTGCTGGCCACCCCATGGATTGCAGGTTCCCGATGTTCTCCTTCTTCTGCCTCCCCATCCCCAATCTGAGCTAGTTTAAAGCCCGACATAGGAGATCAGCCAACCTGTTGGAAAAAAGACTTTTACCTTTCGCTGAGAGGTGAAGTCCATCACGTCCCAAGAAGTCCCTTGCCAGGAAGTGTGGGTCGTGGTTCAGGAAGCCAAATCCTGCGTGAGAGCACCAATTCCTGAGCTACAGGTTGACCTCTCTGATGCAGGTGCTGTGATGCCTACTGCGACCTCTGACCAGAAGGATGGACGAGAAGACCACCTGCGCCCCCGTCTCCCTAAGCCTGGCCCCCAGAGCCCTATTGTCACCCATGACATGGTCAGGACTACTCCTGGCCATGTCATTGGTTCCCACATGGATGAGGACCATGGGATAGTAGTCCGAGGGCCAGATCAGGTCAGGAATCCTCATTGTGACATCCTGGATCATGGCCCCTGGCAGGCAACACGCCTCACGTGCCATGGGATCTAGGCGGCAGATGTTTCCCTCTGCTCCTCTCAGTAGGGAGTCACCAACTACGATGAAACGTCTCCTCTTCCTCTGGTAGCTTGTCTGGCCCTCAGCTTGCTCAGGGGTGGATTGGGGCTCCTCCCATGCTGTCTCCTCCACTGCACTCTCCTCCAGTGCAGCCAGGGCTTCATATCTATTCCCCAAGTGCACCAGTGGATCCATTTCTGCGGCTAGCAGCCTGGCCCTGGAGGTGACTGTCGTCCATCCTTCCGTATCAGCTTCGGGGCTTCTGCAGTCCGCTCCTCTGCCTGGTGTCTGGCTCTACAGAGACAGGAAGTACCCATCAGTCTCCTCCTTAATTGCCCTGATCCCCCTCAACCTGCTCACCACTGCCTGGAGTGCTGCCACCTGCCCCTCCAGTGCCTCAACTCTGGCACATGTGGGACAGACAGGGGGACTCCTGGCCTCCCCCCTGCCCCTGGGCCTCTGAGGACCTGCCAGGCTACCCCTGCCTGCAGGGGGCCCAGGTGCCACTGCCCCGCCCCAAGGCTCCGGCTGGGTGGAGGCCTCAGAGGCACCCCGGGTGGTGGGCAGCATTGGGGCAGGGTCCCTGGCTGCACTCCGAGTCACCACCCCCATCAAAATCCCCACACATGCTCTCCCCTGGAGAGTCACTGGCCCCCCCTGCTCTCCGCCCTGTGCTAATGCCTGCGCAAATGCCGGCACGTTTCCACAGAGCGCGCCTGTTTGCACGCTCTGTTGGCGTGTGGCTCGGGAGTGTGGCTCCCAGCCGGCTCAGCTAAGAGGCTCCAGGGGGCTTCCCCTCTGGATCCTCTTCAGCTGCTCTGGTCCCTACCCCTCTTACCTTTCTCGCCACTCTGCGGCTGCTGCTGCTGCTGCCTCTGCTGCCTCCACTGCTCGGTAAATCAGTTGGGTACACGTGTGCTACTGTGTATCCCACTGGTTGCTAGTGACTCTCTAGGGTGTTCCCAGGGACTAAGAGGCACAGGGATACTTCAGGCTTTGTTTTATGTAAATAGATCCACTGCACCACAGGGTGAGAGTTCAGAAGCAGGCCCCTGGGGTTCAGCCTACTGGACTTCCTGATTTTGGTGTGTGTGCATATGTTCCTGCCCCATGCTGCCTGCAGCAATACAGCACCGTGTGCAAGAGATCAGTGCTGTTTTGCATCCCCCAGCAGCCTGTACGCAGGAAAAAGCAGGGCTACTGCTGTCTGTGAAAACTGAGACAGCTGGCAGAACCAACAGGGTCAAGTGATGCTCAATGTGTGTGAGGGGCAGTCAAGGCAGCACAATTAGAATGAGTAGACAGCAGCAGGGACCTTTGTGCAGTACTGTAGTCAAAGCAGACAAGCAACAGCAAACCATCTGGGTGACCTGGCAGGAAGCTGCGCTGCTCCCCAGGGCATAAGCGCAGGGCCTAAAATAACAGGCTGGAAGGAGAGATGCAGCAGCATTGTTCAGAATTGGCACTAACTGTTGCAAGCACATGAGGACTCCAGTGCCTTTCTGTTCCCTGGTACGTGACAAGCAGCATGACTTCAGAGCATGCACGGTGCCACTTCCCAGAATCCAAAACATCTCAGCTATAGAATTATTACTGCAGTAGTTGCCACATCTGTGCCATTACATCTGCACAATGTTCCTATGTAACCAATCCCTAGCCATCCAGGCACTGCAGGGCTATTACTGTAGTGCTCTCCAGGAGGTTTCACAGCAGCAAGAGAGAGACAACACAGTTCAAACCACAGACCCTGATCACTTGAACTAAGGAAGGATCGCCCCTAACTAGTAGCAGTGTCGGGATGATGACACACAGCTGAGCAGTTCTGTTTGGGTTTTTTCCATATGACAAAAATGGTGCGCTGGAGTCATATTTCACATTGGACAGAGCTGAGCCAGGATTGGGATGGGTTGTCAAGAGTATTGAAGTTTCCAGGGCAACGGAAGATAGGGCATTCTGTAATGGTGTGGTTTGTGGTCTGTGAGGGGGTGCCACATTCACAAGAGGCACTTGGTATCAGGCCCATTTGATGCATGTTAGGGCAGAAGCAGCCATAGCCAGGGGTTGACGAGAGCCACTTCCACGTAGTGATCCCTGGTAACAACTCTGATGTCCAAGAGCTTTCGAATCAACCAAGGTCTGACAAAGGACTTCACTACAACGCGCATTTACTTTCAGAACTGGAGACTTAAATTAAACATCACAAAAACTGTCAATAGCACCTTCCACCTCTCCAACAAACTTGCCAAAACAACATTGAATGTCAAGTGTGGAACAAACTCCATTCCTTTTGAAAGCCACCCAAAGTACCTTGGAGTCACCCTTGACTGCACCCTCGCCTACAAGACACACCTTACCCAACTGACTGCCCCAGTGTGGTGCAAAAATGCCCACACTCACAAAGTTGACAGGGCACTCAACAATAGAATGCAACTCATATCTGGCTGCATCCACTCTACCCCTACAGTTTCATAGTTGTTAGGGTTAGAATGGACCTCAATGGATCATCGAGTCTGACTCCCTGCCCTGGGCAGGAAATAGCATTGGGGTCATATGACCCCAGCCAAGTGCTTGTCCAGTCTCCTCTTAAAGTCCCACAAGGTAGGGGAGAGCACCACCTCCCTTGGAAGCCCATTCCAGATTCTGGCAACCCTTACCGTAAAGAAGTTCTTCCTGATATCCAACCTAAATCTGCTGTCTGTTAGTTTGTGGCCATTATTCCTAATTATTCCAAATGGCAGAAGTGGCCATAGCCAGGGGCCAACGAGAGCCACTTCCACGTAGTGATCCTTGGTAACATCTCTGATGGCCAAGAGCTCTCGAATCAACCAAGGTCTGACAAAGGACCTCACTACAATGTGCACTTCCTTTCAGAACTAGAGACTCAAATTAAACATCACAAAGACTGTTAGTAGCACCTTCCACCTCACTAACAAACTTGTCAAAACAACGTTGCTGTTCCTGGTTATACATCACAGCTCCCACTCATCAACAGTCTTGCTCCCCCAGACATCCACTGTGAGCAGCAATGCCTCCGCCTCCTTTGCCATGCTGAACTAGACCATAATCACTACCTACATCAGCACATCTGCTCAGACCCTCCAGTCAGGCAGTGCCTCCAATCTAGAAAATCCCACATTGCCCACTTGCCCTACCTGTGCTCTACTTCCAAAGGTTCTTCCCCAGACAACTGGCTTGCACAACTATAGGAAGAATGATTACAAGGCTGTAGGTTGTAGCTGTGTTGGTCTAAGGACATAGGCAGACAAGGTTCTTTGGGTGAATCTGATATCTTTTATTAGACCAACTTAAATAGTTGGAAAAAAAATTTAAGCAAGCTTTCAGGTTCAAAAACCCTTTGTCAGGCTAAGGAAGTTTCAGCAGTTGGTGTGTGCTCTTCCTGGATAGAATGAAGAAGAATGATGGGCCTCTGAGAACTGCAGATGCAAAACATTCATCCCAAGCCCCTCTACAAGACCTCCCGGCTTCGATTTGGACAGACTTTCCTGGGTCTGCCTCACTAGACTCCAAGCAGTTCTGAATTCACTAGTAGACCTCATCCAGTTCATTACACTGCTGATTGGACAGGTGCAGAAATATGCTGTGGAGTATTGGTGTAGGTCAAGATCTATGGTTAAAAGAACATGTCATTCCGTTCTCCCTTCCTTCCTGGCAGTATCTCTCTTTTCTCCTGATTTCCCCACTCTGGGTCTTTGGTTTTGACCTTTCTCTGAAGCTTCAGTTATTGACTCATGCTGGAAATGGGAAACAGGGCTAGAGGGCCCATAAGTGGTTGGCAATCTCTGCCTTTAGCAATAATCCATCCTCAGTACCTCTTGCACTGTCAAGTACTCTGGATGTTTTCCCATATCAAAGGATTCCCAGGAAGTACCACACAGTCTCCCAGTGGTTTCCAGAATAGTTTGGAATGCTTATTAAACTGATACCAAGGTGAGAGCCAGGCCTGGATGGAAGCACAGCATTACAGGCTTATGCCTAGAGCCCCAGGGAGCTGCAGCTGACTCCCAGCTGGTAAGTACTAGGGGTGGGGGAAGGGGTGCTGGGGGAGGGACCCCTGCCAGCCCCCCTGAGCCCCCACCCCCCAGCCCCCCGGCCCCTGCCCGCTCTCCCACACCCCCCATAGCTGTCCCCACCCACCCCAGCTCCCAGTACTTTAAAAAAAAGCCCCAGTGCTCACCGGGTGCTGTCAGACGGGGCAGGGGGGCAATCTTTGCTGCCCCACTGCCCCACGCTGCATGGGGGGCTCTGCACGAGCCCCCTGACTGCCCCCTGCAGCCCCCCCATGGGTGCCCTGCCTGGGCCAACTCCGGCCCTTTAAGGAAAAAAAAAACAAGAAAAGCCCTGAAATTCACGGTTCCTGCTGTGGCCTCAGGTCTTCAAGGGCTCGTGCACAGCCCCCTGTGTGGCACAGGGCAGTGAGGGGCAGTGAGGATCACCCCTCATCGGCAGAAGCAGTGAGTCCAGGGTGGGGGGTTCAGGGGTTTTTTTCTCAAAGGGCCAGAGCTGGCCTGGGCAGGGCACCTGCGGGGGGGCCACGAGAGCGAGGGGAGGGTTGGGGGGCTCGTGTAGAGCCCCCCATGCAGCGTGGGGCAGTGGGGGACAGCAACAATCATCCCCTGCCTGGCAGCACCTGCTGAGTTGGGCGGGGTGGGGGGTTTAACAAGTGCCAGGAGCTGGGGCAGCCATTGCCAGGCTGGGAGAGGGGCCAGGGATGGGCCTGGCCTGTCTGATTTGGAGATTCAGCAGCAGCCGAATCTCTGAATCAGATTCAGCTGAATTGAATTGGGACAGTAATTCAAATCACTGAATCGAATCACTGTCCCCTGAATCGGCCACATCTGAATCCAAAGTGAATACTAGCTGCTTCGAACAGGTCTAGTCCAAACCTAAATGAAAACCTTCAGAACTGCTCTTATTTTCTCAAAAGGTGTCGCCCTTTGCTTTAGTGCCTCCTGGCATTGCACTGTAAGACTATCACTGCTGGAAGATTGATGGCGCTATTGTCGTTTCATGGCAATACTCCATGAAGTGCAAGAGGCCACAATCCAGGTCAGGTCTCATTGTTCCAGGTGTGAAACCCAGGTGGTGAAAACATTAATGCTAGTGCAGTCCTTGCCCCCAAGAACCTCAAGTCTGATTGGAAGATTCATAATCTTCCCTGTCCTACAAGCAAGACCCAGAAAAGAAACCAGAGAGAGTTTAGTCTTCACGCTCGGTAGGCTTCCACTAGCTGGAGCTAAGAGATATTTCTGGGCCTCTGAGGCAGTCTCATTCATTAATGAAAGATGCATCAGAGTGGGAAGAAATCCTTCTACGCAGCCTGCTTGGAGTGTAATAGAGCTGGTTTGGTGCTACTGAGCTCTGCCTGCCTCTGCTGTGCTGCATGTAAGATCCCTGGCTAGGCTCTGAGCCTGGGCACAATTTGAGTATCACATATGATTGTTGGTGCCCGGTGCCTTTAAAAGGTTCTGGGTTGACAGCCCCAGAGACCAATATCCCCTCTCCAGTGAAGAAGTATGGCATGGGAAGAAGCAGCAGGGAGCTCCAAATGACCCTGCCAGGATGCCCTGGAAGAATGGCTCTGTACATCATACCAGTAATAAGGCAGGTTGCAATTGTCAGTTAAATTGTTCATGTGCACCATCTGGACACATCTCCACTGCTTAGATTCTCTGTTGCCTACAGCTGTGCCACATCTTGTGTCCTGTCTGGTGCTTGTATTGGCTATCATGGCCCCATGCACTGGAGCAGGGTGACTTTGTCTGGTGAGCCCAGCCTGCCAGACACAAACTGACCTCTCTGGGTGAGAGAGGATGCTGCCTCTTTGGTCTTTTAGCCCTTGATTTCTCCTGAGACTGACATGCCACAAGCTAGTGAGTACCTGCTGTGGGGGTGGGACTTGTATGAGCCCTCCCCAGGTTAACTTGCATCTGCCCCCATCAGCTCTCTATGTAATTAGTTTTCCTTGCTAGACAAGGCCATGCTGAAACAGCACTGTACTGCCTGGGCTGGGCACCACAGTGAGAAAGCAAGGGGTCTTGAAAGTCTGAGCGCTGGACAGTTTGAATTGGGCTCCTTTAAAATGAGTCCATCTGGCCTGGCTCATTGGAGGGTACAGGGACCCTTGCTCTGCTGAGAGTTGCCATTAGCTGAGGGAGCAATGTGGGCTGCAACTGCAGAGAACTGGGGAGTTTTGCTAAAGGCTGTTGACTCCCCCCCTGCAGAAACAGTTTACTGTTTCCTGGATATTAGGTGTCTCTTTAGGTCCTGACCCGCATCCCAGCCTCTGCCCAGGCTCCTTTCCTTGCTTCTGGTTTCATCCTGAGTTCTCAGAGTCTGTGCACCCTCTAGTGGCAGCTGCCTTCCTTTGCGGCTACAGCACATTTATATAAAGGCAGAGCAGAAAGCAGGCTGGAAACATTGGTGGCCAGAACGTTGGAGCTGACGAGAGGAGCAAGAGAGCAGCTCAGGATTGCCCAGCCAGTGGACCATGGCAGTGAAGCAGCAAGCCCCTTATCTGCACCTGGCGGAACTCACAGCATCCCAGTTCCTGGACGTCTGGAAACATTTTGATGCTGATGGTCAGTAAGAAAACCCCAAAATTCTCTTAAATCTCAGCTACTTTTAGGATTATTTAAAAGAAGCCAACACACACTAAATTCTTGATAAAACCCCATCCCTGTGTTGTGTTGCTAGAGCCAGATTTCTGTATGGTTGGGCTTTGGAATGGTGTATTTTCTATCAAGCCAACTGTAAAAAAAAAAAAAAAAAAAAAAAAAAAAAAAAAAATGACAACTTTTCCTAGCATGCAAGTTTGATGGGCTGTTTTGTTTTGGGAAAACTAGTAATTGTTAGGAAACTTCTGTCATTGCCCATGACCCAGATAGCAGATCCTGGCACAAGCCACTGAGCGCAGAAATTTTTTGACCCATCTGTTGTGCTTTGATGTGACATTGCCACAAGCATCCTGAACAATGGAGGTATGTCAGCTTTGGTAATGTGCTGGAATTTTGCATGGGAGAAGGACGTGTGACCTTGTGGGAGGCTTTGGTAATTCATCACTAACTTGTGTCAGTCCTGAACTAGTCCTGGGGACAGCTAATATTACATGCTGTCACCCAAACAGCTCCTAACTTCTAGTGTTCCCCTGTTCTTAACTCCAACTCCATGTATTAGAGTGGTTTGTGTTGGTTACGTGACTCTAGTAACCCTTCTTCTGTCATGTTTTATACTCAGAGAAGACAGGATATGAGGGAGAATAATAATGAGATTTGGAGTTAAATTGAACCTTGAGGTAAGCTAGCACAACTCAGCTGATGGCAGAGGAGTTGCACCTGCTTGCACTCCAGTTGAATTGAGCCCCTGGCATAAAAAGACTCTGAAAAGCATCTCACTTTTGAATGTAGCTTTATCCTCAGTGAGGTCACAAGGAGCTTGGAGTGTAAAGTGTTACCTTGGTACCAAGCTACCCTGGCATGATGCCTGCTCAAATGGGGGTGCATTAAAATGAGGTGAATGGTCTGGAGGCAGGATGGCCATTCCACCCCCTTGGT
Source organism: Alligator mississippiensis (assembly GCF_030867095.1). Lineage (NCBI taxonomy): Eukaryota > Metazoa > Chordata > Crocodylia > Alligatoridae > Alligator > Alligator mississippiensis. The sequence continues at coordinate 39,361,989 of NC_081833.1, read as the reverse complement.
AAATGCTTATCTCCGATGCATGTGCTCTGCCCTTTCAGATGGCAGTTGGCTTCAAAGCTGGGGACCATGAGAGTTTTAATGGATTTGGTTTGTCTGAGCCTAGATAGAGGTAAAGATACAACCAGAAAACAAGCCTGGCTTGAAACTTATCCCAATGTGGGCAAAGCTAAAATGGAGCAGAGAGAAACACCTTATGCACATCTGATTTCCTTTCACCCTCCCTGCCTTGCTTCAGAAAGGGGTAGGGTGAGGGGCACAGGAGTACAAAAGGGTCTTAATACAGCACCCAATCTCTCTTCACAGACATATACTACCAAGGGGCACTAGCCCAGGTGAATCAGCCATGAATCTTAGCAACTTTCAAATGCTAAGTATCAGGAAATAGTTTACCTCTCTGGCCAGAGAAGAAGCATCACTTCTGAGTGTCACTGCTCTGTGCAGGGTAAACAAGCCTCTGGGACCCCAGAAACTTTATTCAGAAGGGAGAGAAAGCTCAGAAGTCCAGAGCTCCTGATATTATTATTATTATTATTATTATTATTACTGTTGTTGTTACATTTTTTTTTTTTAAACAAACTTCTTGTGAATTTCAAGCATGCTGCCTAGCCTGAGGGGCTTCCCAGGGACACTGATCTGTTGGGAGAGAAACCCTCCAGTTCCTGTAGGAGTGTAGGTAACAAGCAGAGAGTTTGATGGGCAGCATCACTGTGATGGTTGTGCAGGCTCTCAAGATACCATGACCTGGCTACTTGGCTGTTTAGCCTGGTAGCCCAATGCCCCTCTCTTCTGCACCTGATAAAGTTTTCTCTCTAGAAGTAATTGCCAGTTAGAACAGACTTGCAGGGAATTCTGTATTTACCCAGTGTTGATCTCTCAAGGGAGTGGTGTGGAGTGGAGGGGGTTAAAACAACAGCCCTGAAACATCTGGAACATCTAACAAAATCAGCTTTTCCCCCTCTGAATAAATATGTTGTTGACATGTAAACTGTGTAATTTACGGGTGAATCAGTGTATGTGGAGGGCTTCCCAGGACACCTGGGGGCACTTATTTGGCATGACATCCAACCTATTATTATTGTCATGCCAGCTTATCATTAGCCATGTCCTTGCCATAGCATCACCTTGGTGACAGTAATTAGAGCAGAAGGAGAGAGGCAGATATTTGCCTGAAGCGAAGACCCATCTGTAACCACCCGTAAATTTTGGGAGTGGGCTCCAGATCCAAATGCTCCTACTTTTGGCAGTGTTTCCCTCTTTAACAGAAACTTGGTTCTGTAGCAAATCCAGGGTGAGAAAGTAGTGTGTGTGTGTGTGTGTGTGTGTGTGTGTGTGTGTGTGTGTAAGCAGGGCATTAAAGGGAATTTTCTTTGAGTGAGTTTTACCTGTATACAGCCACCAGACATTTGGGTACTCACAACAGGAGTCATTAAACTTGGACAGAGAAATAAAACAGGATTCAAAGTCCTATAGTAAGAAGCAAGTGAACAACAAGCCCCAGTAAAAAGGCAGGAATCAGTGAATCCAGTAAAGTAGGAATTGAGTAAGATCCCAAGTTAAAACAAAAGTTCTCTAGCAGTTTCCTATCCTGTTTTCTCTTTGCATGAGTGGCTCATGCTCTGGTCTTTCAGAAGCATTTTCCTGCCTCATTTTTGTTTTCAGACTTGTCCTTGGTATCTTTCTCTCTCCCCCACCCCCGCTGAACCTTCCTCCCACTGAGACCTGTGAAGAAAACCTCCCCAGATGATTGCATCTCCCTTCAGGGCATGTCAGGGCCCAATTAAGTGATGCCACCTGCTTAAAAAACTCTCTGTGTTCACACCTTGGCATCACCCAACATGCTTCTGTAAACAAACTGAGAAGCCGAGAAGGGAAGAATTTTCAGGAAACGTTTAGGGAAAGCAATGGCTTGGGTTAGTCTGCTTTTAAATCTCCCAGCATCAGTTTTCTATCTTGACTTGAGACTGTTACACAAGTAAAGCCCTCATAATTATTTTAAAATCAGACAGCAAGGGAAAATATGCTAGGTCCTGACAGCAAAGCATTATTGCTGCCTGAATGAAAATAAGCACTGCTCTCTCTGCACTTGCCGATTCAGTGCAGATGAGGGAGAGTGAGTTGGGAGCTGTCCGCATTAACAACTCTGTTCTGGTTCCTCCACAAAATTTGCAACTCAGAATTCAGCTGCCAAATGTTGATTATGGGCATGGATGGAAGAGGCAAAAAGGACCCAGCTGGTTTCTTACAGGGCAGCCAGCAGCTAGAAAAATCAAGGCATATTCTGCTACCCTTCATGTCTATGTGACACTGAAGTAACTTAACTGAAATCAGTAGACTTGTTCTGGATTTACACCAGTATGAATAAGCAAAGGATTTAGCTCCACATTTGTACACACAGTGCATTTCATCTGGGTTCACTGAGAAATTAAACATGGAAAGTCACTATGTCATTTCTGCACAGTCATATCCCTGATGAATGCATTTGGCTTCTTACCTCCAGATCTCATCCATTTTCTTCCTCCATGTTGGGAGTATCATGGAAACAAGGAGTGGGACTGAACAGGTTCCCATTTAAGTTAGTGGGAGCCTCCCTGTAAAGCATCATTTGAGGTTTTGAGGCTAGACGTGTCCATTCAAATTATTTAGCTCATCTCCTATGAAACATTGGCCAGAGACTACATCCAGTGATTTGAATGTGCTCCTTCATGGCAGAGCTTGGGGGACCAAGAGAGTTATATTGAGAGGTTAGGGGGAACATGTTGTATCATCTGCTGCAAGAGAGTCCCCAAGGAAGCATCAGTCACAGTTGCTCTATTCTGGAAGGTGTCATTTCTTTCCTTGAGAGAGATTACACACATAGACATGCATAAGGTATCTGCTTGGCCCTGCCAGGAGATCAGGCAGGCTATGGGAAAGAGACAGGCAAACAAACTCTTGTGAACAAGAATTGTAGAGTGTGCTAAGGAGCCGGCCCAATGCACAGGAGTCTGGCTGCTCAGTGCACCTTGTTTACTCTTGTGCTGGATGAAAATGATTTCTCGGCCCCAGCTGAATGGAAGATGCTTTGGAGAGAGGCACCCAAGGGATTGATTCAAATGCCTGGGGAAACTGAATTAAAACATCAGGTGCAATTAGCAATGTTCAGCTGGCTTTTCTTCTTTTTGTTTTTCATTATCATCATTGTTTTATTCTCTTCCCTCCTTCTTTCTTCCTCCTCTTAACCATGGGAAATGAACTTGCACAATGTTCTTTCCACTCCGCACTTCTCTTTTGCCCTCCTCCTCAGACCCCCTCTCTCTCAGGCTCTGCCTGATCTCTCAGGTGATCAGCTACAGGCCTCCAACTCTTCTGTACCTAGGGCCCAGTAACAGATATAAAATATCCTCTCCAACTTCAATTAGCTACTGCAAACTGAGCCAAGGCCCACTGCAGTGAAGGGTGTCTTTCCATTGATTTCAGTGGTTTTCTGATCAGACCCATCTTGCCACAGAAGAGAGCTGGCCTCCCGGCTGGATTTTATAGGGTTACAAGAGTACTGTACAAGATGGGTAACTGTCGATCAATAGATGGTTAATAGAACATTTGCCAGTAGGGGGTGCTCATTAGGGCACATCATTATTCAGAGATATTTTTGAACCCACAGAAATGGTTCAGCACTGCTCCATGGACAGTTCTATGTACATGGAGCCCTCCCCATGCCATATGTGTGAATCCATGCTAAGGATTCTCTCCTGTCTGAAATGCTGGCCTGCTTAGTGTTACACTGGTCCAGAAAAACCAGGACACATCTGTGCAGATGGTGGATTCCTTGATGCTTGAGCCTCTTACCCAGCAAAGCAGCTTGTAGATGTTTCTCCTTTTTCCTGGAATGAAGAGGGGAAGCCCCCTGCAGTAACAGAAATCCTTGGCCAGAAGGCCAGACTTGCCTGTAGCTTTCAGGATGCACTTGCTGTAGAGTGGATACAGAGAGGACCTTTTCTTCCCACTCCCTATGGAAGAACATCTGGTACAGTGGACCTCAGTTTGCTAAGGGAATATGGCTTCTTGCTTACTGTGGCTATTTTTTCCGCTGGACTTCCTCCATGGGTTTGTCTCTGTACCCTCCATTTTCAATTCTGAATTAGGAGGGCTACTAAGGGTCCATGTATACTGCAGACACAGCATCATGTGGATAAACTAGCTAGCTCAAGTACTGGTAACCATCTAGCTGCAGCATCACTGAACTCAATGTGGGCTGCAAAAGTCACCCTAGGGAGTGGAGTTGCTCACACTGAGATCTGGGGTGGGGTTGTTAGACTGCCTCCAGTACCTGAGTGTATACCTACCTTAGGTATTCCCACACTAGACTGCAGGTCACAGTAGTGTCTAAAGCATAGACAACCCCTCCCTCCCCCAGTCCCTGTGGCCTTGATATTTTATTGACATCCAAAACCAGAAAGAACCATTATGATTATCTAGTCTCATCTCTGTATCATAGGCCAGAGAATCTCACCCAGCACTTCCTGTACCTAGGAAGCTCTGGTATCCTGATTTATATTGCATGTTTGTGGCTTGGCTTTACTGTCCTCTCTGATAGATGGAATCCATCCTTCTTTCCATCCTAGGTGGAATAGAAAATTATAAAAACCCAGAAAATCAAAACTTTATTGATTGCTGCTGAGCAGCAAAAATTCTTGGAGCATCTAGTAATAAAATCTGGGTTTGACATCTAGAATTTATCTACTCAACTGTTCTAGGTGGTGAGTTTTAAAGGGGAACAAATGTATGTGCCTTGGAATACTGTTTGATGCAGCCATGTGGACAGGTTTAAATTAAAAATCTGTCTGTCCTAATGATCCCAAATTGAAGGGAGACTGTAAGAAAATAGGGTGATAAATAAGAGAGTGTTTGAATGGATTAGGGTGTTAGCTTCTAGCAAGGAAATATAGCTTTGGGTGGCTCACACTGACCCTGACATGACTGACTTTGGTGCATAGTTAAATCACATAAAATAGAAAATGACTAGAGTCTAATTAGTGGCAATTCATAGCCCAGAAGGTTTCCTTCTCAAACTTTAACAGGACCAAGAAGGCCGTGACTTTTTTTCACAGTATTTAATGATTTTAGCATGTGTATGCTTAGACTAATCTCTAGCCCTCCTCACTAATTGTGTTTGATGCCCAGAGCAGTACAGGAACAGTGATGGCTTATATAATGCAACTTGTTCTGATCTGCAGCTGAACTTATTTAGACTGAGGGCCCTGCCACTCTTCCAAATTAAAGCTGGATAGAAACTATCTTTAAAGTTGTTACACATTTTCAAGCACTAACTTTGTAACTGGTTGGCTCTTTTTATAGCTGGATAGTTATTTTTATGGTGCGATAATTACTTTGCACATGTATCTGGTTTACATGTATTATGCAGTTAGCTCATTAATTGCATAATACATGTAACTTGTGGCCAGGGCTTCAGTGTGTGTGAGACTAGGCAACAAACGCAGCATTGGACAGTACCAAGACCAGTGGTTCCAAACTGTCTTGTGTCCCATAACCCTGTTTAAACTTGTGTCCCCCTATGGTGATCTGTTCTTCACTTTGGTTTTTCTTCTTCCTTTTCTTCCATTTATATTTCCCTTTTCCCCTTCTTCTGCCTTCCCATTCCTTCCTCTTGTGTATCCTCTAGAAGTTTGCCATGTATTCCCAGAAGTACATTTACTCTAGGTTGGAAAAACTCTGCTCTGTGGGTAAAAATGTTTCCTGGGCAAGGGACATAAACAAGGCCTAGTGACTACTTAAGCATGGTTTATGTAATGGGTATGTGGTATCCTGTTTGTCTGCACACAGGTGATGTGCACAGATGAAGAATGGTGTCTGGATGTTGGTGAGAGAACCTGGCATAGGATCAGGTCTGAGCTAATCATTCCTGTACTTATTAATCAGATAAGTCCTATGCTGGATTTCACTAGTTTTCCATTTAATGTTAATTTATTTTCACTATTCCCCCAGTTCTAGTCCCTAAGAGAGTGATATTGAATTTTACCTTCACATTGAAACCAATATCCATAGGTAATATTTCTGCTTCTTTACCCAGCTCTCTGTGGGACCTTCTTTCTGTGTGGACATGCAAGCTGTCTTATTTACTAGGTCCAAGTGGATGCTTTGTGATTCTGCAAATCAGAACTCCAGTGTGCAGGATAATTTAAAATAAAACTGATTTAGTGAGTAATGAATGACATTGATCAGAGCCCTAGAACTGGGACTAGCCCAGCCAGCTGCAGTGAAACCTTTAGGCAGTGCAGCCCAGAGGATACAGCATTAGCCCGGGAACAGGGAGACATAGCTCTGTGCATTGCAGATCTTTTACAAGCACAGTTCTTGGGTTGCATACCCCTTTTTAAGCAGATGCTTTGTACCCTGACAATCAGGATATGGGTCTCACAAGATGAGTACCCAGTGATTGGTGATGAGCACCACAAGATAGGTGATGAGTATCAAAAAATAACAGCCTTCCTTTTCTCTGGAAAAAAAAATCATACATATTCCTTTGTAATGTTGTTTGATGGAGAGAGTTATAGAACACATAGATACCAAAGGGATATATACAAGGATCATACAGGTTGCATTATGTGTATACAAACTAGAGATATTCCAAGGGGTGACGTGACTGGAAAGAACACAGATAGAAGCAACTTTGCAAGGCAATACCGCTTGTCCTCTGGATTTGGCGGCACCATCATGTGATGCACTGGTGCCCTTGTGTATGTTTTTCATGGCTCCAGTCCTCTGTCTTGCTTCTATCTTGTCCCAACTTGTCTTTGTCATTGCTTCCCTTGCAGCAAAGGGTGCTGCTCTTGCAAAAACAATGGTGGTTCTAGCACAGTGTTTCTTATTCTCAACCTTTTTGGACTCGAGGCGCCCCTCTATAACTTTTGTGAATTAAGTGGCAGCTAATTTCAAAAACAAATGTATATATTACAGAGCTAATCTCCTTCCACAGGGAACATACAGTGAGGGTGGAGGATCGTTCAGGCAGCGACAAAGCTGAGTTTGCATTTATCTGCTTAGCTTATCTGCTTATCTCTTATCACACCTTGCAGCACCCCTTCAAAGGATCTGGTGGCAGTCTTGGGGGCCCCAGCAGCATGGTTGAGAATCACTGCCTTAGCCACTCTGCCTCCTACCTTCCTAGAGCTGTTTGCTTACAGAAATTGTGGAATCTCCTTTTTTGGAGGCTCAAGAAGAGACTGGACAAGTATTTAATAGGCAAGGTATAGAAATAGTGCATCCCTGGGACTGTTGAACTAGATGAACCCTAAAGTCCCTTCCAAACTTAAGATGCTGATTCTTTTTCCCTTCTGCAAAGGAAAGAACAGGAAGTGCCTAGCTGGGTGGTCTTATGAGGACCCCTGGGGCGCATCCAGACATGCATCATGTATGCTTGCAGTAGCTCAAATAAAAGCAGCGCAAATTTGAGCCAGGGCTTTTTGCCTTAGCGCACATGCCTAGACATACACTTTGATGTGGGTCAAATTGTGCCACTTGGGGCAAAATAACCCTGCCTGGCTCCTCCCAGATCTGCAGCCAGGGGGACCCTGTCCTGGACCCATCAATACAAAAAGCTGCCCTGTCAAGTAGCTCAGGGCTATTCACTCTCAGGAGCTTCTGGGGCCCAGGCAATTGGTACCTCTGGACACTACCCCTTGTGCCAGCCAGACTGCTGAAGCAGCCCGGAAAGTTCCCAGCACCCTTTACCCACTGCAGCAGTCTGGCAATGGGGGCTGCTGCCTGGCTGTGACCTGCTGCACACCTGCCAGACCCAGGTGGGGATTGCACAGCCAGTAGAGGCATCTGCCCCTCTGGGCCAGCTGCCAGTGCCAGTGGACTGTGGCTGAAAAGTTGGCTTTTGTACGGCACTACTGCCACATGTGCCTCCTCCCCGGCCATCTAGGCAGCTATTGCCCAGAAGATGTTCTGAGTGTGGTGGCCTGCTTTGAACTGTCAAAGTATATCCTCCTGGCACCTATTGGCCAGGAGGTCAGCCACTTCCACCTGGGTCCAAGGTGCCAGCTCTGAGCAGGCAGGGTCCTGCCACTGGCCTCCCTAGCAGGAATTCTGGTGTTCCTTATTTGAACACTGAAAAATCCCTGATAAAAATATCCCAAAGTCACTCTGCAAAATACCCCAAATTCATGTTCCTCCACAATTAAAACAAAAGACCACTAAATGTAGAGAGAGGGAGACAGAGATCAGTTGGAAAATGTTTTATTGATATACCTACAGTGTTAAAGCAATTTGGAAGCCTACCAGTGTCTCTATCATCATAATAAAGTGAATTCTAAATACCTATATGTTTTGCTGCCCCCCCAACAGGGGCTGCCCCTCAATGGCTGCCCCACCCAGCCCCCACTTGCACCCCCAGCCCCCGATGGCTGCTCCGGCCCTTTTAAAAAAAAAAGGGGGGGTGGGAAAAGTGTCTACTCACTGCAGGTGCAGGGGCTGTGGGGGCTCCGGGGCTTCCTGGCAGAGCCCTTCCTGGGCAGCACAGGGCAGTGTGGAGCAGCAGAGCCCAGACTGGGGTCACTGAGGCTGTCACCACCCTGCACTGTGCAGGGAGGGGCCCAGTAACCGGGATGGCAGCTGGAACAGCTGGGGGGGCTTGGGGGGGATGGGGCCAGGTGGGAAAGCTATGGGGGAGGGCTCGGGGGGCAGGGATCAGGAGGGCTTGGGGGCAGGTGGGGGATGGAGCTGGGCAGGGCTCAGGGGGCAGGTGAGGAATGGGGCCAGGCAGGGATCCAGAAATCTGGGGGAGCAGGTGGAGCTGGTGGGGGTCCCCCCATGGTCCCCTCACCCCTCCAGCCCCCACCCCCAGCCCCCTACTTACCTGCAGTGGAGCCCAGGTCCAGCTTCCTGCAGCTTCAGCACCAGGGCAAGGGCCAACCATAAACATGCTCTGGCTGCTACCAGAGGATCTCTGTGGAGGACCCAGCCTCCAGCTTTTTTTCTGTGTGGGTTTTTTTTGACCCCTGGATATCCAGGAGTCTAATTTTGCCCCTGTGCTGCAAAGGGGAACATTCTCTCATTCCTGCACCTGACTCTTGCAGCATCTCAAAGGACTTTGAGATGCTGCAAGAAGCATGTGTGGGCTCATCTGGATGCGCCCTACTGTCAGAATGGCTCGGCTCACTAGCTACTGGAAAAACCTGGCCCTACTGGAGAAAAGGAGCCAGGGAACAGAGAAAGGTGAATGGGGGGGAAGACTCCTCTCCCTATCAATGGATCTGGAACATTTACCAGGACACTGGCTCTCCAGGGAAGGTATTAAAAAGGTAGGACTGTCCCCAGCCAAATTAGTGCTGTCAGCAAATGGGAAACCCAGCTAGTCATCATAGGAGGTACAAACATGCACAGGTGACTTGCCTACAGGTGAAAGGCAAGCAGGCAGCAGCAGGGAGGCAGTGAGATAATGCTCATACTAATTGGGTATAAGGTAAGACCATATCTGGCTCTACTGGATGAATCGGCCCAGCGATTGATCTACCTATAGGCATTGTCTATGCTAGAGCATTTTTATAACTCCCCATCATTGCCACTACTAACCCATTGATGATATAGTTGCAACAGTAAGGCATTGGTGTAGATGGCATCTAGCATTTCCCACCATGTAATCTAGACAATCCAGCAGTTAGCAAACCAGCACTTTGCCTTATATTAAGGCTTTCACTATCTGTGGAGTTGGGGGTGTGTTCACAAAGATTGGCAACCCGAAGTTTAAAAGTACCTACTGGAGGCTCAGCTGAACAGTGACCAAAAGCAAGAAGAAAATGAATCTTTTGGCTTTCAAAAATGTCTATTTAACAAGGACTGTTCAGCCCATTTCTTTGCTGATCTTATCAAAGAGCCCCAGACAGAGCTGGAAAAAAGCTGCTTTTGCTTCTGGATGACAAAAGGGGAAACCATCATAAAAAAACAAAAAACATTATTTTTTTTTAAAAATCTATTTCAGTTCATTTTGAAATGGTGCTATGAACCAGGCCTCTCTGGGACTCCCTGGGGAAATCAGACACCAGAGGGGGAAAGCCAGTCATTGAAATCTCCTTCTTTTAAATCTCATCATTTCCAAGCAGCCACTGCTCCAATGTTTGAAACTTTTACAAAGCACTCTTTGAGGGGAAGGAGGACAAAGGGAATCTGTCTGAGAAACTGCTATTACACAGCATTGCCTGTGGCAGAGGTTACAGAAAGAGGGGTCAGATCTATTTTGGGGGCTCCTCACCTTGCAGTGCCTCAGTGAGGCTGGGGAATAGTCTCAGCCCTTTCTGAATAAGGAACTGGGAAGAGAAACAATTTGTCCGAGGTCATAAAGGAAGCGTATGGCAGATTTAGGAACTGAGCCCAAGTTTACAAGGTTGCCTGTGTGGAGCAGCATGGCATGATTGAGAGAAACTTACTGTGCTGGGTACCAGTTATCATGTAGACCTGTCCTTACATTAGCATCTTAAACTTCAAGACTGTCCTTCTTCAAGGCAAAGGAATGAAAGAGGCAGTTCTATGCTACATGACCGTATTGTAATGATCTTATGAGGATGCGACAGTCTCTGGTGAAGAGAATCAGAGCTGTTCTACCATGTTCCACGAAACCTATGAAGCTAATGTTGGAAGGAGATGTTCTTTTAAATCAGCTGGCAAGGGCCTATCGGCTCTTAATACTGTCATAAAGTCCCAAGTGAATACACATTGGTTTGGAGAGAGAAGGGAGGTTTGTCAGTTTGTTTGTCGTTTTTTGTCCCTGTCAGTTTTTTAGATTTAGAGAGATTTTTGTCTGAGGATTTCCTAACCAGTTAATATATGTTTTCCTTTCAACTTCCACACCATTTTCTTTGACCAACACAATCACTTATGGCATACATTGTAACCCACTAATTTAACTCGGACCACAGCCCCGAGACCTCTGCATGGTGAGGACATCAACAAATAAATCACTGATCAATGTATGCCTGGGAGCAGCAGGACTGATTATCCTGGTCATTTTTCAACTAGCAAGTGTCAGTGCACATCCTTTACTTGTTCATATAGTCACTTTTCTTTTGAATTCACTGACTTGAGGGATATCTCAACTAATAAAGAATATAATGGCAATGTTAAAGCACCAAGTTTTATAGAAACCAGCTGAGAGTGTGGGTAAATTAATTGCCCACTTTGTCCAAGCTCCAAATGGGAATTGGAATCACTGAGGCTGGTACTAGCAACATGTCTCTGCTTTACCTGAGTTAAGAGCAGAGACCAGGATGCAGTAGGGCAGCACCAACAACAGAGCCCCTCACTGCAGTAGTGCAGAAGCTGGTTGCTGAGATTCCCAGCATCCGTTTTATACATGTGGGTGGCTGAAAAGTTCAATGCTAGAAATGGCTAGCTTGTTCGTTCGTGAATCATCCATGTAGCCTAGGGACTTTTATCGGGGGCTACAAGGTTGTTACCAATTTTCAGGAGACATGGTTTCTAAACCTTCTCCTTTGTGATTGGAGGCTATGGTAGGGAAAAGGCTAAGAAGTTCTAACATAGTAGGTGGAAAAATAGCTTCTTCTGGGGTCAACTCAAGGTCCCTGCTGGTGGATTTGTTGGCTTAAGTGAAGTTTAGTGCATGGAATCAATGGCACTGAAGGTGCCTGGTCTGGTGTCAGTAACTGGGTTAGCAGTAGCCTCTGTTTTTCAAGTGCTTGGCCTCCCCTGAGCAGAGAGTTAAAAATATCTGAATTTAAAGGATCTTGTTTCCTCTGCATGCTTTATTAATAAAGAGGAGGAAGGATGGTTTTGTGGCTGGTACACTATACAAGTACTAACTGTATCTTCCTGGCCATGCCAAAGATTTATTTTGAGGTCTTGGAAAATCATTTGATTTCTCCATTCCTCAGTTCCCATCTGTGAAGTGGGAATGATGATAATACAATACTTCCCTGCCTCACGAAGGAGAGGTTGTGAGGAGGAGCGAGCCATTCCACTACACTGGCATGGCCAGTTTAAGTATCTAGATTTTCCATGAAGACTGATTCCCACCTTCTTTGCTCTTCTAGCTCCCTTAGTCATGCATATTTACCAACCTGTGGACATCAAAGAATGGTCCTGCTAATGAATGGCAGAGTTCTTGATGTCTTTGCCACTGGACATAGCTGGGTAGTACAGATGCTCTATTTGCAACTGAACCTGTTAACTGAGGTAAACTACTGTCATGTGGGTCTGACCTTTGAGGACTGAAAATTAAACAAAGGGGTATTTGAAGAAAAGCCATAGCTATTATTCTGTTTGTTTTTTCTATCTAAATGCTCTGGGGAGTCTCAACAGAGAATTGTCAAAAATGAATTTGACCCATTTGTTTCATGCTTAGAAATGAGGCTCCCTGTTGCTGATGACAAAATGGCTCACTTAGGCACTTCATAACACTTCCTGCCCTTGGGAGTTTATCACTAGGCCCTAGATTGTGGATATGCAACTCAACATGTCCTGCTGTAGTTTTAAAGATGAGCAGAAGGGTAGACTAGAGTTGTACCTTCCACTGGTGCAGGAGACTCTGAAATCTGCAAAGGACTTTGCAATTGCTATTGGGCAGAAAGTGCTTAGACAACCCAGGGATGGGTGGCAGTATAAATCCTGTGATAAGAATATAGACAGTTGTAACATTACTGCCCTGCACCTCTGAAAGAGACTGATCCTTTGCCCTGTGGACTTTTCTCAATGCTCCTCAGCATAGCTCTGTTTTCTGTGTTCCTTGCCTAACCCCTCTCATTCATTATGGACACTGGGAACAATATCCTGATGTAGGCAGACAACATCTTATAGGATCTGGTAGTAGGGAAAATGCAAATGAATGTGGTTAAAGCAATAACTACTAATAGTCAGAACACAGACTATGGTCTCTCCATGTTCTGAAGGCAGATACAGTGTGATTGTGTAACTCCTTAGCTAATAGTTTACCAAAGAATTATGGATGAGTGGGTGTTTAAGATGCCAGAGAAGATGGAGATATAAATGGACTTTTGCAGTTCTTAAGAGCATGAGAGCAAGGGCCCGTGTAAGCAGGGGCTTACAACAGGGAATGTAATCTTGCAGAAGGAACCATAGTCTGGTCTCCCAGGACGCTTTCACTTCATTCCATTTGTTACTTTTAGACAAAGCCTTGACAGGGTGGCTTCATCATGGCTCCCCCAAGGCTGTTTTCAGTTCTTCCGTAAGCCTCTCGTTAGGAGGCTTCACCTGATAATTGCCTAGAGGAACCACTGGAAGTGAGGAGCTGGATCAGGAATCTTATGTAGTACAGATGGACTGTCTGGAAGAAAGATGCAGATCTGTGAGGCCGCGTGCGGTCTGCCAGGCACTCTATCTAGCCTGTGAGCGCCCACCAACTAATTGTATTCCAGCCAGCCCTTCTGTCCATGAGGGTGGGAGTAAGATACCCACATACACACATCCCCACCAACATATCCTATTGTGCCTCACTCCCACCCTTGTGGGCAGAAGGCCTCGGCCCAGCCAGCATGCAGCTTCCAGGCGGGGCTGCTGCTGTCACTGCTGCAGCTGTCGGGGGACCTGCTCAGGTTCCCTGGTGTCCTACTCGCTCCAGGAACCAGGTAGGGAAGTGGTGGGGGTAGGGGCAGGGGCAGGGGCAGGGGCAGGGGGGAGCTGCAGCTGGGCAGGAGTGCGGAGCATGGGGCTGGTGGCAGCGTGAAGCCTGCACCCCAGGGGGCAGCAGGAGTGTGAAGCTTTGGTGGGCAGGGTGTCGGTGTGAGGGATCATGGCAGAGTGTGGGGACCCCCCACATGCTCTCTGCATGGCACATACAGCTCCCAGCAGATGGTGAGGGCTCGTGCCCTATGCAGGTGCTCTTGTCCAGCGCAGGTGCTGTTGCCTGGCAGCGTGCAGCTCCAGCCACTGCTGTATGTGGGGGTGAGGAGCTCAGCCTGGCCAGGCTGCCTCTATTGTGTGGTGCTTCCCGTGCTCATGTGCAGCTCTTGCACTTGCGCAGCATGGGAGGGAAGCTCCACGCACTGGAGCCCCTGCCTTCCCCGTCCCCTGCCACATAGGTCACAGGACTCCACCAAACATGGAGGGGAGCCCTGGCTGCTTCTTCCCCATGGAGTCCTGGGACCTGCATGGCAGGGGGCAGGGAAGGCAGTGGGGTCCAGCATGTGGAGCCTCTCTCCCATGCCATGCAAGTGCCAGGAACTGCATGTGCACATGAGGAGCATTGCAGATTAGAGGTGCCCCAGCCAGGCTGCACTCCTCACCCCCACATGTAGCACTGGCTGGAGCCACATGCCACCGAGTGGCAGCACTTGCACTGGGCATGAGAGCCCGTCACCTGCTGGTGCTCCTGGTGCCGCTGACCGGGGCTGTGTATGCCCTGGGACTCCCCACACTCTGCTACAATCCCTCACACCCACACCCTGCCCCCACAATATCCCCACATATACAGCCCCCCAACATACCCTATTGCCCCCCCCCACACACACACATGCTCACTCCCACCCCCAACTGCCTCCCACACGCAATATACAAGACTATGACTTTATTTTTGGGGTATTATAACAATCATCTCTATATACACTACGTAAACACAAATCGCAACAAAAATATTTTTTGTAATAAAATTAAAATGTTATAATAGGTGTTTAACTTTTAGTCCATGATTGCGGGGGGGGGGGGGGGGCGGTTCTCGTTCCAAGATGGCAACCCACCCCTCCCAAAATAAGTATTTCCGGGGTCAAGAGAAGGGACTTGGGGTGGCAAATGATAGGGGCTAGGGGTGGGACTTCTGGTCCCAAGATGGTGACCAGGGGGCGGGGCAACTGGCAAGGGGTGGGGCTACCCACACAGCCCTTGAAAGCTCACCAAAACTCATTAAGCGGCCCTCCACCAGAAGTTATTGCCCACCCCTGTTCTAATCCCTCTCTCATGGCATGAACTGCCCCAGGGCTTCCTGGCATACATGTTGTCCCATAAACCTCCAGTGCAGCTGTGATGAGATACTGACTCCTTCAGGGAATGTTACTGTGACCTGCAGCAGAGCTTGTTGGGATACTGAACAATTAAGCTTATCATATGGGCCCTGAGAGTTGACATGTACTTCAAGGCTGACTCAGATGTGTGGAAAAAGAGGCCTTGCACCTCCAGGATCAAAAAGGTCTCTTCCAATTTGAGGAAAGTGAAGTGTCCTGAGCAACTGTAGTTGGGTAAAATGAAGGGGGAAGGGAAATATCCCTTCATTGTGTCTAGAGGCTGATGGGCAGATGCCGACCCTGTCTCACTGTTTGCTTCACTCAGCTAACCTGCAGCATCTCCATCTGACCCACTGGCCAGGCAAGGGACATGCTGTCAACAGCATGGCTATTTGTACAACTGATTTGGATAAGGCATGGGTACGCATTGCATGCAGAGCACAGCGATCCTTGCCTCCTGGCTCCACAGCTGATGCCTATCTGAGTTTCTCGCTGAGCCTTTCAGCCCAAGGAGTCACTTTATTCCATCTTTTGATGAATTCTCATCCTGTGTAATCTCTCTGGCACAAAAACCCAAGCACAGGAGCTTTTTGACTGGCAATTATGAAGCCACAGCTGAGAGATGAATTAGAGTTAGGGAGACAGAAAGGAAGGAGACCTCACAAAAATTAACTGGGGATGGATTAATTAAGGGGAAGTGAAGGCAATGTTACCATAGAAACCACATCTTTAAATGTACATCAGCCAAAAAGGCCATTACATTTTTCACATGCCAAGTGGCAGCTCCTTTAGAGGATGAAGTGGTGTGTCGCACTGAGTGTGCTGGCCCTTCCAATCGTGCTGCCCATTAGAGAGAAGGAGATCTATGATGAAAGCAGCATGAGGCCTTTGAGAAACAATGGCTGGCTTGCCACTTTATCACAAGAACTATTGACAGAACTACTTCAGGAAAGAGAAATCGTTCTTTATAGGAAGCTGCTTGTCCTGTCCATGGAGGACACTGAGCTGGAGTGATCAAAGGAGGACCAACAAGGGACTGTTCTTGATAAGGAAATGTTAGCGCTGGCAAAAGGTGCCAGGGCATGCACCTGCCAGTAAAGGGAAGGCAGGGCCCTACACAAATGAAAATGATGTCCCTCAGAAAAGGAGAGCAGCCAAAATGAAGCCAACCAGTGAGATAAATGAACAAATACTACAGGGCTAAGTTAATGGTGCAGTCAAAGAGGCATCACTGGAAGTCACTGAGTACAGAGCCCTGAGCATGACCTATGGCTCTGAGGGGGGCTTTCAGGATGTAGTGGATGCTGCCCAAGGGACATCAGTTTGGAAGTGAGGGCAGGCAAAGGGCACCAACTTGTTTGATCCCTGTGGTGTGAGGCTCTACCCGTGAAACAACAAAGACTCACTCAACAGAAGTAAAAGGCCCAACAAGCATTGGGAAAAATATGTAACTTGGGACAAGGACCAAGCAAGTGGGGATAGAGTAGGGATGTTAAGATAAAAAAAAGCAATACACAAAAAGACAGAAGGCAGAGTGCCACACACAGCACCACACTTGGAGAAGTTATCAAGGAGGTTAGTAGGGTCCGCTCATTCTGCCTAGATGTGTACAAAGGGGAAGGTTATTTTCATGTCAGCTCTGGAGGCTGAAATCTTCTGTCTCTATTGGCTATCACAGCATAGGCCATCACAGTGTAAGCCTTCAGCCATAGGTATCAGTCGCAACCTCTAGCACTGAGAGAGGGACACAGGTTCAATCGCCAAATAAGGGCTCTGCTACACACTCCCATATGGTTTTGTACATCCACGTTTGGAGCATGGCTCTGAATATGGATGAGCAGGGTATGCTTGGTAGTTTCCAGCTGCTGCAGGCTATTACTGCAGTGCAGACATGCTCTTAGTCTCTCTGTTTGTTGTTTCCTGTCTGTACATCATCCTATTTCACAGGGGGGGTCATGAAGAAGAAGTTACCAGAAGAAAACCAGTTAAGACTGTGAGATGCTCACATACAAGCTGTTAGGAAGCCATCTAACTTCCTAAGAGAAAGTACATGAATCTGTAATAACCATTCCAGAATTGAAGTTTCTAATTAATTCCTCTCAGTGGTTCTGTCTGAGCCCTGAAGCAATGCCAGCTTTTTTTCCTTCAGTAGTTGAAGGTCAGTATATACAGATTCCTATTTCATAGAACTGTGGATGTTCTCACTATCTGTATAAATATCCCATTTTTCCTGCTCTTGGGGATATGAGTTCTAGAGGCTAATTATCCATTGTATACAAATAGTTTCTGCTACTTTGTGAAAAGTAAATTTGTTTTAGTTAAAATTTGTGGTGCTACCATGTGTGACTATTCTACCTACAGTCCAGATGGGATATTCCTTCTTAAAATAAGAAAATTCTGCAGTTTTCCCTAGGAGTTCTGTATCCCTTTGGGAATCTTAACAAATGAACCCTTGGTATTGCAGCATGTCTTAAAGGACCTGGGGTACCAAGCTCAGTGAGCCCAAAACATTTTTCCTTCAAAGCCAGAGCTTTTAGAGGATCATAAGAGCTCTTAATGGATACACACAGTAGGCCTGTGCAAAGTGGCTAGTATTCACTTCGGATTCGGATTTGGCCAATTCAGGGGACAGTGATTCAAATCACGAATTTGAATCACTGTCCCTATTTGATTCAGCCAAATCTGAATCGGAGATTCAGCTCCCACCGAATCTCCGACTCTGCCAGGCCAAACCCATCCCCCGCCTCTCTCCCAGCCCAGCGATGGCTGCCCCAGCTCCTGGCACTTGTTAAAAAAAAAAAGCCCTGACTCATCGTTGCTCCTCAAGGGAGCGATCCTCAATGCACAAATTAAGTCTATTCCATCTCGGAGGAAAGGCAGCAAGAGGGCACAGCAGCCCCCCTGGCTCTCCAGGGACCTAGCAGACCTCCTGAGGCTAAAAAGAAAGGCCTACAAAGAATGGAGGATGGGAGTCACCTCCAAGGAGGATTATTCTGTCCTGGTCCGGTCCTGGAGGGAGCAGACCAGGAAAGCCAAGGCTGCAACTGAACTCCAACTAGCTTTGAGCATCAAGGACAATAAAAAGTCCTTTTTCAGATGTGGGGAGCCGGAGGAAAAGCTGGGGCAACGTTGGACCCCTGCTGAACCAGATGGGGCAACTGACAACTGACGCCCAGGAAAAAGCCAACTTATTAAATGGGTACTTTGCATCGGTCTTTCATCAGTCCCATGGGACGCCCATGCCCACTACGGGACAGGGAAGTCCGGGTGAGGGTGATCCCCTGCCCTCCATTGATGCTGACTTTGTGAAGGAACATCTTGAGAAGCTGGATACCTTCAAGTCAGCCGGCCCTGACAATCTTCACCCCAGGGTACTCAAGGAGCTGGCGAGCATCATAGCCCAGCCTCTAGCATGGATCTTTGAAAACTCTTGGCGCTCTGGTGTAGTGCCCAAAGACTGGAAGAAGGCCAATGTGGTGCCTATCTTCAAGAAAGGGAGGAAAGTGGATCCGGCTAACTATAGGCCCATTAGCCTGACTTCTATCCCGGGGAAGATCTTAGAAAAGTTTATTAAGGAGGCCATCCTTAATGGACTGGCCGACGCCAACATCTTAAGGGATAGCCAGCATGGGTTTGTTGCGGGTAGGTCTTGCTTGACCAATCTCATTTCGTTCTACGACCAGGTGACCTATCACCTGGACAAGGGAGAATAGATTGATGTCATATATCTTGACTTCAAAAAAGCCTTTGACCTAGTTTCCCATAATCACCTCTTAGAGAAACTGGCCAATTGTCGCCTTGGGTCCTCCACGATCCACTGGCTGGAAAACTGGCTCCGGGGTCGGACCCAGAGGGTAGTAATTGATGGAAGTCACTCATCGTGGTTTCCTGTGACCAGTGGGGTCCCCCAGGGCTCTGTCCTTGGACCCATACTGTTCAACATCTTCATTAATGATGTGGACACTGGAGTCAGAAGCAGACTGGCCAAGTTCGCTGATGACACCAAACTTTGGGGCAAAGCATCCACACCAGAAGACAGGCGGGTGATCCAGGCTGACCTGGACAGGCTCAGCAAGTGGACGGACGAGAATCTGATGGTGTTCAACGCCGATAAATGTAAGGTTCTCCACCTTGGGAAGAAAAACCCGCAGCATCCTTATAGGCTCGGCAGTGCTATGTTGGTTAGCACTATGCAAGAA
The DNA here is from genome assembly GCF_030867095.1 of Alligator mississippiensis. Lineage (NCBI taxonomy): Eukaryota > Metazoa > Chordata > Crocodylia > Alligatoridae > Alligator > Alligator mississippiensis. Next base: position 39,342,827 of record NC_081833.1, on the reverse strand, counting down.
AGAGACTTGGGGGTCACCATTGACCACAAGATGAACATGAGCCTGCAGTGCGATGCTGCGGCTAGTAAGGCGACCAAAACGCTGGCTTGCATCCATAGATGCTTCTCAAGCAAATCCCGGGATGTCATTCTCCCCTTGTACTCAGCCTCAGTGAGGCCGCAGCTGGAGTACTGCGTCCAGTTTTGGGCTCCACAATTCAAAAAGGATGTGGAGAAGCTTGAGAGAGTCGAGAGAAGAGCCACGCGCATGATCAGAGGTCAGGGAAGCAGACCCTACGATGACAGGCTGAAAGCCCTGGGGCTCTTTAGCCTGGAAAAGCGCAGGCTCGGGGGTGATCTGATGGCCACCTACAAGTTTATCAGGGGTGACCACCAGTATCTGGGGGAACGTTTGTTCACCAGAGCGCCCCAAGGGATGACGACTAGGTCAAATGGTCATAAGGAAGAATTTCTTTACTGTCCGAGCCCCCAAGGTCTGGAACAGCCTGCCATCGGAGGTGGTTCAAGTGCCTACATTGAATGCCTTCAAGAGCAAACTGGATGCTCATCTTGCTGGGATCCTATGAACCCGGCTGACTTCCTGCCCTTTGGGCAGGGGGCTGGACTCGATCTTCCGAGGTCCCTTCCAGCCCTAATGTCTATGAAATAGTGTGCTGCCAGGCGGAGGACAATCCCTGCTGCCTCCCACTGCCCCATGCTGCATGGGGGGGCTCAGCACAAGCCCCCTGATGCCCCACCTCGCTCTCCCAGCCCCGCCACGGCTGCCCCACCTGGGCCAGCTCTGGCCCTTGAAGAAAAAAAAAATGAAAACAACCCCAGACTCACTGCTCCTGCTGGTGGGGGGTGATCCCCGCTGCCCCCCACTGCCCCCTGCCACATGGGGGGGCTCTGTACGAGCCCCCAAAGCCCAGGCTTTTCTTGGTTTGTTTGTTTTTAATTAAAGAGCCAGAGCTGGCCTGGGCAGGGCACCTGTGGGGGGGCCTGGGAAAGTGGGGGGGTCGGGGGGCTCATGCAGAGCCCCCCCATGCAGTGGGGGGCAGCGGGGATTGCCCCACTTCCTCTCCCCCCCTGCCCAGCAGCACCCGGTGAGGACCAGGGCTTTTTTTAAAGTACTGGGAGCTGGGGTGGATAGGGGCAGCCATGTGGGGGCTGGGGGACTGGGTGGGGGTCAGAGGGGCTGAGGGAGTGGGGGATTGCGAGGCCTCACAGGGGTCCCCTCCCCCAGGCCCCCCTCTTCTGCCCCTAGTACTTACCAGCTGGGAACCAGGGACTGCCTGAATCATCAAAGGTCTCTGAATCTTTGGAAAAGAATCTTGGAAAAGATTCAGAGATCTTTGAATCGTTCAGACGTTTAAATTGGTCCCCTGATTTGATTCAGATTCAGCGATTTGGCCACCGAATCGGGCCGAATCTCCTCCAGATCGAATCACCACCCGAATCTTCACACAGCCCTAACACATAGCCAACTGTGTAATGCTGCACACAGGAGAATGAGGAATGAGTGAAAGTTTCCTCCTGACCACAGTAGCAGTCAATGCGTGCTGTGTGCCCTGAAGCATGAGAGTGATTAGTCTTTGCTTGCATAAATGCATATGCCAATGTTTATAAACATCATCCAGTTCAATTCCAGCCACAGAGTCTAATGCAGCGGCCTTCTGTAGCCATGACCTCCACTGTGGGAAGAAATATTTCCAGTCAGTGACATTCCCCACTGTCATTCTACTGTGGCCTTTGTAAATGAATCCCTTAATCAGGATCCATCTCATTCCTTGCTCCTAGTCTTGGCAATATGTAAATTCCCACAGTGCTGATTCCCATCAAACAATACCAGGAGTTCAGCAAATCTCTTCCATCTGAGGGAGACATGGCAGTCAGGAGATATCAACTGCCTTGGACAGGGGTCCGTATTTATTTCAGGCCTGGAACAATGGGGTTCAATTTGAGGATGGCTGTTAGGCACTACCGCAAGATAATTAATAACAGACATGAGAGGCTGGAAATATGCCAGAAGACTTGATGAAGCAGGTCCCTTCCACCTCTGATTACTGTAGGTCTAGGAGAAGATGCTGAATGGGACCCTCACACATGGGATGACTCATTTGTAGCCATCCAAATCTGCATACACTAGCAGGCCTCTTGAGGCCTTGCTGCATGGTGATTTTGAGGGATCTGTCAGAGAGCTCTCAGAATCTGATGAGTGTGGCCTCACTTAGAGCCACTTGGGGTCACTCTGGAGCCACTGATACTGCCTAAAGGCAGGACACATCATCTTGGACTATGCTATCTGGTTGCAGAGCTTTCCTGACAGTGTTACAGCTCTCCTCATACCCTCACCTTGTCTTCACAGTCAGTGGCCGCACTCAAAGCTCTTACTTTTATTACTAAGGACTGAGTTAAAGAGCAATACACATCCTCGATGATCAGGATGGGTTCAGAAGAGGGGCAAATTGAGGTGCTCTGGGTTAGAATGCAAGGGGGTCATGGGGAAAGGGACTTGATAGTGGGCGTCTACTACAGACCACCTCACCAGGGGGACGAGCTGGACCTGGAATTTTCAGGTCAGCTCACGGAGGCTGTAAGGACAAGGGATGTGGTTGTCATGGGTGACCTAAACTACCCAGACACTGCTGGGAGGAGCAGTCAGCCAGGTCTAAACTCTCACGTAGGTTTTTAGCCTGCATACAGGACCTCCACCTCACCCAGGAGGTACATAATCCCGCCAGAAGAAATGCCTTGCTGGACTTGGTCCTTGCCACAGGTGAGGTGAGGTGAGGGCTCTGTTGGTGCTCGACTACCTAGGCATTAGTGACTATCGTCTGCTGGAATTTACTATCCGGCGCAGGGTGGTAAAAGCAAGCAGTAAGGCAAAAGTTCTTGACTTCAGGAGGGCCGACTTCAATGAGCTAAGGAGATCAGTAAGAGAGACACTGGGGACTCGGAGCCTCAATGAGATGGGAGTCTAGGATGGGTGGTTGTTCCTTAAGGAGATGATCCTCCGAGCTCAGAGGGAGTCAGTCCCAACATGAACCAACGGGGGCAAAAGTGCTAATTAGCCCCCTTGGCTCAGTAAAGGCATCCAGGAGAGCCTGAGAGCAAAAAAGGTGGCGTACAATCAGTGGAAGCAAGGGGCTATCACAAGGAGGATTACACCTCCGTTGCTTGTGATTTCAGGGAGGCTGTTAGGAAGGCCAAGGCAGAGGTGGAACTAGGGCTGGCGACCAGAATTAAGGGTAACAAAAAATCCTTTTTCAAATACATAGGGAGTAAGAAGAAGGCACCAAGTAATGTGGGGCCCCTACAGGATAAGCTTGGCAATCTGTTGATTGCAGCAAAGGAAAAAGCTGACCTCTTCAATGAGTTCTTAGCCTCCATATTTCTGAGCAGGAATCGGGACAACTCCCCCACTAGGATTACAGACAGGCTCAGGGGACACAACGCCATGCCTAGGGTCAGGGATGATCTAGTTAAGGAACTTCTGGAGGGACTGGACATGTTTAAATCAGCAGGTCCAGATGCTCTTCATCCAAGGTTACTGAGGGAATTGGCAGAGGTCATAGCAGGGCCCCTGGCACGGCTGTATAAGCACTCATGGTGCTCTGGCCAGGTCCCAGAGAACTGGAAAAAGGCCAATGTGGTCCCCATTTACAAGAAGGGGAGAAAGGAGGACCAGGGTAACTATAGGCCAGTTAGTGTCACCTTGGTCCTTGGGAAGACCTTGGAGAAAATTATCAAGGAGCACATCTGCGGGGAACCAGCATGAGAGAGAATGCTCAGGGGCAGCCAGCATAGGTTCACTGCGGGCAGATCCTGCCTGACTAACCTTGTTTCCTTTTATGACCAGGTCACAAAGTCCTTGAATGCGGGCGTTGAAGTGGATGTCATCTACCTGAACTTCAAGAAGGCCTTTGACACGGTTTCTCACCCCATGCTCATTTAAAAAAAAACGACTGCGGCATTGATGCCTACACAGTCAGATGGGTGGCAAATTGGCTTGGTCACACCCAGAGAGTGGTGGTGGACTGGTAGTTTTCGACCTGGAGGGATGTGGGCTGTGGAGTTCCCCAGGGCTTGGTCCTCGGGCCTGTGCTATTCAACATCTTTATCAGCTATTTGCAGGTGGACGTGGAAAGCATGCTGTCCAAATTCGCTGATGACGCAAAGATGTGGGAAGAAATGGGGGTACTGAAGGGGAGGGACAGAATCCAACTAGATCTAGACAGGTTACAGAGGTGGACAGATGAGAATAGGGAGAAGGAACCTGCAACACACCTATAGGCTGGGGAACACCCTTCTCAACAACACAGTGGCTGAAAGGGATCATGGAATCATTGTTGATTTCAGGATGGACATGAGCCGCCAATGCGAGGAAGCAGTCAGTAAAGCTAACCGCACCTTGTTGTGCATCTACAGATGCATCACAAGCAGGTCCAGGGAAGTGATCCTTCCCCTGTATGCAGTGCTGGTCAGGCCACAGTGGAGTACTACATCCAGTTCTGGGCACCGCACTTCAAGAGAGATGTGGCTAGCATTGAGAGGGTCCAGAGGAGGGCCACTTGCATGGTCAGGGGGCAGCAGGCCAGGCCCTATGAAGATAGACTAAAGGGCTTGAATCTATTCAGCCTCCAGAAGAGAAGACTGAGAGGGGATCTGGTGGTTGTCTATAAACTCACCAGGGGGGACCAGCAGATAATAGGTGAGGCTCTGTTCCCCCAGGCACCATCTGGGATAACAAGGAATAATGGCCACAGATTGATTGAGAGTAGGTTCAGGCTTGATATCAGGAGGCATTACTTTATGGTTAGGGCTGCCAGGCTCTGGAATGGGCTCCCAAGGGAGGTGGTGCTCTCCCCTACCTTGGGGGGTCTTCAAGAGGAGGTTGGATAGATATCTGGCTGGGATATTATGTTCCCAGCACTCGTTCCTGCCCAGGGCAGGGGGTCAGACTTGATGATCTGTTCAGGTCCCTTTCGACCCTAGAAACTATGAAACTATGAGTGTATGCTAGATGCTGTACAAGAAACAGAACAGGGCAGCCCCTGCTCTCAAGAGATTGCAGTCTGATAAGTGACAAGGAGGGGATCGCACTTCTCCTCAGGACCCATCTAAATTAGAGAACTTACACTCCAGTGCAACCCTCTGTTGCAGACACTTTGCACAAAAGTGAAGCAGGCTTACTGAGTAAACTACCCTGATTAGTTACCTAAGTGCACCTAACTCTAAGGTGAACTAGGGCAGAGGACAACCACTTCTTAATAGGATGAGCAACAGGGACTAATGGATGTGACCCCCACTCTGGGCAGAAGAAGAATTGAGCTCCTATTTGTGACTGAGGGTTCAGAGAGTCCTGGTCCTCTAAACCCACTAGACCAGTGGTTCTCAGCCTTTTTAGATTCAAGGCTTGCCTCACTAGACTCAAGACACCCCTTGGAAAATGCTGGCTTTTAGCTTTCACTAATTTTTTGACTACAGAAAAATAATAAGAGCAATTCTTCTCAGAATATTTTCCTATGTGGATGGATCCCTATTTGAAATCTATGTGTTTATCTTGAGTCATGTGTGGGTGTTTCTAACCCAAAGCACCCTTAAAAGGGTCTCACCACACTGATTGAGAATGACTGCACTAAGGAGAACTAGAAGGCTGTACCTGAGGGACAGTAATAAAGGCCAGACAGCACCCCTCCCACACCATCCCTGAGAAACAGATTACAACCAATGCTATGACTGTGTGTGTGGGGGGGGGGGTGTCTCACACACACTATAAGGTGATGGTGATCTCTGATTGCTGGAGAACAGTTGGGCAAACTGCTTCCCCTTTCTGGGTCTCTGTTTCTGTCCCCACCCATTGTCTGTCTTATCTATCTAGATTATCAGTCATTCAGGGTGGGACTGAGTCTCATTGTGTATTCACAGCCTGTGGCACATTGGATTCCGAATTTTGGTGGGGCCTGAAGGTTTAATTATCTCTCATGGCCAACTCACACTGTACTTAGTCACAGTATCTCTGTGACAATTATAGCCGTTGGTTACATGGAAAAATGACCTTGGGAAACCATGAATTGTATATACAATTTTTGGGATGGAGACAAGGAAGAAAGCAGTCTGATGTGAGAGCATCAGAGAGTATGCAGATCTAAGGTAATTTCTCTGCAGTGATACCAGAAATTAATTTGGTCCTTGATATGCCTGGAGCTAGTTCCTCATAAAACTAGGGATTCATACAAACCTTTTTTACCTTTCAAATCTCTAGAGTGTGGACAACACAATGGAGGGTTGAAAACTCAAATAAAAACTCAGCCTGGTTTGAGATCACAAGGGGGTGAATTTAGAGGAGCATACCTGGCTTCCATCGAGAAATTTAACGTCAGCACAGGGTTGCTGGAACCTTGGCTCAGGTGTACGAATCTCTTAGTAAATGTGCCCAAGGTTTCAAATATGAAACCACAGTGACTCCAAACTGAAACCCTGGTAGAAGATCCAACCCAACTCTTGCCTTTTGTTTTTGCAACTCTAAAATAAAGATAAATTGCTTGTGTATAATGTGTGTATGACATAAATTACATAACCATGGAGATTATTACTTGAGAGAGACCTCCATTGTGATAGGTGTGAACATTGGTGATTAAGCAGCAGCCTCTGTTTAAAAAAAAAAAAAAGAATTTCTGCGAGGACATTTTCCTTGCAATCTTCTTGACCTAAAAAAGTCCAAAACTGTTGACCTTTGGGGCATGCAGCAAACCTTGCCTTTTTCACTGACATTTTGGAGTTGCTTTCACATGGCCTTCAATTGGGAGTCAAGGCTGGGGAAAATTCTGGTTTGTATCTCCTTCTGCCTGACTGTAAAGAAGCTTGTATTAGGAGGGTCTCCTGTTTCATTTTATTTTTATGAGCTGGCTTGCTAAGAACCAGGGAAAGCCAGAATCTTCACCAAATGTAAATTCTAAAAGGCAGCATTTTAGAAGTGATCAAATTAATTACTGTAGTTAGCAAATCACTTTGTGATTTTTCAAGGCAAATGGACCATGTAAATGTCAGTTGTTTCTTACCCACAAGCAAACCACATAGGAAAAGCTTTTAGACCAGTTGTTCCATATTCAGTGGCTTATTTTATTATACTATGCAGGCTTTGCTTTGTTCTCAAAATAAAAGCAATGGCCTGATCAGAATTTGTAAGACTTATTTACCCCCTTTCCTTTTTGTTTTTAAATCAAAATTAATTCTGCAAACCAGCTACCTAAAAGCATCTGAATCCAATCAATTTTTCGTTTTCTCTCTTCTGTGATTTAAAAACCAAGCTGCAGTTATCTCTCTTCTATGGGTAAGAGAGAAATATCTTGGCATGCTAAAACCTTGTGCATTGTATTGGAGCCCAAAGTGCAAAATGGAGACGCTGGCAGACAATTAATTTTAGAGCCAGGGATAAACTCAATCTAAATCGGACCTTGACTGACCCAAGAGACTAGGTCTTTTTTCCTTCCAGACATGGTTTTTGTATTGGGGTCTTGAAGATAGAAGGAAGGAATTATTTTAGACATGTTGGTGAAGGATCCAGACCTGCTGGATTCCTGAATAATCTGATGCTGATGATCACCCAGCAGCCTAGCACACACTTGTCTAAGGAGCCCAGTCTCTGGTGATGCTTCCAAGTGGGAAAGGTGTTCCAGTGATCTGGCTAGCAGCTGTTGAACAGAGTTCAATTCCCTGCTCTGCCACAGATTTACTGTGTAACTTTGAGCAAGTCACTTATTGCTCTCCCTTGGTTCCCCATTTGTCAGGAGGATGCTAGCACTGCTCAGCCCCACATAGGTGTTTCAGAGTATTAGGCAATAAAGTTACAATAGGCTCAGATGCTATGGCAGACTGTACAAGTACCACAGATACCCAGATACCACCTAGCAAGTGCACTGCTGCACATTAGAGCAGCCAAGACAACTGACTTTGTCGGCCTGTTTGGGGTTTTCATCTCACCCTCCAAAACAGACTTGATCTGCCTGGCTGCCCAGACAGGCTAGTTCCTGCTCCTCTGCATGTGTCCAGGATACTGGAAGGCACCTACAGAAGCTTCCAATGAGCTCTTGTCAGCTTGCTGACAATAGCAAATGGCTTCTATTTGTTTCCTTGGCCCCAGCAAGGTCACTGTAAATTAGTTACTGAGCTTTGTTCTGACAGACTGTCATCAGAAAAGATCATTTGCTTGTTACCAGCTGCTGCACTCCCTGTGTGCCTTGTCTACACACCCTGCTTCTGAGAAGTCAGGCAGCCTCCATGCCACCAAAAACATGCTGCTCACTAGGGCTGTGCAAAGTTTCAGTAGCCAGTTCTATTCGGAGGAGATGTGTTGGCAAGTTTTACATTTTTTGTAGATTTGAAAGATTTGACAGCCGAATCTCTGAATCTGAATCAAATCAGAAGACCCATTAAAAGGTCCAAATTGATTCAGAAGCCTCTGAATCGATTCAGAGAGACTTGGAGATTCAGCCATAGATTATACAGGCAGCAATCCTTGACGATGCTGGACACAGCTTCCTCCAGCTGGTAAGTCTGTTGTGGTGGGCAGAGATGGGAAGGAAGGGTCAGGTGGGGGGAGGCAGATCAATGCTGTTATCAGATTTGCCTGTCACTTTGGGGTGTTCTCACTTATTAGGGGTACATTTCTGGGGTCTCTGAAATTCTATCAGTGTGCTGCTTGCGTTACTTGTGTTTCTACATTCGTAGATGTTAGGGTCGGAAGGGACCTCAATAGAACATCGAGTCCGACCCCCTGCGTAGGCAGGAAAGAGTGCTGGGTTTAGATGACCCCAGCTAGATGCTTATCTAACCTCCTCTTGAAGACCCCCAGGGTAGGGGAGACCACCACCTCCCTTGGGAACCCATTCCAGACCTTGGCCACTCTAACTGTGAAGAAGTTCTTCCTAATGTCCAATCTAAATCTGCTGTCTGCTAGCTTGTGGCCATTATTTCTTGTAACCCCCGGGGGCGCCTTGGTGAATAAAACCTCACCAATTCCCTTCTGTGCCCCCGTGATGAACTTATAGGCAGCCACAAGGTCGCCTCTCAACCTTCTCTTGCGGAGGCTGAAGAGGTCCAGGTTCTCTAGTCTCTCCTTGTAGGGCTTGGTCTGCAGGCCCTTAACCATACTAGTGGCCCTTCTCTGGACCCTCTCCAGGTTATCCACATCTCTCTTGAAGTGTGGTGCCCAGAACTGCACGCAGTACTCCAACTGCGGTCTGACCAGCGCCCAATAGAGGGGAAGTATCACCTCCTTGGATCTATTTGTCATGCATCTGCTGATGCACGATAAAGTGCCATTAACTTTTCTGATGGCTTTGTCACACTGCCAACTCATGTTCATCTTGGAGTCCACTAGGACTTCAAGATCCCTTTCCGCTTCCATGCCACCAAGCAGGTCATTTCCTAGGCAGTAGGTATGCTGGATTTTTTTCCTCCCTAGGTGCAGCACTTTGCATTTCTCCTTGTTGAATTGCATTCTGTTGTTTTGTGCACATATGTCCAACCTGTCCAGGTCTGCTTGTAGTTGTTCCCTTCCCTCCGGCGTGTCCACTTCTCCCCACAGTTTTGTGTCATCCACAAACTTGGACAGAGTGCACTTCACTCCCTCGTCCAAGTCACTGATGAAGACATTGAAAAGTATTGGTCCAAGGACCGAGCCCGGCGGGACCTCACTGCCCACACCCATCCAGGTCGATACCGACCCATCCACTACGACTCTCTGGGTGCGGCCCTCTAGCCAATTTGCCACCCACCGGACTGTGTAGTCATCCAAGTCACAGCCTCTTAACTTGTTCACCAGTATGGGGTGGGATACCGTATCGAAGGCCTTCCTGAAGTTTAAGTATACAACATCCACCCCTACTCCTGCGTCCAGGCGTTTTGTAACCTGGTCATAAAAAGAGACTAGATTAGTCAGGCACGATCTGCCTGCTACGAACCTGTGCTGGTTTCCCCTCGGCATAATTTGTCCTGCCGGGCTCTAGCAAATGTGAACCTTGATAATTTTTTCAAAGACTTTGCCAAGGATGGAGGTGAGACTGACTGGCCTATAGTTGCCCGGGTCTTCCTTCCTCCCCTTCTTGAAAATGGGAACCACATTGGCCCTTTTCCAGTCCTCCGGGACTTGGCCTGTGCGCCACGAGCGTTCAAATATTACCACCAGTGGCTGTGCAATGATGTCGGCCAGTGCCTTCAGTACCCTGAAGAGCACCGGGCTGTATCTCTATATATAGAGCTGTATCTCTCCCTTCTGCAAGTCCTCACCCCCAATGCAGCTATCTTGCAGGACTGTTTCAGTGGGGCTGGGTTCCTCCAGCCACCAAATCAGTCAAACACATATATGCACATATACACGCAGATTAACAGGACACGCCTGAGCCAGGCTGGGTTATTTAGCATTGACAGGCTAACACCCTCATATGCCTTGAATTCAGTTAATCAGGGAAACACTAAAATGCAGTCAGACACAAGCACGCAGGTTTACAGAGCACATTTGAGTCAGGCTGGACTATTCAGCATTGACAGGCTGACACCCTCATGTGCCTTGTACTCAGTTCATTCCTTATGTCGGCAGAACAATAATAAATGCAGTTACACACACACACACACACACACACACACACACACACACTATCAGAGTACATCTGAGCAGGCTGGGTCCAATCAGCACTTTCAGCTGATACCCTCATGCGCCTCAACTCAGCGTGTCCCCAATCTATTGTCACAATGGTCCTAGTAGTAACTCCCTTGATGAGCAGACTCCACTGTAGTTTTGGGCATTACAGCGATCTTTGGCTTAGGTAAAAGAAGCGTTGCTACAGATCAAATGGGGAGGTCAAGGGGAAGGAAGAGTAAGTGAGGTTCAGAGAGAGAGTATAGCAAACAGCTTGACCATAAAAGTTATTTATTGCCAGGTATATGAACTTATGATGATGCCAGTATTACTAGCCATACAAGAGAGAAAAATAAAACAGTTACAATATTACATAGTTTCAGTTAGGTTTTTGGGGAAGTCTAGTTCAACTTTGATTAGAAAAGTCAGGTTTAGGGAGTTGTGCCTGGAGTAAGAGAATAAAAGTCAGGTTCCTGGAGTCGGAAAAAGAGAGAGAGTTGGGGTCTCACCACTCAGGGAAGTTTGAACCAGTCAGTCGAAGTTCCCAGGTGTTGTTGGAGCTGGCAGACAGGCAGAGCCCTCAGCACAATCAATGATGAGATTCCAGGCAGAAAAGAAGTGGAACTGGTGCAGTTTTTGGATCCAAGCCCCAGGAACTTGGGTAGGGGGTTTTGTAGAGAACTAACAATGGCTCAAGGGAGAACACTAGGTTTGTTTATGGGTAAACAATGGCTCATATGCTGGATAATAGGAACTAATCCCTTCTGGCTATGGGTGGCATTACTCTGAGGGAGCTCACAATACAGACAGGAAGGTTCAGTATTTTGGGTACCACTAAAGGAGTCATTACTAAAATTGTTCTGATAAATGTTGAGCTGGGTGCCTATAGATGTGGGTTGATTAGCATTTGGAGCAGGGATCCCCCATCATGCAGTGCTCCCCTGCCACTCTGGTCCCAGAATTCAGTGTGGTCCTTTCCTTGGAAACTGTTCTCCATCCTGGATGCTAATGAAGGTGCATTTCTGTCCCATCTCCCAGTTAAATGAGTTGTCATCTGGTTCCATCTTGGATGCAAATCAGACCAGGGGAACTTCACTCTTATCACCCTTGCCTGGAAGGCTTTAGATGGGTCTCCCACTGCATCTTCATAGTCTTTTGTAAGTCCTTCCTCTAATCAGTTCTTATTCAGGCAGAGGTGGAGAGGGGAAGAGTCCTCTGTGAGTCAAACAGGCTGCATACTGTGCCAGGGTTCCCCAAGAACTCAGAGCTGAGAGGTAACAATGTCCCCACAGCAATGGAGGGATTGGGGCTGGGGTTGGGACAAGCTGCCCAGCCAGGGCAGGGGGGCATGGGACTTGGGGAGGGGAGCTCCTGTCACTGCGTGCCCCTTCACACTGCCAGTCCAGGAGATGCTCTTCCAGTGGCTCATTCAGCAGCTCTCACAGCTGGTCTGCAAGGGCATGGGTGCAGGCATGTGTCCCCGGATCTGTGTGGAGTGGGCTGAGCCAGGCTGCGCTCCAGGTGGCTAGCCCCAGCTGCTTGCCACCAGCCTCTGCAGGTCAGGTGGAGCCAGGGCTGCACTAGCCCCAGGCACAGCCTGGAGCATAGCCCTGGCTCCGCCCACCCTACAGAGTGCAGCCTAGCATTGGCGGCTTGCCACCTTGAGTGCATCCCTGGTTCCGCTCGCCCAGCAGAACACAGTGGAGTGCAGGCTATGGGGGGGTCTGCACCCACCCTAAAATTCCCCATAGCCCCTGCCACCAGCCCCACCCCAATCCCGGTGTGGCACCCGCCCCAATGCCCTGCTGCTGCTCGCCCAGCTGGGGCAGGGAAAAGCCATGGCTTGTCCAGGCAACATGGGGAGGTTGGAGTGGCTTCCACTGCTGTGCACCGCTTGTCTGAGGCAGTACAGCAGGACTGTCCCGCGCCCCCGCTCTCACCACCCATCCGGAGTGCAGCCCAGCCAACCCCATGCAGATCAAGGGGCACACGCCCGCTCCTATGCCTCAGATTGGTGGTGAGAACTGCCAGAGGAACCACCAAAACAGCAGCTCCTGGACTGGCAATGCACATCAGCGCACAGTGGCAGGACCCCCCTTCCCCAAGTCGGCACCCCCCTGCCCCGACTGGGCAGCTTGTCCCAGCCCCAAACCCTCCCTTGCTGTGAGGACGTTGATCTGTCTCCTCCACACCCCTTCCTTCCCCACTCCTCCCACCACAACATACTTACCAGCTGGAGGCAGCTCTGTCTAGTGTCATCAAGGACTGCTGCCTCTATAGTCTATGGCTGAATCTCCAAATCGGTGCCGAATCATCAATTCCAAATTGGCTAAATTGAATTGGGACAGTGATTCGAATCACCAAATCGAATCACTGTCCCTCCGAATCGGCCAAATTTGAATCCGAAGCAAATACTTGCTGCTTCGCACAGGCCTACTGATCACTTCTATCCCATAAACTTGAAATGGAGATAGTCCCTGTGCCACATGGTGGGGTCACAGGCCCTGACTCTTGAAAGTCAGTGATCTAGGGCTGGCAGCCCTCAGAATCATTTTGCTTCCCTATTTGGGAGCTATTGCATGGGGTCTTGCTCTAGCTGAAGAAGAGCAGGTGTGTCCTTCAGAGAGAAAGGGAAAAAGGCAGGGCTTAAGCAGAGCTGCCAAGGCATATGGGCTTAAATTTCATAGGGCTTTCATCATTGCTTCCCTCCTTGTGGGTTTTCAGCTGACATGCTAGGGTTTTATGAAATGCAGAACTGAAATACCAGCCCTGGTCTGGAGAGAAGTGAGGGGGGAACCACATGGCAGGGATTTGATAGCAGTCACTGCATCTGTGATAGGCATGAATACATGAGATGAGGCAGGGTTAAAGTCAAACAAGGCTCCCCTTAGGGGCAACAGGGAGGCAGCAGGGGCATTCAGTAGATCTCTCAGCTGCCCGATGTCATAGCTTGTGTGATGGATTGGGCCTACTTTATTCTTCCCTCCTTAGTCCTGATGCACACATTGTAACTGGCTGGCCTGGGGATGTGGGGAACCCCTGGAGTATTGGGGTCTTGGAGTTAGTACCTCCTTGAGATGCATGGGGCAGTTCTTTTTCTCAGAACAGTTCACTTGAGCTCTCTCCAAATTCAGGCAGATGTTGCTGGACTGGGTTACTTAGGGCAATTCAAGCTGCTGTCCTCAGCTGTGAAGGCTAGAAACTTGATTTTTTCATGCAAGTACAAAGGCTGCTTCAGTCCCATAGCTCCAGGGACAGGGTCTCTGCAGAGAATACAGTGATGGCACCTGAACCCACTTCTCATCAAATCCTTAATCACATCTAACCACATTTTTTTCCTTGCAGGAAATGGCTACATTGAAGGCAAGGAGCTGGAAAACTTCTTCCAGGAGCTGGAAAGTGCTAGGAAGGGAGCTGGAGTGGTAAGAAGACATTTCTCTGCCTGTGGTTCTTCCTTCTTTTTTTCCATTGTTTCATTCCCTTCTTCCCCTCCTTTCCTTGCCTCCTTGTCAGCTTCCTTCCTGACACAAATGTCCAGCACACCTCATCACTGCACCGTTCCCTCCAAGGGCTGCAGTGATGGGGCACCACAAGGAGGACTGCCTCACGTTGGAGAGGCTATTTCCATAGTGCCAGGCATACTCACAAGGGCATAGGGAGATGGTACTGATTCAAGTTTTGGCCTCCATTCAAATCCTAGTTCCATATGGCTTCAAATGTTATGAAAACCCAGTGTGCCTGCTTATCAACACCTCCAAAATGGAGCCCAGAATTGCCACGAAAACTGCTCCTACCTGGGATTTCAGCACCACTGGAAGGAAATAGAGCAGAAGGCAGCAGCCCTGACTCTCCATATCAGAATGGGGCTAGTGACATTTGTCTTGCCAAAGCATGCTTAGAGCAGATATTTTCCTTGTCTTGAAATCGGAGTATCGCCCCAACACACCCCACAGTTTCCTCTGTAAAAGCTCCAGGCTGTCTGAAGTTGCATTTACTGGCATCTGTTTCTTTGCCTTACCCACTGTCACCAATTCTTGTGATTCTATTATAAGTCCTACTATATTTGATGTTTTACTTAAATCCCTAGTTCTTGGAGGCAAGTGATCACATGAGATTCTGCTTCATTTATCCTACACCAGGGAAAAAGTTCACAGAGCAGAGGGAAGAGCTCAGACGGGAGTGTTCTGTCCTCTGAGTCTATGCCTACTTTGCTACCCCAGCACAGGGCTTGAGGACCCTATACTTCAGGGAGCAGTGTGAGTCAATGTACAGGTCACAGCACCTTCTCACAATCCACAAGCCAGACATGAGCTTTGCCCACAGCTCATCAGACTGCCTGTACAGCTCTCCCATTGTTGGGGTGTTATTGGGCTGGAACTGCTGGCACAGACCCTGGCAGTCTGCCACTGGATTCAATAGCTGTCAAGGCACATATTGCAGATGGCATTGAGAACATGAATTATTGAATCACAGGAAACATGATCTGGTCTAGTTCCAAAGAGCCTCAGTGAGCAGGGCCTCACTTTCTCTCCAAGGAAAACAGAATAACCAAGTTCCTGCCTAGAGCAGTGATTCTTAACAGGGTTCTGCAACACTGGGATGCCATGAGAACCCTTTAAGGGTGTCACAGTGTGCTGCACACTATTAGCAAACACCTACATATGATTCACAAAATAAACCCAGAGATTTCAAATAGGAATCCATAGAGTCAAAAACATTCTGACAAGTTGTAGCCTTTGTTGAGTTCTTTGCCAGAGAAGAATTGCTCTATCATTTTTTCCACAGTCAAAAAATAAGTGAAAGCTAAGAGCTGACAATTTTCTAAGGGGACCTTGAGTCTAAAGAAGCCCTGAATTTTGCCTCACATTTTCAGCGTGTAATTATTGATGCCACAGTAGCCTAGAACTAGGCAAAAATGACAGTGCAAAAATACAGGGTTTATGAAAACTTGTGTGTACTATTGAGGGAAGGCCTGGGCTAATATATTCCAGCTGATAAGACTTGCAAGATGGACAGAGCTTGATGTGGGTAGTATAGGGTACTGTCATAGGAAAGCAGAGCTAGAAGGGACCTCACAATGTAATTTGGTTCAGTCTCCTGCTCAAGGCAAGATCATCTGTTTAAACCATCCCAGTCTATGCAAACTGAAAATTTCCAGGGATGGAGATCCCATTGCTTCTCTAGGTAGCCTGTTTCAATGCTTGACCACCCTCATAGTCAGAAAGTCTCCAGACTCTCCCTACTCCTGCTTGGTCACAGTCCACAGGTGATTTTTGGAATGTTTCAGAAAATACGTATTTCTGTATTTGAATATTGCCAAATCCAAGCTTTCACATCTGACCTCAAAATTACAATAACAAATGTGGCCTTTTGAGTCCCTGAGGCTAGAACTTACATTTTTTTTAATGAAGGCTAAGGTGCTCATCTAATACCTGGTTGGAGAGTGGGGACTTTAAGGAAAGCACATAATACCAGAGTATTAGGGGTGGGCAACATAGGTGACCGCTTAGCGTGCTACAGTCAGGGGGGCACCAAACACACACATACATGCACAAACATATCCCCACCCTGCCCTGCCACTCCAGCTGATCCTTACCCTAGACAGGAAAAGTAGTGCCCAGCCCAGCCCAGCCCACCCCGCCCCACTACCTCCAGCTGCTACTCAGGAGGAACTGGGCTGGGCACGTGCAGGTGGGGTGGTGCCTGCTCCAGCCCACCCGCCTTGCTCCTGCACAGCAGCAGCAGTGCCTGCCCACCTGCCTGCCTGGCGCACCATGCCACTCCACCTCTCTGCTGGACTGAGCCCTTGCCCCTGCCAACCTGCCTCTGCCTGCAGCTGTACTCCTGACTGGGTGGGAGTGCAAAATACAAGTTCACTCAGGGCACCATTTTCCCTAAGGATGGCTCTGAGTAATACCATGAGACTTGTGATCAGTCAAGGTAGTTGGGGACACAGAGTTACTGCTGTAGCCAGGAAGGGTAGGCAAAGAAAGCTGTTGGGTAGAGTCCAGTTTCATTCTGCCATAGCTTCTGACATTTTAAAATGTGCTTTGGTTCCATATAAGGAGTGTTGCTGGGACACTTGGATTGTGCCAGAGTGTCTGTTTTCAGTCTGAACCCTGAGACTGTTGATTCAGGTAGCGCTTTGGAGAGACAGTTGCTCTGTAGCCTATTCATTCAGGTACTGACCTAAGATGAGAAAAACTTACCTTCAAGGCTCTTGTCTGCCTGAATCAGAGCAGAGATTTTCATCCCTACTTATTGTGAGGCAAGCAGGTGCATGACCATGAGTTTTCTATAGCCTACACTAGTGCCTTAACACTAAGTCATTAACTGTAAGAGCTTCTCTCTGCTGTTATCATAAGCAACCAGAGAAACCTGGATCCCCAAAAACTTCACTGGAACTGATAAGATTGTATATTTCTGTAAAGCATTTTGTCAAATAGATTCTGACCAGGTCCACCACCTGGGTTAGAGCTTCATGTACAGCTGCTTTATCATCAGTTATCTCAACAGGGGCTCATCTCTACTGTAAGGGCTCTCACGACTACAAGTAGCTCTGTTGAAGCCAGCAGGTCTACTCCAGGTAGGGTAGTAAGACATATAGTTAGTAGTAAAGGGGTAGAGGCTGTTAACATGTCACTTGCAAAGGGATGATACTGTGATCTAGTGGAAAACACCAGTGAGAACTGGGGTTCTATCCCAGTTCTGCTGCTGGTCTCCTAGGCAAGTCATCTCAGAGCTCTGTGCCTCAGTTTTTCCATCTGTAAAAAAGCTATCGTGATACTCTTCTGTAAAGCTCTGATCTGCAGACAAGCAGTGCCATCTGACAGCAAGATGTTGGGATTATCAGTGGTTTGGTCTGCCAGAGAAACAAAATCCCAGCCGTGGTCAGATACCTGTTTCTAAAATATGCCCAGTGTTTTGCTGGGATGTTAATCTTCTGGAACTAATTTAGACTAGTCATTCCTTGACACGTTCAGGCCTGCTCTTCCTGTATTAATATGCAAGAAGGATGTTTTTGTGCTTATGGTACTGTCCTGGTATACAAGATGTCTGTGTTCAATTCGAGCCCCTGGTGCAAACTCCTTGCAGAATCTTAAAGAAGTTACCAGATATTAGGCCTGTGTGAAGCACCTAGTATTTGCTTTGAATTTGGCTGATTCGGGGGACAGTGATTCAATTCACTGATTCAAAACACTGTCCTGATTCGATTCAGCAGAATCTGTCAGGCCAGGCCCATCCCCCACCCCTCTCCCAGCCCAGCAATGGCTGCCCCAGCTCCCAGCACTTGTTTTAAAAAAAGCCCCAATTCAGCCGGTGCTGCCAGGTGGAGGACAATCCCTGCTGCCCCCCACTGCATGGGGGTGCTCTGCACAAGCCCCCTGTCACTCTCCCAGCCCGCCCGCCCTCCCCCCCCAATGGCTGCCCCACCTGGGCCAGCTCCGGCCCTTTAAGAAAAACAAACAAACAAACCCTGAACTCACCGCTCCTGCAGGCCGGGGGCAATCCCTGCTGCCCCCCACTGCCCCCTGCTACATTGGGGGGGGGGCCTGAGCCCCCAAAGCCTGGGGCTTTTCTTGGGTTTTTTTTTCTTAAAGAACCAGAGCTGGCCTGGGCAGGGCACCCATGGGGGGGGCTTGCGCAGAGTCCCCATGCAACATGGGGCAGTGGGGGGCAGCGGGGAATGCCCCCACTGCCCAGCAGCACCCAATAAGCACTGGGGCTTTTTTTTAAAGTACCAGGTGCCAGTGCGGGCGGGGGCAGCCATGGGGGGGCTGGGGGAGCAGGTGGGGATCGGGGGTGGGGTGGGGAGAGCAGGGAGGTTGGGGGGCTGGCAGGGGTCCCCCCACGGTCCCCTCCCCCAGTCCCCCCTTCCCCACCCCTAGTACTTACCAGCTGGGATTCGACTGCAGCTCCCAGCTGCAGCCACCAGGGACTGCCCAAATCATCAAAGCTCTCTGAATATTTTCTGAAGATTTGGAGAGCTTTGAATCTATTCAGACCTTTAAATTGGTCCCCTGATTCGATTCAGATTCAGCAATTTTCCCACCAAATCAGGCCAAATTTCCTCCAAATTGACTCGCCACCCGAAGCTTCACATAGCCCTACCACATATCTCAGTTCTCCATCTTTGTCTAATTTCTTCAGAGCAGGGAATATCTCATACCACATGTGTCTAGCCTCTTGCACAAAGGGGATTGTAGGTGCTTCTGGAGTGATAGTAATTCTATAAACCCAGGTGTTTTTGAGGCCAGCTGTTCTCTTTGCTCTTCTGCTCTGGATGTTAGAGTTAAAGAGGCTGCCTTCTGAGTTATGGGGATGCCTTTTTCTCTGTCATCAATTCATGACTTAAAGCTGAAGCATTAAGCCAAACCCCATAGATAGAGGGAGAATGGGGCACAGAGGGCCTGCTGGAAGTGCAAGAGGATGAACCTTTCTCTTCGTTCACAGGACTCTAAGAATGACAACTTTGGAGAAAAGATGAAGGAGTTCATGCAGAAGTATGACAAAAATGCAGATGGCAAGATTGAAATGGCTGAGGTGAGTTGTGTTATTGGTGTGTGGAGAAGCCTCCTTCCTCAGCTGCCAACATAGACACAGCTACAGCTAGGAGGGAAGTTTCGTCCCACTGAGTCAATAGGAGACTAGTCACTGACTCCATAGGGATCTGGCTTCTGTACCTAGGCTGAGGTATAGCTTCTACTACCCCCAGATGGGAAGTGTGAATCCTACCATTAGTGAATTACTGCACACTTGCAAAGTACCCTGAGTGTCTTAGGTGTCCAAATCCCAAGGCATCCTTAGGTGCCTTTAAGAATAGCAGTTATAGAGAGCCAGTTGGTCTCTCTGTTAAATTGGGGTCCAGAAAATGTTGGCAAGTCCCCCTGTGATGAAGATTAGGCACCAAGGAAGGGACACACCTTTAAAATGAGAGGAAGGTGTCTGTCCTGCTGCTCTTCCTCTGTGATACATGGACCACTTTCTGCCTTTCCCATCTGTCTCTGCCTCTCCTATATTCTCTTCCCAGTTTTCCGTGTGGCTGTGATTGCCCCATTCTTATCCCTTTCCCTACCACTGTGTGTGTCCATGTATTCACTTGTTTGGTTTGCCACTCCCACCTCAGGGGGCCTTGCCTCCTTGCACATCCTAAAAACTTTGCTCTGTCAGGACCAGTTCAGACCAGTTCTGCCAAGCTGACTCAGGGTGGATAGTCCTCAGTGGCTGTTTCTGGAGCAAAGTGCTACAGACAAGTGTGTCCTTGTCTCTTAGCTGAAGCCAGCACTCACAGGAGGGGACCAGGAGCATGTCAATCACCTGAATCTCCCACATCCTAATATGGTCACCCATTGTATGGTTTCCCAGACATCCCAGAGAGCTATCGCTGTTCACACCACTGTACACCACGTGCAGTCGCTCCTGGGTACAGCTGAGGCACAGATTTAGTTGAAGTCAATTGCATCTATAATGACTGCGATGGGGGGATAGATGTAAGGCTGTAAAACCTCTGGATATTCAACTCGCACCCTTGCAGTTTTGCAGTAACACCTGTCGGCCCAAACTCCTTCCTGCTGCAGCTCTCTTGAAACTGGTGCAGTTACATTAGGGCAAAATTTGACCCCAGCTGCAAGCAGAGACCTCTGTTGAGATTGGGTCATGACAGAGCCAGTTGTATAGTAAGGATGCACCTAGTTGCTAAAATGGTCCCTTTCAGATGGTTTTCCACTGATAGTGCTAATGAAGTCAAGGAAGCCAATGGCTCCATTTCCAGCAGGTCCTTTACCAGCTCTCCTGATTTACCAGCAAGCTTTACTTTATTATTTTCCTAACGAAAAGGCACCTGCTGACCTGTATCAATCTCCTGTCCAGCTGCTTGCTTCTACGGGTCTTTTTAAAAATTGTCTGGCCCTTTGATTAGCACATTGACACTATCTCAAGAGACATAGCTCAAAGTTAAGGTGACAGCTAGGAAAAGGGCAGAGAAAGGGAGAGAAGATGAGGAGAACTGAACAGATTGGAAAACTAGAGGAACTGGAAAATATTCCAGTTTAGGTGTCAGTTTAGGTGACCTAGTCAAAGTGTCAGTTAGGTGTCAGTTTTATCTCTAATAGTTTTTATATTTTTAATCTTTTCTGAAATAATTCCCCAGATTCTAGCTGCCTTGTATTTTTAAAGTAATATTGTTGAACAGTTTTGATTTAAATGCAAGTTTTTAAGTGTTTCCAGCCTTAGTATTAATGTTGACATGGTTTTGCTTTCAAGAACATCATACAGTAGGGGTTTTTTCAACAGTCCTTTCCTGTACTCACAACCCAAACAGTTAAATGCTCTGCTTTTTGCCTGACAAGGCAGGAAGTGAAAAGGACTGGAAGCATCTTTGAAATGAATGCCTTTATTTTTCTTATCAAAACTAAAAAAAGCACAACCTGTAAACACGTAGCATCAATACTGAAACTTGATTTTCAGCAGTTTTATGGTTTCACCAGTCTCTGGTCATGTCAGTAACATATACTTTGATGTCTGTCTTTCCCCACTTCTTGGTTCTCTTTTTCTCGATCACCAAAAATGACAGTGTAAAATAGTCACTTGTACAAAAAAATTAGGTAGAAGAGAGTGTGATATGTCTCTAGTCATTCCCCTTTTGGTTCTGTGACAGCACTGAATTGTTCATTCTGATTGTAAAAGCTGTTTAGGATTGTTAAAAACCCTGGAGTAACAAGCAAAGGAAGAGTCGCATGACTTTGAAGCTCTTTTAGAATGGTGTGGAGGCAGTCTGTCACATTTCAGTTAGTTCCTTTGCAGGTCATCGGTAGGATTAGCACCTAAAACCTTCACACCAAAGCACAGGCATCAACACATAAACTAGCAGAGTAACTGGATTAGGTGGTAGTGAACTGTGCTACAGAAGGATGTGACACTAAACCTGTCAACATGTTTAATCAGGAACAGGACAAAACTGATAGGGAAATAAATTATGTTTCCAAGATTTCAGTGAGTTATTGCAAAGAGCAGAAAGGAAACTTGCTAGGGTTTTTCCATTAACAAAGAATTATACTTCAATCTGGCTGACTATATTTTACATGTAACAACAAAAGTAAAATCCATAAGAGAGAGCACAGTGTGTGTGTCTCAGCAACATACTGTATCAGGGCTGCCTCCAAAACTGGCAGGAGCCTGTGAAAGCAGCATGAAATCTTAATGTGCTCTCATGTAAACCTTCCACAGGGATGAGCTAAGGTGCAGTTGCTGAGCCCTGGCCTCTGCAGGTTGTATGAAATGAATTCTGCTTTTCTCACTAATTCTTTGGCTGTTTCTCCCCAACAGCTTGCTCAGATCCTGCCCACAGAGGAGAACTTCCTGTTGTGTTTCAGACAGCATGTTGGATCCAGTTCTGAATTCATGGAGGTGAATAGAGAGTATATTATTATAGTGCTATTATAGATTCATAGTTTGTAAGGGGCTGGAAGGGACATCACAAGATCATCAGGTCCAGCCCCCCTGCACTAGGCAAGAAAGACAACTGGGGTCAGGTGACCCCAATGAGGTGACCGTCCAGTCTCTTCTTGAAGATTTCCAGGGTAGGCAACTGCACCACCTCTGGAGGGAGTTTATTCCACAGTCTGGACACTCTAACTGTGAAGAAGTTTTTCCTAGTGTTAAGCCTGAAACGGTTCCAGGAGTTTATGGCCATTACTCCTGGTTATTATTGTTATTGTTATTATTACAGAACTGGTTTTTGAAGCATTGGCTTAGCTTTTGGTTAGGCCCAGACTCTCAAAAGTAGTTAGCTTAGTTCCTCAAATAGCCTCATTCTCAAATCCCAGGTAGCTGGGGCATAGATTAAACATAGGTACATCACTAGGAACTATATTGATCACACCTGTATTAAATAGTTTCCCAAACTCCAGACCCAGAATACCCTGGGCTGCTTGTAAAACCTGGGGTAGATTCTTTAGAAAAAGTCTCTTTTTTTAACATTCCTACTCTGGTATGGAATGGAAACACCCCTGATGTCCCTCCATCAGCCACATGTCCCCTACTGCCACTCACTGGCAGATACTTTCCTCTAAGAAGGGAGGTGGAGTTATGCTGCCACAGCTCACTTGGTGAGAGATCACTGTGAATTGCTAGGGCCTTTCAGTTTTAACCTTTTTCAAGAATTAAAAAAGGAGAAACAATCAGGGAGACAGACCTGGGCTGTGACAAAGTGCTTACTGCCTATTGGCTAGTATGTTTTGTGGGTGCCATTCTGCTGGAGATGCTACAGTTGGACAGGGCATGAAAGTGAGATGTCGTAACTCTGTGGTTAAAAAGAGCCCCTCACTCTTTTCAGAGAATTAGGGGTGTTTTATCATAATGTCCTGACCAAACGGCAGCTTGACCATTGGATAGGCTGCCTCTGCAAATTCCACTGCCAGCATTTGAATATGCTGTTCTTTATTTGCTGCCCTAAACCATATAGTGTTGCTTTGGGCTATTAAGCAGTAGCTGGGTTCTACCCCAGAAGCGGCAACATACGTGAGGAATTCCTTATCTACTTCAGAGGGACCTCTGGGGGCTTAAACATTTAATATTTATAGAGCTATCTCACAAACTAGGATAAAAATGCCTCTAAAATTGTAATGCAACGTGTTATATTATATGGCACCTTTGATGAAGACAGAGCTCAAAGTTCATCATAAATATTCTAGCTACATGAAGGGCTTCACCAGCTATTGAAGTGCAGCCATCTTTGGAGCAAATTACAGCAGCTGTCAAACACTGCACAGCAACACTATGCAAGAGTTTAAAACAACCATTGGAAAATGAGTACAATGTCCAAATTTGATGCAGTTGAATGAAACTGGAGTCCACCTATTGCTGCTTAATGAGCAAGTGAAGCTACTGTTTAATATAAGTGTATGCCATTAAATATTAAATTCATCCCACTCTAGCAATAGTGAATATAATAATGAGCATGAACTCTTGACATGAAGTTTATCTCTGAGTGCACCTGGCTCTGTTAATTCAATTTCTTTCAAGACAAAAGACAACATTTGCAGTGTCCCCTGAGAGATGTGGCTGCAGAGAGCCAAGAGGAGTTCTGATAACTGGGCACCTGTGGATGATGGAAATCTATGGTAGGAAGAAGATCAGTAAAGCAGGTGGGTCAGAAGAGGTCTCCCAGTATGTGGAAGACAAGGCAGGGTACTAGTTCAATCAACCATCTCCAGAGAAATAAATAGGAAGATCAGACTTGCTAAATGACATTACTTTCGGAGAATGTAAGTGAAAGGAGAATTTGAGTGAAGGGAAGACTATATACGGGAGAATCTGAGTGAAAGGAAGACTATATATGGGCGGCAGATCTATGGAATTTTCTTCCAGTGGGGACTCTGCTCTCAAGCTAATGGATGTAGTTTAAGAATCAAGATGGAACTTAAACCACAGGGAAAGCACATTTTAACTGTTCTTTCCTTCTACCTTGTCTCTTCTGCTGAGGGGAAATATCCTCACTCACCCCAGGACTTCAGAACAGGCTCATTCCTCACTAGGCCCTTTTCCAAATCCAAACCACTTGGGTTTCTTCATAATGTGGGGAAAGTCATTGGAGATACATTTTTGATGTCTCCAAATCAGCTTTTTTACATCCAATATAACACATGGGTTGCTAGGACAGACCCTGTTCTCTGGTGTCACAGTAACTGTACTGACTGCCACTCTCAAGGCCAAGAGAGGGGCTTCCTAGGCAGGAAAACCCAGCTTGGGTTTAGCACTTGAATGGTTGTACATGAGTATACATGGGGCTGAAGTCAACCTTGATGGTAAGGAGATGCAGTTCCCATTGAAGTCCAAAGATTTCCTAAAAAGATATCAGGAAGCTCTTAAGTCTTGTAGGTTTTATCTACATGACATAATCAAAAAAGGACAAAGGTCTGCCATGCCTATCAGCTCATCAGGCTGGTATGGTTAACACAGGCCTGTTTCAGTAGCCAGTGGCACATAAGGGGGTATGAATTTATCATGTCCAGTTGCCTTTGACTCCCGAGCCCGAATAACCAGGCATCCATTTGCAGTTGGGTCAACTGGCACAACTCTGTGGGTTAATTTACCCTGCTGAGAAGGGTAAATTAGCAGGGGCAGAATGCTTTGTTAATACAGCTCTATTACATTTAGCACATGACCTAGCTCACTCACAGCTAGCTTGGGTAACTAAACTACACTGCACTTTGTCATAGTAGACAGGCCCATGGATTCATAGTGGCCAGAAGGGGCCACTGTGATCATCACATTTGACCTCCTTTGTGGCACAAGCCAGTGAACCTCCCCCAGTAACTTCTGCACTGAGCCGAACACGTCTGTTTGAACTAAAGAAGATCTTTTGGCAGATCCAATCCTCAGGTAAAGGCTTCAAGTAACAGAGTTAGGGAGGTTGCTCCAACACTGTCCTTATGTAGGGAGGTTGTTTCAACAGTTAAGTCCCATTGTTTTAAAAATTGTGTATCTTATTTCTATCCTGAATGTGTCTAGCTCCAGCCTCCTGCCATTGGAGCTTGTTTATGCCTGTGTCTGCTAAATCAAAGGGTGTCAGCTGCCCACACCTGCTCTTCAGGGAAATTACCCAATCCTATACTAACGTGTTGTGGTATTCCTATTGCAGGCTTGGCGGAAGTATGACACAGACCGCAGCGGCTACATAGAAGCCAATGAGCTCAAGGTGGGGTGCAAGTGAAGAACGCGAGGATCTGGGAGATAAGGCTTTAAAGGGTTATGCTACATCTAGGGGCCAGTCTTGCCTGGAGGGCCTCACCTTTGCATAGCTCACTTGTGGTCCACTCTGAGTGCATCTACACATGCATTTACTGTGCAGTAACTTACTGTGCCATAAGCAGTTTTTAGGCCAGCATCTACATGGCAGCCATTAAAGTGCAGTAATACTGTATGTGGACTGCGCTGGGACTAACTTTAGTCCCAAGTCAGTTCACACACACAGTATTACTGTGCAGTAACTAATCGGGTGTAAATTTGATACCTGCATCATGATGCATCATTTTGATACCTACCATCATTTGATACCTGCGTGATGCAGGTATCAAATTTACACCCAGTCGGCTTAATGCACCATATTTACTGCACAGTAAGAGCATGCATGTGTAAGTGTTCACCCTTACTGCACAGTAATTTTTGGTTACTGTGCAGTAACCTAAACTACTGTGTAATAAATGTGCATGTGTAAACACACCCTCTGTGGAGGGTCACTATTGTCAATACATATCTGCCATACTTGGTCCATCAGTCTAGAAAGAGTCTTGATAGCTTGCACTGTCCCTGCCCAGCTCCTCTTTGCTTTTGTGTTCATCATAATGCAGAATGAAAAGTACCTTCTGCTCCCATTGGAGACAAATGGTAAAACTGCCCCTGACCGTAATAACAGAGGCACAAATGGAAGGAGCAAGATGGGACCTACCACGCATACCCAGTAACACCTGTATCAAGAGCACCTCAATAAGGGATTGCTGTGTCCTAAGGACCAATGAAAGCTGATCTCATTGCTGTTTGCTCAAACCTGTAATCAAACACTGCTCAGCGGGCAACTGACCTTGACTTTTCCCTGTTGGGGGGAGAAAGGGGGTGGGGGGAAGGGGGGTCTTAGGTAGGTTTTGCTCTGCTGTGTGTGTCCGTCCTTTACCCCCATTATAAGGATAGTTCCTGGCTGCCTATTTATCACTGCTTATAAAATTCTAGCTGCTGGGATTTAGTCCCTTCTCTGGAACACCCTTCCCTGTAACTCAATGACCTCTCTTTTTCAGAAAGTGTTATTCTTCCTTAGAGCCAAATCTTGTAAGGTGCTGAGCAGCTCCTACTTCCCTCAGCATTCATGAGCATTGAGCATCCTCTCCCCATTTAAGGGCTGAGTCTAGGAACACTGACTGTTCCACTCTGATGGCAGAGGCTCAGTGCATCTTTGCTTATTTGAACAGTATGGCGTGTCCTCTTACTCAGACGGTTGTTGAGCTGCTTCTGGTCTCAAAGAACTTAGCAGGAGTGAGGAAAGGTACCCATAATTAGGGCAGTCCTGTACCTTTCTTTAGGGAGTGAGGAGCCTGATCTAGAAATGCTACAAGAAATGTTGGGCCTGATCCTAAGGTGGAGGACATCAACCAGGCTCTCCTGAGCTCAGGTGAAGCTGTTTACACCAGCACTGGACCTAGGGATGCTTTTCAGGCCCACATACAAGATTGCAGAGAGCAGGTCATTGCCACTCTGAGAAGAGAGGAGACTGGACTCTTAAAGACATTGCTTTAGGTCAGGGGTTGGGAATTATTTCTGCTGGAGGGACGCTTAATGAGTTTTGGTGAGGCATTGAGGGCCACAAGGGTAGCCCCACCCCTTGACAGGTGCCCCCCTCCCCTAGTCAGCATCTTGTGATGAGAAGTCCCATCCCCTAAACCATCCCCTTTGCCATTGGAAGTCTCTCCCCTTGCCCCAAAAGTACTCTTTGTGTGTGGGGGGGAGTTGTATATTGTGTGGATGTGAGATGTGTATGGTGGGGTGTGGGGTACATGTGTGGATGTGGCTGAGGTGTGCGGGTGTATGGGACTTGGATGTGTGTGTGGGTATGTTGGGGGTGGGGGCTGTGAGGGTATGTGGATGCATGTGTGGGGAGGTGTAGGTGTATGGGAGGGTGTGGGTACATGTATGGATGTTTGAGGGGTGTGGGAGTGTGGAGTGCATATGTGGTTGGGGGTGTGTGTGAGGGTATGGTGGGGTGTGTGGGGTGTATGTGTGGATACATCTGGGGGGTGTGAGATGCATAGTTTGGGTGTGTGAGGGGCTGTGGGTGCATGTATGGGGAAGTGTAGGTGTGTATGTGGGGTGTAGGTATGGTGGGGGGTGGTTGTGTGTGGGGGTGGAGGTGGGGTGTGTAGGTATGGTGGGGGTGTGGGGCTGGTTGGGGTGTGGGTGGGTTGGGTGTGAACATGTGGGGGTTTCTCCCCCCCATCCCCACCGCCTGTTCTTTGTGATATGGCTGAGCCCAACCCCTCTGCAGGCAGGGGGAGGTGGAGGAGGGAAACAGCACTCCCTGCCTGGCTCCAACACACTGAAAAGGGTGGGAAAGCAGCTGATGCCCACAGGCAGCAAGAGAAGCCCCTGCAAGAGGGGAGTGGGGCACAGGGAGCCAAGCCTGCCACCACTGGTTCTCTTGGTCTCTGTCTTACACCTGCCTCATGGGGCTACAACCAAGCCTGCGCTGGCTTCTGCTGCTGCTTCCATCCTATGTGCCTGCCTGCCTGCCTGGGGGGCTGTACCAAGTGCGCACTGGCTGCTACTGCTGCTCCCACCCCACCTGCCTGTCCTGTATCTGCTCAACAGGACTTTGTGAGCAGCCAAGCATCTTCATGCCCCACCTCCATCCACAGGCTCAACCACCCAGCCATGTATGAGCAGGACCAAAGGCAGAGCCCACCCCACTCTCGTCAATGCTGCAAGCTTCCCCTCCCTGCCCAGAGCACTGCAGCAGGGACAGGAGGAGTCGTCACTGGAAGCCAGGGGAGCCCAACAGTTCCCTAGGCAGTGGCAGCAGCAGCCTTGCCAGGAAGATACTCCCACTGGCTGGGGCTGGCAACCTCCAGCAGAGGAACTGCCCTAGGTGGGAGCGGGCAGAACTCAACCCCATGTAGAGCACAGGAGGGGCAGCTGCTGGCAGGGCTGGATAAAATTAATTGGTGGCTACCTGCCTGCAGGCCGGATCCAATCAGTTGGCAGACCAGATCTTTCCCACGGGCTGTATTTTGCCCACTCCTGCTTCAGGTGGTAATGCAGAGTGAGACATGTGCGACCTCCTGGGTGGCTTTCTTAGACACAAGAGCTCATTGCGACCTGCATGCACAAACCTAAAGGTAGATTCAACCCTGATGGAACTGGGTACAGTTCCATTGTTTGATGGGTACCAAAGCTGAATATGGCCCCTAGAGACACTGGGGAGCAGATGCTGCTTTCCTTTGATTATCTGAGGAATGAGTATCCCAAGATAACTTCTCCTTGCCCAATTTTAGTCCTAGAGAAATCCATACTGAGCATTACAGTGCCATAAGACTGGCACAGCAGTGGGAGTACCATGATACCAGCTACTGACCCAGTGATACCACTGCCACTTTGCTCTCTGGATATCCCAGCTGTGACATTTCCAGACCAGCTCTTGCACTCTGGCTGCCTCCCTTGGCTGGAAAGACATGGAATGGAATCTCCTTTGGGACCCATCAGTGCCATTCTCTGGTTGGCTATCAGGGTTTACATGACACTGCCCCTTTGCTTTTAATAGAAGACAATGGGGGCACCTTTTCCCTAGAAAGTGCCAGTGAATTTGTAACACTGGGCTTTAAATGTGTTGTCCCTCACAAGGTCCTTTCCTGTTTCAGGGCTTCCTGTCAGACTTGCTAAAGAAAGCAAACAGGCCCTATGATGAGCCAAAGCTGCTGGAGTATACACAGACCATTGTAAGTGAGGGCATGGTTTGGAGGGAGGGATAGGCACCCTGCTACTCTGTCCACATGGGAATAGGCCCAATCCTGCCCCTTCCACCTCCTGCGGACACAGCTGCAGCAGAGCTGCAACCCTATCAATAGCTGTGGAAAGCAGGAATGTGGCTGCCTGACCCCTGAGCCTGCCTGGACAGTGAAAATCTGGAGTGATGCACAGGGGCAGAGGAGCCCAGGTCCCCACTCCACTGGTGAACCCACCTGGCATCTTGCCCTGACACACCCTGGACCAAGCCAGCCTTCCTCCAGGACTGTGAAACAAGCAAGCCCAGTTTTCTGACTGCCAATAGGTACCTAACTTTGCATCAGCTGAGTCCCTTGCTTTACCAAAGGCCTAGCTACAAGGACTGATTGTGTGGGCGAGGAGATGGTTACTTAACTGGTTGCTGGTTTGTGTCCCAACAGTTGCGGATGTTTGACACAAATGGAGACGGGAAGCTGTGCCTATCAGAGATGGCCCGGTAAGAGCCCCTTTACATTGTTGGCTCCTCAGGCTTCCTAGTCTTCCCCCAATAACAACCAGCCAAAGTTATGGAATCCCCCAACCCAACCCATCTCCTACCTGCACAGTTTACTTCCCCATCCAGGGGCAGCCAAGTATCCTCAGAACTTGTTCTATAGGCTGCGCAGGAAGTCTGCCTCAGGAGCATTCCTAGGTGAAGGACATCAAACCCTGTGCTGTTACAGCCTGGCTCTTGCTTCTTACAACAGTGCATCTCCATGGGTTTCACTGGTGTTACTTCTGATTTATACTTACATGAGAACAGTGTCAGTCTCCTTAAGCAGGTTAGAGGCCTATCTTTACAGAGCTCCCAATAACTCACCTGATGCATAAATCCATACTAGAGCAGATGGGGCTGATCACTACTGAGCAGCAAACCTGCAGTACTCTGAGAAAGATACTCTCATGGTCAGTGTTGCACAGGAAAATGAAGTCCCCTGTCTTGAAAAAGTTGGAGATTTCAGAAATTATTCCTGTCTCCAATTGAAGCAAAAAGTTAAGGTCCCAAACTCTGCAAATGAAAAAAATATATAACTTGGTGTAACTGAAATGTTCCGGCTATTTTACTCTCCTTAACTTAATTGTCAAAATGATAAGGCATTTTGAACCAGAAAACTGCAATCATTCATGTCCAAAAGCATCAAATTGAGGCATTATGGCAGTTTAAAACCTTTTTAAAAAAACTTGAGTCAAGAAGTTAATCACAAGTGACTTTCTCCTGTTGGCTACAAAGGACCAGCTCTCAGGATCATCATAAATTCTAATTTATTAGACAGGATGTGAAGTTGCCAGTAAAATCATAAATGCAAACTTTAAGTTATGAGGGGCACTGGCCACCTTAACACACACACACACACACACACACACACACACACACACAATTGCTGCAATTGGAGTGTAGCACCAATGTTGGTTTATACCTATTCGAGACACTGGTGCTGGAGTCTGCTGTCGATGGTCAGCTTCCTCCAGGGCGATGTCTTCTCCAGAATGGGTCACCTGCTTGTCCTGCTGTCTCAGTAGGTAGGGTGCTGAATGAAGTGGCGCCACTGAGGGTCATGCTTCACTGACTTTTATCCCTTTTATCCCTTCTCTCTGGCAAACTTGTGTGATCCCCCAGCATCATATTGACTGTCCAATCTGGAGGTCGCTATCCCACATGTGTATTGAGTAGTGCATGACAGCTGTTAGTCACTGGGGGCTTCCCCCTCCTTCCCCCCTGCCCCTCCCCCCCCCATGGTGCAGTTTTGGGAGCCCACCCTTGACTTGATTAACTCAACGGCTGTGTTATTGTAGGTTTTAGCTTAAAATGGCTTGTACGGTACACTTCTGTAATGGTAAGTTCCTCTGGCTAGGCTATTGTCAATTCACAGCCAGAGGCTCTTGCTTTGTCATTCAGTTATCTACTAATTCATGCATACTCGCATTCACTCAGGGGGACCAGCCCAATTCAGCAATACAATTCCAGTGATTACAATTCCAATGCATTCTTATAATAATAATTTTAGTAATACAAGGTGTGACTTACTTGAAAGAATGCATTTGTTAAAAGGTTTAAAACATAAAATACAGAATGCCAGGGTAAAGATGAGACAGATGAAATATAAAAATGCAGTGTGAGAAATATATAAAAATGTAATGTGAGGTAGTGAGGATCAAAAGGCCACTGGGGACAGTGAGTTAGGTTAGATGCAGTCATGTAGACTGATTTAGCATAAACTTTAGACCAATACGGGAAGTTTGCTTTGGGATATAGGTCTTAATCAAAGAGGGAATGTGCTCACCAGGATATATTTACAGTCATACTTTCAATGCACCTTGGCTTTTCTTGTCTTTTACAGGCTTTGCTTTGAAGTGGATATTTAATTTTTTTTGTTTTCTTTAATGACACTTAGCTCAATTGATATGTAGATGTAGTTTGTAAGTTGCTTCTACAGAAAAAAATTTCAGCTTCCTGGCTTGCTCTGAGCCTTGCCACACCCATGCAATGAGTATGCTAGGTCTCTGTCAATACTTAGAAGGAAAAAGAAATGCACAAAATGGGGGGGTAGGGGGGGAGGGCAGGGGGGCTGCAGGCAAGAAGGAGTTTCTTGTTATACTCCTGTACAAAGGCTTTGGCTTTGGTCAGCTGGGCATCTTTGATGAAAAAAGATGGCCCTGTAGAATTCCCAGCCAGCTCTGCTACTGATGCCCTTTCTTTTGTGAGTCCCTTTTCTCAGCTCCCCTGACTTACACTCTGGCAATCTCTTTTCAGACTTTTGCCTGTGCAAGAAAACTTCCTACTTAAATTTCAGGTAAAAAGAAAAGAGAAACCTTTGTATTTCCTTTTGGTTCTGTTCTCTTCATCCCCCCCCACCCCTGGTGTCATGGCTCATATCTGTTTCTCTCGTATTTGTCCAGGGAATGAAGCTGGCCTCTGAGGAGTTCAATGCTATCTTTACCTTTTATGACAAGGTAAAATGCTTGCCAGGAGGGGGGAAAAGGCTTGAGCACAAAGGGATCTCACACCTCTGAGCTTGGTACAGAAGGAACAACTCCTTTTAGCAGATCATCTCCCTGGTTCTCCCTAGATTGTCATCACTAGGAAGGACAGGCATTCAGGAATCTCTCCCATTTACCATTGTAAATACTAGGACAGACTCTATCAGCTACAGTGGGAAGGCTAGATCTGTGCTGGTATAAACAAGCATAGGTCCACAGAGTTTCAGGGTACTTATGCCACCATAGCTCAGCTGGCGATCTGCCTCAGAGCAGCTCTGAACATGGAAGGTACATAATTATTTAAATATGATTTTGGAGGGAAGCAAACACTGGAAGCCAGGGACCTGAACATAGGTGGAAGCAAGGACTTAAGGGCTGAATGGAAGCCTAATACTAAAGGAAGAGTGAACACCCCTGCTTCCCTGGCCTGCTCCTACTGTTGGCCTGAAGGCTAAGTGGAGGTGACAGTGCTGACTGTACTGAAGAGTGCCTAAAACTCAGTGTATGGGGCTGGATTCTCCTTTCACTACCATTGTGGCACCACTGTTTGCAGAGGAGTCACTTCAAGAACATGGCTGGGTCTAAAGCCTAATTAAGTTACTGGGAGTTTTTCCAGTGTTTTGGTTTGCTGTGGTTCAGGACCTTACATGTCTGTAACTGGCAACACTATTGATCCAGCAGCTGAACGAGAAATATCAGTACCAGGAATATCAAACTCATCCAGCCCCATGGGCTGAATTAAGTATATGGGGCTGAGGTATGGGCCAGATTGGGCCCACAGACTGGCCACACACACCAGATACAGTATGCAGGCAGCACATGCAGCACGTGTCCTGAACTGACCATACAACATACAGGGCCAGTGCAAGATTCACAGGCAGCACTGCAGGCTGAATGCTAGGGCTCCATTGGCCGGATCTTTGACACCCCAGCTCTGTTCTAATGACACATATTCTGAAGTGAAATGCACTCCAGACTATTGTCCCATGAAGTAAAGACTGGACAGAGAGCTGTTCCCAGGTGCTGGCTGTTCTTTATGACTGATATGGGAGAATGACATGTCTGATCAGTCATTGAAGGGTGACAAAAGTCATGCCTCTACTAGTGCTATGACGCACCTGGAAGCACCACTCAGAAATACACTCTACCACCCACTCATGCTCCATAATGCCAAACCCATAAGTGAGGTGGTGAAGCTGCCCTGAGAGTGACCCCTCCTGCCACTTTTGAGATCTTTGTCACATTCAGGCTGGCTTCAGTGCCTCATTTCCAGGTTTGACCTGTGGGGAGCAGGGGTGGCTGTGTGGGGAAGTGCTTCCCAGCAGTGTTCTCAGAAAGTGTATAGACAAACCCAGTAAGACCAAGATTCCCCAAGGGAGGAGAGGCTGTGTTTGGAGGCAGATGATTGCAGGCTGCTGGGCTCAGATGGGAGCATTTCTTCATCAACATGTACGTTCTCCTCTGCTATTGCCAACAGGATGGGAGTGGCTACATCGATGAGCATGAGTTGGATGCCCTTTTGAAAGACCTGTATGAGAAAAACAAGAAGGTGAGTGAATGAAGGGGAGTGGGGCACATGGAGACGCATGTAAGCTTGATCCTGCTGTTCCAGTATATCTCCCCTTAAGTGCAGAACTGATTCCTGTCATGGCCTCTGTGGCTGTTGTCTCTGGTGAATATGAGTGGAGTGTTGTTGCTTCCCCAGGGAATAGCCCATCAGAGGGGGCATGTTTCATGGCCACAGCAAGCATGGGACAATCCAAATTCCCCAGCTCTGTAGTCATGGGGCTAAGTGACTGCACCGGAGGGCTTGGCTCCAAGTTTATTGTGCTGGTGCTATAGCTTGTCCTGTCATCTAGGACACAGCCCTTCAGGATACTGAAATAGTGGAAATCTGCAGTGCTAGTGCTGTGCGCTAGGAGTGTTCCAGCACCTGCACAGATGGGTATGGAGGAGTACCCAGTGCTCAGCAATGTCTGCTCTGAATTAAATGCAGAGGGATGTGGGGTCAGCAGAGGCCCCGGAGTCACAGTTGCTGTCCCCTTTGTGTAACTGTACAGCAGTGCCAGGTATGTCTGAATCAGCATGAGAGCATTGCCCTTCACTTCCTTCTGGATCTGGCTGCTTGCCATGTCCCTTTGCTGGCTGGGTCCTTGATCCTTCCTGTGCAGGGGCTCCTGTGCAGAGACCCTTACACTCAGGAAATCCTCTCGCTGTTCACCTGCTCCTTTCTTAGATGAAAAACCCAGTCCCTAACCCTCTTCTGAGACAGTAGATAGCTGTGGAGTGGTAGCAAAGTATGCTGGGAAGGGAGGCAGCAAAAAGATGACATTTGACCTTTGTATTGCTTTACTTCCCAGCATGCTTTGCTACCATCCCACAGTTCTCATGCTCTGTGGGAGTCCGCTGAACCCTTCTGAGAAGGGCAGCTCACCCCAGGACACTGTTACTGAGACCTCATTGAAATTTGGTCTCATGCTTGAGGGCTATTCTGCATCATAGCTCTGTGTTCCTGTCTGCCAGGAAATGAACATCCAGCAACTCACCAACTACAGAAAGAGCATCATGAGCCTCGCCGACGGGGGGAAGCTGTACCGCAAGGAACTGGAAATTGTGCTCTGCAATGAGCCTCCCATGTAGAGAGGCACTGCCCCCCTCTCCTCCAAAATCTCCCCCTCCCTGCCACTTCCATGAAGACGGATAAGAGAGAGCAAGCGCAAGTGGATGAGGAGGGAGCAAATGCCAGTGTGCAACTGATGGGCCTCCAACCAACAATCTCCAAACCCCCAAGGCTAGACTTGCTGATCTGCTTGCCACCCGGGTCGCAGAATCTCACTGGCAGTGGGGGCAGGGGCAGCAATGCATGACCTCATCTACCAGTGGCTCTGATTTAGACTAAGTGTTCAATAGGGTGATAGTCCATTTTTCTTCCTGGGCTCGACCCGTTTCTCTCTTTAGTTGGTGTAGTTGGTTTCCTGTAAATCCTTCCTCTGGAGTGAATGATTTTTCTTTTTTGTTCTTTTTCGTTCATTCTTTTCAAGTTCTGTCTTATTATTTACCAAAGAACAGTTTACAAATAAACTTAAGTACTGCTACCGGAACCCACGGGCTTCATTTGGTATCTCATTTCTTCTGGAAGGTGAGGGCCACGTTTGCAAGAACCTAAGTGCTAGGTTTCTGAAAGAGCTGAGAGATGAAAGTTGGCTCAGCTGAGTCGACTCCTCTTCTTGCTGTGCCTCTGCCTGCTGAGGAGGAGGAAAGTGCAGCAGGATCCACAGATGCACCCGCACCCCAGAAGCGAGCAGATAGTGTGGTCTAGGATCTTTTTGAGCTGGCAGATGATCCTGCGTATGCTATCTGCCTGCACTACCAAGCCAAAAACCAGCCAGGGCAAGGAAACAAAACATATGAGCATCACAGGGATGCTGATGCATCTCCGCAGGCACCACCTCCTTGTCCTTGCTCCTCCTCAGCCTGGCACCAGTGGGAGCATGCCCAAAGGGAAGTCCCCCACTCACGCCAAAGCCCCTGTCCCCACAAAGCAGAGGCAGGCCACGCTGGAACAGTGAGGGAAAGGCAGACAGAAAGTGGGGCGTGTTCCAAAGGCGAGCGAGCTCACCCAGAGCATTGGGGAGATGCTTGCTGTCAATGGCCAGCCCTTCTCCTTTGTTGAGCGGTCAGGGTTCAGGCGCCTGCGGTTCCATCATACCAAGTGCCCGCACGCACCACCTTCAGTAGGAAGGTGGTGCCATCCCTGTATGAAGCATGAACGGAGTACTTGAGGGAGGAGCTGCCCAAGGCAAGTCCGCAGGTGGCCTTACACTTCACCTCAGACAACTGGAGCAGCCAGGGTGGAGATCATGCCCACCTCTCCCTCACGGGGCACTAGTGTGACAAAGAAGGTGGCAGGCTACTTCCACTGGAGCATCAAGGGGGACAACATGCTGCGGGATAAACAAAAAGAGCTGAACATCCCACAGCACAATATCACGCGGGATGTGGAGACTCAGTGGAACTCCATATACCTGATGCTCGAGAGGCTGATGGAGCAACAGAAGGCCATCCATGAGATGGCCTTGCTTGGGGAGATCAGGATCAGCAGCCCCCTGAACAGAGCTGAGTGGGATACCATCTCCCAGATCTTGGCGGTCCTCAAGCCCTTCCTTGAGGCCACCAAGAGCCTCAGTGCTGCTGATGCCCTCCTTAGCCAGGTGATCCTTATAGTGAAGGAACTTCAGAGCCAAATGGAGAGCTTCCAGGAGATCACTGTTCCTGGCTGGGGTAGGCCGCTATCACCAGACATGCAGGCACTGGTGAGGCAGCTGAAGGAGGGCATCAAGAAACAGCTTGATCCCTTGCAGTCCAATACAGTCCATGTGCTGGCCGCCATGTGTGACCCAAGGCACTGTATGTGGCAGCCAAATACTGAATCAGCGGACGGAGTTGCTGGTAAAGGAAGTCAGAGAGGCAGAATGGGAGGCGGGGGGATATGGAACAGGGAGATGCACTGTCTCATGCTAGCATGCCATCCATGAGCCAGTCTTGTCCTCCACCACAGGCGCTGCCAATATGGGCTAGGGGCATGGCTTCTATGGTGAGGACCAGAGGCACCAGGCCCCAGCATCAGTCAGGTAGCGCTCATGCCTTGGTGGCTGCCTATCTTGCTGAGGATGTAAAGCCGCTGCTGTGCAACCCCCTTGGCTTAGTGGGCAAGTTGCAGCCTGGTGTGGCCTGATCTGGCCACAGTTGCCCGGGAACATCTGTCCTGTCCACCAACCCGTGTTCTGAACAAGAGGGTGTTCAGCATCGCTAGGGATGTAGTAACACCCCACTACACCTGCTTGAATCCTGCTTTGGTGGAGCAGCTGGTGTTCCTGAAGGTGAAACTCCCGCTGCTGGGGTTCCCCAAGCTCCAGGTGCAGATGGACTGAGTGCCACCCTCCTCACTCTGTCCACACCTATTTCCTTCTTTGATTTTTTTTAAAAGCTAGATAATGCCCCGCTCTCAGCTGGAGGGGGCACTCACTGCATCACCAGCCAGCAGGGGAAGAACATGTCCCTGCTGAGCTCATTCACCTGCCAGGACAAGTTTGGAGGTATGGGATGGGGCTATGGGTAAGGAGGCCCCAGGTCCTGGGCATGACCACTAAAACTGCACCCTGCCAGGGTAGGGAGGCCTGGTGTGACTGCTGGTTCCACGGCAGCCCCATAAATGCCAGGACCAATGATCCCCTGGTGAAAGGTGGGTTGGAGGTGCCACAAGCTCCAGCTAATGCACGCATGCACACAGTCCTGGCTGGGGAATGCCCAGACATGTCACATCTTTGACAGGCCTGACACTTACTGGTTGCAGTTCAGTTGTGAGGCTCCTAGTGTGCTCGGCTTAACTGCCCGGGATGCCAGCTTTCAGGCTGATAAACCCTTTGTCAGGCTGAGGAAGCACCTGCAGTTGGTGTGTCTCCTGGTCCTGGATGGAAGGAATAGTAAAGAAGCCAGAGGCTGGCCTGGCCCACAATGCAGGCAAGAAAGCCAGTCAGTGAAAATGGAAATGGAGATGTCAGAGGCTGAGGGACAGGCTGGGGGAGGGAAAGGGGGATATAGCAGCACAGGTAAAAGTGCGGAGGTACCTGGGACAGTGGGGAGTCGGATGTCTGGCAGGCTGCAGTGTCAGAATTCCACTGTGTAATCTATATTGAGTCCATGAGTTTCTGTACCTAGGAGACTGATAAAGTGAAGTTCATAGGCCTGGCTGTGAAAAGTGGCTTGTAATTTGTTTCCTCTCAGGATCAGGGTTGAGAGACTGGAAGCATAGTGTTTTTTTGGTGAAGAATGTGCCCCCACAGGTAGGTGGGTATCGTTGTGTTTGATAGATTCTGGTGTGCAGTTTGGGGGGGTACTGGAGATAGTTGGCAGGTTTTGTGTTTTGAGCTGTAGGAAGTTGGCTTCAGCTCTGGTGATGAGGTTAGGTGCTTGTTTGAATGTACAAACCACTTTTCAGAGCTGGGCCTATGAGCTGCACTTCATCAGCCTCCTAGGTAGTAGGTACAGAAACTCATGGACTCAGTATACACAGTGGAGTTCTGGCACACTGCGACCTGCCAGACATCTGACACCCCAGGCACCTCTGCACTTTTAGCTGCTCTGCTACATCCCCCTTTCCCTCACCCCCTGACACTTCCATTTCCATTTTCACTGACTGGCTTTCTTGCCTGCATTCAATGCCAGGTCAGCCTCTGGCTTCTTTACTATTCTTTCCATCTGGGACCAGGAGACACACCAACTGCAGGTACTTCCTCAGCCTGACAAAGGGTTTTTCAACGTGAAAGCTTCCTAAGAGATATTTCTCTAACTATTCCAGTTTTTTTCATAATAAACATACAAACAAAATCACAGGATAAGCCATCACACACACCATGAGTAACATGTATCCAACACAACAACTTTACTTCTTGCTGTCAATTCCTTTATAACAAGAAAGGCTCTGTGACAGTTCCGTTTGGGTACCTTAAATGCTGCTGGTGCTATTGCTGTTGAGCCAGCTACATTATTTTCACCTCCCGTCATTTACAGTGGTGGACTGAACTGAGGCTGTAGGGGAGGAGGAGACCTCACTGGGGCACGCTGCTGTGTTGTGCAGAGGCTCCAGTGCCAGGAAGGGCACACCTGAACACACACACACTGTCACCCACCCATGTCACGAGTTTTGCCTGCCTGCGGCCAGAGGTGCAGGGCCCCAGAACCCAGAGTCCCGCTGCACCTATCTTGTTGAGACCTGGCAGGCTTCATGGCCACAGCAGGGCCTAGCAGCCAGGCCTGCAGTGGTGTCCCCTGCCCCACAACAGACACAGTTGCACAAGCACCCATGTCACGAGTTTTGCTTGTCTGCAGCTTGAGGTGCAGAGCCCCAGAACCCAGAGTCCTGCTGCACCTATCTTGTTGAGACCTGGCAGGCTTTGTGGCCTCAGCAGGGGTACCAGGCCTGCAGTTTTGACCTCGCTGTAGCTTCACACATACAAGTGACAGGAGTTTTGCTCACAAGACTTTGGGGTGCAGTTTCTCCGAACCCCCTGCACCTATGTCCTTGAAACTTGGCAGGCTTTATGCCCTCAGAAGGGGTTACCATGCCTGCAGGTTTCATCAGAATCAGGCCAGAAATGACAAAGTTATAGCCTGTTTCGACCTCCCCCATTATCTCCTACGGGCGAAATGTCAAAATAGGCTTGAAATGCAAAAATGTTTTGACAGAACAATATGGAACAGCCATTTCAACTTGAAACAAATGTCGAAACAAAACGCTGTTCCATTGAACCGTCGAAACGCTGGTCGAAACGGAATGCTTCCATTTCACACAGCCCTAGTAGGTGTTTGTTCATAGTAGTCAGGCCAATACCTGATACCTGCCATATAGTAGCAATGTGCTATAATAGTGACGACTGTATGCAGCTACCCTTGGAGAGCTGCTTACCTGTCTATTCCGGAGCCCATTACAACTTACACTGCTGTACAAAATGGAAGTAAATTACAGCGATATAAACATATATGTGTGTGTGTGTCTAGGCTCTCTGACCTCATTCCCTTGAAAAAATCAGATTTCCAAAACCTATGAGGTGGCTGCGCATGCAGTGCAGACGTGATCAGCAAAGCCCTGGATCATGGATCTCATCACTAGGTACTACTGCTTGATTTAAGGATCTCCCTGGCCACTACAGGTGCACCATCTCCCAAATGTACTTGCCCACAGGCTGGGATCATGGAGCTTTACAGTGGGAAACAAGTCCCAACAAACTTCACAGTGGGAAACAAGTGAATGTGGGTCAGGATGAGGGGGTTGTAGGTCGGGGCAAGCTGATAATTAAGCTAATGGATCTCAGTGTAAAAGGTTGAGAACCACTGATCTAATCCAACCCACTGCCAAACTGTCCCATACAAGCCATAATCTAAATTCTACATAAGACTACCATCAACCCTGACCATAGACTATCATCAACCCCACAACATAGACTTAACACCCTAACCTGCCACAGGAGAAGCAGGGGCTTGATGGCAGCCAGTGTCCTGCTTCTATGAAATGTTGTCAATATACACTCAAGAAATCCTGGGTAGAGGGCCACATCATCACCCTCCTCCCCACACCCCTGAGGAAGGCAAAAGTTCCCACACAGTCTGTACCAATCTGACCATGGGGTAAAATTCCTTCCTGGCCCCAAATAGGGTGATCAGTCTGAACCTTACTGGGGAGACAAGAGGGGTCCTCTAGCCAAGAACCATCATCTTTTCTCCCAGCAGCACTGGCACACACCAGTCAAAGTCCCCAGTCTTGGCTGTAGCCAACATTCAATGCCTCTGGGAAGGCTTAAAAGCACCTTGCCACATATAGCAGAAAAGGAGGGGGGCAACCAGCAAACCCCAGAATTATGAGAAAAACCCATGGTAGAACATACACATAGCTATACTTAGATCATCCCTGACCAGTGGCTCTCCAACCTCTTCTTGAACACCTCCAGTGATGGAGAGTCCACAGCTTCCCTAGGCAGTCTATTCCACTGACTCACTATTCTATCAGTGGAGAAGTTTTGCCAGATATCGAGTCTAAGCTTGGCTTGCTGCAATTTCAAGCCATTGGTCCACATCCTCCTCTCTGAAGCAAAGGAGAAAATGTGTTCCCTTTTCTTCATGGCAGCCCTTCAAGTATTTGAAGACTGCTACCATGTCTGCTCTAAAGCTCCTTTTCTGCAAGCTGAACATACCTAGCTGCTTCAGCCTCTCCCTGTATGATTTGATTGCCAAGCCCTTTATCATCTCTGTTCCCTGCCTTTGGACCCTCTCTAACTTCTCCATATCCTTTCTAAAATGTGGAGCTCAGAACTGCAGACCATACTCCAGATGAGGCCTAATGAGTACCAAGTAGAGTGGCACTATCACTGCCTGTGTCTTTCATCTAATGATTCTATTGATGCAGCAAAACCTCATTCACCTTTTGGGCAGCTGCATCACACTGCAGACTGGCTGCCTATACACATGCTCAGAGGAGGGGTGGAGGGAAAAGGGGACATTTTAATTAGAGCTGTTTCTAGGCAGCCATTTTAATTAAAGCACCTCACTATCATGTATATTAAGCCCCTGCACACTTAAAAATGGTCGCAGGATGCTTTATCTAAACCTCATCCAATGAGGTTTAGTTAAAGTGCCCCACAACCCTTTTAAAATGAATGAGGGCTGAGGCGAGGCTGCAGCATTCTAATTAGAATGTGGAGCAGACTTGATTAATTAAGTCTGATTAATCAAGCAGATTAATCAAGGCTGCTCCAATGTGTTCTAATTAAAATGCCAGTGAGCATCTGTATAGGCAGCCATTGAGTCTGTGATATTCCAAGACTCCCAAGTCCTTTTCCATAGTGCTGCCATCCAGCCAGGTGTCACCCACTTTATATTTATGGTTTTGATTATTCCTCCCTAGGTGCAGCACCTTGCATTTGTACACATTAAATTTCATCCTGTTAGCTGTAGCCCGGTTTTCCAATCTCAAAATCTTTCTGAAATGTGTTTGCATCCTCCAGTGTGTTCACAATCCTTCCCAGTTTCATGTCATCTGCGAAGTTGCTCAAGAAGCTTTATATGCCAGCATCCAAATAGTTAATAAACATGTTAAGCAGCACTGAGCCCAGCACCATTAAACTGTTCCTGTAGGAGTCCACTCAAAACCTCCTGCCATCCTGACATAGACCCATTAATAATTGCCCCTTACTTGCAGGTACTGAGCCAGTTATCTATCCACTTTATAGTAGTTTTATCTAGCCCATAGTTCTCCAATTTGTTTATGAGAAGGTCATGTAGGATCTTGTCAAAAGCCTTGCTGAAGTCCAGATACGCTATCTCCATGGCATTCCATTCATCCACCAAAGTGGTTACTTTGTCAAAGAAGGAGATCAGGTTTGTTCAAGGTTGAGCAAGAACCACTATTACCATCTTTAGAGGTAGAAGCTGGAGACCCAATGAAATCTGAAACTCAGAGGGTGAAGCCATTACTGTGGGAAGAGACAGCACAGGCATTTGGTACTGTGAAAGGCCAAAAATGCTTGGTCACAACTGGTGTCTTAGTAAACCTCAATAAAACAGCAGGGATGGGAAGCAGTGAGCTCCATATTGCATACAGCCATCAGCAGCTGGTGGAGATTAAGCTGCTTGAGTAGGCAAACAGCAACATGTGAACGGTGAGCCAGTGCCCCACTGGTGGCTGCTGGTGTGTCAAAGTCCCTGGCTAGATAAAGCCATGTTAATAGCTGTGCTCCTAGTTGTGTTACTAGCCGCTGCCCTGGGCAAAATATTAGGCACCTTGGCTTGGAAATTTTAGCTCCTGATGCCATATTTAAATGACCTAATTTTCAGAGCTCCTGATCCTCTGTGACTTCCCTACCTTTGCTGCTGGCAGAGGATGCTTAACACCCCTGGAAAGTGCCCTGGTGTGAATGGGTTGGCCTTAGGGTTGCTCTTGTTCCAGCAATGACTCTAGTCACCACATGTCAGGAGGAGGGGTATAGCACTGGCTATGCCACCAAGAAACTCCCTTGCCTGGGCAGCTGGTGAGACAGCCCAAGCGCTGTTGGGCTTGAGAGCAAATGCTCCAGGAAAAACCCTGTTCCCTTTTGTCTATAGGGTCAGAACCTCTGACATCTGACCTGTGAGTAATCTACTTTCTGCTGTACTGTTCATAGCACCCAGTGAGGTAGGTAACTCCTCAGCAATACCCCTGCCTTATAAGGGGCCCAAAAAGGTGACAGGACTTGCTCAGGGTGACAGAGCAGGTCAATGCTAAAGCTAAGAAGAAATCTTGGGTCTTCTTGATGCCCAGCACAACACAAGTTCCTCCAGATCCTGCTGCCTCATAGGTACAGTAGCAAATTTCAAACTTCAGGGCATAAGCTGAACCCTCAAGGAGTTCATGAGGGGGACTGTAAAAATGGCTAGAGATGGCAGGGGAACAGGGGACAAGATTTCTTCCTCATCTGGTGACACCTTCAGAATTTATGTATAAGAGAGACCCTGCCAGGCAGCTTGTTTGCCTGGTGGGAGCAAATTTTTTGGACTCTCCAAGCCTACACGTACACATGCTGCAATGGGAAAGGTTCCATGGGGAGATGTAGCTCTGTACCTGACTGCCAAAGAGTGGCTGGTTCCCAGTGGTGATGAG
Source organism: Alligator mississippiensis (assembly GCF_030867095.1). Taxonomy (NCBI): domain Eukaryota; kingdom Metazoa; phylum Chordata; order Crocodylia; family Alligatoridae; genus Alligator; species Alligator mississippiensis. The sequence goes on along the minus strand of NC_081833.1, from coordinate 39,299,515 downwards.
CTATAGAAGGATGTCAAAACCATGTAGAAAGTGGTAGCAGCATACTTCTGTCTCAAGGGTGCTGACTGTACTAGAACTGGCTGGGATTTTCCTTCTACATAAAATTGGGCAGTAGAATATGGATCAGAAGCTCCAGAAGCTGTTTGCATAGAAGTTAATGGCACAGAACTTCCCAGACCTTAAATGTTGGAGGCTGCAAGTGGGAGAGGAACAGTGGAAAAAAACCAGGTCATGCCCTGTTCCCTCTCCCTTTCAGCGTCCACTCTGCCACTGTGTGACACAGAATATTGGGCAAGATGGACCTATATAGTCTGGCCCAGCAAATGGTAGTTCTTATGTAAGTGCTAGCATTATGCCCATGTGTAAAAGGTCTCATATCAATGTAGGATCTGAGCCAGATCTCACTGTCTTTCAGAGCAGCCTGAATCAGACCCATTGGGTGTGTCTACACCAGCTTCAGGCCACTCTAGGGAGCGTGGCAGTGAAGATCAGTGCAGCCAACACATCTGGAAATGGATGTATTTTTGTTGCCCTACCTTGGTACTTGGCATGCAACAGTCAGCTCCCTATCCTAGGTATATTTACTGGTGCACAGACAATGCTACCCTTTCTCTCTGTAGTCATACAGGCCCTTGAACGTCTGGTGCCTCCCAAAACAGGGGGGGGGGGGGGGGGCACAATTTGTGGACAGCAGCATCAGTAGCATCAGCAGTGGGGTGGCAACTGGTAACCACTCGCAGAAGCCGGCAGCAGTGGTAGCCAATCTTGGGGTGGGGCACGTGACCTGCTGCATTCACAGGGTCAAGGAGTCGCAAACAATCATAAGCAAGCTTACCTCTATTGCACCACTAAACTATTGCAGTACTGGTGTTACTAAACCTCAGGGTATTTGATGCTTATCCTTAGGTCCTGGGGAAGATATCAATTTTTATTTTTTTTAGTAACATTCCTAGTCTACGTGATTGCAGAAAAAAAATCTGGAACCATACCCACTAAAATTACAAATTAAAAAAACCTTGATTTCCCCATATCTCATCTGACTTCTCATGGATGAATACTGCATTCAGTTCAGGAACATGTGCAAAATGCCCATTATGCCTAACTCAATCAAGCTGTTTGCCTTGCAGGATAGAGGGAAAGAAAGAGTGAAGTTATTATTACTAGTTCTATTTTTACGTGTGTGGGAGGTGCTCACATATGACCCTGATTAGAGGAAGATATGGAAGTTTGGTTTCTACATCTTGGCTGAAAAATGTTGCTGCCTCTACTTCCTAAACCTGTTAATTTCTGTCTCCTGTTGTAATGCATTCATCATTACAACTCTGCTTAACTTTTGCGAAATGTTTGAGATAAATTTTGTATGAAATATTAATCACCATAGAGACCCAAGATAGAAAACCCTTGTTCTAGCCAGTGATTCCATTGTGGTCAGTAACACTATATGTTTCAGTAAAGGCTACTGGTGTAAGGATTTGCAGGTTAGTGCCATGAGAAGCTGAATAAATACCACATTTTTTTGCATATTTTCTCACTGGTAGTTGGAGAGTGCATCTGCCCAATATGGTAAGAGTATAAGTAAAAGTAAAATCTGCATGTCATCCACAGGAAAAAGAACAATGAGCTGGATGAGCTGCCTTGCTTCTGCTGCTCTGTTACTTACCTCAAGGAAAGATTTATTTCTTCATTCTGCCTTTCAAAAACAAGGTGCATGTCTTATTCTGGGGTAGGTTGTACGCTAGAAAATATGATAATGTAGCTTCCAAATCATAAGGTTCTATATTAGAGTGTGTAATAAGGTGATTTTTTTTAAACCATAGGGGTAGTGCAGTAATTTACCTAAGGTGGCTCCTCCATCTCTCCAAGTCTTTACATCCAAGGCGAATATAGTCCTAAAGGATCTATTATAGACCAAACAGAAGTTATGGGCTTGATGCAGTAGTTGCTAGGTGAAGTCCTTTGGTCTGTGTTAAGCAGAAGGATAGACTTCGCTAATTCTGTCTCTCACTGGCTATTGGAGAAATGAAGGGAAGTTGAATGAAAAAACATAAATGGGGTGAATAAATATCTTCCCTCCTAAGGAAGAGTGAATACCAGGACTGGGGGGGAAGAGCTATGCTATATTTCCTAACTTAGATGTTTGACCTGGATCAGGTTTGATTAAAAAAAAAAAGGTCCCTGATCAGAGAGCAGAAATCAGTGTCAAGTGACTCCACGAATTTCTCTTCAATTTCACTAAAGCCACATTTCCTTCCCTTCTGAAATGCTGTTGTTTGAGGTTTCCCACAGAGAATAAAATACAATCAAAGCAATACAGAGAAAATGCTAGGGAAAGTGCTGTAATTTCAGGCTAAATTGCATGTAATTCTGCTGACTGCTGTCAGGGATATTGTTTGTGATGGTTCAGAGCTCTCTGTGAAGTACATGGTAGCAGTCAGCATGGAGTATTGCTAGTCTATAGCCAGAAATGTAACACAACAGATTAGAGTGTCTTTGCATGAAAGGTGGAAACACAAAACAGACTCTTTATCTTTGGAAAGGAAGGCTGCCCCTTTCATCACAAAGAGCTAAATTCTGCTTTCACTTACACTGATGTAAGTCTGAAGTGACTTCCTTGAAGTAAATAAGTATTCTGGATTTACTACAGTAACACAGTTTGGCCCATATATGAATATGGAAGTCCTTACCTCTGCTACAAGTTACACCTAAGATGATTAATACTTCAAGAGTATTAACAAAAGAGGTTACTTTATTTGTAATATACTGGTAGTAGCACCTGGAGGTTGCAATTATGATCAGAACTGAGTATGCACCTACACATGGTGGGAGAGAACCTCTGCCCCAAATGCTTATAGAGAAGATGGATGAAGGATGGTAGGGAGGATAAAGGTGCTGTGACTTGCCCATGGGTGCACAGTAACTCAGTGGCAAAAGCCAGGAATAGAACCCAGGTTTCCAAACTGCCTGGACCGGGGCACCAGGCCCTGATGTCTTCTTTTAAATGTTGCTCTATCTAGACCAACCCTCACTAGGTAACCCTTTTGCAGCTGCAGGCTGGAATGACCTGACTCAGCTCCAAGGTAACCTGGCACTAGGACCCAACTCGTGTTACCACTACTTCCCAAATGTAGCATGAGTGAAGCTCCCCCTCCCCCAGTGCCACAAAAGCTCTTTTGGTCCGCTGGTTGGGCCACAGGGTGGATCTGGCCTACTGTGGGTAGCGAACTTGCTGCAGACTGCTCCCTTTTACTTTCTGATTCTCGCACAATAGATAGATATCCTGATGTTGGCTGTGGACATGGTAAGGGGAGGGTTATGTGGAACATGCAGCTCTTCTGATTTCCTTTATCCTGGACTGATAAAACTGAGGCAGAGCTGATGCTGCTCGAGAGTCTCTGCTTTGTCATGGAGACCTTACTTTTGTTCTTTCTTGTTTTTCCCAGGCTAAAATAAAGGCTGTTCAGAATAAAGTGACATCCATACCTTTTGCATATCAATCTTGGTCCCCACAAAAGAGTTTATGCCAATATATGCCATGAAAACTTTTTTCTTATTAGTTTTTCTACCAGCCTTTTTTTTTCAAAGCCCAAATCTACCTTGACAACCACCCTTTAAAGCATTAAAGAAATACGTATAACAGAGCTGTACAGCAAAAAGATCTTTTATTTCTTCCCCTAATTATAAGTAATGTCTCATTTATTTTTTAGAGAATTTGTCCTTTTTCATCTCAGCAAAGAAATCCGAGTACAGGCCCCAATGTTAGCAGGTTTAATTCTCTCCAGCAGCTGGGTGATGGCTGCTGATGAATATTCTGTCAAACGTAGGAATTCTCTGATGTCAGCCACAAGACAAGTGATTAGAAGTGAATTTGACAAAGAACATCTGGTGAGTTTCTCTTAATGTCAGGACTTTACCAATCTATGCTGAGACTAATTGGATCATTATAAATGATAGGAATAAATGCACCAGGGAACCAGGTCAAAATCCCAAACAATAGAAAATGGGGCAAATTCATCTCTGGTGCAACTCCTCTGATTTCCATAGAGTTAGCCAAGGTAGATTTCCTTTGCCACAAGTGTCTCTAAAAGATCTGCTGAATACTAAAATTACGAATGTAGCCAGTCAATTTCTGTTCTTAGCAGGATCATCCATTCATACAGAAAGGAACAGACTGATTAATTACCAGCCTTTGAAACAGAATAGTTTCAGAAATGATTCTCCCAAAAAAAGACTGCAGCTCCTGAGGCCAGTCATATTCCGGAGCTGTCTTTTTTGAGCAGTTTTCAAAAGAATCTTCAAAGTTAGATGTTGTTTGATATCCACTGAGATGCTCTGTGTTCCTGATTGATTGCAAAGGAGATGACTGTTGTATTGTTTGAAGAAATTGAATGTGTGTATCAGCAGGCAGAGCTAGAAAGAGCTGCTCATTCTGTTTGCTGGTCTTGGTACATTTGTCTTTCAGAGTTTCTGGGCCATTTTCTGAGGAGTATATTGTGCCAAGTTTTAACCCATTGAATAAAAGCTCAGATTTCATGGAGAGGTTGCCATATCCAGGAGAAGCCTCCATAGGGGATCTCTGGTGAATACTCATAGCAAGTTTTTGCAATGCCTCCTAGCTACTGGATGAATGTCCAGGTTGGTGTAACATCACTGGTGGGAGTGTTCTCCATTGAACAGCATATTAGGGCCACACAAAGGATGGAAAGCAGGAGAAGTAGGGACAGAAGTGAAGAGCATGTAGGAGACAGGATGAAGAGCTTGCTCTTGTTATTTCTGGTGTCACAAGTGCCCTTGGGAGGAGTTATCTAATATATAGCTCAGATCTACTGGTCCTGTTTCTCCATAGAAACTGTGTGAATTACCTGAATCATTACACAGCTATACTTTAAAAACAAACAAACAAAATACTTGCCACCCACCAATGGGAAAGCAGACTCTCACCATATGACTCCTTCAGCCTGATCCATGAGCCTCAGCTAGGACTGAGTTCAGTTAAGACTGAAGTGTGATAGTGACTCAGATCCACAGGCTTTACTCTGCCTAGGTGCTGAGTATACTTGAAGAGGTGCAGACTGAGCAGCAAACCTTGTCTTTCTGCCCTGGCTCTGGTATTCACAGGGCTTGTCTATGCTGCCTCAGTGGCTGTTCCCAACTTGAGTACATGCTGCCTGAGTCTGCTGATGTGCTCCACAGGTGGAAATTTGCCAAAGCAGCTGCTCAGGGCTCATCCTCAGTACCTGCTCTCAGGGCCACTGGAAACTAAAGGCTCAAGAGTGGGCTGGGCACTAGCCTGGGTATAGCCTCACTGATAAACGGTGAAGCACATCAGTGTGCTCAGACAGGTGGGGCATGCTTAGCCTTGCAGTCCCTGGAACATGGTTCTGTAGCTATAGGAAAGCCCAAAGGGGCCTCTTCTCGGGCTTTCTGCAACCAATGGAGATGTGTAGGGAGGCTTGGAGGCAAGGCCTGTGGGTCAGGAACATAGTCTGTAAGTTCATGACTGCTCTGTAGATTGCCCCCACCAGAGACACTGGGGCAAGACCTTCCTGCACATACAGCATGCAGTAATGTTGCATCTCTTGCCTGTACCTCTCTGGTGTGGGAGTGCTGAGAACATGGAGCCCTGTATTGTCCAGCAGGTTGGCCAGGTCGGTGGGTAACCCCTGGCATACAAACCACACAACCCTCTTCAGATGACGGGTGGCTCCTGGTCCAGGGGGCAATTCCAAGCTGTGAACTGCAGCCCTTGGGAGCACCTCTTTGAAGGGGGAAATGTCTCATTAAGCATAGGCCGCAGAACGGGGTGGGCCACCCGGGCCATGTCCCAACCAACTTTTAGCACATTAATATATATAAGCCACAAATGTGCAATTGTCATTCCAGTTAAAACTGTATAGCTATTTTTTTAACTGCACAGTTAGCTAAATTAACATGCTAAAAGTTGGTCAGGCCATGGCCCAAGTGGTCCACCCCGTTCCGCAGCCTATGTCATTAGGCATCAGAAATGTGCCTCTTGAACCTGTGATTTTAAAAGAAAGCATCTGAATCAGCCCCATCACAACAGGGCAGGGGCGATGTGTCGGGACTGCACGTGCACCCCCTGAGAGCGTCAGTGCACCCCCTGCCAGGCCACGCTCCCTGTTTAGCCAGTGGGCAGGGGGGCAGGCCCCCGCTGTGAGTGCTGGCCGGGAAGCTGGGCCGCCAACAAAAGCAGCCAGCAGGATCAGCCGCCAGGGTACCACCCCCCCAGTTGCTGACTGGTATCAGGGGGGCACGTGCTCCCCCTGACTCAAGAGGCACCAGATACCCAAGCCACAGGGCTCTGCCTCCCACTGTTATCCCCAGACAGCAGCTCTCACAGGAACTGAAGTGCTCAAAACAACTGCCACCCTTTTCAGCTGCAGCTGCCTAGCACCACCTCTGCTGACCCCTTGCTGCATGGTATGGCAGGGAAATGGCTGCTCCACAGCCTAATTTCCCTGCTAGAATGAGGCAGCCCAAGGGGAGGCTGAATAGGAGTTTGACTAGCTCTGCCCAAACTTTGGGGAGTTCTTAGCAAATGTCCTCCCTGCCTGGGACAGGCAGTGTGGAGAAAAGGAGGAGCTAAGAACACAAAAGCAGCTTCAGTTCCTAACACCCTGCCCAGGCTAGATCTGCCCCAGGGTTGCTCTAACTTGTACCTGTTGAATATGGTCCCCAAGGGATCACATGCCTACAGGAGATTAGCTGAAGCATAGCACCCATCATCCACTGCAACAGGGATTGCAAGGCAGGAGGCTTAGGAGCTAACTCAGTGCCATCTGGAGTTTTCAAGCTAAGAATGTTAATTATTGTTCTGTCTCATTCCAGCCAGGGCTTGCCCAGCTCCTTATACTCATGAAATAAGTTTCATGGCTTGGCTTGAGCTTGTAAAGAAGAGTCTTATCTTCATATGCTAGGCCAATGGGCACCAAACTTTTTGGCAGGCATGCCACAAATTAGCCCTGTGCTCTCCCTGAGTGTCACTATGATCCCCTTCTGCTTTCAGCTTCCTACCCTGTGCTCCCCACCTGATGTGCTGCTCTGCCTAATGCTCCCTGCCCTATCTGCTGCTGTGCTGCCTGTTCCCTCCCTGATTTGCCACATGTCACATAGAGGTTGCCCATGCTACTTGTGGCACTCATGCCACAGGTTGGTCACCCCTGTCTTAGGGAAAACAATGAGGCCGAGAGGGGGGAAGTGATGTTGTACCTCCACCCTCCTCACCCAACATGGCCAAGACAGACCTAGGGAGAGGAATTCAGCACTCTCCCACCTCTGTGTAAGGGGCTGGGCTGACCCCTCACAGCCCTTACCTGATTGGTGGACGGGCTCTACCAGTCGAAATGAAGATTTTCCGAGCCCGATTGAGCCAGGCTGAATTAGTAAATCCACCACGTCTAGAAAAATATAGAGCAATTCTGTGCAATGAACTTGGAAGAACCACAACAGGGCAGAATGTTTATAACACTGTGGATTCCTATTTGAAATCTCTGGGTTTATTTTATGAATTGTGATTGCACAGCAAAGAGTACTAACATTGCATGGCACTTCATAACATCCTTGAAAGGATCTCAAGGCACTGCAGGATGGCATGACACCCTGGTTGAGAATCACTAATCAAGAGTTCTTTACATAGTTGGTTGTGGAGTCTGAGTGCAAAGTGTAGCAGGCTCACCTTTCAGAGCTTGGGTTGAATCCCAGGCTTGGGATCCTGCTGTTTTGATTAGTGGAGCCCATCCACCAATCAGGAGGCAGCAGGAGAAATAAAGTCATGTCCCTTTCCTGAGGGGAGGGGGAGAAGAGCTCCCCAGACCTGATTGAAGACTGTAAACTGTCAGGTCTGGAAGACTTCAGGGGCAGAGCCCTGGGGCATATAAAAGGAGCTGCGGTGCTGCACAAGGGGCAGATGCAGGGAGGGACTCACGAAGAGTGGTGCCAAGGGAAGGTGGGGAGCTCTTCTCCAGCAGGCAATAGACCCAAGGCTCCTGAAGCCACCACTGCAGGAGCAGCCTTGGGAGTGGTATGAGACCACTTGGGCTGTTGACAACAACAGGGACAGTGCGTGGAGACCTGGGCCTGGGAGTGGTGTGAAACCACTGTGGCCCATCACAGTGCATGGTTCGGTGCATGGAGCCCAGGCTTTGAGAGCTGCAAGTGGCAACTCAAGCCTGCAACCCCAGCAGGGCCAGTGGCCCACACAGTGCATGGGGCAGCACACGGGGCAAAGGCCTTGGGGCTAGTGAGGCAGCTGCTGAGAGAGCTCTCAGTGCTGAGCTAGGGCACAGGGTAATGGTAGTGCTGCAGTGTAAGGCCCTTCACCCAGGAGCCAGCAACAGTGGTGCAGCAGCTGAGAGGGGGTGAGCCCTTGATGCTCAGGGTGGGGCACAGGGTAGGGAGGAGCCCAGCAGCACAGGAGAGGCCTGGAGAGGTGCTTCAGCAGAGGAGAACCCATCAAGCTGCACCCTGACCACTGCCACCTGAGGGAGCATGAGTCATTGGGGCCTTGGGTCCCACAAGGGAAAGGCATTTGAGGTGGGCAAACCCAGAGAAGGGGCTGGGTGAACAGCCCCCTGCCTAGTCAAGGCCCTAAGGCGAGGGGCCCCTGGTGCTTCCTGGACAACCCCCCCAAGGGACCACATTGGAAGGAGGACTATCTCTTGCCATGGGTCAGGGACTATATTAAGGAAGAGATGTTATTAAGATATTTCATGTTTGCGCCTTATATTTTGTAATTGAAATGTTGTAGTGTGATGTTGTAAATAGTGTTATTGAGGGTTTGACCTTGGTTATTGGTTAGTGTCCACTGTGTAAATATATGTATATGATATTTAGTTTTATGTTTATGTATATTATAACTTAATAAATTGTGTATAGTTAAGAACTTTGGGCTTGGGCTAACTCTATGGAGGAAAGAGGGATCTGCTTGAAATTCTGGCATCCCTCTCACAGCACCCCCTCCTGCCTACCCATCCCATCCAATTGAGAATAGGGGACCCAGGTGTATACCCAGGTTACAAAAGCATCACAGGCTCCTTGCAGCCCTCCATACCCCTCACAAGCTCTCTATGTTGCAGAATGCATGTGATGATACAGCTCAGATTTTTAACTAAGAGGGTGTTTAATCATCAGAACAAATCACTGAGGGCTGGCGTGGATTATCCATCTCTTGCCATCTTTAGAACTGACTGTGTTTCTAAAAGATCTGCTGTAGCTCAAACATAAATAATAAATTTGGAGCAGAAATTACAGGGCGAGGTTCCCTGGCCTGTATCAGAAGGACAAGTTATAAACATAATGGTACCTTCTGTCTTTAAAGATCTATATACAGTTACTCCTCTTGGATAAGTGGTTAGCCAATATTCAGGTCCTGTAAAATGCTGCCACTAGTGGAGAGAACTGGAGATGGAGTCAGGTATTGCTTTGTTGCAATCCTGGTTGTTTCCAGAGACTGTACATAGAATCAAGCAGCAGCAGGAAGTGTCACTGCTCATTACTCCTGGCCTCTTTTGTCAGCTAGCATTCTCCCCATAAAGCTCTCTCAGAGTCATGCTACAAGCGCTTCTCTGTCTCCCCTTTGCTTTTTGCTGCCCTCTCTTTTTGGTGCTCTAGTTCCTGCTCTCACACACAGAGCACCGTTGACACAAAACCTGGTCTACTTCTCCTCACAGAGTTCAGTATCTAATCGGCTGCACATATAATTAGGCTTGGCAGAATTTGATTTTTATCGGTAAATGTTGATAAATGTCAATTTCACCTCACACTCAGAGACCAACTAAAAATATTTCCATCATTAATAATCAAAATGTAAAGAATGAAGAATGAATGAATGAAGGGTAAGAAAAATGATGGCTGATGGAGTGTGTGAGAACAGGGTGAGAAGTCCTACAAAACTGTGCTAACTGTAGTTTGGACTGCAACTCCCACAAACCCCAAGGGACTGGGAACAAAGGAAGGAGAAGTGACAAAGCAAATGAAGAAGCTACAAGTGAGTGAAGCTGGGAATAACAGCAGCTCTGGTGTTCAATTGGAGGTAGACTTACAGTAGTTACGTTTGTTGTGGTGAGAGGTTAAACTGCACAATCCTGAAAATTTAAATCAATAAACAATGAAATAAATGCTTAAAAATAAGCATTGATATTATCTGTTGAAATTATTTTTAAACCCCCCCCCCCCCCCAAAAACCTGAATTCTGTCAAGCCTACATATAATTCATGTTGTGGATTAGTGGTACTCAACCTCTGGCCTGTGGAGCCAATGTCATCTAGCCCATGGGTCCTGAGGGATCGGGGCCAGGGGAAGCCCATCAGGGGCTGAGGAAGTACTGGGACCCTCCCCTTACTCCCCCTAGGTGAATGCCCAATCATCTCTGCCACGTGAGTACCTGGAAGTGTGGCCCAGGCCAACGTGGGGGGTGGGGAGAGTGGGCCAACCATGGCAGGTAGGGGGGAGCAATGGGCCTGGCCCAACACAGCTGCAACAGTGGCTGGGTAAGGGAAGGAACGGGCCTCCATGCCCCCTCGGGTGATGGCACGCAGTTTAGCCAGCATGAGCTAGTATGTGGAGTCAGATCCAGGCACATGGTATCAGACTGGCACACAAAACCCAGATCACACCTGCAGACCAACCCTGTGCTGGATCCAGCTCATGGACCAGACCCATGCCACTCATCCAACCCATGGAGCTGAATAGGTTGAGTGCTACAGTCCTAAATGGTGACTCCTATTATTACATCTGCCTTATTCCAAAGAGGACTTCAATTGCTTCTGCCACTTAACCTGAATGAAGAGCAGCTCTTATGCCCTCCAGCTTCAACCAGGTTTCCTCAAATTCCAGCAAACAATATACAGCAAAAGCTGTGTTAACCAGCACTTCATTAGCCGGAAAACTCTATTAACCAGCATCTGTTGGATGTGGCAAAAGCGGAACTGGAAGTACCACTTCTGGGGGACTTCCCATTTCACTGCCGTGAGCCAAGTTTTTCTTTGCCACTTCTTCGGCCCACAGCCCAGGGCAAAGCAGCCTGAACGGGGCAAAGCAGCTTGTGCGGGGGGCCCCTCCCTATCCCCCAGCACACTGACGCCAGGGAGTGCACCAGACAGCGCACATTTTATTAACCGGCATCCCCCATTCCCGGGGGATGCCAGATAACAGAGCTTTTACTGTAATATGTAACAGATTTAATTTTATTAGAAAATGTTAAGAGGCATGAAACAAGAATGAAGAAGCCATAAGGGAAATGCAGAGTGTCGGAGCAAGGGACTAACATAAGAGGGATGGGGGTGAGGAGGGGAACGCAACTAGGTTACATAATTACACATGCACTTAGCCAATGTCTCTTTAGCTAGTTAAAGTATTATCTCATAATTTATCACTTCACTTTTCCATTAAGAAATCTTAAGTCTCCCTGGAAATAAAATATATATAACAGTTCAGGAGAAACAAAGCTGATTACAGGTATCAGCAGGGATTCACCATTCAGGTCTATCAGAATAACCTGAAGAGAGAAACTAGCCAGGTGAGGCTCCTACTAATGACACCTGGAAGAGAAGTCTTTTCTTTTCCTAGCTGCTGTGGTGCAAGTGCAATGGAAATGAACTTCTCTTCAGAAGATCTAAATTCAGAGGCTGTGACAGCATCTCAAAGCTCCTGTTGTGCTAAGTTGGGAAAATGGAGCCCTCAGCAGCACCTGGGACTAGCGTTTTGCAGTCTCCATTGTTTGTGTATGTGGTGCTGCTCCTTACAAAGTCCTTCCTTTGACTCAGAAATAGCAGACATGAATATACCAGTGTGACTTCACAGCAGAAAAGTGGGTATAGAAGGTGCATCCCCTTGATCACTGCTGAGTGAGAGAGCCTCCTGGGCCTGACTGAAGCCTGCATTCTGCAGGTCTGGCAAGCCTTCGGAGGCAGGGCCTCTGGAGTGAATAAAAGGAACTGCATGCCCTGCACGCGGCAGATGCATTGAGGGACAGAGAAGCTGGCAGGGCTAAGAAGAGCTGAGGAGAGCTGCCCAGTGGGCAGAAGGTGTAGCCCAGAAGAGCCCCAGAAGACTCCTTCGGTGGGACCTGGAGGCAGCAACAACAAAGCGGATAGAAGAGGGAGAGGTAACGCAGGGCAGAGTAGGCCTGGGCCAATGCGGGGGGAAGGGGAGCGGGCCTGAGCAGGAGAAAAGCCAGCCCGTCGCAGCAGAGGAGTGGGGGAACAGCAGGTCCGGCCCGACACGGCCACAGCAGCGGCTGGGGGAGGGAAGGAGTGGGACTCTTCCCCCCATCGGGCCCAGGCCCGCTCCTCCCCCACCTCTGCTCCCCCACCTTGGGCCCAGGCCCACTCCTCCCTTCCCCTCCCCCCCAGCTGCTGCAGCAGGGAGAGCAGGAGCGGCCCGGACCCCAAGAAACAGGAGGGAAGGAGGAGAGGGCCCGGATGGGGGGGTCTGGGGCTCTGTCCCCACCTGCTCCCCCCCTCCCCCATCATTCTTGGCAGGCACTTGGCTAGTAGAGCATAACAGTATTTGGATGATCTGGATATTGTATATATTTACCAGTGCTCTCTTATAAACCTGTAAATAGTTAAGCTGTCCTGGCCTGACTCTAGAAGAATAGAGGGGGGCTGACCTGCATAGCAGACCCCTCTTGCAGCACCCCTGCCTGGCTGCCTTTCCCCTCCAATTGAAGTGTGGGGAGCACATACTGGGGTGCACCCAGGTTACAAACAAAAAACAAGTGGTAAGTCAGAGCTGGCATTTTCTAAGGGGTGCCTTGAGTCTAACAAAGTTGAGAACCACTACTTTAGATGTAGCCCAGTAATCAATAAAATACTCTGCTGCTTTGGAAAAAGGGTTTACACTCGCTTGTGCGCAGTCACCAATACAGGGAAAATTGCTCACAGGTAGGGTGTACCCAACAACAGTATTCCAGAGGGCATCGGAAAGTGGTGTATATCTACTTAGGAGTCTACTCCATTCATGATTTTATGGAAACTGGGATTGTCCATGAAATCAACTTAATAAAATAAAACAAAATAAAATGCTGGCTCCGCAGTGGAGGCTGCCCACTGGCTGCCATGACCCAGTCGCACAGCCTGCCCAGGGGCCGTAAGGCACTGGCTAGTGGAATGGCAGGAAGAGCAGCAGACAAGATGGTGGCCACCCCCTTGTCCCTCCTCCCCTCCACCAGGGCTCGTTTGCCAGTCAGCACCAACAGGCAGGGCTGCACACAGGGCAGCCATCAGACAAGATGGTGGCCACCCCTTTGTCCCTCGTTCCCCACCCGGGCCTCTCCACCCATCAGCTCTGAGATGCGGGGCCAGCAGAGCATGTCCAGGAAATATCCACAGAATTTGCTCTTTATGCTACACCCAACCCACATGAAGGGCTGATGCTGTCAACAGCCCAGGGTTTGGTGGCATATTTTTGCTAATAGAAAGACTTAAGATATGTGGGCCAGGCAGGCTTAGAGGGTTGGTAACCGGAGCTAGTACAGCCCTACACCTCTGTGTGGCTAACTCTCCAGTTTTGCTTTTCAGGAATTTTTTCTTGCAGTTTTGTGGTGGGAGAAACCTCCCTAAGGTCCGTTGTCTAGCTGTAATTTGATTGACAGACAACGCGGGTAAAGAAAGACAGCTGTTTATTTGCTCGAGTAAAGACCATAAAGCCAGCAAAAGGCAAAATGGCCCCCCCTCAAGGGTGAGGCAATCTTTTATATTTCTTATAACAAAGCAAGACTATATGGTTAACAAAAAGCAATACTTGGGGCAGTGCTTTATAAATCTTTGTAACAGCATATTTTTATTAAGCTGAACTAGCACTTTTAAAAGCTAAAAGTTAAGTAACAGTAACATTAGCAAAACCTTACACAGTAGAAGATACTTCTCAAGGACGCAACTAGTATGACCAGAACAATGGTTTCTCTGTCTTATCTTACTTCTTGCTGTAGCTGATTTTTTTAGCACACAGACACAGATTCACTTTTTAACTCAGAAAATGCTTGGTACAGTTAAAATGATTACATGACACAAGCAAAGGCCTAGCTATCATTCTGCCTTGTGGTCAGCTGCATTGCTAGGCCACAGGTCATGCCTTGTATTCAGCTATAAAGCTAATACTTCTTAATAATCCAAATTATTGTAAACTTAACAGTATGCTATCAGAAAACTATTCTATTTCAGGGTAATAACAAACCTGCGCACTACAGTTTCAGCTGCTGAAATTGGGAGATTGCATTAGACTCTCCATTTTTATTAAAAGAGATAAAAGAGAACAAGTTTCTAGCTCTTGGGATTATGGAGAAAGGCCTGAAAACATGGAGCAAATGCACCCAGGCTCAAAAACTAAAAGGCGAAGGATATAATATTCATTTGAGAGAGAGAAATGTAATGATTTTAGACTCATAATATGGCATGTGTAGATGAAATGGGGGCCCTAAATTGAAGCGGTGAGTTTTAAAAAACACCGCTTTGATTTAGGGCTGATTAGACCACCGTGTCATGCACACACCATGCTGACTTACCTGCCTCTCCAGCAGGGAGGGGAGAGTAAGCTGCTGGGGGGCGGAGCGGTCTCTGTGCTGCTGGGGGCAAGAGTGGGGAGGGGGGCAGGGGCTGGTGCTTCCATCCACGGCAGCTGTGGCCCCCCCCACAAGGTGGCACCCATCTGCAGGCACCCGGCTTGGGTGGTCCCAGGCGGCACTGCAACCGTGGAGGGAAGCACCGGGGCCCACACAGCTCAGGCAGGCAGGCTTGGAGTGGGGGGAGGGTCAGGCTCATGGCTTCTCTTGGGTGGAGCTGCTTTCCTGGGTTTCTGCCAGGCTTCCTGCAGGGCTTTCTGCAGAGCCGCGGAGCTGCATAGAGCCCAGTGCTTTGCTCCATGGCTGTAGGGCAGCAAATTAAAACTCCTTGAAGGAGTTTTAGTTTGCTGCACCCCAAGTCATTTAGTGCGCTTTACACCGTCGAATTTCCTACAGCGGCTGGAATTAATGCACAATACGTCACCGAGGCATGCAAACACCGACACCGTTAAAGTGGTACAAAAGCATTTAGCCTGCATTAAAGTGTCATGCACACATGCCTTTCATTTCATCTACACGTGGCTTGATGACTCATGTTTTTTGGAACACTTGGTGTTAGCTGTATCATTGATGCTGAGGTGTAAGATGTGTTGCTACGGTTCCAGAAATGTAACTAGGGGTGCTCAGTTAACCCAACTGTAAATGGTACATTACCATTCTGGGGAGCCAAAGGCAACTAAACATGATGCTAACTAACTATGCCACTTCTTTGTCTGTCATTGGCTAAAGAAACAGGTGTGCCTCAACCATGCAAGCCCAAGAGACTTTTAGGCTTGAATGAACCTTTGACATTTTTGACAGAGCTGATTGGATCTGACATAGGACCCTGAAGGGGCACTAAGATACTACTAGGTGCAGTAGAAGTACCCAACTAAACAAAAGATAATGAGAGAAGATGATCACAACCTGCTATGTGCTGCGGGCTGGCCTTACCAGCAATATAGCCCTTGAGCACCCTCACCCCCCGTGGCATTGTTTTGTTCTTCTCTTGCTGTGCAACAGTTTAGTTTAAAAATGCTCTCTCCAGCTCAGTTTGAGTGGAAAGGCAATAAGAGCAGATGGTTTAAAATATCTCCAGGCTTTCCTTTCTTAGCTCAAATGAAACAGAAAAATAGAGCAATCCAGAGCAGGGAAAAGACTGCTTAACTTAGCATTAAAACGCTATTGCTTACCAAACATAATCAGCTTTTTTCTGTTTTACACGCACTGTTGTCCAGAGACATAAGTGCTGAAATCCAAATAAATAAGTATTCAGGAGGATTTCATCCCTCAGTGTTTCCCTGGTACTGCATTCCTTCATGAACGGTTTGATGAATGGTAAAGCAAATTGATCTGGGTCAGCGGTGAGATTTGAGATAAACAAATGGAGAAATATGAAGAAATCCAGATTATCTAGGTGATAGGAAGCAGTCCCAGCATTGTTTACCTACCCTTTGTTTACCGCTGCCCCTGTCCCCCATGCTGCACTGTGTACTTACACTCTGCACCCTGGAACCAAACTCCATGGCAGTTAATTATTTTAATTATAAAGGCAAATATAAAAATCACTTCCTGGTACTTTTTTTTCCTTCTAGGCTCCCTATCTGTAGTGGTGTTGCACTGTTCCCAGGAGGGGTAGCTTAGAATGCAATAGCCAGGCTCATTCCTGCCCATTCCCTAAAGCAGTGGTTCTCAACCTTTTTCGGACTCAAAGCATCCCTCATTGGACACAGTGGAGAGACCCCTCCACAGCTTTTATGAACAGAGTGGCACCCAGCTTAAAAAATGAATTTATATATTACGGTGCTTACCGCCTGGCAGGGAGGGCAGGCAGTGGGGACAGGGGATTCTTGAGGCAGAAACAAGCCCCACCCTGGTGGAGAAGCACTGCCCTAAAGCAACTCTGGAGAAAAAGGCTTGCAAAGCTGAGAGCTTCTGTATAGAATAGGTCCAATATGGAATCCAATGCTATTTGAATTTCTCAAGAGATCATTACCAACATCTATCTCTGAGAGATGGCCAGGACACTTATTGGCTCCATTTCACAGCTGCTTTTAGCTAGTGCAGAGAAAAAAATATGCTCCCTAGTTCTCCTGGAGGCTTGCATAATACACCTATTATAGTTCCCATGAGGCCCAGGGCAGTAGCTTCAAACAAGTGGAATAAGGATTTTTTTAACTGCAAGAGGCTCCTGCTCTATGTCAGTACAGGGTGGGAGAGGTTCTTCAAGTGAGGTTGCCAGCCCCACCCAGACCAGTACTGATTTCCTCAATGGTCTACCAAGGACCTTGGCTTTCTCCTCAAAATTCATGTATTTGCACAAAACCCAGATGCACTGGATTTCACCAGACACCTGACTTGCCGGGCAAACCATGGTTGTGTTGCTGTCACTTGCACAGCGATACAGGGGAGCTCCCAACCTCTCTGTGTCATATAGGTGTGACTTGTCTTCTGTCTTCATAGAGCCCTCAGAGTGTGTTGCCCCATGTCCTGCTAGTGCTGCTCTTTGTGCATGTCCTCTGGGCACTAAGTCCTGTTAAGGCATGGTGGGATAGTCAAACAGATTTTCTCGGAACACACAAATAAACACAAGTAAGACAATGGTGAAGCTGCACAGTCATGGGTGAGGCACAGTTGGGAGGTAGAACTGCTGCTGAGTACCTCATGGACTGTGGTAACTGTCTCGGACGGCCGGAGCCGACCCAAGGTGATTTAGAAATTGCTCGTTCGTCAGGGCGGGCTGGTGAATGGAGAAGCAGACGAGGTTTAATGGTGGTAAAAACTTTACTTACGTTGCGGGTGGTTGCGACGGAAACGGTCCGGTTGTTTGAACAACAATGTAAGTTGTTCCAGCTGGCGAGGCCAAAGCCAGCAAATCCGTCCGTAATTTAAGCCGGCGGGAAAAGGGTACGTCTGGGATTGTGCTCGGCGACGGGAAGAAGGATCGATAGGTGATCAGTCTATCGACCAGCTAGCCGCAAGTCAGATCTCTTTAGAGGCACTCTGCAGCATGCTCAAAGTTCTTCGACTTGGGCGGAAGTCGCGCGAATTTTTAAACGGCCAGCAAACCAATTACCAGCCGCCACGTGTGAATAATTTAGCACTAGCCAATAGCGGGACACAAATTTGCATTCGAATAGCGGGAACTCTTTGCACCATGCACTTCTGTGCTGCAAAGGGAAAATGCACCCTGCAAAGACAGCTGCAAATTGGCGGGAACTCTCTCCTGCACGCGGGTTCTTTATGCAGCAAAAACCCTCGCTGTGCAAGAGGCTCTCATGTGACAAGAAAATTCCATAGTGCCGAGGCACCAAAATCACTGGGTTGTGACAGTAACCAGGCCCAATAGCATGTCACAAACTTGTGGGCAGAGACTAGAAGTGAGTAAAAGCCTCTCTTGCTGATACACCAACCTAGCCTCCTGTAAGCCTCACTACTCGCTACTTCAAGGTTACAACTGCCACAGGACAGCTCCCTGACATGATGAAATCACAGCTGCATCCTCTAGAGCAATGATGCTCAACCTTTTGGATCTATAGACCAAAGGAATTGCTCAGGGCTGGTCTGTGGACTGGATGGGCCCTACACAGCCTTGGTTGGCCCTTGTATGCCTGAATCAGGCCTCACACTGGCCCTGTTCGCTGAGATTGTTGTCTCCAAAGGACAGTGTGAGTTCGTGCCTGGTGCGCTTTTGCCAATAAACACACAGGGGTGGAGGATCCAACTTAATCTTTATTGTTTCAAGTCTGCGCAGAGAGGGGTGCTTGGCAATCGTTTGCAAAGCAAGAACCACCGGTTTCTACCTTTGGGTACCTTTTATACATACGTTTGCAAGTGTATCGCTCAGTGATTGGTTACAAGCCACTGACATAAGACATTCTCTACTGAGCATGTCTCTATACCTATGTTTTAGCCATGTAATTCATTTGCATACATATATGTTTCATTAACATACTTTTGCTCTGCCCAGGGGTGTGATTTTTAACATTATAATGAGACCTTTTTCTGAACTTCTTGCTATCTTTTGGTGTCAGGGAGACATTATCCTGCTGGTGTTAGGGAAGCATTCCAGGAATCCTCCGCATCCCACACGCTGTGCTCTGCAAGCATCTCTTAACACGCACATACCACACCCCTCCCAGCATCAGTAAGTTGCCTTAAGTATTCAGTTAGATATAGTTTGCAAAAGCTAGATATACCATAAAAAAGATTACATAAAAAGATTACATCAAGATCAGGCCCTGTGCCTTTAGTGCACCCAATCTAGCATGCAGGGCCATGCTATCCAGCCTACCAGGCCCTTAATGGGCTGAAAAATTTGGTAGCAGGGGAACAGTAGCTACTCCCCCACTGCCAAATTTGCAAACCCATGAGGAGCTCTATGGGCCAGATAGCACTGTTCTGGGGGATGGATCTGTTTTGCAAGCTGGGAGTTGAGCACCCCTGCTCTCAGGTAGCCAGGACACACTCCTACCCCCAAACTAAGCTACAGCTAAGGAGGGGAAAGTGTCCTGAGGTCTGGTTAAAACACACAAACACACACATTTCTGTTACAAAATAGTGCGCATGGTGTAACCAGATCCCTCATAGGGCTGTATTGTAGGACAGCTAAGTTCTAGGTGCCCATTTTCCATGTGGCATTATGGGTGTGGGGTATCTCACAAACGGGAGTGGTGTGAATCTTCCAGAATGCACTTTTGTCTGGTCATGTCTCACTCGATATCCCAGCTAAGTGAGGCAGGATCAAAGTGGCTGTCTCTCACCATCTCATAGTTGCTTCCTTTATGACCTGCTGAGAATTTGGGTAGAGAATTACAAAGTAGAGGGGATGGATGTATTTTCATACTTACACTTACAGAGGTAGGCTTGCTGATTTCAAAACAAGTTTGGGGTGTTTGTGAATGGACTGTTTCTACAGAATGTGTGGTTTTGATCCCCTCTCCCATGCATTCTGGTTGCTGTGGCAGAAACAAAGGTAGAACTGCAGCACCATCTCATGGCTCAATAGAATAAAACATGAGAACCTAGCAAGACTGCAGTGTCCTTGCCCCTAAACTTCTGGGCTGGCTCAGCTATCATCATAATAGTTAACATGAAGTATTTTCACTTGTGCTGCGTCTTGGATGTGAAGGCCTCAGAGTGCTGTACAAAAGTGGGTAAGATCATCCTTATTCTACAAATGGGGAGTGTCTACACATGACACTATGGCCTCAGAGTAATGCGCTACAGCAATGTAGCATCTGTGGGCAAAACCTGTGCCACCAAAGCTACATCCCTGTACTAATGTGCTATCTCCCATTATAGCGCATCGCTGTGGTGATGTAATTCCTAAAAATAACCGTGCGTGGCATGCACGGCACAGTACAGGTTGTTACTGCACCATCTTTTAGCAGTTCCAAAAAGAAGTAGTACGTAACAGCGCAGTAACAACGGCGCCATAGCGACACATATAGATGCGCCCATGGGGAAGTGCAATGAGATAACCAGCAATTTGTTCCATGTCACCCAATGCAGGTGTGTCTACACTGCAATCACTACAGCGACTTGAGTGCAGCTCATGTAGACATACCCAATTTATCTCTCTTGGGTACTACTAGTGTGACCCTTCTTATATTATCTAGTCATGCATCCAGACAGCATGGGGCTCAGTGCAAGATGCAAAACCTGCATGAGAAGCTCAGTGAATGCTAGGCTAGTTAGCCCATGATGAGCTCCTGGCTACTGATTACACTGTTCCTAATCCCCAAGCCAGCTGGTTTAGATAGAGCTCAGATGTGTTGAGGTGTGCAGAGATTGTAGAGCAAACACACTTGCAGTTGATTGTAGAACCTAGGAACTCTGACACTGTTACTGGCTAATGAAACTCACTCTGTCTGGAGGGGTAGAGAGAAGGCAGAGCTGTCATAACAGATCTTTGTGCCAAAAAAAAATTTGCCCGTTGTCCCCACCAAAAGCCAGATTGTGCTAGTAAGATGCAGACATGCTTTAGGGGTGTTGGGAGATGCCCTGCCTCACAGGACCTATGAGTGCATTATACATGTCTCCAGCATGTTTTTGGCACATACTGTAAACTTCCAATGCCACCACCCTTTTAACCACCCTTTAACAGGATGTAGTCCAGGGGATGGGAAGTGTAAAACCCCTCTCCCACCATATCCTGTACAGAGTGGCTTGTGGGCTTTGGAGTGCTAGCAGTGAGTATTCCCTATAAATAGGAGAAACCAAGGTCTGCAGCAGGGAAAGGTGTAGGAAAGCTTCCTCTTATGAAGAGATGTGAATGATCAGAAGGATCCATAGATAAGTCAAGGCTTGAGAAAACTCTCCCTGAAGAAGGGGCTGTGAGAAGCAGAGGCTGAGGACCGATGAACCACAACTGAGCAGAGTGGGGGCTAAAAGGGACAAGGGACATGCTCACATAACAGGAGTGGGGGACAGAGTTTCACAATGTACTGAAGTAAACAAACATTGCCTAGACAGCTCCTCAAAGAGCCCCAAAATAGGCCAGGGTGGGCAATGAGTAGCTCCTGGGATGCTTTGCAAAGCTTGCTGGTGTTATAAGAAGCTCTTTCCTCGTGGGCTACTCAATCCTGACCTTTGCTTTTCAGTCCATGGAGAGCTCTGAAACTGGAAAGAAGTAAACTATCTTGCCACAGAGATCAGTGTTGGGACCAGTGCTGTTTAATATATTCATAAATAATCTAGAATATATTCATAAATAATCTAGAGTGAGTAATGGGGTGGCCAAATTCACCGATGACACAAAATTATTCAAAGTGGTACAGACCAAGGCAGACTGTGAGAAACTACAGAAGGATCTGGCATAACTGAGCAAATGGGCAACTAAATATCAGGTGCAATTCAATGCAGGTAAATGTAAAGTGATTTACCTGGGCAGAAATAAACCAAATTATACCTACACTATGATGGGCTCTACATTAGCTATTATGACACAGGAAAGAGATCTGAGAGTCATTGTGGACAGTTAATTAAAACATTAGCTCAGTGCTCAGCAGCCACCAAAAGGTGAACAAAATTTTAGGGACTACTAAGAAGGGAATTGTAAGCAAAATGTATCATTATACCCATTTATAAATCCATGGTGCATCCACACCTTGAATATTGTGCCCACTTCTGGTCCCCACACCTCAAAAAGGATAGAGAAGATCTAGAGAAAGACAACAAGGATGATTAGTGGTATGGAGGGGCTTCCATATAAGGAGAGACTAGAGGCTAGGCCAGGAGTGGGCAAAATATGGCCACGGACTTGGATCCGGTGCACCAACTAATTGGATCTAGCCTGCGAGGCAGCATCCACCAATTGTATCTGGCCCACGGCTGTTCCTGCACCACTCTGCATGAGGTCAACCCTACCCAATTCCGCCTGGGGCAGCCTGTGCCACATTCCTACCTGCGCCTATTGATGACCCTGATCCTGGCCAGTGCGCACAGCTTCCCAGAGGCTGCTCCTGGTGCGGCTATACCTGTCTGGGTGCTGTTTGGCTCCCCCTGACTCCAGCAGCTCCTCCTCCTCCTGCCTCTGCTGCACCACTCTGGGTAGCAGGTAGTGCAGGGAAGTGCCAGGCACCACATGCCCAGCCAGGCAGGGGGGGAACCTGCAGCAGGGCAACTCCTGCCCTAGCACACGGAGCTTTAGCTCCAGTTCCTGGCCACCTTGCACCTACTCTGCCCACCCAATGTCTGACCCAATAGATGGTAATTCTTATGTTCTTAAGATGACCAGGCAATGCCAATTCTGAGGTGGTTTCTGAATTTGGCTGAGAAACTACAGCTCTCTGTTCTGTGATAGGATCAACAGGTCCCAAACACACTACTTGCATTAAGTTCCCAGCTGAGCTCAGTGAGAGATCAGCTCAAGAAAGCTTACAAGCTCTTACTATTCTGGCCTGTATGCTGGCTGCTGACAGAGGTGTAGGGTTCTATTTCCCATTACCAACCCTCTAAGTCTGCCAGACCCACACATCTTGAGTCTTTTTAAATTAGCAACCACTTTGCCACCAAACTGGACTGCAGTGACAGCACCGGCCCTCTGTGTGTCTCTGGGTATACATACACCACTTCCCCATGTCCCCAGGAGTACTTTCTATTGGACACATCCTACCCACCTGATTCTGCTCTGCACACATCAGACATGGAAAGGAACTGGTGAGGCCTACCTGGGGGCATCTCCTGCCGTTGATGTTAAGTGCACCAGAAGTAGAGATCACAAGAAGGCTGGCAGAACCATCTCTGAAATGGCTTTACCACCTCCCTTCTGTACTTGGCATGTGCAAAAAGGATGGGCAGAGTATGATGAAGGACAGCACTCCCTGGGAGTACCAGGGAAGCAGTATAGGCACACCCTCAGCCACAGAGCATCAATAGAGTAGACTTAGCTCCAAGGGCAAAGAAAAGATCCTGTGGAGGAGCTGAGTGTGAAGGGAATATAAATATTAGTCCATCCACAAACTGATCTTCAGTCCTGACCAAGGTCCCCACCTTGTGGAGGGTCCCCAAGCTGCTGTGTAGATCTCATGCACTGGCAAGCCAACTGGGTCCAACCAGTGTCCAGGCACTCAGGCACACTCACAAGCTGTGGATGCTTTGTCTGGTGCTCCTCCTAGGGTGTGTAGTGCTGGGGTTGTCACAGGCTAGCTGGGGTCCATCTGTCCTTGGCTCCTAAACCAGAGTTGGGCCTCCAAAGCCACCCTTATGGTTCCAGCACAGCATCCCCAGAGCTCCACTCTGCTGTGCAGTCTGTTTTTTTGCTCAGCAATTTGGCAGCCCTGTGATAGTTACTATAAGTGAAGTGATCTGTCAAGGTCACTCAACAAATCTGTTGCAAAGCCAGGAATAGAACCCAGGTCTCTCCTTGGACCTGGTCCAGTCCTCTGCCTTAAGAACACCAGCTTCACAGAGGAACATCTCATTTTAATACACAGCAAAACACATTAGTGGAAGAGATTACATGACACAGTTGCCTGAGAGCAGAGGACTGAACTCAGTGACCTGGAGGCCTCTTTCAGCCCGGAGTTCATAGACTAATAGGCAGCACAAGAGAAAGACAGGGTTTGGCAAACCCACAAATTCTTGAACACAAATCTCTTCTCCCCATCCTCACCACCCCTGGGGGCCCCTTGTGTTGTTGGTCAGTGTCCATGGAGGAAGGTAGTCTCTCTCTTACTCCTACCTGCTCTTCTCCAGTAGTGCCTGGTGGGCAGGGAGGGGAGGGAAGGAAATGACTCCCCACCTGTAGTCAGGTATCCAGGTTGTAGCCATATTGGTCTAGAGGCAAAAGGAATCAGAACTCATGGTAGAGGTGATATCTTTTATCAGACCAACTAGATTTTTGCAAAAAAAAGTCTTTAATTGCAAGCTTTTGGGCACAAGATCTTTTCTCCTATGCTTGAAGAAGGGTGCTTGTGCCCAAAAGCTTGCAATTAAGGACATTTTTTTGCAAAAATCTAGTTGATCTAATAAAAGATATCACCTTTCCGATGAGTTCTGATTCCTCTTCTCCAGTGTAGAGCACTCATCTCTTTTAAAAGCACTCGGTGGCACCTTACTTTGCTTCTCATGCCCTGGTCATCACATGCAAACCCCACCCCCATCTTATTCCAGAGCAGGTGGTAAAGCAGATAAGAGTCATTAGTAAGTCAATAGTTCTTGGCAGCAGCCTGGATGACTTTTCCTTTGTGTAAGGCAAGAATTCTTGTGGGCAGTATCTTTTATTGGACCAATTGTATGGCTGGTCTAGATGAAGGCAAGTTTTCGGTCATCACAGACCCCTTCCTAAGACAGAAGCAGACACCATGAGCTAAACTGCTCTGTGTGTTCTCCAGAAGGGGAGAACACCCTCACCTCCCCACACACACACCTTCTTGGGGCTTGCTGTTTGTTGCAGCTCAGATACATGTCTCCCAGATGAAACTGGCTTTCAGCAAAGGATCCAAAGGCTTTCTTAATCTTCCCATCATGGTGAACTACAAAAAACCAGTCCCATCAGCTTGTGGTTATGTAAGTGGCTCTTACACTTGCAAGAGCCAAAGTTGCTCAGATCCAAAGCTACATCATATGTGCTTAAAAGCCTGGAGAACCAAGACCAGTGCACTCTGTGGGCCGTGGGTTGCTGCTTGCCCAGGAGGCTGCAGTGAGTGGTCTGCAGCTCATACCAGACTTTTATTTTCAACTAAGTGTGACGATAAGGAAGCAGGGAGGTCTCTGAGACATGTTCTGGGTTCACTGTCATCCCCCAAACTGTCTGGGGACCAGCAGACAGGAGGAGTGCCAGGGGGAGGGCGTGGAGCACAGCCTTGGCACATTGTGCCTGGCTGATGTCCCACCCGAGGCCCAATGGCACAGGTGCCGGAGGAAGGGCAACTGCTCCTGGGGCGCCGTCCCGCAGGTGACAAGCACCTGGCACACCCGCAGGGCTGAAGGAGCAGGGGCAGTTCTGGGAGCCGCTCGCTCTGACAAAACTGGCCTGGATCTAGCCAGCGCTTGTTTGTGGCTGCAGGCAAATGAAAGGCAAAGACTGAGCAGGACACAGGAGTGGGCCGGAGGGAACATCCAGGCAGGCCTGAGTGAAGGCAGGGGAGGAAGCCAGGTGGTGTCAGGGGGCAGCGCCCGGCTAAGGCGCTTTGTGCCCGGCCTTGATGTGATTGCGCTGCCGTGACACTCATCCGCTTAGTGGCCTCGTGCGGGAGGATTCATTAGCTAATGGCTGTCCCTGCTGCGCGTTTACGGAGAATTACGGTAGGATCCCTCCTGTCCGTCGGGATCCGCGGGCGCCGGCTGTAGCTGCAACGCGGCCTCCCGCCGCCGGGGGCGTTGGGGCAGGCGCGGCGGCGCGGGCCCGCTGGGCGCTCGTCTTACGGCTCCGCCCGAGGTCTTGCTCGTCAGCGCAGACGGTAGCCAGGGCAGTGTGCGCTGCAGCCTCGTGTGCGCCTGCGTGTCCCAGATCCGCGCGCCATGGCCCTGCTGCAACCTTCCCGGCTCCTGGGCACCGCGACCTCGCGCCGCGCCTGCCTCGGCCCTGCCGTCGCCAGAGCCAGGTGGGTCCCGCGGCCGGGGGAGCGGGGGGCGCGGGCCCGACCTGGGGCTGCCTTGTGCTGGGGGTACTTGGCAGGGTAGCGGCAGTCCCGCTGAGGAAGCTTGTCTCTCCGCGGCGCCCGTACATGGCGCGGGTGCTGGGGTCGGGTCGCGGGAGAGCCCCGGATTGGTTGGGCAGGGAGCGCGTCCGATCGGTCCGATTGGCTCCTGGGGCTGAGGGGCCATGCGTGCCCTTGACCGCCCGGCCTAGAGGGCGGCGGAGGCGCCCACGTGCACCTAAAGCACAGCCCTTCCCGGGCCGGGGCTGCCCAGGGTCGGATCCTGCGCAGGGAGCAGCGGCCCCTGCGTGGCCCTTGCCCTCCCCTGGGCCACTGCCGGCACATGGGGTCAGGGCTGCACCCCCCCCCACCATGTCCGGGCAGGCAGGTGGAGTTAGGCCTGGGCAGTGGCCAGGGGTGCTAGGGTCCGGCACCACTCATCTGGGGATTTCCTGTAGCCAAAAAAAGTAGGAGCTCAGAGCTGGCCTTGCCCAGGGGCAGGCAGTTATTTCAGGTGGAGGGCCGCTTACTGAGTTTTGGCAAGCTATACAGGGCTGCATGACAGGCAGCCAGGGGCAGATAAATATTAATTTTCTACATTTGTAGGGGTCCTGTGGGTTGGATAGAATGGCCTGGCAAGCTGCATCCGGCCTGCGGGCTTCATTTTGCCCACCCCTACCCAAGGGGCATCTGGAGCCTGAATGTTAAAAGCGTGAGGGCCTCTGAGATGGGAGGGGAGTTTATATTGAGCTCTGCTCCTGAACCCTGGGTTAGGTGCTGCTGCTGGCCCCGGGAGCAGTGTTTCTCTCCCAACTGTCTGCGTGAGCCAGGTGGCGTACCAGAGGTAGTTCTGGCCTGGAAAATTCACATGAAAGAAACTAGTGTTTGAAGAGAGTGTCAGCTTTGACTTCTGGTGATTGCTAGTTAGCTTTCATCTTAGTGAAGGGGTGTCCAACCTTTTTGAATATGGGGCTGGATCATGAACTTTTTATCACCCAATGGGCTGGTGAGCCATATTCGTATTTTAGTACCCCCCGGGCCATATGTTGGACAAGCCTGAAATAAAGCAAGGCTGGCATAAACCCCCACCTGTGCTCAGCTAGTGACAAACTACAACAAATGATGTCCTGGACCAGCCATTCCAACAGCTGGGGCCCCCCTTCTGTCTACTATAACCACCATTTGAAGGCAGCCCCAGAAGATATTTGACAGCCGTGTTAAAATATGTGACCAAACCAATGTAGCCGGTGCTCTCACGCAGGCCAAGGGGCCGCCTATGGCACTGCTTCCCCAGACCTTGCCCACACTAGCAACACCGCTGCCCGAAGTCTTGGCAGTGCTTGGGCAGGCACAGCTGGGGCCCAGCCAATGCGTGGGACGGCAGAACTGCAGGAGCGAAGCCAGTTCCCAGCCTGGCAGGATCTCAGGCCTGGTCTGCCCAGAGCGGCTCCTGGCGGGGGAAGGCCTCGGGGGAACACGGGCCACTCCACTCCTCCGCACTTCCCCGCGGTGAAGGCAAATGGCCCCTGGGAGGACACAGGCAGCCACCGCAGTAGGAGAGCGGCGCCCAGCTCAGCCTCAGGGAGCGACAATTCCCCTCCCCCCCCCCCCCCCCCCCCCGGCCACCCCTTAGCAGCACAACCCCATGAGTCGGCGCTGCCTGAGGGGGGCTGGAGCAAGGTGGCTGCTGCACCACAGCCCCTCACTCGCCAACCCACGTGGCCCTGCTCACCATGGTGCCCGGCCGCCTGTGCACGCAGCCCCGGTGGCCTCAGCGCTGCGAGCCCAGAGCGTGGGGCCCAGCGGACACCAGCTTCTACCGCCTCACCCCGCAGAGGTCACACCAGGACCTCGCCTGCCAAGGCGCCCCCCCGCCGCCCGGGCTGCCCTGCCGACTGCCTGTCCCAGGTGCTGTGCCCCGTCCCTGCCTGGCGGGTCCTGGGGGGCGAGCAGGATGCTGGGAGCAAGGGTCCAAGCTGGAGACAACTAAAAGCGGGTGCTGTCCTCAGCTTGTCCCGTCAGGCGCAGCCCTTGGGGCAGCGGCAGGACCTGGCTCACGTGACATGGGAGGTCACGTGAGCCCGACCCAGTGGGGGTGAGCAGCTCCCTTCCCTTCCTCCACCTGCCTGTCCCTAGCGAGGGACCTCGGGCCACAGAAAATGGCTTGGGGGGCTGTATGTTGGACAAGCCTGTCTTAGTGGATCCCAAAGCACTACTGTAACCACAAGCATACACTACTACTGATGTGCAGCCAGAGCTCAGAGGATGCTGGGGTGATGTTTGGTTCAAAACATTTAATTTGAGACAGATGTCATCTTAATTTTAATTGGGTGGGATAGGGTGCCTAGGTCACATGTTAAGAGGTGAAGCAAGTGCACACCCAGGCAGGAACATGCTTGTGTCTCAGGCCTTGACTTCCATTTTGGGTCATCTGTTCAAATAGTCTCTGTATGTGGGATTTGTACATGTGTGGCTGTTCATATTTGTGTAGGCAAGTGCTCATGCGGTGCACTGAAACCAGTAGTGAAAGTTACACCCTTCACTCTTACTTTCAGCCTTCCCCTAGGAAACAAAGCATGTGTTCTTTCTGAGACAGGCAAAGTTTAAACTCCTGCAAGCAGGGTGGGAAGAACCCCCCTTTTTTTTTTCTCTGGCTGAATCCTCTCCCTCCCCTGCCAAATGCAATGCACCAGGAACAAGAGAAAAGAGTTTCTTCAGACTTCACCCCAAGCCATTTGGCTGCGAACATGAAACTCATCAGCCCTAAATCTAACCTTCAGGTGGCTGTGTTAAGCCAATGTAAGCAGGAGCTTGGAACAAAAGTACTTAATGCTGAGGTGTGCTAAGGCTTAACTTTATGTTGATTCCCCCAGATGCTTAACTGCTTGAGGAGCACCCTTCAGCTTGTCAGCCTGCTTAAGTATTTGTAGGATTGGGACTTTTAAGCAGCTTATAGTGCTTAGTTTTAAGTGAAAAGCATTGTAGAAAGAATCTCAAAAGTAATTGCAAACATCTGGAGCTCTATCTAGGTAACAAAAAAGAAAGCTTGTGGGTGAGCTTGTGCATCATCCATGTGCATATAGGGTACACCATCCTGTATAGCTCAATCTTTGACTTCTGGTTATAGTTAAAGGGGAAAATGGAAATGTACCTCAATGTGCAGGTACGTGGACTCCTTCTTGCCTTGTACCAGTTATTTGCCTCTGAAGGTATCCAAGGTAGTGTTCTCTTTTTGTTTAAATTGTCTGTTGCAGATTCTGGCTTCTGGTTAAACACCCTTCCAGGCGATGCTCAAGAAGGCTGAATATTCATATTGCATGATTAACTCTGTCTCTTCCTGAGGCTGATCCTGTACTTTAAAATATTCATTGCCTCCCCAGTCCTCAAATCCAGAGCAGACTTTTTCAGTTTGTCAAGCCTTGCATCCTCAATGACCTCCTTTCATGATGCTCTTGCCAGTAGTAGGTAAAGATGCTCTTTATTTGGGGGTCACTTTTGACACTACTGTAATTCAAATAATGGCCTGGACTAGTTTAAGAGGGCCCAACTACAGTTGGGGCCCCACTTTGATGGTCTCATTGTCCAGCCATACTGGAGAACACAGTAAGTCACCTCTTGGACACATGGGTGACAAGGCCGATAACACGGTGGTTCTCAACCAAAGTTACATGAACCCTTTCCAAGGGTACTGTGACATGAGTGCCTCCATTGTTGGCTACAAATGTCCAACTCGGGATCCTTAAAATTCTGGTTTATTAGGCGGATTGAAGCACTGTAATGAAGTTAAATCATAAACCTTGGGGCTGGTCCCCTCACACACATGCACAGACACAGTAGCAAGCTACAAGAGTCAGGTATACCTATCCTACAAGAGCTGGAGTCTGCCGTCAAGGCTTCTTTCAGCATGGTGTTATCTTCCAGAAGGGGGTCACGGGCTGGTCCTTCTGGCTGGACAGGTCGGGTGCTGGTCAAGTTGGAGATCAAGAGGGTGCCCCTAAGGGTCACTTTTCACTGCTTTTTATCTGTCCTTGGCAGACTTTGGTGACTCCCCAGTTTTCAGGTTTGCCCAATCCAGGGGTCGTTGACCCTCGTAGGACTTCCCCCCTCGGTGGCTACTGGATGGCATCTGTCAGCCCCGTCGTCCACATGTATGTGCAGGTTTGGGAGTCCATTGATGAATTTTGAATAGGGCTCTGGGAGCGATCTATCTGGAGATATTCAGCCCAAAAGTTGGTCCCCGGCATTGATTAACTCAGGCCAGGGCTTCTAGCCCTTGATCAGTGAGGTTTAGAGATTTCATAGATTTCATAGACATTAGGGCCGGAAGGGACCTCGGAAGATCATCGAGTCCAGCCCCCTGCCCAAAGGGCAGGAAGTCAGCTGGGGTCATAGGATCCCAGCAAGATAAGCATCCAGTTGATGCTTATCCAGATGTCCCAGTTGCTACATTGTCTTCTATTGATTTCTTCCCTTGGTTGATCTGCAGTTTCCTTAGGTGTTAATTGCTGCCTGCTGCTACTGTGTTACACATTCAATCGCTGATTCACTCTCTCTTTCAGGGGCCAGCCTGACACAGGGAAGGGGCAGTTTGACTCCTGCCCTTGTTAACATTGTTACTAAACACATTTATAGTTGAAAGGTGAGGAGTATAAAATATAAGCTACAAATGCCATGGCACACAAATAGATAAAAATACCAAAATACACAGGGAGATACAAAATGCACACATACAAATTTTAAAACACAATTCCTTATCTTAAAGTGAAAGAAAGAGGAAGGAAGAAAAGGTAGAAGAAGAAAAACTTATTTAAAGAGGGGAGAGCAAATGCAGGCAAGAGGAAAAGGGGGCTTTCTGCTATACCATGGTCAAGCTGAACTGCCCCATGGACAGCATCTGTGGCTGGGCCATATTCTTTGCTGGTCTGACTCCACATGCTTCTCCTGAAAACCTGTGCCGGACAGGGGGGATTGTCTTGCAGCCCTCTGTTTCTGCAAGGACTGTGGCAAGAACATACACTCCAGACATACCCCTTTGCACTGCCAATTATTAACCAGTCATATCGGCAGCATGGAGAGCAGCGTCCGGCAGGTAAGCTTGTGGGAGGTGCAGATCAAGGACCCCCGTAGTGAGGGAGGGAGGGAGGGGGCAGGGTGGGGCAGAGCCACGGGTGGCTTGTGAGGGAATTTTGGGGTGGTTAAAGCCCATCCCATAGTCCCCCTCTCCCAGCATTGATGCTGCCCGCCACAAGCACAACCCTGGCCCAGCCCTCACCGGAAAGAGGCTAGCGCATCCTCTGGCCCCGAGCCCACAGTGGGCAGCTCTAATTCGGGGCAAATGCCCCCCATGCCTCCACCAGCAGGGTACCAAGTGGTGGGAAGCCACCCCTTCCCCACCCACCCTGCCCCAGCCCCACTCCCTACCTCACTGTGGGTGCCTCGATGTGCCCCCACCAATGCCTCTCCCCCCCAGACTTCCCAGCCAGATGCTGCTCTCCAAGCTGCTTGGCTGCATTCCTGGCCATGTGCATGGCTACACTGACCAAAAAAAGCCAATTGCCAATAACGTCAATTTTGCCTTTATCGGTGCTGATCTAATATGGACTGATATAGTGGTGGACCTCTACAGAGAAAACTAGTATGGGCAAGAGCATGGGGTAGGACCCTGGTTGAGAAGCACTGAAGTAAGCAGAGGCATCACAACAGTGGTTCTCAACCAGGAGTCCTGCCAAATTCAGAGAGGTTGTGGAGGGTGCTCTGCCTCTTCTTTCCCCCTCTTCCTCCCTTCCCCTCCTTTTCTACCCTTTGTCTTACTAATGTCCAGCTATTTACTTTTTTATAGGCAGCCTCTTCTACCTTGGAAAACTACTACAGTAGTTTCCCTTACTTACCTTTGGCTTTTTCCCCCCTCCCTTCCCTTCTCTACCTTTTTGTTTTCCTAATTTCCACCTATTTATGTTCTCACTGACATCCTGTCACACTCCTAACTTCTTTCAATCACTGAAGTCTCAGAACAGCAGACTCCCTATGCCTGAGGAAGGATGATTGCGCCCAAAAGCTTGCAAAGAACTTTTTCCAAACTACTCAGTTGGTCTAATAAGAGAGATCACATCTACCCAAAGAACCTTGAGAACCACTGCACTAATAGATCTCAGTGCTGCCCTTTACACCTGGCTGCCCGTACTGTCACTTGTCTGTCACAGCATTATAAAAGTCAAATGCTTAACTGCAAAGCACTGATTAGTCATTGTATGTGCTTTATAGGGCACTTGCCCCCCGCCTCCTTTTTTTGAAGAGTCCAGTCCAGGCCCCTTTCTCAGGATATCAGTTTATGTATGGCCAAGAAAGCTGTCTTATCTAGGTGAGGTGGCTTTCCTGGCCCAAAGAACTTATCTCCTTCGGTAAAGCTCTGTATAAACTGACTTAGGCATAAGCTTTGCTGAAACTTCTCTTAATTAGTCTACAAGGTGCCTTTGTGTCCTGCCTTCTGCCTGACTTATCAGCGTTTGACAACCCTTTGTTCTATTACTTTAACAAGGAGAACAGTATAGATCTGCTTTTCTCTTTTCAGCTCAAAGGTGCACAGGAGATGAGCATTGCATGGCAGAAAATTTTCTTAGCCCTCACCTTCAAAATCCTGCTACTCCCCAGATCCCACATGGGGGTAAATATACACATTCATGTTAAGGCACAATCATGTGTACTGTCAGCATATCCATATGCTATGTAGGACTGCTGTCCTTTGTCTTGGAGCTATATTTAGTACTCCCATTGTTCATGATGAGGACTCTCATTAAAGATCTAGCTGCTTATCAAAGCAAGGGGACTATCTGATGTCCTCAGTTGCGCGGATTACCTCCAGAGTCTTAGGGCCGCCACTGGGTGGGCAGCTGTCATGTCACAATGTCCTGTGGTCAGGTCCAGATGAGTTCTTCCGTAGTTGTCTTAAAATGTTTCGGGGCCGCCACTGGGTTTTGGCGGCCAGCGCCATAAAAACATCAACAGATTCCTGGGGACAACAAAAGAGAAAACAGGGCATGCACGTGCAAGGTCTCATCAAATCAAGGGGACATGTTAAAAGCTCCAGGTCTTCTCTTATGCCACCTACTGTAGAAACTGAGTCCTGCTTGGGTGTAAGATAGGGTCAAACAGAAATAACAAGGCTTCTTTTTATGTCTGACTTGTTGCATCCTTGACATTAATTAGGAGGACCTCTCACTCCTTGGAGTGACAGTGCTGCAGATGGGACAAGAGCAGGTGGCTAGAAAGGATGGCCCTGGAGCTGCTTCTGCCTCTTGACTTCCCCTTGAAACACACCTGACCTCCTTACTGGAGTGGAGAGAGCAGGATCAGACCACCCACCTCAAATCCTAACTCCCTGGTAGACGGGGATTGTGTCAGCAAGCTGACTTGCTTTCCATGGCCGCATGCAGATTGGTCAAGTATCTACCAGTGATGCATCAACGAAGACTGTGAAGGCCAGTGTAACACACCTGGAAGCAAGTGCTATAGAAAACTGTTCCCTGCAGTGAAACACAGACCTCAAAGTGACTCTGTGCTGTGAAATACAGATCTTTCACAGCACACTGACCTGAAAGTGACTTTGGGCTTTGATTACCCTGAGCTGAAGACTTTTCATACTTCCGTGGTCTCTGCTTATGAAGAGGGTTTGTATTCTAGCTTCAAAAGCTTGTGTTAGAGCAGCAGATTTTAAACAAACAAAACTCCAAGAGAAATTATAGCATTTGGGGTTGCAAACCCTCTGGTATGTTGGGAGGTGGGGAGGGGAGGCTTGTCTGGTCGGGGGGAGCCTGAGAGCTGCCAGGGTACAGTTATTGTCAGAATTTGGGACCTTGTGTACTAGGTATCCTGTGCAGCGAAATAGGAATGGTCCTTGTGCTAAGGAGCTTGCAGCCTAAGACTAGTATGATTAAAGATGAATTTAGCACAACATAAAGCTGTGGCTTCTCTCTCAGGGTCTCGCTGCTGCATAGCAGCCAGAGTTCCCACTGACTCCAGCGAGTTTTTAGTGTTTGTTAATTGATGGAGTCTAAATGTGGATCCAGGAGACTGGTGATCTGAGCATCTAATGGAGCATAAATTGTTTAAGATGGTTCTTCCCATTAACAGTGCTCTTACCTGTTTTAGTCCCTATAAACCGCTTTGTGAGGGAGGAAGGATATGTACCTTGGTGGACAGAAATACAGCTACTTGGCTTTTAATGTCAGACTGAAGTTGTCAAACTTTGAGATGCCTAGCTTATGCGACAATCCTGCACTTGTTTATTAGTTTGTAATGATAAATCGATATGGGGTAGGTCCATGTTCATACCAACTCTTTTTCAGGTATGGTTGAGAGCCTGGCTCTGTCCCAAACAAGGCTTGGAGCTGCTATATTGGAATTTATGCTGGTTTTGGATCAATACACTGCCTTGAGATACTGGATCAGTTTGCATTCAAAACTAACATCATCAACACCAGCAGTCTAGGCTGGGATGTTCAGTGACTCAAGTCACTGAATTTCAGACTCCCTTAGAAAATTCCATCCAGCTTATACCGTGTCTGGTGGTTGGACAGAGTTGGCACTGTACTTTCACTATAGTACCTTTCTCCAATCCTCTACAACAGAGCTGGGAGACAGATTGTGTGAGCAGTGGGAGACATCCCAATTATTTGAAACTGGCAAAACTGAGAAACAAGCACTGTTCCTGAACTATACCTTCCTGGGAGGGAAATTATGGATTTTGTTTACAGAAAAAAAAGTTT
Source organism: Alligator mississippiensis (assembly GCF_030867095.1). Taxonomy (NCBI): domain Eukaryota; kingdom Metazoa; phylum Chordata; order Crocodylia; family Alligatoridae; genus Alligator; species Alligator mississippiensis. Next base: position 39,265,109 of record NC_081833.1, on the reverse strand, counting down.
TGGCCTGGGATCTTGTGGCTCCAAAGTGATCCTGTTTTAGGTGAGCCAGTAACCCAGGCTGTAACAAACAGCCTTTTAATAGATGTGAATACAGAGCTCTGTTCATAACTAGGCTTCCTTTTGGTCTTCATTGCAGCTCCTGGTGGTCTCATGTGGAGATGGGACCCCCTGATCCTATTTTGGGAGTGACAGAAGCTTTCAAGCGTGACACCAATGCTAAGAAGATGAACCTGGGTGTTGGGGCCTACCGGGATGATAATGGGAAGCCCTACGTCTTGAACTGCGTCCGCAAGGTAAGCCTGCTGCAGAGCAAGGATATCTTTTGGGTGCAGAGACTGAAATACACGCATATGTGGTAGCTGGGGGCTAGTCTGGGAAATTCTGCTGAGTCTCCCTTACTGGATTCTTTCTAATCCAGTGTGAAGTGCAGAGGTGCTGTCCTTGAGGGATTATGGTGAAGGTGGGATTATTTACCTGGAGGCTTACAGCTCTGTACTTCTGTTACTTGCTGAAATCAGTCTCTGGCCAGCTGCCTGTGTCAGGTCACTCTGCCTGTTTTTCCAGCTCTACAATGATTCTTCTTTATACTCAAGTCTTTCATGGCAATTTTGGTTTTCAGGGCACATTCAACAAAACAGTTCTTTTGTCTGTCCTGGGCTTCAGCTCCAGAGGTTCCTTTTTAACCCCTTGCTTCTAGGTCCTGCAGCAGGGTCCTGGCGCTCTCTAGCTGTGTGGTCAGCTTTTTCTTGGAGAGTCACTTCCCAGCTAGGTCTGGATCAGCTAGGCCCTAGCTCTTAACTGTGGCCTGTCCTTTTATGTGACCTTTTTAAGAGAGGACAGTTTTCTCTAGGCATTTAGGCCATGGCAAGATCTATTCCCATGTTTTGGGACTAAGGATATATTTCTCCTCCCAAATACTCTGATAACTATTAATAGGCTCTGGACATGTTGCTGGTATTTCTTGGCTGGCTGAAGTAGGCAGGGTAAATGTATAGAGAGGAATGTGTGGCCAGCAGCCACTGGTCCTGCTACCACAATCTGAGCTGAGTTGCGTGAGTAGTTTGGATTTTCTCACCTACAGCCTTGTCTCCTAAGGAATCCTTCTCTGGTCTGCACCAGTTTTCATGGCAGTTGGCAGCTCAGTGTAGACAAGGCCATGGCAGTTTAAACCAATTTTATCACTAGTTAACTTGGTTAAGATTTTGGAGATCTAAATTACAACTTACGAGATCCTCTTTTGTACTATAGCTCCAGCCATTTTCTAGAATGATGCAACTACTCTTGTAATTTTTCCAGCGTAGTAGAGGCTTACATCTGAGCTGGCATGATAGGCTTATTACTACAGCACTGAGGGGCTTGGGCCATATTTGCACATACAGAAACTTTGCTCTTTTGTAAATGAGAAGTCCTCCCTTTCTGCAGAATGGTTTGGTTGCAGCCAACAGAAGGAACAGGTAGCTACTTGTGGGCACTTGCAGCTAGTAGGCATTGAGCATGTTGCTTCTGGTATCTGGCTCATAGCATTTGCTAGGTCACTAGTTGCTCCACTAAAGCAATGCTAGAGTTAAAGTCTCAATGCTGTGTATCAGGCTAGTTGTAAACCTTGCCCTTCCTCCAGGAGAAAGCTGTCAGCAGAAACATTTATTGGTGTTTTTGACTTTGGTTGGAGCCCTGACCTCTGGGGGGGTACTTCCTGTTTAACTGAGTTATCATACCATCTCAAAGAGCAGAAAGCAAAGGAAACTTTCTTTTCTTTCGCCTGACCCCAGGTTTTGGAAGTGCCTTAGGGCCCTGTACAATAGTGATATTGAAGATGTGTTCCTCTCCGTAGGCAGAGGCCCAGATCGCTGCTAAGAAGATGGACAAAGAATACTTGCCGATTGCAGGGTTGGCAGAGTTCAATAAAGCATCAGCAGAGCTGGCACTGGGTGAAACCAGTGAGGTTATCAAGAATGGCCGGGTAAGGAGCTACATGGAAAATGTTAGAGCAGCCCGCATTGTACAATTGTTCATTCTAACATGCTGTCCCTGTCATTGTGGTGCTTGTTGGTAAACAATTCAATATTCACGTGACATGTATTTCTCAGAATTTTTAAACAGCAAAGGGAATTACATCTGTGGCATCTCATCAGTAGGTCTCAAAGGAGTTTAATGTAGTCCTTCCCCATCTTCAGAGCAAGGAACAGAGGCATAGCGAGATGAAAGTGACTCATGCACAAGCCAGTGGCAAAGTGGGGAGGAGCTGCCTGGCTTATCAAGTCCCGCTCTAGGTTAGCAGTGGCTGAGTTCTGGTCCCTGTGATGGCAGCGGTTGAGCTCCCCTGCAGTATCCAGAATCACAAAAAGCTAGCGTTCCATTGTCCAGGCTGGATTTTGAAGTCAGCAGTTCTGGTTTCCCAGGCCGTTAGATATAGTATTTGGTCAAACGTAGTCATATGTTCTTGTACAGCTAATTCTCTTTATCCTAAAGCTGTATTGGAAGTGAGAATTTAAAATGGACAAAAACAGGAGTTAGCAGTCTATAGTCTTCAGGCCAGCCTCTGGATCCAGCCTACAGCAGCTAAGGTGATTGGTCTGTGGTGTGGGGCTGCTGAGGGGGCACGGACAAGTTCCTTCTGTCTGTTCTGTGCTGTTTGCCCTGGTATATTCCTGTGCTGTGCTCCACCCCTCATGCAGAGCCTCTACTGACAACCCAGCCCTGGGCACCCGACCCTCACTGCTGGTTTTGCCCCTTGGCATGACTGTTGGCCATGGGAATCTAAGTGGAAACTGGTGAGGGGCACAGGAGTGGTGGGGCAACAGCAGGCCATTAGTCTACAGCAGCAGTCACTTCATGGGCTCTGGCCCATCATTCGTAAAGATTGCCAACCACTGACTACACGATCTATGGTCTCAACTACATGTGCTTTGTGCACTAGCATTTTGTCTTGCATGGGTAGTGATGAGCAGGTTTTCTCGGATTTAAAAAAAAACGACAACACAAAACAAAAACAATTCCTAAATTCTTTGATTTTAAAAAAACCCCAAATTGCATTTTTCCACAATTAAAAAGAAACGCGTCTATATATTAGTATCAGTTGAACACAGCGTTTTATTGATATATTTACAATGTTAAAGCAATTTGGAAGCCTACCAGTGCCTCAATCATTCTACTAAAATAAATTCTAAGTACCTATATATTTTGGCGTTTGATTTTCTGATTTTTATAAGGGAGCATCAGAGTTCCCCCTGCCCACTTCAGTCTCCAGGACATGGGTCCAGCTGTGGCTGTCTCCTGAACTGCTTTGTGCCACTGAGCAGCCCTGATATGCCAGTGCTCTGCCCCTGCCATTGCCCCTCACTCCCCATCCACAGTTCTCCCTCCTACCCCACTTCCCCCAGCCATGCTGGTACCCCTCTCTCCTGACCTACAGCCCCCTATCCCTACCAGTACCCCTCACTCTTGACCTGCAGCCCTTACCCCCGCCAGTGCCTCTCATTCCTGACCCACACTGTCTTCCCCCGCAGTCCCCCAACCTTGCCAGTGCCCCTCACTCCCAACCTATAACCCCCACACCTTCCAGCACTGCTGGTGCCCCTCACTACTAACTCGGAGCCTCCTGCTGGGGGGGGCCCCCAGCTGCCCCCGCATGGTCTCACAGGATGGTGATATGCAGGGACCTTCAGCATGAGGGGTATGCAGTGCACCTCATGCTGCCGTGTGCCACAGGCAGCAGGAGAACGGTGAGGGGGGCTCCAGATGGTCTCCATCCCACCCGGACCACAGCGTGGTGGCTGCAGTGGTTCTGGTGCATGCAGGCAGCAGTGGAGCAAGTCTGGCCCTGGTGTGGGCTGGAGGAAGAAGGGGATGCCTGTGGCACCCCCTGCTCCAGGCTGGGGCCCCTGTGTTGCTCCAAGCTGGGGCTCGTGTGCTGCACTAGGAGGCCTGACCATGGCCCCCTGGGCAGGGTCTCCCCACCACCCTGCCTCTGCCGCTGAGAGCACAGGTAACAGCCCTGGGTACTGCTGGCCCAGCCACACAGCGCCCTGCTAACCAAGGGTACTGAAGGCACTGGCTGACGTCATTGCACAGCCACTGGTGGTAATATTTGAACACTCGTGGTGCACGGGCCAGGTCCCAGAGGACTGGAAAAGGGCCAGTGTGGTCCCCATTTTCAAGAAGGGGAGGAAGGAGGACCCAGGCAACTATAGGCCAGTCAGTCTCACCTCCATCCTAGGCAAAGTCTTCAAAAAAATTATCAAGGCTCACGTTCGCGAGAGCCCGGCAGGACAAAATATGCTGAGGGGAAACCAGCACGGGTTCGTAGCAGGTAGATCATGCCTGACTAATCTAGTCTCTTTTTATGACCAGGTGACAAAACGCCTGGACGCAGGAGTAGGGGTGGATGTCGTATACTTTGACCTCATGAAGGCCTTCGATATTGGTATCCCACACCATACTGGTGAACAAGTTAAGAGGCTGTGACTTGGATGACTACACAGAGGCAAAGCGCTGCTCGACCTGGTACTGGCTACTGGGGATGACCTAGTCGGTGACCTAGTGATCGATGGGAAGCTGGGTGACAGTGACCACGAGCTGATCGCCTTCACCATCCGCTGAAAAGCTGTCAAGTCAGTTAGCAACACGGAAGTCCTTGACTTCAGGAAAGCCGACTTTGACAAGCTCAAGAGGCTTGTCAGTGAGGCCCTAAGGGACCATGACCCCAGGGAGAGGGGAGTTCAAGAAGAGTGGTTGCTCCTCAAGGGAGCAATCCTCAATGCACAAACTAAGTCTATTCCATCTCGGAGGAAAGGCAGCAAGAGGGCACAGCAGCCCCCCTGGCTCTCCAGGGACCTAGCAGACCTCCTGAGGCTAAAAATAAAGGCCTACAAAGGATGGAGGATGGGAGTCACCTCCAAGGAGGATTATTCTGCACTGGTCCAGTCCTGTAGGGAGCATACCAGGAAAGCCAAAGCTGCAACTGAACTCCAACTAGCTTTGAGCATCAAGGACAATAAAAAGTCCTTTTTCAGATATGTGGGGAGCCGGAGGAAAAACAGGGGCAACATTGGACCCCTGCTGAACAAGATGGGGCAACTGACAACTGACGCCCAGGAAAAAGCCAACCTATTAAATGGGTACTTTGCGTCGGTCTTTCATCAGTCCCATGAGACGCCCATGCCCGCTACAGGACAGGGAAGTCCAGGTGAGGGTGATCCCCTGCCCTCCATTAATGTTGACTTCGTGAAGGAACATCTTGAGAAGCTGGATACCTTCAAGTCAGCCAGCCCTGACAATCTTCACCCCAGGGTACTCAAGGAGCTGGCGAGCGTCATAGCCCAGCCTCTAGCGCGGATCTTTGAAAACTCTTGGCGCTCTGGTGTAGTGCCTGAAGACTGGAAGAAGGCCAATGTGGTGCCTATCTTCAAGAAAGGGAGGAAAGTGGATCCGGCTAACTATAGATCCATTAGCCTGACTTCTATCCCGGGGAAGATCTTAAAAAAGTTTATTAAAGAGGCCATCCTTAATGGACTGGCTGACGCCAACATCTTAAGGGATAGCCAGCACGGGTTTGTTGCAGGTAGGTCTTGCTTGACCAATCTCATTTCGTTCTACGACCAGGTGACCTATCACCTGGACAAGGGAGAAGAGTTTGATGTCATATATCTTGACTTCAAAAAAGCCTTCTATCTGGTATCCCATGATCACCTCTTGGAGAAACTGGCCAATCGTTGCCTTGGGTCCTCCACGATCGACTGGCTGGAAAATTGGCTCCATGGTCAGACCCAGAGGGTAGTAATTGATGGAAGTCACTCATCATGGTGTCCTGTGACCAGTGGGGTCCCCCAAGGCTCTGACCTTGGACCCATACTGTTCAACATCTTCATTAATGATGTGGACACTGGAGTCAGAAGCGGACTGGCCAAGTTCACTGATGACACCAAACTTTGGGGAAAAGCATCCACACTTGAAGACAGGCAGGTGATCCAGGCTGACCTGGACAGGCTCAGCAAGTGGGCAGATGAGAATCTGATGGTGTTCAACGCTGATAAATGCAAGGTTCTCCACCTTGGGAAGAAAAACCCTCAGCATCCTTATAGGCTCGGCAGTGCTATGTTGTCTAGCACTATGGAAGAAAGAGACTTGGGGGTCACCATTGACCACAAGATGAACATGAGCCTGCAGTGCGATGCTGCGGCTAGTAAAGCGACCAAAACGCTGGCTTGCATCCATAGATGCTTCTCAAGCAAATCCCGGGATGTCATTCTCCCCTTGTACTCGGCCTTAGTGAGGCCGCAGCTGGAGTACTGCGTCCAGTTTTGGGCTCCACAATTCAAAAAGGATGTGGAGAAGCTTGAGAGAGTCCAGAGAAGAGCCATGCGCATGATCAAAGGTCAGGGAAGCAGACCCTACGATGACGGGCTGAGAGCCCTGGGGCTCTTTAGCCTGGAAAAGCGCAGGCTCAGGGGTGATCTGATGGCCACCTATAAGTTTATCAGGGGTGACCACCAGTATCTGGGGGAACATTTGTTCACCAGAGCACCCCTAGGGATGACGACTAGGTCGAATGGTCATAAACTACTAGAAGACCGTTTCAGGTTGGACGTAAGGAAGAATTTCTTTACTGTCCGAGCCCCCAAGGTCTGGAACAGCCTGCCACCGGAGGTGGTTCAAGCGCCTGCATTGAACACCTTCAAGAGCAAACTGGATGCTTATCTTGCTGGGATCCTATGACCCCAGCTGACTTCCTGCCCTTAGGGCAGGGGGCTGGACTCGATGATCTTCCGAGGTCCCTTCCAGCCTAAATATCTATGAAATCTATGACAGTCCGGTGGGTGGTGAATTGGCTAGAGGGTCGCACCCAGAGAGTCGTAGTGGATGGGTCGGTATTGACCTGGAAGGGTATGGGCAGTGGGGTCCCGCAGGGCTCGGTCCTTGGACCGATACTCTTCAATATCTTCATCAGCGACTTGGACGAGGGAGTGAAGTGTACTCTGTCCAAGTTTGTGGATAACACAAAACTGTGGGGAGAAGTGGACACGCCGGAGGGCAGGGAACAGCTACAAGCAGACCTGGACAGGTTGGACATATGGGCAGAAAACAACTGAATGCAATTCAACAAGGAGAAATGCAAAGTGCTGCACCTAGGGAGGAAAAATGTCTAGCATACCTACTGCCTAGAGAATGACCTGCTTGGTGGAACGGAAGCGGAAAGGGATCTTGGAGTCCTAGTGGACTCCAAGATGAACATGAGTCGGCAGTATGACGAAGCCATCAGAAAAGCTAATGGCACTTTATCGTGCATCAGCAGATGCATGACAAACAGATCCAAGGAGGTGATACTTCCCCTCTATCGGGTGCTGATCAGACCACAGTTGGAGTACTGCGTGCAGTTTTGGGCGCCACACTTCGAGAGGGATGTGGATAACCTGGAGAGGGTCCAAAGAAGGGCCACTCGTATGGTTAAGGGCTTGCAAGCCAAGCCCTATGAGGAGAGACTGGGACACCTGGACCTCTTCAGCCTCCGCAAGAGAAGGTTGAGAGGCGACCTTGTGGCTGCCTATAAGTTCATCATGGGGGCACAGAAGGGAATTGGTGAGGCTTTACTCACCAAGGCGCCCCCGGGGGTTACAAGAAATAATGGCCACAAGCTAGCAGAGAGCAGATTTAGACGACATTAGGAGGAACTTCTTCACAGTTCGAGTGGCCAAGGTCTGGAATGGGCTCCCAAGGGAGGTGGTGCTCTCCCCTACCCTGGGGGTCTTCAAGAGGAGGTTAGATAGGCATCTAGCTGGGGTCATCTGAACCCAGCACTCTTTCCTGCCTATGCAGGGGGTCGGACTTGATGATCTTTTGAGGTCCCTTCTGACCCTAGCATCTATGAACCCTGAAGGATCCTACACCCCCTTCCCCTGCTGGAGGGGCAGGCACCTCTAGGAGGGCCCTGCTGCCAACAGCACAGTGCTGGGCTTGCCAGCAGCACCAAGTGCTGCCTTGGAACCCCCTGACTTGCCACAGCCCTGGTGCCTGGACACCTTCCCCCAGCACCAGCAGGCACTAGCCTTTCCTCAGGCCCCCTACCGAGGTGCCCCCCTCCTCAGGCCCCTGGACAGTCCCTAAGCCCTGACCTTCCTGCCCTCCTCCCCTGCCCCAGACTTTCTGTATCCAGCTCCCAGGGCTGCTCCAACCACACTGCTTGGCTGTATGCCAGCCACATGTGTGCATGCACCTTCTGCTTCCAGTTGCTCTCCCCCAACCCCAAACAACTCCTTGCAGGTTGGAAGGCTGCCAGCCTGCAAGGGAAACCTGCAGCTTCCCATGCTGTTGTCCTTTAAAGGAGAAAATCTATGTTTTTCCATTGGAATCAGAACACCTGGATTCCTAGTGATGGGTTAAAACACATGAACTAGATACTTCTCTGCTCTTTGCCCACGAAGCACTTAAGATGTCAGTATCTGTTCAACCTGGTTGATGCCATGTGTGGCAGGTCAGTGTCTTACATGTTTGTACCTTTCTTTCTTTGCAGTATGTCACTGTGCAGAGTATTTCTGGGACTGGGTCTCTGAGAATTGGAGCCAATTTCCTGGTGAGTTCCTAGGAGGTGATGAGAGGGGACATATCTGGTTGCAGCACATTCAGGGCCCTGGGACCCTGAATCTCCCACTTCAACACATTTTCTTTCTCTGCCATAGCAACGATTCTTCAAGTCTAGCCGTGACATGTACCTGCCTAAACCATCCTGGGGCAACCACACCCCCATTTTCAGAGATGCAGGCTTGCAGCTGCAGGCCTATCGCTACTATGATCCCAAGACCTGCGGCTTTGACTTCTCTGGAGCCTTGGATGATATTTCTGTGAGTTGGATTTGGAATCAGGGTGGTGAACAAAGGTAGCATCTAGGGGTACACCAATAGAGGTTTTGGGGGCCAATACTGATCCGATATCCAATACAGCTGCCATCAGCTGGTAAGTGTGTTGTGGTGGAAGGGGAGGGGAGAGGGAAGGGTCATGGGGGCAGATCAATGCCCCCCCCCCCCCCCCCCCCCCCCCCGGCGCGCGCGGGGGGTGAGGGAAGGGGCAAGTGCTGCCCAGCTGGGGTGGGGGGAGGAAGGGCATGGGATGGAGGCTTGGCTTGTGGTGGGGGGGAGGCTCCTGCCGCTGCTTGCATCCTGGGAGGGTGGGGGGAACCTGCGTGGTGCAGGGCGGGCTGCAGCTGCACGGTGGAGCCAGCACTGTGCGGGGCTCTTCACTGGAGGCTAGGCTCAGAGTAGGCTCCAGCAGCACTAGGAGGAGGCTGCAACCACCCCAAGTTTCACCACAGCCCCATGCTGCTACCCGGCACAGCCAGGGCTTTTCCTGGTGGTTGCGTGGAAGCGGGGTGTTGAGCAGCGGCTGTGCCGGGCAGCAGCAAGGGGCTGGGAGCAGAGCTGCTGCAAAATTTTGGGTGACTGCAGCCTCCTCCCAGCGCCTCTGGAGCCCAGTCCAAGCCCAGCCTCCAGCGAAAAGAGCTGCACGGGCCAGTTCCATCCTGCAGCTGCAGCCTGCCCCGCACTGCTTAGATCCGGGGTTACACTCCCCCTGACACCCCCACTGCCCTCCCGTGGTGCAAGCAGCAGTGAGAGCTGCCCCCTTCCCCCCATGAGCCACACCTCTGTTCCACGTGTGCTTCCCCACCCCCAACCCTGCCTGGGCAGTGCCTGCCCTTGCCCCACCCTGCTCGCCACAGTGGGCATTGATCTGCGCCCCCATGCCCCATCCTTCCCCCTTCGGACTTAGCAGCTGGAGGCAGCTCTCCATACCGTGTGCTCTGCTGCACTGCGGCTGCATGCAGCATGGGCTCTTGTCGGCCAAATTATTGGCCCCATCGAGCCGATTATCTGATATATAGATATAGATGCACCTCTAGTAGCATCTGTGGGTTCTTGAGCATCCTTGTATAACCTTTAGGCTGAGCCTGACTCAGACCTCTTTCCCCCTATAACTGGAGTGTGAGAGTTCTCAGAACTTTGGTTTGAGACTTGCAAGACTCTTCACACTCCTGAGGGCAAATTTCCTTGCTGCTGCCTTGGTCAGCTCCTTCTTTTTGGCATTACTTTGTCTTCTAAATCACTGCTTGCCCCAGGGCCTCTCACTTGTGTCTTGTACAGCAGCCTGCATCTACTACTGAAGAAGGAAAAGGTAGCTTTTACAGCTCTCTCACATTACTCTCTAACATCTTCCTTAGAAAATTCCTGAGAAGAGCATCATCCTCTTTCATGCCTGTGCTCACAACCCCACGGGTGTGGACCCAAGACCAGAGCAATGGAAAGAGCTGGCCTCTGTGGTAAAGGTGAGCTGAGTTAGAGTTGATTCATGTGTCAATGTCTGACTTCTGTGTTGGTGTTACTCTTCATAGAATCATAAAAAATTAGGGTTGGAAGGGACCTCAGGAGGTCATCTAGTCCAAACCCTTGCTCAAAGCAGGACCATCCCCAGCAAGATCATTCCAGCCAGGGCTTTGTTGCGCAAGGCCTTGAAATCTCCCAAGGATGGAGATTCTACCACCTCTCTAGGTAACCCATTCCAGTGCTTCACCACCCTCCTGAGTGAGAGAGTTCTTCCTAATATCTGCCCTAAACCTCCCTTGCTGCAACCTGAGACTGTTGCTCCTTGTTCTGTCATCTCTCATCACTGGTGAAATGGGGGTTCAGTTGTGAGAAGGAACCTGGGTGAATTGCTAAACCTTTGCTTTCACTTGCAGAAAAGGAATCTCTTTGTGTTCTTCGACATGGCATACCAGGGCTTCGCCAGTGGGGACATCAACAGGGACGCCTGGGCTGTGCGTCACTTCATTGAGCAAGGCATTAACATTGTGCTGTCCCAGTCCTATGCCAAGAACATGGGCCTATATGGTAAGCAAGGAGAGTTGGCTTGTAGGATCCATGACGCTCTCTGAGAACTTTAATTTCCAGGCTGCTGATGGGGAAAGCCATTCATGCTGTAGTGATCAAAAGTCATTGCTTTTTCAAGACCACCCTAGAGGCATCCCTCATCCCATCTGGTCTTTGTCCTCACTCAGCCTCTAGGAGGAGACATGAAAGTGCATGCTGCTGTAGCTGTGAACAAATGGATGGTCTGTATCCCTGAGCATGTTTTGCTCCATGAATGAGGTCTATGCTGTCATGGGGCAGGTCTAATCAAAACACAGCAGTCCTGTAACATGCAGCAGCTGTTGTGGTAGAACAGGGGTGGGCAAAATACGGCCCACAGGCCCCCTAAATAATTTAGAAAAGATGTATCTGTCTTTGGTTCATGTAAAAAATGACGAACCAGGGGCAGTAGGACCCAGGGGAAGCCCAGTGGGCTCCCACAACAGGCCCCAGCCCCACCCCCCAGCCAGAAGCCCCAGCAGGGACCTTGTGCCTGTACCAAGCTGGAAACTCAGGTAAGGCAGGGAGAGCAGGGGAGGACCCCAGGCAGGGAAGGAGCCTGGGGAAAAGTAGCCTTTCCCTCGCCCCGTGGTCAGTGCTCCCTGCTGCAGCTGCTCACAGCCCACGCGGGGCTGTCCTGAGCAGAGACAGGCAGCCCCATTTGAGCGGCTGCAGCATGGGGCGCCAGCCATGGGGCGGGGGAGGGGCCGCTCCTCCAGTGCTCAGCACCAGTTTGTAACTCACCCCCACAGCCAGCCTGGGCACCTTGCCGGCTCTAGGCTCGTCCATTGGGGCTGTGCATGGCAGCAGCAGCTGTGGCCCCTGCACTTGTCGCGCCGGGCATTGTTTACTGCTGCCCGCCCAGAGCTTGTGCACTGGGCAGCACAGAGGTGGCGATGGCAAACACTGCCTGGTGTGGCAAGCAGTGGGGGGGGGGCTGCAGCTGCTCCTGCCACAGAGCAGCTCCAGCAGGCGAGCCCGGAGCCAGCACAGGGCCCAGGCTGGCTGCGGGGCTGGGTTACAAGCTGGAGCTGAGCATGGGAAAAGTGGCCTCCACCCCACCCCCCCAGCCAGCGCCCTGTGCTGCAGCTGCTCGCAGCCCACGTGGGGCTGCCTGTACCTGCTCAGGACAGTCCTATGTGGGCTGTGAGCAGTTGCAGCAGGGAGCTCCAGACAGGGGAGGGGCCACTTTTCCCTGTGCTCAGCACCAGCTCTGTCCCTGCTGGGGAGCAGGGGGTTGGGACTGCACACTGGTCCCAGCCTGGGCTGGGGGGGCCACTGGGAGTAAGCAGGTGCACGGGGCACACTGGTGTCCCAGGGCCCAGAGCAGAGCAGCAGCAGTACAGGGTCCTGGCTGGCAGGGGCTCTATGGAGCCAGGCCAGCTCCCTCCTCTCCCTGCTAGTGCAGCCCAGCCCAGCTCCACAGACCCCTGCCAGCCTGCGCCCTGGTCTGAGCCCCACTGGTGCTGGCCCTGAGACATTGGGACATTGGTCCCAAGATGGTGACCAGGGGGTGGGGCACCTGTCAAGGGGTGGGGCTACCCATGTGGCCCTCAACAGCTTGCTGAAACTGGGTAAGCGGCCCTCCACCTGAAATAATTGCCCACCCCTATAGTAGAAGGATATGATCTGACCTCGCCTGGCCTGGCCTGACCTGTGTTCTAGGGGAACGTGTGGGTGCTTTCACCGTCATCTGCAGTGATGCAGAGGAAGCCAAGAGGGTGGAGTCCCAGCTGAAGATCCTGATCCGTCCCATGTACTCGAACCCACCCATCAATGGAGCCCGGATTGCCTCCACCATCCTGAACAGCCCTGACCTGCGGCAAGAATGGTAAAACAAGTCTCCTCCACCAGACACCAGCTTCTTCCTTATCTGCTCATGGTGGGGAAGAGGCTGAGTAGAAACAATGCAGACCAAAGTATTAAATAAATCGACATGGGAATGTCTTTATCGCAGGGAGGGAACACAGCAGAATAAAACTGCACTGGAGGGTCCTCTGGCCCATGGCCTATCCTTCAACTGCCTCCCTCAAGAAAGGAGATGCTTCAAGAGGCTTCCTCTTGGGAGAGGAGCTCCTAAGCAGGGCCCATTTGTCCCACTGAGCCAGCTTGGTGACTTGGCTCCAGGAGAGATGCTTCTCTGTTTCCCTTGGGGCTGACTGCCACTCTTGGGAGCCCCAGCTCAAATGCACCGCTGAAAAGGTTTCCGTGCTTGGATTTTCTGTCTTATGGGGCTGTGGAGCCCTGGCAAGAAGCTGCAAAGTGAATGAATGAAGAGCAGAGCCACTTCACATCTATTTACCTGCAAGCCTCTTGGCTGCTGTGGGTGTGTAATGTGCACTTCTAGAGCTTCCCTATTTAAATGTAGTTTATCTTGCACCTTCCTTTGGCTAATGTGTTTTATTGCTTGTCTCTCAAGGGAACTGTATCAAATAGTAGCTTATTCAGAATTTCATGGTAATTACACACCTGCACCTGTGGCATCATCCCTGTAGAAATGCAGGCTGGCATGTGCTGTTCCCTTCCATTTTTAAGAAACCACGAAACAGCTGTGATGGTGACTTAGCTTTCACTTTTCAAGAGATCTGTTTTCTGTCCCTACAGCTTTGGGCACCCAAGGGTCTGGCTGGTGTCATGGCCTTCCCTTCTCCCCACCCAAGTACATCTCGGCTGGGGAAGTGGGAGCATGCATCTGAACTTTCAACTGCCCCAAGAAAGACCAAGGGTGATAGCCCTCCCACCCTCACTCCTGTTTTCTGATATAACTCCATCCCCCTTTCCCAGCCCTTGTGATAGCTTGGTAGAATTCAGTGTCCCTGTAGGCAGTCAATTTTGCAGAACAAAGGGAAAGTTTTGTTCTGCTGGTTGATGCTGTGCTACCCTCTCTCCTTCTGGCAGGCACATATCTAGCCTGATGTTTGTGTGCCTGAAATACATGTATATAGACCTAAGCCCCAGCAGATGAGGCTTGGATAGATTGCTTCTGTGTATTGTGTCAGCTAGTTATTTTGCCAGGTTTTTTTTATTTCCGTCCCTCATTCCTAGTTACATCTATTGAACCAAACTTTATCATGGACTGTGTCAGAAACTTAGGCTCCTTTGCGATAACTCTGTTTTTTTGTGTGATATGTTGTCCCAACCCTCTGCCTTGAGAGATCTTGGGTCTCAGCTTGGTCCCCACTGAGCAGGAGTCTGTCACAGAACTTTTTAGGGCGGTGGTTCTCAACCTTAGGCTGGAAAAATAATAGAACAGTGTGCCTGTAGCAAAGATCTTGGGAAGACTGCAGCAGGTCAGAATGTTTTTCCATTTGAATGGATTCCTACATGAAATCTCTGGGTTTATCTTGTGAATCGTGTACATGTTTGCATACCTAACAGTGCTGCTATGGAGCAGAATGCTGGCTGAGAGTTGCTGTTCTCTGGGCTAGTAAAAAGCAGTTGTCTTCCATTACCAAGGAAGAAGAGCAGATTGTAGCCAGCACTGACTCAACTAAGACCTTCAGTTTTGTTCTGCCTCTTTCACTTTAGTGATCTCTTGCCCATTGCACAGTGAAAGAGTATATGGCCAGGTTAAAGCAGCAGTGCACTCCAGGCAGACAAGCTGCCTCTTGACTGGATGTGCAGTGAGGAGAGGGAAGCCTTGGAGTCATTAGGATGCTGCTTTTACCCTGTCCTAGTCTGCATCCTGTGTTCATACATGTGCTGTCCCTGCAGGCTGGGAGAGGTGAAGGGGATGGCTGACCGGATCATTGGCATGCGCACCCAGCTGGTGTCCAACCTCAAGAAAGAGGGCTCCTCCTACAACTGGCAGCACATCACTGACCAGATTGGCATGTTCTGCTTCACAGGGCTGAAACCCGAGCAGGTGAGTGCAGTTCCTGTCTGATCAGGATGAATTTACTTTTAACTGGGGGGTGGGGGGGTGGATAAGGGAAACAGCTGGAAGGAGGCTAATGTCTGTTGTAGGTGACATCAGGCTGGGCTTATGGCCCACATGCTAGTGGAGGAGGGGATGACAAGTGCTTGTGTTGTTAGGGAAGCTGAGGAAATGGTGGTGACAGAGAATTGAAGAAAATGTTTTTGCCCTGGTTGTGGATGGTGAGGAAACAGCCTACTTTTCTAACCTACTTGGCAGCTTAGTTAATGCTTGAGCAATTTAACATCTCTAAAATTCTGTGCAGTCACTTCATCTTCAGTGATTTGCTTTTTAGCAAGTTTGGTCCTTCCAGGTTTGAACAACAAAAATTTTATATTGAGCCTGCTCCTCTTAACAAGGAAGTTGCTAGTTACTCTCATGTCTGTTTCCCCTTTTTTTTCCTCTCCACCCACCCAATCAGTATTCTTAACCTTTTGGTTTTTGTTTGTCTCCTGTGACACGAGCATTCCTGCTCCCTTTCCCTCTCCCCACATTGCTTGAACAAAGAATCCAAAGGAATATAACCATAAGGTGCAATGATCAGTAATACTCTTAACGTATGGTATTAAAGTTCAGCTAGAGCAGGAGTGGGCAATTATTTCTCTGGAGGGCCTCTCTCAACAAGTTTTGGTGAGCTGTCAAGAGCCACATAAGCAGGCTGTGCTCTGGTCTGAGTCTCTAGGGTTTACACTTGCATTTTAGGCAAACTAGATGGGACTGGAGCGCCCCATGCTGCCAGGTTGGCCCTGGATGTAAACTTGTATGTATTGCTTGTGTTTCAGGTAGAGCGACTGACTAAGGAGTTCTCCATCTACATGACTAAAGACGGCCGCATCTCCGTGGCAGGGGTCACATCGGGCAATGTGGGTTACTTGGCTCATGCTATCTACCAAGTCACCAAGTAAATGCAGCAGAGCAGCTGGCCTGCCCCTCAGCAGTCCCTGGCCTCTGATTCCAGAGGATGGAGAAAGTGAAGGGCGTTTAGGGGGGGCAAGCAGATGGCTTTCAACCACAGCACTTAACTCAGTCATTGAATGTATCTTGTAGACAAGGCAGTGGCTAGAGGCTTTGCCACGGGTAACCAAAGCCACTTGCACTCCTCAGGCTGGCTTCCTCTCTTCCCTTCAAAAGCATCCTATTGTGAATTGCCTCCTGACCCTACGTGGAAGTTTTTCAGACTTGAAGTCAGCATCCTGGCAGGATTTCTTCAAACATTTACATCATTAGTGTTTGAGTAGCACAAGCACTGAGTGCTCACTCCCTCACCTGAGAGTGTTTTTTAAAACAGTTACTCGCTTAAAACGAGCTAGAGCAGGAGTCAGGCCCCTTCCTCCCCAACTCTGCTCTTTGTGCTGACACAAGTCTATACAGTTGTAGTTTTGTGGGGGTTTTTCTGATCAGCTCCTCAGGACATTCTGGTGTCTAAATCTGATGGTACCGCTTCTCCATTCTTGTTTGCTTCATTGCTGCCCTTCCTACCACTTTCCGCAAATGTCCCTGAAATTGAGGTTCTGCTCTGAAAAGGGCTGGTCACTAGAGAAATCTTTGATCAATGAATGTAGAACCCTCGTGATCTCTCTCTCTCGCTCAAATTTGAAGCCAGACTTGCTTGTTTAATCCTGAGACATGACAACTAATACTGTTGAACTCTGTCTTCCTAGTGTTTATCTGAAGCTGAGTGTTAATGGTTGAGCCCCTCTCCTTTCTCTGTCAAGATACTGTAACTTGAAGATCCCTTTTCAGTGAAACATTACAGTATGTGCAATTTTTTATAATTGAGTTCTGGTTCTATCGTCCCTCATTACACAGGTAAAGACAGCAGTGTCAGCTGTGTGTCCAGACATCCCAGAAACTGTTTTGATCTTGTGACTGCCTGTGCCTGTGGATTTGAGCCACAGCTGCCTGTCTAAAATTCTCACCCACTAAACAAGTAACTGGACCTGTTTGAAAGGAGAGAGCTTTAAGGCCCAGCAGTTCCTTATGACTGGGAACTGTTTCCATTGAGGGGGAGCAGGGGCAGGATGGAGATCTTCACTGCAGAAGGCAAAGTGATAAGCATGTGCCTGATGCTGCTGCCTCTTCATAAGTATTCTCTTCTCCTTCCCTCAAGTCAAAGGGACTTTTGCTGCCACCTTTTCCTTTTTTTGCCTCTTACACAGCATTTTAATCGCAGGCAGTTTTGGATTCTGAAATTCCTGTTGCTAGCAAACTTCCCTGAAGATCTACTAGCCTGTCTGCCCTCAACTGCCACCATGATCTGGAGAAAAGCAGTAACAGCTCATGAGGTAAAGACTGATTTCCTGTTTCTCAGGTTAGGAGAAATTGATTGCACTTTAATTGCAGACTTCATGCATATGGCATGGCCTTTTCCTTCTGCCCTGGAACTCCTGAAGCTGCCCACCCAAAGCCCCTGATTGTGCAATAATAGCTGTTGGTGCTAGTCTGTCATGTGGTTGGGGATTGCTGTTTTTTGTGCTGTGGTTTGAAGCTTCTGTCTCCAGACTCTGACCTTCACCCGTTATGGAGAGCCCTCTGCTGTTGTGTAATTGTTTAGGCCTTTATGCAGCCTGTCCTCTGTTACAATAAATCTAGAAATGGAGCGCATCTGTGTGTTTTCAGTGTCTGTTGCCTTTGCTGAACCCACCTTAATTCTCAAAAAGCCACAAACAACTTGTGCTGTTCTTGGGGGAGGGATTAGCTAAAATCAAACACTGAATGCTACTACTTCCTTTAGGACTCTAGCTTTTCTAAGAGATGGAGGAGGGAAAGCTGGAATATTTGGGGCAAAAATACCTGCCTGCTCTTAGCATTAGAGGTACTGGTTTCTCTTTGACTAGTGCCTACTAGGATCTGACTCTTCCAAGGTGCTAAATATCTACATCTCCTGTTGACTTCAGCTAGAATTGGGAATGCTTACTACTCCAGAAAAACTCAGCCTGAGGTCACTTGAGGGACAAAAGAGTATTCAAAATATGCAGCTGGTTTTGAAAAAGTTGACCCTCTAATTTCAGCATCTAGCGGGCAGGAGGACTACTTTTGGAGTTGAGGTGGGGGAGTTGCCTAGTAGGCACTTATATGGTGGAATGTTGCTACAGCAGAAACATTTGCCAGACAGCAACTTGGGTAGATGACAAGGGAGAAGGAGTCAGGATTGGGGGCCTATGCCCTTTTATTTTGTATAGGAAATATTCCTGTTCAGCACAAGGGCAAACAATGCTGCCATGACACTATCGTGGAGTTATGCTGAAGTGATCAAGCATGCCACATCTGTGGAAGGGAAAGCCTTGCCTTCCTGTCCTACCTGTGCATCTATACTGTGCATCTCTGCACTCAAATGCTAACTGGGTTTGATGACCATTCAGTTTGTATTAGGATGCACCACCCTTCAAACCCATTAAGGTACAGGAATAATATACTGGAGACTTTTTAAGTGCCTGCAAGTGTACCCTGTCTGCAGAGGTCACAGTGCTTCAAGCTGCACTGAGCTGCTTTTGAGGACAGCAGACTGAAAATCTAACAAATAAAGGGGAGGTATTAGCATTACCATCTGTAGTTGATAGTAGTAAGCAGGGGGGTGCCCTTCTTTATCCAAATTGCTGTTGCACCAAACCTTAAACAATCCCTTGTCCTGGTTGTCTCTGTGAGCAATGAGTTGCCCCCACCCCTTTCTGGAGCAGGGGTGATGTGTAGGGGGGTGCACATGCACCCCCTGAGCATGGCGGTGCACCCCCTACAAAAAGGCACCGCCGACAGTATTGGCGACGCTTGCAGGTGGTTACTGCTCGCCACCCCCCCCAGCTGTCAACAGCACTGGCGGATCCCTGCTGGCCACTGCTGACACAGCCAGCAGCATCTGTGGGTGGTTGCTGACTCCTGGCTGGCGTTTGTCCCCTGGTTGGCACTTGCATCTGGCCCCCTACCCCTGCCACCGACAGCTCTGGTGGCATCTGCGGGAGCACCTGCTGTCCACTGATGCGCTCCTGCCACTGCCATGCCCTTGCCTGCTGCCAGGGGCACAATCGTTCATGTTCTGGAGCCTGGTCAGAAGGTCACAACAGGGTCCTATTTTTAGTGAAAATAGCTGCATCTAACCCAAAGACATAAGTGACGGCTGCAGTCATGGATCCTCCTGTAGCCAAAATTTTTCATTCTCTAGAATTCAGCCTTGTTGCCTGCTGAGAGAACTTCCTAGTGGCCCACTCTGCACTGCTCCCATGGAGTTGCACAGTAGGGCTGTGTGAAGCTTTGGTCCCTGATTCAATTTGGTGGCCAAATTTCCAAATCCGAATAGAATCAAATCAGAACCCTCTGAACTGATTCGGAGATTTGGACATAGGCACAACTTGAAATGTTTTTTCTACATGCCTCTAGGTAGCAGGCAGCTCGTCAACGCTGTGATGGTGGGACACGTGTCCCACAAGCACGAGGGGGACACCCCCAGTGCGCTCGGCAGCAGACCCGGAAATGCTTCTGGTCCCACTCCCAGGTCAGCTGGAGAGTGCACTGCCCCCTCTTCCCACCCCACCCCTCCTCCCCCAGCTTGGCAACTGGGGCCTCCTGGGGCAGGGGGGGCACCCGGGGTCCCCCCTGTGGCCGATTGCCAAGCCAGAAGGGAGTGGAGGGGGGTCCAGCACACTCCCTGGCTGACCAAGAGGTGGACTGGAAAGAAGTACTGGTCCATTTCTGGGTTTGCCACCGAGCATGTGGAGGGCGCCCCTGCGCCGGCCCCCCCCCTCCTCCCCCCCGCACTCCTGTGGGATGCTCCATCCGTCCCAGCATCACAGCATTCACGAGCCATGCCTGGTACCTCGACGTATGTAGAGAAAACATCTAAAGCTGTGTCTATGGCTGAATCGTCGATTGTCCAAATTGGCATTAAATCTTCAGATTCGGCCGAATCGAACTGGTGACAGTGATCCAAAACAACAAATTGAATCATTGTCCCTGATTCGGGCTGAATCTGCATTGAATAGGGCCTGCTTGGCACATCCCTATTGCACAGCCCTGCTTCAGCCAAGTCCTGGAAGTGGTAAGTCAGACAAAAAATGCCATTGAAGTAGCCTAGGTAAAGCTGGCTGTCTTTTTTGGCAAGCTGTCAAAAAAAAAAAAAATCTATGAAAATACTGAAACTTGTAACTAGTGGAAGGAGTGTTGTAGCTGTGATGGTCCAGGAAATATACAAGAGGCAAGGATATCTTTTAATTCTATTAACTGCATGGTAGGGGTAGGCTTAGACAAGCTTTAGAACACAGTGCACTTTTTCTGCTTCCTGTGAAATCTGGCAGCGTGGCATTTTTTTAAAAAGAACATCTATACCAGGGTGAGAAGGGGCCCCATTAGACCACCACTGCACCTGCACAGTGCTCCAGCTGCAATAACAGCCAAGGTCTTGGGGCTCCCCCTCCATTCCCTGGCTTCTGCTGCCAAATCCAGGGGTTGGGACAGCATAACAACCTGGTATGGGCTGGGCTGTAGTACATAGTGAGCTAGTAGCCTAGAGGGGCCATGGTACTTCAGGGGAGCGGCAGGTGAGGCAAGGTGTTGCACCCTATGGGGACAGTGGGTGGAGTGCCTGTTCCCACATGGGGTGCAATGAGGGAGGAGGAGAGCATCGACCTGCATGTGTATGCTGCACAGCTTGGGGGCCTGTGGTTCATGGGGCATGCAGTCCCTGGCCACTTGTATAGAACAGGGCTGATCCACTTCCAAGTACAGAAACTTTAGGCCAGTGTGATATAGAAACTGTTCCACATCTTTTCAGACCAGCTGTGACAAACTCAGTGGAGGGTGTCGCATATTTCTACCTGCCCGCCATAGACCAGAGCATAGCCAGTTAGGGGCAAGTATGGACTTTCTAATGTATCTGCAGCACTAGACACTGCTCTAGACCACAAAGCCACAGTAGTGCTGATAACAAACCCCAGAACAGGTCCTGGGCTAGATGTGTTGAGGGCAGTTTCCATTCTCTGTTTATTGCATTAGAAATTCCATCTGGTTTAGTTAAATGTACCAATTTCAAAGATGACCATAACACAGCCCTACAATTCATCTGTACCAGCTGTCAGGCAGGGCTGCAGGTAAGGTGGGGCATGAGGGCACTACCTTCCCCATGCCTCCTCAAATTTCTTCGTTCTTGTCCCTATAGGAAAAAGAGAGGTTCCAGGTCTTTCTTTCCCATGTCCTTATTCTGAATTTCTTCAGGTGGGTGGTTGTTAAAGCCAAAAATAATTATCACCTTTCCAGTACTTAGCAGGGGCCTGGAAAGAGGGATGTGCTATTGACTGTTTTGACAGTGAAGTGTATTGTGATTGTGTTGCCTTGCTGCTGTAATACAAGATGTGGAGCACCAGTAACAGGTGGTTTTCAGAAAGGGTTTTCTGTAGGGAGAGATGCAGGGTACAAGCTAGGCACATGGGGATGCAGGGCTCTGTGGTGGAATATGTGACTAGAGCCTGCCTATCTGTTTGGAGGGAAAATAAAGAGAATGAAGCAGAGAGAAAAGAGTTCCTTTGAAACCAAAAAAAAAAAAAGAGGAAGTACTTTGTGGAGCCCATGAGCAAACAAGGCCGGGCTGATCAGAACTGGAATGCTCCTAGAGCACAGAAGAAGTCTTAGATGGACTGTTGAGGGACTTTGATGCTACTGCAGAATCTAAAGAGAGGCTTAGATTGACTGGTAACACAGGCATAGGGCTACCTCACTCAGATCAGAGCACAAAGACCTGCTTCTACATCACTTGACTTTCAGTGAATCCCCTTTGCACTGGGGTTCATTTAAACTGCTTTTGTTTGGGGTGGAATTCAGGGGTGTAAAAGAAGCTGCCTCAGTGTTTTGCTAAAAAATATTTGTCTCTGAAAACCCCCCAGAGAGAGCTGAAGGCACTGCCAGCTACATTATAGCTTAATGTCCCTTAAGAGGAGAGAAATGTGCCCTGACCCTAGCAGGCTGGTAGAGAGTATGGTACATAGCTACTGGGCTTGGTAGAGGGGCTCAAAATTTCCCGCCAATCTTTCCCCGTTTCTAGAGCTCTCCTGTTGAGCCAGGCCCAAAGTAAGGCTCTGCCCTGCCATGCTGGGTCCTGTCTGCTGGGGCCTCAAGGGAGGGCAGCAAGGCAGGGAGCCTGAGCCCACAATGGGCAGCCTGCCCTTGCCCCATGCACATATCTGGGGGACATGTGCTGTACCCCCCCCAGCCTCCCTTGAGAGTGTGCACAGCAGCGGGGAGCTGGCCCCACCCTTCCCCCCAACCTGCTGGATGAGCCACCCACAGCCCCATCCTGCTCCTCGCCAGGGCCCTGTGACTGCACATTACAACATCGGGCCCCAAGCCCAAGGTACCACCCAGCCAGGCAGTAGCCGCAGCCCCAGTCCTGCCTAACTCCCTCCTTATGGGGGCCTTATTCCCCCCTCCTCACCTCCACCAAACTTATCTGCAGGGGCTGCTCTCCAGGCTGCCTGGTGGCCATGTACATGGCGCCTCTTGCCTGACTGCCCTCCTCCTCCTCCCGCCGGCCCCTTTTAGGCTGGAATTGTGCCAGCCTGCAGAGGGCTCTTTGCAAAAGTGCAAAATCCATGTGTTTCTCTGTTAAAATGAGAAATCCTCATTTTTTCTCAGGTAAAGGAGAAAAATCTGCTTTTTTTTTCCCTCCATTTTCCATGGGAAATGAGAAAGTGGGATCCCAAGAGTTGAGAGCTGAAGAGTGAAAGATTTTTTTGTAAGTTTAGTGATTGGCAGGCATTGTCAACATACGATTGGCTGATAATGCGGCAGTGAGTTGCCATGTGCCATTGTTACAAAAGTACACCAGAGAGAGGTGGGTATGGGTTGGTGTGAGCACGAGTGTGGTATTGGTTGTGTGTCTGGGCTTGTGTATCTGTGCCTCTGTGCCAGCGTATCTACCTGCATGCCTGGGAAAAACATTGCATGTATGGTGACTCCTATGTGAGTGGTGAGAACACTCCAGGGCCTTTGGATTTCTGGATCTCCATGGCAAGGGAGCGACTAGCAGTCTCCCAGCAACCAAAGACATCAGTTTCCCCCCTCACCATAGCCAGTTGGATTGTTCCATTAGTGGCTTCAGACCCTGATGTAAAGTGTCACCTGTGTTGTCCTAGTTCTGTATGATATTGCTTCCATATTCCCTATTTTACTTATTTGTAATTATTGTTGTCCTTGTTCCATTTATTCCTTGTCACTGCTGCTGTTCTACTGTGACTTGTTTTACTGAGGTCCCCCCCCCAACCCAAATTTTTTATGATTCAGTACACTGACTGAACCAAGCCAGACACCTGTTTTAGCTTGACTAACCAATAATCTATTTCCCCCACTCCTTTCCAGCACCCTGATTTAATATAATTAACACTTTAATCAGAGGTTTCTTATGACACCCAGACTGCCCAGGACATGTTTTGCCCAGTAAAACAGCAAGAGGCTTCAGCAAATCACTGCATAGTGGGTAGCCCTCACAGATAACCAAGTACAAGGGCAGGTAGGCTAGGGTGTTGCCAAGATGCTGTGCCTGCTTAGGAGAATGGGGAAGCCCAAGTCAAATCCCCCTTTTCCCTCCTGAAAAAAAGAACTGATGAGGAGGATGTCATATAGGGGCACATGAGGGAGGTTTAGGTGCTGAGTTCCTGGAAGTTCCCAATCTGGATTTCCAGTCAGACCCAACTTGTTCTTCTCCCTCCTCTCATAGAGCTCAGATCAAAATAATATTTTGGGCTAGTTCATAGTCTGGCTTGGCCTCTGCAGCTCCAGCCAAGATCTCTGCATTCAGGGTCTGGTCTGCAGATGGACAATTCCATCTTACGAGCTGGTGCTGTTCAACAAGTGTAAGGAAATTTTTCTTGATTGAGAGACCATGGAATTCTTAAAACCCAAAGTAAAGGCCTCCAGAAAATAAAAAGGTGCTTTCTGCCCAGAGCTGGCAGGGGACTATTTGAGTGGCCCCTAGCACAGTTTCTTCAGCTAAACTCTTTCAAGAAACATGGAAGGTGCTAGCAAGACCTGTCCTCTCTCAACCTGACCACCATTTGGCACAGCATCAGTCAGTGCCACAGGGATATATTTGGTAGCCATGTTGGCCTGAGGCAAAAAGAAATGCAAAACTCTAAAACTCTTGGTCCACACCTTTTATTAGACCAACTAAGAAATTGCAAAAAAGTTACCTTTTTCTGCAAGCTTTTGGGCACATGTGCCTTTCCTCAGGTTCAGGGAAAATTATAGATGGTAAAAAAGTCACCACAGGTAGAAAAATATACCAATTTATTTTCTACCTATGGAGACTTTTTACCATCTTTACCAGCTGAAATATCTAAAGGAAGCTCAGGTCAATTAATCAAGTACTTTCCCTCTCTGGGGTTCAGCTCTTTGCCAGATATCTGAGTCCCTTTCAGTGGACACAGTATGCATATATGGCTCTAGCTGGGTTATGAGACCCCAGGAAGGACATCATCGTGGTAGCAGCAAAGATGTTAAAATAAATCTTGGAGACTCCTGAAGGTCACATGGAGCAGGTGGGTGACGGTCCCGTGAAGAGCTGCTGTTAGTCTCCTGCTTTGGAAGCAGTGGAGGGAGCGGCATGTGTTTGTGGACTGGTCTGGGCTTCTCACTCTCCCAAGTAAACATATTGGCTGATGTGCCATGTCTCTTGAATCTGAGCTCCAGATTTGTGCTCCTGCAGTGCACACAGTGTGACTTTCAGTGATGAATTGGTGCCCTCTGGATGCATCTAGGGCAGCTCTGCACACGCTCTTGCCCCAAGATGTAAGATGTCTCATTAAAGATTCAGGCCAGGCCATGTCTGGGTTCACAGAGCGTTCAACTACAGCCTTGGTGCTCTCCTAGCATAAATTGATTCCTCGCCAAATTGCTGGAGAGTGTTGAACCAAACACCCTCTTTGCTTTTCCAGGTCCCAGAGATGGTGGAAGCCATTTACTGCCAGCTGAAGCCTATGAGCAAGTACTGCAGGTGGCTGGTGGTTCACTCTGCGTCACCTGGCCTACAACTACCTGAAGGAAGTTGTTGGCACAGTAATGAACCACTCTTTTCCTTGTGATAGATAAGGCTCTATCAAGAAAGCTGTTTTGCCATGGGCTCTTTCTAAGAGGCATTTCTTTCACTTCCTGAAGCTTTCCACCCAGGGACCTCCATGTGCCAGCCACAATTTAGCCTGCCTGCACCCCTGGTTCAAGAACTATCCTTCTCCCAAGATAGGGCAGTGATTAGCAGGGTCTTCTGGGTTGAAAGTCATCAGAACCAGGAAGGGCCTTTCATGTCCTTCAGCTGCTTTGTCTCACACACCTGTTCTCCCTTTGTAGAGCATCCTGTGTCGGGGATTAGGTTGAGAAAGGCAGACACATCTGAATGAAGGAGCTACATGGCATTTGGTCCCAGGTTGCTCCAATATTCAGCTGTGATCCCAGCATTTGTGGGGGGTTGGACCCTTCTTTCTGACCATTGCCCAAATGAGACTTACTTCTCAGGAGACACCTGTGGTGTCACAGCAACACGTGCTCTGTGAACTGCTGTCAGCCTGGAGATGAGACACCTGGGAAAGATGAGACAGGCTTTTGTTATGCTGTGTTCTGCCATGGAACCTGCTGAGCCCACCCCAGTTCACATCATGCTGCTGTACCCATGCCCTGTTGCAGCCTCCCATTGGAGGCTTGCAGGAGGCCAAGGGAGAATTTTCTGAGCCCTGGGCTGGCATGAAGCAGCTGCTGGTGGCTCCATTGCAAAGTGCCCCTGACAAGGCCTAGTGCTGGAGTCCTGCTGGAGAGAGACTGGGAGGAGGCAGGGCAGGAGTGGGTCACTGGAGTTGCCTATGCAGCACAGCAGAGCTGTGGCAAGGGCATGGGGTCTACACCATGACACCAGAGTGGGTGCTGAATGAAATGCTGGCCTGGTTGCAGCTCTTCCCAGGCGTGGAGGACTGCCTGCCCCAAACATGTTGCTGTGAGTACAGACTGAAATGTCATCTCCCTGCCCTGAGGAGCCAGTGTTTCAAGCCACGTGTGAACTCAGGGCTGTGGCATCAGCTCCCAGCAGGATGCAGAGGGGTAGTAGAAGGCAATGAAGAGGGCAGAGCTCTCTGAAATCCCCAGTGCTTTGTTGGTGAGGTCCCCTTCCTCTCAAGAGGGTGTTGTGCTTGTCCCCCAAACTGGTGACCCTGGGAGGAAATGGAAAACTTCACAGCTAACTGTGCCTTGAGACAACCAATGCCCTGTGTGTGATCCTGCCAGAGCCTGGTTTGAGGGGACAGCAGAGGAATCCTACCCTGCTGCTCCACCTCTTCAGCTGGCTGAAACTGGACATACCAGACATCCAGATGCTCTGGAATCAGAGCAGCCTCACAGAGATTGCTTCCCCACTCAGCTTCATGAGGTACAAGTGTCCTGGGGCAGACAGTCCCCATTAGACTCACAGCCACTCTTGCCTGTTTTCTTTACATCAGGTCTCCATCACTGCCATGCTCTCAGTGGTCCCTGGGGTACTCTTGTGGGCAGAAGTGCACAGAGCGAGCTGTCTCTGGCTGATCTGCTCTTTTCACAGCACCATGCTGGGCCTCCCATCTGAGAGCACCAGGTCTGCTCACCTGCCTGGCAGATTCCTCACTAATATCATCCTTGTTTCACAAAGGAGGCAGTGGAGGCACAAGAGAGGGCTTGACCTTCTCAAGCTCCCCCAGCAAGTCAATGGGAGAGCAGAGAATGGCAGGCAGGAGTAGTCCTATCTCCCAGCCTGGGGTGGAGACCAGGTCACCCTTTCTGCACAATAATCCAGGCTCCCTTCTCAGCCCTTTCTGTCCCTAAAAATTATTGTGGCCCCTCTATTCCCAGGCACAGAGGGGAGGTAGGAAGTGGTAGGGAATGGGGTTCCTACTCCTGGCCCCAGTTCACAGACGAGGACTGTGGCTAACATTGCTCTCATTAACACCGCTCGGTTTGGAATTCCAGCTCTGCAGTGATGACCTTGAAGGCTCTGCACAGATGTGTCAGGCTCAGGGACTTGGCACTGGATGTCCTGGCCTGTGGAAAATGGAACCTGCTTGCCAGCCCCAGGGAACACACCCACAGAGTTACTGTGCTAGCCGGGTACAAGGAGAAGGCTTTGTGCCTGCTGGGTTGGGGGAGCTGCCTGTAGGCACAGGAAGTACTGCTCCCTCTGAGTGCCTGTCCCCCTGGAACTGGAGAGGAGAGTGCACAGTCCTGTACTGAGGTCATTCCCATTTCTGTGGCAGAGTCATGATTACAAGCCCAGCCCCTCAGAGCAGCATGGTGCTGAACCACCTGATGGTGCAGTTCTAGAGCGGGGAGAGGAACTGGCAGGCCACAGCCCTGGCAGTCATCATCACAGAGGTAAGAGGCCTTGGCCATACAGTCTGGCCAGGGGCTCCCTAGGGCTCCAGGGCTGTGTAATAAGGAGGATCCTGCCCAGGCAGGGGCAGCCGCTGGATGGTGTTGGGACCAACATAACTTGATTTCTCCATCTGAGGCCGTGAGTGCCCAGACCAAGCCTTTCCCTGCTTGCATGCAGCTCCTCCAGCAAGTCCTGGGCATAGTCCTGCGTCCTCATTCTGCCTCCTACCCCGGTTCTGGGTGTCAACCCTGAGCACCTGCTTTCTTCTTCACCTGCTCCAGCCATTCATATGACTACAGAAATGGAGCCTTGGTCCAAGGAAGCTCTTGCTCCCTCAAGGCCCTTTTCAGGGTGAATAGCAACAGAACTAATGACTCCTCCCCCCTCCGCCCCAAATTGCTCCCCTGCACCTGTGCCAGGAGTACAGCAAGGGCACTGGCCCCGTCTGCTTGCCCCTGCTGTTCAAGCTCTCTCCTTTAGCATGTTGTGGCTGAGGGAACAGTTGTCCACCTCATACTGCTGAGGGCTTCAAGGGGATTCCATTCTGAGAGTGACGTTATTTCATTGCCTGACCAAGTTGCTCTTGTCCCAAGGGGGTTTCTCTCCTCTCTCAGCTCCTGTGTCTGCCCCTGCCTTCTAACTGGGGGTGTGAATCTTTCAAGGTTTCTCCACAATGGGGCTCTTGATGAGGAAGAAGAGGGAACCTGCCTGGCATACTTGAAACTGAGACTGCAGGAGGACAACAAAGATATCAGGTGGCTCATCTTGAGAGGCATAAGGAGCCTGATACATAAACTAAGGAAGATGAGAAGCTGGAAGGGCCAAATGAGGAACAGCAATCCACAGGGTTGTAGCTGGCCTGTCCAGTCCCTTGCCTAGGATTCCCCATCTGTGATGAGGTAATAAAACCAATGTGTGGGACCTTCTAGTTCAGACCTTCTGGCTATAGAAAACCTTAACAAAAAGGAGACACATTTCCTTGGAGATAAAGAGCTTATTGCCATGTCTGTAGATCTGAAGATACTCTGCCATGAATCTACTGGCTCTGGGACAGAGTAAATTGGGGCTTTTTCCTGTCTGCCTTGCTGAGAGGCTGAAAGCTGCTTCTCCTCTGGTGCGCGGGTAAGATTTGCCCCTCCGCCAGGTCAAGTGAATGCCTAAGCCAGCCTCACTGAACACCATAGTGGGGATTAGGTGGTCCCTGGCCATCGAACACCCCTTTGCAATGTGTGCAGTAGAGGCAGGGGAATGAATCCAGGGGTCCTGGATCTGCCCATTCTGTGCTGAGGGGCAGGCACCAGCCAGAGATCAGCAGACACAGCCCTGCCCAGATTGCACTCCCTGTGTTCATTCATTGCAGAAATAGCTGTAGGGTTCAAGTGCCCCTGTGCTTGTCAGCCATACCTGGTGTGTGGCTGAACGATGGCTGGGACCTCCCCAAGTGCTGATGGAACTCTGCTCTGTGCCCAGGTTAAAACATTCCAGCTGTCTGTCCCAGCAATCCTGGGCAAGCTCTTTGTCCCAGACACCAAGGTTGTGCTGGAAGCTCTTCAGCTACTCAGGCAGGGTTGAATTAATGCATAGGCAAACCAGGCACATGCTTAGGGCCCTGAGCTGCGGGGGGCCACAGTCCTTCCCTCCATGGTGGCAACACAAATGGCCCCTTCCCTTCCCCTGCCCAGGGATGTTGTTGCTGTCATTGCAAAATGTGTCTGTAACAGAGCACAGGGCACCGTACTTTAAGAAGGATGTGGATAACCTTGAGAGAGTCTAGAGGAGGGGCACTCATATGGTTAAGGGTTTGCAGGCCAAGCCCTATGAGGAGAGACTGGGAGACCTGGATCTCTTCAGCCTCTGCAACAGAAGGCTGAGAGGTGATCTTGTGGCCTCCTACAAATTCATTAGGGGGGGCACAGCAAGGAACCGGAGATGATCTGTTCACCACGGCACATCTTGGGGTAACAAGGAACAATGGTCACAAACTGACAGAGAGCAGATTTAGGCTGGTCATCAGGAAAAACTTCACAGTAAGGGTGGCCAAAATTTGGAATGGGCTTCCAAGGGAGGTAGTACTCTCCTCTACCTAGGGGGTCTTTAAGGGAAGACTGGATAGGCAGCTGACTGGGGTCATCTGACCCCAGCACTCTTTCCTGCCTAGGCATGGGGTCAGACTTGATGATCTGTGGAGGTCCCTTCTGACCCTAGCATCTATGAATCTAGGGTATGCTCTGTTACTTAGAGGGGCATGACCAAAAATAAGGCAGCCTACAGCTGGTGGCAATCCCAATTTAGGCACAACTACCTGATTGGGAACAGGGCCAGCTGCTCACTATAAGAGCAGGGCCCTGAACAGCAAAGCCAGCAGTCTGCTGCTAGCAGCTGGAAGAACATGACCTGACTGGAGCTGCTGCTCATAATACCTTGGAGGTAAGGGCAGGAGCTATGCGGACGGCAGGAGGTAAGGGCAAGAGCTAGAGGCTCCTAATCCTGGGGTATGATATAAAACTACACCCTGCTAGGGTTGGATGGTGTGGTGGGGCTGCTTGTAGCAGGGCAGCTTCCAGGAAGTTCCACAACCTGGGGCCTCCCCAGTGAAGGTAAGTATGGGGTACTAGAAAGCCTCAGCCCCTGCTGCCTTGCCCCCATGGAGGGGAAAGGCTAGGGGAGCATACCCCAAAGGACAAAGCTGTCGGGGCCGAGGGGCTGTGGCCAGCAGCCCGGGCACATGGGCCGGGGAAAAGGTCGGCACGGCGAACTAGAATTAGGCACTGACGCATAGAGGTTGATTAAAGATTATTTTACTTGCACCGTAGGTGGTCGCGGTGCAGGCAGGAAAACTTTTTTGAGTTGCAGTTACAAAAAAAAAATACAAGCGGAGTTTGCTAGGCTCCACTGAAGACACACGAGCGGAGTTTGCTAGGCTCCGCTTAATGAATACGAACAGAGCTCTGGATACTACTTGCGGAGTTTGCTAGGCTCTGTGGACCGACCGAAATGAGAGTCCGAAAGGTGACTCTCCACGAGCGCGCAGGGTAGGGTACGTCGAGGGATCACGCGGCAACGGGGAGAGATTCTTGATGGGTGATCAAGCCGCCATTCGGTCCGAGATTTACATAGAAGTCCACAAAGTAATCGTGGACTCCTTGCCGAAATTCTCTCGGATTTCTCCCGGAATTCTCGGAATCAGGGTTCTCAGGATCCTCCTGAGATTCTCGGAGATCTCTGGCTTGGGCGGAAACTGCTCAAGCCTCTTATACGGCTAGCAAGCCAATCGCTAGCTGCCACATGGGAATAATTTAGAAACAGCCAATAGTGGGGAACAAATTTACATGCGGGTGGCGGGAACTCCTTTGCAGCGGGGTTTTCTCTATGCAACTGAGAATTGCACTGTGCAAAGAAAGCTCCATGTGGCGGGAAATGCTTCTGCAGTGCCGAAGCACTCACAAAATCATACCCTTTGGGTCATGACAGAAGCGAGGGCCCAGACTCACCATGAGTTTTGAGAGAGGGTCCTGGCCAGGTGAAGGGGCTAGAGATGGCACCCAACTCCTAGTGAGATCTGAGGTTGTACTTGGGGAGCTGGGAGTGAGGCTCCAGGGGGGTGGGGCCCTGAGCGTATGGGGAGCCAGGCAAGAAACTTGTAGGATACTTAACACTTCTAACCAGTAGGCAAGTTAGAAAAATGTAATAACCCAAATCTACAGTGACTTGGTGTGACTTCTATTTCCTTTATCAGAAAACTTAGGCTGCTTTTCTTGTCTCCAGCAAGGATACCTACAGGCATTGGTTAAACTGTGCCAGCACACTTGTATTTGAAGTGATGACCTACCAGAACCACTGCTTTGTCACTTGAAAGCAATTGGATTATGGATTCCTTGCCTCCCACAAGCAAAGAAATCTAGCTGGTATTCTTTTGGTTTGATTAGGGGTGATCTATAGACCCCTTGTATACATAATAAGTTTCAGTGATCCACTTTGTTCTAATATATTCTGTCACTCAATTGGCAAAATATAAAAGCTTCTGTATTTTCCTCTTGACTAATAGGCCTGAGACAAAGCTACTGACAAGTTGTTTCTTGTAAGTGGCACTGATTGCTCTGATTTCATCTTAACAGGAAACCAGCTAACTTGCTTATCATCCTCTTAAATTAGAAGATGCTTCCTTTATCTCTCAGTAGAAATACCCAGACATGCTGCTTTATGGTTTATTGCTTTTAACTTCTTTGAGTAAAGAAATCTTCAAAGAGCCAACAAACTTCACACACAAAAAAGAGCAGATATTTTGGATTTACCTCTTTAATACCATGAGAAGGTCTGTTTCTTGCATCTTTAAGCAATATGATCAATCTTCATTCACTTTTCCTTGGATGTAGATTTTGGCCCTCCTTATAACTGAAACATGGCCATTAAGAGTCATCACTTCAGTTCTGCAATGAGAACACTGAACAGTGCTTGGGCAAAATCTCTTGGCGAGTGAGACGCTGTTCTTTGGGTAAATGTGGTATCTTTTATTAGACCAACTAAATAGTTAAACAAATTATTTGTGAGCTGTCAGGTACAAACTCTCTTCTTCAGGCAGAGGTGTTTGTACCCTCTGCCTGAAGAAGGGTGTTTTATACCTGAAAGCTTGCAAAGAACAACTTTTCCAACTATTTAGTTGGTCTAATAAAAGATACCATATTTACCCAAAGAACATTTGGACTATACCTCTGTTGCTCAGGATTGTAGGGGGGCAGTCGGGAAGGCCAAGGCAGAGATGGAACTGGGACTAGCTACCCAGATCAAGGACAAGAAGTCCTTTTTTAAATACACAGGGGGTAAAAAGAAGGTACCGGGTAACGTGGGGCCTTGGCAGGACACGCTAGGAAATCTGGTCGTCGCACCAGACCGCAAAGCTTAACCTATTTTAACAATTTCTTTACCTCCATTTTTCTGAGTAGGGACCTGGTCATTTCCCTCTTTCCCCCTCCCCCAACTGGCACACCCAGGCCTAGGGTCAGTGAGGACCTAGTCGGGGAACTTCTGGAGGGACTGGACACATTTAAATCACAGGTCCTGATGATCTCCACCCCAGAGTGCTGAGGGAACTAGCAGAGGTTATTGCAGGACACCTGGCACGGCTTTGTGAGCACTCGTGTTCTGGCTGGATGCCAGAGGACTGGAGAAGGGTCATTGTGGTTCCCACTTTCAAAAAAGGGAGGAAGGAGGACCCAGGAAACTATAGGCCTATTAGTCTTACCTCGGTCCTGGGGAAGCTTTCTGAGAGAATTATCCTGGTGCATATCCATGAGGGGCCAGCAGGGGAGATTATGCTTAGGGGCAACCAACATGACCTCATTAGAGGCAGGTCCTGTCAGACCAACCTGGTAGCCTTCTATGACCAAGTCACCAAATCCCTGGATGCAGGTGTCGCAGTGGATCTAGTTTTTCTGGACTTTAGGAAGGCCTTTGACACTGCCTCTCACCCCATCATTAAAAAATTGGGTGACTGTGGTGTCAACGCCTACAGTCAGATGGATCGCAAATTGGCTGGAGGGCCGCACCCAGAGAGTGGTGGTGGATGGGTCATTTTTGACCTGGAGGGATGTGGGCAGTGGGGTTCCACAGGGCTCTGTCCTCGGGCCTGCACTGTTCAACATTTTCATCAGTGACTTGGACAAAGGGGTAAAATGCACCCTGCTCAAATTCACAGATGACACTAAGATGTGGGGGGAAGTGGGCACGGTAGAAGGGAGGAATAGGCTGCAATCAGATCTGGACAGGCTACAGGGGTGGGCGGATGAGAACGGGATGGGTATCCTGACAAGTGCAGGATACTGCACCTGGGGAGGAAGAACCAGCAGCATACCTACAGGCTGGGGAACTCCCTTCTCATCAGCACAGAGGCAGAAAAAGATCTGGGAGTCATTATTGATGCCAAAATGAAGATGAGCCGACAGTGTGGGGAAGCAGTCAGGAAGGCCAACTGTACCTTGTCATGCATCCACAGATGCATCTCAAGCAGGTCCAAGGAGGTGACCCTCCCCCTCTATGCGACACTGGTCAGGCTGCAGTTGGAGTACTGTGTCCAGTTCTGGGCGTCGCACTTCAGGAGGGATGTGGACAGCATTGAGAGGGTTCAGAGGAGGGCCACTCGCATGATCAGGGGGCAGCAGGGCAGGCCCTGTGGGGAGAGGCTACAGGACCTGAACGTGTTCAGCCTCCACAAGAGAAGGCTGAGGGGGGATCTAGTGACCTGTTACAAACTAGTCCGAGGGGATCAGCAGGCATTGGGGGGAGTCCGTGTTCCCCCTAGCACTACCAGGAGTGACTAGAAATAACTGTCACAAGCTGGCAGAGGATAGATTCAAGCTAGATATCAGGAGGTACTACTTCATTGTTGGGGCAGCTAGGATCTGGAACCAACTTCCCCAGGGTAGGAGCCAGCACCACTTCTCTTGGGTCTTTAAAAGGAGGCTGGATGAACACCTAGCTGAGGTCATTTGACCCCAGTACTCTTTCCTGCCATTGCAGGGAGTCGGACTTGATGATCTGCTCAGGTCCTTTCTGACCCTACCAACTATGAAACATTATTTGCCTATGTCCTTAGACCACCATGGCTACAACCAACACCCTTGGCAAGTGAGATATTAATGTCCTTTTTCCTCTCCTTGGTGATGGTCTGAGCATTGATGCATTCTGGAGAGGAGGAGACAAGCAGCTGGGTTGTTTAAATCTTGATGGGGAATATGGATGACTCTTCTTTCTCTCAACTATAATGATGGGATATTTTTTCTAATCAGTCATTGGGTTTGGAAACACATTGATTTATTCTTTATTGTAATGCTTAGTAGCCTTTTTTTCTCTTCAGGGCAAAAACATAGAGGGCAGCCTGGGCAATAGCAATCATGAAACCATCACATTCACTGTCTGTCGCAAGGCAGACCAATTAGATTGCAGGTTTGAAGTTTTGGACTTCGAAAATGCAAATTTCAACAAGCACAGGTCACTAATAGGGAAAGTACTGTGGGATCAGGGACTGAAGGTGAAAGGAGTATGTGAGGAGTGGTCATTTCTTAAGGACATGGTCCTTGAAGCACAAAGGAAGTCCATTCCCATGCAAAGGAAAAGTAGCAGAAGGGCTGGGAAGCCCTCCTGGCTAAACTGAGAAATCATGGTCCTCTTAAGAGAAGAAAGAGGTGTACAAAGAATGGAAGCTTGGAACATACCCCAAGGACTATACAACAATGGCCCGCACTTGTAGGGAACAGATTGCTAACTTTAGTTCAGTCAGTCAATGGGAATCGAGGACAACAAGAAGTCTTTGTTTAGGTGAGTAGGGAATGGGAGGAAAACATGGGAGTGTGGGGCCACTGCTGAACTCAGGACAGCTAGTTAGCAGCACTTAGGAGAAAACTGAACTCCTGAATGACTACTTTGCTTCAGTCTTTCACTGGGCCAAGGGGAAAATCACACCAGATGGGGCACAGAATGACAAAGGTAAGAATGACTGCCTTCCTACTATTGCTGGAGAACTGGTGTGTGTGATCAATTAAAAAATTAGGTGCATATAAGTCAACAGGACCAGATGAACTTCCACCAAGAATGGTGAAGGCGATGGCCAAAGTCATTGTGGAACCCCTGGTGAAACTCCTCCAAAACTCATGGTGCTCTGGAGAGGTCCCTGAAGACTGGAAGAGAGCCAATGTTGTGCCCATCATCAAGAAGAGGAGAAGAGAGGACCTGGGTAACTATAGGCCAATTAGCCTAACTTCTACCCTAGGGGAAAATCCTAGAAAAATTAAGGAGTCTGTGTGACAGGCTTGCAGAAGGTAGGATTCTGAATGGCAGTCAACATAGCTTTGTTGTGGGCAGGTCTTGTCTTCCCAACCTCATCTCCTTTTATGATCCAGTAACTCGCCACCTGAATAAGAGAAAGGAGGTTGACATTGTATACCTTGACTTCCAAAAAGCTTTTGATCTAGTATCCCACAATGTTCTTGCAACAAAACTGGAGGATCTGTCCTAATGAATGGAACTGTGTTGTCTTGGTGAGAAGTGGCCAGTGGTGTCTCTCGGGTCAGTGCTTGGTCCAGTGTTATTTGACATCTTCATCATTGATTTGGATGTGGGGGTGAAGAGCTCACTGGCCAAGCTCACGTACGACATCAAGTTATGGGGAAGCGTGGTCATGCTTGAAGATAGCCTGGTTAGCAAATAAAAACCTAGGATTCTGGACTAGCCCAGGGATTGACACAACACCTCATTTGATGCATGACAGAAAGACTATTTACTACAAGTATTTAAAATCAAGTCAAGTGAGCCCAAACCAAATCAAGGTAATTAACTATAAGGTGATGATTTCTCACCAAACGGGCAACGAAGAGGCAGTCTGTTTGTTTCTCTTCAACTTCTCGAATAAGTCAGGCGCATCAGCAACTGGTGTCAGAGAGATTTTTCACTCTTGAAGCATGCATGCAGTTTGCTGTTTTACTGCCTTTTTATACCCTTAGTTTAGCATCTTCAAAGCATTCTTGTAGTCATGTAAATCAAGAGTCCCAAGCAGTAATTGACCAGAAAAACCTACTTATTACTAGTTATCAGAAATTTCTAATTTGAATGAGTTACCTTCTTCAGTAACAAGAGGTTATCCAGTTTGGAACATATCAAGAAACTGATTAACAGCCAGGAAAAACCTACTAAATTAGGAGGAGACATGTTTATGAGCAGGAAGAGATTTTTCTCATGCGATAGATGAGTTAGTTGCAAAAGAAATATTTACCATACTAATTAATTAAGGATCAACATTTCATATGGTTACACACCAGACAACTAAGAGTCTGCCTGAAATCATCCTGCATATAGCAAGATGAGCTGAAAGAGATGCTTCATTATTCCTTCTCAGATGGCCTAGCCATTAACTCTCATCCTCTTGAAATACGCAGTTAGCATTATTATTCCGTATTTTAACTTTTGTGAGTAGGCCCAAGCTTAGCATGAGGTTCAATCATAGTCCTATCTAGCAGATCCACCTATATCTGCAGCCTATCAAGTTGGGTGGATTGGAACCAGATGAAGTTCAACATTTGAGGAAATGCAAGGTGCTCCACCTGTGTAGGGAATTGTTCATCCCCACCTACAGGCTTGGCAACACCAATCTGACCAGCACTATGAATGAAAAGGACCTGAGGGTAATAATAGACCACAATATGAACATGAGCTGGTGATGCGACACTGTAGCCAACAGGGCAAATAATATTCTGGCATGCATCAATTGATGCATCTCCAGCAAAACCAAGGAAGTGATTCTTTTACTCTACTTGGGTTTGGTGAGACCACAAGTGGAGTACTGCATCCAGTTCTGGGTGCCACACTTTTACAAGTAAGTGGTAAAGCTTGAGAGAGTCCAGAAAAGGGCCACCCATATGATCAAAGACTTGCACAGCAAGCCATATGAGGAAAGGCTGAAGGACCTGGGACTCTTCAGCCTGAAAAAGAGAAGGCTGAGAGGGGACTTGGTAGCAGCTTACTGCTACATCGGGGGTGTACATCAAGGACTCCGGTGAACAATTGTTCACCAGGGCACCCTTGGGGAAAACCAGGAATAATGGTTACAAACTCCTAGAAGACTGTTTCTGGCTCAACATTGTGAAAAACTTCACAGCTAGGGTGCCCAGACTGTGGAATAATCTCCCTCCAGAGTGGACGGACACCTTGCTGGGGTCTGTTAGACCCCAACTCCATGTGGCATCCAACAGCTAGGGAGATGATAATCCAATCGCTCATGGGTCCTGTTACTCATTAGCCAGAGCAGATCGGGAGCAAACGCTACTTGCACACACTACTCACAACAGCTTTACTTAAAATGGAGATGGCTTCAGGCAAGGTCCCTCACAGACACCCAGTCTATGAACACAGGGAGCAGCAACAAACGATAGTTTTACCCACATTTATATACTCTGGTTTATCCTCATTAACATTCATTCTACCTCTTCCTCCTTTTTGTTCCACCCATTTTTCCTCCCATCTCAAGCTCTGCCTCTGTTTACTGTTTGCATCATTAGCATGGAATTACCTATGCATTTCATTCATTTACATGTCTTTTTGCTATGAGCACATGTCTAAGACCTTGACTCCTGCTCATCGGTCAATGGGTGGACTTTGACCAAAATCTGGAAGCTTCTGGAGGCTTTTTCACCATTCACCTTTTTGCATATGTTCATTTTGGATTCTGTTACCAATTACATGTTGTTTTTCATATTCC
The DNA here is from genome assembly GCF_030867095.1 of Alligator mississippiensis. Taxonomy (NCBI): domain Eukaryota; kingdom Metazoa; phylum Chordata; order Crocodylia; family Alligatoridae; genus Alligator; species Alligator mississippiensis. The sequence continues at coordinate 39,227,700 of NC_081833.1, read as the reverse complement.
AGTATGTTTTTTCTGTCTCGGGTTGTAGCATCTTCCACATTCCTAAATGTCACCTCATTCACAGCACACAGACTTGCACATTCACTTGCTGCTTTTTCCTCAGAAAAATGGTTAACACAATTAAGATGGTTACTTAGCTAAGTCAGTCTTAGCTAAGTAACCATCAGTCTTAACTAAGCAGAATGATAGCTTATGCTATCATTCTGCCTTGTGGTCAGCAGCTCTGCTAGGCCACAAGTTAAAGCCTTGTTCCAGCTGCAGATTCAGTGCTCCCCAAGATCTAAATATTGTCACCCTAACTGGAGTCAGATGACCCTGTTGTCTTCCCTGCTTGGTGTAGGGGGGGCTGGACCCAATGATCTTCTGAGGTTCCTTCCAGCCTTACAATCTATGAAACATCTTCACTTGGAAACATCAAATCTGTATTGCTCTGCAGTTATGCACTATGGAAAGGCATAGCCCATGTTCTCAATGAAGAATGCTTTCTTGACCTTTTTTTGGCCCACAGATCTTCTTGCTTCTTCCGAAGGATGAGCTACTCCAGTGATCAATTTGAGGGATATTTAGGACACCATGAGTTATAAGTACCTAGGTCACTCCAACAGAAAACAGGACTATTTATCCAGGTATTACTTATTCAAGCACCATACCCACGACTACAGCATTTCACAACCGATGGCCTAATTGGATGACTTTTAGCCTTACAAAGTGCTTTGGTCACCCCTCTGCATACTTGCAAGCTAGCTGACCATGTTTTCTTGTTAACTTTTGCAACTGCCTCTTGCCAGGTGGTTCCCAACCTTTTTAGATTCAAGGCACCCCTCAGAAAATGCCAGTTCATAGCTTTCATTTATTTTTGTTTGTTTGTTTGTTTGTTTGTTTGTTTTTTACTGCAGAAAAATAATAGAACAATTGTTCTGTTGCGACAAAACTCAGAAAGACCACAGCAGGTCAGAATGTCTGACACTATGGATTCGTACTTGAAATCTCAGGGTTTTTCATGTCAGTCGTGTGTGTGTTTTTTGTCTTGTTTTGTTTTTTTGTAGGTGTTTGCACACTTGCTGCTAATACTGTAACACCCTTTTAAAAGATCTCATGGTATGCCAGTGAACCCTGGTTTGAGAATCGCTGCTCTAACCTCTGACTTGACAAGTACAATTGCTTGCATTACTTTTATCTAAGACTCTGAATACATCCATTGATTTCCAGGTGAATGCTACAGGAAGTTGACTCTTGCACCTTGTAGCTATCTGCTTGGTAGCCTTTTAGGTGTTGCCAGCTGCATTATTTACTCCAACAATGAAGTTGCTGCATTTTTGAAGATACTGTCCCTCATCTTTTGAAGCATAAGAGCTGGTTAGTACATACCTCTCCGCTCTGACTGCTTGAAAGGGCTATACAGTGGCATTGCTACCTTAGCGAAGGTTCAGCATCTGTTTAGCTAGGATTACCAGAGGCTGTCCTTACCTCCATCTCTCTGGGCTTCCCTGATTTTTATATTTTATTTATTTATAATTTTTTTTTTCTCTCTCATTGGCTTCATTCCTTTTTCCTCTCATTATATGCATTTTAATCGGATATAAGAGGAAACTTAATGCCACTTACCTAGCATTATTTGCTCATGCAACGCTATCATGGTCACCACTAGGTGTCACATGAGCTCTATCAACCTAAAATCACTTATCCACAGACTTATTATATCTCTCTGTTTTAGGAACTGCTGTAGTTGAAGAGTAAATATACAGGACTAGGCTAAGCCAATGTACAGTATCTACTCTTATACCAGTATGGCTACATTCCCATTAGGACAGCATTTGCCACTTGTGTAAATCTGTGGCAGTAGGCAATCGTTCCCCTACTTTAGCAAAAGGAGAAGGGAAGGTGGGGGGGCTCCTGTTCCCCTATGCCTTCGCAGGCTATGTGCAGTATGTGCCCCCCATATCTATGTGGGATGGGGCGGGATGCTGTTGTGGGCTGGGGCCGGGGGCTACGCTGGGCTCTTCCTGGTGGGCATTGAACAGGGCTGTGCTGCGCTTGGGTTTGCCAGTGGCAGCACTAGGAGGGGGCTACAAGGGAGCTGCAGCCATCCCAAAATTTGCCCAGCCCCCCAACCCCTCTCCCAGCACCACTGCCATACACCCTGAGCTCAGTGCAGCCTGGCCCAGCCCTGAACAGGAAGAGCCCAGTGCAGCCCCCAGTTCCAGGTCTCAGTAGCATCCCGTGCCACCCTGTGTAGATCCAGAGGCACACGTCCCCCATGCCCTCCCGAGATTCATAGATGTAGGGTCGGAAGGGACCTTGTAGATCTTCTAGTCTGACCCCCTGCCCTGGGTAGGAGAGAGAACTGGGCTCGGATGACCCCAGCCAGGTAAAGATCGAGCCTCCTCTTAAAGACCCCCAGGGTAGAAGCCATCATCACTTCCCTTGGAAGTTGGTTCCAGATTCTAGCGGCCCTGACTGTGAAGTAGTGCCTTCAGATGTCTAGTCTAAACCTACTCTCTAACAACTTGTGGCCATTATTCCTTGTTACTCCAGGAGGCACTCGGGGGGGGGGGGGGGGGGGGACAAGGTCTCCCAAACCCCACTAGTCCCCCCCCCCAGCAAGTTTTAATAGACGGCCACCAGGTTCCCCCTCAGCCTTCTCTTGCAAAGGCTGAACAGGTTAAGGTACCATAGCCTCTCCTCATAGGGTCTGCCCTGCTGTCCCCAAATCATGCAAGTGGCCCTCCTTTGGACCCTCTCAATGCTGGCCACATCCCTCCTGAAGTGCGGCACCCAGAACTGGACACAGTACTCCAGCTGCAGCCTGACCAGTGTCACATACAGGATGAGGATCACCTCCTTGGCCCTGCTTGTGATGCATCTGTGGATGCAGGACAAGGTACAGTTAGCCCTACTGACCGTGTTCTCGCAGTCGGCCCATGTTCATCTTGGAGTCAATAATGACTCCAAGATCTCTTTCTGCTTTTGAAAAGGGAGTTCCCCAACCTATAGGTATGCTGCTGGTTCCTACTCCCCAAGTGCAGCACCCTGCACTTCTCAGTATTGAATTCCATTCTATTTTCATTTGCCCACCCCTGTAACCTGTCCAGGTCCTGCTGTAATCTGTCCTTCCCCTCTAGTGTGCCCACTTCACCCCAAATCTTGGTGTTGTCTGCAAATTTAAACAGGCTCCTTCTTACCCTGTCGTCCAAGTCGCTAATGAAGAAACTGAACAGTGTGGGCCCAAGGACTGAGCCCTATGGGACCCCACTGCCCATTTCCCTCCAGGTTGAAAATGACCCGTCCACCACCACTCTCTGAGTACGACCCCTCAGCCAATTTGCAATCCATCTGACTGTGTAGGCATCAATGCCACAGTCACCTGTTTTTTTTTAATGAGAATGAGGTGGGAGTGTCAAAGACCTTCCTGAAATTCAGAAAGACTACATCCACCGCGACACCTACAGCCAGTGACTTTTTTTTTTTTGGGTGACCTGATCGTAGAAGGCAATTGGGTTGGTATGACAGGACCTGCCCCTAATGAAACTGTGCTGGTTGCGCTTGAGCATCATCCCCGCTGCTGGCCCATCACAGATGTGCTGCTTGATAATCTTCTCAAACAGCTTCCCCAGGACTGAAGCAAGACTAACGGGCCTATAGTTGCCCGGGTCCTCCCTTTTTTTCCCCATTTTTTGAAGATGGGGACCACATTGGCCCTCTTCCAATCATCTGGCACCTGGCCAGAACACCACAAGTGCTCATAAAGCCGTGCCAGGGGCCCCACAATAACCCCTGCCAATTCCCTCTCCACCCTGGGGTGGAGAGCATCTGGACCTGCTGACTTGAACGTGTCCAGCCCCTCCAGAAGCTCTCTAACTCAGTCCTCCCTGACCCTAGGTTTGGCGGAGTTTCTCTCGAGTACATCCTGAATATCGGTAGGGGAGTCCCGGTCCCTGCACAAGAAAATAGAAGCAAAGAAATTGTTAAAGAGGTCTGCTTTCTCCTCTGGTGTGACCACCAGATTGCCAAGCATATCCTGCAGGGGCCCCACGTTACCTGGGGCCTTTTTCATGCTCCCTATGTATTTAAAAAAGGACTTTTTCTTATCCTTGATGCTAGCCCTAGTTCCATATCTGCCTTAGTTTTCCTAATAGCCCCCTTACAGACCCGAGCGGTGGAGGTATACTCCTCTTTGGTAATAGCCCCTCCCTTCCACCTGGTGTACGCTTTTGGCAATCGGGCATCTACAAATGCCCTTGGTAAGCCAGGGGGGCTTTTGGGCACTCTTGCCCCCCTTGCTTCTTGTTGGGATTGTCACCCCTTGGGCTCTGAGTATCGTCTCCTTAAGGAACGACCACTCATCTTGGGCACCCAGTTCCTCTACTCTCCAGGATCCTAGTGCCTCCCCCACTAATCACCTCAGCTCATAGACTTTAGGAGGGCCAACTTCAAAGGCTACTGCCTTGCTGCAGGCCCTTGGCACCCCGCGCTGGATGGTGAATTCCAGCAAGCAATGATTGCTATCGCCCAGGTGGTTGAGGACCTGGAGCCCGCTTACCAAATCATTGCTTGTGGCCAGGACCAGGTCCAGCAGGGCATTCCCCCTGGTAGGACTGTGAACCTCTTGGGTTAACTGGAGGTCCTCTATCTCAGCCAGGAACCTCCGTGAGTGGTCAGACCTGGCTGACTGCTCCTCCCAGCAGATGTCTGGGTAATTTGATTACCCATGACAATTACATCCCTTGTCTTAAGTGCCTCCACAAGCTGAGCCAAGAATTCATGGTCCAGCTCTTCACTTTGCTTGGGAGGTCTGTAGTAGACCCCCACTGTTAAGTCCCTTTCCCCATGACACCCCTGTATGTGACTATCAGAGCACTTCAGCCTGCCCCTCCTATGACCCCATCCTGCTGGTTGAGGATGTGTATTGCTCTTTGACATAGAGCACCACACCCCCGCCTTTTCCTCCCTGTTCTATCCTGCCTGTATAGTCTATAGCCCTTAATGTTGACCGCCCAGTCGTGGGATGAATCCCACCAGGTTTCTGTGAGCCCTACTATGTCTGGGGATGTGTGCAAGGAGGGATCTGACTCCCGCCCCATAGACGAGCCACTCGCAGCTCCGTCCCAGACCCCACACTGCTGCAGCTGAGCAGCATCTGCCCCAGCCACACTCCCTTCCTCACCCTGGAGGCCTCGATCTGTGTCCCCTCATGCCTCTTCCCCCACACCAGACTTACCAACCAGATGCTGGTCTCCAACTGGCCAGGATGTGCTCCTGGGCCGGTGCATGGTGCAGCTGTGCACGTTCATGGGGCATTTATCTGCTACATTAGTGGCCACATCAGGCAAAAAAAAAACCCAAACATTTCCAATACTTTCAATTTTCCCTATAGCGGTGCTGATCCAATATGGGACCAATGTATTGGTGCACCTCTGCTAGGAACTTCAGGGCAAGCCACCATTGCAATGTTGGTGAAATCCAGTTCCTGCTATTCACAAGGGCACTTTTCAGGGATGGGCTGTTCGAGATACATGCAGAGAAAATATCACGGCCACTCCTGGAACACAGGCAAAACTATACAGAGGGTTTGTAGCCATGGCTGAATGAACTTGCAGGGTCAGGACTCTAGTAAAACAGGCTCAGAGATTGATAAAAACCAACAGGATGCCTGGAGAATAAGATGACAAAGCTGTTTCTCAAGGCCGCTGAAACTGAACAGCCCAGGGCCTGGTTTTCTAGGATTCTGCTTGTGTTGTTCAGATCAGTATTATACAAGCGTAGAACAGCATCAGCTGGGTGCAGTGTAATTTTACAGTCACAATTTGTGCTAGTATTAGAAGGAATCTGGCCCAGGGATGACAGAGCACCAAGGAGTAGCACCAAGGCATGAGAGCTGCTGAACACTTGAATCTGGTATTGAAATGAATGAGAAATACAGACGCTCAGGGCTCTATTTGCCAAACCCCAAGAGTCACTGTATGGAAGCCAAGGGATGCACAATTAAAATTGGTACATTTGCAGAACCCAGCATTTGGTTTAGAAAAATATTTCCCCTCCATTATCCTGCCTTTGGGCTCAAGCCAGGTTCCCTACCTACTCCTCACCTTCTCCGCCAACCTTTGTTCATGACCTGATCCGAACATGTGATGTTTGCACTGAGTTGCTTGGCTCCAAATACCAGCAGAATTCTGAAAAGGGGGACGCAAGTGGGGAGGGGCATCGCCACATATACCACAATGCATAGGTTCTTTCCAGGTACCATGAATGAGGGGCTTTACTGACATGCTGGGGGCCTCGGGATGGATTATCCAGTTTAACATGGAAGCCAAAACACAAAGAAGCTTGAATCAGCTCAAAACAATCTCCAGGGCTGGGAAACAAGAGCTTCCTGACCACGAGCAGCTAACAGAGCACAGCTGTCTGTAGGACAAAGAGTGCCTTGATTGGTGGAGCATCAAGACCAGTAAAAAGGAGAAGGGTGCTGAGGAATGAAGTTTGGAAGGGATCAGGCCAAGTCTATTGAGCCCCGAAGTCAACGGACTAGCTATGCTGCTGCCACTCCAGGGCAATTTAAGCTTTGGCTGGATCCGCTCCTGGTCTCTCGTGTCTCCCATCCGCAGGATCACACATCACAGGAAAGCAGGGCTGGAAGGTACCTAGCCCAGGCCCCGCTCACAGCAGGTGCATCCCTGACTAAACCAACCGGCCTGCCCAGCCTGCTCTCGAGCGTGCCCCAGGACGGGGCTGTGGGACGCGGCGCAGGCGCAGGCAGAGCTCTGGAGCCCACGGCTTCCCCCAGCGGGGGCGGGGCGGGGCGGGGCGGGGCGGGACTACGCTCCCCAGCCTGCAGCGCGCGGGGCCGAGCCGCCGGGACCACGTGAGGCTCCAGCTGCTCTCAAAAGAGCCGGAGCCGGCGCCGGTGTGGGAGGTAAGAGGCGGTTGTGGGGGCCTGCTCTGACCGTTGGCGGAGCTTTCCGCGCATCAGGGGCTCTCCCCGGGCCGCAGCTTCCCAGCTCCGCGGGGCGCCGGGAAGGACGCGCGCGGCTGGCGAAGGGGCAGGGCCGCTGGCAGGGGGTGTCCCGGGCAGCAGCAGGCCTGCCTGGGCGTGGGTGAAGGGCCCTGCGGTGCCCTCCGGCCGGGCTGTGTCCTGTCGCCCAGCCCAGCGAGACCACCCGAGGCGGAGTCCTGGGCTAGGGGCAGGCCTGTGACAGCGGCTGCTCTCCGGGATCCTCCGCTGAGACGAGGCCCACAGTGCCTCTGGCCTGGCTCCCAGCCTAAGCAGTGGTTCTGCCCTTCTTTGGACTAGGACCCATTTGTGAACATCAATGGCCAGTCCTGACCCAGTGGCCCTCACTCGTTTAAAGGAGAATCCATTTCTGACATTTGTTCCCAGCCCTTTCCTATATTCTTGCGACCCACCTTTGGGTCACAACCCATGGGTTGAGAAATGCTGCTCTAAGGGACCAATGCAACGTGCTTCAGAGGGAGGGCTGAGCCCATTTAGTGCACCAGGCAGGCTAAACCATGTTCTGCTTAAGGATTTCCCAGGCTTTGGGGCTCCTGTGCCCTCTTTCTGCTACATGTGTCAGGGTGATTTTAAGCTTTCCTCAGAGGCATTGGATGTTGGTGGCAGCCAAGCCTGGGGACTTGTGCCAGTGCTCCTGTGGGGACCAAAGCTGGAGGTTCCTGGCTAGAGGGGCTTGTCCTTCTGCTCGGGGTCTGACCAATTGCCAGATTTGGAGCTCAGAAGGAATTCTACCCTATGCTCAGATTGGTACAGACCATGGGGGCTTTTGCCTTCCTCTCATGAGGGTCATGGCCCTCTACTCAGCGTCTCTTGAGCATTTATTGATGACATTTCACAGAAGTAGGATGTTGGCTGCCACAGTTCTGCTTTACTTGTGGCAGGTTAGGGTGTTAGGTCTATGTCATATCAGGGTTGATGGTTGTCTGATGTAAAGTTTAGATTATGGTTTGTATGGGATGGTTTGGATAGGGATGATACTATTTTAGGCAGGGGGCTGGACTAGATGACCTCTGTAGGTCCCTTCCAGCCCAGCTTCTATAGGATTCTGTGAGTTTAGATTGTACTAGAAGTTGTATTTTGAGGGTTTATATCAAGCAAAACTAGTTTGGTTGAGATGGAGAACACGTTCCCTTACCTCCATGATCTGCCCGTCTGTTAGTGTGGCCTCTACAGTGCATCAGTCGGCTGAAATCAGAGTTCAGGTGTCCACCCAGGGCTTCTATACAGTTCAGCTTACCTGAGCATTCCTGTCTGTAACCAGTCACCTGGCTCAGAACAGGATGTCTCCTCTGAAGAATCGGGAGCCATTAGCAGGGTGGGTAGAGACACACCTGTTTATTTGATGACTGTGCTCTGTTTTCTTTAATCCTGTGTTGTAATGCTGATGTTGTACCGTTAAGTTCTCTTACTGGGTTGCACTTGCAGTTGGGCCCTGGATCTAGGCCTGTTAATGCTTTGGTTTGAATTGATGCACAATAGAGTAGACCTCAGTCTACACCCTCATTTCTTTGTTTTCCCTTTTCCAGATCAGAATTAAAACAAGCTTAATTAAATGTGTGCACCATAGAGCTGTCTCTGGCACCACTTGGTGTCATTACTGCCCTGAGGTGGAAGGAGTAGAGTATCAATGATACCTCACCTTAGAACAGTGGTTTTCAACCTTTTTTTCATGTGTGGACCCCTAAAAATTTTTCCGTGGAGGTGCAGACCCCTTTGGAAATTTTAAATGGAGGTGTGGACCCTAGTGAACTGTAAGTGTGGGTATTCATGTACTTTCTATTGATCATGATAATCTTTTGCAGATCTCTTGGATGTAATCTGTGGACTGGTCCTCTTTTTCTGCCAGGGGCAGGGTGTCAGACACAATGATCCTTTGTGGTCCCTTCCAACGATACAATCTATGACTCCCAGGGGTCTGCGGACCAGAGCTTGAAAACCACTGCCTTAGAGTTAACCTAGGAGTTGTGCATAGCAAGACAGATGATGATGACAACCTGAAGTCCCCTGTGAAGCTCTACCTCTTCCTGTAATGAGGAAACACAGTCTAGCTTCATAATTTGGGGAACCTGTCCACACTGTGAGTGTATGAGCTGTTTCTGAATAGCTGTCTGTAAATATCTGAACATTCACCCTTAGGATTAAAAATTGTGTGAGAGTTTGGATTTATGCCTTTTTGCTTAGCAATTATTTTTCCTGCTTTTTAACTTTAGGGAATTCCCTTCTTCCACATTTTTTTTGGAAATCACTTGGGAAGACCCACAGCACTGGAATGGATACTTGTGCTAGTCTGAGAGTCGGGTTGAGAAGTTAATTTTCTCACAGAGATATCTTTCCTTTCGGCTGCTTGTCAAGAATTTGATTTAAAGATATTAACAAAATCCATAAAGACTCATACAGCTCCCACACCACTACTTCTCATTTTTTTTAAATCAAGTTTTGCTTTCACAATGCTTTCAGTGGAAGAGTGTCTGTGAAAAACAGGGAAGAGAAGGCCTGTCTTCTAAGGGTAGAGGACCGAGGAAATTGTCTCTCCTCCTCTGTTTTCCCTTTCTATTTTGGGTGTCCCCTTTAAGCGTTGATTGTAGTTCATAGTAGCCTCTGGCAGTGGTTCTCAACAGGGGTGTGGCTTTGAATGTCTCCTATGGAGCAAGATCAGGAAACAGCTGTGACTGAGGAGCTGTGGGATTGGACCAGGAAGAGCTGTGGTAAGTGTGAACTCCAGCCACAGCCCTTTGCACTGCCTGGCTGGAAGGAGCAGCATGGGCTGTGGAGCTGCCATTTGCACTGCCCAGCTGGAGAAGCTGGGTGTGGTGACACCTGGGGCAGGCAAGACCATCCTCCCCCCACCAAAAAAAACCCTCCTTACCACAGGGGTCAGAGGAGTTTTTCCCAGAGCACAGAACTCTTTAGTAACCCTGCACCTGCCTGCTTTAGGTTTATCAGAATATCCTAATACTGGCAGGAGCATGCTGCAGCACTGATTGAGAAGCATGAAGATGAGCAGAGGCAGGACAACAGTGGTTCTCAACCAGGGTGCAACCAGACTCAAAGAATTCGTGTAGGGTGCCCTGACTCTAGAAAGGCTGAAAACACCTGGTTTGTTGGATGATTTTATTAGATGTCTATCTGAGCCACAGAGGTCAGGACTTTTTACAAAACCTGGCTGTGATTTTTAGGGTTGGAGAAGGGAGTCACTTGTTATAAGCTCGAACTATTTGAAGAGGCCTATGTGCTATTTTTATAGCAGTTCTTTAAATTATGATCTTTTATGCTTGTTCTTATCTCAGAGGTGTTTTGGTCAGGTTTGCTGAGATAGGTATGGAAATCTGTTGTTTGTTTCGCCAGATAAAAAAATGTCCCCTCTGTCTGACTGGTCATTCCAACTTCAAGTCTTTCCCTGAACTTCGCCCCACAGGAGCAGGCAAACTCTTGCAGCACTTGCAGAAATTTGGGCTGGAAATAAGGAAGTTGATTTCGAAATGCAGCTGTTGTTTGTGTCAGCATCAGGTCTGTGATAAGGCACTAACTGCACAGCCTTGGAGACTGAAAATATGTTAATCCACAGAATAATTGCAGTGCAAGCTGTCTCTTGTGTCCATGGTGCCTCAGTGCTGACTGACAGTCAGTCTTCTTCCTCTGTCAGTTCAATCTACTAGGACAACTCTTGTGGCTTGCACAATACGGACTTCTAGGACCTGAGCTGAGACCTACTAGACTTGTCTCACATAAGCCAGTTATAGCAGTGCTGGGTTTCTTGGCTCGGGCAACAGAGGCTCCTGCTTTAAGATCCAGTGATCCCAGGTTCGTTCCCTGCTGCTGGCTGCCCACCCATGGGTGTAGTGTAGAGGTTCCCAACCACCTGGCTGTGAAGGGTTGGCTGCTGGGTCATGGCATGAGCTTTAGGCGGCGGCAGCTCTGCCATCGGCTCAGCTCCCCAGGTGCATTCTGCCCCCAGCTGCATTCCCCTGCCTGGCCCAGCCCTGTGGCCCCTCACTACTGCTGGTCCACGGTATAAAAAAGGTTGGGAATCACTGGTGTAGTGTTCCATTTTAGTGAAGGGTGTAGTTGTGTAGAGGCTGATGGAGTACATGGGCAGTCTGGATTTTGGGGCCAGCTCTGACTGGCATGACTTCCACATGCACTAGGTAGTGATGCTCTTCCCTTTGTCCTCTTCTAGGTGCAGTGAAGTGGTCTGTGCCTGGTGCCCCCCAAGATGGTGCCCATAACAGGAGAATGAATCTGACTGCCTTGTAACTCCTGGGATGCTGGACCCTAATGGGAGTCAGCATTATAGAGTGGTGCTTGTTCTGACTGCAGACTTGGCACAGTGCTGAAGTGCTGAAGAGACACAGAGGGGTGTTAGTGTTGTGCTGGTTGGCCACTGCACAGCAAGGGAAATGGCTCAGTACAATGTGGGGATCAACAGTGAGTTCAGAGACTGGGAGTGGAGTGCGGATGCCGGGGAGCGGGCAAGGCTGCTGCAGAGCCCCAGTGTGGAGACTGTGCCCAAAAGCAGTGAGGGGCAGGAACATGGCACAGGGGCCACCTCCACCCTGGGAGCCATCTTCATTGTGGTGAATGCTGCCCTGGGTGCCGGGTTACTCAACTTTCCTGCAGCCTTCAGCACAGCAGGTGGAGTGGCAGCGGGGATCACGCTGCAGATGGTGAGAGGAGCTGCATGGGGGGATATGGGCACCTCTACAATAGATGAGACTGGATCATGTGGGAGACATGTTAGAATGTGGTCTTTCTTGCCAGCCCTGGGCCCTGTCATGGTGCCTCAGCCTGGGAGGGATGGGTGACAGGGGCTCTGGTATCCAGCACTCTGACTGTTCCCATCTTCTCCCAGTGCATGCTGGTTTTCATCATTGGAGGCCTGGTCATCCTGGCCTACTGCTCACAGGCCAGCAATGAGAGGACGTACCAGGAGGTGGTGTGGGCCGTGTGTGGCAAGGTCACTGGCGTGCTCTGTGAGGTTGCCATTGCTGTCTATACCTTTGGCACCTGCATTGCCTTTCTCATCATCATCGGGGATCAGCAGGATAAGAGTAAGTACCTGGGGCCTGCTGTGCCTGTCTCTGGGAATGGGGTCCTTGTGAGTGAGAATGAGAGGGCTTGTGTCCCCTGGTAGTAGCTGGGCCCTGCTGTCCCTGAGAGCTGGGCTGAGATGTCTCAGCATTGGTCTGTGTCTCCACTTGCCTGAGGATAGGATAGTGCTGCACAGAACTGATTTCTGTGGCCCATCTCAACTGTCATGAAAGCTCACAGTAGATGTATCTCTGCTGGGCCCCAGGAGCTTACATTTCCTGTCCAAGCTGCCTTTCTTCCAGCAAGCCCAGCCTGGACTGAAATCTCCTTTCCCTGCCCTCTAGCCACAAAGAAGATGGTCCATGCAACTTGGCATTGTGCTTAGCTGTTCCCTGACTGCTTGATTCTGTCCTTGTCTCCTCACCTAGTCGTTGCTGCGTTGATGACGGATCCAGAGGGGGCAGACAGTAGCCACTGGTACACAGATCGCAAGTTCACCATCAGCATCACTGCCTTCCTGCTGATTCTGCCCCTCTCCATCCCAAAGGAGATTGGCTTCCAAAAATATGCCAGGTGGGTGGGGAGAGCTGGACTAGGATTGATGTATGAGAGGACACAAAGGGAACAGGAACCAGGTGTACTTGACTTGGAGCCTATGACCAGCACGTTCAGCAGTGCTCTCAGAGGCAGTGATCTAATGAGTAGGGCACTGACTTGGAACTGGGGAGAGCAGGGCTCTATTCCCAGCTTTGCTAGTAACTTCTGTGACCTTGGGCTGATCCCTTCTCATCTGCCTTACTTTCCTCACTTGTAAAATGGGGACATTAAAGTGCTTTTAGATGCTTAAATGAAAAGCACTGAATAATTTCTTTCTCTGGGGCAGTATATCACTAGTGTTCCTCTGTTCAGCTTCCTGGTAATAAGGGATTGAAGGCTGTAGCTTTCAAGTGCCTTCTGATATTTCTGGAGATGAAGACAGGAATAGGAAAAAGGACAAGGAGGGATCCTAAGACATTAGTAATCTCTTAGTCCTGTCACACTGTCTAAAGAGTTGATGGAAGAAGTATTGATAGCTGGTGAGCTAACCGCCTCCCTCTCAGAACAGGGCTAGACAACTAGAGATACTCCAGCTAGGAGAAGTGGTCTGCCTAGGCGCACTGCCACCAGTGCAGCTGGACTGCTGGTCATTGTCATTGGAGACTTAAAGTGATAATGGCCGTAGTGAGAAAATTAGATAGATCATTGTGTGGTATTGGAACTGTAGTAATTTCCTCCAGGTCCTAGAGAGAGCCATGGGGATGTACTGGGGAAAGGGAGAAGCTATTGGTCGATGTCCTTCTTCAGGCTCAGGAGATCTGGGCAGGCTCTGAGGAGATGAGGGGGCAGCCCTGTGATGTATTGTCTGTCTTGCAGCTCCCTCAGTGTGATTGGGACCTGGTATGTCACAGCTGTTGTCATCTTCAAATACATCTGGCCGGACAAGGAGATCAAGCCAGGGCAGATCCCCACAAGGTATGCAAGAGTGGGCTAATGCAGGCTCCTTTGGTAACTGGAGACACCCATGCTTCAAAATGGGGTCATGTTGATTCACATGTTCAGTTTGGGAGGTGAAGGGCTGGATGTCTCCTTAGATCTCACCCAGGGCAGCTGGCTGTGGTTAGCAGTGAAGTAGTCTGCTCTGCAGCATATATAACTGTCATAGGATAGCTCCATAATTCTTTTCTGTTAAGTACATGGGTCTCCAAGAGCTGATTGCTGGAACTGCCTGCAGACTTCGAAAAATAGTGGTGCTTGGGCTTTGGCCATTTCTAAAAGGTTTGCCTTGTGACTATAAAGGACGGAACTATTGTTATTAGTGTGTCAAGTTATCATTTGACTAAAGCTTCTTTGCGTTAATCCCTCTTAGAGAAAGTAAAACAGCTATTTGTGTATAAATATGAATTTGAACTACCTGAAAGGTGTCTCTGCTCAGGCATGGACAGGGAGACGTGAAAGGGAGTAGTAAGAAACTGGAGAGAACTTTATTAATTTGTTTTCGGTCTCCCAATATGTCTTTGCCTGGGAGATTGTAGGGCAGGGACTGTCCTTGTTTTTGCTTCACAGAAGTGCTGGTCTAGCCTACCACCCCAAGTGCTGTACCTAGCCTACTCCTGTTAGAGTTGCTGTCTTGATTGTATTTTCCTCCTTCAAAGCTACTAGACAGTATTCCAACTGAAGATTAATTCTTATATAATAAAGGGCATAGTCTGTCTTTCTGTCTGTAATGCTCTTGGAGCATTCCGGTTAGTGAAGCAACCGGTCAGAGTGTGGAGTGCTGCCATGACAGTGGAGACAGAGCGGTGGGGTGAGGCCAGTGGCGCTGGTCTTACCCCCATCCCTTCTGGTTCCATCCCCACCATCATTGCAGTACTCCACTGCCTCCAAGGAGCAGGACTGGGGGGCAAGGCCAGCAGCGGTGGAGGCTGCGATCGCACAGGGTGCTGGCAGAGGGGGTTGAAGGGGATGGCAGGGCAAGCTTTCCCCCTTGCTCCTGGGAGGTGGTGGCGGTGCAGGGTGGTGAGTGGCAGTGCTCCATCTCTTTCCTCCCCCCTTCCCCCCCCCCCCCCCCCAATCATTCTGGACAGGCAATTTACTAGTACTTCATAAATGGAGGGAAAGGAGTTCTTGAACATTGCATGCCTGCCCTAGCTCCAACATTTCTCAAAGCAAGAGGATAATCAGAATAAGATGTTGGTTTTCTTTTTAAAATCCCATAGTTTGTGAATCTTCAGGGCTAGTAAGATCTGTGGTGCCACATGAGGAAGCTGGTATTCCTTATGGTTTGAAAAACTGTGTAGCAAAACCCCAGTTTTTCTTTTTTCTTTATTTTAAAATGCATTCCCTCCCCTTCCCCAACCATTTCTGACTTTCTCTCCCTCTCTATTCCCTATAGGTAAGTAGAAGTAAGCTAAGATGTAGGATAAGCTTTAACATTTTATTTTAGGTAGTAAGTTTTATTTTTCTCTCCCTTCTTTGCAAATAAATGCCCTGCTATTTTGATATAGATATCCACTGTTTTATAAGTAATAATTATTATGCTTGTGTATTTATTTATTTATTTTACTGCTTTTATATTGTGTGAGTACAGTTTTAGGCCTATATATGTAAGTTAGCATAAGTCATGTCAAGCCTTCATCTTATCTACATGCCCAGTTGTGTAACTTATGACTCATACTACCCCTCCTATGTAACTTGGTTCCTGAATGAATGGGTATGAATGAGGGTGCTTGAGAGACATTGGCAGTAGGTCTAAAAATAGCTCCCTCTGAATGACCAAACCATCAACACCAATACCTGGACCAATGACCCAGCCCTTGGAACCACCCTCAGCATTCAAGAAACAAAAGATGAGGCAACCCACCATTGTGCCAAGCTGCACATGCTCATTAAGAACACCTGGAGCCCTCTGGAACAGAACTGACATTGCCTGGACAGGCCCTCCCCATAGGAGATCAGAGGTAGTCTGCCCCATAAAAAGGGGTAGAGAAGACTGACTCCTGGGAATACCAGACCAGCTCCACGTCCCACCGCCTGTCCACCCCAGATGCCCTGCCGATGACCCCCCTCTGGACAACACTGAGCTGAAGGAGACCCCTACTGGCAATCAAGGACCCACTTTCAGCCTGGGATAGGTAGATATCACCTGCATATTTCCTCCTCCAATTTGGATTCTTATCTCTCTCCTCCTGGACTTCAGGCAATGCACCAAGCCTCTTTAACCCCTGCTGCCATTGTCTCTGTGTGTATGTGCCTGGACTGGTAGTGTATGCATGCATGCCTGGTGGGGGTGCATGCACCCAGAATGTGTATGCGCCGAGTGTGTGTGTATGTACCAAATTGATTTTTGAGTGTGTGCATGTGCAATTGTACACCACACCCTCCTGTCCAACAGTGCAGTATTGAGATCCTGAGGGTTGGCCTGACCCCACAGGGCAACAGTTGAACCTAAAAATGGTTATTCAGACTAGATAAAAACAGAAACTGATTACCAAGCCTGTGAGCTTTGAGAGTCCTGTCCTTGGACAAAATGACTCTTTCATAGCTACAGAGTTTAGATATTAATAATACAAGGAAAGAATGGAAGTATAATTTAACTAAAAATGCTTCTGCCTTACCAGAGAAGAATACTGCTATTAGTCTTTGGTGGTTAAATTTCTCTGTGTGCTGAGTCGTGAAAGACCCTAGGAGGAGAGGTTGAGAGATCTGGATCTCTTCAGCCTATACAAAAGACAGCTGAGGGGTGACCTTGTAGCCACCTATAAATTTATCAGGGGAGGACAGCAGGGAATTGGGGATGTGCTGTTTACCAGAGCGCCCCAGGGAGTAACTAGGAATAATGGGTGCACACTAGTGGAGAGCAGACTTAGGTTAGACATTAGGAAGAAATGTTTTACGATAAGGGTGGCCAGAGTCTGGAATGGGCTTCCAAGACAGGTTGTACTCTCAACTAACTTGGAGGTCTTCAAGAGGAGGCTTGACAGTCACCTGGCTGGGGTCATCTAATCTCGGTCCTCTTTCCTGCCAGGGGCAGGGAGTCGGACACGATGATCCATTGGGTCCCTTCTGTCTCTATAATCTATGTAGTTTGAGATGTCCATGGGACAGAGCTTGCTCTCTGCGCCGCTAGATGGCGATCTTCCCCTTGAGTTGAGTCCTGGCATGGTGTGTGTTTTTTTTTCCTATCTTGGCAATAAGACAGTACTGAAATTATGCTCACTTGTAACCATTTGAAAGCTTTCCTGTTTCTTGAAGCATTAGGGGTTTCAGTCCTGATGTCTCTGCTAGTTCCAGTGTGAGTTGATTAAATTGTCAGTCTCATCCTTTAAGTCAAAGGTAATGAATGGCATGCATGCCCCAAGTGGCACAGGCAGCCTCTGCATGGCATGCAGCAGACAGGGGACTGAACAGGCAGCATAGTGGCAGATAGGGCAGAAAGCAGAGCAGCAGATTGAAGGAGAGCAGGGTGGCATTTGGTGGGGGTGGCTAGTTTGTGGTATGCCTATCAAAAAGGTTGGCCCCCTCTACTTTAAGTATTCCCTTTAGGCATATGCCAAAAAATGGGGGTTTTGTATCTCTGTGATTTAGATGCATCATCTGTTCTGATTTTCTTGAAAGCACACTTCAAGAAACACAGTTACCATTTTCTAGTTTGTTTTTTTTTCAGGCAAACTGGGGTTAAAAGGGGAAAGCACAGGCTGAGATTTTAAACAGTGACTGACAGGCTTTTAAAACCAGTATTTTTGTGGGGAAGGGTATTTACCTTTTACAGGGACCAGAATTTTGGTGAATGGATGTTGCCCATTTCCTTAGACTCCAGCCCCTTCAAAGTGTTTTGAGTTGGGCATCCAGAAATGATTGGATGAAATACTGACTACTATGAGCATGCAGAACTGCAGTACAGAGCACCCCCCCCCACCCTCCCAATGCCCTCTGTAACATGAGCTGCTGGGATCTATTGCTTAAATTTAGTTTCAGTTCCAGCAATTACTTGAGTGAGTGAACTGTTTCCTCTCCACAGCCCCTCCACCTGGATGGCTGTGTTCAACGCCATGCCCACCATCTGCTTTGGATTCCAGGTAAAGCTGCTCCCAGAAAGGCTATATAGACAAGAGAGAATGTGTTAGGACCAGGAAATGATGATCCAATTTGGCTTCTTGTTGAGATTGTTTCAGCTTGCCCAATACTGCAGCCTGGTCTGGCTGTAGCTCTGGGCTGGAGCATGGTATGGAATAAAGACCAGAAAAGAAGGACACAAGGGAAACCAACGGGATTCTCAAAATGGTAGAAGCTAGAGATGGGACTGGCTTATTGTGCTCCCAAGTGTCCCTTGAAAGCAGTGCTGGGTTGTTTCTTTGGAGACATTATCAAGCCTTATGTTCAGCCCAGGTCTAATAGTCCCAAGTAATTTAACTTCTTCTACTTCCCCTTTAAAATGTTGGCCTGGAAGTTTAGCCAACAGCTTCCCTCTAGTTCAATTTTAGTTACTCCGAACTATATACCCACTGCAACAGGATTTTCAGACTGATCTGCTGCACCTTCTAGACGAATAACTCTTGTCCAGCTGAAGGAAGAACTCTCCCAGCTGAGCCTCCTGCTTGTTGAATGGTGCCCTGGCATAGACTCCCTGGGGCTCCAGGAATCATCCGGGTGAGCAATGGCAGCTGAGGAAGGTCAGCTTCACCATTGTGTCAGTTTTGCAACAGTGTCTCATGCCCATCAGGGCCAGCACAAGGCCTGGCTTTGTGCAGGCTGCTGCCTGGGAATAAATTTTAGGCTTAGCTTGAGCATATGGGACATGGGGTCCTCCTGCCTTTGTCCACAAATAAAACCAGGTGGCTTTTTAACTGTCATTCCCTGCTTCTGTTTTCTACCCCAATAATGTATGGCAGGGTGTGGAAGGGCTGCTTGCTCCCTTGAGTCTTTTTTTTTTTTTTTTTCTTTTCTCCCCACCCCTTCCCCTAAGTCTTTGTACATGAGTCCAGGCAGAGCATAGAGAGCTTGTGCCAGCAGCCCCATACATTCTGTTTCCTCTCTCTTTCTCTCTGCCAGTGCCATGTGAGCAGTGTGCCTGTCTTCAACAGCATGAAGCAGCCTGAAGTGAAGACCTGGGGGGCTGTGGTGACGGCAGCCATGGTCATTGCTCTCTTTGTCTACACGGGGACAGGTAGGAGCAGTGGCCTTCCATTCTGCATGGTCCCCACCAGGCCCGGCTGTGGCTCCTGCAGCATGTTCTCCTGGTAGACTGGCTGGAGGAGCTGTGAGTTGCCCTTCAGCCTGTGGGTCCCTGTGGGAGAGACCTGATGCCAATGTGTCTGTAAGATGTCTTATGGCCAATTCCTGAAAGGCTGGCCCCCTGGGGAGCTGCAGGTTCTGCACAGTCAGCCTTCCTACCCCAGTCTCTGTCCCCCTAGCATACCTGCGGTTTAGGCCCCAAGGGTGAACACAGCCACCTCCTTATAGATTCATAGATGTTGGGATCGGAAGGGACCTCAGTAGGTCATCAAGTCCAACCCCCTGCCCTGGGCAGGAAAGAGTTCTGGGGTTGGATGACCCCAGCTAGGTGCTTGTCCGGTCTCCTCTTGAAGACCCCCAGGGCAGGGGAGAGCACCACCTCCCTTGGAAGCCCATTCCAGATTCTGGCAAGGCTTACAGTGAAGAAGTTCTTTCCAATGTCCAACCTAAATCTGCTCTCCATCAATTTGTGGCCATTGTTCCTAGTTACTCCAGGGGGTGCTCTAGTAAATAGAGCATCTCCTATTCCCTGCTGCCCTCCCCTGATGAATTTATAGGCAGCCACAAGATCACCTCTCAGCCTTCTCTTGTGAAGGCTGAAGAGATCTAGGTCCCTCAGTTTCTCCTTGTAGGGCCTTGCCTGCAGGTCCCTAACTATAGGAGTGGCCATCCTCTGAACCCTCCCAAGATTCTCCGCATCCCTCTTGAAGTGTGGTGCCCAAAACTGGACTCAGTACTCCAACTGCGGCCTGACCAGTGCTGCATAGAGGGGAAGCATCACCTCCCTGGACCTGTTTATCATGCATCTGCTAATGCAAGATAAAGTGTGGTTAGCCTTGTTGATCACTTTGTCACATCGATGACTCATGTTCATCTTGGACCTGAATAAGGACTTTTTGTTGTCCTTAATTTTTGTCGCCAGTCTAAGTTCTAATCCTGCTTTGGCCTTCCTGATTCCCTGCAAGTACAAGTTAGGTATACTCCTCCTTGCTAGCTGTGCCCTGTTTCCACAGCCTGTATACCTCTTTCTTTGCCCTTAAGTTTTCCTGGACTGCCTTGTTCAGCTGAGAGGGCTTCTTGGCCCCTTTGCTTCCTTTTATGCACAATGGGATTGTCTCCTTCTGCACCTGTAGGATTGCTCCCTTGAGGAATGACCACCCTTCCTGGACCCTCATTTGCCAATGCTCTTGAGCCTTAACTCCTCACTAACTAATTTCCTGAGCACACTGAAATTAGCCTTTCTGAAGTCTAGCACTTCAGCCCTGCTGGTTAGTTTACCCACCCTTTGCCAGATAGTGAATTCAATCAATTGATGGTCACTATCCCCTTAGTCCTTCCCATAGCCACCATGTGCTGCTGAGATCCTTGCCCTGCTCACAATTCTCCACCAGGTGTCTGTGGCTTCCTGACCTTTGGAACAACCGTGGACCAAGACGTTCTCCTCACCTACCCCTCCAACGACATCCCGGTTGCCATTGCTCGTGCATTCATCATCCTGTGTGTTCTGACATCCTACCCCATCTTGCACTTCTGTGGCAGGTGAGAGGAGTGGGAGGCAGTTTGTGGATAGTGCCCTCTGGCTGGTAAACAGAAATAGCTCTTCCCCAGACTGATCGGCATGGAGGAAGCAGTGCTCCAGCTGCTCGGGAGACCATGCTTGCTAACTAAGCAGAACTGAGGGAACTGGGATCTGATGCCCAAAGTCTGGATTCACAGAGGAAGCCCCCTGCTACTCCTGTCTCTCTGCTTCCCATACAGGGCTGTCATAGAGGGTCTCTGGCTACGCTACAAGGGGGAAACAGTGGAGGAAGATGTAGTGCTTGAGAGGCGCCGGCGTGTGTTCCAGACAGTCAGCTGGTTTCTCCTGACTCTCCTCCTGGCCTTGTTCATCCCTGACATTGGCAAGGTCATCTCTGTCATCGGGGGCCTGGCCGCCTGCTTCATATTTGTCTTTCCAGGTACAGCTCCATGTGCTTGAGTTATGCTGCAGACAGTCAAAAGTCACCCAGCACATTGATCAATGCAAATTTGTTACAGTGCGCATGGAAGTCAGAGGCTTATGCTCCAGGAATGAATTCTCCAAAATATGTGTTCCCACCAGATTGGGGGTGACCCAGATATAGCCCATAGAGCTGTCACCCAGCCTATGGGACTCCCCATGGGTCCAGATACTTGATGGTGGGGGAGTAGTGGCAGCATGAATTAATGCTACCATTGCCTGTCCTGCCACCAAATTTCTAGACTTGTGGGGAGCCAGATAGGTCAGATGGTGCAACCGAGCGTGCTGGATTGGACTTGCAAAGCTAGATGAGTTGGGCACCACTGCACCAGAAGATTATGGCATTTGCCTTTTATCCTGTCTACATGGGTGTCAAAGCTCTGTGGAAAAGATCATGGACCAGCAGGATATTAAAGCAATCTCAAAAGCCAGTAGCAATGATCTTGAGCAATAGTCAAAAACAGTCTCCTCTCAGGGGGAGGATGGGCCATTCAGGACTGAATTCTCCACAAAGGAAACCTAAGGTCATGCTCAGGCTTTCCCTGGCAGGACCCCAAGTCATTAGAAGTAGCATCAAGGCAAGGGTTGGCCCCGGCACCTAGTGAAGTCAGCCAAATGGCTATCATGGCAAGACAGGATTGGTGATCATGGTGGAGTTTCATGTGGGATCTAAATGGAATGGAAAGTGAGTTTTCCAGCCAAGCTGCTCTGAGTGGTAAGGCAGGAGAAGGACCTGAGCACACCTCCAAGCCAGGTCTGCAGGGCACTTGCACACAGTGCTAGAGGGGATAGAACTTCCCTGGACTCCTGAGTGCCCTTGGATAAGGGAATGCAATACAGTGTATTGGAGCAGCTGGGGTGGCATGGTTGAGTTGATCAGTTCCCCTGTCTGGCAGCAGAATGCACCTGTAGGTTCAGGTTGTGCCTCTGGATTCTCTCAGTAAGCCACCCAGGGCTGGGAGCATGGCAATGTCAGTGTTCTGGGAAAGGAGGGTTGGAGTTCTCCATTCCCCTTTGTCAGTTAACCAGCATCACTGGCAGCCTGGCTTGAGAGCTATTTTACCCTTTTCCCAGACTGGGAAAATTAAGGTGTTTGGTGGGCAGCTCATTACCTTCTAACTCACTAGAAAAGGTCAAGGGCAAACATAGAAGTATTTGTTTCTCCAGTAGTTCGTAGTGCACATGACCCCTCTTCCTCTAGGTGTGGTTGTTTTAACCTTTGTTCTGAGGTCTTTTAACTGGAGATGAATGATCTACCTTGCTGCTCATTATTTGCCCCCCCTCTTCCCACTAGGACTATGCCTGATTCAAGCCAAACTTTCTGAAATCCAGGAAAGCAGATCAACCAGGTAACATGAACTGATCTTGTGCTTCCTCCCCCTCCCTCCCCTCTCTCTTCCCAAGACAATTCAGGCCTTGTTCCCATCTGTAGGGAGCTGCCGGCATTGTGTTGAAATGGGATGCCCTCTCTAAGATTTCACATAAACCTGTGTTCTGTATCCACAGCTGGTGGGCACTGGTCAGCTATGGGGTGTTCATGGTCACCCTTGGAGCTTTCATCTTTGGACAGACCACTGCCAATGCCATCTTTGTGGAGATGATGGCCTGACTCCTTTCCACTTGCTGGTTGATGCTGTCACCTTTGGGAGGAAAGGGAGTAGCTTTTTCTTTGAGCCAAAATGGAAAGGAAGAAACTGATTCAACTTCTGTTGTTCCCAAAATGCCAGTATAAATGGATCTTCTTCCTCTTCAGCTAGGGATTCCTGCATAGAGCACCTCTTCCTCTATGTTATTAGACTGTTTTACTGGGGAATTCCTACAGTGTTCCTATGTTTCATTGTCTAATGTACCAAGTCAGACTATTATTCTTTAGCTGCTAGCATCATGGTGAAACCTGTGTATGTTTGTCAAGATTCACTACGAGTATAGCTCAGACACTGTTGCGGTAGTGCACACCTGTCATGATGTCATCATGATGAAGGTTTTGAGAAGAACATGCCTTTTTTAGGCAGGAGACCATGTTACTTCATACAGAGCATCTTTGGCTGAAGGGACCAGATTCCTCCCATAGCTTTAAAGGAGCTTAACCTCCCTGTTCTGATGGCAAAATTCCCAGGGAAAAGATGTAAAGGGAACTATACCCATGCTTTAACATTACACATGGATCACTTTCAGGTTTTTAGTTTCGTGTAAGAGAACCCCAGTACATTTTCTGCAGGAAATATATTTGTACTGGTGGCCAAATACAGATGAGTGATCTTTCCCACAGCCGTGGAGAAAAGGAATGATCCACATCTGCCTCATGAGAGCTCTGCTGTGGTGAAAAGTCTCAAAAGACTGGGGAACAGGTCTATCAGGTGAGTTGGCAAAAAGGAATGCTCTTTAATCCAGCTCAGAGCAATCACATTAAATAGGGAACTCTGCTAATCTGCTTTCTCAATGGCTTGACTAGGCTATCCAGCTATCCATCTGGGAAAGGATTCTGTCATATCCATTTCTCTTCAGTGCTTGTTTTTCAACGTGGCTTTCTCATCTGTTGTTTTCCAGTCCAGTTTCTAGTGCACATAGGGGAATGACTTCTACACTTGCTTCTCATTGGCTTACATTTTTTTTATCGGCAGGTGCTGCTGTGATTGGCTGCTTTTGTCCTAAGCGTGATTTTGCTTCATTAGTATTGGGTGGAAGCAAGGCCAGGGAAAACGCAAAGCAAGCCTGTGCTGACAGGCCCTGGGGTAGCAACAAAGCAGTGTAATGTTTACAAAACTGATGCTGGTCTCTTCTTCCAGTGTGGAGCTTGATCACTCTTAAGTTCAGGTGCTGTGACTCTATGTCTGTCGAGTCTAGTTAAGTGCTTTTTGGAGATTTCCATGTCAAATCTGTTCTTCCAGGATGGATGTTAGTCAGCTAGGGCTGGGTGAGAGGACTGAATTTTAGGTTTAAAAGAATACTTTTTTTCAGGTAACTAATATCTTAATGATCTATATCTTGGGACTTGTTAAACATGTAACATTACAGTTTTACTCATGGCTGTTTACTAATCACTGTTTCTCTCAGCCTGGACAAGTCTGTTTCACTACAGTTTTGAGACCAGTTTTTACTCTGAGCCCTTTGTGGGTGAGCATTTTTTCAGGATCACAAAACTATGCTCCTTGGGATCTATAAACCTCTCAGACTTTTTTCTGACTTTTTTTTTTTTTTCTTCAAAAGTAAACTCTGGGGTTTTGTTTAGTATAAAACCTAAAGGAGTCAAGGGAATTTTAGGATATGTTTTTAGTGTGGCCGAACTCTTGAAGGGACCTGTATGTTTCTCTGGATGTCTGTTTGTTCTCAAGAACAACAAACTACTCTGACACAGATTTGCAGTGTTGCAATATGGTGTGTGCAGCCTGTGCATTGTAACAGTCTGTTAATAATGTGTTTCTGTTCTCCGAATGGGGAGGGGAAGTGGGAAGGAGGGACTTTCCAGTGGAAATATTTTTTATTTTATTTTATTTTATTTTTAAATAAAAGTTGCTCTTTACAAATGTTCTTTCTGATATGGCTCCCCTGTATGTCATACCCCCAGGCTGCCCGTAATATCATCCTATGGGCTGTAACACCTAATGATGTGTGTTTCCTGTGGCTTGCCATTTAGCAGGGCCACAGGCTGATTTTTCATCTTCCTGCATTTGCTTTGTGGAAAAGATTTTTGTTTAGGTTTTTGAAAGCACATGTTGATTTCTAGACTCAAGAACTTAGCTCAAAAAGTCCCTACGCAGTTTCAGCCTAGTTCTGCTGGACACATTAAAGCCACCACAGTTGGCACATGAGTGTTGGGGCTTGGTAGAAAGGTAGGGATTAAACATGTCTTGGAAACTGAGCCTGTCCAGGAGAAGAGGTCTTCTCAGCTGAGACTTGAGGCACATGGGGAGTGATGTGAGGAAGCTTGTACAGTCGCACCCTGTGCTCTCTGCCATGTGGCATGCTAAATGGAGCTAATTTGGTCCAGAGCATTGTCAGTCTAGGACCTTCCAGGCACAATGCTATCAAGAGAGGCTCAACACCCACCTGTGCTGATTCCAATAGTCATCCAGTATTGCGTATATGTTTGTCCCCTGAGGTACTAGCAGGAGATTTTGGGAGACTTTCCATTCCTGTCTAATCTTTTCTGGGACCTTTTAACATTAGTTAGTTGAAGCATGAGAAGCCAGGTACTTGGACAGATGCTCATAGCATTCTGCAGTGAGCTGCCAACAATGTTGATAGATGGATGTTCATAGGCTCCAAAGCTGCTACTGCCAATATCCCTGCCTCTGTATTGCAATGCAGCTGTTCTCACTGACAAACATCCCATAACTGCTTGTCTGCCTTGAGGAGAGGGGTGACCTGAGCCCAGACCTGACCTCCAAGGACTTCTTGGATTTCAAGTCTGGTTTTGCCACTTGCTGCTTAACTTTAGGCAAGTGGCGTTTATTGAAGTTCAGTGCACAGCTACCATTGGAGCTTTTGAGGGATTCCAGGTGCCTTGGAAGGTCTCTGCCTTGGTTTTCCTAACTAAAATGAGAATCATGTTCCTGTAGAAACAAAGCAGTGAAGGATTTAGTTTTAAGGAGGGAATGATGCACCCCCCACTTCATGTCTAATCCCAGTTTCAGAAGCAGCCTCCTGTCAGGATGGGGAACAGGTGGTTTTCTGTGATGTGGTGTCTTTGACCTCCCAAACCAGGAGCTGTAAGACAAGCTCTCCCTCCTCTTTGCTATCAAACTATGTTCTCCTTTCTTCTATTGCTTGGAACTAAATATTTGCTCATTTGAGTGCAGAAGAGGAGGTTATCAGTGTCCCAACCTTTCTCAAGATCGCATCTCTCTTGTGAGGGCTGCAGAAGGCATAAACACTGGTAACTGCAGCCTGTATGTAAATCACATTTTCTTTTTCTGTTCCTGTTCTGGAGAACAGAGATGAAGGGAGCCCATGTGTGTATGGCAGGTTTGATTGATTCAAACACTGTTCACTTGACACGGCTGTGATCCACAGCCTAATTCCCTTCCTAGCACATCTTTCTTTGGCACTCATCACTGTGAGGTTTGTCTGGCTCATGCTTTCTTCCCCTCTTTGCCCTGATACGTACACCCTGAATTAGCTATAACCTGGGGAGAAAGCAGATTCTTCTATCATCTACCTACCTAAAGATGACTTGAGTCACAGAGCTGGGCACCTTCTAAGAATGCTAGGGGCTGATGTTCAGCAGGAATGAGCACACCATACCTTTACCAATCCCAGTTGGTGTTGAGGGCTTCCTAGTTTTTCTGAGAAGCAGGCTTAAAAGGCTTTTGCTGCCAACTTCCTGATACTTTCCTTTGCTGGGGAAGGGGGCATGGGGTGGTTTCTATCTCCAGTGCGCACCCCTCTGACTGACAAACCAGGTACTACTTTGGTTGGTGCATGAAAGCAGAGTCTTGTCCTCGGAGAGAGGCTGACCACAGACTGATCCCCACAGGGGATTGACCAGCTTTATTCCATGGGGCTGGAGCATGAGCAGTGTGTTATGGGGAGGTCCTGTTGCTGCACTAACAAATATGGCAGCTGACTGAGCCACGGCATTGGTAATCTTTTTCTCTCTGTACAAGGGATGGGTTTGGGAATATTTGCAGTTGTCTCTCCTGCTACCTCCCCTCTGCGGCTTGTAATATGGAAGCAGAACTGGGGATTCCAGCTGACACCAAAAGGGCAGGAGCACAAGCCAGGCCTGGCTGCAGGGAGGGGCACCCAGATTTGGCCTGATCAAAGGCCACTTTGGCAGCTGCTCCATAGACTGTAACCAACTCCCATGGGATGGCAATGCTGCCCTCTCCATTGAATCAGACACGCCATCTGCAGCTCCATGTCACCAGGATGCTGAGAGTAGTGTGGTTTATGCTGTCCTTTCAGGCTGTACATCCGAAGTGAAGAGGAACAACTTCCAGGCCCTACTTTGCTGCAGGTTGATGATCCCCATCCCCACTTTAAAGGGTGCTGTCCTATGTTAGGAGGAGCCTGCTGTTGCAGGGCAAGGATACAACAAACAGTAACTCTTTTTTATGCCTTATGATGATTCTTGTGATTTTTTTTTTTTTTTTTTTTTTAATAACCTTTCATGTATTTTTCTATGTAGGATCTGGAAAGCATTTAATAAAAGCTTGTCTTGGTGTGAAGGGTACTCTCCTTGTTAGGGATCCCTACGGCTGTTGTAGAAACCTTCTACTCTCATTAAGAAAACATCACCCAACATCAATAAGCAGGAGCCACAGCTATCTCTTGCTCGAGCTGAGACGACAGAGCAGTTTGGGGAAAGGAGGAAAGGTAATGGACACTGCTGAAAATTCTCAGTGCCTCCGTTCCTTTTCACAAATGCAGAATTCTCACAGTTTATCCAGCCAACTGCTGCTTTCTCCTTTGGGGGTCTCTGGTCATCGGGAGCCCCTCACTTACCTTTGGGCTTTGTTCCACAGCCAATATAAGGCTATTTTTCCTGCCATCCCATCTAAATGCACCTTTACCTCCATTACTTCTGGTTAATAATGGCTCTCTGTATTCAATACACAAGTATCTACATGGCAATAGTACTTTAAAGGAATTAATATGTGAGGCCTCACAGCTGGAGCTGCTGGGAAATGTTTCTGCCAAACAGAACCTTTTGAAACCTCATGAGTTTGAAGAACTTCTGATGGAACCTGACCTGGATTCCCGCAGGTCTGCCCCCAAGTCAGGCACAATGAAAACTGCAGGATGGGCTTGGTAAGTGTGCCTCATTGCTGGGGCTACCCAATGGGCCTTCTCAGTGAGATCTTGGGATAAGAGTCTTCCCACTGTTGAAGCAGTGATACTAACAAGAATGTCAGATTCATCAAGCACCTGCAGAGTCCAGTTCGCAGGACAGTTTTGAAAATATGTAGAAATTCTGTTTAAATTCTGTTTAGCCTTCTGGTGACCTTGAACTCCTACTTTCAGCCAGCTCTGTTCATTTTCCCTTATGCAAAGGAGAAGCATTATGGTATCTGTTATATAGATGGGGATGTGGAGACATAAATGCTAGGGCTATGTAAAATTTTGATAGCCATTTCGTTTTGGAGGCGTTTCAGCACCTGAAACACCAAATCCAAAATGAAACAGAACAAAACCATCTGAAATGTTTTGGACGTTTTGGAGTGTTTCAGAGAGGGGGAGGGACTGCTCTGATATTGACATCTGTAGCTGGCCAGTGTTTGTGATCTGTCCCTGAGGTCTCTTCCAATCCCAGTGCTCTGGGGAGGGACAGAAAAACAGCATATAAGGTTCTGTATGAAGCCTTTCTCTGCCTTTTGTGAGCTGTCTGTCTGGAAGCAACAGCGTGTGAAAGGTACTGGCTGGCTGTAGTGACTGGGGTCCTAGTCAGTCTCTTGCTAGCCTCTCTTTTTGGAAAGGATTGGATACACCTTTCCAATGTATTACAGATAGAAGCTATAGTAAGCAGATAGAAGAAGATATAGTAAAGATATAGAATACATAGTAAGCAGATAGAAGATGTATTGCACAGAGAAGATATACACACATACATATATATTAAACACATACAAGATATATTACAGACACACACACATTTTCCAGCACAGCAAACATTATGAAGTGCGCTGGAAAGGTAGGGTCCAGGTCTTCTGGCAGGGAAGTGAGAGGGGCTAAAGGAGGTAGGTGGAGAGCTGCTTCCTTTAGGAATTACCACCCTTCCTGGACTCCCATCTCGCCAATACTCCTATCCTACAGTGCATCATTGACTAGACCCCTAAGCACACTGACGTTAGCCTTTCGAAAGTCGAGCACTTCCACCCTACGAGTTGTCTTACCCACTCTATGCCATATGGTGAATTCACCTGATTGGTGGCTACTGTCCCCAAAGTGACCACAAATCTGTAGCTCCCCTACCAGGTCATCCCCCATAGCCAACGCCAAGTCCAGTAAGAGACAAAATCATCAGCAAAGCTAACCGCACTTTATCATGCATCAGCAGATGAATGACAAAGAGAACCAAGGAGGTGATGCTTCCCCTCTGTGTGGCATTGGTCAGACTGCAGTTGGAGTACTGCATCCAGTTTTGGGCACCATTCTTTCAGAAGGATGTGGATAGCCTTGAGAGGGTCCAGAGGAGGGCCATTTATAAGGTTAAGGGTTTACAGGACGAGCCCTGTGAGGAGAGACTGAGGGACCTGGACCTCCTCAGCCTCCACAAGAAAAGGCTGAGAGGTGATCTTGTGGCCACCTACAAATTCATTAGGGGGGCGCGGCAAGGTATTGGAGATGCTCCGTTCACCAGGGCACCTCTTGAGGTAACAAGGAACAATGGTCACAAACTGTTAGAGAGTAGATTTAGGCTAGACATCAGGAAAAACTTCACGGTGAGGGTGGCCAAAATTTGGAATGGTTTTCCCAAGGAGGTGGTGCTCTCTCCTACCTTGGGGTTCTTTAAGGGAAGACTGGATAGGCAGCTGGCTGGGGTCATCTGACCCCAGCACTCTTTCCTGCCCAGGCAGGGGGTGGGACTCGATGATCTGTTGAGGTCCCTTCCGACCCTAACACCTATGAATCTATGAATCTATAAATTGATGTCAGGGGGTGAAGGACAGGCTTGGGGGGGGGAGTAGGAAGGAAGATGCAGCAGGTAAAAGTGGAGAGGTACCTGGGGAGTCAGATGTCCAACAGGTTATATAATGTGTCATCAATCCAATGTCTATATTGAGTCCATGAGTTTTTGTATCCAGGAGGCTTCTGAAGTGAAGTTCATAGGCTTGGTCTGTAGATTCTAATTGTAGATTCACAAAAAAACCATCATGCCCTGAGATGCAGGGATGTTGCTGGCCAGAAAGAATTGACTGGAGAAAAAGGAGGCAGAAGCAAAGCCAAGGACTGGAATAGCCTTGGAGACAATGCTTCTGGAATTAAATTACAGCTGGGTCTTAGCTACAGAGTTTAGCTCTAAAGTCAAATGCTATGTATGGGAAGGGTTTGGTGCCAGTGGTGAGGGTTGGATCTCTCTCAGTATTATACTCTTCACTCTGTTGCATTTCAGAGGGTAAATAATACAGAGCTGGTGGGAGAAAATAATCATCTAAAATGTACCCAGTTGGACCTCTGCTATGGGTACTGGCAATGGGCAACATGATTTCTCATTGCAGCCTTGTCTGCACTTGGATTTTTGCCACTGGTAGAGCAGAACTACTGCAAGCCCATCATGTGTGTATTACTCATGCTAGTCCAGAGTGATTTGTACTTGTCAGATGGTGTGTAATGCATCTTCTAGGAGTTTGTAGGTCCACTGTGGACAGGACCTTAAAGAAGATGGAAACACCCACCTACCTCTTCTGTTTTGCCTTTACCTTTCCCCCTCCCCTTCACCTGTTCAGCAACTGGACCATGGGTGAAGGTGCTGTAGTTGTCACAAGCTCATTGCCTTGTCTGCAATTGTTTCTGATCATACATATAAGCAAGTTCTTCCCCTGGCAATGCTGGCACAAGGTTGGATGGCTGTTCTGTGCTACTTTTATTAGGATGACATTTTGCTCTTTGGGACTCTCTGCCTCTCCCTCAGCTGTTTGGCTGTGAGCCATCAGGCACTGGCCCCTTGTAGCTGGGTAGAGTTCCCATACTTCCTGATCACCCTGTTCTTTTGCCTTGCATCAGCAAGAGATTGCATCAGAAAAAGCCAGTTGGCCAAGACTTATGTCCTTCACCGGTGATCAGCTACCACCAACATATATTTACCCACTCTCACCTAGACTAACAGAGCTGTATTGTATCCTCAGAGAGGTTTTCCAAGGGTAGAGAACACAGCTTCAACAGAACAGCTTTTTACCAGTAAGGGGGGCAGTAACCAGTAACCTTAAAGCCCCTCCTGATAAGTCTCTGTTTGTTCTTCTCTGTCTTTGTTTTCCCTATCAGGTCAGAATCTCGCCATTTGGCTTTCATTCCCCTGCTTGTCTGGGGAAAACTTTCCAAAGGTTAAGCAGCTTGAGGATGTCAGAATTCTGCCTGTGATGTCATCCAGCAGGAAGCCCCGCCCTCTCCCCTAGGAAACAAAGGAGTGCCTTTGGGCCTTGGTTTTGGCTTCCCTGAGAATATGAATGGTTGCAGGTTTGACCGGGCTGCTTCTCCAGGAAGATGGCACACTCGTGCAGCTAGCACTGACTAAGGCAGGATTTGCAAGTACCCTCCCTTTCAACACAACCCATCCCCACTTCCATTAAGATTGAATCATCTTCAAATTTCATGTGAATATTGGTAGATTGTGGGTGTATCTACACAAGACGCTTATTGTGGAATTGACCAATTAGCTCCACAATAATTCGTCACCTGTCTACACAAGCAGTGCTATTAGGCCAGAGTAAACTAATTAACTCTGTTATAGGAAAGTACTGCCTGAACAAGTACTATTCTACAGTGGAGTTATTTACTCCACCACATCACGTGTAATCAACAACCAGAGCTGGCTGGGGCACAAGGGTGCTACAGTGCAGGGCTGCCTGCTGTCTAGCCCTGCACTGTAGCACCCTCATATCCCAGCCAGGCCCTCTGCAGCACACTGAGCCGGGCAAGATCAGCCCTGGGCTGGCAAGCTGGCCCCCAGGGCCCCCTGCAAACTGGGACTGCACTGCCCCAGCTCAATGTGCTGGGGTCCTGGGCACACACCTAAATGCTGCACCTGGGGGCAATAAACTCTGGTATGAACTGTGCTAGAGTTTATTGTGTTGCATTAATATTCCCATGCAGACATGCCCTGTTTGTATTAAAGCATCTTCTGAACCACATCCTACTCTGCAGGGAACTACTTCCTCTCTGACAGTCATGAGCAGATGGCTTCAGAAGCAAGGTGTCTCAAGCTATCTGCTGATGGGAATGTAATCAGTTAAGCCACACTATGGCATCCATCTTGCTGCACAGAGGCAGGGAATGTGTGTAGCTGATTATTTTCCTAGGGGCTTTTCTATTGTGAAGGAAACAAAGGTGTCTAATCCTTAAAGGTGCCACATAAATGCCTCTCCCAGAGAAGTCACTCGGGCCTTGTCTACATTCGGAAGAATGCTCAGTTCTGACAATGGACGCCTATACGCATGCATCGAGGCTGCTCCGAGAAGCAGACTTGATTAATGGAGTCTGCTGGAGTGTGGTAATTACTGCACTCCAGCAGACTCTAGCGTCATGTGCATCAGCATCCCTGCAATGAAAAATGATGACGGGGGCACTTTAACTAAAGCTCATTCAATGAGCTTTAGTAAAAGCACCCCTACTGCTATTTTTTAGCATGGGGACACTGATGCACGTGATGCTCTGGGAGCGTTAAGTAGAGTGGATCTCAGAGCCGCTTTAATTAAAGAGCCACTCCCCTGCCTCCCAAAGCATGTGTATAAATGCCCAATGGGTATCAACAAAGTGGGCCTTTTCTAGTGTTGACAAGGCTACTTCTTCAGGAGGCGTCACAGGATGGAACCCCAAAGTCAGCATTCAGAGTAGCAGTGAGGTTCAGAGTCTTTGCAAAATGCAAGCAGGAGCAGCTTGCTTGGGCTAAGCCTTTAGGTTTTATCTATATAGGGCATTGTACTATTATTTATATCAGTTCAGTTAAACTATTAGACCTGTGTAAATCCACATTTGGACGTTTTTATTCCAGAATAAGAATTACTTTTTCCACTTCCGAAACAATGTAACCTAAACCAGAAGGCACACACTTTCTCTAATATGACAGTCCACACGGGGGATTATGCTGGTACCCCTAGATTGGTCTAACTGCACTGGTATAAGCATACTTGGATGTAAAGAAGCATTACAAGTTTTGGGTATGGGCAAGCTAACAAATTACAGCAAATTAATGTGGGGGTAGGGACTAATGACATGTCAGCTGCCCCATGGTATCTGTTCATGTGCCCCCTCTTAACCCATGATAAATGGAACCTAAACCAAAAGTTTAAGCCTCAGTGAAACAGGGCTAAGCTGCCCTTGTGAGCTTTTGCTTACCATGGGATAAGAGTAGGCACACAACAGTACAGCAAGTCCCCATCTCCTGCTTTACTCTCTGTGTTTTGTACATTTGTCCATAGCCTTAGCTGGGAAGAAAACATAGCTGCTGGTAGGTGCTGTGCACAGAACCAACCTCAACAAAGCAAATAAGCTGCCTTATACTCAAGCCCTTAATTCTTCCTGAAGACCTTCTCCCGGGGCCCCTACACACCCATTTCTGTCTCAGTTTCAGCATCTCAAGACAGCCATTGTCTGTGTGTGAAGTGCTGAGCACCATGGAGATGCTTAAAAAACGACCAAGTTAGGAGCATCTGAAAATGGGGCCTGGGCATTTCAGAACCCTCACTGCAGGGGTGGGTCAGGATTTCAGCTACAGCCTGAAGGGTAGCATTCAGGGTGAATTTCCACCAAAACAAACCTCACATGCAGCCTTTGGGGCTGGAAATGATCCACAGGTTCCGTTATCTCAGCTTGCCGGGAAACAAAAGATTCCACGGTTATTTTTACCTCAAAAGCAAACAGAGGGTGAGTGCAATAAAGGTGGCTGGACACCCATGAACACCACTTCAGCAGGAGCTAGTGAGCACAGCACTGCTTTACCATGAAGTCCCCCTGCAGCCTGACAGCGATATGTTACCTCTGCCTGGGTCTCTGCTCAGGACACTATGCTCCAGACCTCATCACGTCTTTGCCAGGGCTCTCTGAGATGCCAAGCTTCCAGCAGTGGTCAGGCTACCTTGAGGCAGGGCCGGGTCACTACTTCCATTATTGGTAAGTACCAAGAGAAATGGGGGTGGAAATTAGCAGTGGTGTCTCAGTTGCATTTTCTTAGCTTTTGAATTGCTTTCTGCCTATTCTGCATAAGCCAAGCCAATAGAACCAGCTTGATACCAGTATCATGGGCTTTGCCCTGATTCAACTAAGGGTATTTTTGTGGTTCAACACCATCACTGCTAAGGCAGTGAAACTTCTGGATAGAAACTGGGCCCAGGCTGCGTCCAAGCAGCCTGGTCATATAGGTTAAAATGCTGGCCGTGTTAGCACCACAGCTGTGGAAGAGTGATGGTTTCAAGCATGTATGTGGCAAAAAGCCATTGGCATTGGCAAAGTCAATGCATGTAAACTGAGCCACTGGGTAGGAAGTGAATTTAATCAGATCATTCAAAATTCTTTTATTTGGGGGAAGGGGGGGGGGGGGAGGCTAGATCCTAATGTCTGACTACTGAATGCTGTAAGGAAAGGAAGCCTTTGTAAAATATGCTGTAGGTATGATAGTGCAGATATATGTGAAGGCTGTCATCTTGGCAGAGTTCCCAGGAACTGAGCCAGGGATCTCCAAAGGAAAAGCATGACTTATACCAGCTCATGCTAAAGAGCACCTTAATTTGGGGCTGTAACTGATTTCCATCCTCTGTGTGTTGGCAAAATGGTGGCCCATAACATGTGTTCATCAGTGGGTTACCACAGTTCACAACAGATACCCCAACACCTCCCAGGCATTTTCCAGCAAGGCCAGAAAGGACCAAGCCTGACATTCATGATATTCATAATATATCTAACTGCCTTTTGTAGCTGTAAGCATGAGGGGTGCTCTTCCTGTGATGACTTCTGAGAAGCAGACTTCCTAAAATTATTTCTCCCACCACACCCCTGAGCACCCTGGAGATTTCTTTGCACTTAGAATTGTAGGGCTGGGATGGATATTAAGGGTCATCTAGTGCAACCCCCTGCATATATGCAGGATCTGCTGTTCTTAAAACAGTCCAGGTAGACGCCTTACATGGTTAACTCTGTGGGTTACCATTCCTTCTGTCATAAATGATAGAGAGGTGGCCATTAAGGTCTTGTCCACACTGCAGTGATGGACACTGACAAAGGGAAGAAGACAGGCTGTGTGTTCTGGGAACCCATGTCTGCTCCACCTTAGGCAGTGTCTCATGGGTAGTCTGAGGAGCTGTGTGAGGGATCCTACAGAACATATATACCCTTCCTGGAATAAATCTGAGCATAGCAGTACTCCATAGCTGTCCTGTTGTGGGTTGGTTTTACCAGGGTAGATGGGACCAAACGGTGTTATAACTCTGCTAAGAAAACCATGGTGCCATACCACCCCAGGTGCTGATCTCCACTTCAGTGATGTCAATGGGTCCTTCCACTGACTTCAGTGGGAGCCAGCCCAGTGATATAAGGTATCCTCCGGTGTTGGCTTGGAAACAGAGAGCAAGACCCTCCATGCCACTTTAGTGCAGGGTGTGTGTGGAGGGGGTGTGACCATTTCTCTTCCCAAAGAGCAAGTCAGATACTTGCACTACAACTTGATGGCTTATCTTCCATAAGCAGCCCAAGCAACTGCTTTGGCAGAGGTGTAACCAAGCAGCAAATCACTTGGGGCAGCAGCAAGGCCTGGGGGAGTGGTGATTCCTAGATGCCAGTGCCAGTAGTGTGCCCAGCCAGCAGCGGTGGCAGCTATTAATTTGCCCCCTCCTCTCCCGATTGGAACTGTGGCTGCTGTCTCCCTTGTCCCACTTTAGTTATGTTACTGCACTCTCTGTAGGGTCACGAGGAACTCACCAAGGGCTGGAGTAGTCACAGGGCTCTCCTCCATGCTTCCCCCACAGGTTTGTGGAGTCTCAGGGCAACCCAGCTACTGATCCAGTAGTTGTGTGGCTGAATGGGGGACCTGGTTGCAGTTCCATGGAAGGATTTCTGGCTGAGAATGGCCCCCTTCATGTGAGTACAGAAACACTGAATGATACAGTGATACCTTTTTGTTGTCTCCATTAAACAGATGGGGAAACTGAGACACAGAGTTGGAAAAGTAACTTCTCCAATGCCACAGAGCAAGTCAGCAGCAGAGTCCAGAATGAATGCTGAGTTTCCTAGCTCCCAGCCATATGCTGTATCCACAGCATGTTGCTTCTGTGATATTACTCTCCTGAGTGCTCAGACACCTGCCCCACTGTCCAGTCATCTTCATAGTTCCCCTCTGGCTTTAGCCCTTCATCCCCTGCTTCTTCCTCAGTGTGAGTCTGCATCAAAGGCAGCAGTTCCTAAAGGAGAGGTCACAGGCCTAGGGGCATTACAGCAGTTAAAAGTAGGGCTGTGAGTCCCACAAAACCCTGGTACCTCCAGGACTTCAGGCCTATAGTTAACGGGACAGGGACTTACCACACCTCAGCTACTATGTGATAACTGTCTTTGGGCCCTTACTCTGTGGGTAGTAAAAGCTAAATAGGGGCAGCTTGGCTCTGTTTTATTCAGTGGTCAGATGTCCAAGTTAAAGTCTCACTGTGGGGTAGAAGTAGGTACATGGCAAGTATCACTTAGAAGCTGAGATGCAGTTAAGTCCCTGCCCCACATTAACAGTGCGCACATGAACTGCTCTATGGGATTCCCTGATGTTATCTATTTGGAAGCGAGATTGCAACCTGGGAACGTTTAGCAAATGGCTAGTGCTTATTCTGCTGCTTGAAGCCTATAGGGCCCAGCTGGTGTCACTGGGGGAGGATGGGATGCAGTTGTTTCTTTACTAGCCAATGAGGGATGGGTTAGAACATGCCCCTCAGTAAGTAAATCCATGCTAGATACGGATCCTGTGGGGATGGGCACTGTATTTGCTGCTTAGGTTGTGGAATCTCCATCCTTGGAGGTTTTTAAGACCCAGCTAGACAAAGCCTTAGCTGGGATGATCTAGTTGGGGATGGTCCTACTTTGAGCAGGGGGTTGGACTAGATGACCTCCTGAGGTCCCTTCCAACCCTAATTTTCTATGATTCTATGTTGGTTGAGGTTAACATGAGGGTTCCTGGGTCCTAGTCCTGTTCTGGACCATTTGACTGTGAGTGTATGTATGTATGTATATCTTTGGGATTAGCTGAAATATGGGAGGCCAACCTGCGCACAGGTGCCACATGTGAAATGGGCAGCCTCTGCCATGGCACATGGTAAATCATGGAGGGGAGAGGCACCACAGTGACAGAAAGCAGAAAAAAAGCAGCAAATTGGTCAGGGAGTGCAGGGTTGGAAGCAGAAAGCAGAGCAGAAAATCAAGCAGGGGAAGGGGATTGGAGTGATACTTAGGGAGGTTAATTTGTGGCAGAGCTGCTAGAAAGGTTGCCTCCCCTACCCCCAAGCAAAAAAAATGTAAACAGTCTGATAGAATGGGATGGTAGTAGAAGCAATTATGACAAGGCTTTCCTGTAGGGGAGTTCACAACATTGAGTCCCAGTTCAGCACTAACAAGGCACTGAAGGGAGGAAGCTCACAGCATCATAGTCCAAGTCAAGACACTTCAGGGAGGAATTTAAACCAGGCAGCTATGGTGGGACAGGAGCTGCATGCAAACGTGTCTGAACCCTACACTAAGAGCTGCAGTGATGCAGGTGAAGCCATGAGTCTTGCCTGTAACACAGTAACCCTCTCTATTTGCCCCTCCTACACAGCTGAATGATGATGGCATGCCCTACCTGAACCCCTACAGCTGGAATAAAGTTGCCAACATGCTATACCTGGAGTCCCCAGCTGGAGTCGGCTATTCCTACTCTGACTTTACTCAGAGCTCGATCAGTGATAACCAGGTGAGTGATGGCATCTACAAGAATGAGTAAGCCTGAATTTCCCTGGAGACCAAAGGGTGAGGAGGGAAGAAGTTGCTTGGAGGTTAGTGACACTGACTCACCAAATGCCCTGCCCAAGGATGACCTGTGAATAGCTGCAGTTTGCTCTTTGCCAAGATTTCATCCCAGAAAGTTCCTAGGCACAAAGATAATCATCACCGGGATGCCTACCTGTAATCACAGAAAGAGAAGCCCTGAACTCCCTCCATTCCTCAGTGGGTGCTCCCTTGGAAGCCATTTAAATGCTAATGCAGCTAACCTTCAGGGGCTGATCCTGCTGTTGGTACCATCCAGGGTGGGGGTGGGTTGCCTTGATCATGATAATGTGCTATTTTGCTGAGTCCATCTGGTACCATGATGAATCAGGGGAGGCAGAGGGAAGAGATATCTTGCCCTCAGTATTTCATATGGGGCATGAAGTTGTTACTATTGATCCAGGCCCATTGCTCTGGGAGAGAATTTCTCCTTGACAAGTCACTGCAGGATCAATTACTACTGTCCTGAGGTGCCAGGGCTGAACTCTCTGCCAGGTGGATCCTGTTCTAGTATTGGAAGCAGGAGTCAAGCTCAGGCAATGCAAATTCCTTGGCCTGCAACTGTTGTTAATCCCTATGGATGTCATGGTTTCCTCTTCCAGGTGGCTGAAGATAACTACCAGGCCCTTCAGAGCTTCTTTGCCAAATTCCCTGCCTTCAGAAACAATGATTTCTATGTTTTTGGGGAGAGCTACGGTGGCATCTATGTCCCCACTCTCAGCGCAAAGATTGTGAAGGGATCTGCCAACTTCAACTTTAAGGTAAGTGGACTAGAAGCAGAGCAGCAGTGTTAGAGGATCTGATTGTTGAGCGAAAGAATGGGGTGGGAATTGTGCCTGCACTGGGAAAGCTCCCACTCTATCCGAGGTGGTACTATAATTGAGTGTTCTGTAATAGCTACTATGTTGGTATCCTGCTTCCTGACACATGGGATCAAACCACATATTCATTCAATTGGGTATCTTACCTCTGAGAGCTGCTAATTAACAAAGCTCTAAAGCCTGGTCCTGCTCCCTCTTGGGTCAATGGAAACATTGCATTGTCCTTAATAGAACAAGCTCAAGTCCTTCAAGCTATAGTATCAAACACCATCTGTCTCATAGGCTGGAACAAGTGCACAAGATGTTTTTGAGAGCCAGGAGCATCTTCAGATTCTGTAGAATTTAAGCTTTCATTTAAAATAAATGCAGGTTTCAGGCATAAATGTTTACCAGGGTCAACTCCCAAATACAATGTCCCCTCCTCTGGTTAGTTCCTGAGCTGCCTGTGGCCTTCTCCTTCTTGGTTCTGACGCTGTCCTCCAATTCCAGGGCTTTGGAGTTGGGAATGGAATGACCAGCTATTACTTCAACGAGGTAACTCTGATGGAATTTGCTTACTACCATGGAGTCTTTGGAGATGAGTGAGTAGTGAGAACATAGGAGCTACTACCATAGCACCACAACCCCTTCTCCACTAGTGCCCCTGTTCTGATACCACTGTCCAGCCAGCATTCCCTTTTTCTTCTCGGATGTTGTCCCTTCTCCTCTGCTGTGGCTAGTGCCTGTATACCATTCCCTAGCCCTAAATCTAAGCACCATCCCCCATCTGCTTGACCATAACAAAACACCCCTACACTGTCATCTACATCTGCTATGGGAGACTGGGGGTAGACTATTTTGCACGGTGGTGTTCCATAACATTGCAGCCTTCAGTATCCTATGAGCAATAGTGTGTCATCAGCAAGGGGCAGAGCAGCAGATGTATTTCCTCGTGCCCATGTGCCATGGTTGCTGTGTGACTGAGGAAGCTGAAAGTAATGTACTCACCCATCCAGGATGTCCTGGGCATGGGTGTAACTCTGTTTCCTGGAATCTGAGTTTATAATTAAAATTCTCCCTTTGATACATCTTGCTAGCGGTGGTTCTGGGGAGTGCCAGTCTGAGTACACCTAGATTCTGACAAGCTCAGAACCTGCAGTAGCTACTTGGATCCCTTACTGACTCCAGAGCCTTGGATCAAAGTCCACAGAGAGAGACTAAGTATGATTTTGCTTGTTGAAAGCCTAACCTAAACTAAAGTTTGTCTACATAGACAAGGAATCCAGACCCCTCAGATCCTGATGCCCCTGTGTGACATCTTGCGCCTTTCTGGCAGCCCGGCCTGTCGGGGTGTGGCCCGTCCCCTCAACTCGTCTGCCACGACTTTGATGTTAAACTTACTATGAGAGGGGTTTTCAGTGGAGATCTTTCCCGGGGGGCCCTCCCGATGGACGGCAGTACTTACGATCATAGGGCATGATGTTCCACGGGGCTCCACCTCCCCTACACCCCGTCCACTCACCAACCGGTTGGTGATGTGTTCATGATGGTCTCTGGCCCCGTAGGATGGCCAAGGGCCTGTCTACCTGGGTCCAGTAGCTCTTCCTCCCGTCTCGGGGTTCGTTTTATTTCAAAGAAAATATTCCCCTGAGTAGGAGGGGGCTGCAGGGCTGCCTCCCTTATCCCTGCCCCCTCTAGGGGTCTCAGATGCCTCTTCCCTCCTACTGTATTGCAGGGAGCTCCCCTGCCTCCTTGGTCTCAGCTTCTTCCAAGGGCTGTGGGAGTGCCTCTGCTTTGCCTCCTGTAAAGCTCTCCCAAGTGCTGCCTGTGAGAGCCACGCAGGCTGGGTTGCTTCCTCCCCGTGCCGGAGCCTGCCTAATGAGCTGCCAGCCTGCTCTCTCTCTCTCCAGCTCTCCCTCTGCCCCAGATCTGGCGGGGCTTTTAAACTTTCCTGCAGAGGCTGGTACGGCTGCTGGGATTGGCTCAGCTGTTTCCCGCGCCGGAAACAGCTGATTAAACAGTCGGCGTAATGCTGGTTTGTGCGGCTGTGGCCGGGGGCACGGCTCCTGCTCTGGCTGCCCTGCAGGAGGTAAGTTAGCTCTGCTGGGGGCCTGCTCCCAGGGTATGGGGCCCGTGGGGTTCACTCTCTCCCCTTCGGAAGCCTGTGGCGATGCCTTGCCGCCACACCCTGAGCTTTGGGAAGTTCAGCACTCGTATCTGGGCTTCATGGCTTGGGCCCAATCCTAACAATAGTCTACTAAGTTACCAAAACAAAGAGTTTTTAAACTTTATTCTCTTTGGCCAGTGATGCCAGCCTGCTCAGCTTTTCTTCCTCATTTACCTCATGCACCCTGAAAATGGGACAGGGGCTCACTAAACTTCAGGGGAGCTATTTATTGAAATATAGTGAAAACACAGGTATCCTTATTAGGTATGGTGAAACCTTTCATCTTAGGACACTTGTACATGTCAGGGTTTTAGTTCTCCCTAAATTGAAACGGTGAGTTTTTAATCACAATTAAAAACGCACCAATTAAAAATGTACCATTTCAATTTAGGGACTTCCAGAGGGGGCAGTCTCTAAAAAAAAGGAAAAAAAAAAAGGAGCGACGGTCCCAATCCTTTTCCAGAGCCTGCCTGCCTGTCCTGCAGCCAGGGAGTGAGCTGTTGGTGGGCCATGAGCTGCAGGGTGGGGGCCCTAGTGCTTCCCTCCATGGCAGCAGCGCACCCTGGGCAGCACCTGCCCACTGGCACCAGGCCCAGGCAGTCCCAGGGGGCACCACCACTGCAGAGGGAAGCACTACCCCCCCCCGCACAGCTCAGGGGTTGCGCAACCGAGCGGCAGCTCATGCAGGTAGGCTGGTGAGGCCTGATCTTTTTTTTTCCCCCTCCCATGGCCAGGGAGTGAGCTGCCGGCAGGTCATGCCAGCCCTGAGCTGTGGGGGACCCCAATGCTTCCCTCCATGGTGGTGGTGTCCCCTGGGACCACTCAGTCGGGGTGCCAGCAGGTGGGTGTTGCCTAGGGGGTGCTGCTGCTGTGGTGGGATTCACCGAGGTCCCTGCAACCCAGGGGCTGCACAACCCACCAGCAGGTTGCTCCCCAGCCATGAGAGATGCAAGCAGGCTCCGAGAGAGAAAAAAATCAGACTCCTCACCACTTATTTTTTTTTTTCCTTAGCGGAGCCTGCCTGTGTGAGCTGCCACTACACCACTGCACAGCCCCTGAGTTGTGGGGGTCCTGGTGCTTCCTTCTACAGCAGTGGTGCTGCCTGGGTGGGATGCTAGCTGCACTGGTGCAGCCCCAGTTCAGAGGCAGCACCTGCCAGATCCAGTGGTACACAGGGTGCTGGAAGCCTGGGTGTGCCTGGGGAAGCTTGGGCTTGGCAGGCCCTGTGCACTGCCGCACCATCTTCCCACTGCCTGGCTGCCCCGTGAATCTGGCAAGAGGGCAGCTGGATGTGTTGGCA
Organism: Alligator mississippiensis; assembly: GCF_030867095.1. NCBI lineage: Eukaryota > Metazoa > Chordata > Crocodylia > Alligatoridae > Alligator > Alligator mississippiensis. The sequence continues at coordinate 39,185,979 of NC_081833.1, read as the reverse complement.
GCCAAAGAAGGTGGCAAGGACAGTGCGTGGACCACTGGAAGTCCTCCAAGCCCAAACTTCCCTGAGCACGCCTGGGCTTCCAGCACCCTGTGCACCGTCCCCACCGCCTTCTCTAGATAGGGCCCTTGTACATGTGAGGAATATAGCTGTAATTTGTTACATAGCAAACAAATTCAATCAAAATATGCCGCCAAAGGTGTACAGTGTTATGGAATGTAATCATCACATGCCGCCAAACGTGTACACTGTTACGCAAGTAAATTATTAAAAAGGGCAATTAAGCCACTAAAAGGGGCAATTTCCTCACACGTACCATGGTCCTTTGTCACGTGTACAGGCTAGGGACAGAAATTACACATAAGTGATTGGAAACATGTTCAAATCTATAACACAACAGAAGTTCAGTGCACATAAACTGCTTTCAAAATTAAACTGATTTAAGATAAACCTGGATAGATGTAGTATCAGATTTAACTGATTTAGCTTAAATCAGTTTATTGAACTTCTGTCCCAGATCCCCTCCAGCTTCAAGTTAACTCTCGGTGTTCCAGCCTCCCAGGATGCTTTGTATCTCCCCGACAACTTGCCCTTGCAAGGTGGGTGAGCTAGCCTTGGCCCCAAGTTGTCTGCTTCAGCCAAGTAGGGAGGTGTGCTCTAGCACCCCCCAGCTTCTGACCTGGGCCATTGCAGGGATGTGGCTGCATTTCTGGAATCAAAAGCGAATGTCTGTTCACTTGTTTATCAGGTCAATCTATGCAGCTTAGACTAACCTGCAAAGATTGAATCAATTCAGCCTCATGCTCTTTGACTGTCTGTACTTAGCCACAAAGACTAGCTTCCAGGCCTAGGTTCTCAGTAGCCCTTTAAGGTATTCAGTCAAGGGTTTTCTCTCCATACCACGTTGAGACGAGCGAATCACATTTCTGGCCCAGGTCTCAGGAGCTGGACATAGCCTCTGTAAGTGGCAGGATGTGACCATTCCTATGTCTGGGAAAGTTCAATTTCTGAGCTGGATTCAGAACTACCAGATTTAGGAATATTCACTCCGAAAGGGTTGGTCTGGCCTTCCACAAAGACAGGTTTGGAGCTGAGGTTTGCCCTTTTAATGATAAATGTGTAGATAAGTGCTTTTGATTCAGGTCCATCTTGAGCTGTAAGATTCCTCCCCTGTGCAACATGGGGTTCCTTTTTTGTGCCTTCTGCCCTGCAGGCTATGGGCCTTACTGAATAAGAACTGCTGCTACCAAGGAACCTGCAACTACATCAACAACACCAATAGCAACTGTATCACTGCGGTGAGTTGGCTCCTCTTCCTTGGTTTTGATTCCTCTTGAAGGAGCAGCTTTTCACACCTCACTCTTTCAGGAAAGGGGAGGATAAGGGCCCCATCACCACTGAGTGGTGCATCATGTTTTCTGTACCTGTTCAAAACCACATCAGTTTATCTGGCTTTTAAAATGCTTCATTGAATACAGTATGGGTCCAGCTTAATTGAACAGCAAATAGGAAACTGTTGTGCAGCCTGAATGGCTCTGACCTTTGGGTTCACACTGAGTTAGCTTTCTAAACTAGTTCAACAAGTATGGTGCTAGGCCAAGTCCCGACTTTAAGAAGATGAATGTTGACATGGTCACTGCACTCCCTCCCTCCCCCACTACTCCCAATACACTTCCCTTCAGGGGCTCCTCAACTTCTCTAGCTTTATCCAGGCTTCCCTATCTCCTTTCTTTCTTGCAGTCAGCCTGTACCATCAGCATTTGCCACCTGCTTTGCCTCCTCCATATAGCTAAATCTAACCTTTCATGTTGCATCCCCCTCCAGATACTACCAGCATACGAAAGACTGTATGGCATTGGCTTGAACATGTACAACCTCTATGCCTCATGCTGGGGTGGTGCGAACTACCAGGAACGCTATGAGGCTGACCTGTCCAACCTCTTTCGCCAATACCAGTTTAATGTGCCAGTGCCGGTAAGCAGCTGGGCTGACCTGTGGTAGCTCTGCTTTGCAGCAGCAGATGGGGGAACTTTGAGTGACTGATTGGCTTCTCATGTATTTCTAGCATAGAGAAGCCAAGTCTAAATTCTGGTGGACACACCAGCACCCACAAAAGATACTGTCATAGTGAGCACTGTCCTTGACATCTCCAGTCTCAGTACTGAATTGGTCATGGAAACTGCCCTTCCTTCCCATAACTAAAAGGCAGCCTCCCTATAGTGTACTCCAAAATCTCCTGTGTTACTGCTCAAGACAGAAGAAACCTGTATAATAAGGTTAGACAGTGATGGTTATGTCAGCTAGTAAGAGAGCCAGCAAGAAAAACAGGGTCGGTCTGTGCCCTGCAGCATCAAACTCCCTTGACAAGCACATCTTGTCTCCTCTCTACTGCTAAGAACACATGGGGGAGATAACATAGCTACTCTCTGGCTGATCTGAGGATACAGACTTGAGTTTCCAGGGGTGTTCCCAGCCCCAGATACCAGGGCTTCGACAATCATTTTTTTAAAGTAGAAAAAGCTGGGCCTTCTGTCTCAAGAGGAGATGATGTTGATTTATGGGAAACCAGCCTGCAAAACTATAGAAGTCCCACAGGGCTTTTCCCCTTGGGAACAGTGCACTTGCTGTTCTTTCCATAGGATCTATTGGCAGTGGGAAAAGAACACAGCAGAGCAGGGAAAAAACAAAATGGGGGATAAGACACAGAGGGGTTCACCTGAAGGAAGTTCTTCACAAAATGGGTCACATGGGTGAGATAACTGTTCTGGGAGAGGGAGCAGGAGGAGGCAAAAGGCAAGAAGCAGGGAGTGAACTACGAGAGGGTCATCTGAGTGATGCCCACACTGCCAGGATTGGGTCTGGGAAGATCTGCCACAGAGTCAGACTCTCCAAAGCAGAGTCTTGCTTACCCAAAGCTCTGCATGTGCATTCCCAGAAAGTTGGCTCTATCCCTGGAGTCCCTAGATGCATCAATGCCACCGCTATGTACATCTGGCTGAACCGTGATGATGTCAGACAGGCCCTCCACATCCCGAGCTCCCTGCCCAACTGGGAGCTTTGCAGGTGAGCCTTTCATTTTGCTAGGCTGTTGTTCTTAGGTCTTTTATTGGTGGTATGAGCCTGTGTTAGCACACACATGAATGTAGTGAGTGTTAACTGCTACAGAGTGGCATGGAGCAGGAGGGCAATATAGCCCCTTTGGAACACAACAGGTATGTACACTGGTGATCTTGGTGGCAACTGTTGTTTCCATGCCATGGATACTTGATAGAGCAAAACTGTGCTTGCTTTGTTTTCTGGGAAGAAGAGAGAGACCCCTGGAAGCATTTTCCATGGGGTAGGTATCTTATTAAAGGCTCAACACTTTCCCCAGGAAAAGTGCAGCTCCCCACGCTTGGCCACCCAGGATGTCGCTGCTCCTCACATTTTCTTTCCCCACCCTGACATCTTTTGAGTAACCTGATGATTAAATTTTCTTTTAATGTTAGTATTTTTAAATCTATTGTATAGTCAGTGTTGCTTGAGAGAAATAAAAGTTAGTGGACCAGCCTGTTCATACAAGGCTGGCTCCAAAACCTCTGGCTGCAAGGGGGTCCTAGTCACAGAGGTTTCTACCTGCAAAACAGGGGGTGTTTTCTGCACATGCATTCATGATGCCTGGTATAGCATGGCATCTGCTGCTTGTTCACCCACAGCTCACTGTAGGTCATAATTCCAGCTTCCAAGAGATCTAACTGCCTGCACAGGTCTTTGCACTACATTAGAGGAATGTCTAAGAGCCCACACTGTCAACATTAATGGCTTCATCTTTGCTACACCTCTTTGAATTAAGAGAACATTTCTGTTATTTTTCTGTTCCATTTTAGAGATGGGAAAACTGAGGTGAACAAATGGAGTGATCTTCCAAAGATCACACAGGGCACACATCTCCTTCATTCTTCTTCATTTCCCCCTCCCCTCACCCCCTGCTTTCTGCCTCAGATCTATCAGGGGAAAATGTGGGTTCACAGCAACATTTATGAACAGCATGGGTGAATGGTGCCCCCCTAGTCAGGGGGGGGCACATGCCGCCCCCCCCCCCCCCCCGAGACCAGTCAGCAACCAGGGGGAAGGTCCCCCCGCAGCCAATCCTGCTGGGGGAAGGGGGGTCCCCTGTGGCCAATCACGGCATTTGATCACTGTGGCCACTTCTGGAAGTGGCTGCAGCCGCTTCTGAGAGTGCCACGGTGCTCCACTCTCTGGCTGGTGCTTGCAGGCGGGGTATCGGTGCTCCCACCTGCTCCCCCCCCATTGCCTGAGTGGCAGTCAGAGGGTGCACCAACGCTGTCAGGGGGTGCACATGTACCCCCTGTGCACCCTCTACATGTTGCCACTGGTTAACAGGAAATCTCTACCTACTGTTTCCCTCATTGTGTTTGCCAACTCATGCACTAGTTCCAGACAGACTGTCTTTTATTATCCAAGGTCCCCTCAGGATGGAGCTAAATCTCCCACAGCTGTGGGAGGGCACAGCAGTGTGGGGAAGGAATGGCCACTCTTGAGTCTTAAGGGGTGTGGCCCTAAATGAATAGCTTTGTAGGGTGTCCCTGATCCACTGCTTTCACTTCTATGATCAGCAGTTTGTACAGTCTGACATCTGTTCCTAGAAGGGGAGAGTTAAAGGGGCCTATGAATCAGTAAAACAGTAAAATAATCAGATTTCTCACCATTTTTCATTTACTTCTAGATATTTTCTTAGCTGGGGTCATGCAAGTAGACTGGTCCTTTTTCACATAAGTGCTCCTGGTGCTATAGCCCAGTCCCTGCTGTGTTTGGGTTCCTGTGGGAGGGAAATTCTTAGTCAAAAAGATCTGGTTTTATTTTAAGTGAGAGAAGTTCTTCTGGACAAGTGAGGGTGTTTATAGCAAACCCCAACTAACTGAACAATGTGATACTACTCTGCTTTTTTGGTGCCTCAAAACCTGTGCAGAATCTGGCCCTCTGTGCCAGGCACTGTCCACTACAGTTATGTATGCCCTGTTCCATGAACAATGCGTGCCTCCGGCAGCTGATGGGGCATGGCAGCAGCAGGAGCATAGCGGTGGTAGTGGGAGCATGGTGGTGGTGGGGCCAGTGGGGACTGCGGACTGCTCACAGATGCTGCTGGCGGGTTCAGCAGCAAGGCGGCAAGGCGGTGAGCGGCAACCACCTGCAGGCACCGCTGACCAGTGCTGGCACTGCCTTTTTGTAAGGCATGCACTTCCACGCTCAGGGCGTGCACATACACCTGCATTGCCCACCTGCCCCTGCTCTCCCTGTAGCATCTAAATGGTGCTTTCCATCCCTGGGCCATGGTTATATGAGGTATCTGAGTGCCTCTCTGAAAGTTCATGTGTAACTGTTTGATTGTTACAACCTAGAACAGTGTTTCTCAACCTTGTTAGACTCAAGGCACCCCTTGGAACTTATCAGCTCTTATCTTAGACTCATTTCTTGACTATGGAAAAATAAAGGAGCAATTTGTTTTTTGCAAAGAACTCTGAAAGACCACAGCAGATCACAGTGGTTTTGACACATGGATTCCTATTTGAAATCTCTGTTTTTTTCTTGTGAATTATGTGGAGGTGCTTGCACACCTAACAGTGCTAATATTGAACAGCAGCCTGCATATGTAGGCCTTGAAAGGATCTCCTGTTACCCAAGGTATTACAGAACTCTGGCTGAGAATCACTGGTTTAGAGGAACTGCTACTTACTGCACATATTCATCTCTCTCTGTAGTTCACAAGTGAGAACTCACTACAAGAGGATTTATATGGACATGGCTCCTTTCTACCAGACCCTGCTGAAGCATGATCTGCGAGCACTGGTTTACAATGGAGATGTTGACATGGTCTGCAACTTCCTAGGCAGCGAGAAGTTTGTGGAGTCTCTAAACAAGCCAGTGAGCAGCTAGGGTGGTGTTTTGGTTTGATCTAAGGGAACGCATCTTGTGGAGAAAAGGCAACAAAAAAAGTCTAGCAACAGCATTCCCTGATAGGTAACACTGGGCTTGCAGCACAAGGAATAGGCAAGAGTCAGTCTGATGGACATAGGGGACCAGGTCTGTAACTGCAGAAGACTTGGTATGTTTGTGGGTGGTGGATGAATGCTGGCTTAGGGAGCTCCTCCTATCTGCAAATGGGTGCAAATGATGTTGCTGGTGTATGAAAGACAGTCACAATGGAAGCAGCAGGTGGTGCAGTGGGGAGGATCCTCAAACTGCCCTTCACCTAGACAAAGGGGGCTGAGGATTCCCTCTGTCATGAGCCCTTGCACAAGGACCCCAAGTGACAAGGGAGTATTTGAGGCTCTTCCACCCTAACAGAAGATCAGTCACAACAGAACCTCTTCCCAGAGCTGAAAGAATGGTACCAGAGAGCTCTAAAATGCTGCAAGGGCCCAAGTGGAGGGATAGTGACCAGCTGCAAAGGGTATCCATTTTCTGAGGGATGTTGGTGATCCTCCCCTCTTCCCAAGAACTCTGAATGGACTTGTAAGGCTTCCTGCAACTGATGTATCACCCCATACTTAATGTGTGTGCATGGGGGGGGGGGGGGGGAAGGGGGTTGATTTGTGCCCTTCTCTGCTGCCCATAAATTGAAAAATAAATGTGTTTGAAGAGAAAAAGAAGGACCACAAGGAATAGGGAAATAGTGGCTTAGTCAATTTCCTGCTTTCTCCCAACCCATCCCATCCCCTCTTTGATCTTGTAGATGCTGAAATCTTACCAGCCCTGGTACTATAACAATCAGATAGCTGGGTTCTTCAACGAATACGAGAAGATAACATTCCTCACTGTAAAGGTAAGTGCCTTTTCCTTACTATTGTGCTGGCTCTAACAAGCTGCCTTCCAATGGAAGCCCTATGCGGTAGGCATCAATATTAGTTATATTGCCAATACTTCAGAAATTCACCTGGAAGGCTAAAGAAAAAAAGGCCAGATCTACTTTTGCTCACACCAGTGGAAATATGGAGGTATTCGGGTTCTACCCTGGTACAACTGACAGGATATGTAGGCCCTGGATCTGGAAATACAACCTGCTGCTATCACATAGTATTGTTGAATGTACCTGTCAGCCACGGAGTAAGCCCATGTGCTGTCTTGAAATAGACTGATGTAGCAATAACAAGGGCTGATTCCTGGTGGTGGTATTTGAATGTAAACTAAGCACGACACACAATTTGCCTGCTTCTGCCTTGGGCGTGTTGTGCTACATATTTTAGTAAAAGGCTGGGAAATCTAGTCTGTGCTAGCCTTTCCTCTACCTCTCTGCTTACAGCAGTGTTGCAACATGAAAGATGAGCTGGGTGTGGGCTGCCTGGATAGGCCTTTGCCTTGTTCTCTGGTTTCATTTTGTTTTTAAAATCAAAGCTGCAAGTTATGCTCTAAGTACCATATTTTCTTGCATGCAATGTGTCCTGAATATAACAGGCATCTTGTTTTTGAAAGGCAGAAGGAAGAAAAACATCTGTTCCAGAGTTATGGCTGCATAGAGCAGGGACAGAGTCTAATCTTCAAATGACTCACTCACTCTCCCTTCCCTGCTTCACTAAGCTGAAATAGCAGGAGAAAGACTAGGAACAACTAGCAGACAGCAAAATTGCTCTAGGGTAGAATGTTAAAAAGGAGAGGCAACCCTTAACACCTCTGCAGTGAAGAACAATGAGCCATTAAGTCAACTGACTTCCTCAGCTGCCTGAATAGTAATACAGGGGTGTAGGTTGTAGCCATGTTGGTCTAAGGACATAGGCAGACAAAGTTCTTTGGGTGAATCTGATATCTTTCATTAGACCAACTTAAGTTGGTCTAATGAAAGATATCAGATTCACCCAAAGAACCTTGTCTGAATAGTAATACAACAGCTGCTTCCCAGTTTAATACACAAACACCCTAATTTGGGGGTGGGGCTGATTTTGGGGGAAAAGGTTCATGTGTATATGAGAATCCTCAGGTCATGATGACCCAGGTGTAACTGGTGCAGAGCCGGAAGTCAGAGGTTGCAGTGAGCCTGGAACAATAGCCCTGAGGTGGGAACTGCCCCATTTGTTTCACGGGCTAGTAACTGGGATGCTGGACACTGATGCTGAACATTTAATCAGAGAAAGAAAGGATCACACTATGCAGCTGTACTTCAGCTGTTCCCAAAGATAGGTGGATATGCACAAGATGAGTCAGGAATGTGGATGACACCCAGAAAATATACCTAGATCTTTCACAACATATGGCAGTTGTGTGTACAGGGGAGGAACAACTGTTTCCACATTCTTACTAGGAAGGGGACTCCCCATGAAGAAGTTTGAGGAACTCTGCTCTATGGAAGTGTAGTTATTCACATGTAATTTTGTGTAGCAACCTGTGAGGCCCCAGTGCATTAGGGGATGGACGACAGATTTAATTAAAAGAAATCAGTGTGACAAGGCAGCCATGGTTTCAACTCCCACCTCTAACTGACTTGTTTTAATTTGAGCCTGTTCAGTGGGTAGTAATGATAGCAAGAAGCCCAGTGAAGGTTGCTGGCAGCTTTCCAACTGAAGGATGAACCAGTTATAGTGCTGTCACCCATTCATATCTGAATCTTCAAGACCAGTGGTGCTCATCCTCTTGGCTCTGTGGGCAGATGAGTGGCACAGTGCAGGTCCAAAGGCCAGAGACTGGCCCCACATGCCTGGATCGGGCTGTGTGTGGCTTTCGCTGCCTCTGGCTTGGGCCCTGTGCTTCCCGTTTGCTGGCATTGGGCCCCAGGGCCTTACACTGCCCCCACCCAGCCTCACACGCTGCGATCATGCCCTGTACTGTCCTACATGACCAATCTAGCATGCAGGGTCATAGCCCACAGGGGTCCTTGTTGAACCATGGGGAGCCTGCAGGTTGAATGAGACAGCACCAGGGACTGGATCTGGCTCATGGGTGTGGGTCGAACACCCGTTCTAGATTTCTTGCTAAATTATCCAGTTACTGTATGGGAATTTCCCTGGGTCCTGCTTCACAGATATCAGTTTCTCCTCTGAAATAGACTCAAAAGAGACTCTCAGTGTATCTCAATCAGTTTCAAATTAAAAATCAATCTAGATGAAATCAGCAGAGAAAATGCACAGAAAAAGTGTAGACATGGGAGTTGCCTAGATACTCAAAGACTGGGAACAAAGTAAGTTTGGGTTTAACTTATTTGGGATCTGTGTTTGAGAGACCCTATGATGAAGCCTCATTTGCTGAAAGAACATGGTCCCTTGGTATTTTCTGAAGGTATCTCCATAGACCAAGGGCTCTGCCAGGAAGCCTTTACTATATTGTACACAGGGCAGATCAGCAGATATTTGCACCCACTTGGTTAGGCAGATTTTTAAGAAACTACCCAAAACAGTAGAGGTGGATTAAAACAATATACAAGGCTACTAATGCTCACAAGGGCTGGAGTAGCGTAACCAGCTCCACAGTCCTAGAATGTTTCTGTTGGAATGAGAAGTATTCCTGCCCTTCAGGGATGGTATTAAATAGAAGCAGTTTCTTGAAGTGTTTTTTTGAAAACCCACCTCCTTTCTACAATCCAACAGTGTTTACTATTGTTTCTCTAATGTGCAGGGTGCAGGTCACATGGTCCCCCAATACAAGCCAGGTCAGGCTCTGAAGATGTTCCAGTGCTTCCTCTCCAACACCACTTATGTCTAAATAGCATCCCTACTCCAATTGTGTCCATTAGTAAGTACACACTGTTGGATAAGTTGTGGGACTGAGTGGTGTCTGGAAACCCAGCCTGGCTCTCTCATTTAGCAGTGAGGAGTGTCAGAGCTGCTTTGGATTCTTCTCTTCAATCATTTTGTATAACACACAAATTATTTAAGCTATGTATATGTATGTATGAATAAACCTATTCACTGAACAAATCCTTGTGTTGTTTATCCCTAGCCTCTGAGGAAGGAGGCATCCCCTTATTTACTGAATATGCAGTAGGGAAGAAGCCTTTATTTCTGTTTGGAGACATCATTCCTTAATTAGGTAAAAGTTAGTGGAGTTAGTTAGCAATAAACTTGTATCTGACTGAATCAGTAAGTTTCATAGTTTCATAGTAGTTAGGGGTCAGAAGGGACCTGAATAGATCATCTAGTCTAACCCCCTGCCACTGGTTGAAGCACATGCTGGGATCATATGACCCCAGATAGGTGTTCATCCAACCTCTTTTTGAATTTACCCAAGGTAGGAGCGAGGACCACTTCCCTAGGAAATTGGTTCCAGATCCTAGCTACCCTGGCAGTGAAATAGTGCCTCCTAATCTCTAACCTGAACTTATTCTCTAGCAGCTTCTGGCCATTGATCCTCATCACAGCAGGTGCTGATGGGGAGAACAGGGCTCTTCCTATTTGCTGTTGATCTCCCCTAATGAGTTTGTTGGCAGCCACCAAATCTCCCCTCAGCCTCCATTTTCTAAGGCTGAACAGGTTCAGGTCCCTCAGCCTCTCCTCATAGGGCCTGCCCTGTTGCCCTCTAACCAAGCAGGTGGCCCTCCTCTGAACCCCCTCAAGGCAGGCCACACCCTTCTTAAAGTGCAGTGCCCAGAACTGGATGCCGTATTCCAATTGAGGGCGGACCAATGTCGCGTAGAGGGGGAGTATCACCTCTCTGGACTGGCTTGAGATGCATCTTTGGATACACGACAAGGTGTGGTTGGCTTTGCTGGCTGCATTCTGGCACTGGCGGCTCATGTTCATCCTGGAGTCAATAATGACTCCAAGATCCCTTTCCGCCTCTGTGTTCACAAGGGGGGGCTTGTATGTATGCTATGGATTCCTTCTCCCAAGGTGCAGCACCCTGCATTTATCTACATTGAATCCCATCCTATTACCATCTGCCCACCTCTGTAGTCTGTCTAAGTCTAATTGCAGCCTCTCTCTCCCTTTGAGCTTGCCTACCTTTCCCCACATCTTGGTGTCATCGGCAAACTTGGACAACGTTTTCCACCCCCTTGTCCAAGTCGCTGATGAAGATGTTGAACAGTGTTGGCCCCAGGACCGAGCCCTGGGGGACCCCACTGTTCACATCCTGCCAGGTCGAGTACGACCCGTCCACCACCACTCTCTGGGTGCGCCCCATCAGCCAATTTTTGACTCATCCAACTGTGTAGGCATCAATGCCACAGTCGCTCAGTTTGTTAATGAGAATGGGGTGAGAGACAGTGTCAAAGGCCTTCTTAAAGTCCAGAAAGACTACATCCACGGCGACACCATCATCCAGGGATTTAGTTACCTGGTCATAAAAGGCCATCAGGTTGGTCTGGCAGGACCTGCCTTTGATGAACTCATGTTGATTTCCCCTGGGCATGATCTCCCCTGCTGGCCCCTCACAGATGTGCTCCTTAATGATTTTTTCAAGGATTTTCCCCGAGACCGATGCGAGGTTTATGGGCCTATAGTTTCCTGGGTCCTCCTTCCTCCCTTTCTTATAGATGGGGACATCATTAGCTAGTTTCCAATCTCCGGGCACCTGACCCATGGACCACAATCGCTCGTACAGCCGGGCCAGGGGCACAGAAATGACCCCTGCCAGCTCCCTCAACGCCTGTGGGTGGAGGGCATCAGGGCCCGCAGATTTGAAGACATCCAGCCCTTCCAGAAGATCCCTAACTACTTCTGTGCAGACCCGAGACCTGGCAGTGCTATCCTCAAGATTGCCCCTACCTGTGGTGGGAGAGCTGTCCTGTTCCCTGTCCAAGAAAACAGAGGCAAAGAACTTGTTAAAGATTTCGGCTTCCTTGTCTGGCGTAGCCACAAGATTACCATTTGAGTCTAACAGGGGCCCTACATTACCTGGTGCCCACTTCTTACTCCCAATGTGTTTGAAGAAGGACTTTTTGTTGTCCTTAATCCTGGTCGCTAGCTTGAGCTCCACCCCTGCCTTGGCCTTCCTAATGGCCCTCCTACACTCACGGGCCAAGAAGGAGTATTCCTCCTTCGTGCTAGCCCCTCTCTTTCACCAGGTGTATGCCTCCCTTTTGGCCCTCAGGCATTCTTGAATGCCTTTGCTGAGCCATGGGGGTTTCAGAGCACTCTTACCCCCTTCTTTCTCTCAGGGATTGTCACACTCTGAGCCTGGAGGATCATCCCCTTAAGGTACGACCATCCCTCATGGATTCCAATCTCCTTTACCTTTTGGGACCTCAGTGCCTCCCCCACTAATCTCCTAAATTCGTTGAAGTTGGCCCTTCTGAAGACAGGGTCTTTAGTCTTGGTATAAGCCCTCGACACCCTGTGCTGGATGGTGAATTCCAGCAGGCGATGATCACTGTCACCCAGGTGGTCAAGCACCTGCAGTCCCCTCACCAGGTCATCCCCAGTGGCCAAGACCAGGTCCAGCAAGGCATCTCCCCTAGTGGGGCTGTGCACCTCCTGGATAAGGTGGAGGTCTTGTATTTCACCTATGCGAATGGTCAGACTTGGCTGACTGCTCCTCCCAGCAGATATCTGGGTAGTTTAGGTCCCCCATGACAACAACATCCCTAGACCCAACTGCCTCCATAAGCTGTACTGAGAAATCATGGTCCATTTCAACCCCTTGGCAGGGTGGTCTATAGTAGACACCCACCGTAAGATCCTTTTTGCCTTGCCCCCCTTGAAGTTTGACCCATAGTGCCTCTGCCTGACCTTCCTCTGCCCCAAAGCTAATTCTTGACAATGTGAGTTGCTCTCTGACATAGAGGGCGACCCCCCCCACCTTTCCTCCCAGTCCTGTCCCTTCTATATAGTGTGTATCCCTGGAGTAAGGTTGGAGTGTTGTAGCTGTGATGGTCCAGGAAATGTACAAGAGACAAGGGTGATCTGTTTTTGGTGATCTCTTTTATTGGACCAGATGTATGGAAGCTTATCAAACATCTCTCCCAGGTATACAGTTGGTCCAATAGAAGAGATTAAAAAAACCCTTTCCTTAGAATCAGTAAGGCCAAATTTTTCAGAAGTTCTGTGCCACTGGCTAGAGGGTCAAAGAAGATTTGAAGGCAAAGTGGATTCTCCAAGCTCACTGGTTGCCCCCAAGTGTTCCAAACAAATATTGCAAGTGTGGCTGCAGCCAAGGAACACTAGGCAAGAAGCCTGCCTAGTAGGTAAAGCAAGGAATAGAGAGAGGTGAGATGTGGATCTCTGAGCAAGACTGGTTTGGGAAATGAGGAATCCAGTGAAACAACTGCATCTACTTGGTTTCAAACAGTTCCTTTAAAACAGCAGTAGGCAACATTTTTTCAACAGTGGGTCAGAATGACCCAGCTCAGGTCCAAGGCAGCTGTGCACTAAGACCCAGTAGCCACTGCTGCTGCTTTCCCTGCTGTTTGGGCCTAGTACATCACAAGTGAAGCTTCCAGCAGCCCAACTACTGTGCCACAGTGCAGGTAAAGCCCTGTGGGCCATAGGTTGCCAACTCCTGATTTCAATCATTATACTAAAGGCAGAAGAAGGTTTATTGGATGCTCAACTATTCTCCAACTGGTCTTACAACAACCAGGTTGTCCCTTCTGCTTTTTAGGAAAGCTTTGCAGATCAAGCAGTGCAAAATGGAGCATCAGTTATGTCAGGCGATTTATATTATCGGGCTACGTTGGCGCCCTCCACTTCCAAGTCAACCTCCTCTCCATAGGGTGACTATCACTTCAAAAGGGGAGGGTGGGACACATGCCTACCTTCCTCCTCCCTCTGCTAGCACTACTAGACCAGAGCCAAGTGGAGCAGGGGGAGGATGCAGACTGCCTGCTGAGGGCTCCAGGCTCCCTGCCCTGCTACCTTTCCCTCAGGAGCCCCACACTGGACAAGTGCCTCCTGCCTGCCCGGCAGCAGCAGGGGACATAACTCCATGCTGCTGCTGCCACCCCCACTGCTGCTGGGCAGGCAAGGGGCGCATCCCCATGACTAGCGCAGTGTACCTGGGGGCAGGGCATCAGGTTGGGGAGCCCCGAACCCACAGTGAGCAGCCTGCATCCACCCCCACCCCATGCACGAGTCTGGGGGGTATGTGCCCCCCACCCATGTCTTTCAGCTCAACAATTTCATGTAGCAATTAAAAATGTAAAAGCCAATAGGAAATTCCCCCTTTCCCATCCTCAAATAGCTCTTACAGATTCATAGACATTAGGGCTGGAAGGCACCTTGAAGATCATGAAGTCCAGCCCTCTGCCCCAGGAGCAGGAAGTCAGCTAGGATCAAAGGATCCCAGCATGATAAGCATCCAAACGTTTCTTGAATGAGTCCAGAGTAGGTGCCTGCACCACTTCTGGAGGGAGTCTATTCCAGGCCTTGGGGGCTCGGACAGTAAAGAAGTTTTTCCTTGTCCAGCCTAAAACAGTCATGGAGGAGTTTATTGGTCCTTGCTATCTTTTGGGGTGCTCTGGTGAACAGACGTTCCCCCAGATCCTGATGCACATCCCTTACGTATTTATAGGCAACCACAAGATCACCCCTGAGCCTGCACTTTTCTAGGATGAAGAGTCTCATGGCTCTCAGCCTCTTATCATAAGGCCTATTCTCTTGCCCTCTGATCATGCGCGTGGCTCTCTTCTGGACTCTCTCAAGCTTCTTGGCATCCTTCTTGAATGCTGGAGCCCAGAATTGGATGCAGTACTCCAGCTGCAGCCTTGCCAAGGCCAAGTAGATTCATAGATTCATAGATTGTAGAGTCGGAAGGGACCACAATGGATCATCGTGTCCGACTCCCTGCCCCTGGCAGGAAAGAGGACTGAGGTCAGATGACCCCAGCCAGGTGACTATCTAGCCTCTTCTTGAAGACCTCCAAGCTAGGTGATAGCACCACCTCTCTTGGAAGCCCATTCCAGATCCTGGCCACCCTTTCTATGAAAAATGTCTTCCTAATATCTAACCTAAATCCACTCTCAACTAGTTTACACCCATTATTCCTAGTCACTCCCTGGGGCGCCTTAGTAAACAGCGCTTCCCCTATTCCCCGTTGACCTCCCCTAATAAATTTATAGGCGGCCACAAGATCTCCCCTCAGCCATCTCTTGTGAAGGCTGAAGAGATTCAGCTCTCTCAACCTCCCCCCGTACTGTCTATCACGAAGGTCACTAACCATGCGAGTGGCCCTCCTCTGGACCCTCTCCAGATTCCCCATGTCCCTCTTGAAGTGCGGCACCCAAAACTGGACACAGTACTCCAACTGCGGCCTGACCAGTGCCACATAGAGGGGAGCATCACCTCCTTTGTTCTATTAGTCATGCACGTGCTAATGCACGACAAGGTGCGACTGGCCTTGTTGATGGCCTCGTTACACTGTACAGCGGGAGGATGACATCCTGAGATTTACTTGAGAAGCATCTATGGATGCAAGCCAGAGTTTTATTTGCTTTACCAGCTGCAACATCACATTGGTGGCTCATGCTCATCTGTGGTCAGTCATGACTCCCAAGTCTCTTTCAGCTGTGGTGCTAGCAAGCGTAGCACTGCTGAGCCTATAAGTGTACTGCGGGTTTTTTTTCCTTGCCCCGAGGTGAAGTGCCTTGCATTTTTCGGTATTGAACATCCTCAGGTTTATATCCTCCCACTTACTAAGCTTATCCAAGTCAGCCTGGATCACTAGCTGGTCCTCAGGTGTGGACACTATGCCCCAAAGTTTAGTGTCATCAGTGAACTTGGCCAGTGTGCTTCTGACACCAATGTCCACATCGTTGATAACAATGTTAGAGAACCAGTCCAAGGACAGAGCCTTGGGGGACACCACTGGTCATGGAGCACCATAATGATTCACTTCCATCAACTACTATTCTCTGGGTCCCAGACATCTGACTGTGGTGTAGCCGAGACCGCAATAGTCCAATTTTTCTATGAGATCATGGGACACCAGATCAAACGCTTTTTTAAAGTCCAGATATATGACATCAATCTCTTCTCCCTTGTCCAGGTGATATGTCACTTGGTCATAGAAAGAGATGAGATTGGTCAGGTAAGACCTACCCATGACAAACCCATGCTGGCTGTCCCTCAGGCTGTTGCCATCAGCCAGCTTATCAAGGGTCTCTTGTTAAACCTTAGATGTTTGAACAATTTTTTCTATGCCATGAGCACACTGAGCAAGGAAATCATGAAGGAACATTCCCTCCCAACACAATAGTTTGTCAAGTGTTAGCCTGGTGCCACCGTACCACCTGCTTTACTTCACTCCCTCATTGAATTTAATAGTACTGTCACCCTCAAGGCCTACATCAGAGCCCTGATTCATGCTGCCATGTTCCTACCTGTCCCTATGTTATTTTGTTACAGGGCTGATTCCAAATACATACTGCATTTAGATTGAGCACCTCACCTTTTGCCCTCCAGGCATTTAAAAATGGAAAGAAAAGGGAGCTGTATGGGAAACCACAGAATCCCAGAGAAGCAGGGCTGGAAGGGAGCTCCAGAGGTCACCTAGTCCAACCTCCTGCCTGAGGCAGGATCATCTCTCTCCTGTTAAGGGGGCTGAGTTAGGTTTACACCACCTGCTTTGTTGGCTGCAGGATATCTTAAATGCCCTGCTGCTTTTCAGGTGTACTTTCAGAGTGGCATTTTCCAGCCCAAAGCAATGGGTAGGATGTCTGGCTCACTCAGCTCCACACCTGGCAGATCCGACACTGATGCCTGGGTAGGCCTGTTGCCACCTTTCAGAAACCGGGTGATGAACGGGGCTGGCATAATCCTGAAAGTCATTTGGTTCAAGCCCCTGCCCGAGCCAGCCCCGCGTTAGTCGCTCTGCTCACGTCCAGGGACGGAACAGAGAGCAAGGCAGCAGCACACGGAGGACCTGGGCTGGCGAGCTGGGCCGCTTTGCTGCCACGTGGGACGTCGAGGGGGCGTCTCCAAACCTCCAACCTGGGCCGCTGGCAGCGCAGCCCGCACAAGGCAGCCGGGCGAGCCGAGGTCACGTGATGGAAAAAGGCGGGGGAGATTGTACCACGGGGTGTGGGGAGACGCGCATGCGCCATGCCACTGTGAGACATCTGAGTGGGACTAATGGGGCAGTGAGAGGACGACGGGTTGTACCACTGCACAACGCTGGAGGGCGGACTGTACCACTGTAATCCAGGAAGAGGCAGGCCATGTGCACAGGCGTCGGACTGTACCACTGGGCAGCAGGGAAGGGTCTGAGTGGAGCGTGAGTCGGTGCTGCCCCTGGCGGGGGGGAGGGAGCTGACAGCCCCTTCCAGCCCCTGCTGTCACCGACGCCCAGCTCAGCCAAACTCCGCTATCATTAGCCGGTACTGCGCACTCAGTTTCCTACTCCGCCGGCCAACCAGCCTCGTTTACGCAGGCGCTAAGGGTTAAAGTCCTTCCTTGCTGAGAGCTGTTTCGTGATTGGCTAGAGGGACGGAAGGCGTGGTGAACCTTCCCAGCCAATCCGAGCCCGCCGCTAACTCCGGGGTGGGGAGGGGGAGGAAATGTGTGTTGGACTTCCTTCCCCCCCCCCCACTTAAGCAGCGCCCTTCTCTGATTGGACGGATTCCGGGCGCGAGGGCGCTAGCTCTGTGCGGCGATTGGGCGGGCTCGGCGTACACAGGCGGAGGGGCCCCGCCCGCTGCGTGCCGCGAGGGGACGGGGGAGGGGAAAGGCCGCGACGTGAGCGCGCGACCCCGCCGCCATTTTGTATTGAGCCAGCGGAGGCGAGCGGCGGACACAGGCAGCGCGAGAGGCTGAGCAGAGCCCGCTCCAGCCCCGGCCCCGCCCGCCCCCGCGCCTCAGGTGAGCGGCCGGCCGCGGAGGCAGGGGCCGCGGGGCGGCACAGGTCGGGGGCTGCAGGCCTAGTGTAGTAACACCTAGGCGGGACCCGGCGGGAGCCGATCGCGGGCGGGCGGGGCCGGGCCGGGCCGGGCCGGGCGCGTCCCGTGGAGGGAGCGTGGCGTAGGGGCCGGCGCAGAGCTTCCCGCAGGGGGAGCCCCAGGCTCAGGCCCTGAGGCCCGGCAGTTTCCGGGGTCAGCAGCGTGCGAGACTGCGCAGGCTGGTCTCTTCGCTGCTGTCTGGGCGGGCTCTGGCGGGGAGGGGAGTGAGTCCAGGGCCGTCCCGCCGCCTGCAGGCGCCAGGGAGAGTCCCGGAGCGGCTCGGGCTCCTTTCCCCCGCTGTCCTGCCGCGCGCGCGGCCTGCGTGCGGGCCGGGGGCCCGAGAGTGCCGAGCGGGTTGAATCCGGGCCCCGATGAGTGACCCCTGGCGGAGAGCCTCGAGGCAGCGCGACGTGTGCCCGCTTCTCCACGGATCCACTCGTGGCATCGAAGTATGCCGGACTGGCGCTAGTTGGCCATTTGGTTCAAAGGTCCCGGTTTTCTGCTTGTGTTTTCTTGTTTAAAAAAACAAACCTGAAAAGCAATTTTGAATAGGGGTTTTCTGTACACTTTAAGTATATGCATCATTTTCTTGTGGTAAGCTTTAGCTTTGTGGAGCGTGGAGGGGGAAGCGTTCAGTATACAAAACAGCAGGTCACTGGGGAAAAAATACATTGGGCAAAACTTGCTCTAAGTAGTCAAACAAATCTAGTTCATTCTTAATTGACACCTGAACCCTTAGCATTTCATTTTCCTTTTTCCTCTTTAAGCCCTTTCCTGAAGACTAAACTTTTGTGGATCACAAGTTACTTTTCCCTTTAAAAGATCTTAGCATTCTGGACATGTTAACTTTGACTCCTGTGCAAGCAAATTGTGGGCTATTACATGGTAACTTATAGTCCAGAGTTTAGAAGACAGGGTTGAAGCCATATCTCAGCCTGTTGAAAAAACAAATAAATACCTAAACAGTGGATTTGGTTGTTAAACGAGACTAATCTGAAGATGTGGCCCTAGTTATCCAGAAAACCAGAAATGGCAGCACCATGCACCTGGACTTCTAAATTTGTCACCCAGTTGAAAATGTGGAAAGAAGTTGCGTAATTCCAAGACTTGCTTATTTCGGAACTTCGTAGGATCTTCTTAAATGTAGTTTTATTTTATATGTGTATTTATAATTCCAGGCTCTTCTTTCTCTAGGCCTTGGCATAAAGCAGGGACTATTAACCAACAGCTTGTCTAAGGTTTGGTTGTGTTAATAACTACAGTAGGAATGAGCAGATCTTAAACTTATTTAACAGGTACAAAAGCTGATGCTTGTGTGACATAAAACATGCACTTTAAAATGTAGAAGTGTCAAGTTTTGTCTCTTTAGACACTATCTAGTCTGAGCTCTGCTCTTAAGGAGTATGGTAGGAAGCACGACAACTCAACAACAGCTGTCAGTATCTTTTGATTCCTGTTTCCAAGGTAACTACAGTATCTTGGATTGATGAAACTTGAAGCAAAATTAGTCCAGATGAAGTAATTAGCTTGTGAACAGGAAGTCAACTTCGTTACATAGAAATATGCTTTTCATCCTCCCTCCTGGACATTTATTGGGTGCTGTCCTCAACTTCTGTGTGCATACGCTTCTACAACTGACCCCCTTTCATTGCCAGAGCACTTGTTTTGATCTCCCTGTATCTTTCTTGGGAGGGAGACTTGCTTCATTCTTTCAGAGAGTAATTGATTTAAAATTTCTCATCTGGGAATGAAATGCTAACATGGCTATTCTTATGTTTCAGGCATAAGAATAGGTAGTGTTAAATAAAGCAGAGTAAGATTACCTTGCTGCTATTGAGGGGAAAAATGTAGTAAAACCTTGTGATGTAATGACTAGTTATCAGTAAACCCATAATGCTGGGAAAACCAGAATGGAGAAATGTAGTTTTACCTCAGTGCTCGGGTTTGTTTCTATATGCAGTTAACATTGAAGGTTATATTGTTGTTATGGAGGTTTTCCTTTAAGCCATGTTATAACATTTATTGCCAACACTTGGAAAAAACACTAGAGCTAAAAAAATAGAAGTTCTCTTTCCTGGCCTCTTAAAGATGGGTTTATGATTCCCTTACTGACTATGGTAATCGGAAGAAACTTTAAAACTTTTGTTTGACTGAAATGAAAACAGGTAGTGGATTTATCCTGGAATTCTTTATTGTGTCACATTTTCAAAAACTTGAAACTACCAAAAAGTTTCTTTGCCATGATGTATTCCAAGAAAAGCAGCTAGAGAATGAGGCTGACTAGCTGTGATTGACTTCTAACAAAAAATGCAAGGTAGTTGTGTTTAGAGAGAGCTTGTGGCTGAAATGTAACCCCCCCACCCTGCACTTACATGTTGACTGCTGAAACTGTACTTGTTAAATAGCTTGGGGGGCGGGGGGGGATGGGACATAACAGATTTTTAGCACTTATTTTAAGTGAGTGCTCTCATGCAAGTTGAGTTAGCTCAATTGTTTATCTGTATAGTTGTAATGTAAAATAAATCTGTCATTCTAGAAAATCCAGATAATTTGGTTCCGGTTAACTGAGATTGTTGTGACTTGCTAACCTGTAAACAATATTTGGTTCAAATCCAAGATGCCAGTAAAATTAATCAATAACTTAGGTCAAGTGATGACAGTTCAGGTATGCAGTTTTGCTTACCCATAAATTTTAAAAGCAATAATAGTTTTACAGTGTAACTTTCATGCAGGTATGTGTCAGAGCTTTGTTTAAAGTATTCTAATGTGAATGTTAGCTAAAATGTGTGAAGTAGTCTCCTACACATGAAAGGAAGTCAAGTTTCACCAGGAGCAAGGTAGCAATTGCACTCCTCCATAGGTCTTAGGCAGTAGCTTTCCACAGATATATAAAAATGTGTTATCTGAGAGTCTTGCTATTTTGGGCTATCATAAGGTGCTGCCATGCTCCAGATGGAGACATGTCATCAAATCTCTGCAGTTTTTGGAAATGATTGCATGTCATGTAGAAATTCTTAACCTACAATAGTTCAACTCTAAATAGAGTAATCTGAAGCTTTCTATTATTATGTTCTAGTACTTTGTCTTTTAGTAGTCTAGAACAGTGGTTCTCAGCCTTTTTCATTTTGGAACCCATTTGCCCAGATGGATGGCTTGTCCTAACCCACACCCCCTGGCCCTGCTGGTGCCCTTCACTTCCTATCCCTTCCCTACCCTACCCCACCCCACCATGGCTGCCAGAAGGGGCCTTCGTCCTGCTTGGGCTGGAGTGCAAGCAGCAAGGGCAGGTCCCTGCATGTATGGACAGGCCCCCGTGCTGCTTACCAGGCATGCAGCTCCCTGCTGTGAAGAAACAGCCCTGCCTCCTTCCCCCTGCTGAAGGGCCAGGTGCTGCCTTCTCACCACTCCCCCTGCTGTGTCTGGCCACTGTTCCCAGTGCATGCACACACATCACCACACCCCCCCACACACACGCCCCCACACCTCACTCACACCCACACTTTTGCAGGTTTTTCTGGGACTTCCTCATGATCCACTAGTTGAGAAATGCAGGTCGTGAATACTTAAACTTCGCCTCACAGTCGACAGCAGTAACATGCTGAACTGCACAACGCATTTATGGGTGTATACTGTTTACAGCTGAAGCATTTTAATACCAAGTACTGAGTTCTCTTTGTGCAATGAATTATTTATTATCCTTAACACTGGTATTTTTGTTTCTTGCGTAGAACTTTATTCTTGTACTAGCAAATTGCCTGTCAAGAACGATGGGGGAGGCGGGGTGGGGATGAAGCCCCATGTCAAGCCCTGCTCCACCCCCACTCCCCCAGCTGCTCCACTGGCTGGACCTGCTCCACACTCTCTCCTTGCCCTCAGGCAGGGAGGTGGTAGGACAAGCCCTGCTGCTTGGGCAGCTGGGGCATGTTCGCCACAGCCTTCCCCAGCAACTTCGGCATGTGCAGTCAATCGCAGCCCACCCTTATGTGCAGTTGCCCAAAAGTGTTGTGGACAGACACTCAGACAGACTAAGCCTTTTATTATATTAGAATTGGTAGTCCACCAGAATTCCATTGTCTAGAAGAAGTGTCATTAAACTGTGACTGAAACTTCTCTTTTCATAAAGGAGAACCTCAAATAGCCATACTTTCTAAAGAAATAAGTTTATCATGCAAGAGTGCAAACTAAGTTAAGTATTTTGTACCCCTTGAGATTAAAACTTTACTTTCACCTATTACAAGATAAAGGGCAGATTCTGATGCAGTGAGAGATCTCTAGGCATTTCAGGAATTGTAATTTAAGTAGTTAATAAGCAAGGATTTTTCTTTTTTAGAAGTATTGTGAGAGGGTACGATTTGCAAAACTTGAGACTTCTGAAAGAAATTATGGCAATCAATATAACACTCAAAGGGAATGATGTTTCTTGCAGAAATTCTGGACAGTCTGTTTTTAAACTTAATTACATATGAATAAAAATGCTCTTGCCCTGGTTAAACTCTTTAGACAACGGCAGACGAGGTTCTTTGGGTACATGTGATATCTTTTATTAGACCAGCTAAATAGTTGGAAAAATTGTTTGCAAACTTTTGGGCACAAAAACTTTTCCAGAAGTCCAGTCTTTTTATAACAGGCTGTCAAACTCTAAGTGTTTTAGTAAATTGATTTGCAGGCATCTCCATTTTTTTTTAATCTTGATGCTGCAGTACCATGGACATATTGCGTGATTCCATTAGAGAAGTAATGTTTGGAAACTGGAATCTTCATCTAGCCTCCAGTGGATCACTGCTTGAGATTCTTACTTGAAAGGTGACAGTTGGGTCCTTCATTAACCTTCCATTGATTCAACTGTAGGATAGGCCCACATGTCAAATGTAATAGTGTTGAGCGTGGCTTGCCTTGTTCAATTTACAACTGAAGAGTAGTTTTAAAGATCCACTCAGACTTTTTGGTTAAGGCCTTCCCCCTCCCAACGCTTCAAAAGTATGAAAGTAGACAATTTTGAGTCTGCCCTGAGCCTTTGTTGGGAAGGACCGTATATAAATTACGTAAACTAATGAGCAGGGGTTTGGGTTGTAGCCGTTTTGGTCTAAATCTTTTATTAGACCAACCCAAATGGTTGGGGAATAGTTATTAAGCAAGCTTTTGGGTTCAAAAACCCTTCGTCAGGCTAAGCTTCCTTAGCCTGACAAAGGGTTTTTGAACCCGAAAGCTTGCTTAATAACTAGTCTCCAACCATTTGGGTTGGTCTAATAAAAGATATCAAATTCACCCAAGGAACCTTATAAACTAACGAGGAAATTCTTTCATGTAAATATACAGACCACCACCTGCCAGCATAGTACAGAAGAAGCTGCTCTCTTATCTGTTGATAGCATATCCTGTATTTATTTTGATTTAATTAAATTTAGTTGTGCAGAGAAATGCTTCTACATGTCCCTAAACATTTTAAAGATGAGCTGCCCCTACTTTAATAATACACACCCTGTGCCTGCCTTCTCAATGGAAATATGTCCTAACATGTACTGCTCATTTGGCTGTTATTTTTCTTGCTGCTTTCTGGCAGTATGCTTTAGTCTATTTAAAGATAGAAGGCTATTGCGCCCCTGGCAGGTTGTCGGTGACCTCTGTGCTGGTGCGCTTCAAACCAATTGTATTTTCATTCAGTGAATCTTCAGAACCAGAATGGAGCTGATTAATTACAACAGCTTCTCAATAAAGCTTTCATTTTCCTATGGGACTAGTTTCTCAAGGTGTTTAGATATGCAGTTTTTATTCTGGGATGTGGTCTTACTGCATTGGCAGTCCCATATCTGACAGACTAGATGTCAGTAGTTAGGCTTTGTGTTGTCATTGAAATGTGAAGTTGGCAAGCTGTGCTGTTCAGAATAGTTGGAGAGCTGAAGGGCTTACAGTAAAACTTTAAGATTTGTTTACTACGGTTCTTTTTTTGTTTATAGCTGCCTGCTGTAGTTTGGGAGTTGGACTGTGTGTTTGGACATAAAGTCTGAAGCAGGACAGAATGCTGAAAAAATGGGTCAGAGAGCAAATTGTCCCAACAATTTGTATTTTGAGGCTTTTAGTGTTCCTGATTCTTGCTCTTTATAGTATTTAACTTGGTATCTCATTCTTGTTTGTAGCATTAGTGAGAGATTTGTTGTATAAAGTACCTGCATTGTCCCTCTTGCATGTTCAGGTTAAGTGTGTTGTTAATTCTTCAAATACTGCTGAATAAACATGGTTGGATTGGTGGAAATTCTCATTTGGAAAAACAATTCTGTGACAGTTACTTCTTTATTGATGTGTCCTAACAGACTATATTAAAAATGATCTACTTTGTAGATCTCTCTGTAATGCACATACAGTTAAATTAAGTAGTTGCCTCTTGATATAAATATCAAGAGAATATAGAAGTTCTTGTTGCCAGTTACTTGCACTGTTAAAGAAATGACTATATGTTACATTCCATTTCTCTGAAACCAAAATGGCTAATTTGCCTTCTGTTTGGTAGTACTGAACTCAGTCATAACACCAAACTTCCACTGCTGTAGGAAGTGTTGCCCCCTCCGCACCCCCCCCCCTACTGTTTTTAACAGAAATGGAAGACTTTTACAAAGCTTAAAAGTTCTGGTACCAAGGTGAGAAGTATAGTTCTAATATTGAATAGTGTAATGGCAGGTTCTTATGTTTTTTAGAAACCCCCATGAATGGTACTTGAAAAATAGCTAAAATCTAATCTAATTCAATGTTGTATTGTTTTCCAGGTGCCATGTTTCAGAACAGAGTAGAACTACTGGGAAAGAAGAGCTGAAGAAACAAAAAGGACCAGAATATAAGATAATTGGGGAAAAAAATTAACCTGTCTCTGAGGTGACTAAAGGGGAATAATGGTGATTTTGCGCCGGGCTCGGCCGCCTGCTTCCGCCCCAACCAGCAATGAATCTTGACTCGCTTTCGCTGGCCTTGTCTCAAATCAGCTACCTGGTGGACAATTTAACCAAGAAAAACTACAGAGCCAGCCAGCAGGAAATACAACATGTAAGTAAATTTATTAGAAGAATGCTGTGGAGGAAACTTTGGAATGGAAAGATGGCATCCATCCCTTCATTTGAATTATGCTACAGAATATTTCTGTGTATATTGCTATACCACAGTTTCCACTTCCATTTTCCAAGATCCAGAATTGCATCTCTAACTCTATTGGAAATGAGATTCTTTGGAGCTGTTTCATCAGCAGGTTGAGTGCCTGAATGCTAAACCCATTCCTCTGGTCTGAGCTGAAATTGTTAACTTTTTTTAGATGCATATTTAGTCCAGTTGCTTCAGTTGATTTAATCTGTTATGCAAATTTTGCCTAAATGCCTGTCTTTGCATGTGTGTAACACTGACTGAGAAAAGAATCAAGGAAATGGCTTTGCAAATCCAGTGTCAAAATATTTGTTGCACTGAAGTCTTGTACACCATTAAATACACTTTTTTTTTATATTCACCCATAAGTTTACTTTCTGGTTCTGAGCTCTGCAGGTAGAGGTGCACCGATACGTCGGTCCATATCATATCGGCACCGATAAAAGGAAAATTGACATTATCAGCAATTGGTCTTTTTTGGCTGATGTGGCTGATAATGTCAGCAATAAATGCCACATGCATGCGCAGCTGCAGTGCAGCACGCAGGCGCCCAGGAGCGCTGTGCATGGAGAGTAGTATCTGGCTGGTAAGTCTGTTGGAGGGTGGGTGAGGGGGGAGGAAAGGGGCATGGAGGGAGGCAGACTGAAGCCCACATGGTGAGGGAATGGGGCTGGGGCAGGGTGCGGGATGGAACTGTGGTTCATCTGGGATACGGTAGGGCCAGTAGTGGGGCTGGGGTCTTGCCAATTGGGGGGGTGGGGAAGGGGGCTGGGCCAAGCTGTGCTCAGGGCAGGCAGCAGCAATGCTGGGAGGGGGGCTACAGTGAATTTTGAGGTGGCTGCCGCCCATACCATAGCTCCCACCCCCAGCACTGCTGTCGCCCACCCCAAGCACAGCCTCCTGCCGGGAAGAGCCTGGCATTGCTCCTGGCCCTAGCCCGCAGTGACAGCTTCCCAGATCTGTGTGCATGGTGAGGGCGAGCATCCCCCCCCCCCCAAGGGCTCCCCCAGGGTGCATGCAGTAGTGGGAGCCACCCCCATGCCCTGTTCCACAACCTGCCCTGGCTAAGCAGTGCCTCCCCCAGCCCCAGTCCCTCACTTATTATGGGGGCTCCATCTGCCCCCATACTCCTTTCCTTCCCCCAAACGGACCTACCAGCTGGATGCTGCTCTCCATGTTGCCAGGCTGCTACATGTCGGCCGATACCTATCCAATTGCCAATGTGACTCATTAAAAATTTGCCAGCAGAATCAGCCCCAGATACCTTATTGGTGCACCCCTAGTTGCGGCCAGGCAGGATAACTTACTTTTGTTTTTTTTTAATTGCAATTGCACCAGAGATGTGGGTTTTTTGGAAAGCTTTCCAGTGCCCTGAATGTGGAGAGCTGGAGGAAAAGCAAGGACAGCATTGGACCCCTGCTAAACCAGATGGGACAACTGACAACCGATGCCCATGAAAAAGCAAACTTGCTAAATGGGTACTTTGTGTCAGTCTTTCATCAGTCCCTGCCTAGTGTGGGTCAGGGAGGCCCAGGTGAGGGAGATTCCTTACCCTCCATTGAAGCTTACCTAGTGAAGGAACACATTGACAGGCTGGATACCTTCAATTCAGTTGGCCCTGACGGTTTACACCCAAGGAGCTGGCAAGCATCATAGCTCAGCCCCTGGCACGGATCTTTGAGAACCAATGCTCTGGTGAAGTGCCTGAAGATAGGAAGAAGGCCAGTGTGGTGCCTGTCTTCAAGAAAGGGAGGAAAGTAGATCCAGCAAACTAGAGGCCCATCAGCCTGACTTCTACCCGTGGAAAAGATGATCAGAGAGGCCATCCTTAAGAGACTAGCTGATGGCAATATCCTGAGGGATACCCAGCACGGGTTTGTTGTGGGTAGGTCTTGCTTGACCAGTCTCATTTCCTTTTACGACCAGGTGACCTATCACCTGGACAAGGGGGAAGAGATTGATGTTGTATATCTTGACTTCAAGAAAGCCTTCAATCTGGTATCCCATGATCACCTCTTGACAAAACTGGCTAACTGTGACCTCGACCTCACCACGATCCGCTGGCTGGGGAACTGGCTCTGCGGTAGGACCCAGAGGGTGGTGGTTGACGGAAGCCAATCGTCTTGGTGCGCAGTCACCAGTGGCGTTCCTCAAGGCTCTGTCCTAGGGCCTATACTGTTTAACATCTTCATCAATGATGTGGACATTGGTGTCGGAAGCGGACTGGCCAAGTTTGCCAGCGACACCAAACTCTGGGGTAAAGCATCCACACCTGAGGACAGGAGGGTGATCCAGGCAGATCTTGACAGGCTCATGAAATGCGTGGATAAGAACCTGATGGTGTTCAACACCGAAAAATGCAAGGTTCTCCACCTTGGGAGGAACAACCTGCAGCATGCTTATAGGCTCGGCAGTGTTACACTGGTTATCACTACAGATGAAAGGGACTTGGGGGTCATGATTGACCACAAGATGAACACGAGCCTTCAATGTGATGCTGCGGCTCGTAAAGCGAGCAAAACGCTGGCTTGCATCCGTAGGTGCTTCTCAAGCAAATCCCAGGACGTCATTCTCCCATTGTACTCGGTCTTGGTGAGGCCGCGGCTTGGAGTACTGCATCCAGTTTTGGGCTCCACAATTCAAAAAGGATATGGAGAAGCTTGAGAGAGTGCAGAGGAGAGCCACACGTATGATCAGAGGTCAGGAAAACAGACCTTATGACGAGAGCGCCATGAGACTCTTCAGCTTAGAAAAGCGCAGGCTCGTGGGTGATCTGGAGGCCACCTATAAGTTCATCAGGGGTGCTCATCAGGATCTGGGGGAACGTCTGTTCACCAGAGCGCCCCAAGGGATGACCAGATTGAACGGTCACAAATTCCGCTGCAACTGATTCAGGCTGGACATAAGAAAACTTCTTCACTGTTCGAACCCCCAAGGTTTGGAATAGACTGCCACCCACTTTGAACGCCTTTAAGACACATTTGGATGCTTACCTTGCTGGGATCCTATGATCCATGCTGACTTCCTGCTCCTGGGGCAGGGGCTGGACTCTGATCTTCTGAGGTCCCTTCCAGCCCAAATGTCTATGAAATCTATGAAATAGGTGTGATCTGACTTGGCATGTTTATTTGACTTATATTTAGTAACAAAACTAAGAAAGTACCCCCATGTTAATTTTATGTCCCAATAGCCACAAGTATTTGAACTGAAATGTTTGATTAGGAAAAAAATTAAATACAGCACATTTAATGTGGTTTAAATGTTATATTCAAACAAATCCAAAACTTTATGTGGAAATAAATTATTTTTATTGGAATACTTGTAAAAATATAAAGACAGTACACAATGGCATGTACTTCCCTTGCGTTGGGTTGTTTTTTCTTTTAATTTAAACGCACTGAAAACTGCTGTCATACTAATTTTAGCACACTCAAAGAACTGTGCATGATATGTCACTCATCTACTTCAACAGAGTTTAACTCTCTTCCACTGAGGTCGTAGCTGTATGTTCAGTTTCATGATCGTTATCTATAGAATCCCTTGCACTACTTAGTAGTTCCATTTCAGAGTCAGATTGAGGCAAATCTGATTCAGAACTACTTGAACCACATTCTCTTTCACTAAAGGACGGTTTTACTGATTAGTCTGTGGGCAAGGGCAGCTTATCACACTGCATCTTCTTCACTAATTGTGCTTCTGACTAATTCGCCAGAAGCAAGAGATTTTGAGAAATAGGAACAAGCTTAGCTCATTTGTTAGTCTATTTCTCTTTATCGTCTTGTTTGAGCTGAAAGCCTTCCAGTTCCGTTCACAAGAAGCTGCTGTTGGTGGAGTGCTTAGGATCCTTAGAGCAGTTCTGGACAACAGTTGGGTATTACAGTATCCCTTCCACCATGTGAGAGGAGCCGTATTCTCTGCTGCCCACCAGATAATGTCTTTGTTCCCAAGTTTTTCTTTTGCGCAGTACTCAGCAATGTCTGTCATCACAGCTATTTTGTCGAGGTTCAGGACATTCTTGGCTACTTTCATAATAGTATCAAAAGCAGTAGGTGATTCATCTTCTGATTAAATGTTGTCCTCTGTGTTGAGGATCCAGAAGGTTTGTTGCCAGATGAAGTGGATGAGAGCAAAACTCAGCTTTTAGTAAACATTTGTTTTACTACTTCTTTGGATTGAGGTGAAGAAGGCAAAAGCTCAGTTAGATTTTTCATTCAGTTATCTAAACATCTCTGGAATATTGAAGGAGATGCACCAAGCCTTTCAAAGTTTCTTGATAGTCACTGAAACTGGTAGTAGCAAATTGTAACTCCTTGAACTCAAACCCAGAACAGAGCATGGTAGAGAATCTGCTTCCAAGTGTTCACGAGAATAATCTGGGATACTGTAATCTATTGAAGTACATTGCAACAAACAGTTCTTTGTGCGCAGCAAACTATGTAAACACTTTGTAGCTGAGCCCCATCTAGTTTCTTCTGGCAATAACAGTGCACTTTCCTTCCCCTGCTTCTCTTTCTGTAATTTCTTCAAAGTCTGATTAGCAACATGATGATTGTTGAATACCTACCTTCACAATCACTTTGCAGCTTGCCAGGATTGTCTTCATTGTATTCACACTTACTGTGTCCTTTGCCAGAAGATTCAATCCATAAGCAAGACAGCCAGATGCTATTAAATGAGGATACTTTGCCTTTCGTATTTGCCATGCAGCTTTCATGATGCTTGCATTATCAGTTACAAGGGCTCGTACCCTGGAGGGACCTGCACTTTCAATCTCTTCACTCAGTAATTTGGCTATGTATTCACCTGTATGATGAGATTTGGTAGCTTTCAGGAATATTGGTTCAGGTGTTGCTAACATAATGTTCAATAAAGGATTTTGTTGTATATCAGTCCATCCATCTGATGACAGAGTCGGTGATTCTATTTGACCAATCCTTTGAATAACTATTGTTAGAACCCTGTCATACTCTCTAAGAGAGAATGTGTTAAGGGATAACCTGACAGTAACTTGTATGATGAGCGAATTAGTTTGTAATGTTCCTTCCAGTATTGATTTTTCAGTTATGGAAAGAGGTGTACCACTTGCAAATATAACTCAAGCTAATGTCTCCTCTGCTTTTTCTTGATTTTTTTTCTTTTGACATTGTCCACAAAGCTTAATTAAGAAGCTTGACTGTCTTGAACAGCTACTCATTGTGGATCTCATATCCGCTGACAGTGATCTTAAAAGAGAGGATCCTGCTTCTTCTTCCCCCAGACCTGGCAGCTTAGCATTTTTCATTTTTCCATTTTTTGCAAATCTGCTATTTCACTTGAGCTACCATGTTCCTGCAACAAAAGGGGGGAAAATATTTTTATTTTAGCCTCTTCTAGTCTGGCCTCGTCCATCAGAAGGAGAAGTGGCAGGAAGCTTGCTTCCCCCCCTCCCTGCCAGTAAGAACACTCCTGCTCAGTTGCCCTGGGACTGCAGAGCCAAAAGGAGGTATAGTCTGGCCTCTGCCATTGGCCAGATGTCTAAGCTCGCTGTGCTGGGTTGAAATAGTTAACTAGTTATCTATTATGTAACTTTAAAAAAAATATTGTTAAACCTAAGCCACTGTGGGTGCTTAGTGCAAGCAGAAAAAGCATGATACAAACATTTTAAATAAATAGTCCAGAGTTGCATTAACAACTTTTTAAAATTTATAATATTTTAAAACAATATAGATGCTAGTCTATATTGTGTGTTGTTTAATGTTCATTTGTTTACTTGCATAGGATTCCTAAAGTAGACTTCTTTTCTCCAATGTTTGTTGTTTTATCAGTTTGTATTAGCTTTCTGTATATGGCCTGTACTCTTTCAGGACAGTTTCTACATGTTAAGTGTTTATTCATTCTTGTTGCGTTGTTAGCATACTCCTGCCCGCAATATTTACATCTACCAACTTTCTTCCTTCAGTGGCTTGAACTTCACTATAATGATGGCACACACTAGTCTTTTTTATTTTTTTTATTAGGCATTATGGTGACTACTTCAAACCAATAACACTAAAAAACTAACAGACCATATGCAAACACATCTAGCTTCACCAACTCAGGAAAATAAATGTGACGCTGGTCTGTGTGATTGCTGAACTCAAACAGAAATTAATCACAGTTTTAGCTTTGGTTTTGATTTGACCTGCACAACCAATTAAGTGTGCATAACTTGATTTTTGGTTTGGATTATTATGTAAGCGTATTTACCCTCCTGTTTACAAATCGATAAAACACAATAATTAAAATATTAATTACAATTTTGAAACTGCCAAGCTTGCTTAACATTGTATTGGCATCCATTTATTGTTAATAATGAATTTTATGAAACAATGAATTTTTAGAAATGGAAAATTTTCCGCAGAAAAATAAAGTGCTGGAAAATTTTCTGCCCCACATCTCTGAATTGCATCATGTTTAAAAAAAATCATAAACATTTTCTGAGATTTGGGCTATGTTTTCATTTCATAGCTCAAATTCATAGTGAAAGAGTTTTTAGAGAAGAAATCCCTGTGTACATAAGAGTGGTAAGAGAGGACTGCATTTTACTGACCCTGTTTTGAAGACTGAATCATGTAAATCTTTTTTAAGTCTGACTTGTATATGGCTAGTTTAGTTCAGTTACCTGCAGGCAGATGAGCCCATTGCAGTCCATTGATGCATTCTTTTTATTTGCTTCTCCAGAAGGTTCCTTCTCCAGGCACATTCACTCTAGCTTGTCACCTGCAGAAATCAAAGTTGAGACATGGTGACAGCATCCTTGGAAGTCTTGCCCTACTGGAAACTTGAATTTCCAGGTTCAATCATAATAGCACTTTGTGAGCAGCAAATTGAAACTTGTGTTGATACTTCCAAAGACCTCAAAAAATCTGTTTCAGAAGAAATAACTTGATTCTGATTCATTTCTGGGAAGTTCACTGAAATGGGAAATGCCTTCATTAAATATGATGAAATAGAAACCAGCATGGTTGGGTTGGGCTTTAATAAACTCCTAGAATAGCATGTCGGAACAGGGATGTAAGCTGCTTCTGAGCTGTTCTCTGCTGTGCGTTTACTTGTTAGGCAGAGCATGTAGTCGTTAGACAACTCCCTCTAAAACTGGGTTCTTATTGTAACTAGCTTACTACTTTCCCTTCAAATATTTTAGCTCAGGATTTCATAATAGCAAGTGCTGCAAAACTCTAAAATGAAAGTTACTATACATTTTACAGATATTGTTAAGCATTCTAAGACAGTTTACTGCTTATACTGTTACCTTAGCATGAGACTACTTACTGTGTTTAAATCGAGTAACTTCTCATTCTTGGGCACCAGCACGGTATTGTAGTTGTATAGATGCCTACAGGAGAATAAAAGCATTAAGAAAACATTGGTTTGAATAGCCTTGAAACTGACTTCAGATTGCCATTTCTAATATTCCCTGTCCCCATCCCCCCCCATTTTTTTTTTTTATTTTGAAAGTGTCCAAGTTATCTGTACTTTGATCAGGATCTTCATCAAGAGCGACTAAAGGGATTCAGTGTACCTATTTAAAATGCCATTATAAACGGAAAATATTTTTCCTATAGTAATTGTAATAGGTGCAAATTTTCAGATAAAGTTTTCATCTTGATGTCTTATTAAGCCATGAATTTCTTATTTGCTGGATTTTTTTTAAGCTTGGGGACCCCCCTCTAACTCTTACTGTGTTACTCCTTACATGACTGCTTTTTCTTTTCTTCCCTTCCCAACAGATATGACTTAGTTTTATTGTTACAGTGTTGTTTTGATAATGAGTTGTTTTTGTTTGCAAATCTGTAAGGAGAGACTTCCCCTTTACATAACTGTTTTTTACTTTTTTTTGGCTTGTGATCTCGTATGCTCAAAACGAGAACAGATTATTCCAAGGTTTTACTGGAAGCCTCACAACTTCATGTGTTAATGCATGGTGAACCATCCTACAGGAATTATTTAGAGTATTGAGTTCCTCCCTCTTATTTCTCTACAATATCAGCATCCAATTTAGAATTTTTGGACTAGATTTTTTAATTTCTGTATGGTCCTTATGTTCTAGTAAATTGGCCTGTATAACTTTACGTGTGTAATTGTTCAGTACAGTTTCTCTTTGCAGACTGTTAGGAGAGACTGCCTCTCTATGGCTAAGCAACTTGCCATATACTTGCAGTATATAATGAACATGGCATTGCCTTACCTAGTCTTACCTAGCTATCTCTTTTAGCTGCATCCAGATGTGTAGCAGGTACAGTACTTGAAAAGCAGACATGCAGCTGTTCTGTCTTGTATCCAGGATTGGTTACCAAAAGGGTTCTTTAACATTCTGATTAAAACCTGCTTTAAACCTTCTGTTTTTTAAATCATGCAAGGACAGCACATGAACACTAAAATAAGCCAGCTTTGAGCGTTAGTTTTGTAGTTCTTAAGTAGTTGTGATGTTTAGTCTTTCAGATTGAGTTTTAACATACCCTTATGCTATCAGTTGATAATGGGTAAAATTTAATTTTCAAAGCAAAATCTTGAACTTGTTGAGACAACCTCTTAAGTTTCTGTACCTGGAAACTAAAGTTTAGACCAAGGGATCTCTCGGGTTTGTAAACAGGTGAATGGGTTTTGTGACTGTCCAGTGCTTCCTATCTAGATGAGGAGAGATTTTAATATGAGAAAGAAAGACCCTCTAATCTAAAGAAATAAAGCTGTCACATATATTTAGAAAAGCAAAAATTTTACCTGGCATGGCATAAGACACATCAGGAAATACTATCATGTCTGAAACGGACGTAAGCCATCTTCAGGTAAAGTCCAAATACAACGGTACCTTTGAAAAAAATATTGTTAGCTATGTTGTAAGTCTGAATATAAGTCTGCCTATAAGTTCATCACGGGGGCACAGAAGGGAATTGGTGAGGATTTATTCACCAAGGCGCTCCCGGGGGTTACAAGAAATAATGGCCACAAGCTAGCAGAGAGCAGATTTAGATTGGACATTAGGAAGAACTTCTTCACAGTTCGAGTGGCCAGGGTCTGGAATGGGGTGCTCTCCCCTACCCTGGGGGTCTTCAAGAGGAGGTTAGATGAGCATCTAGCTGGGGTCATCTAGACCCAGCACTCTTTCCTGCTTATGCAGGGGGTCGGACTCGATGATCTATTGAGGTCCCTTCCGACCCTAACATCTATGAATCTATGAAATACATTACTTAGCGTCTGTGTCTGATATTTTGTAAAATGTGGTTTTGTTTTGGGGGGGGTTGTTTTTTTTTTTTAAGTCCCATCACTACCAAATCTATGTTCTGTTAGTTACCCCTGCCATACTTTGCATCAGTTATCCTTCTGTCTCGTTTCGCTAACTTCTGTATGCTACAAAATGAGGATTTGTTTCAATATTATGAAAAACACTGAACTTGTTGCATGCCTCTCAAGGACACATGTAGCTGAAATAGCAGGCTCCTAGAGTGTGCCTGCTATGTAAAAATTACTGGATTTGACCAAAAATGGCTACAGAATAAATCTGTATTCCACAATTTTCTATAAATTTGCTTAATTTGCTGTGCTTTAAACAATGTCCTTTCCTGAAAAGCTGTCACTTCTGTTTTATAGAGCTCCTTAGCTATGTCTTTAATGCTAAACTGTTTGCATGAAACACTACATAACCCCTTCTCTAACTTATAGCTCAATAGAGAGTAGTGAATTTGCTGTCAGAAAGCAGATATATCTTGGGACAGTGGGTTCGTACAAGTTTACATTTTATAATGAAGTGGAAATATTTTTCTGTAGCAGGAATCATTGAACCAAACTTGCAGTTAAATTCTTCTTAGAAAGTGGAGAATGCTAAGTGAATATACTTAGTTGTTTAGAGGTAGTAGAATGCACTTCAGTTTTAATTCTTTCCATATACCATGCCATAAAAATAACTAAGTAAGTTATTTCTTGTACCCAACTTGCTCCTGTTTGGAAGTAAAACCATTAAACAAGGGAACAACCTAGTTCTCATATCACATTGCCTCATGGTTGCTAATTACTAGTATAATTGTATTATTGCACTGACTTGAATATGGACTGTTACTGTCTGGTAGTTCATAGCCACCCTTAAGAACTCAGTTGAAGATGAGAAATTTGTATGGTTAATTGAAGACTGGGTTGATGTATATACCATTTCATAGACATTAGGGGCTGGAACGGACCTTGTGAGATTGAGTCCAGCCCCCCTGCCATAGGCAGAAAGTCTGCTGAGGTCAAACGATCCCAGTAAGATAAGCATCCATTTCTGTGCATCAAATTTCTGACAAGAGTTGCAGTGTCTGAATATCAGTATTTAACTTGAGTTTTCCAAAGTGGGCCCGGAAAGCTTTTCAGTCAACTTTTACTTTCAGTTCAGTTGAAGTTTTTGGCATGATATAGGTATATGGATTCTTCCTTATCATTTTGTAAGGAATGATGCAACTGGGAGGCAATAATTTGTGATCCACTCACTCTGAATTGGATGGCATATCATGAGCATGTACACTCCAACTTGACAAGAATACTGAGCTATCCCCAGATGCACTAATTTCTTTCTGTTGTGGCTGCAAAACTTAGCAGCTATTGGAGAAAACAGTGGGAGGGTGGGGAGGGCAAAGAGCCAGTTAAAATAGGAAGGATGGAGATGAGAACCAGTGAAAAAGATCAAGCTGAAGAGAATGTAGTGTGAAGTAGTGCTGCTCTGCAGGATTGCAAAAGCAAAACATACCTGAAAAAGAAATGAATGGGAACTGACAAATGGTAGGGGAAGTAAGTAGAATACTGAGAAGTCAAGTCACAATATGGGCTGGGCTACAGGTATTATGTGCAACTTACGTTTTGTAGCTGTTCATAAAACATTGCTAATGGACCTGGGTGAAACTGCTGCTGATTAGATAAGTGACTAAGGTAATAGAATTGGGTGACCTCTGTTTAAAAATAATTTATAGTGGTAGGAAGTAATTGAGCAAAAAACCACAAGGTAGTCTTACAATGGCAGAGGCTGAAAGTGAGCTAGTCAGCAGCCAGTTTATCAATATTTAAAACCAGTGGTGGGAAGCCCAGTCTTCCTATCTGGGCATCTGCTGCAAACTGTTAGACAAAGGTGCTGATGTGTTTATCTGGTCACTATCTTCATAAGTAATTTTACTTCTACATTGTGGTCACCAGATAGGGATTGTAATATGTCGGAGGGAAACGAATCCTGATAAAGAAACATCAGCCCCAAATATCTCGCACACAATTTTGTGGTTATGAAGGTGTTAACTTGAAGTTCCCTGTAGTTGGAAGGGAAGCTATTATGTAGGGGTTTCCTAAGACAGTGAGGCACTAGTGATATAGATTGGAGCAGGGTCTCTGGTTCCATGCCATGACTGTAGATGGATAATAATGATTAGGGACCCACCTAAATTGCAGTTCTATGGAAATGGCAAAATCTGGGTTGCCCACAAAATCCACACACCGGGGGGGAAATTAACCCCTCCCCTTATGGGCAGGGCTCACAGCCCACCTAGAAGGGAAAGGTGGCTGGTAACCCCCCCCAACCACCACTCCAGCAATGAGTGCTGAGGGGCAGGGCTTGAGGAAGGGTAGCCAGCAATCAATGGTGGCTGCCCCCCCCCCATCCTCTGTGCCAGTCGGCTCTGAGGGGCACGGCTGGTGTGAAAATGGCTTGGCACTAGCTAGATGAATATTCTCAACTTGTTTTAGCATCAAGGCAGCCCTCCATACATTTTCTGAATTTGTATTCTAACTCAGTGATTCTCAAGTTGGATGCCGCTCAATAGAAAAGTTAGGGAGGGGTCCCTTGAGGCTAAAAAAGTTGAGAACCACTGATCTATCTAATATGTTTTTGAGCTAAAACACTGATTGCCCCCCAAAAGTAGAATGTGCACATGCAGCTATCTGGGATTTTGAGGCATCTAGAGTTCCATATAGTGAAGCTCCTAATTCAGGGATTAGCAATAACATTTACTACTTTTTCTGAGACTTTGATGTAAAGAGCACAGCAGAAATGGATAAGTAACAGGAGAATGAGGAGTAAAGAGAATGAGGTAGTTGCTGTCTACCAGCCCAAGTGTGCTGCTAACATGGCACGTATAGGTTGGTGCCCTTGAGGGAGAATAATTACCGAGGAGTGTACTGGCACAGCATGAATATTCCCATGTTGTGCTCTTGTACTGTGTGACAGTCACGTAGGAAATGGGATGGTGCAAGTCTGTTGTGCTGTGGGGCTTCTGGTTTGTGTTGGACTCCACATCATTGATAAACAGCCCTCAGGCATGGCTCCATCCTGTAGATGAGTTGAATTGTATTTTGTGTGTTGCACCTCCTTGAAGTGTAGCTTAATTTTGCCCTTTGGTTCTCCTGTAACTTGTAAAAGTGTTGCAGTTTGGAAAGAAATGGAGTGCTACAGAAAAGGTAAG
The DNA here is from genome assembly GCF_030867095.1 of Alligator mississippiensis. Lineage (NCBI taxonomy): Eukaryota > Metazoa > Chordata > Crocodylia > Alligatoridae > Alligator > Alligator mississippiensis. Next base: position 39,148,635 of record NC_081833.1, on the reverse strand, counting down.
TTGTAGAGTATATATATACGAGTTTTATGAAATGTATGCTTAAGGATAGGAACTTGCAAGGTACTACAAAGTTTCACAACCGGTGAGAAGAAGCACACAAGAGTGTCTGTTATTATTTAAGGAGTTCATCTAAATTGGTTTACCAGGTTGGTTTTAGTGTTTTGGGGTTTTTTATTACCTATAAAATTGCTTACACAGTGTAACAGGTTAGTGGCTTGTGAATAACCAAGTGCAGTAGGATTTCAAGGGAGTACCTTTCATTTATTAGCTACTCCCACAAAAAAATAATTTCTTCCTAAAGTGGCTTGATTTAATCTTAACCTGGGCAGAAGCACAAGCAAAAATAATACCTGAGAGATGTAGTTAAATGATGCTTTCATTTAACTTCTCTTACATGGTCTTTCCACTTGTAAATGTGGCTAACTCCTTACCTTGCAAGATTAGTTATTAGTCTAGAGTGCTCATTTCCTCCTGTCTTTCTGCCTAGCATTTGTATTATGCAAACTAAAAAGAAAAATGGCTACAGCATCCAAACTGCCTATCCAGGATCAGTGTCCTTGACAACTCTTTTTAAAATTGCTGGATGTCTTGTCTTCGGTTTTCAGATTGTGAATCGACACGGTCCCGAGGCAGACAGGCATTTACTTCGCTGTCTATTCTCACATGTGGATTTCAGTGGCGATGGTAAAAGCAGTGGTAAAGATTTCCATCAGGTAAATGTTGCATTTGGTTAATTGCTAACTACACTCTTGATAGGCTTATGGCAGAGCTGCAGCATTTGAGCTCAAAGGCAGGATAAATGTAAGCCTTTCAGCAGATTTGTTGGAAACCTCAGTGTGTAGCTTTCCAGTTGTATCCCCAGATGTGGAGGTGGGGGGAACTTGCACGTGGTGGCAGTGGCTGCATGAGGGCTCTGCCCCCCTCTTCCTTCCCCTGCGTCTGGCCAGCCAGGCAGCACCTGTGCGGCTTGCAGAGGGGCGCTGCTGCCTTTGTGTGTGGCGTGTGTGCGCACCCTCCCCCCCCCCCCCCCCCACTCCTGGGAGGTGGCAGTGGCATGGGATGGCGAATGGCAGCGCTCCATCCCCGTTCGCCCCTCCATGCATACCCCCTAGGGCTGTTCCATGTACCCCGGTTGACAACTCCTGTTTTAGCTGATTCCGTAGTGATAATAGAAACTGAGAGCCGCTCTCTGGCTTTGAAATAACCATACTTCAGAAAACACATGCTATTAATCTGTGAATCTTTTTCTACCCTGTGCATTAATTTACTCCAAACCTTTCACGTTCTGTTGAAGCTGTAACAGGCCCCTAGTCTGTTTCCAGACTACTTTGGCTTCTGGGGCATACTTGCTTTTGGGTTTTCCCTCATTTTTGTCCCTGAACTTTCTGGAGAATCCTTGTTTAACTTGGCATACATAACTTCTGTTCATTTGTGATTATGGTAACTATAGCAATATCTGCAAGTGCTTGAGGCAAGTCCAATGGAGTACCAAACTTGGTGCTTCCAGTTTACCTTGCCAAATGACTTATGAGAAACTAAGAAAAGCAAATTCTAATGACACGAAAGTACTTGGATTTTGCCAGACAAAAATCATATCTGAAAGCAAAATACTAAATTCAGGCTCCACAAGGACGCTAAAACGTGACTGGGATTTTGTTACTGTATGGAGAGAAAAGTAGACAAGTAATAACTGATAAAGATTGTATGTCAAAGTGGTAGCTATTTTTAAAGTTGTTTTATTATTTCAGACTCAGTTTCTGATCCAAGAGTGTGCATCCCTGATCACAAAGCCAAACTTTATCTCGACACTGTCCTACGCCATTGACAATCCATTGCACTATCAAAAGGTTTGTATACTTTTTTAAAAAGGGCACTGTCATATGAATAAAATATCAGATTGGTTTCTGAACTGAACTGTATGTTTGCAGAGTTATGCTGAAAGAATGATTTTAATGAGACTGTGTCAATTTTTAGAGTGTTAGCACACCATTAAACTAAATATCTAGCACAAGAAACAGTTGTAAGGATTTTTGCTGAGGGTGGAAGCAGGAATTCACCTCTAGGAAAACTGGCTATTTGTACCTTTTAGGAGTTGCCTGTTACTAGTCTTTCGTGAACTGGGTAAAGCTGTTTCTAGTGTTGGACTGCTTAACAGTAGGTTCCAACTTAATGCTGAGCTAGAATGATGCTGATGTGCTCTTCCTGTGAAACCACCACTGAACTTGTTTTCTGGTTTTTAACTATTCCTTGTATTTTATTTTCTGGAATTTATTGGCATCAGTGCAAACTTGATTAAACCTTCTAAACCTGTTTTAAGACTATTACATTAGGCCAGGGATATCTATATATGGCCTGTGGGCTGGACTCAGCCATTGGAGGTAGGTGTTTTTGCCCATGGGACTTTGCCACTGCCAGAGCTCCTAAATTCCCATGTCTCTGGAACCCAGGGAGATGATACATCTCACTCTTCCTCCTTGCCCACTGCCAAAATCAGAGGTTTTTTAGTCACCTCTGGGGACTAAATTCTATGGCAGAGGAAGGTGGAAGGGACAGGGGGAGAAAGTAGCAGTGGTGGCACTAATTCCTTGAGCTCTGGAGGCATGCTGTAACAGTCAACAGACAGATATTTCATGGGGATGCTTAAAAACCAAACTATATTAAAGTTGTCTCCATTTACTAAAGTCTTTATAAAACCAAAAGTTGTCTAAACTAGCTAATAATATTCCCTTATGTGCTGAAATCATATGCTGCTGCTTTCTCATTTGAAAGATCAAGGTTTTGGCTGTCTGCTTGGCTATCACTTTGTCATATTCCAGCTATAGTCTGATAGTGTCTAGACCAGTGGCTTTCAACCTTTTTGGAATTGAGGCACTGCTTCTTAACTTTTGTGTATTATAGGTATTGCTCAATTAACTGGCTAATTGTGCAATTACCTGGAGACCAGTTACACATGCAAGGTAGCTATCGCATGATAAAAAGCTTCAACTAGCTATAAAGTTAGACATAAAAAATTTGTACAAACTCTTATAGCTGATTGCTATCAACCTTTAATTTTCTGACAAGGTTCTCGGCCACAGGGTCATACCTTACGCAGCATGAAACCACTGAGCCCTAGAATTGTGGCTGCTGTGGTCCCCAAGCTTGGGGGGTGGGGAGGGTGAAACCCCCAGTTCACACAGGGCTCTTGGTCCTGGCTGCACATGGCTCCCCTGCAGCTGGAACCCCCTCAGCAAAGGGGGCTCCCAGCCATGGGAACCTGCTTCTTGCCGGTGCAGGGGTGCACAGGATGAGGCTGCCTCTGCACTGACCAGCAATATGGCACGGTTGGATATAATGTGTGACTCCACAGTTGTACCTCCTGCCATGCACATGTAGTATGGCAGGAGGCATGTTTGTGTGGATCATGCATTGGATCCAGTTGCATCCTTATCTGTACATGTAGAGGGGGCCTTAATGGCATCAATTTAAAAAAACAAATGGTATATATTACAAGGACATATGCCCTTGCAGAGGGACTGAGCAGTGGGGGCATGGGGGATTGTTCAAGAAGGGACAAGTCTGAGTTTATCTGCTTATCTCTCTTTACACCTTGCTTATCCCCTCACACCTCTCAGCACCCTTCAAAGGATCTGGCAGCACCTCAGGGTTCCCCAGCATGCTGCTTGAGAATCACTAGTTTAAACCATTCTGGAGTGATTTTTATGTCTCTTGATTCAAATTAGATTAATCTATTAGTTTGGCTATACTCTAGTGATTTATTTATTTATTTTTTTAATACTGTTATAAGACTTCAAAAAAGAGCTACTTTTCTCATAATATTCAAAACTGAAGTAAACTTAGGCTGTTGGTACTACTATATTTTCTGAGAGTAGCTCTGGAGATATTTTTTGGTTTAAATTTTAAACACAATAGAGTCTTTGTGAGCTAATCTGCTGGACATAATTGCCCCTCTTAGTACATTATTCTTTCAAATAAAACTTGAGCTGCATGATATATAAAGTGGATGCTCTGTATATGCTGTTCTTATTCAGTTAACTCTTTCTTGCAGAGTCTAAAGCCTTCACCCCATCTATTTGCCCAACTGAGTAAAGTTATCAAATTAAGTAAAGTTCAAGAGGTAAGTAAGCTTTTGTTTCCCAAACTATTTGTTAAGTACTTATACAATGCACACCTGACTGAAATTAAATGCAGGATGAACTTCTACATTGTCTTTTGCTTTTTCTATTCACAGGTGATTTTTGGTCTTGCTTTACTGAACTCTTTCAGCTCAGATCTCAGAGGTTTTGGTAAGTGAAGAGTTCATAAAATACTGCAGTTACATGCAGACCCCAAACTTTGAAGAACTGGCCAGTTAAATACATGGAGGTCTGGATTACCTGAAGTTGCTACTACAGTTGCAATCAGTGGAACCTCTTCAGCTGGAATCTCTTCTTATTCTTATTCCCCCAACAAGTTCTCTGCCCCTGATCCTCCCACACGCTCATTTTAAAGCAAGTAACTGTAAGCAAGGCATCTTTTATGAACTCAAACTTCAGTTTTCTTGATTCTTATTTATTAGAGCCTATGTCTGTTAAAGTCATACTGCAAAATCCATGTATTTACTGTGTGGGGCTGTGAGGGGTGGGTTACAAAGAGTTCTAATGTTAGACAACTGTCAAAGTTCTGCGGATAGTACCCCAAGTAACAAGTGATCGGTTAAGAACCAAACTAAATCTTAGTACTAATTTTTAATGGTCATGTCCAAGTTATAATATAACCTCTCTCCCTTTTTGTTAAAGCGGCTCAGTTTATCAAACAGAAACTTCCAGATCTTCTGCGCTCTTACATTGACGCAGACGTCAGTGGAAATCAAGAAGGTGGCTTCCAAGATATTGCAATAGAAGTCCTGCACCTTCTCCTCTCTCATCTCCTTTTTGGGCAGAAGGGAGCCTTTGGGGTCGGACAGGAACAGATTGACGCTTTCCTTAAAACATTACGTAGAGGTAAGCAAAATGTCATTCAGGCAGCATGTAAAAAAAGGTTGACATCCATGTAAGCTGTCATGATATGCTACTAGTTCAAGTCATCTCGGTGGTAGCACTGAGTCTACAAAATGGGATTCTAGGTCAAACCAATTTTTTTTAGACTTCTAAATCAAATGTTAAAAGTATTTTTTGTCTTGGTTCACAGTCATAGTAATGCAAAATAGTTGATAACCTAAGAATTCTAACAGCACTACTACCACCACCACCACTCTGGAGCTTTGTTTTAAGAAAGAGCTATTCATTATGGATAGCCAGACATTCTTTTAAATCTATAGGTGGCAACAAAAGTTAACTTACTGCATATTTTACAGTATTGGTAGTCTTGCACAAATCCACAGTAATTGCTTTTTCCTTAGAGCTGGGAATTTTTCACAGACCTATGGGTAAATTGAAACTAAGTAGGTGATGTGCTGTATTGTAAATATCAGTCTTAAAGGCCTAGGAGGCCCCTTTCGGTTCTGTTTCACTGTTTTGCGATGCTGAGAAATAAATGTTAAACTAATTCAGGGGAACTTTTACAAGCATATCTAGCATCTTTGCTGAATATGAGGCTTCTTTTTCATTGACATTATGCGGCGGGGGTTACCTCTATGTGAAGCTGTCAGTTGAAATCACGGAATATGAATTGATGCTATTTTGAGTTTCTGTAGAACCAGGCTTGTGGTAAACATTCTTAATAAGATGTCTCTGCACTTTTTAAAATTGACTTGTCTGATCTTTTTCACCCCTCATGCCTCCTTAATTCTAAAAAGAACTAAGGAAATGGTATAGAACCTTTAAATGTTGGAGGCTTTAAGTAAGAGAGAAAGTTGTGGGGGGGAACCCAGGTCATGCCCCGTTTACTCTGTTTCAGTATCCATTATCTGCCACTGGGCAAGATGGCCCTATGGTCTGATCCAGTAAACGGCAATTCTTATGTTCTTATGTAAAGGCCCTAGAGATGCGCGCGTACATATATATATATATATATATATATATATATATATATATATATATATATATATATATATATATATATATATATATATATTGGAGATGGGGAGAGGGGTCCACTGCATCTGTTTGCCATTGGTGATAGGGTCATTTGTATTTCAAAGTCTAACTTGAACATAACATGCTTGTGAATAACTATTTTTGACTGGAAGTATTCTTATAGTAGAATGTTTTGAGCATTGTAATGCATTTCCACATGTGCTCTTTCTCTCATTTTTAGATTTTCCCCAAGAGCGCTGTCCTGTGGTGCTTGCACCACTTCTATACCCTGAAAAACGGGACATTCTAATGGACAGGATCCTGCCTGATTCTGGAGGGATAGCCAAAACCATGATGGAGAGCTCTCTGGCAGACTTTATGCAAGAAGTAGGCTATGGCTTTTGTACAAGGTTTGTAAAGACTTTCACACACACCCTATTCCCGCCCCCCCCCCCCTACACTTCCATCCCCCCTCCCCCATCACACACACACCCCACACACAGAATTAAGCATGGCTGGGAGCCATTTCATTTATTTCTTGACAAACTTAGAGAGCAGAAAGATTCCCAAGTACACTGGAACTTTATTGCCAAGTAGTAAATGTGAGATCTCTTGATCCTCTTCTTGGTTTGTATTCTAGTATGTTACTTTCTAGGGTTGCTGTTTGTTAGAAAATTGAATGAATTTCCTTCTGTTGAAAGTGAGAAAACATACCAACAAGAGGGGGTACCCATATCCTTTAGTTTACCATAAAAATCTCACCTTACCATACATAGTTCCTTTGAATAGAAAATAGCTAGAATATATGTCCTAAATATTTCATTCTAGTTCCTTAAGAGAATTCTGTTTTTATGACAGATTTCTGGCAGCTTTCTCTAGAGAACACCAATTTAGGGAAGAGCAGATGAGGATTGGTCTTGGGTTCTTGAATGCCACGTAGGAAAACCTTTTTGTGTAGTATTGTGAATGGTATAGTCAAGGGCTAGATTGTTAAAGTAATTTATGGAATGTAGTCATACAACCAGCGCACTGGCAGTAAAACAGTGTCTGCCACGCTTTGTAGTGCTAGGTTTACAGTGAGTAAGGATCCATTTTAACATATGCCTGTAACTTCAAGTGACCTATTAACATATTTACCAAACACAAGATGATCCCCTTCCCCAATAATTATATGCATGGAAAATTTAATAAACGTATTATAGTTTTCCACATAGAGAATCTAATTATTGGAGGATCATCTTAAATTTGTCCTCCCCTGCTACTGCGGTCAGTAGGGGGGAGAAGTGATGAGGGGGGCAATAAAGGGGCAAGCAGTGGTGTAACACGAGGTGGTAGGGGGCAGGTGGTTTGCCTCCTGCCATGCTTTTTTTTTTTTCCCTCCCCTCCCCCAACTTACCCCTTCTTGTGCCTGCTTCCTGCAGCCTCAGGCCCCTGCTTGCCCATCTGCAGCTCTGGGTCCCTGCTGTCCCTTCCTGTCATCTTTTCCCCCTTTTGCTCCAGTGTCCGCATGCTCCCTCCCTGCTGCAGCCTGGGGGCATGGAGCGTGGCTCTAGCATAGCCCCATAGCTGAGGCATGGAGCTGACAGTGTTATTGAGAGGCCAGGGTGGAGCACATGCTCCAGGCAGAAGCAAGGCCGAGGTCCGCTGGTGCAGGGCAAAGGAATGGAGGATTGTGTCTGGGGTAGGAAGGCGGGGAGAAGCATTACAATGGGGAGATGGGGCAGCAGGGGCTTGAGGCTGCAGAGAAGGAGTGGTGGAGAGTGCAGAAGTGGTGGGGGGGAAGAAGGCAGCTGAGGCATTGAAGCTGGAGCAGCTACCTTCCCCTTCCTGCCTCTTACTTTAATTGTAAGACGAGGGGCTTTTTGCCCCTACATGTTAAGTGAGAGGTCAGTGGGAACATTCTGTTAACTGAGTAAATACAGTAACACGCATGCATCATCCTTATGGCATGTTTGGGTTTGTATTTCGCTTATGCTCCCTATAGATCTTAATCAAAGTTGTTAAAATTGCAGCTTTGTTCATTTGCCTGTTAGATTCTAGGGATTTGGTGAACCCCACAGTAACATTTCGGGTACCTATTAGGGGTGTGTGAAACGGGCTGTATTTGATTCAGATTTGGATTCTGCATGAATCGGGAACAGAGATTCAGTTGGTTGATTCGGATTACTGTCCCCAATTCAATTCGGTCAAATCCAAATCTGAGGAGTCGATGCTGATTTTGGAGAATTAGCAATTCGGCCATAGACACAACTTTAAATGTTTTTCCTACATACCTCGAGGTACCAGGGGTGGCTCGTGAATTCTGCGATGCTGGGGTGGGTGGAGGGTCCCCCAGGAGCACGGGGGGGGCCCCCCCACGTGTTCGGTGGCGAACCTGGAAGTGGACCGGAAGTACTTCCAGGTCTGCTGGGGGGCCACTTTGCAGAGCTGGGAGGGTGCAGTCGGCTGCGGGGGGACCCCAGGTGCCCCCCAAAACCCAGGAGGCACCAGTCATCGAGCCAGGAGGGCTCAGGGGGTTGGCCCTGTGTGCTCCCCGTTGGACTGGAAGTGCTTCTGGTCCACTTCTGGGTCTACTTTCGAGCATTCTGGGGAGCCCCCCGAGCTCCTGTGGGACTCTTTATCTGCCCCAGCATCGCAGTATTCACAAGCAGCCTGGTACCTTGAGGTATGTAGAAAAAACATTTAAAGCTGTGTCTATGTCCGAATCTCTCCAAATTGATTTGGAGGGTTCCAGTTTGATTCAGAGAGATTAAAGGTTCTCCTGATTTGATCCCAATTCGGCCACCAAATTGGGCTGAATCTCCGCTGAATCGAATCGGGGGCCGAAGTTTTACATAGCCCTAATAGCTATATGGACTTTGTAGAAAGTAATACAAAGGACTTTGAAACTGTCTATATAATAAGGCTTCTAAGTTACTAATGTAGTACAAATAACTGGTTGGAGCGTTTGCCAGGAAAGTGAAAGAGGCAACTAAGATTGCATTAAAATATTCTTTTTGGATCATGTTTGGGTATACAATATAATAAATCGTGTCTTTCTCCTGCATACTTCTGCAATGTATATGTAAATCAGCATCAGATCTTGTAACTGTAGTAATCAAGGATGGAAGATGGTATCAGTCTTGCTGAAGGGTAGTTACGTTAATTGAACCGAAGGTAGTATTTCATACTGACAAAATCAGAGATGCATAACAAGCTTTCATAAGCAGTGGGGTTACTTCATCAGATATGGTAACTTACGGTATGCATCTCTGATTTAGTTAGTCATAAGGTGCAAACCTACCCTGCCTTCCATCAGTACTGCTGTCAAAGCCTTGCAAGAGCACATGTGTAACTTCTGATTGCCACTACTAGTGATGCACACATGCTCATTTTAAAGGCGCACTTGAATCAGGCTCATGATAAATAAAATGTGTGTGATTTAAATGTTAAAGCTTATGAAAAGCCAAGACAATAGTTGTTCTGCAGTTCAAAACGTTAGCACTCTAGTGAACAATCTTTTCTTTGAAGTGTTTGGAGCTATAGATTCTATCCCTAAGTACAGTACTCAAAGGCAATATTACTTTTGATTTGGTGTAAGCTATAAAACACACTTCACCACTTATGCTATTTAGTTTTGAATTTCAGTTACTAAAAATGAATTTAAAAAAACAACAACCCAAACCTATTACGAGGACAGTTAGAGCATATGTTAAAGTTGTTTTTTTTTTACCTATACTAATAATTCTCTCTCTTAGACCCCTGCCAGACATACAGGTTTTAAAGGCATGATGGCATCTCATCTACAGTCCTCACAGTCTAACTTCCTGCTGTGCCACATGTATATGGCAGAAGCTGTGATTTTTTGGGGGGGATCAGACATTGCCATTACACCTTATTGCTGGTGCAGGGAGAGCCTGGGATCATAATTCTGAGCTCCCCCTGCACAGGCAAGTAACAACCTCCTTCAAGTGATGGAGCTCCCAGCCTTGGGGGCTTATGGCACACCCCCATGGCTGGGAGCCTGGATGATTTAATGGGGTCCCAGCTGTGGGAGCACACGGTACATCCTGGATGGCTTGTAGCCCCTTCCGCTGGTGGGGCTTCCTGCTGAGGTAGTTTATGGTGCTCCCCTGTGCCTGGGATCCCAATAGCTGTGGGCTCCCAGCCAGGGGGTGTACTTGGCCACACATTCAGTTTAATGGTGTGATAAGAACCAATTGCAAGACTTTTGCATGCTTTTTGTGGAGTAACGTAGTGTTTCATTCCTTGGTTTATGACACCATTAACTGTTTTAACCTGTGACCAGGTTCCAACTTAAGATGTGATTAAGCGGTTAATTGCATCTTGAAGTGTAACATGTGGCAGGGACTCCAGTTCGTAACTTTTTGCTGGTCTAATTAAGAACTTAAGAAATCTTAACTTCATGTTGACGATGAACTTTGCAGGGCGGGAAACTTTTTTTTTTAAGCTTTGAAAAACAACTTAATTTGCTTTCTTAACTCTGCCTGTTGTGCTAGCTTTTCTGGCATGAGGCATTTTAAAAGTTAACTGACAGCCTGGAATATCAATTGATGAGTGTCATTATAAGTGACATTGGCCTAAAGAAAGAAAATATTAGCATATAGGGTGGCCTTGCACTGTTTTCCATAGGGTTTATAATCTTGGTTAGGAATTAACTGTAACCTTTGAGAGAAGATCGAGAAGATCCAGTGAAAGACATCACAAAAAAACTTTTGCATTATACAGTCTCTGGACCATCACAGCTACAATCTCTTACTCTATTACTACTTCTGAGTTGATTGCAGTTTTGTATTCCTGTACTGTGCACAATACTGTGTTTCAAACAGTTGGTTTTTTTTCACTGTTTTGCTGTATATCTGTGTAACTCTCCTTCCTTGTGTAATGCTGTCTGAAACTTAGATGGATACTAAAGCCAGCATCTGTTTCTTCTGATTATATTTTTAGTGTTGAAGAATGTCGCAATATAATCATGCAGTTTGGTGTGCGGGAGGTCACTGCTTCTCAGGTTGCCAGAGTTTTGGGAATGATGGCCCGAACTCATTCAGGGTTGACAGATGGTATTCCATTACAAGTAAGTGAGCTGTTTAAATACTGATGATAATTTTTTATATATATTTGCATTTTAATGAGCAGAATATTCACCCCCCCCACACTCCTCCCAGGGGGGACATTAGGAGATCCTGGAACTGAGCCATGGTTCCACCACAGAATTGCTGTTAAGGCAGTCATCCTGTGCCATGTTTTACATTTCATGTCTATTCTATGGATAGGTCTTACCGTACTGAAGTAAATGCTCTGATTCTTGGATAAATGCGACTATCAAAAATGCACATTTTGTTATTCTTGCTAGCTTGTTTAATTCCTCTTCCTTGAAATGCAGGAAGTTCCTAAACTTTTTTTAACTAGTAACTGATCACATGCATTTAATTTACAGTCTATCTCGGCTCCTGGCAGTGGGATCTGGAGTGATGGGAAGGACAAAAGTGATGGAACACAAGCTCACACCTGGAATGTGGAGGTTTTAATAGATGTTCTTAAAGAGTTGGTAAGTTTATGAATATCTTGCTTTTAACATCATTTCTGAAAGGAAGCTTATAACAATATGGTCATAAACCTTGTGTTGAGAGCATACCAGCATTACAGTAATAGTGCACGTTGGTTGGTTTGTTTCTGGAGTGCAGAGTACCAGCACATCTAAACTGAAATGCATTTTTGTTTCATTTGAACAGAGTAGAGCACTACAGGAAATGAAAAGCATTCAAGTGCCTAATCTTCAGGGCCTGTAGGAGGCTTAGTGAGCAAAGAAGTTACAGAATCTGCACTTTGATTTTTGTTTTAAATGTTTTCTTGGAGCTAATAATATAGTCTGCTTATGTAATTAAGCAATAGTAGTCAATATTTAACAGGCAGTATGGTTTGTGATGCATATAGCGTAGTCTAGAGAATTTCATACCAGTTGTCAAATATTGCATATAATCTTCATAGATTGTAGAGTCGGAAGGAACCACAATGGATCATCGTGTCCAACCCCCTGCCTCTGGCAGGAAAGAGGACCAAGGTGAGATGACCCCAGCCAGGTGACTATCAAGTCTCTTCTTGAAGACCTCCAAGATAGGTGATAGTGCCACCTCTCTTGGAAGCCCATTCCAGATTCTGGCCACCCTTACCATAAAACATTTCTTCCTAATGTCTAACCTAAATCTGCTCTCCACTATTGTGCATCCATTATTCCTATTACCCCCTGGGGTGCTCTGGTAAATAGCACATCACCAATTCCCTGTTGTCCTCCCTTGATAAACTTATAGGTGGCTACAAAGTCTTCCCTCAGACGTCTCTTGTGAAGGCTGAAGAGATCCACATCTCTCAAGCTCCCCTTGTAGGGTCTTTCACGGAGGCCACTAATCATGTGAGTGCACCTCCTCTGAACCTTCTCCAGATTCTCCGTGTCCCTGTTGAAGTGCAGCGTCCAAAACTGGACACAGTACTCTGCGGCCTGACCAATGCCACATACAGAGGGAGCATTGCGTCCCTTGATTTGTTGGTCATGCATCTGCTAACACACGACAAGATGCAGTTGGCCTTGTTGATGGCCTCGTTACACTGCCGGCTCGTGTCCACCTTGGAGTCAGCTACGACTCCAAGATCTCTCTCAGCCGCTGAGCTGCTGAGGAGGTCATCCCCCAACCTAGAGGTGTGCTGGGGATTTCTCCTTCCTAGATGGAGTACCTTGTATTTATCTTTGTTGAATTACATCCTATTTCGTTCCGCCCATTGATCCAACCTGTCCAGGTCGGCCTTTATCTGCTCCCTCCCCTCTGGTGTGTTAACTTTGCCCCATAACTTGGTATCATCTGCGAACTTAGGGTGCTCTACACGCTCTCTTCCAAATCGCTGATGAAGATATTAAATAACACCGGTCCAAGGACTGAACCCTGCGGGACCCCACTGCCCACCTCCTTCCAGGACGAGAACAACCCATCCAGCACCACTCTCTGGGTGCAATCCCTAAGCCAGTTGGCTACCCACCTGACCCTGTAGGCGTCCATTCCACAGCCTGCTAGCTTCCCTATGAGAATAGGATGCGAAACTGTGTCAATAGGATGCGAAACTGTTTCATCTACTACCTCGTATTCTGCTACCTTGCACGTAGTAATTCTTGTAAGGAGTGCACCAGATACTCCATTCTTGCATACTGTGTATTGGGTAATTAATTGGGCCATCTGTGGCCCACCCAGGTGCAGCAGATACTGTATAAAACTGAATATTGAATTAATGTATATTCGGGGGCTAAGTAGGCTTGTTCAGCATAAATAGCAGCATGGTTTATAAAAATAAGTAAATAGAAAGAAATGCATAACCTTCCCATAATTACCAAATAGGATTCTTTTCTGCTTGACCTTGGGTCCAAGCCTTTGCTTATGTTCTTTTAACTAATTTGAAGAAACTGTTCATTGTAAAATTCTTTATGTAGCAAATGCCAGGCTCAGTAGAGAAGTTGTCACTTTGTGACATGCTTAAATTTCAAACAGCATGTTGACAAATCTATAGGTGCTATTCTTCTTTTGTCCAGGAAGCAAATTTGTGTTTCAAGTTTTCAGTCTCTTCTCTTCCCTTGTTGTTTTCTAATCTATACACCTGCAGCTGAGTTTTTTTTCTTGCCCATCTCAGTGTGTCTAAGACTGGAAATAAAGATGGTGGCTGGTAATTTTCTGAAAGAAATAAAATCCGAGTACAGGAGACCCTCGCTATTCGCTGAGAATGTTCTGGAGATCCCTGCAAACGGTGAAATCCACAAATACTGACAGGGCTCCCCTGCAGCACCTGGGGACCAATGCTTTTCCCCCCTGAGTGCTGCTGTGGCTGCCTCCAGCGGCAGCAAAGGTGCCAACACCATCCTCCCTATCCCCAGGGCTTACCTGCAGTGCCTGGGGACTGACATCTCCTTCCCCCCCCCCCCCCCCCCCCCCCCCCCCCCGAGCACTACTGCTGGGGGAGATGTCTATGCTGCTACCACCTCCCTCCATGTCCCTGGCGCTCGCTCTCTGCCCGCCTCCCAGCTCTGCCCTCCCCCATGAATATTTGAGTCCATGAATCTGGAGTTCATGAATAGAGAGGGTTTCCTGTAGTTCTTTCAGTCTAGTCATGCACTTTGAATAAAATTCTCTATATATAAAGGGCTTAGTCTGTCTGTCCATAATGCTCTTGGAACACTCGGTTGTTTTGGCAGCCAATTACAACGCTTACTGAAACAACCAATCAGTGCTCCGTACAGACAGACCCCCAAACACGGGGTGGGGGTGTTGCAGGGCCAGAAGCAGCGCAAGTTGCGGGGGAACGTTTGAAACTCTCAAACTTGGTGGTGGAGGGGACAAAGTGCTGTCGTGTGCTGCTGCGCCCTCCCCCCCCCCCCCCCCCCCCCCAAAAAAAAAAAAAAAAGCCTTCTGTCATTCTTCATGGGCAATTCACTAGTTAACATATAAGTGTCTTGGTTCTCCAGAACTTAAAAGCTTTTAGGATGTTTCTTCCAGTTTTTTTCATGATTAGAGAGCATGTTAAACTTGCTTCATAGTTCCTTTTCTTATTAAGATGGCAGAAGTTCAGCCTTGTTATATATAGTCCACTCTTTTTTTTTTATTTTGTTGCATGCTTCTTTGAAATTGGTCTACATTAGTAAATGAAAGGAAAAGCAGTACCTTTTTTAATTGTGGGGGTTTTTTTTTCCAAATTTGTTGCTGTCATGTCCACAAGCTTCCACTGATTCCCTCTTTTTCTACTCTCTCCTATCCCTTTTACTGTCAGATGCTGCTCAGACTCTGTTCCCTTCTGGAGCACAGCACATGGAAACACAACCCTTGCTGGGGCACACAGAAGTGGTGGTGTTGCTGATTGATTGGCTAGGCAGGGAAGTGGGTTTGCTTGTGCTTAGTACACAGGGGGCAGTTCTAGCTCTGGAGCTGAGCTATGCCTGGCAGTAAGAGGTGGGAAAGGAACAGGGGGGTTGGGGACAGAAGCTGCAGAGGGCAAGCAGAGCTGGAGGTAGGTAGCTGCTGTTGGTCCAACTGGCTCCAACCCAGGTTCAGAGTTAGTCAGCCTCAACAGCCACCTGTCGTCCCGTCGTGTGTGTTTTTTTTTTTTTTGTTTGTTTGTTTCCCCCCCCCCCCCCAATGTGAATTTAAGATGAGTGGCTTTCCTCCATGCTGACTGTTATATTGGCATGGCCTTTCTTCTCCTTTCCAGCCACTCTTTTTTTATGTATGACATTTTAAAGGGTGATCTTTGTGCTCTTGTGTATTGCCTCCTGTGACTGTGTGTGGATTTGGAGTGGTAATTTAGGGGATTCCTTGGGTATGTGCGATTGTGGAATCACTGGCCTGGAATCGCAAGCCTAGGGAGACCCCATTCAGGTCTGAGGTGTCATGACTTAAAAATAGGAGCAGCAAGCCTGGAGAACTGCATCTTGGTAACTGACTTATTCTCAGATCCAGGCTTGCTTTTCTAAGATGCTTTTTAACAACTGTACTTCTTCACTTTTGATTATCAGAACTCAGGAATGCTTTGTTAATTTGAGGGGAATTTCACATCATAGCTTAACTTCAAAAACCAGCATAGAAAGCTTTTTCTTTTTTGGAAGCAGTCTTGCTGGAGAGCTTGCCACAAAACGTTAAGTTTTACCTCATAAGAGGTCAGACTCTGCTTCCTCAGGCTGCAGAGCAAAAGAGAGCTCGCTGGAAGGAGTGACAAGTGTGCGTATCAAGGAGAAGAATCCACTGGGTATCTTCTCTCTCCTGCTGTTGAGTTCTGTCCCTATTTAACATTTAGTGGAGGAATAAGACCTAGCCCTAGACATAACTAACCTAGAATATATTTGAATAACAGTCCAAGCTAAGTAAGCTGATTTTAAACCAGGTTTCTTCACTTTGTAAATAAGTTGGACAGACATTTCTATTAACTGCAGTATTTATGCCACAGGGTTTTCATGGGAAGTATGGGAAATTTTTGTTGATACTGAGTGTTTTGTCTTTTGCTAATTGCAGAATCCTAGTTTGAACTTCAAGGAAGTAACCTATGAGTTGGACCACCCAGGGTTTCAAATCCGTGACAACAAGGGTCTGCAGATTGTGGTGTTTGGCATCCAGAGAGGGCTAGGCATGGAAGTCTTCCCAGTTGATCTCATATATAGGCCTTGGAAACATGCAGAGGGCCAGGTAAGCTTGTTTTGGCAGCTCTTACCAAAGTTTGTAATGCTGTTAGCAACTTATGTAGCAAACCTTTAACAGTTATGATGCTGCTGGTTTTTGGTACCTTTTCTGAGACTGAAAACATTGAGGTAGGTAGTGAAAAATGCAGCTGATATGTACAAGACCAATCGAACAATAGAACTAATAGAAAGCTAAATCTGTTTTATTTATTTTTCTGAACTTTCCTGGAGTGACTACACCTCCTTGGCCCATAACTGAACTGCAGCTGGATTTACAGTTGTATAACTAGTTTTCTCTCGGAGCTGTCCAACTGGTCACCCATGGGCCGTATGTGATCATCGCTCCCCTTACCTCTCTTCCCCCTTCTCCCCCATTGTTCCGGCTGTTGGCTGTAACAGCAGGCACGGCTGCTCCCACTCCCTCTGGCTTTCATTGGTTGTCCTTGTTGGAAGGGTTAGCACAGTGCACCAAGGTGGCTGAGTGAGCTTGGGGCTGTGTGTGCAGGGCACAGCAGTGGGGATGAAGGTGTGGGCATGATGTGCAGCCAGGGGTATTTGGCTCTCCCTGGTGCAGCCTGTGGGGTGTTCTGCTTGTGTCTACTTAGAAGGGTAAGGGTTATAGCATATGGTCAAAGCTGAAGGGTTCATCTGCATTGATTCACTCTTTTTAAGTAGTGTAGTTAGTACACTTCCAATTTGTAATGTGGATGAGACCAGACCTGTTCCATAACTACTTTATTTTGAGGTCTTTATCTGAGGAAATAAAGTTAATGCTCAGCCTTGCGGACAAACTAGATTACTTTGTAACCAAATCCTCTGACAGCTATATTTGTAACAAAGAAAATGATATTAGGAGTACATTTTCATTCTTAAGAGAAATCTAGTTTGACACAAAACACATCACACAGTAACCTTTGGCTCTGTTCTGCTGCTGTGTTGATTAGAAGTTCTTTAGAAAAATCTCAGTATCGTGTATAGTGGCAAAGGAGGCTATAACTTGCCTGAAGCTCTAAAGTAACTTTTTTATTATTATTATTTTGTTATAGCTCTCCTTCATTCAGCATTCTCTCATAAATCCAGAGATCTTCTGCTTTGCTGACTACCCCTGTCATACTGTTGCCACAGACATCCTTAAAGCGCCACCAGAGGATGACAATCGAGAAATTGCCACCTGGTAAATCTCATGCAACTGTGTTTATTTCTATTGTCTGAGAATATGATTACTTTTGCTGTGGCTTTGTTTTTAAATCATTTGGTCTATTTGGAGATACATGCATGTTCTAGCAGATCAGCCACTAAATACCTGTTTTACATGTAACTGGCTCTTTCATTGTCAGAACATTTCCTGTGTACACCCATGGTAACACTTGAAAAGCAGGCTGCCAGTTGTTTTCACTGGATTTCTTTAGGATGAAATTTCCAGAGAGCTAATGTATTTTGGCAGATTCTGTGCGCTGAGCAGAGGGAGTCGTTGAATATTCAACCTGAAACATTGGAGTTGGGGAGGGGCATCTCCCCCCCCCCCCCCTTGGCTAATGCCCCTTAATCTGCCCTCTTTTTCAAGGGAGTAGCTGATTCTTAGCCTCTTTTTTTTTTTTTTACACAGTTGTATAAACAAAGTTTAATTACTAATCTGTCCATAATTTTCTTGGTGCATGGCCAAAAGTGCATAATGAACTGTAGCACTTGAAAGCAGTTCACTTATTTATAACTGGCATTATATCATATCAGCATGTCATTGACACTTAATGCTTAGTCAGTCAGGATCCTGTTAGTCAATTAGTTTGTAACTTTTGTTTTTGTTAGGAAGAGCCTGGATTTGATCGAATCCTTGTTGCGTTTGGCAGAGGTGGGGCAGTATGAGCAGGTGAAGCAGCTCTTCAGTTTTCCTATCAAGCACTGCCCAGATATGTTGGTATTGGCCTTATTACAGATCAACACTTCCTGGCATACCTTGCGCCATGAGCTCATCTCCACACTTATGCCAATTTTTCTTGGCAATCACCCCAACTCTGCCATCATTTTGCACTATGCATGGCATGGACAGGTAAGTGTTTCACCTTGAGTACTTGCATGGTTTAATTACTTCACTTTAGAAGATTGCTAGTTAGATTGATCTGGCAGTTGAGACAGCAGAATTTGAAGTGTTTCTTCACTTGTGACAAAGGTGGTGAAAAAACTCATAATTAGATGTTCAGTACTTTCTGTAAAATTGCAGACTGTTGGTGATTACTTTCCATCCCCATCTTTAGGCAACCTGCTGTAATTTAGTCTTTTTACACTAGGTATTAGGTCTGTGAGAATAGGGAAGTATTCGATTCAGATTCAGCTGATTCGGAGGACAGTGATTTTATTTAGATTGCTGTCTCAGAGATTTGGTGATTTGGCCATAGACTATAATGGGGAATCACTGAAATACCTATAACTTTGTCACCTTTTGGCAGATTTGGATGAAAACAGCAGGGATGGTAGTCCCTTCTGAGGGCAGGAATCCTGCTAAATTTCAAGGAGATAGGTGCAGTGGTTTCTGGGAAAATGCACCTCAATCTTCTGAAAGCGAAACTTGTGACCTGTGTGTTAAGGCACAGCAGGATGAAACCAGCAGGGATGGTAGCCTGTAACGGGGCCTTCCTGGAGCCAGTTAGATCTCCACCTGCTCATCTGTTTCTGGGCCAACTGCCCGCCCCTCTTTCTCCTGCCATGCCTTGATGGAACACAGATTCAGAAGTTTCTCTGGTCGGAGGCTGCCCATTTAGGTGTCGTGGGGTGACGTCCATTCTGCAGCTCCATACCTTCCCTAAATGGCAGCCGATGCCTCACACATTGTATCCTTCACCCCCTCCAGCTGTGGTCCCCTCTCTGGGACCTTTGGCTATCCCTTAGGCCCGGGCCCCACCTTCAGGCCACTTGGAATCCCAGGCCTCTTGCTCTAGGCATTCCTTGCAGTGAGCCCCTGGCCCTCTGACCCTGCTTTGGGTCCTGGCCCCAGCATGGACCAGTGGAGGGTACCTCTGATATATTTTATTAGACCAACTGAATAGTTGGTGAAATACATCATAGCAAGCTTTTGAGTTTAAAAACCCTTTGTCGGGGTGAGGAAGCATCTAGTTGGTGTGTGTGCTCTTTCTGAATGGAGTGATTAGTAAAGAAGCCAGAGGCTGGCAAGCAATGCAGTCAGTGAAAATGTAAATTGAGGTGTCGGGGTAAGGGACAGGCTGGGGGCATGGGGAGGGGGAAATGGAGAAGTAGCAGGTAAAAGTGAAGAGGTACCTGGGGTGTCAAATATCGGGCAGGTTATAGTGCGTCATAAATCCAGTGTTTATATTGAGTCCATGAGTTTCTGTATCTAGTAGGCCTGTGTGAAGCGGCTAGTATTGGATTTGGAATCGGCCGATTTGGGGACAGTGATTCGATTCGGTGATTCGAATCACTGTCCCAAATCGACTTCAGCCGAATCTGATTCAGAGATTCGGCTGCTGCCGAATCAGGAAGGCCCATCCCCCGTCTGCTGTCCTAGCCTGGCAATGGCTGGCTGCCCTGCCTTGCCCCAGCTCCCGGCACTTTGGGGGGAAAAAAAGACCCTGACTCACAAGATGCTGCCGGGTGGGGAGGTGATCCCCACGCTGCATGAGAAGCTCTGCAAGAGCCCCTGGCTCCCCCAGCCCCCCCATGGCTGCCCTGCCTGCCATGGCTCCAGCCCTTAAGAAAAAAAACAACCAAAGAACCCCATACTCACTGTTCCTGCCTGGTGGGGGGGTAATCCCTGTGCCACGTGGGGGGCCCTTCCACGAACCTCAAGGGTTTTTTTCCTTGGGTTTTTTGTTTTGTTTTGTTCGTTTGTTTGTTTGTTTGTTTTTCTTAAAGGGCCAGAACTGGGGCAGGCAGAGCAGCCATGGGTTGCTGGGCGGGGCGGGTGGGGCGGCTCGCGAAGAGTGGGGGGTAGAAGGATCACCCCCCGTCTAGCAGCACCCAGTGAGTTGGGGCTTTTTTAAAGCAGCTGGAGCTGGGGTGGGCAGGGCAGCAGACAAGGTTGGGGTGGGGGTGGGACCAGGGGAGCAGGCAGGGGCTGGGGGCTGTCAGGGGTTCCCCTATGGTTCCCTCCCTTGCCCGCTATTTACCAGCTCCGAGTTGAGCTGCAGCTCCGTGCTGCAGCCACCGGGGACTATCTGAATCATGGAAGCTCTCCAAATCTTTTCTGAAGATTCAGAGAACTTTGAATCAATTCGGACCTTTTTATTAGTCCCCAATTCGATTCAGATTTGGAGATTCGGCCACCAAATCGAGCCAAATCTCCTCTGAATCGAATCGGCACCCAGAGCTTCGCACAGCACTAATATCTAGGAGGATGATGAAGTGAAGTTCATAGGCTTGTCTATGAAAAGTGGTTTGCAAGGCACAGTGAGATGAAACCAGTAGGGATGGTAGCCTGAAACAGGGGGCCTTCTCAGTGCTGGCTAGATCTCTGCCTGCCTACCTGTTTCTGGGACTGCTGCCTGCCCCTCTATTGACTGCCATGCCTTGATGGAAAACTGATTCAGATGTTTCCCAGGTGGGAGGTTGCCAGTTTAGGGGTGACATGCATCTGTTCTGCAGGTCCATACCTCCCCTAACACTGCAGCGTATGCCTCGCAGATGGCATCCCAGGCAACTAAACTCAGCTGGAACTTCACAACTCCACTGTAACCAGAAAGCCTCAGGCCTCTCAAAGATTTTACAGATCTGGACTTTCCCTAGCTGGGACTACGTGCATGTGGTGGCTGGAGGTTATAAAGTGCCTCCTACCCACCTGTCACCAGGGAGGCTTGTGGTCCTGGCATTTCTTGGGGGCTGCCATGCCACCAGCAGTTCTACCAGGCCTCCCGTCCCTGACAGGATGCAGTTTTAGGTCATGCCCAGGACCTGGGACCTCCTTCCCCATAACCCCAGCCCGTATCTCCAAGTTCATCCTGGCACGGGAGCTCAGCAGGGAGATGTTCTTTCCCTGCTGGCTGGTGATTCAGTTAAGTGCTGCCTCCAGCACTCGCTTTGTTTGCACGTGCAGCTTGGGGAACCCCAGCAGCAGGAGGCTCACCTTGAGGGACACCAGCTGCTCCACCAAACCAGGATCTAAGGAGGTGCAGTGGAGTGCAACTACATCCCCAGCAGTGCTGTACACCCTCTTGCTTAGAACGCTGGCTGGTGGACAGGACAGGTGTTCCCAGGCAACCGTGGCCAGATCTTGCCACATGTTGCCCGATAGGCCGAGGGGTCACAGTCCAGGAGCTCCACATCCTTGGTGAGAGAGAGAGCCACCGAAGCCTCGGCACTACTTGCCCAAGGCTGGGGTCTGGTGCCTCTGGACCCCTACATTGAAGACATGCCCTTGGTCCACATTGGCAGCGGCTGGCATGGAGGAGACTGGCTGGTGCTGGGAGTGCTAGCACGGGAAGGTGGATCCCCCTCTTCCACATCTCCTTGTCTGCCTCCCTGACTCTGAGCAGCACCTCTGTCCAGTGATCGAGGGTTTTTGGTGCTGCACATGCTCCCTTTCACCCTTGGGTTGTGCATGCCTGTCAGCACGTGGACCATACTGGACTGCAACGGATCCAGCCGTTTTTTGATGCCCTCCTTCAGCCACTTCACCTGTGCCTCTACCTCTGGTGAAAGTGGCTTGTCTCAGCCAGGAACATTGATCCCATGGAACTTCTCCATTTGGTTCTCAAACACTTTGACTGTAGGGATCACCTGGCTAAGGAGGGCATCGCCAACGCTGAGGGTCTCGGTGGCCTTAAGGAAGGGCTTGAGGACCACCAAGATCTGGGAGATGGTATCCCAACTCAGCCTTGCTTGGGGAGTTTGGGATCAGCGGCCCCCTTAACAAAGTAATCTCATGGATGACCTTCTGTTGTTCCACCAGCCTTTCAAGCATCAGGTATGTGGAGTTCCACTGAGTCTCCATATCACGCATGATTTTGTGCTGTGGGATGTTTAGTTCTGCTCGTTTGTCCCGCAGCATCTTGTCCGACTTTATGCTACGGTGGAAGTAGCCCATCACCTTCATGCATTTTGAAATCAGCTGGGTGGTTGTGACGGCACCATCACTGGCAGTCCTGTTCTCCAAGGCATGTGCTACACAGCAGATGCCAACAAAATTGGCATCATAGACCACCTTGACAATATTGGTCCTGTTGTCAGTGACCATGAACCCACGGGTGAGCTTGCCCTGCCTAATGAGCCACCCCTGCACTATGCGGTTCATGGCCACCATGATCTCCCTTGCTGTGAGGGACTTAGCCATCACCTCAGCTTGGAGGAGAGCCCACCAACGGCCTGACTGATTGCACCACTGCCCTGTGAGGGAGAGGTAGTAATGATATCCGCTCTGGCTCCTCCAGATGTCCGAAGTGAAGTGTAAGGCCACCTGCAGACCTGCTTTGTGTAGCTCCTCCCTCAAGTACTCCCTGCATGCCTTGTACAGGGAGGGCACCACCGTCCTGCTGAAGGTGGTGCGTGCAGACACGGTATGATGGGACCGTGAGTTGTCTGAACCCTGGCCGTTCAACTGAGGAGAAGGGCTGGTCATCCAGAGCAAGCATCTCTGCAATGCTCTGGGTGAGCTCGCTCGCCCTTGCAACGCACCCCCCTTTGTCTGCAGCTTTCCTTCACCAGTCCAGGGTGGCCTGCCTCTGCTTCTTGGCAATGGGGCCTTTGGAGCAAGAGGGGGGAATTCCCTTTGGGCATGCTCCCACTGGTACCAGGCTGAGGAGGGGCAAGGGCCAGGCGGTGCTGCCTCCTGAGATGCAGCAGCATCTCCGTAGTAATGAAGTGTTTCACCTCCTTTCCCTGGCTGATCTGCCACAAATGATCCCATGCTACACTACCCCCTCGCTTCTGGGTTGAGGGTGGGGATCCTGCCTTATCCTCCTCAGCAGGCGGAGGCGCAACAACAGGGGAAGCTGAGTCATCTGCCCCCCAGAACCTCCTCTGAGGTGCCTTCCGGAGAAGGAGACGTGGCTGTAGGGGAGCTTTGAGGAGCGTGGAGCACCAACTTAGATTCCCCTTGTTCCCCAGAATTTCTTTTGCCAGGGTACTCAGGTCCCCTGCTTCCAGAACCAGCTCTTCCTCTGGCACTCGGAGGCTCACCCTGGGAGATGAAATTGGGGTGGAGAAGATTGTCATGCTATTTCTGGTGTTAGGGGAGGTGGTGCAGGTGCAGTGACAGGTACTGCTCCCACTGGAAGCAGAAGACTCATCGCTGCCGGGAAAGAGGATGCATCTGGTTGGGGGGTGAGGTGGGGGGGGCGTGACACGACTTGCAGGTCTCCCTCTAACCCCTCTCCCTCCCCTGCCAGAAGACCTGCCACCTGCCTTTTCAACATGCTTCATATTAATCTTTCCTGTGCTGGAATGTGTGTGTAACTAATATCTTCTTGTGTGTGTAACTAACTAATATATCTTCTTTCTTTACTGTATGTCTGTAACTAATATCTCTTCTCTCTGTTCACTGTATGTGTGTGTGATGTATGCTTTCCTGCACAGTGATGGATCACACTGCCAGGGAAAACACAGCTTTCTTTTTAAAAAGGGGGGGGAGAAAAATATAAGAACAAATAAGGGGTGTTTGGGGGAAGAATAAGTTGAAAGAAATAGATTGGATAAGGGATAAGTAGAGAGATTCTAGGCAAGGGTAATTAGTAAGCTGTATCTAGTCCTTTCCAAGAAGAGTGACTAGCAGGAGACTGACTAGGAAGCCAAGCCAGTCCATTAGTACATTTCAGATGCTGTTGCTCAGGCAGAAACATCTCACAAAAGGGACAGAAAGGCTGCAGACAGAGGTTTATATTCTGTTTCTACATCCCTCCCCTAGAGCACTGATTGGAAGGGGACTTGGGGAAAGATTACAGTCCCTGGCCTGCTGCAGGTGTCAGTCTCCCTCCTCCACTCCTCCTCCCTCTCTTTTTCGGTTTGTTTCCCTGCTTTCCGAATCTTCTTCTGAATCAAACCGGCAACCAAAGCTTCGCACACCCCTACTAGATATGTATCATTTGGCAAATTCTGCTCAGCTGGCCTTATAGCTAGATATTATGGGGTAAGTTAGGAAACTTCAAGTTTGTATTTTAGATCTGGGCCGTGTAAACACTTATTATAAAAGACTTCCCTTGTACGGGCTGATGCATGCTGAGTGTTTAAAAAATGGCTACTGTCTTGTTACAGATAAAGGAAATAGAGACGGTATTACTTTGGGAATATATAAACTTACAGTTCAGTCCATAAAACAGATAAGAGTACATTTTGACATATAAATATATGCCTGGGTTTTTTGCAGCTTCCTCTGAAACATCCAACCTTGCCTCTGACAGGAGTCTGTAAAATAATGCAGTTGGTCTATGTACTGTTTGTATGTACAATTTACAAAACAGTACTGTTTTGTAAATTGAACTGCTATAAAGCGGGAGAGTGCATTTAATATCCTTGTTCTACATGCAATCCTCATACTTTCCAAGGATAAACAAGTGGACTATTCTGGGATTGTCTTGTCCATGTTATAGTTTTCATCTTAGCTATCAGTTAGAATTGTATAAATAGGAGACAAAGAAAAGTTTTGCTGTTGAAGAGGCCAACATGTCTCCTAGTCTTCTCTTCGTTAAAAATATTACTGCATAACACAGGAAAGTAGAGCAAGATGTCTGAAGCAAGCTAGAAATGGCTTTGTCAGCAGTCACTGCTCAGGCGGGTTGATGGTTACTACTGACCACCCACTAGTGTTGTAGTTGCTTCATGTTTTTCGTTATGTGAATAGTACCTTAAACAAGGGACTAGAGTTCTTGGGACTTTATTGCTAAGCTGGAGCAAGAGCTTTATGCAACAGAGCTTAATACATTAAGTTAAGATCTTAAAACAACAGGATCTGTAGTTTTCTGATGGCCTTGGTAATAGCATAAATGCGGAATAGTATTTTTGTTATTGTAGAGTGTTCTCAAGATGAGAAACTTGACTAAATGAGGTGCTTGCTACCAATGAGAAGCCATTATTTTAGCATCCTATTTCTACTCTTTTGAACCTGTTTATGTGTTTTAAGCAATGAAAGGTAGCAAACCACACCTTTGTGATAGTAGGATTATATAGCTTAGCAGAAGCATAGCCTAGGACTGCCAGTTTTTTTTCTCTCACCCTCTCTTTTCCACCCCCCTCCGCATGCACGCATGTTGCTTGCCCAGCACCCCATGTTGCATTACTTTTCCTTAGGACTGACTTCCAGGGCCTAAAATTTTGCATAAGCTGATGTTCTCAGTTCCCATTCTTGTGTAGCTTAGGTAATTAGACCTGCATATTTCTAGGAATGACATGGGCTGTAAGCTCATTATTTCCACCATTTAGAAGTAAATTTCAAAGATGTAGAATCATTTCCATGTTGTAGTTTTAGTATGTGTGAAGAACATGTGTTTAGTAGGTGTTAACTGCATAATTTTCATGTAATCCTCTTTCATCTGTATATAGATATAATATTCTACATAAGAGAGAATACGAATGACCTTAAAAAGTATACCTTGGCAACTACCTCTTAATTTTTTTTCTTAAAAAAAAAAAAGCAGCTGAGTAAAGTGGAATCACAATTTAACTTTTCTTAGGGTCAGTCTCCTTCAATTCGCCAACTTATCATGCATGCAATGGCAGAGTGGTACATGAGAGGGGAACAGTATGATCAGGCAAAACTGTCACGCATTCTTGACGTGGCACAAGACTTGAAGGTGAGTTTGCAAAGTGCATTTTTAATTTGAGTATCTGAATTGTGTAAGAACTTGTTCCTTCAATGAGAAAAACCAACCTTAACTTAGAAGTGGCAAAGTTACTGAGCAATGTGTTCTAGTAATATGTTTGGATTGAGATTAACAATAATAGCTTCAGTGAGCTTTTAACTGAAAATAATTGAAGTGGGGATGTGGGCTATTCATTTTTATAGTTGGCTGCATGAACTTTTATTAAAGGGTTTCATTGCATAACTTGTTACATTCGGGTACAGTCAGACTGGATGTGAAGTGCTTGTGTATGCTGTGTGGAGAGATGTTAGAGATTCCATTTTGTTGTGTGCCAAAGTAGCTCTTACTTGAGAAGGTCTTTGATTATAAAGTGGTTTTAAAAGTACAGGACCACTTTGTGAAAGGTGCTAGCGTGCTTTCAGATCTAGAGCACTTGCTTATTCTTACCAAATAAGATAATTCTATTAAATTAATATTGTAAACTTTTTATTGACCCAAGAAATCAGTAGCAGCATGTTTGTATGACTAATTACTATAAGTACATGGGGATTAGAGAAATCAGGAAAAGAAAAAAGGTATCCTGATATTTTCACTAGTAGTGCTCTAATTTTTTTCTTTAGGCCTTGTCAATGCTGCTCAATGGTACTCCATTTGCCTTTGTTATTGACCTTGCTGCACTTGCCTCTCGACGGGAATACCTCAAGCTTGACAAATGGCTCACAGATAAAATTCGGGAGCATGGGGTAAAGCAGGATTTTTTTTTTTTAATTTCTGCATTTTATTTTCATTGGCTTAAGTTGCTGCTTTAACAAATATAGCACTGAAGTTGTAGACAGCATTTTTAGTCTTATGGTTCAACACTGAACTTGCAGTAGCTTAGTGCAATTCTCTTGCAGTTGCTAAGTTTGGAATAGTAACTGTTAAGTGAACTTTCTCAAAATTAAAAGAACTTTTTCTTCCTCAGGAGCCCTTCATCACAGCCTGTATGACTTTTTTAAAGAGGCGATGCCCATCTATCCTGGGTGGCCTTGCCCCAGAAAAGGACCAGCCCAAAAGTGCTCAGCTTCCCCCAGAAACTCTAGCGACTATGTTGGCTTGCTTACAAGCTTGTGCCGGGTAAGAGAACTGCATCACTTACAACTGTCTTGCTTGCAGACTTGATTGCAGATGCCATAGCTGTAGAATTATTTTAGAACTGTTCAGGAAAATGGTGCAGTGTTTTTGTCCATACCTATTCTTAGGCTTTCCTGAGTTTATCCAATAATGCAAACTTCTCTACAAGAAGGAGTTCTAAGAACTGGGGAGGGGAGGTGAAGGAGTTGGAAAAGAGTGCAGTGAGCCAGGTAACCACAACCTGGCTAGTTAGCCTGACATTAGTCTTGGTTAAAGTAACAAAAGAGTTGTGGTATGGGTTTCAGTTTTTAAAGAAATGAAGGATAGGAATATAATGTCAACCTATACATTTTTGAGGGAAATGGGTCTTGTCAAACCCAACATCATTCTTTCAGACTGCATATGTGGTTGATTAAAGATAATTGCATTAATGCAGTACTTCTGTAGGGTGTTGAGGTAGTATTCCATGACATTCTGACTAAAAATTGGTGTATGCAATATAAAAGCTACACAAATGGATTAATACCAGGCTAACTGACCATATCCAAATAGTAGTGAAACATCATCAAATGACAGTGTTTTCAGTAGGTTCTGCAAGGATTGGAACTAAATCTGATGTCATTCAGTACTTTGATCAGTACCTTAAAAGCAAATATGAAATCATTACAATACTTAGATGGCACCAAAAATTTCAGCTCTCTAAAGCCCTCAGTCATGCCACTTTTCTTCTATTTGTTCCTTTTGAAGGGGTGCCTATTATGTCCTTTTAATTTTTGCTTTAAGCATTTGAGTCGGTTAGAAAATATTATTAATTGAAGCCAGATTTGGAAGCATGTATATAACTTTGATGCAGACTTTTTTTTTTTAATCAAAGCTAAAACTCCATAATCTTGCATTTCAGCTGTAATTAGAAACTAGCATTTTAGTAAACCATTTGGTTACAAATTCAATAGTGCAATAAATCTGAAATCACTGGGTGGCCATCCCACCTCAGGCTTGGTTTAAAATTACACTGTCATGGATCTTCCTCATACTACTTCAGTTGAATCTTGTTTCATTGCATGCCCCAGAAGCTAGTTTTGGGATACTGGACATATCCTGGGAATTCTTATTTTGAGGATGGGGGAGAGGAGGTCGCTAGTAGCCAACAGAAGAGGCTGTATTTTATGTAGTTGTATATTTTGAATAAAAAGCCAAGTAGAACAGACCTTGGAATGAAGAAATCGAGGAGACCCTCACTTTCAGTAACTCTCTACCTTCCACCCCCACCAACCCAAAAAACCCTGTTTTTAAATGTTTAACAGCTTTTGCTCTCAAGCTACTCCGTTCAGAACAGTTACCGGGGAAAAAAAAAATTATCTCCCACATCAATGAACAGACATTTTGCCATTAGGGTGTCAGTTGATAATACCTTTTTCTTTCTTTTTTTAATGAACTATTTGGTGCATTTCAGGACCGTTAACAAGTTGCCACAAGTGTCCCAGTTGATAAAATTGCTGGCAGGGCATTTGCATGTGTAATAAAAAACCCAGCCACTTCTGATTTGTTCTTTGCCAGAGGAATAAAAGTGGAAAGCTCCATGTCCTGAAATCATTAGTTTGCAGCAGTTCCTTCCCATTTAATTTTCCCATGTCATTCTGGCTTCCACCGGAACCTGTTGGTGCTAGCTTCTACACCTGCATGGGGTGGGGGAAGAACAGACATAGCCATCAGATGGCTCTTATTTACTTGAGAGTTTTAAATCTGCATGCAGTAGGATGAAGAAAATTACTTTGTGTAACTCTGAGGGACCAAAATCTTGTGGTTGAGGGCAAAAAATCCAGAAGGGGACTTGCGGTGTTTTTTATGCATGCTCTGGGGTGTTGGGGGGCGGTAATTAGTGGCTTTTGGGAGCCACTCTAATTAAAACGCCTGCTGTGTCTTGTGTATTCAGCTCATTGAACGAGCTTTAGTTAAACTGCCCCTGCCGCAATTTTGAAACTTGGAAACACTGCATACACATGACTCCAAGGCTACTAGAGCGTTATAATTGGAATGCTCTAGCAGGCTCAATTAATCAAGTCTGCTCTGATGCGTTCTAATTAGAATTCATCTGAACAGGCATGAGGCATGTGTATAGGTGCCTACAGGTGAGATGAGGGAGGGAGGGTTTTTTTTTCTCTTCGTAGGCTTTTGTTGTAGGTTCTCATGTTCCGTATTCATTTTAATTTGAAGGGTGGCTGGCTGGATAGTGTAGTTTGTTAGGTTGTGTGAAATAAGACTGTGATTATGAACACTGGAAATGTTGAATGCAGCAAAACAATAATGATGGGGAAGGAGCACGCACAACATAGGAAAAATGGTAGTAGAAAAAAAACCATATCTTTTCTTAAAGAAAAATGAATGAGGGGAAAGAGAAAAGTACTGGGAAGAGGAAAGAACAAAAAGAAACTAAACCAAAAGGTTCTTAAAGTCTAAATCTGGGTGTTTAACAGTCTCAAATGTACTTGGGGCCAGAATTAGCTGGCTATGTTTCCTCTCCATTCTTCCTCATGTTATTCAAAATTCTCCTTTCTGCTCTTCCTGTGCTTTGGTCAGAAAAAAATGATTGCAATACTTGTAAGCTAAAATTTGATAACTTTTGATATAAAAGTGCTTGATACATTATGAAAACAGAAGGGTGAGTTGGGGGACACTCTGTTATCTCTTGGCAGAACTGATATTAAAATTGAAGTGTGCTTTGATTCAATTCCTAATATTTGCTGGCATAGTTAAATCTGAAAAGCTACTTTTTAAAATGGAACCTACAAAATTTATGGCATAATTAAAAAAACAAAATGACCCTCCCCACCCCCCAAAAAAAAACCTGAGCCTGTTTTAGGCCGTTGTAAACCATTTTCCTGCTTCTGTTAGGACACTGTAATCCACGCTTTCTTAAAGAATTAATAGCATGCCAGGTTAACCTGGATGTTTCAAACCATCAGCATACTTTTGATGGTGTTCTGTATCCTGGAAAGCTTGAAGATGATTGATTTCTGTAGCCTTTAGGATCAGAAGTTTCTATTGGTCATATGTGGACCTACAAATAAAAATGTATGTATATGAGGCTTTTTCCAAACATATTGATATTTAACCTGTCTAACTTTTCATTACAAATCATATTCAGTCACTTGGCTGTCTTTTAGGTTTTATGATCTAGCATCAGTATGTGAGACCACTTACAAGTACACTTTTAAATATTCCATTTTTTAATGTAGCCTCTGCTGGTTTGCATTTGTGGGTTCTAAAAATTCTGCAGAGCACTGCTATAGTCACTGACTCCCAAGTGGATATCGAGCAAAGATCTAACAGCAGCGATATACAGATATCAAAAAATACACTTGGAATCTTGAGCAAAATGGACAGAAGTCAACTGTCCTGAAATGTGATCCTTTGAAGACAAGTTAAACAGACTAGGTTGATCCAGTTTCATGAATACTATATCATTCATCACTTAACTCTCTTTTCCCAGGAGTGTTTCTCAGGAGCTATCGGAGACCATCCTCACCATGGTAGCAAACTGCAGTAATGTCATGAACAAAGCTAGACAACCACCACCTGGAGTCATGCCCAAGGGACGTCCACCTAGTGCTAGCAGTTTGGATGCTATTTCTCCTGTACAGGTAGATAAATAATATGCCACCCTTTCAAAACAGAGGTGGTAATTTGTATTCATGTTTGTTGCATAAGTTGAACTCTTAGAATTAAATAATGTTGGTTGGCTCCCTTTAAAGCTTATGCTTGCATGTTTAGATAACTTTGTGTGTTAAGTGCGAGATAGTGTGTGTGTGTATATAAGGGATTTAGTTCAGAGCTACCTTTCATTGGAATGTTTGTAACAAGTAACTAAAACTTTGTAACATGGGAGCAGTAAAAATAAAATGAAAATTTGGCATAATTAAAATATGCTCAAGGTTTCTTTAAAATGGTAAAGAATTTACATAGATTTTTGAGGATTAAGCACTGCCTTTGAACCTGATGTGTCTTGTTTGTAGCTTCACGGGCCAAGCAACAGTGCTAGAGCATAAGGACTTGTTATAACTGGGGCTCTTCAGCTCTCAACTGAACTGCTCTTTTAAAAACAAGGTACATTTAAGTTACTCCCTGCCACTCACCACCCTTTCCTCCTCTGGGAGCGACACATTCCAAACAGATTTTGCTGCTAGCAACTCCATTCAATGGCAGACTGAAATTCTAAGAAATGGTGAACTCTTTATTAAATTAGTGGCACTTCAGTATTTAAGGATGTCAAAGGCACTAATGTTCTCTAGGCTAAAGATTTAGAGCAGTTTATTCGAGTGATAAATCAGTAGTGGAAGATACTCTTTAGAGAAAATGACTAAATATTCTGGCAACAAATGGCTACTGCAAACAAGGGGCTCCTATACATGTGACAGAGCTCTGTTCCAACATGTGCTAATTAGCAATTAAGTCTGCTGGAGTATGCTAGTTAGCATGCTCTAGCAGCCTCCACGTCACATGTATTCAGCGTCCCTGCATTTAAAAATGTCAGCAGAGGAGCTTCAACTCAAGCACATCAAATGAGCTTTAGTTAAAGTGCCCCTGCTGGTATTTTGAGGTGTGGGATGCTAAATACATATAACGCTGCAGGTGCTTTAGAGCAGGTCTCAGAGCCCCTCTAATTAAAGCACCCTCCACCCTTGGAGCACGTGTGTAAATAGATGCCCAAGTAGAGCAGTAGACTGGTTTAGATAATCAGTTTGTAGCCAGGCTGTCTTCAGGATAGATGAGAGACAGTTTATCTTTCCTCTCCTAAAATAAGGATTATGTTAATCTGTTTATAAGATGACTATTATTGGCCTCTCCCCTGGATTTTAAAGGTTTGTGTAGAAAACCATGTTCAGGTGTTCAGTTCCTGGTCCTAGTGGGTTCCTGTAGACCTAATAAGATCATGATTGTGAAGTTTCACTACAGCCTTTGTAAATTTTCTGATGTGACCTGAAATTGGAGGTCTGTAAGTTGCTGTAGTATTGGACGTATAAGTGTGGCTTCTTAACTTGAATTATTGTATTACTCATTTGGCTGTTTTATATCAGTGTTGTGAATCTCTAGGAAAGTCTTTAATAGACTTGTTTTTATAATAAGGGGGTTGTAGTGGATATCCGTTGCATTTAAGAAAGTGTTTAGTGTTCTAACACTTTGTAGACAAGCAGATCTTGTGGGGGTCACTTGAATGATTTCACAGACTAAACTTACCATGCAGACATACTCTTCTGAGGAATATTTTGTCATTGCTTTTTTTTGCCAAGAAAAGAGAGCTGAAAAATGGTTATGGCTGTTTATAATCTGTGTTTCTTTATCCAGATTGACCCGCTTGCTGGGATGGCATCTCTTAGTTTAGGTGGTTCAGCAGCTCCACATACCCAGAGTATGCAAGGCTTCCCTCCTAACTTGGGCTCTGCTTTCAGCACACCTCAGTCACCAGCAAAAGCATTTCCTCCTCTTTCCACCCAAAACCAGACCACAGGTTTTAGTGGCATTGGAGGACTCTCTTCACAGCTTCCAGGTATAACTGTGTGGGTAGATTTGTTTGAATTGTACATTAACAGAATTGCTTTACATTGCCCTGGTGAAGGTTATTGAGCAAGGAAACCAGTGTTCTACATTTTCTGGGATATAAGCATAAAGCCTTTGCTGTTGCTTCAGCATTAAAGTATTTGGGTAACTGTGCAACCTAAATCAATGCATTATGCTACAATACAGTTCAAATTACTGGTGTGCAGCTTCTGTATTTAAGTTGAAATGCTTCACCATTTTTAAGATGGTCTGAAATGTGGTATTAGTGCTGGATTTAAATAAAAGGATGGATTTTTAGTCAGAATGAGTTAAAAAGATTAAATGTTTTGATATACTTCTACAGGGTTGTTAGATGATAGCGAAGAGTCAAAGAATTGAATGACATAAGCCTGTCTCATGCTAGCTTGTCAAGTTTGTGGCCCAATGAAGTGTTCTGATGCATGCAGCTAGCTAAGAGTGTAAAGGAGGTGACCAGTGCCTTATTTGCTTGTCAGTAGGTGGTCTTACTACGGGTAGCCTGACTGGTATAGGAACTGGGGCCCTTGGCCTCCCTGCAGTGAACAACGATCCATTCGTGCAAAGGAAACTGAGCACATCTGGACTGAACCAGCCTACATTCCAGCAGAGTAAGATGAAACCTTGTAAGTGGTAGTGTTGTCTGTGACTGTGGAGTGTGACTGTGATATGCAGTTAATCTGCATTTTCTTCAGGGAAGGCTGGCAGCTAGGAGTTGGTAAAAGGCAGAGAAATAGGGGTCTTGTATTCAACCTGAAGCATGAAACAGGCTATTTCTGATTTGCTATATTAGCAGCTTACTTAATAGCCCATGAGAGTAGAAAAATCTGTTTTGAAACAGTGTATATGTGACAGTGAAGCACTCCAGATCTGCTTGAACAGTATTCCACTGCTTTTTGTTCTGCTATATATCGAACAAAATTTATATCCTGCTTCTATAGGGGGTTATATATGTTACAAAATGAAATTCTGTGGAGTAAAATTATATCAAAGTTATTTGGGTAAGATTCCCTTTCTAGTATAGAACATGAGAGAGATGAATAAGATGCTAACACTGGGGTGAAATAGGCTAATGCTAACCCATACCAGTGCAACCAGGTCTCTGGCTCTACCAGGTGGAACTACATCTCTTGTTTTGGTGTGGCATTTCACTGTAGCACAAGGTGGCCTTTTGCCTTTAAAAGGTACAGATATAAAAACTGCCAGATCTTCATTTTTAATTCAGTTAATCTTGTTACTTGGTAGTGCCTCCATAAAAGCTAAATGTAAGTCTATAGTGAATGTACAGCTGGAAGTGATGCTTGAGTGATTCTCATTTTGCAATTTGGGCTCAGCTTTCAGTGATAGGACTTGGCTTGGGCACAGTGGTTGGCATGAAAGTGCTTGTGTGAAAGACTGTCTGCATGTTAGTGTTGTGTAGCATGCTCTGTTTTTAGTTCCTTGCATGTATATTGAGTTAGGTATCAATTGACCAGATTAATTTCAGAGGTGAAATATATTTTAAGAATATAACAGTGCAAGTTAAGAATCTTCCTGGAAGCTTTCAATTTTTTTTTTCCATAATGATTAACTTTAAACAAAAACAAACCAAAAACCAATTTAATGTCTTTCAGTTAGTGATTTTTTTTTTTAAATAAAATTTGTTTTCTTTAAGCTTATGTGAATAAAATTTACTTGTAAAGCACATTTTTAGCCCTGTTTAGAGAACAAAGTAAACTTTATGTACATTATTTACCCTAGTTGAACTGATACTCTGAAAATGTTTGGAAATTTTTGCTAATGAATCAACTACAATAATCTCTTGTTTGGAACATCATTCACTGTTGTCTATCATCCCAACAGCCGATTTATCTCAGGTGTGGCCAGAGGCAAATCAGCACTTTAGCAAAGAAATAGATGATGAGGCAAATAGCTACTTTCAGCGCATTTATAACCATCCACCACACCCAACCATGTCTGTAGATGAGGTGAGTTTTGTCCTGTAGCAGTCACATCAGCTATCTAGAGACTTGCTATATGGTTGATGGTAGTTATTCCTTAATGTGGTTATTTATAAACAAATATTGGGATGATGGCAGCCTAAAGCTTTGTTTTTTGTTTTGATGGTAGATAGGGAGGAATAAATTTTACCTGTGATGCACAGAGTAACTCCCAACTGCTCTTGTATGTGAAGTGCAGTTTTAAGTTCCATCGATTTTAAAAAAAAAATTATGTGCCTGAAACTCCTGAATAATGCCAAAATGGGTGAACCCAGTTTTGTGAAATCAGAACAAGTATTCAAGAATCTTCACCTTTAAAAAGAGAGAGAGATTTGTTAATAAAACCACAAAAATGCAAGGCAGTGGAAAGTCTTGACTTGCTTTTTAAATCAGACTCCTTCAGATTAATGGTGTCCCTTGAAATGTATTTTGTATATTTGTGGATTATTGAAAAGCACTTTTTAAATGTTGTTCCCTTCCTAAACTTGGTTTTAAAGCAATAGAATGGTACAAAGCAGATATTAGGAAAGTCCTGCCTGATAGTTGCAGAAAATTACAAACATGCATATTTATCTCTAATATCTAAAACATATATTTGGCAAAAATGTAAGATTCAGTGTAGCAACACAAGTGATAAATACTCTTATGGTTGCTCCCAGCAATTATTTCACATTATTCCCTACTAAAATGATATACAGAAGGGATTTATTCTAATATTCAGAAGCAAATATCAGAAATACAAATCTGACCTATTAGAATATCCAAGTATATGATGATGCTTTAACTGTCTATTTCATCTGAGTAGAGCAGGCTCTTGCTCATGTATTCCTTTTGCAAGGCCACTGCTTTCCAGGAACTATTTTTTTGAAGAAAGATGAGTGCAGTTCCTTTTAAGGGTAGTGTAACCCCTTGTAAGAGCAGATGGGCATAATTAGGAATCTTGCTCAAGTGCACACTTAGCACCCAAAGTATCAGTAAACTTGCCTTACCGTGCAGTAGAAATGCTCTTTTTGAAAGCTTGAGTGTTCATTTGCTATCGTCAAACTTCACAAGAGGCAGATTTTCAAAATGCGGTTATGCTAATTAAAATGGCATCTTGGGGTTCTGCATCATGAGCAAAATGCTCATTTTCCCTACTGTCTGAACTGAAATTCAGATGAAGTGTACTACCTTGCATATCATCCCTATGTAGGATTTTTTTCACTTAGTGTAATTATGTTGTGAGAACCAAAAGATCCAGTTTAGTTTCTCACCTGTTATCTGCATGATATTAATGTCATCCTTTTTATAATAAATAAAAGCAGACACAAGTGAACTCCACTTTCTGACCAGTTACACTTAAATATTTTAAAATATGTTAACAAATTCAGCTCACCTTGATCAAAACCAGCTAAGATTAAGCTGGCTGACCTTTTATGTGCTACCAAATAGATCGGGGTGGGCAATTATTTCAGGCGGAGGGCCACTCACTGAGTTTTAGCAAGCCATCGAGGGCCACGTGACAGGCAGCCAGGGGCAGATAAATATTAATTTTCTAAATTTTTTTTAGAGGTCCCGCTGGCCTGATATAATGGCTTGGCAGGCCGCATCTGGCCCATGGGCCGCATTTTGCCCACCCCTGAAATAGGTAGACCATTTAAGAGCTTTACTGCAAATAAAATGGTTTTCACTTTTTTTTCAGGTCAGTATTCTGCTGTAATAAGATTTCTGCTGTTCACAGTCTGCATAATTCCCACCCTAAAAGCTTGTAGTCTTGCCTTTTTTTAATACCTCAAGTATTTTGTAGAGTGTTTTATTTACATACAGATATTTTTGGTAGTTTTGCACTAGGGGTTGGGCTTTCCCCACTGCAGCTAACATTAGTGAGTAGTTGCAGTTGCTCTTGAGCCTCCTACTGGTGTGAAAGGGCTGAGATGAAGCAAGTCTCTCAGTAACAGTCTCTGATTTCTTTGCAGGTATTAGAAATGCTACAGAGATTTAAAGACTCCAACATTAAACGGGAACGAGAAGTGTTTAACTGTATGCTGAGGAACTTGTTTGAGGAGTACCGATTTTTCCCCCAGTACCCAGATAAAGAGCTGCACATAACAGCCTGCCTCTTTGGTGGGATAATAGAGAAAGGACTGGTTACTTATATGGCATTGGGCCTTGCCCTGCGCTATGTTCTTGAAGCCTTACGAAAGCCTTTTGCATCCAAAATGTACTATTTTGGTATTGCTGCACTAGATAGATTTAAAAATAGGTGAGTCACTTTTTTTTATAATACCTGCATGGAGTATCTTTGTTAAACTTATGCCTGTTCTTGTAGTATAAGTAAAACAATACAAAGTTACTGGTTTATGTTGGACAACTAGCACATCTCAGTTGAAACATAATTCTAAAATTGACCAAGTCTAGAATGAGAAACATGTACCATCCACTAATTACATGGTAATTTCTATGTTGGAAACAAAGATTAACTTCACTCCATTTTTTCCCATGTGTAATACATATATATATCTT
Source organism: Alligator mississippiensis (assembly GCF_030867095.1). NCBI lineage: Eukaryota > Metazoa > Chordata > Crocodylia > Alligatoridae > Alligator > Alligator mississippiensis. The sequence goes on along the minus strand of NC_081833.1, from coordinate 39,111,536 downwards.
AGTATCTTAGTAGGTTTTTGGAGTAGGTGCTTCCCTAGTTAAAAATTCACTACTTATGTGCTTATTTATCCAAGAGTAACTAAAGTTGTCCTTTAGTTTCTGATTAGTCTTTCATTTAAGTGATACGCATTTGGATTTTGGTTTCTTAGTAAACATTGCATTATCAATCCTTAAAATACTTAGTTTTCAAACTTTCTGAATTTAGTTATTTGCAATGCTTTATTCTCTGAACATCTGCTCCTGCCTACAATACCTATTTCTCAGTTACCTGTGTTCCTGTTCACCCTATCATCCAGCTTTGGAATATTTACAGTTATAACAACAGAGCTGGATCAGAATAATATAAAAGTACATTATTAAGACTGGCATACCTAAAATTTTTTGAGCCACCTTATTTTCCCCCTACCACTCTCCTCCTAGAATGTATGTACCATTTTAAATGGGATATCAAAAAAGAAGTGCCCCGAAGTGGGTGACAATATCTGGCATTCATAAGATATATTGCAATAAAAACAGTGTATGCACAAAGGAAGATACTTAGAACTAAGTATAGGATAGTTCTAAATAGTGAGCTACAATTAAATATACCTAGCCTATACTAGAAACAGATGCAGTTCAACATCTAGTAAATTTATTGATTTGTATAAAATGTTAAACTTTGTCTAGGACATAAATACAGAATCTTGGAACAAGATGAATTGAAATGAGTACATCAGATTTTATGAAACAGATGTTCCTGTACAAAATTTCTTTTGTAGATAGGCAGGCATGGTTCTTTTGAATAGATGGGTTTAGATGCAGCTTTGATCTGGTGAGGGAGTGACGTGTCCAGTAACTAGTTTGTGTTGTTCTATGGTATCATTCTTGGTCAGGGCTCACAGTTCTGTAACTAATGGTTAGTTTTACTGTTGACAGATTGAAGGACTATCCCCAGTATTGTCAGCACTTGGCTTCTATTAGTCACTTTATACAGTTCCCTCATCACCTACAGGAGGTGAGTGTTTAAAAATTGTACAAACTAAGCTTCTGACTGTAAAAACATTCTAATGCTTGAAATTGGAAACATCCGAAACCTTTTGTAAATTTTGTTTGACAATGCAAGTCCATCCAAGTTTTAATGCCTTGTGAGGAAAGTAACTTTTAAATACTTTTTCTTGGGATTTGGGAGGATGGCAGTATGAGAAGCCAGTGCCTTCAAATTGAATTTGGATTGAGTTTATAATATGTACCCAACTACTAGTTACACAGCCAACTACATGTTGCCACTCAACAGCTTCAGGAAAGGTCTGTCCTCAATTAATATATAAATAGGTTCTAACTTTTCCCATGAGTTTTCCTTGTATTTACACTCTAGTCCCCTTAAGAATTGTGGACATCCTAGCGAATAAGTGCCATTCAGTTAAACTTCAGTCCTATAGTAAGACCTGCTTACAGTAATCCAGGCAGGGGACAGAAAAATTGGTTCCTGAAGGTCTGATCAAAATAATAGGAATGTGCTTTAATCCGAAGAGTAAAAAGCCATATTATAGGTAATATATTTCTCAGTAGTGCTTCTATTTGTGAGGGAGCTTCCAGAAGCTGCTAATAATGCCAGGACTCATTGATGTTTTAGTCCAAATTGGTTTTAAAAAAAGAAAGGAAGGAGAGGTTTTCTCCACACGTAAATCGGAATGATTATAGCTATGCTAACAAAAGCAAATTACCATAGCTATTTTGACTATTTGTTTACATGCTTAAGTAATCTGGCACCTGCATTATAAATGCCTTGATTGCACCACTATAAAAAGATGTTAACTCAGCAGTTTTCCATTGCAAAGTTATTTCATTTGGTACCAGCATTTAAAACCAAATGCTTTGGAACCTGGCTTTTTGCTTGATGGTTGCATGTTGTAAGGTTTCACCTATTTTTGTACTGTCATAGGAGTCTCTAGGAAAATTTTATTCACTCTGTGTAGCAGGTCTCTTGATATATACACGTTCTTTTCACAAATCCTTCCCTTGTATGTTTCTGGTAACCAGATCTGTAGGGTTAGGAATGGTGGGTCACTGTCTGTAGAACTTGAGTTGTTGAGCTTTGAGGCATTCAACAGCAACTTGGGGGTAGCATTTATGACTGAAGGTCACACCATTTAGCCCTTTTTTCCCCAGTAAGACTTAAATAAATGGGGACAGGAAAGGAAAGGCTCATTCAGTAGAGCTGCCATTCATAGAGATATTATTTTTAAGTTTTGTTTTGCTAATTCAGGCTTTAGGAAATGTACAATAATTACAGTATTACACAGATTTGTCTAGTTTTAAATCTGTTGGTGAAATTACCCAGGAACTTCCCTTGAAAATTTCAAGACCACAATTTTCTGTGAAGTGAGATGCAGTAAAATGTAGAAGTGTCTGGGTGTTAGTACAGGTCTACAATTTCATTGCTGCATGTGAATTTCACTTTTTGCCTTACCTTCAGTACATTGAATATGGACAGCAATCCAGAGATCCTCCTGTGAAGATGCAGGGTTCAATCACCACCCCTGGAAGTATTGCACTTGCCCAGGCCCAAGCCCAGGCCCAGGTTCCAGCAAAAGCTCCTCTTGCTGGTCAAGTCAGCACTATAGTAACCACCTCAACCACCACCACTGTTGCAAAAACCATTACAATCACTCGACCAACCGGAGTCAGCTTCAAAAAAGATGTTCCAGTAAGCTCTCTCATTATTGCATGCATTTCTTATTGTGCGATTTGAAGAGTTAAGGAGATTGGTGATTCTGAACAGGTTCTCAGTAGGAATGTTCTGTATTGTAGACTACTGGGTTGCAATCCTGTTGATTCATATTTATATCTTAAAAAACATTTAACCTCTCAAATCCTAGACCTGCGTTTTAGAGGTGTTTCCCTATTGATTTGGGAAACTGTGAATATGGTATTGAATAATTTCTTTAATTCCCCAAAAAAAACTGCAGATCTGAAGTTTGCTTTTTCCCTTAAGGATTTCTTTTTCAGTGAAACTCTTGAAAAAGATAGCAGACTTTGCTTTCTGAGCTTAAGAAATAAGCGCTGCTCAGCCATAACTGTTCAACAAATACGTTTGCCTGCTTTTTGGGGAGCTGGTGAACAGCAAGGGTAGGGATCTTTTTTCTTTCCTTTAATGTTACCCAAGTCACTGAGAGAACTGTTACTGGAATTAGGTAATGTCCAGAAATGGGTAGCCAAAATTGTCATGGAAAAAGCATAGAAGCCTGCTTGCAGCAGCAGCTGAAGTTTCTTACCAGATTCAATTACAGTGCATTTGATAACAATCTAAAGCATTTAATGCTGCCTCATTAAAATCACGCTTGTAATTAAAACCTGTATAGTGCCTCTCCATATCGCATGGAGTGTACCTGGACAGATTCTTAGCCCCAGACCTGCAACTCAGTTCATTTGGGTTGACTGCTGAGCCAAGTTTGCTAAACTTTTGTATTGGAGTTCTGCACAGATATGGAGATCACCTAGCTGGGCCCAGTTGTACAGTTTTACCCTCCAATTTTTCTTTTTAAATATGATTTAACACTGAAATGCTGTTAAGGAAAAGAAAGGTAAAAACATACCATTGTTTTCTTTCCCATGTTAAAAATGTGTATATACCAGCAAGGGGCTGTGCTGTGGTAAATGCAGTTTTTAGTAGTAATAGTATACACTATACATGCTTGTAGTCTTCTTACAAAATAAACTTTGTTGAAGCTAACTTGACTTGCTTGCAGGCTAGTTTTTGACAATAAACATCATCCCATTTCCCCCCCCCCCTTTCCCTTCCCAATGTATCTTGCAAAAAAGCTAATTGTGTAAAAGATACTGTGGTTTTCCTGGAACAGGGTTCTTGTTAAACATACTCCTTGTTTCCCCTATTCTGTTCCTCTGCCATCCCATGCTGCTTTTCAAAAAGTGAAAAAGAAAGTGGTAACTTGAATAAACTAAACAAAAGCTTGCTTTGACTTTTCCTCTGTGTCTTTTAAGACACTGTCCCTTCCATTTTTTCCTAATTTGTTGTTTTATTTCTACAGCCTTCCATTAATACTACCAATATTGATACCTTGCTAGTTGCAACAGATCAAACAGAGAGAATTGTGGAACCCCCAGAAAATGTCCAGGAAAAGATTGCATTCATCTTCAACAATCTATCTCAATCAAACATGACACAGAAGGTGTGTAACAGTGTTACCTTATTAGCTTTTTTCAGCATTCTTTTCTAAAGCTATAGATGAAGACAGTGAAGTGAAACTTCTGTAAAAACAAACCTTGCAGATCTTAAATAGAATGCCTGTGTAAACAAAAGTATGCTTTAACAAAAGACTAGTTTTTTATAGTATCTCAGGGTCTGAGTTATAAGCCCTTTTCTTGCAGGAAAGATTTTATGTTCCGACTCTGCTGTAAGCAAATCAGAGAAGTATTCCTTTTTAAAGACAGCTACAAAATATTTCCTTTTGACACCCACCTTAACTGCCTGCCCCTGTGCTAAGCTTTTATTTTGGGTGGATGGGGGGCCGCTTACCCAGTTTTGGCAGGTTGCCCCACGCCCTGGTCACCATCTTGGGACCAATGTCCCAGGGCCAGCACTGGTGGGGCCCAGAGCAGGGCATAGGCTGGTAGGGGTCTTGGGCTGGGCTGCACCAGCTGGGAGATGGGGGAGCTGGCCTGGATCCATAGAGCCCTTGCTGGAAGGGACCCCGCGCTCCTGCCACCCTGCTCTGGGTCCCACTGGCATTGGCCCCGGGACACAGGTCCAGGCCCCGTGCTCCTGCACCTGCTCACTCCCAGTGCCCCCCAGCCCTGTGGTACAAGTGGGGGGCAGTGCACAGCCCCAACCCCCTGCTTGCTGGCAGGGAATAAGCTGGTGCTGAGTGCAGGGAAAAGTGGCCCCTCGCCTCATGCCTGGGGCTCCCTGCTGCAGCTGCTCGCAGCCCATGTGGGGCTGTCGGGAGCAGACACAGGCAGCCTCATGTGGGCTGTGAGCGGCTGCAGTGTGGGGTGCTGGCCACAGGGCAGGGGAGGAGGGGCAGCTTCCGCTCAGCTTTTCCCCGGGCTCCTCCCCTGCCCAGGATCCTCCCCTCCTTCCCCCTTACCTGTGGTTCTGGCCAGGGCAGCCACATGGTTTGTTATGGGAGCCTGCCAGGCTTCCCCTTGGTCCTACTGCCCTTGCTTCCTGTCCTTTTTGACAGGAACCAAGGGCAGATAAATATTTATTTTCTAAATTTTTTTTAGGGGCCTCGCGGGCTGGAAAAAATGGGCTCGCAGGCTGGATCCAGCCCGCGGGCCGTATTTTGCCCACCCCTGGCTTAGCAGTTCAGGGTACTGGTTTACAGAGATGCGTCTGTCACTCAGCAACAGATAATTTTTAAAAGTGTAAAAAATTAAGAGAACTCCTGAATAATTTTGTAAAACAAGTGTAGTACTTGAAGTTAATAACATCCAGTTTCCTTGTCTTGGATATTTTTTTTATACCCTGTTTTCAAGATCACTCCAAAAACAGAGGTATAAGGACAAAATGCTTAACACATTAGTATCGCTGTTAAAGGTGCACTGATGCATCGGTCCATATCATATCGGCAGCAATAAAAGGAAAATTGACATTATTGGCAATCGGCATTTTTTGGCTGATGTGGCTGATAATCTCACTTGTGAAAAATGCTGTGTGCTGCTCAGCCACGAGGGGACAGGGCTGCGGGCAGTTTGTGCAGAGTGGGGGGTGACTGCTGCTGCTGCACACATCCCCAGGAGAGGCATGGGGGTCATGTGCCCCTCGGATCTGCATGGGGCAAGGGCGGTCAAGGGGCTGGGGAAGGGCTGCCCCAGCCTCTTTCTGGGCAGGTGGGGGGAGGGGCCAGAGCTGTGCTCGGGGCAGGCGGTGGTGGCATTAGGAGGGAGTCTATGGGGTGGCTATGCCGAACTTTGGGGTGGCTGTAGCTTACCCTGTAACCCTCCTAGTGCTACCCCAAGTACAGCCCGGGACTGCAGCTTTGCTGCTGTGTGTGCGCCGCCCCCTCCTCCCTCCCTCCCTCCCTCCCCCCCCCCCCCCCCCCCCCCCCCCCCCCCGCCAGGAAGAGGCTGCAGTGGGCAACCTGTCTTGCCCTGCGCACCAGTTCAGGAGACACATGCCCCCCCCCCCTTTCCTCCCCCAAGCAGTATGCAGCGTGGGGAGCTACCCCAGCCGCCCCCCCACCCACCCCCAAAAAAAGCCACCCACAGCTCCATCCACTCCCTCCCTCCCTTACTGTCAGGTCCTTAATCTGCCCCCTTCCCCCTACAGGCTTACGGGCTAAATGCTGCTCTCCAAGCTACCAGGCTGCATATTGGCAGTTGGAATCAGTATTGGCCAATATGGCTTGTTAATAAAATAATTGGCCATCAGTATTAGCCAAAAAATCTTTATTGGTGCACCCCTGATTGGTGTAATTCAGCTTGGAAATATCTAGGATCCAGTAACTCTTTGATAGTTAATTGCTGTCTGGAGTGATACTGCTTCATTTATGCTAGTGATACAGCCTTTTGAATTAAAACAGTGTACTGTCACATGCTCCAGCCTTTTTTTTTTTCTTTTTTTATCCTTTGGTGGAAACCCATCATGCTAGTAGGTATTTGGTTTTAATAATAGTTTTGCATGATTAAATAACATTTTAATGACTTGCCATGTGAACTGAGTGTATAGCATTAGTTAAACATCATTCCAACTGGCATTTTTTTTTGGTACTCAAATTTGAGCCATTTTACCACCATTTAATAGGTTGGAGTTTAGGGATGCCAACAAAACTGTGAAAACATGGATGGTAATACCACAGAAGGCTGTTGCCCTGTAGACAGGCAGGCCATGTTTGGGATTAAGTCAGTAGTTAAGGCTTCTGGAATTACTCAGTTTAAAAACACCAAATTCTGTTAAGAGCAGTATAGATTATTTGGTTGTTACTGAACATAGTTGCTTATACATCTTTTTGGGTTTTTTTTCATAATGCATGTATGTTCCTTTGGCATTAGGTTGAGGAGCTGAAGGAAACGGTGAAAGAAGAGTTCATGCCTTGGGTTTCACAGTACCTTGTGATGAAAAGAGTCAGTATCGAGCCAAACTTTCACAGCTTATATTCAAACTTCCTTGATACTCTTAAGAATCCAGAATTTAATAAGATGGTTCTGAATGAAACCTATAGAAATATCAAGGTAAGTAGCACAATTCCTTTCTAATGTGTAATAAAAGGCTGCACTCTTATGCATACTATGTTACCTATTTACCACATAAGGTGATATTTTTTATCAGCTTGGGGAAAGTGTGGTAAGTGTTGTTGTGGCTCATCAGGTGGCCCTGTCTAGAGAATGGAAATGAATTGATTTTTGTGTATTTGTGTTGCAATTTTGGCTGGTAACTAGTTTCTCTAAAAGAGAATTAACTGGGCTGGGTGACCACAGTTTATGAAGATCTCTTGTACAGTAGAAAAGTTTGCTGCTTATTTTTCTGAAAGTGCTGTCTTCTGATATCTAAAATGTGTAAAGTATTTTTCTTTGCCTGTTGGTAGCTTTTACAGATGCAGGTCTTTATAAGAACACAATTTACATGACACATGTCCCTGAAAATTCAAAATGCATACTATTAATGTAACTGAACAGTTATAGGAGAAAGTCTTTACCTTTGACAGCATTCTTTAAAGGCAGCTTGCCTGTGTGTGATTCTTTCAAACAAGCACAGGAAGGGTGATCTTCAAAAGTAATAGGGCTGTAGAAACTCGAGTAGAGTCCTGAATCGGCGAACAATCTACAGTTGCTCTTAACTTGAAACTTAGTTCAGAGAATCAAATAAGTTACCTATAGCTGTTAATAAGCAACTAACTCATCAAAACAGATAAAGGCTGTTCTTAATATTAAATATTTAGTTTCAGGAGTAAAAATTTCAGATAAAATGAGGGAGCTGGTATTGAAAATAACAAGTTTCTACACTATTCTCATTAATACTTATTCTCCAAGGAATATGGAGTGTCCCTTTTAAAATATTTCTGAATTAGTTTGTTAGAATAACATCGACAGGAATACTGAAAGCTTGCTTTGGCTTGCTAACTTCAGCTATATTTGAAAACTAAGGCATCAGTGTGTAAATTGGCTTTATGCTAAAGTATTTGTGCACTTTCCTTCAGTGACCATCACCATTTTTTAACATACTGCCAGTTGGGGAGCTTTTAAACTGATAGCTGGGGAGATTGTAAAGTATGAAACTAGTTGAAATGTTATTTTTTCATTCGTGGTATAGATGGGGCTTTCTTCACAGTCTGTCCAAGAGAGTACAGGCTGGTTAAAGGTCCTGTTTGATAGGTGTAATGCAGAAGGAATGAGAGTTTTTTCCTGTTGCAACTGAATAGTTCAGCTAAACCCTTAGTGTAACAAAATATTTCGTAGTACTGGAGCGCTCTTGAATCATGTCATTGCACAGTGTATTTATTTAACATGTTTCCATTCAAACTTATGACTGCTTTATAGTTTACCAAAGTACAGAAGGTAAAATAAGATTTTCTTAGAGAAATGCATCTGTGCTGGCACTTGCAATTGCTTTAATTGTACCTTTTGCAGGTTTTGTCACTCTTTGATTAAGGAATTATCTGCACATAATACCACTGTGTATGGAAATGGACTGACTGACTTCTGAATAATTCCTAAATCAGACTTTTAAAAATTCTGTTTGTGAAGTATTGTTGCTAATCATCAAATTGTGTTGACTTTTGAAGACTGGTATAGATAGTTGTTTCTCACAGTGGGATAATTTTTAGTTGTTAAAGATAAGGAGGGGCCACCCTACAGTATGGGTGCCACAAGTGGCCCAGGCAGCCTTTGTGTATGGCACGTGGCAGATTGGAGAGGGGATAGGCAGCACAGCAGCAAGATAAATGAGGAAGCAGAAAACAGAGCAGCAAATTGGGCAGGGAAATAGAATTAGAGTGGCACTTGGAAGCTGACAGGGCTAATTGGTGGCTTGCCTGCATTGATAAAGGAGGTGTGAAGATGGTAGAAATTACTAGGAGCATTTATGAAAGTAGTCTGGTAGGAGCATCATCTGTACTGTTGGCCACAGAAGTTGGGGAGAGGATTTAAAAGAAAAATCAATGAAAATGCAGGTAGGGGAAAAACTACATTAAAACTTAATCAGGGTTGAAGAATGTTGTAGAAATGGGGCAGAGGAAGCACAGAGAAGCTAGGTGGATTAGTAGCGTTTGTCAGCACTATTTTTAAACCTGTAGGTGGGGTTTCTTGCCACCATGGGTTACGCTGTAGTGCAAAAAAAATTCTTGGCTCTTTTGTGCACAGCTGATCTTGTGCCATTCAGCTGATGCTGTTGAAAGCTAAGAAACAGAACTAGCAGCAGAACTTCGTATGTTTTAAAGGTCTTAAGACACATTTGTACTCTTTTTAAGAAACTAACAGTTTGTGCCCTTGTTGACTTCTTGAATGCCATTAGAGCAAGGGCTGTCTAGCTGTTGTGTGGAATTCATGGCTGGATGTGCCAGTCACAGCATGAAGCTGATACTTTTTCAGATTTTGCTGTTTTACTTTAAGCCCCTCGAAGGAGAAAAACTTTTTTGTAATTTCCTTAACAGGACAGTCTTGTGAGGGGAATGCATCCAAGAAGCTTGACCAACCATAGTTTTATTTTAATCATTTCAAAGGATGATGTTATCCTTTATAGCTAGACTGCAGCTGGACATTTTGCTGTTTGGAATTCAAGGCTTCCTGTAGTCCACATCGGGTGCCGAGTGTCTAAGCTGCTCTTTTAACTCTTCCCTAGGTGCTGCTGACATCTGATAAGGCTGCAGCCAACTTCTCAGACCGTTCCCTGTTAAAGAACCTTGGCCACTGGTTGGGAATGATCACATTGGCTAAAAATAAACCCATCTTGCACACAGTAAGTTTGCATTTAATATTGGTGCCAGAAATAATTTATATAACAACAGGGACTTGAAGTAAAAAAGTTCATTGGGACCTTGGTGCTTAGCAAATTTTGCTGGAGTTCAAAAATATCATTCCGTAGTTTAGAAATTCTTTCATGAACACTGATATTTTTCTTACCAGAAAAGTTGCTAGACACTTAAATCCTTGCCAGAAATGTTTACACTTATTTTTGAAAATTCATATGTAACTTAAAGACGTAATGTTGTGCACAAAACCAGAATGTTAAGGCTATGATGAAATTGTATCCTTGCACAGTTAGGTGTTTGTATTCCCCCGCAACTCTTCACATTCTGCTGATACTGCTTTGTTTCAGGATTTGGATGTGAAATCCTTACTTCTGGAAGCCTATGTCAAGGGACAGCAGGAGTTGCTTTATGTAGTGCCATTTGTTGCCAAAGTCTTAGAATCCAGTGTCAGGAGTGTGGTAAGTGACTGCAAGCCTGTTAAATGAGACATGGTTCTTAAAGTGACAAAATCTTGCCATGTAGCAGTTTGAAAAAAATGCTTAGTTTTTATGTCAGAAAAATATATTCTCCCACTCTGAGTACTTACATGCTATAATGGGTGTGTATGAAAAAGAGGCTAGTGTTTTGTACTCTGTGTTGGCTGGATTGTGTGTGTGCTTGAACAGAATGCTGTCCTGTTTTATTTTAACTAACAAAGGAATATCTTGAGGCCCTATCTTCTCAAGCCTCATTGGCTTGTGTGTCCCTTTCTTCTTCCTGGACCATCTCCTACAGCTCCTGGAATGGCACTACTGACCTGCCTAATAGGAGCCCCTTCTAATATTCCTGTTGGGAATTATGCTTCCTGATTTTTAAATTCCTTTTGACCAGAAAAAATGTTCATTTTGGTAATATTTTAAGCATATTGCTAAGCTACGTGTATTGTGCTCCAAACAGCAGTGGCAAAACTACAGCCTTGCGCTCTCACGCTCTCTCGCATTCTAGCTCTCTCATATAAAAATACAGAATGCTGTTACTGTGTAGGGTTTCATATTATGCTTTTAGTTGCTCCTTTTGGAAAAGAATAGCTTTATCTAACATTTTTTTTCCCTTATTCTAACCTCCTTTTCTTTTCTTTCATAGGTTTTCAGACCTCCAAACCCTTGGACGATGGCAATCATGAATGTATTAGCTGAGCTGCATCAAGAGCATGACTTAAAAGTAAATAGACTTTTTTTCCTCCATTCACTGAGCACTTGGATTTTCCTAATTTACTAGCTTGGCAAATATGTAATAGATAAAAATGATTTCTCTTTAAAATACAGAAAATTAAAATTGGATAGGAGTTCTGTAATATGGCAAAATTTAAATGAGTCAGTCTCATAACTTCGGTACTTCTATGTAAGGATCATACGCAAAATATTTTTCTAATGCCTAAAGACTGTGTAACTAAACAGATATTGGGGCAGAGTGGGCAGCATAAATGATATTTATTTCTTTGTTAGCATAACCTTAACACAGTCAAATTGGAATAATTATTTGTATAGCTGAACCTGAAGTTTGAGATTGAGGTGTTGTGCAAGAACCTTGCATTAGACATCAATGAGCTGAAACCTGGAAACCTCCTGAAAGATAAGGATCGATTGAAAAATCTGGATGAACAGTTGTCTGCTCCAAAGAAAGATGTAAAGCAGCCAGAGGAACTACCACCTATCACAACAACCAGTAAGCACTCTTCAGGTTTTGAATACATTTTAGGTGTGCAGTCTTATGGCTTTTGAAGTTAAAATGAGGTTGCTAAATTTACCTTCAGGAATAGATTTTAGCCTTAAATAATATTTGCCGAGAACAAAATCTTGGAAAAGTAAATGAATGCTGGAAACTGTAATGAGAGAAAAGCAGCGGGTAGGAGATTTTGGACCTGCCCTGGTCACTCCCCCTCAGCAGCCACTCTGCCACTGTGTGAGATGGGATTCAAAGCTAGATGGACCTACACTGACCCAGCCATTGGTGGTTTTTAGGTTTTTCTTATGTAAAAGCTTCTAGACGTTTATCCACCTGCTTCAGTGTGTGTGGTGGCTTTGGACAGCAACAATCCTGCAGGTCCATAAAGAAGCCCTCGTATTCTGCTCAGTGTGTTGCTGAACCGTATAGTACAAGTAAAAAAATCTGGCAGGTCACAATACCTCACACAATTTTGGGGGCTGGGAAGGGAGCCTGAACTGCACACATGAATTGAGGCCAGTCAGTCTCAACTCCATCCTTGGAAAAGTCTTTTAAAAGATTTATTAAAGATCATATTTGTGCGAGTCCAGCAGGAAAAATAGTGCTGCTGGGCAACCAGCATGGATTTGTAGCAGGCAGATCATGCCTGCACAGTCTGGTTTTGTTTTATGACCAGGGCACAAAATGCTTAGATGCAGCAGTAGAGGTGAATGTCGTTTTCTTAGATTTTAGGAAGGCCTTCGATATGGTATCCCATCCCGTTCTCCTAAAGAAATTAAGAGGCTGTGAATTAAGTGCTTACATGGTCCAGTGGGTGGCAAACTGGCCTGGGGGGTCGCATACAGAGAGTGGTAGTAGACAAGTTGGTATCGACCTGGAAGGGCTCAGTCCTTGGACCTGTACTCTTCAACATCTTCATCAGTGACTTGGATGTAGGAGTGAAGTGTACTCTGTCCAACTTTGCAGATGATGCTAAACTGTGTGGGGTGGAAGTGAACGCTCTGGAGGGTAGGGAATGATTGCAGGCAGACTGGGACAGGTTGGAAAAGTGGGTAGAACACAGTAGGATGCAGTACAACAAGGACAAATGCAGAGTACTGCACCTAAGGCGTAAAAATATCCAGCACACCTACTAGCTGGGGAATGACCCTCTCAGAACAGAAGCGGAAAGGGATCTTGGAGTCATAGTGGACTCAAAGATAAATATGAGTCATCAGTGTGACAAAATCATCAGCAAAGCTAACAGCACTTTATCATGCATCTGCAGATGCATGACAAATAGAACCAAGGAGGTGATACTTCCCCTCCTATGCAGCATTGGTCAGACCGCAGTTAGAGTACTGTGTCCAGTTCTGGGCACCGTACTTTAAGAAGGATGTGAATAACCTTGAGTGGCCCTCCTCTGGACCCTCTCGTATGGTTAAGGGTTTACAGGCCAAGTCCTGCGAGGAGAGACTAAGGGACCTGGACCTCTTCAACCTCCACAAGAGAAGGCTGAGAGGTGACCTTGTGGCTGCCTACAAATTCATTACGGGGGTGCAGCCAGGAATCGGAGATGTTCTGTTCACCAGGGTGCCTCTTGGGGTAACAAGGAACAATGGTCATGAACTGTCAGAGAGCAGGAAAAACTTCTTCACGGTAAGGATGGCCAAAACTTGGAACGGGCTTCCAAGGGCGTTGGTGCTCTCTCCTACCTTGGGCATCTTTAAGAGAAGGCTGGATAGGCATCTGGCTGGGGTCATCTGACCACAGCGCTCTTTCCTGCCTAGGCAGGGGGTCTGACTCAATCATCTTTTGGTCCCTTTCAACCCTAGCATCTATGAATCTATGTAATTGCATATTCACAGTCTTTGAATGCTTGAGCACATGATGACCAGGAAAACCTGTAAAGAGATTTGGTTGCCTTTTCAGTAAAATAAATAAATAAATAATAAATTAATTGTTTAGGCCAAGACAAAGAATGGGTATCACTAATGGATTTTTCTTGCATGGAAAATGTAAATATCTGACTGGGGAGGGGGAACAAAGGGAGTTTGTAGGGAGGCAGCAAGAACTTATAACTGTTGATGCAACTGTAAGCAATGCTGTTTCTCTTTATATTGTGCTGCATTAGTGGTACATCACTACCAAGAGGAAAAATTAAGAATTGACCAAGAAATTTCTGCTGTTTTTGGCGTTTTTGCAACCGAATGGCAAAAATTCAGTTAATTTCTTTTTTTTGCAACTTTTATGCCACCATATAACTGGATAATAAAGTTTCATTTTTTTAATTCCTTTTAAGCTCGAAAGGAACTCTTAAGAATTACAAATCTTTTGTTCTGCAGCTGCTTCAACAACTCCAGCTACCAGCACCACTTGTACAGCCACTGTTCCTCCACAACCTCAGTACAGCTACCATGATATCAATGTCTACTCACTGGGAGGGTTGGCTCCACATATTACTCTAAATCCAGCTGTAAGTACTGGAGTTTATTGACTTGTTTATAGAAAATAGTTAGGAATTGTCTGTAGTCCAGAACAGTTTGGATTGCAGATACTTTATTATATTAGCCCCACAAAAGTGCCCTGTGCTTTTGAAATCATCATGATCCTTGGTATTGATGAAAGTTGAGCATAACATACACAAGTGTATGAAATCTTTTACGCAAGTATGCGTGTGTACTGCAGACCTTTTCTTTGAACGATGCTTTTCCTAGACATGCTGTCAAATTGATGAATGTATTTAAACAATTAGCTACTAGAAACCAGAATGAAAATGTATGTATCTTGTGACCAGAACCAAGTTTGAAATAAATTCCTGTGTAGTTAGGTTAGCACAGATGGAGTCTCTGAATGAAATTAACTGCCTGGAACAAAGCCTTTTGCAGACCCCGAGGCAGTCACTTTGCTGTTATGCATACCTATACCTACACTTTTTTTTTTTTAAGAGTTAACTATTTAATTTGGTGTTCTTAGATTTGGTGGCATTACAGACATCAGATTTCCTTCTTGGACATATGTTAGTGCTCTGTATTTTCTGATTCCCTTGCCTATTTGTGTGTTGAGTGACAGGAAAAATCTGAAACTATTTCACTTTCAATCTGTTTGATTTCATGTTCTTTCAAGGGATGCTTTGTTGCAAGGCAAGAGTAGAATCATAGAAAAGTTGGGCTGGAAGGAACGTCAGGTGGACATCCAGTCCAGCTTCTTGTTCAAGGCAAGATCATTCCTTTCAAATAATTCTAGACAGTTGTCAGTCTAGTACAAGGTTAGCCAACCAAAAGTAGCACAGACAGTTTCTGTGTGTGGCACATAGCAGATCAGGGAGGGGACAGTCAGCACAGTGGCAGATAAGGCAGGAAGCACAAAGAAGCAGAAAGTAGAGCAGTAGATTGGGCGGGGAAGGAGAATTGGAGTGGCCCTCAAGGATGGTATGGGGCTAATTTGTGGCACATCTGCCAGAAAAGTTGGCCTCCAGTGGTCCATCCCAGCATTGCCCAGTCTTTGGGCTCCAGGCCAAATGAGTGGTGTGTGGCCAAGCATGTGACCCCAGTCCTATCCAGTGCACAGGTCCACAGGTAAAGTAGAGAGATGAGGACACTGTCAGTGTCTTATCTCTAGAAGGACAGAAAATAACTTAAAACGCACCTAAGAGCCAAGGAAGAAGATCACACTTCTCAATACAGAGAAAGGCAAAGTGCAAAAGTAGAAGCATCCAGTCCTGAATATCTTTCATTTTCCCTTTCATTTTTCCTGTCTTTCAAGAACTCAATAAAAATCAGAAATGAACAGGAAGTTACTTCTACTCTTTCTTACATTGCCACCAATGTTTCTAAAGATCTTAGCTGCCTGGAGGAGGGGAGTGGATTGTAAGCTAAAAGCTGTGAGTTATAACTAAAACCAGCAGTATTTCTTGCAGAAATCCCCTCTCTGCAAATATAAATACACAGTTTCATCCAATATTTTACTGATTCTAAAAAGTAGATCTGGGGATTAATAAAGTGACCAAACAAATGATCTTTGGAAATGAGTAACTTGTCAGGTAGTGAGTTTTTGGCAGCAGTGACAGTGAAGAGTAGGCATAAATCCTAGGTAGTATTGTTTAGTTTTGTTTTGTTGGTTTGGTTTTGGTTTTTTTTTTGGTTTTTTACTTTGGGCCAAATTGTCAGTTGTTGTCTAGGACTTTAAGCAGGTAAATTTGCTGAGCTTCAAAACTAGCAGGTCAAACTTCAGATACTCAGGTGTATGTCCTTCCTGGGTTAAGTCCTAATTTTGGTAAAGTACACTAATAAAGTCAACAGCATAATGGCAGACTGCATGTCAGTTGTAGCTGTACATGCATAATGTCTAGAAATTATGGATATTTGGGCTGATGAAGTTTTGATCATATTATGATCATACAGATATTTGTTTCTTAACTTTGATTAGACCTCTCTTTTGCCTAAACATTTAGAAATTATATTTTCCTCTGCAGATTCCACTATTTCAGGCTCACCCGCAGTTAAAGCAGTGTGTGCGTCAGGCTATAGAGCGAGCCGTGCAGGAACTTGTCCACCCAGTTGTAGATCGGTCCATTAAGATTGCCATGACTACTTGTGAACAGATAGTCAGGAAAGATTTTGCACTGGATTCAGAGGAGTCACGCATGCGTGTAGCAGCACACCACATGATGCGGAACCTGACTGCTGGAATGGCCATGATTACCTGCAGGGAACCTTTGCTGATGAGCATAGCTACCAACTTGAAGAACAGTTTTGCTACTGCCCTGAGGGTAAGATGCACATCGTACAAAGATGTACCAATGTTATTGAACTCTAGACAAAAATAATAATAGAGGAGCTGTTAGCCCTGACATGGGGCACATGTGAGTACTTGTCTGTTTACCTGACCTTCATGTTAAGAACACAACACAGATCCTATTTCAGGAGTATGAGTTTGTGACTTGTAAATGGCTAAACTGTGTAGTAACTTGGTGTTCTTAGAACGTTGCTTATGGAGCATCTCCGCATATGATTCCTTAGGTGCTTTTCTGGTCATTCAGAACTACCCAGTGGGCTTATAAATAATGTACTCTTTGGCCTAGTTTTATCTTCACTGTGCAACTAAACTGAGATTTTGTGTGTTGTTCTCTGGAAATGACCAGTGAAGGCAGTATTTGGTCTCAGGATTATACTGCCACCAAATGCAGCCATGAGCCCAGGTGAGATTTTGAAATAGGTTGTCAAGCAGAACGAAAGCAATTTCAGCGGTATGTGCTGTTGTTCTACCGCTTGGCCAAGAAATGGCTTAAACACAGGGCTTCAAAATTGGATTTTTAGGAACTTTTAAAAACATGCAGTTCAGTGAATACCCCTCTTGATCAAGCATTTGTAGTTGAAAGAAACATGGTTAGTTCTCTGTGTTCTGCTTCATTGTAAGTCTATTTTTGGTGGGGTAGGTGGGATTAAAGTCAAGTCAGTCCCAAGGCCATTGCAACTGTTGGGGCACCGATAGATGCTGTAACAACCCTCCTAGGTTAGTTGAGTTGCTTTGTATCATCGGTGATTCTTCAGGCAGTGATATGGAGTGCCCATGTCCTCTCCAGGTATGGATGGCCTCTGGCTTGCAGGAAGCTTTATCTGCCCTTTAACAGGTCTGGTTTTTAGCCCTGCTGGGTATCCACATACTCTCCTCACCCAAGCTAGCCCAAGTGGGGGCTCCTATTTAATTGCCAACAACCTGAACATGGAATGTGCTGTACTGGTTTACATGATACCAGATAGACTGAGGCCTGGCCTGACAAAGGGATTAAAGTAGGCATTCTAATCTGAATTCAGGCAAGATGCATTGTTGAAAATAGAGGCACTTAAGCACTTTCAGTCAATGGTTCCTGCGTGTGTACTCTAATTTATACAGCACTAGGCACGAAATCAGCACTTCAACGTGTAGCGAGACTTAGCTTGCCAGTAAGTGTTACTCTTTGTTCTTGATATGGTCCAGCTTGCTGGAAGCAAGATCAGCAGTTGCTAAAATCTTTTAGCCACATAAAACTGGATATCTCCAGATTTTTTTCTTAAAATGGATGTAACATTTTTGTCTACAGATGCTGGCAGTTCTCTTTTTGGGAGACTTGTCATAGCTAAAACTCTAGTTAGTAAAATAGCATAATCTGGAAAACTCCATCTGTGGCAATGTCTTAGATAAGAAATAATCTTATCTGAAACTTTGCATTAGCACAGTTTTCTGAAATTGGGGCATCCAAAAAAAATTTTTCCTTTTTTTTGCGGAAGTCCTCTCCAACTCTTCTGCACTATCCTTGTTTGTAACAATCTTTAAGCAGACAAGAGGTCTACTCTTAGAGCTACAGGATTAAAATTAGAATTTGCCTGGATTTCAAGCAAACTTTCCAGTAAATGTAATTGGCATGAAAGTTACGGTGAGGAGGCTGCTCAAGGTTCATCTTAATTCACTTATTGCAACCAACTTTGAGCCCCCGGTTACTAAAATGCCATTTTTAGTGTTTGGAGGAAGCAGTGCAGTTGTTCTGAAAATGGGGAACACATCTTGCCATGGGAACAAAATCCCAATGAATTACATAGATGCTGAGGTAGTATAGGCTACTAAAACAAATCTTGTGTTCCAGTGTCTGAATGTGCATGTTTTGTGTTAAATCTTTGTTTTATATCTCTGGATGTAGCATAGATCATTCTGTTACTGCATTTTTAAGAATTTTCACAGGGGAGAAAAATGCAAATTCTAGTAAAGGTTGCTTTATGCACTAAACCTTTTTTCATGTTGATGATAACTTTTCTGAGGTACTGAGCTCTAACATGTTCTATTGATTTCAATGAGAATTTTTGCTCTAAGTCCCTGAAAATGGGTCTGATTTTATACTGTACTAGCAAATTGCCCGTCATGAATGACAGGGTAGGGGGCAGGCAGAGACAGAGGCCGGTGTCCAATCCTCCTTCTCTCCCACCACTGCAAGGCCAATCCTGATCCCTCCCACCTTCCCTGCCACTGCTGCAGGGCTGGCCCACTCCCCCACCCCAACCTAGGCCTTTTCCGCCCACTACCTGTCTGGAACACAGTTGGAGCACAGTGAGTGGTTGTTTCAGACAACCAGTCAGAGTGTGAATAAAGTGTTTACGGACAAACTAGGGCTTTTATAATATTAGAATGTTCCTATCAGGACACTCGTTTTAATAGTGATGGAGAGGTGGCTTCTCCCAAAATGGGCACAACTGACCAACTTGGAAGAAGGTTCCAAGCCTGTTGTTTCACATGCTTGTGGGGAAAATTATGTATTTTGTGACCCCACATCTATCTTTCAGCTGCTTAATCAGGCTTTTCCCCCCTCTGCATAGGCACCTGCTATTTTGTCCACTTAATCCTAATTGATTTTTGTTCTTAATCCCATATGTTGGAGGTGGATGGAGATCCCTCTTGGCATTTATTTCTTACTGGAATTGTTTGACTGGCAGCTTGCATGCTTTCCAGAAAGTTGTATGGTGTTGATACTTTTTTTTATTGTAAACCGTATGAAGGGTGTTCATAAGACTATTCCTATTCCGTAGTGGGTTTATGTATAGGCAGGAGCTCAGATTGTAAGACTCACTGACTGGATACAGTGGAAATGTACAGCCTTCATTAATATCCTGGTTTTTAATAGGCAGCATCCCCACAACAGAGGGAGATGATGGAGCAGGCAGCTGCACAGTTAGCTCAGGAGAACTGTGAGTTAGCATGCTGCTTCATTCAGAAGACAGCTGTGGAAAAGGCAGGCCCTGAAATGGACAAGAGGCTGGCAACTGTAAGTATAGATGTGCATGTTCTAAAGGTTTTAGTGTTAATGACACCCAGTGTCAGAACTTCAATTGTTTTACTGACTTCGCAGGAATTTGAGCTCAGAAAGCATGCCAGACAAGAGGGTCGGCGTTACTGTGATCCAGTTGTGTTAACTTACCAGGCTGAACGGATGCCAGAGCAGATAAGACTGAAGGCGAGTAAGACATTTTGGTGATGTGGTTCTCCTTTGATCTTCTAATAGTGTGAGAAGGAATAACTGCCCTTCAGCGGAGGAGTGTGCATGTCTGTCTTGCTGTCTTGTGGCTAATGTAATTGCCATTAACTAGATTAACTAAAGCCATATAGGATCTTGCTTTTTAAAATCAAATTTATTCAATTTTTCCTTTTCTCACAACTCATTTTAAAGCTATTTTATGCCATTCATTCTTTCGAGAGCTGCTTTGGCTTACTGCTTTAGTGATGCTGGAGGAGGGCCACTGGAACCTTTTCTGCCATTTTTGCTTAGATTGTTGTGCATCACATTTTAAAAAATACTTGGCCTTCGTAGGGATTACCTCTGTCCTTCTCTCATGAAGTACTTTTATCTGAAGCAACAGATCAAGTATTCCTTTGGTCCATTTTTAATTCTGTCCCTGGAAACATGAAGTGCAGCAACATAGGCAATCTTCTGTGGGATTTTCCCTGCTTGCCTGTTAAGTGTGGAATACAGGATCCCTCTGGTCCTGCATTTAGCTCTTACTTCTGACCTGTAAAGCTGAATGTACATTTTCCAGGTCAGCTAATTAGAAGCATCTTAGGAACTAGCTTCTGTGTGACTTGCACACAATTCTTGTCCTTCACTGCCTCTGCCAAGTAATAGTCTTGTCAGTTGTTTTTTTGTTTTTTGTATTGTACAGGTTGGTGGTGTGGACCCAAAACAACTAGCTGTTTATGAAGAGTTTGCCCGCAATGTCCCTGGCTTCTTACCTACCAATGACTTAACACAGCCCACAGGATTCTTGGCTCAGCCTATGAAGGTACAAATTTTATAACTAAATTGACTTCAGAATACCAGAACCATTTCTGTGAACGTTGGCATTCCATGCTGTCCTTTTACTGGAATACCAATGGGAATCTGGCTTTCATGGCACTCGGATCACCTCATGGTTGAGAGATGCGTTAGTGGCCTTTATAGCCAAATTAAAGGAAATTTTGTACTATTCTCTAACAACAGATGCATGTTTTTGTACCAGAATCAAAGAAAAATCTAACTACATAGGTCTGCTAAAATTCTGAGTTACCACTCATTGAAAAGTGTCATAATTTCAGATCCATTTTGAGAACAGCATGGATGACAAATGTTGGAATTTCTGGTTGCTGGCTTTTGTCAGACTTGAGATTTGCCCCTGGATAGCCATATCACCTCTGCTAAAATTATACAGCTTGCGTTTGTCACCACTGTCTTATGGCACAGTCAGATGCAATCCCCAGTTCAGAATGCCAGTTCAGTCTCTTTATTTCAGCATTCCGTTGTGATCCATTTCCTGCATTTAAAAATTCTGTAGCAGTCAAACTGGTAGTTGAGGTTAATCACTACTATTTAACCGTGCTTCTACCTAATTGTTGCACAAGTCTCATAAGATAACACCCACTGTCTCTTAAACAGCAGGCCTGGGCTACTGATGATGTAGCACAGATCTACGATAAATGTATGACAGAACTGGAACAGCATCTGCAATCTATTCCACATACCCTGACCATGAACCCACAAACTCAAGCCTTACGCAGCCTCTTGGAGGCTGTAGTGGTGGCTCGTAACTCCCGTGATGCTATTGCTGCTCTTGGACTGCTACAGAAGGTTAGTGTGCTTCACTTGCATTACTGCAAATATGGAACTCAGTTTATTTCGCTGTTGCTTTGGCTGCATATTTAGAATTGAATACGTAGTCTGGTGTACTATTATGTTAATACTGGTTGGGGAGGCTGCTGCCTTTTGAAATGTAAAGAAATAAAGCAAAAATCTGAATAGAAGGTTACATTCACTTCATTACATTACTGGCACTGACGCTATCAAAGGGAACAAGGTCCAGCTGTATGAGTCCCTCTTGAGAACACAGGAACTGGGAGAAATCAGTCCATGAAACTGATGATTAAGATGAGTGGGATGCTTTCATACTTATGAGTACAAGAACCAGTCTTTAAAACGTGGTTCTAGATTATTCGGGATTCTTTTTAAAAAGGAGGCTGATCGCATTTGAATGGACTTATCAGTAGATGGCTAATGCAAAGATAGTGCGCAGTGTCATGTTTAAAGGAGCCAGCTGTTTAGGGGGCACTGTATCTGCACTAGGTGGAAAGCTCTATAAACATTAAGGATAATTGACGCAGAGCACCTGAAGGTACTCTACCCCAGTGATTCTCAACCTTTTTTGTACCAGGACCCATTTTGTAAACATCAGTAGCCAGTCCTGACCCAGTGTTCCTCACTCCTGACCCACTGCCACTGACCCCCAGGCCCTAGTTACCCCAGTGTGTACGGCAGGGGATGAGTGTGTGGGGCAGGTATGGGGGGTCCCAAGCAGCCCCTTGCAGGCTGGAACTCTACAAGCCTGCTAGGGAAAAGCCACAGTTCCCTATGTTTTTCTCCTTCAAAGGAGAATCCATTTTTAAAGTTTGTTCACGACCCTTTCATATGTTCTTACAAACCACTTTTGGGTTGTGACCATTGAGAAATGCTGAGGATTCCCAGGTATAAATGCCTTTGGGATCCTCTGTAATTTAAAGAATCTGCAAGCTACAAACCATGTATTTCAAAGTAGAAACTGGTATTTCAGGGAACTACTGCACTTTTGTAGATGGTGCAGAGATGCCCTTTGCTGGTATTTTTGTCTTGACTAGGACCACAGACAGATGTAAGTTTGAAGTATTCCAAATTCAGCTCTAGTTTGCAGTGATTCAAAATTTAAAGCAGTTCAGACTATGTATAGATGTGCAGCCCCCTCCCTGCTAGTATTCTTCAGAATCACTGCAGTGGCAAGTGATAGGGTGCACTCTAGCCACAGGGTGTGACTGGGAGTTGGTTTGCCCTTTTGGCTTTTCTCTCAGCCCCCCACCGGGGGAGGGGCAGAGCAGGGAGAAAGGTCAACGAGCAGTCTTCTGTGTGTTCCACCTCGTCTCCCAGACCACCTTCCAGCCAGAATCACGAGACTAGACATGAAGAGACACGTAAGGATTTTTGCGCTCTAGAACGTAGTGTATGTACCTCTGTTTGATCACCCCAGTTGAGAGTGGGAAGGGAGTAGGAGTGTGCTCGGGGAGACTGGAGGCAGAGGTGGAGAGGCACACAGGGATTCCTGCTTCTCAGCCTCGAAGACATCTGAGCACAAGAGAGATCACCAGGGATCATGGTTTTCCTTGATTAAAAAAATTGCAAATTCTCTGATAAAAAAAAATTCAAAATCCGTGATAAAAATGAAAGCACTGCTAGTGCCCAATACTCCCACCACAACAGCCCTCCAGCCCTGCACAGGCACACACACTCTCTCTCTCTTCTCCTCCCTCCCCCCCCCCCCCCCCCCCAAGCAGGTAGGTGAGTGTGTGTGGGGGAACAAGGGGAAAGGAAGGGGTTGGGGGGGGCAGGTTGAGAATGGGGGAGGAGTGCATCTCTGTGCTTGCTCCCAGGGGGGAGACGGACGACACACACTGGTATCCCTCCGTGGACCATACATGCTGCCTGGCTGGGGTGGGGGGGAAGCTCACGCGGCAGCCACTGCCTCTACTGCGCTACCACCGCCACACCTTGTGCCACTTGCCTACGGCTGGCAGCGGGAAAGCCGCACAGGACACGAGGTGTGGTGGCAGCCAGTGTGTGAGCCGTACCCCCCCCCCCCCCAAGCCTGCCATATGCAGTTCTCAGAGGGGCACCACTGTCCTCACCCCCCTGGCTCTGCTCTGGGTAAGCAGCATGAGGGCACGGCAGCGGCAGTTCAGTGGTGCTGGCATACAGTAGCAGGCACTCCATGTGTTCCCCCAACACATCCTCGCTCCCTAAGCTCCAAGCCCCACTTACCTTCAAGAACAAAGAAGACTAAACCTCCTCCTCCTGTGGCAGCCTTTGGTAAGTGATTGCATCAGGTGCTGCCCTCTCCCCCTCTCCCTCCCCCTCTGGGCAGGGCTGGGGCTTTCGGCTCCCCCATTTTGTAAACAGCATTTGCAGGCTGGAACTCAACCAGCCGGCAGAGCTCTTTACAAAAGGGGGAAATCCGCGGGTTTCCCTGCTAAAGGGGGAAATCCGTGTTTTTCTCTAATTAAAATGAGAAATCTGGTTTTCTCCATTTTTCTGTGGGAAACAGAAAACCCAGATCCCTGGAGATCACTCATTGATTGTCCATCATGTTTTTCCCTTTTCGGGGGGGGATTGCAGGAATTCAGAGCACTGGGGTGCTGGGGAACCAAGATTACATCCCTTGTCGGGCTTTATAAAGCAGACAGCCATAATAAGTGCTTCAAAGGGCATGTGTATCTATTTGCCATTTTGAAGTGCTTCAAAAGCTTTTGAAGCACTTCAGATGTGATGTCTGTCCAGACCTTAGGACTTGACAGGAACCTAGCTGTAACTTGACCAATGAAACTGAGCTGCAAGTTGACTACATTCCTCATCTAAATGCAAGGTGAAGCTTTAGATCTGGTTTAGCTACCCTAAACTTATTGGGCTTTGACATAAGCTGACCAGTTTTCCCAGCCTATACAGTGTCTGGATATTTCCTTCCATCAACAAGCATTTTCTTCTTTTCTGGCCAGGTTGGTCACTCCCATCTTCATCTGTATCCTTGTCCAAACCAGGCACACAACTGAACTCTAGAACCTGGCTTGAAAAGAAGATGCTACAGTCTCAAATACAAGTCTTTAAATTGTTCACTGTGCTTCTAAAGCCAGTTAAACAGGTTGAGACCTGCAGGAAACTTCATCCTTTGTGAACAATGAGCAGTTACTTGCGTTACAATGAGAGATCTCAGGGAAACGCTATGAATAGACTGGTTTTGTTTTGTTGTGGTTGTCACTGTCTTGGGTGTTTAAACATGTGCCTATGGATAGGGGCTTGACATTCTTTTACTTGCAGGTACTTCAATAGAGAACTAGGTTTTCCTTCCTGCTAACCATTTGCCTGTCTTCTAGGCTGTTGAGGGCTTATTGGATGCCACCAGTGGTGCTGATGCTGACCTACTGCTCCGCTACCGTGAATGTCATCTGCTTGTACTGAAAGCTTTGCAGGATGGCCGTGCCTATGGGTCCCCGTGGTGTAATAAACAGATTACCAGGTCAGTAATAAGAGGGTATGGAGCCAAGGTGTTGAGACACTTTAATTGACCTGGGTCATGAGTTACCTTGTGATTCAGAACTCTTGACCTACAAAAGACAAACTAGAAATAATTGCAGGTTATGTGTAAACTTAGTTTATCTGGTCTAATATTGCCCTAAAATTTCATAGGAAGCCTTTTTGAAGTAAAACATTAAATATACCTCAGATGTATGAAATTGTCACCTTTTTATAGAGAATTCAATCCAAGTCCCCTGAATCTTACCCCAATCTAATTATAATGTTCATAATGTAGACTGACTTAATGCCTTAAGTGGACAGATTTGTATCTTCAGTTGGTCTTGTACTTTTTTTTTTAAAGAGAGACTAGGAGAGTTGTTCTGGTGAATTGTGAAAAGTTACAACTGCTGTGTTGTACCATTGATTGAGTTGAGCCCATGCACTTGGAGAACATGGGAGAATACATTTTTGAGACATAAGTAACGCATTTTAATGTCAATTATTGAATTGGCAGAATCCTCATAAAAATGCTGCTGTATTAAAATAGTATGAAAATGTCTAATTTTCCTTAGATGCCTGATTGAATGCCGGGATGAGTATAAATACAATGTAGAAGCTGTAGAGCTGCTAATCCGCAATCACCTTGTTAACATGCAGCAGTATGACCTTCATTTAGCACAGGTAAGAGCTTGCCTTAGAAGAGACCATATAATCAGTTCATCAAAGAATTTATGCCTAAACCTTGTAATCTTGGCTGCATTTTTAATGTTAACAGTCGATGGAGAATGGCTTGAACTACATGGCAGTGGCATTTGCCATGCAACTGGTGAAGATCCTGTTGGTGGATGAGAGGAGTGTAGCTCATGTAACCGAGGCGGATTTGTTCCACACAATTGAGACGCTGATGAGGATTAATGCCCACTCCAGAGGAAATGCCCCAGAAGGGTGAGATATGAGATAATGTACAGTGCTTTTCTTTTTCTAGTATGCTCTGCTCAGTAGTGATTTGCTTTAAAATTGTGAGAGATTTAGGATTCTTTCTGTAGGTTTTTCAATTGCTTAAATATCTTCTGTCAGGGCTTCCCAGTATTGTAGTCATCTGTTCCCTGTGTCTTGAGAGCACTCTGATGTAGTTGCCAGTCCCCCAAATTCTTCTTTATGTAATATCTGCATAAAATGTGGATGCGTTTGGGGAAATTGCAACATGGCTTGGAATTGAATATTTTTTGTGGGGAGAAAAAGCTCTCTGTACATCACCGTGCAATCCCAGAATATCAAGAAGGTTATTTTCACCTGATCTAACTTGGTCAGTATTGCACTTTCTCACCTATTGTAAATGCATCTAGATAATTCAAAGAATAGTTTGAGTAAATTAGGGTTAGACAACACTAATTAATTAAAGTTTTTAGCTAATTTAGACAAACCCTTTCTGTTGCACACTATGTAGAACCGGCATCTACCAGTGGCTTACTCAGGTTTTAAATAAATGTGCTTTCTTTCAGTCCAGATTACTGTCCTGCATAAGCCGTGTACAAGGCAGTGACTTCTTTTCATCTGTCATCTCATAGCTGTTTCTCCTTTCTCCCAACCCTACTATTCCATAGTAAATGAAGTTCCTTTGGTACTTCTGATGCCTCCTCAGAATGCTCAAGTTTGGGGATTGGATTTGAAATTTTGGAGTTCACGATGGTAGTCTCTCCATACAGATGGCTGCTAGTTTTGATTATCCTGTAATTTAACTGTACAGAGTTCCTTCAAGACCGCTGTATTGCAGCCCAGACTACCAGAGTATAGCATGCAGATCAATTTGGATTGTATGCTTTGGATTATCCAGTGAGTAAGTTACAATTTTATGTACCATTTCAGAAGAAAAGGGACTAATTGCTGCTCTGGTCTATTGAATTAGATTACCCCAGTTGATGGAAGTGGTTCGATCCAACTATGAAGCAATGATTGACCGTGCCCATGGAGGGCCTAATTTTATGATGCATTCTGGAATTTCCCAAGCCTCTGAGTATGATGATCCACCAGGCCTGAGGGAGAAGGCGGAGTATCTACTGAGGGAATGGGTGAATCTCTACCATTCAGCTGCAGCTGGCCGTGACAGTACCAAAGCTTTCTCTGCGTTTGTTGGACAGGTAGAGCTTTTGGAAAGAAAGGTGCTTTTTATTCAACATAAGTAGGGTGTGATGCCCTCCATTTTATAGTAGTATTATGTATCAGTGTTAGAAATCCTTTGAAGTCTTTTATGAGTATGATAGCCATCTGTCAAAATTCTAACTAACTCATGTGCTATGGCTTCTGTTTCTTTTTCATCACTGATTATAATGAAACTTCACTTGCTGCAAATGATTTTCTAGAGATGTCCCAGTTCAGTTACCACGGGAACAAGCTGTCAGTGTAGGTTATGATTCTAGTTGGTAAATCTGGCAGGGGTAGAATCTGTTGACAAACTTTTTTGGAGTATCTCTGACAAGAGTCTGTAATGAAATTTGACAAAATGGTTGCTCCTTTTCCCCTTCACATTCAGCAGAGCATCTGCAACAAGCAGTCTAGAGAAACCAATCTCTGAGTATAAAAGTGCATCTTTATTACTTTGTACTACATGGGGAGGAAATTAACTTTTCAGTTTTGAAACATTTTACTTTTTGGGAGAAGCTATCATTCTATGGGTTAAGGTGGCTTTTTAAATTTAGTCAGCACCAAAAATACCATTTCCTTTGGATTCTGCTGTAATGCACACAATTAAGAGTTGAATACCCACTTGGGTGAGACTGGGATAGGCTTTGCAGAAAAGGGAAGTGTCAAAAATAAGTAGCCCAGTATGTCTAATTTCTTCGAATAGTGTGACAAGTACATCTAGTCTACTTAATATGCTGTAAAGTGATGTGGTAGCAAGACTCCTACTAAAGTGGAATTATCTTACTTTTATCTAGCTATAGTTGTACATAATGTCAATTTGACTACCTTACAGTGTAAAAAGTCAAACTATGCAGAAAGACTGCAAGTGTTCTACCTAAAATTTTAGCTAGCTACAAACTGATAGGAAGCTGGCCCTGTGAAGTTGTCCCCCAGAAGTGGAGGTCCCTTATCCAGGACAAGCTGAATGGAGTCCAGATGGGAACTGATGGCTACTTTTATCCATCTTTGTTTCAGCTCTAACCCAAGATCTCTACTTACTCTCTTTTGAGGGCATAATGTGGTTTCTAACTTTTCACTTTAGAGGGACGAGTAGGTCACAGCTGACATATTGCCAGACCTCTGTTTTCCTGGAATGTCTTCATTCTGGCTTCAAGCCAAGTTGTAGCTCATGGTCCTGGTTTTACTGGTTAGGTATTTCCTGGTGATGGACAGACACCAGATGGTCTCCCAGTCTATTGCATCAGCTGTTCTTTTTATAGCTGGCATAGCTGTGAACTGTGACAGGGATAGAACAATTGATTAGATGTTTTTTGCCTTGTATGAGACAATCTGATTGATAGTATCGTGCTTTGCTGCTCTTTCCTGAGGGCTTTTCTGTCAAATACAATCAACTTCCTTCTGCTTTCTGCTGCATGTGGGATGCTGTTGGAAATGGAGCTCAAATGGTCTCATCTTCACTGTCTTGAAGAGTCAACTCTGTTTTTGGTGCTTTACTTTAAATTTTGCGTGCTCCCGCGCCAAGCTCAGCACGTGCTTGGAACAGGCAGTGCGCTAGTTGGACCTGGCTTGCCCAGTGTCTGTATAAATTGGGTGCTTAAGTAGGGCTTTTTTGGTGCTTTTATCTAATAGCTGATTGAATCAGGTTTGGCTAAAAGTGTCAAAAAGCCCCACTGAAGCACCCAGTCTGCAGAGGCTGCAGAGCCAGGTTCGTTTGTAATCAGCCTTTGTTTTTATTGTCCCCAGGAAGTACAGCCTCTTCTCTTCCCTAGTTGCTGGCCAGGCAGCTGATTTCCTGCTGATCTAACACAGCTAGAATTTTTAATCTTTGACAAATTAGGCACTAGGCAATACCCATTTCTCCTTTTGCCTAATGTTGTATATGGCAGTAGACTAGAGAAGTGGGCATGCTGGGAAAAATATGGCAGGTAGCACCCTGCATACCCTCCCAACTTATTTTCAGCTTAAAACTCCTTCCCTGCCCCAGAACATTTGCTTTCTTGAGGTAGGCAACCCTCTGTGTAATGTTAGCCCGTGAATAACTGCTGTGAACTGTATAGGCACAATGCCTTGTGACTTTAGCTAGTTCAGTATACTGTGTATTGATGCTCTTTGGAGATGGCTTTTGCATTCCTCTTCCTCATCTAACTGTGCTGCTTGGTCATAAACACCTTGTTCTGTATAGTCCCCTACAATATCTCCTTTATCGTCTTTTAATCTAATGGATGTTCTTAACAATACTACTTTACCCCTCATTCATTCCTACTTTGCATGAATTGTATCATTTCCATCTCCATTTCTGTAAATGATAGGCTTTTGAAATTTTGCACTATTTGTCCTCTTTTCTTGACCTTCACAGGTTTGCTAGGTATTTCACATTCAATTGGAAAGGTTTGAAATAGCAACAAAAAGATGTGTTTTAATATGTTTTGCTGTAGTGTTATAACTTTTTTTTTCCTCACAGGCTACATGAGTTTCTGTTAACAGAACAATTGGGATAGGGCTTTGCTATTATTCAGAGCAGTATGTTTGACTACTTTCATTTAAATGCCATGATCTTGTCTCCAGTACTACTTAGGAATGAGAGATGATGGGTAATGTAGAAGGCAGGCATGTGCCTGCCTTTTCCAGAAAGTACTTCAGAAATTCTAGAAGCCTCCCCTTGAAAGTTTAACATTATGTAGTTTATTGCCCTTTGTAGTAGAACTTCTGAAATAGGATTTCTGCTTCAAGTTCTAGTTAACCCTTCAAAAGGTGACTCCAATTTTATACCTCTTGGATGGTGTCCATCACTGCATACACAAGTGAACAGCTTAATTAAGTCAGGGGTATCAGAGGTGTGGCCCGTGGAGCCCTGTCATCTGGCTGCCAGTGGTTCCCCTGATTCTGACCACCTGGACAAAGCATGTAGTCTGCCCTAGGTCCTGTGCTGCATGTGATGCCAGTGTCAGCTGGTTTGGGATGGGTGCCACATATAGTATACCTGCTTCAGCTAGTTCTAGCTGGTAATGCAGCTGCTAGATCAGCTGGAGCAGGCAATGCATGCAGTGCAGTCCAGGACCACGTGGAAGGGATGGTGCAGGTCACGGTGTGGGCGCTGTGTGCATTGGATTAGGCCATGGGTGTTTGGGCCAGGCCCAGGGTCAGCTGAGTTTGACTTCCCTGGCTTAAGTCTTTTAAACTTGTAGTAACCAACCAAAAGGGATGTAGGATAGTAGTGGTTGCTAAAGACCCATGCCATTTGTCTGTTTGTATTCTCCTGGAAAAATTGCATTTGTATACTGCATTGCACTAGTAGAAAATAAGGTACAGCACCACTTGTTGTAGTCAGATGTCTTGCCAGACAAACGCTATCGCCACTAATAACTTCCACCCATTGCCTATACTCCTCTCTGGCTCAGAGAGAGGATACTGGTCCAGGGCTACTAAAGTGTGCTTCATCAGCTCTGGTGGTGGTTGAAAAGGAGGAAGATCACAAGGCTTAGGAGCAGATGCCACTGATAAAATTATGTAGGAGACCATTACTCATTAGCTGCTACCAGTGATTGTTGCCTTCAGGGTAGAGGTGCTAATTGCTACCTGTTCCATGTGGGGGAGAGGTGAAAGTTAATTAAGCCAAACCATGCCATACCACGACACATGGAGACATCACAAAACATTACTTAGTTATTCTGAAGAGCAAACAAGTTGTAATACTGCTCTAAAAGTATGCATTTTAAGTGTACATTCTCTAGTTCTGAGCGTTTTTGTTTTGTATTTTTTTTGTATCTCCATAATAGATGCACCAGCAAGGAATCCTGAAAACGGATGACCTGATCACTCGCTTCTTTCGCCTTTGCACTGAAATGTGTGTTGAAATCAGCTACCGTGCTCAAGCTGAGCAGCAGCACAATCCTGCTGCCAACCCCACCATGATCAGAGCCAAGTGCTACCACAACCTGGATGCCTTTGTGCGGCTTATTGCACTGCTGGTGAAGCACTCTGGGGAGGCTACCAACACAGTCACAAAGATCAACCTGTTGAATAAGGTGAGAGGTCCATTTCCATTAGGGTGCTTGTAACATAAAGAAACTGGGATATTTCCCTTCATGAACTGAAAAGTTTTAACTTGGATTAAGGACAGAATGTTGGAGATGAGGCATTTAAATCTTCACATCACTTTAGAGCATGTGTAGAATTGTAGGCTGTTGCATAATTTTCTCTGCATTACACAGAGGTTTCATGATGAAATTGCAAAAATATTTCCTTCCACTTCCCTTTGGAGTAGAAAAAACAATGCTGTCAGATTCTTAAAATGAACACAAGGTAACTCAAGTGCAAAAAATACATAACTGTAACCCAAAGTAAAAAATAACAAATTCCCTGGGAGCCCAACACTAATTGATTGAGAGTTTGTTACATGAGGCTTACGTGTAAACCTTGCCTAAACTAAGTGGAAATAAGTGTGCTGCAGTCCAGTTACCCAAATGGTTTCCAGCTCTCTGTTAGTTACTGATTTCTTGCATTAGTCCTTTTTGAAGTTGGATGTAGGCATTGACTGTAGTGAAATGTTTTTTTTCTGTGCATTTAAAGCATATTCATTTATTTTTTCCTTTAGGTTCTTGGTATAGTGGTGGGAGTTCTCCTTCAGGACCATGAAGTTCGCCAGAGTGAGTTTCAGCAGCTTCCTTACCACCGCATTTTCATTATGTTGCTGTTAGAATTAAATGCTCCTGAGCATGTACTGGAGACTATCAACTTTCAGACCCTCACAGCTTTTTGGTACGTAGCTCTGAATAGATTGGTTCTAGTACTTAGTCTTGATCCTATCAGAAAGTTTATCTTTAAAAGTTCTGTGACAGTCCTGTAGTGGCAACTTTCTGTGTTGCTCTGTGGATACTTTCTTTGGTACTAAAGATTATTAGTAAAACTGGAATGCTAAAATGTTTTATTATTTGGACTCTAAATTCTCCCTCACCATTATGAAAAACAGCCGTACAGCTGTGCACTTTTAACCAGCTCTAACTTTTCTTTCAGTAACACATTTCATATCCTGAGGCCTACAAAAGCTCCAGGTTTTGTTTATGCCTGGCTGGAACTGATCTCTCATCGGATATTTATTGCAAGAATGCTGGCACATACACCACAGCAGAAGGTGGGGCTGCACTTTCTTCTGTACACTACAAAGCTCGCACACAAGGGAGTGCTTAACTGGCTTGATGCTGTATCACATCTCTTCCAAGGGCACTGGTAGCATGGCTATTGTGTCTGTATAATCTTCTGTACTCACAGTAATGTAGTTGCATGAAAATTTCAATAAGCTGTCAAGATTTGGTTAACAAGGGCTTTTAAGCAAATAAGGATTTGGCTGTGTATAAGTTTATTATACACTTTTAGCAGCATCAAAGAGGGGACTGTGGTGAATATCATGAAGAATAATCAACAAACACAGCATGTATGCTTGGTACTGTACAAAAGATAAAAGAAGGGCTGTTCATGCTCTAGGTCACCTTCAGGCCCTTGGGAAATGGAGCCATATTGTAGTCATTGATTAAACTTTTGTTTAGTTTTGTATTTAAATGAGGACTAGACTTAGAGGGGGGCAAAATAAAAGTACTGAACTGTAATATTACAGTTGTAATTACTTTTTATTTATACGTTACTCATACTGTCTTTTCTCCTGTGTCAGGGTTGGCCTATGTACGCCCAGTTGTTGATTGATCTCTTCAAGTACTTGGCTCCTTTTCTTAGAAATGTGGAACTCACCAAACCTATGCAAATTCTCTACAAGGTAAATAATATAGAAAGATTTCCTTATCTGTAAGGCGTAAGATTGAATGGAGTGGAAAACTGATTTAGGAGCACAATACAATTCAGTGCTTCTTTATTTACCATGTCTACATTTGTGCATGTTAGTTTGATTATACCATATTTATTTGAATATAAGATTTTTTTTTTCCCCAATCAGCATGGGGAAGAAACCTCATCTTACATTCACATACAAGGAAACCTCATCAAAATATGTTGTTTATCTTTGAACTGCTGGCAAAAGCACCATGTGCTCAGTAATGGAAACCAACTACGAAGTTGCTTAAATTCATCCAACACAGACTATAAAACACATGGCCCACATTGAGCAAACATGCTGATGGGAACCTACCATAACGATAGGCTAATGCAGCTGATCTAAATAAGATATGTACTGATATCCATTGTGCTTAGTCCTCAGGACCCACTCTTTTTTTCAAGTCACTATGTTGCATACATTTTGACTTGCTTTTCATTTCCACAACTGAGTTCTTTTATTTCCCATTTCCAGTGATGCCTGTTGCTTCACCCGCTTTAAATGTCTGGCAAACATTACCAAATGGGGCCCCAAAGTGTTGACCCAGAATCCTTCTGTTGCCCTCTGCGTCTCGCATGATTAGTATTGCCTTGCCCATCGTGAGGTAGAACCCATCGTCAGGTTGCCCTGTGCCTCATCTGCATATAAATTTTTCAAAGATCCCAGGAATTGACAAGGACACCTGGTTCCAGCCATGAATGGGGAGCTAATTAGCCCACGGTTCCTTTTTGGGGTGATGTTAGGGGTCTGGAGTACACACACAAACCAAGAAGTGCTGAGCTGTTTGCTTATTAGTCCAAAGCCAAGTCATTGTTTTCAGATTTGCCCCTGTGCTATGTGGAAGGGGCTGCAAGGCGAAGAAGCTGGAGGGCAGGGGTGCCACTTGACAACACAACACCCCCCCCCCCGGATTTATTTTCCCTACTGTAGCAATGGCAGCGGGACAAATTCAAGGCAAATCTCCAATAATTTGATTCTATACCTGAAAAATAAACTTATAAATTTTCCATATCTGGAATCTTATTGGGATGTTATTTTATATTCAAGTAAATATGGTAATTTGGTCTTTGGACCGATTAGTATTGAACAGATCTAGTGCTTGTGATATTGATTACAACCTCTGGTAAGATTTGGTTGGGGGGGAGTAAGGAAGGGAATTGAACTTTTTTTTTGACTGTAAGGCTCTTTGGAGTGGATTGGTATAATAGAAAGTTTCTTACCAAACTCATTCTTCCTTTTAATTTTAGTTGCCTGACATATACTGAAAAGAGAGGGGGTCTGTTCCAATGCTTTGCATTTCTGACTCTGAGGACATTTGAGTCGGAAGCTCAAAAGGTGCTGCTAATATTACGAGCAAGATTCTCTTTTTTCTTTCGTAGGGCACTCTGCGTGTATTGCTGGTCCTACTGCATGATTTCCCAGAATTCCTTTGTGATTACCACTATGGGTTCTGTGATGTGATCCCACCCAACTGTATCCAGCTGAGGAATCTGATTTTGAGTGCCTTCCCACGTAACATGAGACTTCCAGATCCTTTCACTCCTAACCTTAAGGTAGTGCTTTAATCCCAAACAACATAACACAAAGCTTAAGAAATGCAAAACTTTGGATGCACATACTCTTTTACTGCATAATTCAGGAAGGGCTGAAACCTTGAACTACCTCTTTAAAACAAAAAAAACACACTGTAATACCTTATTTCTTGTAAATCTGAAAGTTCTTAGAAATTCAGAACATCTAAAGCTTTACATCCTTAACTGGAATATTGGTTAAAGTAGCTTTATTTATCTTGGTTTCAGTTGGAATTTACCATTCAAAATGGGCTAGGACTAGGCAGTGTCCAAGCAGGAATGCAGTTCTTAGAATCATAGAAAATTTAAGGTTGGAAGAGACCTCAGGAGGTCATCTACTCCACCCCCCTGCTCAAAGCAGGGCCATCCCCAACTTCATCATCCCAGCCAAGGCTTTGTTTACCTGGGTCTTAAAAACTTCCAAGGATGGAGATTCTGCAGTCTCTGTGTGTAACCCAGGGGTGTCCAACCTTTCTGAATGTGGGGGCGGATCATGAACTTTTTATCACCCAGTGGGCCGGCGAGCCATATTCTAACACCCTCTGTCCTGGGCCAGAGAGACCCTGCCTGTGTAGTCCTACTGCACCTGCCTGCTACTACAAAGTTCATGGTAGCTGCTGGTGGGCAGGGGCAGGAGGTACCCATTCTGCATCCAGCCAGCTACTGCCCAGAGACTGAAGGGGAGAAATAAATAGCTCCACATCTCCATCCCACGAGCTGGCGCTGCCTGAGGGAGGCTGGAGTGAGGCGGCTGCTGTACTGCAGCTCCTTGCCTGCCCGCCCGTATGGCCCTGCTCAATGTGGTGCCCAGCTGCCCACACACGCAGTCCTGGTGGCCTCAGCACTGCGAGCCCAGAGCGCGGGGTCTGGCAGACACCGGCTCCTGCCGCCTCGCCCCGCAGAGGTCACACCAGGACCCTGCCTGCTGAGGCCCCCCCCCATGCTGGCTTCCCACATGTTACTGAGGACAGGAGGAGGCCGGCCAGGTCGGTACCAGCCAGCAGAAGCAGCGGCGGAGCCATGTGCTGCTCGGGACTGACTGGTGCAGGCAGGGGAAAATGCAGCTGAGCCCCTGCTGCTCCGGCCAGGCTCGTCCCGTCCCGAGCGGTGCACAGCTCCGCCGCTGTTTCTGGTGGCTGGTGCAGACATGGCTGGGCTCCTCCCATCCCCAGCAGCTTGTGAGAAGCCGGCTTCAGCCACATGCTGCTCCGGATGGGACGGACCCAGCTGGGTCAGCACCAGCCAGGAAAAGCAGCATGCAGCTGAAGTCAGCTTCGCACGTGCTGTTGGGGATGGGAGGAGCCTGGCCAGAGCAGCAAGGGCGCAGCTGCACTTTTCCCCCTGCCTGCACCAGTCAGTCCCAAGCGGCACACGGCTCCGCCGCTGCTTCTGCTGGCTGGTGCCAACCTGGCCGGCCTCCTCCCATCCCCAGCGGCATGTGGGAATCTGGCTTCAGCTGCATGCTGCTCCAGATGGGACAGACCTGCCCGGGTCGGCACCAGCCAGCAGAGGCAGTGGCGGAGCCATGTGCCGCTCGGGACTGACCGGCTCAGATAGGGGGAAAGTGCAGCTGAGCCCCTGCCGCTCCAGCTGGGCTCATCCTGTCCTGAGAGGCACATGGCTACTCCTTTTCCGACATGCACCACATCGGCAACATCAAGCTGACGCGGTGCGTGTGGGAACCTCGTCCCTTCCCCAGCCCTTCAGCAGCCATTAGGAAGCTGCTGAGGGGCTGGGGGAGGGACAAGGGATTTTTCCTAACACCTAACTTAATCTTCCCTTGCTGCAACTTGAGACACTTTCTCCTTGTTCTATTATTTGCTACCATTGGGAATAGTTTAGCTCCTTCCTCTTAGGAACCAGCCTTCAGGTAGTTTTAAGGCTGCTATTAAATCCTGCCTCAGTTGTCTTTGCTTCAGACCCTCAGCCTCTCCTCAAGCCATATGCCCCAGCCCCTTAACTATTTTTATTGCCCTCCACTGTACTCTCCAATGGGTCTACATCCTTTTCTGGAGCAGGGGGGACGCAGAATTGGACACAGTACTCCAGATGTGGCTTCACCAGTGCCAAATAGAGGGGAATAATCACTTCCTTTGATCTGCTGGCAATGCTCCTACTAATGCAGCCCAGTATGCAGTTAGTCTTCTTGGCAACAAGGGCACACTGTGGCTCATATTCAGCTTTATTGTCCACTGTAACCCCAGGTCCTCTTCTGCAGAGCTGTTGCTTAGTCATTTGGTCTCCCAGCCTGTACTGATGCATGGGATTCTTCTGTCCTGAGGTGCAGGACTTTGCACTTATCCTTACTGAACCTTATGAGACTTCTTTTGGTTCAGTCCTCCAGTGTGTCTGGGTCTCTCTGAATCATAGCCCAGCCCTCCAGTGTATCAACTACTCCTCCCAGCTTGGTGCCGTCTGTCAACTTGCTGAGGGTGCACTCCATGCCATCTTCCAGGTTGTTGGTGAAGATATTGAATAAACTGGCCTCAGGACTGACCCCTGGGGCATTCCACTTTATACCAGCTGCCAAGCAGACATTGAGCCATTGATTGCTGCCCTTTGAACCCAATGATCCAGCCAGTTTTCTATCCACCTTAGTCCAGTCATCCAACCCTGTACTTCCTTAGCTAGCTTGCAAGAGCATTGTGGGAGACCATCAAAAGCCTGGCTGAAGTCAAGGTATATCATGTCCACTTCTCTTCCCACATCCACAGAGCCAGTCATCTCATGGAAGGCAGTTAGGTTGGTCAAGCACGACTTGCCCTTAGTGAATCCATGCTGACTGATCTATGCTAATCACCTTCTCCAAGTGCGTAGAAATGGATTTCTTGAAGACCTGCTCCATGATTTTTTCCAGGGACTGAGGCAAGGCTGATTGATGTGCAGCTCCCCACATCTTCCTCCTTCCCTTTCTTAGGTGGGCACTATATTTGCTCTTTTCCAGTCATCTGGGACCTCTTCTGATTGCCACAAGTTTTCAAAGATAATGGTTAGCGGCTCTGCGGTCACATCAGCCAGCTCCTACAGTACCCTCAGGTGCATTGTGTCTGGCCCCATGGACTTGTACACATCCAGCTTTTCTGTATAGGCCCTAACCTGTTCTTTTGCCACTATTGGCTGTCCACCTCCCCAAACTGTGTTGCCAGGTGCAGTAGTTTGGGAGCTGACCTTGCCTGTGAAGACTGAAGTGAAAACGGCATTGAGTACTTCATCCTCTTCCTCCTCTGTCACTAGGAACCCACGCTTTCCCTGATCTTTCTCTCGTTACTGACATAATTGTAGAAACCCTTTTTGTTACAGTTCATATCCCTTGCTAGCTGCAACTCTAGTTGTGCTTTGGCCTTTCTGATTTCATCTCTGCATTCCTGAGCAATACTCCTTCCTACTTGTTTGTCTCAAGTTTTCCACTTCTTGTAAGCTTCCTTTTTGTTCTAGCTCACTGAAGCATTTGCTGCTAAGCTAAACTCGTCTTCTGCCATACTTGTTAGTCTTGCTGCACATTGGAATGGTTCATTCCTGCACCCCTAGTAAGGTTTCTTTAAAATACTACCAGCTGTCCTGGACTCCTTCCCCCTCAGACTGGCTTCCAAGAGAGTCCTGCCATCAGTTCCCTGAGTGAGTCGAAATCTGCTTTTCTGAAGTCCAGGGTCCTTACTTGACTTCTCTCCTTCCTTCCTTTGCTCAGGATCCTGAACTCAGTCATTTCGTGGTTGCTGCTGCCCAAGTTGCCATCCACCACTACATTCCCCATCAATGCTGAAATATTTTTTAACATACTGAACATAAGTATAGGGTTCTGGCCTTGTAATTGCAGCCACATAGACAGGTCCTTTCACCTATCCAGAGCTCACTGATGTCAGTGGATCTTTGCACAGCTCAAAGACTGTGTGCAGATCTCATTGTAGGGGCAGATCATTCAGGCTAAAAACAATGTTTTGTGGCTCTAATGGCTCTTAGATGTGACTCAAAACAGATGCTACTGCAGCACAGTCATTTACATACTAAGCTGAAATGGCAGTTAGCTGGAATTAGCTGTGATTGTTCCAAGGCAAAGCATTCATTTGGTTTATTTCTAGGTACCTATTGTGGGACAATGGGTTTGTCCATTTCTAAGGTCTGGGGTTTGCTAGGAGATAAAAACACTTGTATTCTAATCCTGTTTAGCCTCAGAATTTGACTATCATGAGTCCTGATATGAAAAGGTGGATTTGATGCACCAGAATAACATCTAAGAGGGGTTTTATCATGAAAATCTAGAGCAAACAGACTTGCTTGGTTACCAAATACTAGAACAAGGAGGTCTTTCGGACAAGCCAGTTAAACTAGTGGAGGCATAGCCTGGGATTAGTGTTCCTTGTCTAGCATTCCATCTGTTTGTACCAACGTATTATGCTAGTTTACTTCCTCTTGGTTTATCTCTTCAAGAATGCTGACATTGGCAGTCTTGCACGTTTCATTCTCAAAAGAAGCAGTTCTGCTTAACATCACACAGCTGATAGCTTATGCTTTATCTTTTGGTCTTGTTTTAAGAGTTGGTTTCACATAGCATGGTGTAGGCATGCCTAGAGGTCAGTGAAGCAGCCAGCATAAGAAGGAACTGCCTATACTGAAACTTAAAAAAATGATGTGCTGCATACTCTCTTTACTCACCTCCCTTCTCCCTTGGAAACAATGCTAATGTCTTGCCCTTACAAGAATGGACATACCCACCCATGTAGACTATCCTGAAGTATTGGTATTTTCCTGGATTTTGGAGACAGTTCTTTTGAGAAAGTAGTGCTTTGACTACTATTCTGAAGATTTGACTCTTCTGATCTGTAGAGTAGGTATGGCTGCATCAAGGCAGACTTGCTACATTTCACCAGTCTCATTCCTTCTTGTATGAGCCACCTTTTTATGGTGACAAGAAATAAGTGTTCACAGCCCACTTAGTTGCCTTTGCTTATACTGCATATAGGAAGACCAGATGCTGGCAGATGTTTTTTTGATATAGCCTTGCATCCTCTGGGAAGTAAGTAGAATAAAGCTGCTATACAGTCATTATTTGCTATCTTTGAATGCCTGGACTGAATTCCCTTCATCAGAGGGACAAGGCTGTATATCTTGCTGCCAGTCCCATGAGAAATCCAGCTTTTAGCAGTTTGCAGGTAGGTGAAGGAACAAGACTTCTGAGGGCTGAGAAAAATGAAGAGCTGTAGCAGTCTGCCAGCATTTCGTATGTTTCTTTTCTGGAAGAAAAAGGTACCGTATAAAGACAGGTGTTGGATGCAGCCAATTCCGTTATCTCCTTGATTTCCCAGAGGAAGTCTTTTTTTTTTCTTTTTTTTTTTTTTAACAGCAGTTTGACTAAAACAGCAGAAACTAGGTAACTTTTATTTCTTTTACCTTCAAAGGTGGACATGTTAAGTGAGATTAATATTGCTCCGCGGATACTCACTAACTTCACTGGAGTGATGCCACCTCAGTTCAAAAAAGACTTGGATTCGTATCTCAAAACTCGCTCTCCTGTCACTTTCCTGTCCGATTTGCGCAGCAACCTACAGGTTAGTGTTTCCGTCTCTGGGCATGACTTACCGAGAAACCTGAAAACAGTGCCACATATGCAGAGTACTTGTGGCATTTAGGCATACATTCTAATAGTACAAGAACAACCTGCAAGATTGCATGCTCTTCTCAAGTAGCCAGCAACAAATTAAGGCTTGGACACCAATGGAAAATAATGTGGTGAATGCAGATGCGCTGGCTACTTTTTGATTCCAAAGTGATACCAATTTGGGAGCAGATTTGTTGTTCTTGGGGTGAGGGGGTTGCTTTGTTTGTTTTATCTGCTGTTTGGGGTACTGTAAAACTAGCACTATTTGAAAGACTAAATCCATGTGCTTAAATACTTATGCTGCAAGTGTTAAAAGGATGTACCAGGTAAGGGAGGATTATCTGAATGCAGAAGTTAATTATTTTCATCACACTGGGCTGAGGACCTCTTTGTGACTGCCATCTCTTCAGCAGGCCTCTGATCGTGTCTGTTAAAAAATGTTAACCCCAGTACATGAGATTTTTACCAGATTGTATAGAATCTCATCACAACTTGTTTCACAATTGATTTAAGGAAGTTTTGTAAATCCAGTTAGCTGTTTGGTTACTTGTTCTTGAAAATTCCTGATTGTTTACATGGGTAAAATAAATAACATGCTTAATCTGGGAGAGTAACCACAGCAAACATCTGTAATTGTATGCAAACAAGGAAATTAGGCCCTGGGATCTAAAGCCCACTGCTGATTTATGCTGTTGAGTAACTGCACAGCTTGACTAAGGATGGTAAGCTCTAAAGTTAGTTAAACTTTAAGTTGGATTGCACAGAAAAATTACCGTATTTACACAAGTACAAGATGGTTTCCCAATCATGGGTAGGGCACTTGCCCCCCCTCCCCCCCAGCAGCTAGTCAGCAACTTGGGGGGGATCCCCTCACAGCTGATCCTGCAGACCAGGGTGGGATCCCACCAACCTCCAAATGGCAGCAGTGTGCCACTGGCACTTCCAGGTGAGCGTGATCAATTGGAGGGGGGACTGCTTCTCCTGGCCCCCCCCCCTCCTGCCCCCCACTCCGTGGGGGTGCTCTCAGCTCTCACATGCACCCCCTGTGCCATCACCATTGGGTCTGTGCCCTGAACTACACAGTCATTCAAGGCTGGGAAGGCACAGTAAAACTGCCTGGGCCAATACCATTATGGTGTCTCCCCCTTTCAGGTAGCACAAGGGTAGGCCAGTGCAGCCTTTCTAAATAAGATACATGGTAGCGTCCAATGAGTGCAGTCCCCCTCAGCACCAACTTTTTCAGGTCTCGGTGAGCCACTATATTACATACATATATTTCAACTTCCTTTTCAGCTGTGAGAGTGACCTCTGCTTTTCCCATTTCCAGTGATTTCCTGTTTCTTCACCAGCCTTATATATCTCGTAAACATGGGGTCTCAAACAGTTCATCCAGAATCTCTCTGTTGCTTCCTCTCAGCTTGTTGCATATGATTTAGTGCAGCCCCACCCTCCATGAGGTGGTCGGACCAGGTTTTGCTGCTTGTATTCTAGGTAAAAAAGTGCTGGAGTACCTGTGCTAAAACTTGCAGCAGTTTCAAAAAAAGGCAAACTGCATCATCAATTCGGGATGAACTAAGTCTATATGGGTACTATATGCAAACACATGTGTGTTTATTTCAAGGTCTGGTTTCAAATTTGCCCCTAATTTCCATGTGTTCAGAGTTTGACGGTTAGGAGAGGAGGAAGGGGCTGCAGGGGGAAGAATTTGGTGGGAGGACAGAGGGAATGGGGGCTACATGACACACCCCTGCTCCCTTCCTCCCCACAGATTTTTCCCTGCTCTGTAGCAGTGGGACCAATTCAAGACAGACCTCCAGTAATAAGATTCTATATCTGGAAAATTATAACACTTCTTTATAAATTTTCTATATGCAAAATCTAATTATTGGTGGTTTGTTGTGTATTCAGGGTCATCTTACTTTCGAGTAAAGACAGTACTTGGAATACGTGCATCAGCAGAGTTCTAATGCAGTTTAACTAATCTACTTTAACATCTTTCATTCAAATCAACTTTCCTGAGTGTTGGGGTGTAATCAAGCCATTTTGAATTCTCTCAGAAAAAAGCCCTGGGAAACACTTTAATACACAATAAGAAAGGTAAGAGTGAGAGCTGATCACTACGATGGGTAGACTGACTGCCTTGTGTATATGGCAGATTACAGGAACACTGAATGTCTTCCAGATCCTGACCTATGAAACAAGGATTTTCAAGTGGTAATTTCTTGTTGTGTTTTGTTTACTAGGTATCAAATGAACCCGGCAATCGCTACAACATCCAGCTAATTAATGCACTGGTGCTCTATGTAGGTACTCAGGCTATTGCACACATTCACAACAAAGGCAGCACACCCTCTATGAGCACCATCACCCATTCAGCCCATATGGACATCTTCCAGAATCTGGCTGTGGACCTTGATACTGAAGGTATGCTAGAAATGTTTCTCCCCATAGTTGTTTTTTTTCTAATTTAAGAGAGCAGATTAACTGTGTGCTTTGGAAAAAAAAAAAAGGCAAAACTACCGCTTTATTTCATTGTTAGTGGATCTATATTAGCGGTGCCACATTAGAAGACTAAAAATCTGATACAGGGAAAATATTATAATTGAAATCACAAAAACTTTGTTTCAAACAGCTTACCCAAATGTTAACTTTGGAGTGAGTATATTTTCAATTTTGATAAAGAAATTTTGCTTTTCCTCTCTACTGAAGACTTGTGCTGATGAATTTCCTATCTCCTATATGTGATGCAATCCTACTTTTTGCCTGATGGTTGACATCAAGGGTATAGCCTACAGATTCTAGATTTTGCAAGTTGGTGCATGTCTGGCAGAATTTAATAAATACTGTTAAAAGCTTGGCTGGCTTTGGACATGCCTGTTCTTGTCACAATACTACTAGTGGATTAGGTTGCAAAAGCTTATATAGCTACTTGGTTGTAAAATAAAAGGTGGTACATAACACACAACATTTAA
This sequence comes from Alligator mississippiensis, assembly GCF_030867095.1. NCBI lineage: Eukaryota > Metazoa > Chordata > Crocodylia > Alligatoridae > Alligator > Alligator mississippiensis. Next base: position 39,068,762 of record NC_081833.1, on the reverse strand, counting down.
CATCTTCAATGCATTTTACAAGTACTAGTTGGTGCAATAGAAGAGTCTAAATTTGAGGGAATAATGATGCGTCTTTGGATAAAGTACCATAAAATGACAGCTAGTTCCAGAGGACTGAACTGCTACAAACCATTCAGAGGGATGCTGAAATTAACTTCTTGATGAGGAATCCCAGACGCTTAGCTGAGTCTCAGCTGGGGTCCTCAAAGTTTCTAGGGGGTTTTATATTTTCTTAAAACTATACAATCTCAAATCTGAATCCGTACATAGTGCTTGGGTGTTTCAGGGTGGTGGTGGTATTTAGATTCCTATCCAACCCTATCCCAAATCCCCCAGGCAGTGGTTCCCAAATTGGTCCATGAGGCTGTAGCAAATGTAACATTCCCCGAGGGGTGGGGGCAGGGAATTAAGGTCACAATGGTAGTCAGGGAAATGAGGGGTTGGTATGTGATCCAACAAGCTTGAAATCCACTTCTGAGGAAAGCCATCTATTCTTGTCTCTACTAAACTACTGTTCCTTTCTCTAGGTCGGTATCTTTTCTTGAATGCAATTGCCAATCAGCTGCGGTACCCCAACAGTCACACGCACTACTTCAGTTGCACCATGCTTTACCTATTTGCAGAGGCCAACACCGAGGCTATCCAGGAACAGATTACGAGGTGAAAGAAACATTTTGCTTCACTTCAGCTTTCCAGTCTCCTTCCTTTTTAAATTTAAAGATTTCTCATCCTGAAGGCAGTTGCTCTGTTGTTAGACAGCAACAGTGCCCTACGCAAGAATGTCGAATGCAATTTGGCCGTGCTGCAGTTGTAAACATCAGTGTCTTGCATACACTAAGATCTAACCTGAGTCTTACCTATCTGTTTTAATGTGGATTTCAGGGTTCTTTTGGAACGACTGATTGTAAATAGGCCTCACCCATGGGGTCTCCTCATTACCTTCATTGAGCTGATAAAAAACCCGGCATTTAAGTTCTGGAACCATGAATTTGTCCATTGTGCTCCAGAAATTGAGAAGTGAGTATGATGTAACTACAAGTAAACTCATACAAAATGGGCCACAAAGATTATCATTTAAGTTTTAGTTACTCTATATTCAAAAGTTTCTAAGTGGTCTTACGAATTGGGGGAAGGTAATTGTTTTTTGTTTTTTTCCCCCACAAAATGGTTCAAGCGTAGTGATGGTTGGAGATCAAAGAAGGCTTTGTAAGGACTAGGAGTAAAACCTGTGGTTCTGGAACTCCCTTGCCCAAATTGTGACTATATGATTCATGGAAGTGGGCTTCCATGTAACTTCTGAGTGTAAATCTCTTGTCAATGCTGTGCTGCCCTTCTGAAGTAGAGGGAGCTTTTGTTTGAAAAAGCTGAATTTGCTCCTCAGTCTGGAAGCTGCACTGTCAGATACCACGAGTATCTGACAGGACTGTCCAGCAGCACAGTAAATTAGTCTTCTGTGGCCTAATTGCCATGCACGTGCAGACAGTGACACTTTACTGTGTAGCAAATTAATCTGCTGTGTAGTAAAGCATCTTGCACCTGGTTACAGAGATCAGGGCACATGCTTGTGGCATGCAAAGGGACAAAGATGCAGTTGCTGCATTTTTTTTTAGGCCTGGAAAATCACACTGAATGTGAACCCTGTAGAGTGCTGACTTGCTTGGACAGCACCGGTTGAGTTCTTGGTTAGGTGGATGATGGTGACTTCCTGTCGTGACAGGAAATCCTGATATGAAATTCTCCAAAATGGAGAACTCGGACAAAACCTATCTTTGCATGTAACCTTTTGCTTCTGTCCATGTTCAGGTTGTTCCAGTCAGTTGCACAGTGCTGTATGGGGCAGAAGCAGGCACAGCAAGTGATGGAAGGGACTGGTGCCAGTTAAATGACCTGCATCTTGTAAGCGTGCCAGCCTGGAGTTCCCCGTCCCGGCAAACCAACAGAAGAATCCTTAAGGCTCTTCCTGACCTTCCCAGCCCCCCCAATTTGGGTACACCAACAAACCTTTTGGTGAAGTCTGTGTGGGCACGTTCCAAAGTTTCAAAACAATTTTTTTGACTCTTGGCCAAAACTCAGAAGATGCTGTGAATATCATTTTGAACTAGTGTAAATACACAGAACCGAGATGTTTGTCTGGACTTTTTGGGTTTGTGCAAATTGTGTTTAAAGGCAGGTGGATAACTGGCACCTGTCCAGCTTGTAATAAAGGGGCAGCTGCTGATGCCAAGCACTTGTCTGGGGCAGACCTCCTTGTCCTGACATTCCCGGACTCCCAAAGAATATTGAAAAGCCAGTTGAAATATTATGTAACTTATTTTTCTTTATGTGGATGGGGGGACCTTTAAATCACTAAGTTGTTTAAAAAAACAAAAAACAAAGTGGATGCATTGGAATCGGGGAATACTATGAGATACAAAGGGAGGGAGGGGTTGGGATTAAGGTCCAGGGTTGCTGTTTTTTTCTCCCTCCTCTCCCCTTACCCCCTCCTCAACCCACATCAAATGCTGATGGACAACAAGGGGGGAGCAGTTGGAACACTCTTCCTTTCTGTTGAAGAGACACCTCAGGCCCTTTGGGAGAGGGTCAGCTGTTTTTAGTAAAGAAACCAGAGACCAGGCCTATAGCTTTTTTCCTTTATTTTTTTTCCTGACACTTGTAAATTTTTGGGGGCGGGGAGGGACATGATCTAGACCTGCCTCCTATGGCCACACAGTATAAGTTTGTAAAAAGAACAAAGGACCAATACAGCCCATTTTGTAAGGATTTTGAATGTTTTGTAAATGTATTGGTCCATGTGTTGTATTTTGTAGCCTTTCTAGTTCTCGGACTTTAGTTCTCCCACTTCTTGTATGTATGCATACTGTAGTTACACATTAAAGTCATGACATGCAGCAGGTGCCACTGTCCTTATTCTCTCTGCTACTGTGATATTGAATGCTTGAGGGTTTTCAAAAACGTCTTCACTCTCATCTTGAAATATCCCATACATACATATGTTGTGCTCTAGTATCAAGTTTTAAATCAGTATTTCCATCCCTTGAGCCAGTGTGGAAGAGAAGTTAAGCAATGATTAACTAGCCATAAATACTTTTCCTTTAAAAAAATATTGCAGTATAGCACTGAGAGAAGAGTGTTTACGAAGTTAATCACAAGATTGCAGGCATGCATTGTGCCATTATATTGTCAGAGGCAGACAACCTCAGTTTTGGACACCATCTTACTGCATCTCTAATGGAGAGAACGTTGTTTTCTTATAGTTGACCGCTTTCTGAAGGGAGGTAAGAAAAAATGTAGATTAATCCCTTAGCTCAGTTGTTTTGAGAGGATTTACACAAGAAACGCCGCAAATCTGATGTCACGGCTGTGTAAATAGCTTTCATTTATGACTATTTTAAAACACTAATCTTAACCTAGGTGATTGTGTTAACATTAATAGCTCCAAATATTCACTTCTGTGCTGCAAAAACTGATGATAGGGAAACCAATTCTTCCTTTAGTCATATGGGTATAGAGAAAGCTAGAAACTCCTTGGACATTTGGTTTATTCCCTCATTGGAAATAGATGCTTTTATCTGAGGGTCTTTTTGTTAAGAGGACAAGGGAGCTTTTGTCTGCTCACTTGATGAGAGTTTGCATTGTATCTTTATGGTTTCAAAGGGTCTCTTTTTTTTTTTTACCAACTTAGAACTACCTAGAATCTCTTACAGGGACGTCTTAGTGTATTTTCCCCTTGCAGCTTGAAGGAATTGGCACGAGGTCCCAGATCTTCAAGATACAGGTGCCCAAGACAGCAGGCAACCATAACTGCATGTGAGACAGTGGTTCAGAGTGAACTCTTGATATTCCCAATACCTTCTGCTAGACTGTTTTTAGTCAAGCAGCTTGTCTGCAATACTCTACTCCTAGATAAAGGTGTGACAACCTCACTGTAGTTCCATACAACCAACAGAAGTAGGAGCCCTTTGTGTTAGAAGGGATTTAGTACTTGCACAACTACAGCTGAAATAAGAGTGAGGAGAAACTTTTGCCACCCTCCCACTCATCCCCCTGTCAGCTTGTTTTACATTAGGCTAAGGTACCAAACTATACCAAAACCCTGTGTCTGGTATTAAGGAACTAACTTTCTTTCCCAGCAGAGTCTTGGGCATTCCAAGAGCTGAAATGATGAGTGTCTTGTGTTTGCCTTCCAAGACCAAGTGCTTAGTATGGGCTGTGCTGAGGTTCATAGGTCTCTGGTTCTATACTAACACAGCTGCAAAGGGCTTCTATTTCTGCCCAATGCTGAACAAGGAAAAAAGTGGTGGGGAGGCCTGCAGCGAGCATCCACTTGCTTTTAGGACATGCCAGTTTTACCTGTAAAAGATGTTTCTTCCTATAATGGCAAACCTAAAACAACCTGTTTGGACAGGACTGCTACTACCAAGAAGGAAGCAGGCAAATAAGCCTTGGCTACATACCTAAAGTTAGCACCATGACTTGCCACCAAAGGGCAGTGGATGGCTATTGGGGAGGGTTGTCTGAGTCTTTCTATTCCCCAAATTCATTGCTCAGTGGTAAAGGCAGAAGAAACTCAAACCCCTTGGCAGAGCATAGCTGACTGACCACTACAGATAACATCACCACAGTGGGAGATAAAGACCCAAGTGTTAGACTGGCATGTGCACAACCATGGAGGGCACCTTCTATTTAGAAGCTAAAGTGGACAGGGGCTCTGGTAAAGACTTCATCCTGCAATAGGTCTCCTGTGTGACTTCAGTCCTCCTTATTTACTCTAGCAAGTAAAACAGTCTATTGTATCTTCCAAGACCTGCTTTCTAAGCTGACTTCTAGGCCTGTGCAAAGCAGATAGTAGTCACTTTGGTTTTGGCCAATTTAGGGGACAGTGATTCGGTGATTCAAATCGCTGTCCCAAATTAATTTGGCAGAGTCTGATTCGGAGATGTGGCCAGAGCCAAATCAAACCAGGGCCCCATCCCCTGCCTGCCCCAGCCTCCCAGCTTTTTTTTGCTTTTTTTTTTTAAAGCCCAGCACTCAACCCCTGGGGGGGAGGAGGGGGTGTGCATGGGCATCCCCCGCCTGTGCTCTCAGCTTTTTTTTTTTTTTTTTAAAGCCCTATCGTGGGCTGCTGCCAGGTTGCAGGGGGGCAATCCCCACCCTGTATAGGGGGCTCTGCCACAAGCTCCCAGAAGCCCTGAGGCTGTTGCAGCAGCCAAAGAGTACAGGGCTCTTTTTTTAAGAACCGGGGGCTGGGAGAGGATGAGGGCTCATGGCAGAGCCCCCCCTGCAGTGGGAGGCAGCAGGGATCATCCCCCTGCCTGGCAGCAACTGGTAGATATGGGGCTTTTTTGTACTATAGTACTAGTATAGTACTAGTACCAACTAGCATCCAAGTACATTTTTGTTTTTTTGTTCTTTAAAGTATCTGGATGCTACTGAAAACCTGATTATTTCATAGCTGCTCCTTGACCTGCAAAAGGACGACACTGGAGAGGTTAAACCATCATTAGTTTATCCAGACTGAGTTTCTTTAGCCTAAAATGGCAAAGTATGAGCTGCCCAAAGAGATGGTACCAGCAGATCCAGTAGTTGTACAGGTTCTTACTGCACTATTAAAGCTTGATCTCTGAGGTGAGCATTTATTTTGCAGCTGCTCTTAAAGTTAAGGTTTCCCTTGCAGATATCCATTTAAGGCATAGAAACCTGGAAGAGCTGTGGCTTCAATAAAGTATTGGCCTTAAAGGGGAATTAATCCTTCATTTACAGGAATAAACAATAAAACAGCTCAAATATGAGCGAGGCAAGAACTGCTGGTATTCTCTGCTGCTTTGCTATGTTGGTTCCTGATCTCACAGGAGATTTAGGGGGGGAAGTTTTTACCTCCAAAGGTTGGAAATTAGTGGCCACATTAAATCACTTCCACATCCTTAAGACAGGTCTTTTATATAAAATATATACAAGAGGTAGACAAAAAGCAAATCCAGAAAACCTAGAGACTTCATTTAAATCTTGCCCTCTGGTCTTCCTGAAGCCCAGTGGCCATACCCACCATTGTCCCTGGTACAGATGGTACAATGCTCCTTTGCCTGTGGCCTGACCCCAGCTGCACTTTCAGACTGCATTTGTGCTACCTGCTATGCAGTTCTGTCTCTACTGCACCAACTCCAGCAGCTGGTGCAAGATTTTCTTTTGCCCATAGCGTACATGTAAGGCTTGCTGCTCTCTCTGGCTCAGTTTGCCATAAGCCACCTTGTCATTCAGCAAGTCCTGCTCTGCATTCAAGTCTGAATTATAAGATGCAAGGGTCAGCAGCACGCTGTCATGGAGCAACTTCTTCCGCGAGGCTTTCAGCTTGCGTATCATCTCATTAGACAGCATGCTGTCCTCCTCCTCGCTGGTATCTTCCTCCCAGCCATCTTTCTCTTTAAACTCTTCAAATTCTTCCACAGACATGCAGAGCACCTACAACCAACCACACCCACGCATACTCATTGTAATCTTGGGCTAGAGAAGTGATGCTGACAGTTGGGACCTCAATCCTAAGATCTGTTTTCAGCTTTTGACCCCTAATGGATTTTTGTTCCCCCAAAAATGTAAAGACTGAGTGTGACTAATAATGAGGGCCTTCAAAGATGTAAAATGTATGGCAATATTGATATGTTAATTACTCCATAAACTGCATACTCATGCATTCAGCCAAGTTATAGCATGGTAAAAAGGCAAATCAGTCACAAAGGGATTCCGCGTTATTTGTGGAACCTCTTTGTGACTGGTTTGTCTCGTAATTTAAATGTTCCAAATCCAGAGTTGTCCTGAGCCAGTGCTGACAATCCCAGGGTCCAGGAAACAGCCACCTCCTGACTGATTTCTGGCATGGATTGATGTTTGAGACAGGGCATAAAATTCCCCAACTCCCAATTATACCATTATATTGATATCTGCTGTGGGGTGGGTGTAAGGTTAACTGCCCTTCAACTGGGGCACAAATAAAATGGGCTTAGCAAAGCATATTTACAGATTTTCAGTTAAGGCACAGTGCAGAAAGGACTGCAGAGAAGGTAAGGCTGGTATCTTTTTAAAGCTCCAGGCTTCACATTAAGAAAAAATTAATTCAAACTGGAGCAGTTATGTGTAAGGGTTATCGAGATTGGGGAGGGAGGAATGGGACGGGTGGAATTGGGAGCTTCTGAGAGGATTGTTCTCTGTAAGTAGTGCAGGGACAGGCACCAGAAGAATAAAACCTGGTTTTAAGCTAAAGGACAGTTTTGGCACACAAATGGATATAAACTGACCATAAGTAACCTAACCTAGGCTGGTATTAGAAACTTCTTAACTGTGACAAATACTATTGTAAATCAGCCTCCCAGAAGCTAGATCATGTTATGGAAGATGCTGCATGAGATACAGAGCGGGGGCCAGGATTCACTGACTGAGGAGATCCAGCCACTTGCGCGCTAAGATCTGAACACCTGCAAATGTTTTCACTTAAATTTGGGCCTATGACACTGCATTGAAAAAACAAGTAAAAGCTTTGCCCAGAAGGAGACAATTGCATGGTTCTCTGTCAGGATGTTTCAGTGCTGAAAGCAGGCCTGACTGCTATTGCAGAGGCAAGGAGAATGTTTGAAATTGAAACTTTTGTGGGGGGAGATGCTTACTAACTTCGTGCAAAGGAATTCAGTCAGCCAGTGACTGTGTAATTGTAGCTGTCTGGGAAAGCAGCCTAAGTTGCCCAGGCTTTTGGAGAATGCTAATCCAGGGGCCAGGATCAGTGCTGAGAGTAGAACTCACAACTGCCTCACTGGCATGGAGAACCACTCACCTTCAGGGTCATGGACAACTCTTCCTCAGTTAACACCTCCTCCCAGCCAATCACAAAAGCACCTTCCTCCCCCACCATCTCCAGCTGGCAGAGGAAATCCCACTGCTCCGACACCAGCTGCTGCTCCGCTGCTGTTCTGGCACCTGTGGATGACAGGACACATCAACCAAGCATGTGCTCCCTGTGAGGAGCAAGAGATTTACACACCAGCCCAGAATTTTCAAAGCCATGAATGATTTGGGATGCCTGCCTGGAATTGCTGGTCGTCCCCCCCCCCCCCCCCCCCCCCAGGAACCACCCACCCTGCACAGTCCAGCCCCAGCCCAGAGGCCATTCCTGGCAAGGTGTTCGGAACAGGCTGTCCTGCTCACTGCAAGTACACGTGGAACATCAACTGCTGTGGGCAACTCACGCTCCAACGCTGCTTTGCGCACTGTCACCATCTGGATGTCAGCTGTATCGTTGGTGTTGCCTGGGTATGGCTCAGCAAAGCCATACATATGCACAAGTTGCCAGTTTGCCATCTGCCCATATGTATTGAAGATCTCTTGCCCTTTGCAGACAGGCTGTGTCATGACCATTCTCAGGCACTCCTGCACGTAGAGGAATGGGACAGGAGCGGAGTACAGGCCATTGGCCTCACAATGTGGTGACTAGTCCCTGGCTCCCCACAACAGACTTTATGGTGATTCTGGGGCACATCAAGAAACCTACTGGCAGCCTCCCTCCCCCTTAAGAAAGAAGCTACTAGCTCTTCCCCAGCATCCCAGCTGCTGCTCCCCAGTAGTGTCACATTACCTGCTAACCCCTGGGCTCCTACCCTGCTTCTGTAACATATGCACCTTTTAGGTGGCTCAGCTGATTACCAACTCCTTTCCCTGATGTTGCTTGTCCTTGTTTTATAGGAAAACTTTAGCCTCTGTGTAGGTTATTATTTGGCTAGTGCTATTCACTACCCCTCTGCAGGCTGGGACATTAGTCTCCTAGAGGCAGTTGCCCCAATATGCCAACAGGCTGATGTGTCCTAGTGTAGATTCCTCAGAGTCCCCATTCTACTGGCACAGACCGTAAAGACACTGGTGATTCCAATGGCTGAAGTGGGGAGTAGAAGTTTGGCATCCAGAGCAAAGTGAAACCTTTGATAACCAGGCCACCAAAGTGAGAGTACAATCACCCGTTCCTGGGCTCAACAGAAGGGCAAACTGGGTGAAGTCTGGTGGCCTGGTAAACTGGTGGTCAGACTATCAGACCTAGGAGTGCCGTGTGGTCTTATAATCTGTGAACCTCTAGAGAGAGACATGCACTACAAAAGCAGCACTCTCCACCGAAAGGGAGATGGACAGAGGGGAGCTACAGCACCAGCCTAGAGACATTCCAGTTAGACTGGCCAGATAGGTGGCAGTGGGTGGGGGTGGGGGGGTAACAAACCATGACACCCATCTGTGTTGGAACTTGCTCTCCAGTCTCATCTCAGTCTACTCACCGGGGAGTGCTCCAGGTTGGCATTGTTACTGGCCACATGATTCAAGATGTCAGCCATTGGCACCATCATTGGAGGGTTGGGCTCCTTCTCATCCTCATCTTCATCCAGAGGCTCCTGAAAGCTGTTTGGAAGGGAAAGGAGGGATGAGGACATGCCTATTCTATGCCTGGCAGAACAAAGTCAACCTGGGCCTGTGACTAAGAGACTAGCCTGCCCTCTCAAATGGCAGAGGGCCATAGGTAGATTGTGTAGAGGCTGTAATGGCTTCAAAGCCTCTTCCACCACCCACCCTTTGTTGCCAAAACATCAGCGATCCTTAGATGTTCCTTGTCCACCTAGGAGAGATGGCTTCATTTCAGGCCTCCTGCAGCTGGCTCCATTATCCACAAGCGCCCTTCTCCCTCTCACCTATAGGCCATGACAAATGCCACCAGTCTCTGGTATAGCTCCAAGGTGTGCAGCTTCGGATCAAAGATGTCTGGGTGGGACTCCATGAAAGGCAGGATGAGGGAGGTGTACTCCAGGTGGATGTTGGCCAGGTCTTTGTCCACTGCTTCTAGGATGCCTGTGCCCTGCAGCAGCTGTACTCTCTCTTCTTCAGGCCTGTATCCGAGGCAGGTCAGACAGAGATTGTGTTACCTCCCCCAGTGATTCTCCCGATTGCCACACAGGCTCCCACTCTAACTAGCACTCTCACCCAAAACACCATGGAGCATGACAACCACCAGGGACAGACTGCCTACAGAGGCTGTTACCTACCTAACGGAAGAAGCAAATGCATGCACGTTCCCAGCCCACTGCCACTGACCTGTGAAGATACAGCGACTTGGCCAAGGCTACAGAGCAGAGCGAAGAACAACCCAGGTCTGCAAGCCTCAGGACCACATGGATTCTCCATAATTAACAGCACCAGAGTCCAGAACACCTGCTCCAGGGGCAGGAGCAGTAACTGGTGGATTGCAACAGCCTGATGCTGTCACATACTTTAACCTTACCAGAACATGGGGTGATCCAAGCTCTTCAGGTCAGGCCAAAGCGAGAGGTAGGGCTGCCAATACGAGTTTCTGGCTGTGTACTCATGCAGCAGGGACAGGAGGAGAGGCACCCAGCCAGACTGACTCTGCAAGGATGCTTGGCCTAGAGGGCCAAACACAGGAGAGAAGGAAATACACTGAGGTACCCAGGGTTTCTCTCTCTTCCCCCAAGACCAGGGTCTCGGCTTCTAAGGATCAAACCTACCCCAGAAACCCAAGGCTAAGGCTGGCTAGAAATCAATTGTGTTTCAGGGTTTGGGAATTCGCTTTTGTTTGACACTAAAATAAACAGGAACATCTGAAACTGTTCCGCGTGGGATTGTAGCAAAGTATGGTTGGAGAAGACCTTGTAAGATCTAGTCCAACTCTCTGCCCAAGGCAGGAGTGTCCCAGAATAAACCATCTCAGCCAAGTGTCTGTCCAACCTTCTTTTGAAAATTTCCAAGGATGGAGATGCCACAGCTTCCCTAGGCAGCCTGTTCCAATTCTTGACCACCCTCATAGTCAGAAAGTTCCTCCTAATCTTCAACCTAAATTTCCTCTGCTGCAGCTTGTGGACATTGCTCCTAGTTTTGTCTTCTACAGCTATAAAGATATGCTTATCTTTATCCTCTCTCTAATCATCTTCAGGTATTTGAAGACTGTTATCAAATCCCCCCAGTCTTCTCTTCTCCAGGCTAAATAATCCTAGTTCTTTCAGCCTTTACTCATAAATCTTGCTTCTCAGGCCCCTGATCATTTTTGTCACTCTGCACTGAACTTTCTTCTAATTTGTCCACATCCTTCTTGATTTGTGGAACCTAAAACTGGACACATTATCCCAGGTGAGGCCTCCCCAGTGCTGAACAGAACAGAAGAATCACTTCCCTTGATTTGCAAATGACACTTCTGTTAATACAATCCAGCGTATCGACTGGTTGGCTTTTTTTCACAACAAGAGTATACTATTGGCTCATATTTAGTTTATGGTCCACTGTAACCCCCAGATCTTTCTCTGCAGTACTGCATTTGTATTGTACTGTATCCCCCAGTCTGCAGTTGTACATGCAATCATTCTATTTCAAGTGCAGGACCTTGCACTCTCCCTTGCTGAGTCTCACCTGATTGGTTGTGAACCATTTTTTCCAGTCTATCCAGGTCATTCTGGATCCTAGCCCTGCCCTCCAGTGTCTGCTTGGTGTCATCTGAAAATCTGCTAAACATACACTTGACTCCATCATCCACAAACTAAGAGGGAGCAAGAGACCCAACCTGGAGCAGCCAGCAGGCCTGGGGGCAGGGACGAGATTCAGCCTCGGCAGATTCACACTTGATCCTGGGTGTCTCATATCTGTGCCACTGAGCTGTGGGGTATCCTGGGTCTCCCTGCTCTCATCCTAGGCTGGAGGAAACTGCTCAGTAAGTGTGGACAAAGCATGATTTTGCCAGCAACTGTTTCCATTTCAACCTATCAGTATTTTTCAACAGAAACATTTTGCTGGAAAGCTCCTGATGGGTGATGCTCAGGGGTGGGGTGGTTGGGAAGGTGAGGGCAAGAAGAGACTCTTACCCACCAATCCCCTACCCTCTTTTGTTTGTTAGAAGTCCTGCAAAATTACAGCACCCTGGTCCCAATATCCAGCTCAGACCCACTATTGTCTCCCCTGCACCTGAAGCAGAAGAGGCCCCCCCTGGGTACCCCCTTCCTGTAGAGAGCCCCCAGAAACAACTGTCTCAGTGATGGGATGTCCAATCTAAGCTGATGACCAAGCTCCTGGGGCATCACGTACCTTCCTCCAAGAGGGCCTGGATGGAGGTGGTGTGCTGGGAAAGGAGGGCTGCCCTTGGAATGGTGAAGAGGACTTCTCCAACCTGCAGGTCCTCTCTGGCCAACATGCCATAGTCTGCTACGGTGCCTTCTCTGCTCACACAGACCTAGGAGGAGGCAGGAGACTTTGCTGAGTGACCCCAGTGACAAAATTCCAGCCCCAGGAATTTGATAGGGCAGCTCTGAAGTGCTGCAAGTAAAGCCACAGCCAAAGGTTGGAGACTAAATCAAGCTACTGTCCACAGAAACTTGCTCCCAACCCCCAACAGGAGGCCAGTAATCCACTGAGTGCTGCAGCCATCCACCAACACATGAGAGGGTAAGTGGGAATTGCCTCGTTACCCCTCACTTTGCCTAACTGTTGCCCTCTCAGCTACCCCTGCCCCATCCCACAGTGGGAGCCCCGCTACCCTGTTTTCCTGCCAGCCCAGCGAGGTAACAGTTTCAGCTGTATAAGCCAAGCTCAGCCTCTCTCTGACACACAGGTGTATGGGTCTTATTCGCCATCCATTCCCTGCCCCAGCAAGGCTCCCTGGACACCCAGCGCCATCATCACGATCTCCTACCTTGGGGCTGAGCTCCAGACCAACCTTCTTACACCAGCCCAGGAAGCCAGAGATGGCATCAGTGCTGCAATCCTCAGCAGGACTGTTTTCTGCCGCCACCTGTGAACAGAAAAGCAAGTCAAGTTTTGGGAGCACAGAGAGGCCAAGCTGGGAGATGCCAGGGCAGGAGGCATCATAGGGACCTTGCCAAGCTCCTGCTTAGCCACATTAGCTGAAGAGAAGCAGCACAATGGCCCAGTGGAGACAGCAACCAACTGGATATGAGAAAACTTGGTTTCTAGCTGTAGCTCTGACCTGAACAATCCAGCAAGAGCAAATCCCCTCCTTTAAACAACGCCCAGGGCCCTACTGGATTCATGGCAGAAGTGGGCTGCGCTGCAGCTCCTTTAATCTAGCAGGTTCCCCTGTACCCCCCTGCTGCTGACTGGCTGAGGGGCCTGCTGGCAGCTCACTCCTGATTGGCAGGGAAGCAAAAACTGCACTTTTAAACTTGGCGCCATCAAGTCCTTTGGGCTGGGACGCAGCAGTGACACTTCTGGAGCGCAACCAAGCCGTTCCTCCTCCCACAGGGGAAAGGACCCTCCCTGCTACTGCCCAGAAGAGGAACCAGCCAGGAGCAATGCCAGGACCCCATGAAACATTAAGCTTTTTGGGCCAGACCCTGCAGGCACGGCCGGGGCACGAGGCTGCTCTGGTTCCTCTGAGCTTCGTGGAGATCGTTCCTGCCCCTCCCTGCGACGCCAGCACAGACCCATCTGCCATGCACACGCCTGCGCCCGCCCGCGTTTATCTGCCTGCCCGGCTGCCACGAGCAGCAAAGAGCGGCATCTCTCGCTCCGGGCCGGCGCTGCCCCACGGCCAGGCGGCCCCGCTCCCAGCGCCGCCTGCGCAGGGCTGGAGCGGAGCCCGAACCGGCGCCGTCTCGGCTCCTCACTGCCCTCCCGCCGCAGGATCCTGCTGCTCCGCCGGGCGGGCGGCGCCGGGGGCCGGAGCTCAGCCGGGGAGAACCGGGTCGAGGCCACGGGGGCGCCCCCGGCCCCGCCACACCGCTACCTTGGGCCTCTTGGCCGCGGCTGCCATGACGAGGCCGCGCTCCCACGTGCGGCCCCGCGCCGCCGCTCTTCCGGGCTAGGACAGGCCACGCCCCCGCCCTACGGCTGCCGAGGGGGGCCAGAAGGAGCGGGGCGGGGCCAGCTCTAGCCCAGCCCGGCCGGCACCGTCCTCGGGGAGCAGCGGGCCCGACAGGGGAGAGGGGCCGTGTGGTACTTGGAGCAGGCGTGGGACTGACCTGTGGCATCTGCCAAAAAGGCAACCCCCCCCCCAAAATGTAGGCCAAGCTTTGCTCAGGACCGGCCCGTTTATTATACGCTGGTGGTGGGGCCAAGCCCACCTTGACCTGCCTCGAGCCAGGGCGGCGCCGGCACGTGCGAGTCTGGCTGGGCGGAGGACGCAGAGCCGCAGATCCTCCTGCCCCCGGGCCGCATCTGAAGCCCCAGGAGGGGTGGAGGATGTTTGCCGGTAGCAGGGCCACTTCTGGTTCTGGACTGACTCACGGGTTTGGAATTGAGTTGGATTGGAACACGAAACATTTTCATTAAAAAAAGGAAAGGTGATCTGTCCCTGCGCCCGGCCGCCCGCGGTGCAGCAAGGCAATGGGTGGGAGGTGACTGCTTCCCCTCGCAGCCCTGGTTGCAGCACACCCGCTGCTAAGACAGCGCCTGGCTCCTGGCCCTGTGGCTCTGGCACACAGCAGAGTGCTGCTCGGAGGCAGTCGCCTCAGCCCTTTGGGAATGGCTGACTGTAGCGGGGCGTCCAGTCCCACTGCTTCAGGAGGCAGAGGGCACATTGACTGTTTGCCCTGAAAGGCCCCAGCTCAACTGGCTTCCACTTCACCCCTAGAAACACAGGGACAAAACACCAGGTGCTTACTTGCTGATCAGTAAACGGGCCCCAGGTGAGCACGAAGGCTCCTGTGGAAGACAGGGCCACTGATTTCAAGCCTTGCTTACAAGACTGTGCTGCTTGCTCTGCCAGTTGCTCTTTCTGCTGTCCTGGACCTTTCTAGCTGATTATGTGCTAGGCACAGAGCCTGGATTGCCATAGTCCTCCATGCACAGATCAAATGTGAATTCACAGCCATTGTGAGCATGCTAGCACTGACTACCTTTGCACAGGCAGGTGTGAACAACAGCTGTCCTATGCCAAGGTGCTCATGGCTTTTAAAACCAGAAAGGACCAATGTGATAATATCGTCTGACCTGCTCAACAGCAAGCCAGGGAATTCCAAAGAGCACCCAGGCTTTTCCACACCACACGCAGTCAGTCTCTGCAAGCTCTGATACAAATACCCACAAAGCAGGGAGGTTCTTAACATTTTTATTAGTTTTCAACACAGTAATCCTGTCTACATCAACAATTTTTTGTTGTTTTACATTTTGTAGTCATCTGTAAATATGGCATCAATGCAACTTCTGAGCATCAATCACCATGACAAAAATAGAAGGTCTCACCTCATACAGAGAAGAAGTATGAAATTCATTAAATTTCACCTGAACCAGAAAAGGTGGGGGGAGGGGGGCAGCAGGGTGAGGAAAAAAACAAACTTCAAAAACAAACCCCAAATTAAATTACAGTCAGACCACCTTAAATGTAAAACCACACATTTGTTACCAATTGCTACAAGAAAGAAAGAACAGAGGGGAAAAACAAATCCAATATATATATTATGTATAGATATTTATATATATATCATCTGAAAGGACACGCCAAAAAAACAAGAAAAATTGCAGCAGTATCTACAGTCAAAAGGATTCCTACTAGCTTTCAAACATTCACATTTAATGTTCAGAAGGAAGCACACGGAAGGACAGAGTCTGGGACAAACTAATACACCAGCAAGAGTTTATAGAATGGCTTGTGATGTCATACCATTGAAATGCAAGGAGGGGGGGTGTCATGTTCTGTTTTTAGCCATACAGGAAGCAGGGGTCATCAATGCACTCTCCTAAATAGCATAGATGGGGCCAGGACATCATGTCCCAACCACCACAGGTTTCTTGCGTTCTCTGTGAGTATTTCTCACTCCTCCCACTATGCATTCTGCCTGCATCTATTCTCTTGCGCGCCTGGCTAGTGTGGAAAGCTGATTCAGGTGGCTAAGGAGTCAGAGAGCTGCATGGCTATAAAGGGCTTGAACATGGCATGTTCACAGATGGAAACAACCAAAGCAGGGTGGGTCAAAGGGCCTGCAGACCTCTCATCCCCTGCTGGATGCTGAGCTCATGAGTAACTTGTTCAGCAAAGGCGATTGGATTTCACCACCTGAAACAGTTAAGAATGGTGCCAGATAAAGGCCTCATGGACCTTGCTAGTCCTTGTCCAAACCAGTTTCACCTTCCTTTGCCCGGGTGAAAGCACATGAGGCAGAGGAGTCATCTCATCCTGGCACCTAACGCCATACAGAGGTTTGTGAACAGGGGCAAGTAACAAGGTTCTGCCCTCACTCTTCCTGTGGGGCCTCAAGCTGAGATAGCACGGAGAACATGAGTAATACACTGGGCCTACACTTGCTTCTCTTACCTCCCAATAATACGGCTACCTCACTCCCCATCCCAGGAAATGGGTAACAGAACTATTTTTGTCTGGGCAAAGCAGCCCCACACACTGGATGTGTAAAGAGCTGATGATGAGCTGCAGAAGCCTGGTTTTGTTGTGATCAGGGGTGGAGGCACCCTGGAGGGTAGGGGGCAAGTGACACTGGGGGACTGACATGGTATTTAGGCAGCCCTTACCTATAAAGTATGATCACCTTTCCCCAGGGCCCTGCCCTCCTGCTCAGGGCATTCCAGTCAGCATTGCTCGGAGGCAAATCTTCACAGGCGTGAGAAAACACCAGAACAAGCTGGCTCCCATGCCAGGGACCAGCAAGGCCTGAGCTGCTGTTGCATGCCATAGGCTCTGTACTGTTAGTTGTTGATGGAGATTGTGTTTCAGCTCATGTGCGTGGGCTGGGTTTCTGGGGCAAGAGGATCTGAATGCTATTCCCCACTGTCACTGTGATATGAAGCACATACAAGCAGAAAGCAGGCTATGGATCAGGTACAGTGTGGTTGGTGATAACATCCTGTGTGCAAAAGAACAAACCCACCCCTGCCACTTTAGCCCTGGCTGGATAACAAACATACATGGCCCATACCTACGAGGGATGGATCAAATCACAGATCCCAGGAAGAATTAAGCCCTTGACAAATGCTCAGCCCAGAGTGCTGAGCGAGAAATGGGTTGGACGCCATGGGAGTGGAGGGTGCTGGTGGCGGAGTGGGCCTTCAGCCTTGACAACAGGGTTCCCTCCAGGAGCTGGGGACAGGTGCAGAAGCAGTTGTCCTCCTACATGCTGGTTCCTGCCTGCCTTGGTTCCTCACCATAGTGATGCTGGCACCAGAGCAACAACCGCAGTTTCCTGCCCACTCAGCAGTGGGTACAGGCTGCCTAAGTCACAACATATTAATGTGTGCTAATGGCGAACAAAACAAGCTGGCGCGCAGCCCGGGACACACTGATCCTGTGCTCAGCCAGAGCTGCCTACCTCAGAGGAAGAGAGGCCTCCCCAGAGGCCCCGCCGCCTGCTGCCTGTGGGGACATGACTTCTGCTTTAGCCCCGCCAAGCAGAGATGCCTTGTGGGCAGGAGTGCGATAAAGCCACAACAGAAACATCACAGATGCAGAGCTTTGCCATTCCCATGTCTCCCAGCACCAAGCCTATCTGACCTCCACTAGGGGTCTGCTAACAAGGAGGAGCCAGAAGGAACCATGGCCTCCTGCCCGCTCTCTTGGAACTAACCTAGCCAAAGCCTGGGACATGAAGCAAAGCACGACCCTCCCACTCCACCCCACCCCCTTTGGGTTGGTTCCGCAAGGGACCCCATGCAGATGTTTCTGTGATGGACCGCAGGCCTCGAAATGGCCCTTCTGCATCTGCTTCATGTACAGTCCTGGCCTGCTGGCTTCATGCAGTTGGCCACCTGCAAGCTTGTTCCCCACCCCCTGTGGCAAGGTGAGCATGAGAACAAGCCATCAGTGAGGTCTGCAAGATGCCACAGAGGATGTAAGTACCTCCCCCCCCAGGCATTGTTAATTATTTCCCCTGCTTCCTGCCTACAGGTCTCGGCCACACAGGGCACCTTGTTGTGCTGTACCAGCAGCAGCCCAAAAGCTGTCTGACCGTGCTGTTCCAGTGTTAGGGCCATAGATGTGACCATCACCAGGTATCATAGATTCAAGCACACAGAACCACAAGGCCTCCCCAGGAGTGTCTGGCCAAGCTGCAGCCACCCCACAGAGTGAGAGAGGAATCCTGGGAGCCCCCATTGTGGAAAGTGCCATTATCAGTCCCCACATCACAGTCCTCTCCAGCTTCTGGCCTCAGCAGAGCCTTCCTGCTCTGCCACCCACCCAGCCAGACCCTCTGCTCTGTATGGGGGGCAGGCAGTAAGGCTGAGCCTAGGGTCCAGGGGAGTCTGTTTTTGGTTGCTGTCATTGATTGTCCTTCTTGCGAAACACTCATTAGCAGGATGTGGGGAGAGGCAGGAGTGAGCCACAGACAAGGTGACCCAAGCTTAGGAGTGGCCATGGTCCCTTGGGAGCCCCGGACCTGGCTGTGTTTCCAGCAGGGGCTTATACCAGGGCTTGCTCATTCCCACGCTACATCCAGAGCCATTGGTACAGCTGGGGCCTCCTCCAGTTTGTTGGAACTGGAAGGGGACTGACCCTTTCCTGGCAGCCCTCGGCCTATGGGAATGGGTCTCCAAGTGCACCTCAAGTTCTCTATTCAGTGACATATTGCTATTTTCATTACAGGCTTCTATAGAGCTCACCCCCTAGCACTTTTTGGGTGGGGTTGTAGGGGAGGGGCTAATGCCCCATCCTCCTGACATGTCACTTCCTGCTTTAAACAATTCAACTTCCTGTTCTGGATGGGCAGGGTTCCTAGTACATGCTTTTGAGGTCCATCTGTACCAGGTTATTTTGCGCTGGCCGGCAAACATTTTCAGGGGGATTAAGACGAAATCCCAGTGACATCAAGGCAGCAGCCTTCCTGGGGTGGACTGTCCCCTCACACATGCCAGTCACCTCCCTTCATGGTCTTAAGTGCACAGAACAGTGAGCAAATAAGCGAAGTTTGAGCAGATGCACCCAGGATGAGCCTGCTCAAATCTGCCCTCTTGGACTTGTCCCAGCCTACAGACATGTTTCCAGTGCTCACTGAAATTGGCCCCTGATCCCATGGGTGTCTTCATCCAGCCACATAGTAACATCAGTAACATGGGGAGGGAAGTCATGTTTCTGTGGTATGGGTTCTGGTCTCTCTCTAGTGACTGGAGTAGCAGTTCAAGAGTTGCCTGGCCTTTAACATGGAGCTATTTAATATCAAGAAGTCAAGATTCTGGCCAGTACCAGAGTAGATTAAGCTGGACAGTCTTTTAGCTCAAGCAATAGAGGTGCATGCTTTTAGATGGTTCTGGTCAACTCCCCTCAGGGAGGGTGATCAGAAAGCACAAGATGGTTGTGACTGGGAGTGGCCCTTGAAGTACTTAATTTGATGTTTGACTAAGAAAACAGGACTCCTGACAGATCGTTGTATCCCCCACTCCCTCACTGGGCAAGACTGAATTGGGATAGGCCCCTCAGTGACAGTTGGCACGTGGACGTGGGGTATCATGCCCCATCTCAGCCTGCAGGCTCCATGTCCTTTCCCAACTGCAGCCTTTGCTTAGGGAATCCAGCCTGTAAGGCCCATAAGCAGCAGCGCAGAACCCACAACCACCTCATTTTGGGACACTTGGCTGTCCCATTTCCACCTTCAGCTTCTACCAGTGAAGTACGCGGGGGAAAGGGGAAATAAAGCCCATGTCTGCCACAGCTCCCAAGCCAATTGCATGGAAGAAACCTATGTACCAGCCCATTGAGAGATTCGTCACTGCTTGACTGACAACACGGTAACTTCACTGGGTCAGTGTCACAGCTACTGCTAGGGATGGTCTGTGCTGTCGGTGTTCGAGTGATGCTTTCCCTCACCCCCAGGGTTTTTTCCTAACAGATTAAAATGAAGAAATAAAAAAAAGAAACCAGCAACAAAGGGAAGGGAACCCTGACAGAGGGACCATCAGACGCTGCGCGGGATGGCAGTTGGGATGGCAACTTGATGCAGAACAATGCTAAATGGCTCCAGTGGAGGAGGGAGGGGAGGCAGAGACGGTGCCAGTACCGAAAGCCTCAACATGATACTTCCATGGTGTGGTTGATCTGCCCCATGGCCTCACTGCTCTCCGAATGGGTGCAGGCCCGTGGGCGGGCGCCATCCACCGAGCTGGCGCTGGTGAGAGAGGCAGTGCGGGAGCGGGCCAGGCGAGTCATGCTGGCTGAGGGCACTGGAGACAGTGAGACAGAGAAAGAGAAAGAGGAGGGGGTGGAGAGAGAGCACTAAAAGTGTCTCACCAGGGGCTGCAACGAGGAATCGAGTGGACACTGCACAAGCAAAGCCCCATCAGCAAGGTCCCAGGCTCACCTGTGCAGTTAACCACACTCGGGTTCAAGCTCCCACCTGCTCAAGCTTGGAGCATGCAGGAGAACAAGAGCTGGACTGCCCAAGGCCTGCGATGGAGGTCATGCATGGTGGGGTCCTTCCATCTCTCTGTCCCTGAGATGGCTGAGGGGAGGCTCTTGCCACTCAAGCCCAGCTGCACCAGAAGGCTGTGGGGCTGTGCTGGCAGAGGGACTGCCTAGCTAGCTATTCGTGCCTGGCGCTCCCCATGTTAGGCAGGCGCAATCCCACCCCCACCAGCCAACTCACTATCTGACATCAGCATGGCTGTAAGAGGGGCCCTGCACAAGGACACCAGCGTGCAACTGTGCCCACAAGGACACAGGTTCCTTTGCAGGTCAGGTGGGGAAGAGCACATATCCTTGGTCCAAACCAGTGGGGAAGTGGGGTGGAGGTATCAGCCTCATGCTCTGATACAGGGCTGGAGGAACGCACTGGTCTCTGGGACACAGTGGCCTCAATGTGGGGGCAGAGGATGCTCTAAGGCCCAGGGGCAGAAGACTGCAGAAAGGCAGCTGCCCCTCTGGGGAGATGAGGTGCCCCCAGGAGAATGGGCTCTTTCCTCCCCTCACCCCTCAGGTCTCTGCTCTCCACCATTGTCCCAGAGCAGAAGTCACCAAGGCCTCTGGACACAGGACAGCCTAGTGGTGGTGTATGGGTGAGCAGGCACTGCACTGGAGGCCAAACCTGCCCCCTCACCCCCTCTCCCTGACCCAGCTGGAAGTCTGTAGTGTGGGCAGGTGGGAGCTGGGCTGTCTTTGGGCATCACACGCTGACCCAGAGGCTCCACAACACAGTGAGAGCTGCACCCAGTTCCCTGCCCCAGCTCCAAGCTTGTGCCAGCTGCTGTAGGAATCCCACATCCCGAAGGAGGAGTGTTTCAATGCCCACTGTCTTGTCACACAGGGGAGAGGAGGAGATCCCCACCACAGGACTCCTTCCCTCTGCCACATCCTCCCACGCTCTCCCAGGCTAGTGCCTGCTGGCTGCTGAGGGCTCTGGGCAGAGCCCAGCCTCCCCCGGCCTGGACCAAGCTGCTTCCAAACTCCTGGGAGGCAAATGCAGCAGCCCAGTAGCAGTGCAAAGCAGGCGGCATTCCCTGCTGCCCAGCTCCTAAGTCCATCCCTGGCACAGACACACACACACACCAGAGCAGCAGCATTGGCCACCCCATCAGCGGCGCCCTGCCCAGAGTGCCCACTTGCCCACACAGCACCAGCCGCTCAGCAGCTGCAAGGGCAGGGCTCACTCCAGCAGAGAATCAGTAGCAGGCCCCACTTCTCTTTCCTAGACCAGATTCATAGCAGCCCTCCCTCACAGCTGCTATCAGCCATCTGCCAGTCAGCTCTGTAAGTGCTGATGCCACTGGCCTGGGGCAATTGCAGGCTTTGTTCTGAAGCCACCCTTGAGCAGTCACCAAGGGTAGGAGTGGGGGGGGAGGGGGTGCCCTCAGTCACTCCTCCCTGCACCCAACCCCCTCCCTCTTTCCTGACCCTGCCTCCTCCAAAGCTTGCCTGAGACTTTTTTCACCCCAGTAAGCCCTGCAGCTGCCCTTTCTGGGTGACGTATCTGTCACTGCTCCTATCTGCGTGGGACATGGGGGAGGGGACAGGTGGCCAGGATGGACCCTGGGATGCAGCCCCCCTGCAGCAATGCACATGGAGCTGGTGGCAGGGGCACATGCAGCGGATGAGTGCGAGGGTGAGCAGCAGTGACGGGTACCTGCTCCTCCACTCAGCCTCCGGTCCTTCAAGTAAGCAACTGAGAGAGACAGAGAGCAAGAGAAGGGGGCAGGGAAACAAGGGATGTTTGGAGAAAAAGAGACCGTCAAGACTGGCTCAACCCCAGGAAGCAGTTCAAGTGGGATGACCACAAAATAGAGTGGCAGGTACAGAGATGGCAGAGATGGTGAACTGGGCACATGGGCCCTGCCCACACACATGCACACACACGTGTGTGCACACACAGCCAACACATGCACACACACAGACATGCATGCACACAGCACCTGTCTACACTGACCCCGGTTCCAGCAATCAGCAGCAGGATGGAGCCTTGTGTGTAGCCCAGTTTCTGCAATCGATAACCACGCACACGAACCCCCTTCCCCCAACACACACATACACAGAGGCCCTGCCTAGGTTGTACAGATGGGCCTTAATTCCACTGATCATCAGCAGAAGGGATGACACACTCCTGTCCACGCACACAGAGACATGCAGGGCAACACCTCTACATACAAACCCAGCACGTAACGTGCACCTGCATCCACACATCTTCATGCACAAACATATTTACATTCTCTCTCTCTCTCTCCTTCTTCCCTAAGCATCTCCCCCACTCTGTGTGCATGGTGTCCTGTCCCCCACAAGACACATCCTTCCTCACAGGCACATTAGTTACAGAGCTGCACGTATGCTCCTAGGCACATGCACACTGGCACACACAAGCCTTCATGCAACACAGCACTTACTGTAGCCCATCCCTTGCAGGAAGTACTTAAAGGCTTCGGTCAGTTTTCCAGGCTGTTGTGGGAGAGAAGGTAGATGCTCAGGGTGGCACTGGCTCGCTCAGAAAGGGAGGAAGCAGGCTTCTTGGCCATGGTCTGCAGCAACCAGGGAGCCCAGGACACACCCCTGTACAGCCCCCTCCCAATTCACCCACTCCTGGGGGATGTGTTAGTGCTTTGTAGCAGGAAATGGATGGCCACATAGGGGCAGGGGGGCGGGATGGCCATGGCCAGGCCTGAGGGTGGATTTTGCCACAATCCCAGCAGGGAGGGACCCCCTGCCCCATCCTCCCACCCGGGTACAATTGTCCATGAGGAGACAAATGGACTCTGTCCCTGCCCCACACTCCTGAACAGCCCCTCCCTGTTGTGAATAAGAGATTCCTGCTTCCTCCTCTGTGGAGTCTGGAAATGCAGTGGGAGAAGGGGTGCCCTGTCACATCGTTCTTGGGTGACTGGGCACAGGGCATCAGGCAAAAGGAGCAGGGTGGGGGAGTTGAGGACTCACCTGTGTGACCTGTGGGAGCCCACCGGAGTCAGCCATCTGCGGAGGGGAGCAGAACAGGGTTAGTGATGCACCGCAGGACAGATCTATCCTATACGGGGGCTCAGAGTCTGCTCCTTCCCCCTGCTCAGCTGAGCACTGCTGCCTACACCCTGCCACTGCAGGGCTGGGAACAGGAAGTCTGCAACAGCTGGGGCTGCCTGGAGCTTCCCTGGTGTCACAGACACTAAGCCCAGTCCTGAGCACTGTCAAGCACCCCCAGTCCCAGCTGGCTTGGCTTGAGCAGGATGAGACCCCATGTTTAAATCAAAACAGGGGTTGCAAAGGCCCCTGGGAGCCATTGCGGGGGCCCAGGCATCTCAGCAGGGAGCCAGCTTGGTGTGGGAGAGCTCACATCTCTGGCCAGGAGCTGGGGATGGGGTACAATGCTTCCTGTGAAAACTGACACATGTCTCCCCTGGTTTTTTTACCACCTGCAGGGAGGCCAAGCCAGGTGGCTCCCTGCAGTGGGCACAATGCAGCCTACCCTCTCCCCAGCCCTTTGACCAGGCCAAGGCCCCCAGCATGGCTGATCTGTGGTGCAATGCCTGATGAGGCCACAAGGTGGCCTCCTCCCAACCATTACCTGCCCCCTGGGCACCCAGCAGGGCAAGCGTGGGCACTCAGGGTGGCTGGGCCACACACCCCATGTCTGGAGCTCAAGTACTGGATCTAGGATGGGGACAGACCAGTGAGGGGCACCCCATGGAGTAGCCCAGTATCAGCCTGGTTCCAACTGCCAGGTGCAAACTGGCAGAGCTGGGATGGAAGGGGCTGAGCAGGGCTGAGCAGGGCTGTGGGGCTCTGAGGGACATAGAGACAAGACCTTGCCCTGTCCTCTCAATCCCAGAATGGTCACTGGCCTCTCCCTCTGCAGTTGAGTCACTCATGGGTCTGGTTACCTTCAGGAAAGTCGTATTGGTTGGGTCCAGCTTAGAGTTACACTCCACCTGCCAGGAACAAGAGCAAGGTTTACCCACCAGGCAGTCACCCTTGGCCATCACCCAGACTCTGCCCTGGCCATGTCTCTTGCCTTACAGCTCCTGAAGGAGTCCTTTGACTAGGCACCCCATGTACTTGTCTGAAGGGGACACGGAGGCTGATGGGACGGGGGGGGGGGGGGGGGGGGAGGGGAGGCGGCAGCGGCTGTGATGGAAAATTAACAATTAGCTGGGTAGAAACCAGGAAGCAAGGGAGTGTGAGAAATGGGGTTAGAACAAAAGGCACCTAGAAAAGGGAAACAGACAGAGAGGAGTTGGCCCAAACTGTTCACCTGTTTGAACCTCTGAGGAGTGTCCTGGCACTGCTGCCCAGGTCTCCCAGCAGGGCTCAGGGTAGCTGACAGGGCTCCATACTTCCAATCACTGTCAACAAACTTGATTTCCCCCTGCAGTCATCTCTATCAGGAATCATGCCCCCGAGAACAGGAAGGGAAAGGTGGGAGGCATAAGAGGTGGAGAAGGCAGGAAGGGTGCCTGGGTCTCTGTCCTGGGCCATGAAGTCACTTTAATCCTCCTAGTGCAGGCATTGTGAGCGACCCGCAGCCTGTGGGGATCCAGCCTGCAGAATGTTTGATCTGGCCCATGGTAGCTAAGGGATTGGTGGCACAAAAGTGCAGGGGCACTGGACCATCCCTGTGCCATGTTCCACCCTTCTCCTTCCCTCCCTGCTCTGTCTGATTAGCAATTCGCCCCTCTGCATAATCATTGGTCACATCAATCTGTGGCATTTCATAGCAATGACAAGAAAAGCTGGCAGGGCACATGCCAGAGACAGCAGGGGAAGAGGGCAATTGGCAGCCCATGGAAGCTGCTGGCTACAAGCCCTGACCTGCTGACCATAAAGGTTGCCAACTACTGTCCTTGTGCAACTGCTGCTATTTAATTCTTAGAACAGCCTGCAAATGGAGAGGGAGGCTGGGGTCTAGGTAGGAAATCAGAGACCCAGCCTGTCCCTCAGGGCCCCCCTAGGACCTGGATCCCTCTGGCCAGGAAGCAGAGAAGTGGGGTGGTGGCAGGGATTTCAGCTGCTGGGGAGAAGTGCGCTTGTGTGTGTGTGTGTGCGTGTCACATGTGTGTGAGTATGCATGTGTCTGAGGTGATACAGTTTTTCCTCAGGGCCCTAACAAGTAGCACAAGTTTAACCCTTTACTTACCACCCCATCTTCAGCAGGTGCGTTGTCTCCCACCACCAGCATCACAGGACAGCTGGAAACACCAAGAAGAGGAGAGGGGTCAGGGGCTGATCTGCAGTGACCGGGTTCCCGTTCAAACCTCCTAGACCAGGGCGTGACTTACCGGAGTGTTTTGGCATTGGGGACAGTCCCAGGCCGGTTAATGTCCAGATCTCTGCGGCTGAGGGAGAGGCAGAGAAAGGGAGAGAGTGAGGTGAGAGCCCTAGAATGAGGTGGCACAGCTCCGGGATGGCATAAAGGAGGCCTGGCAGCTCCCTCTGCCTGACACCTCCACTTCCTGCAGCACAGGAAGGGTGCTAGCAATGCTCCTATGGTGGCAACACACAGGCATCCCCTGGGCCTTAGGCTGTGGCACCCTGCTGCTCAGGAAGCAGCTGGGTGCTAGTGCTGCCTCATGGAGTCTCACATTCCCAGCTAAGGACCTGGTTTAGGGTTTTCTGTACTTGTCTCAGGCTCAGCTCTACCACCAGGGCACCCTGCCTGGGCAGACCAAACAGAAATCCACCATCAATCCCACCATGCTGCTCAAGGAACATCCTCGTTACCAATGGCCTTGAAAGCCCAATGCAAAGCCCAGTGACTAGACAATCACCACCCAGCTGGAAGGGTCTCCCCAGCCCCAAGGCAGCCTGGGCACCTGGCTTAGTGCCCCAAGCAGGGGGCAGCTCCAGGAGGAAAAGCATCAGCCCCCCTGCCTTCCCCTCCCATTCACTGGCCCTATAGCCCCACATGGCCAAAGTGGGCACTACAGGCAGAGATCCAGCCCACCCTGGAGTGCCACGGTGGGCAGCCCCTCACCCGTTGTACATGTTCCAGAACAGCTGCAGGTTGTACTGGTTCACCACACTGCTGATCTGCTGCCGATAGCTCTGCACCAGCTCTGTGTTGTTCACCAGCTCTTCCTGCATGTGCCAACGGGCAGACAAGAGAGACAGGCCTCACTCAGGCAGAGGGAAGCCCAGGATACCCACAGCAGGACGGAAGGCTCCCCTCCACCCAGGCCAGGGCTTGTAATGTTGGCCAGAACTGGCTGCTGGAGCCTGGGAGTCCTACATGGTGGGCCCTGGCCACATGCCCCTTCCAGAGTGACAGGAGAAGAGAGACCCCAGGGCTACCCTGGAAGCCTGCACTGTTCACAGCCCCTACAGAGACCATATGCCAGACAGGCTGACCTTGCAGGACAGCCTTGCTAGGCCTCTGGCTGCCATCAGGATAAAGGCTGAACCTGCAAACCCATGACCTCTTCAAGGACCAGGCTCTGAGGTTTGGGTTCAGCTCAGTATGAGGAGGGGCCTGCTGAGATACCAAGAGTCCTGATCAGGAGTAGCCCAGATTTGGAGTTGGGGCCAGCTCTGGGCTTTGGTTCAGACCCAAGGGATTGGATCTGATGATCTATGAGGGGACTTCAGTCCTATGGGTCCCATCCTGGCTGCAGTGTGGGAAGATGGTGCTGGCTGGGGAAGTGCAGCAGGAATCCTGCTTTGGGCTCTGAAGCTCTCCAGCTACACAGACTGGGGCCAATAGGACCCCCATGCTCCACCCTCATCAATGGGCCCTTCCTGGGCATATGCCAACAAAGCACGTACAACTCAGCACTTGCTGCCCACTCTCTTTGTTGGCCCCTCAAGCCAACGCAGCAGCTCTCCTCCTCCACAGCAGGGAAAGGATATGGCCTTCGGTCAACCCCTCCCTAAAAGCTCATGGCCCCCATAAGTCCAAGGGGAGGGGAGGGAAACCAGCAGGAGATAGCCAGACAGCCTGAGGAGCCAGTCCAGCCCATTCCTTGGGAGAGAGGTCCCTGTGTGGTCTGCCTGGGCCTTCCCAGAAGGCAGCTGTAAGCAATGTCTCATCCCCCTTACCTGGCTGAAGAGATGAGATAGTACAGTGTCAGGCAGAGAGCTGGTTAGGCCAGACAGCTGCAGACAGAAAATACCACAAGCATTGAACAGACCAGCCCAAGACACTGCTCCCCATTCCACCTCACCACCGCTATGGGAAGGGAGAGATAGGACTGGGTGGCCCTAGCTCAGGGGCCTCTAATGGGGAGGGCATTAAAGGAAGCCTGGATGCACTGAAGCGTAGAAAAATCTGTGGCTTGACAAGTAACACATCTGAGGCAGAGAAGAGTGTCCCTTATTTCTGGGGAACTGGTGTACCCAGGCCCAGCCTTAGGCCCACAGCTGTGGGGCTGACTCAGGGAAGAGGTGATTTGTGAGGTGAAGGTGTCACCCTTGCATGGAGCCGAGGTGCCTCAGACTGCCCCAGCCTATGTTCCTGGAGTCAGTCTCTCTGAGGACAGCTTCCTTCATACACAGAGTTCTCTATCCACTGGAGGACACAGTTGCAGCTTCCACCTGTACAAGGTCAACATCAGCTCTGAGGGACTTGGGGCAAGCACATCCCAGAGGGCAGATGGGGCCAGAAGAACAGAAACTGCTTACCTTGGTGGCTGCCCAGTCAATCCAGCCTTTGCCATTGGGGTCAATGTTCATCAGGACAAGCCCTTCGACCAGGTCTGGGAAGATCAGCTGCAGCCAAACAGACACAGGCTATTGCTCACTGCACTGCAAGACTGGTACTAAGCAGTGTGATTGGCAGAAGTGTGGATACATCCGCATGGAGATCCTAAACTAAGCAATGGCAGCAAACCCCTTCTCCTAGGGGACGAACAGAGAGAGCCCTCACTGGGGGGAGCATGCCACCATTAACAACCAGAGAGCCGAGGTGCCTTGAGATCCTTTCAAGGGCGCTGTGGGTTCCACACAATATTTACATTGTTAGGTGTGCAAATATGATTCCAAAGATAATCCTGGGTACTTCAAATAGGAATGCATAATGTTAAAGCATTCTGACCTGCTGTGGTCTTTCTGAGTTCTTGGCAACATAAGAATCACACTGGTATTTTTATGTAGTCAAAAAATGAGAGAAAACAAATAGCTGGCATTTTCTGAGGGGCACCTTGAGTCTAACAAGGACAGCCTTGTGTCTAAAAGGTTGAGAAACACTGATCTACCAGCTCTACCACTGATCTACCAGGATCTTGCAAACCACTGCCCTTGGCCTCCCACCTTCCCTTGGTTGAGCAGGTTCATGGAGAGTCTAAGACAAAGCAGCCTCCATCACCATCTACTGTTGCCCTGTATCCTTTCCAGTCAGGCTGTGGGGTGTGGCACAGTGCCCAGCTGGCACTAGTGCCTCTGCTGAACGCTGCCTCCTGCCCAAAGACATAGGAAAGTAGTTCCACCTTCCTTCTGCCGGTGCTTCCTGCAGCCCCTAGCACCCAGCTTCCCATCACACTCCCAAGAATCTGCTGAAGAAACAGGAAAGGACATTAAGTGGCCCTTCCTGCAGGTTGACTGGTGGTAGGTGCCCTTGGTGCCCAAGGTCTCGGATTCTCCCCACGTTGCACATCTCCATGAAACAAGTGAGATAATTCAAGATAATGTGGACACAGGACACCCATGACTCCAGTTCTTTATTTCCTGTGCATCATTCAAAAACAGCACTCTCTCTCAGCTCTCCAGTACTCAGCCAAAATCATGCCCTGCCTGTGGAGGACAGCCAGCTGCCACTGATAAAAGCTGATAGGACATTACCCATCCTCAAGACCATCTGCTACACCAGGGCTCTGGGTTGAGACTTCTGTGTATTGTTCAGTCATACCATACACCCAAAGAGCTATAATGACATGAGACACGCCCAAATGACCATACAGACTGCTTAGGTAATGGTGATCCTCGCATTGCTTGGTAACCTCCTGACCTGAGTACTGTAACTCACTGCAACGAGAAGGAAGCCCCATGCCCTAGAAATGTTCCAACCAGCCCAAATGGAGCAGCTGGACTAGCTACCCAAGAAATCACTTCCCTCTCCCTCATTGAAACCTCTTTCAGACCAATGAAAGTGTCAGTGAGAACAGGGGACAGTAGCATCACCAGAGCAGGACCTGGACTTTGGAACTCACTGTCATGAGCATAAGGATCCTGCCCCAAGATTTCATATCATGCCATTCTCTCCCTTCCAGCAGCAGGGCAAGCCTAGCAGAGAGGACAAGACCATGGCTATGAGCCTTTTCCAGTCAACCCCCTGTGACATGGTGCAAGGGTCTTCCAGCTTTAATGGAGCCAGATGTGGGTCACGCTCATGGCAGCACATATCCCGTCCTAGCCAGAGGACTTGGGATCACCAAGCTGAGGTCTCACTTACAGCAAACTTGGCCAGAACGTAGGCTCCTGCCCCCACGCCAATTCCGATCACATACTTGAACCTGAAATATAGAGACAGCAAGGTCCCAATGGAGTTGCCAATAATCCCTGCTAGTCCATGGACTAGAAACAGATGAGCTCATCAGCTGTCAGATGGCTACCACCAACCCAGGCTGAATCTGACTGGCCCTATAGCCTGCTGCCAGCCTCCTGGACTAGCTGGCCCCCAGGAAGCACCTTCCCTTATTATGTGTCAGGAAGGTGACAGGGCAGGTCAGGAGAAGGGGACCTGGAGAACACAGATCACATGACTCCTGTGATTTTTTTATGAAGATCATATGGCAAGCTCGAAGCCTGTACCATCCAATGCAGCTCTTCTAGGAGACAGGGGGATTTCCCTATCCCACCAGGATGGCACTGAGTCATGGAAGAAGAGCCAGTCCTTTCTAGTACCTTCAGCTTCACCCTAGGATAGTGAGAAATGGATGATGCAGCAGACTAGGAAGAGGACTGAGAAGCCTTCACAACCTGGATTCTCTGCTTCAGGTCCAGCTCTGGCTGAGAAGAATCAACAAGAAGCTCTTCACAGCTGAGGTGTTTTTAGGTCACTGCAGCCCTAATAGGAGGTTTGGCTGGTCTGATTCTTATTTCCAGCACTAGGGACCCAGTCCTACATGTTTGTGCACCTAAGCTAACACCTCAGACACTTGGCATCTGACATTCCTCTTAGCATCCTGCCCCATCTCACTGTCCCACACCAGGGAGTCAAAGCCATTTAGCAACCAGCCACTCACCCAAAATGCTGAACCACACTAGGTAACATGGCAGCCAACTGGTCCATGGATGGATACTGGTACCTGCAGGCATTGATGGGGGAAGACAGAAGAGAAGTGATGTGTCCCTGCAGGAGGAGTGCCCGAAGGGAACAGAGTCTACTGGGGAACAGGGGACCCAGGCCAGGGCTGGAGGGGGTTCTTGGCTCTTTAAGAGGGGAAGGTACCACCCACCCATCCATATGCCATCACTTCCTCTAACACCACTGCTCCCCCAGCCCAGCTCCCTCCCTCTGGCTGACCCTTGGATCAGCTCTGATGCAATTCTGAAGGGGGTGCCAGCTCAGCCAAAGAAAGGTATCCCACAATCTGTCCTTTACAGGGTTTGAGAAATAGAGTGACTCTCCTTCCGAGATATGTTGCCTGGTCAATGCCGCCCTGCAGAGCCCAGGAGGTGGCACAGAAAATGGCCCATCTGGTGCTGGGATGAAGGAGGACAAATGCCAAAAGCATCCTTCTACAGAGCTTCCTAGTGTCTGAAGCAGACAAAGCTTCTGGTAGCTGAACCCACTCTATGGCTATACTGTGGTGACCCACCAACCACTGGGGAAACAAACCAGGAAACTCCTGAGGCCCAACCCAGAGCTCCCCAGCAAGAAGATTTGCTATGGCTCCACATGCCACTCTGCCTGATTACTGCCCCTGCACCCAGCTCCCAGACTGGCAGAGAGGGCTCAGGCACCTACCCCTGTGGGAACTGAGATGCTCCAGCCTGCTGTCCTGGTGCATCCACGTGACACACCACAAAGTGCTTGGTGATCTCCTGCATGTCCTCATAGTTGAAGAAGGTGTTGAAGCACAGCTTATCTGCAAAAGTTCAGAAGCAGAGGAAGGGGTCAGAGGTCAAAGGGAAAGAGGTCAAAGACTAAAGGTCATCAGACATCTAATCAAGATGAGGATCAAATGCTTGGAGATACAAGTTCTCAGATATAAACCTTGGTCATCAGCTGCTGCTCCCAGTGTCTAGAAGGGATCTGGTAGGCAGGGTAGATGTGGTATTGCAGTCTCCTGAACAGGCCCCAGAGCCCTCCCAGGCTTGTCTTACACTGGTGTAACACTGTCATCAGCAGAACTCCTGCTGATACACACCAGTGTAAGGGACATCCAAATCAGGCACATTCCCCTCCTCTTACCCATGTTCCTTGGTCATACCCTGCCCTTTCTACTGTGTTCACTATGCCATGCTTCCCAAGCCCATGACCCAGGGAGACAGGCTGGTCTCAAAAACAGTTGTTTGACAGCCAGGATGCCTGGGCTCTTCCCTGGTCCTGCCACTGGTTTCTTTCTGGTTTGCAAGTCACAGAGGCTTTCACTTTCAAACCTAGGTGACTCAAAGCAAGCATCTTGTTCAATGGCCTGATTTTTTGAGAGGCTGTGCACCTGCAGGGCAGTGCTCTGATGAGAATCCAGCCATCCTGGGAGGGGTCTGTGGTGGGAGACCAATGTCTGGCTACAGACAGCCAAGTGGGAAAAGTAGGCCTTTGTGGTGGGATTTCCAAAACTCCCAATGGACTTAGGGACATATCTTGTTCAAATCCAACAGAGCCTGTGCTCCTAACTCCCTTAGACATTTTCAAAAGCCTCCTCCCCTCTCCTTCTGTATACATTTATACTGATTTTAAATGGTGACACTGCCTGGCTTACTCAATCTGTCATCACCATCTCCCCTGTCTCTCTCCAGGTTGTGCCAGAGCAGCCTGCTGCTCCTCCCCTCCCCTCTCTGCAGTACTTCCAAGGTGACCTTCCAGCAGCAGCAACAGCAACAGCAGCCTGTCACATGGCACCTTCCCTGCTAAAGCTCCCTGTCTTCTTTCTGCCTGCTCCCATTGCCAACAGAGAACACAGGGGCCTTGGGATGGGGCTTCTTCCATGATCATGAAGTCCCCAGGAAAATATACCATCCAAAGGGGCTGGTTGGTACCTGGCCACACTCACCTGGGGACATCCCCACCCCTGTGATGGTGCCTGGCTGATGGCTCCTGGTCATAGCTAGCTACTGAGCAAAGAGGCCTGGGGGGAACTCTGCCCAAGACAGGCCTGCCCTTCAAGAGTTTCTCCCCCCAGAGCTAGGAACACATGGCTCTTCCTTCCCTTTCATTGAGCTTGGTGCTTCTTGGCCTCTTCAGACCCTTGCTCATCTGGGGAGAGAGAATCAGAGGCACCAGCTCCCACAGACAGCTTTCATCCAGTCCCCAAAGCACCCCCTGCTGACTGCTGTTCCTGGCTGCTTTGCCTGCTGGCAAGCTGCTTCCACAAGGCACAACCTCCTTTAGCTTTGAATCCACCAACCAAATTCTGTAAGGGAGAGCCTTTTTGCAGGAGCCAGTCTGGGGCTGTCTGGTCTTTCACTACCTACTCCATGCTGTGGCCTAGAGGAGTGGCTGAGGCAGGACAGGTGCTGCTTGCTGCAGGGTGTGGGAAGATGTTAGCCAGGTCGAGTCCTCCCAGGCACCATGCCCCACCATTCCCATCACTGCAAGTCATTGGAATGTGGAACAATTTGATGCCTGCTTTGCCCGGGGTGAAAGGTGGCAGGTGGGGCAGGCCAGGAGAGGACCTGGCTCAGGGGTTCCATCCTGACCCCACAGTGAGACTCTAGACAATGGCTACTGATTCACATCCATGAACACTTACAGCAGAATTAGGCCAAGATCTGTGGTCCTGAACCCGTGGCTCCTGGCCACACTGAACACTGATTACACTGCTCCTTCCAACTCAACTGGTTAATCATGGGTGCCAATATTGCCCAAGAGACTGCTTATGGGCACAGGAAATTTAAACTTCCACAGATCTAAGTTTCTTCAGGTTGGCTGGGAGAGCAAAGTAAACTCTTGCCTATGTCATGATACTTGCTCAGCACTGTCACCCATGGGCAAGTAAAAGCTGGGGTCACTAACCAGGGAGATACGCCCAGCCACATCCCAGACACCTGCCTGGCAGGGTTAGACATGGCTGAGGGAGGGCATGGACTCAACATTCATTGCTTCCAATAAACTGCAGTATGAAATTCCCTTTGTGAGAGCAGGTTCTCTTGGAAATCTTTTTATTTAAGTTGAGTATTCATTCTGAGGCAAGAAAAACACCATGTGACTACTCAGAGGCCATGTACTGTAGTATACCTACTACGTGGGATATATTTAGAAGAGCCCAGATGGCATTTTTAAACATGAGTGTCTCACAAGCTCTTGAATGAGATCTGTAAATTTGTAAATCTAAACACAGTATCATCTGCCAGATCTTCCCAGTTCAGCCTATTGCAATAACTCTGAGACATTTCCTCATAGCACCAACTTTGGAGGGTCTTTGCTGCCTCAGAAACTATCACAGCATTCTGGTCTACTTAACTGGGACATGCCTGGGCCTGCTGGGTTGTTATACTCCACTGCATTGTACCAATGTTTTTCCACCACCCTCTTGACCTCTCTGGCATGGGGATGAAATATTTGGGCTGCTCTTTTGTTTTGAACTGGAGTTGGATGCAAGGAGCTGGGATGGCAACTGTAATGGGGACAAAAGTGATGAGGACTGCAGTGAAGTGTAGGGGCAGAAGGGTGTGGGTGCAGCTCAGCCACTGTTGACACCACTCTGAGTCTTGTGGGAAAAAACACCTGAATTGAGCCAGCATCCTTGCTGCTAGCCAATCCTGAGGCATTCAGAGCCATGGGATACAAATTGGCAAATGAGAACAGAGAGATCAGCATAGTCACTTCTGAGAAATCACTGTACAATGATGATTGTGCAGCACTGTGTTGTCCAACCGGTTAGTCACAGCTGCCAATCAGAGCACAGGAATTCACACAAGACATCGTTATTGCCTGATAACAGTCAGTGATGATTCAAATTGGAAAGCCTGGGCAAAACTGGCCCCACTGCAGTCAAAATCAAAACTCTATTGGCTTCAATGGGGCCGCAATTTCACCTCCCACATATGGGGGAACTGCATGAATGAGAAAAAGCATCAGTGGCTGCACAGATGAAGCAATCCCATTTCAGAGCAGTACAAAATAATCCAGTATCCACCGGAAGGCGAAGTGTAGGCAGAATATGTTCATGGACAGGGGACTCAATTGGAATTTAAAGGGCCTAGAAGCAATCATCATCTCAGCCACAGACTCCTTATATGACCTTGGGCAAGCCATTTTCACTCTTCAGAGACACAATTTGCCATCTGTACAACGAGGATAATAGACTTCTGTATCTCATGGCAAAGTGTGCTGTGCTCAGATCTGTGCAGCCATCTAAGTACATACACAAGTAGGCAATAAGCAAAATGTATGCTTTCTTTTCTACCCGAGAAGCTTTACAGACACCATTACAGGCTCAAGGATTCCTTTCTGGCCCCTTCAAATTCCTTCCTTGTTTGTTTTTTTTCTAATAGGATTCACCTGTTCAGGATTTGAAATAATTTGAAGAGGCCAGGGCTGGAGTCTGGGCAACACAGTCCCAGGAAAACCTAAGTCTGTCACAAGCAGACAGCTGGAAAAAAACAGATTTTACAAAACTGTCTCCAATTTTATGAAATGCCAGGAAAAAAACCCCACGTGGGCTTTTGCTGAAGATAAACTAAGGGACAGATAAATAAATAAACAAATGGGATTTTCACTCCAAAATGATCAGTTCCCATTTTCAAGTCAATATTTAAGTGGCTTTGAAATGTCAGCAACCACAGCATTGTTTCTGTGAAGATTAGTTTCCCTCCCCAAAACTAAATGAAATTTTGAAATACCCACCCATTTAGCAAAAAAAGGGAAACATTATGATAAAGAGACACATGGGTTCCACAAACTGATCTGCAATGGAAATGCAGATTTTTTTGCACGCCATCACAAAGAAATGTGACAAAATGGTCATTTCAAGTTTGGAGATGAGAATCTCAGGCAGAAAGAGAGTAGGATCCACCCCCCCGGGGCCAAATCAGTGGCATAGTTGGGAACAAAACCCAGGGGAGTCTGGGTGCCCAGCCCTGCCCACTCTAGCCAAGGGATAACTTTCTGTTCCACAGCCAGCAACAAAGCTCTGCTTTCCTGATTCATGGACCCTTGCTCCAGCCACCAGATATGGCACTCCCTCTCCATGTAGCCACACAGGCCTCAGTTGTGATGCCAGGGCAAAATCCACTGAAGTCAATGGCAAACCTCCTCCTGCAGCCAGAACTGCAGAACCTCCACTGGAAGGTGACTGGGTGACAGAAAGTGACTCTGCTGAACTGAGCTAACACCCATCATCACTTGCTAAGAATCCCCTGGCTTGGAGGCATGAGGGCTTGCTCTGAGATCAGTGAGGAGCACGCAGCCAGCAGCCCCCAGCTCCCACAGCAAAGAGGAAACAAGCTAGCGTCCCAGCAGGTCTATGACTGCTGTCTTCTCCTGTTCTTTTACAGCGCCTGTCTCTGAGCTTGTCCCTAATCCCTTTCTCTTTCTGCTTCCACTAAGCCTTGCTGCTCTCCACTGGGGCTGTGCTCTGAATACCAACGTGTTCTGGCAGCAGGTGGAGGCAGGGACACACACCACATTGTACTGAGCCTGCAGCCAAAGCCTGCTGCATGCTTAGCTTGTAATGGAGCAACAGCACAGCTGTCTGTGCCAGGTGGGGGTAGGGAGCAGAGAAGGCATTAAGCTGCACATGGGAATCCATCTTCTGTTCAAAGCCTAGCTTCAGAGGGGACTTGATCCAAGAGCCTGAGCAACTGAGCAAAACTTTTTTCCTGATATTTCATCCAAAACAGAATGTTCTTATTTTGCACTAATGGATGCAGTAGAAAGTTCGTGAGGCAGGTTTCTTGGGGCCAGAATGGAGCTTCTGGCTGGAGAGAGAGAGAGGAATGAATAGCCAAGAGCCTGGTGATTCAGCATGTAGAAGGCATAGGTTCAAGTCCATGCTTTCCATGATTTGGTGGACAGATCTGAACCAGGGACTATCACAACCCAAGGATACAGCCCTAACTGCTGGGATACTCTCTTACTCACAGATGTTTGATAAAAAAAATTAAACCAGCCTTATTGTCCTGCATGACACCAAAACACACATTTTAAAATTATAACACTGTATATGAAACACAATTGTTGTTTTCTGGCCAGCCCACCCCAGCAGCTCAGGACAACCTGATGTTGTGTGGGAGCGCTGAGAGGTGGGGGCAGTCTCAAGGTGACCAATTCCATCTCTTGGATCGTGGTGACCGCTGCCAGCCCTGTAGTGCTGGAGGCACTGGAGTTCAAACATCTCCATCCCAGAACTGACCAGTGCTTCATCTTTTCCTGTTTCTTCCAGCAGTTTCCAATGTAGATCACTCAGAGGAAGGTGAAAATCCTTCTTACAATGGGCTAATTCAGGGGTGGGCAAAGTCCAGCCCGTGGGCCAGATCCAGTCAGCAGTGTACTCCATTTCCCAGCAGCCCCTGCCTGCATGGCTGGGGCTGGTTTCCATGGAGACCCCAGAAGGAGCTACACAGTGATAGTGCAGGGCCAGGGTTTCTATGGAGACTGGCCCCAGCAGTGCTGGCAGCAGCATGCCAGCCTCTTCCTGGTGGGGGCTGAGGGAAGGCTGAGGAGCGCTGGGCTGGGCTGTGCTGTGGGCAGGAGTGGGATGGGCTCAGCTGCCACCACCTGTGTGGGGTGGGCAGTGGTGGCAGTGGTACCACTGGAAGGGGTATCTATGAGGGGGCTATGGGGAATTTTGGGGTGGCTATAGCCCCCCTAAGCCCTTCACTAGCATCGCCCCAGCTGGCAGGACACATGGAAGGGCACTGAGCTGCACCAGAGCCCGGCTGGGATTTTGTGGCGGTGA
The DNA here is from genome assembly GCF_030867095.1 of Alligator mississippiensis. Classification (NCBI taxonomy): domain Eukaryota; kingdom Metazoa; phylum Chordata; order Crocodylia; family Alligatoridae; genus Alligator; species Alligator mississippiensis. Next base: position 39,031,388 of record NC_081833.1, on the reverse strand, counting down.
CAGTGTGATGGAGAGCCAAGGCAGACCTGGGATCTGCAGCCTGCATGACCTGGGCAGGGGCATGCAGGCAGTGGATCATAGCTCTGCCCCAGCTCCGGACCTCACTGTCACTGCTGCAAGGATCCGTGGCAGAGCCACGATCCACTGCCTGCACATCCCTGCCCCGAGCACGCAGGATAGAGCTTGTGGTTCTGCCCTGGCTCTGGATCACACTGTCACTGCCTCAAGTTCCCAGCCAGGCTCCGGAGCAGCTCTGCATCCTGCCATATGCCCTGCTAGTGCTGCTGGGGCTGGTCTCCACAGAAATCCTGGCCTTGTGCTATCACAGGGTGACTGCTGGGAAACAGAGTCTGGCCGGTGGCTGGATCTGCCATTTTTCCTACCCCTGGATTAATTGCACATAAGCTGAGGCCTTGCAGATGACAAGGAAAATTTCTGGACCTCTGCTTGTGCCTTGGGCATGTTGTTTTTACCCTGTAATGTAGCTGTACATGAGAGCTTTTTGAAACCTCTTCAATCTCTGGTGATTCTTATTGTTTCAATTACATCTTGCAGCAGTGGGTTCCACAGGTTTCTGGATCCCATCCAGAAATGTGATCTGAGGAGAGCATTACATAATGGCCATGCATATCTTTTGAGCTGCAGTGATCTGTTCTGTCTCAGCACAAAGCATTGGTAGCCTCTGGGACTGAGGCAGCTGGAGAATGTCTGACCCTACAGAGGATAACACTAACCACAATGACAGTGGTATTAGGCCCTTTTTCACTCCTCCCCCCACAGATACTGTTAGCAGCTTCTAGCCAAGCTGAACATATTGTACTTACGGTTGAGTCCAACATCATGGTAGGTCAGGATGGCTGGGCGATTTCCTTTTGGGGACCCCCGAATAACCACATGAAGCAACCCATATGGGGTCTCAATATCATGCTCCTGGAAGAGAGAGAAAGAGAAGACATTGGGTGGCATCTCAACCCATCAAGGCCTCACCTTGTGAGTGGGGAAAGTGGAGATTGATGAGGAGGTTGTCCTGGGCAGCTACTGTACAATGAGAGTCACAAGAAAGTGATCACCACAGATATTCTGACCCACATGTGATCACCACTATCTTCAGGTAGGAGTACATGACCATGCATGAGCCTGTTCTCATGCTGCAAGTGTGCTCACACACACAGAGACTCTCTCAGACCTTCACTTGTGTTTGCACCCTTGTGCTCACTCAGTTGAACATGCATGCCCTCAAACCCCAACACACATTCATGAAGTCACACCTAGGCGTCTTCACATTGGCTTCTTTCTCTTGCTGGCACAAATGTCAGCACCATGGGGTTAGGAAGGACCTCCAGGGTGCAGTAGTCTGACCCCTTGTGCAGATGAAGGATCTGCTCATCCTAAACCACCCCAGACACTCGGCCCTGCAGCCTCTCCTTGAAACCTCCAATGCAAACTCAACTCTAGAGTTTAGGTTTCGAACCTAGAACTTTTTCTTGTAAGCACATGCATACCCCAGCATACTAGCCCTCCAGCCCCAAGGCCACTGAAGCCATTTTCAAGTCATTGCATCCAGTCTCCACGGATCAGCTCACTTCTGCACAGCAAGCAAAGGGGAACAATTTTACAGTGGAAGTCATTCTCCACTACCTTTCAATTGGTTGTAATGAATGATTCTGTGCATATAACAACCAACTGGACCCATACCCAGTCCAACCAACTCAACTCATACCCAATCATCTACCCACACAAATCCTAACCATGGTGAGCAGCTGAATGCATGCAGTCTTAAAAACCAAGCTCCATATGCAGGGATGGGTGGCAGGGTTTGTATCAAACCCACCCAGATTCATGTAGAGGTTGGGTCACCCATGATGTAACTAACAAGGCAAACACTGGATGTCCCCCTTGTCAGGTGGCCCTGCCCAGAGTACACATGCTCCAGTCAGAAATCTCCACACATATGCTGCATCTATTTTCACCCTCCCAACGGACTGATATAAAGTAGCTAAAGTGGTTGGTCCTTTTAAGTACCAGCAGATTTAAGGAATAAAAATTCACTTTTTAGAGAGGCTCAGGAAAAAAAGGCTCCAAACCTCTAAGGTTTTGGTGGCCATTTTGTACTCTAAGAAGACTGGATATGGGCCTAGAGCAGTTTAGACAGGGCTGCCCTGTTGCCCTCCACACACTGAGGCCTTGTCCACAAGGTAGGTGTAAGGTGCCCAACAGCAGTGCCCTCAAGAGCATAGTAGACATGGATTGAGTGTGTCCTGGTCATTTCTTCATAAACGAGGAACATCAGTGTGTGGACTGGACCAGCTCCAAGTTCCTTTAAGGCCTGAATCCTGTCTCCAATGGTAGCCAGTGCTTGCTTATTCAAAGCACGGGCAAGAACCCCATAGCAGGCAGTTATGGGACAACCGGCTCCCACAGGAGATCTCATACTGGTCTCTGACTGAATGACACAGGGTTCAACTTGCTTCCTACATGTGTCCCGTCACTCAAAAGGGTAACTCTGGATCTTTTGTCCCCCACAGGAAAGCCTAAACACTTCTGGGATCCTGCGAAATTCTTAGTCTCAACCAGCTCCAGTGGCAGTGAGTTCTACAGCTGAATTATGTGGTATGAGAAGCCTACTACTGCCTTTCATCAGCTTTAAATCTACTAGCTTTTAATTATAAGCAAGCACACCCCCACCCTACACGCACACACACACACACGCACACGCGCACACACAAACAAAGAGAAGGCAAATCCACATGATTCATAGCAGTTTAGCATTTTCTCCCCTATGTAACTGTGTGCAGCAGTTGGGAAAGAGAGACTGGTTGTTCTAATTGACTTCAATAGCAGCAGCCTTAATGTGCATGAAACAGGCAGCCCAAAACAAGTCTGTGATCCTTCCGGAGCCACTAAAAATTCGAAGTACTTACAAAACATTCAACTGGCAATCATCCCATGCAAAGGGATGGATGGGTTAAGTCCTACTTCAGCCCTATGTATGGGGTAGATCTCACCCATTATTGAATTAGACTTTACAGCACTGTAGGGTAGTAGAAATTCTGATCGTCTTCCTATGCGGGGAAACTGAGCGTAGCCAGGGGAATGTGCTTTGTCCAGAGTCACACCATGACCCAAGGTAGAGCTGTGAAGAGAACCCACCTCTGGTACCCATAAACTAAGCAACCTTGCCAGGAAATATTTATATCATTAGGCCCTAATTAGCACAGAGCTTTTAGCTGCTCTCAAGAGCATGGTGGATTCATATAAATGAATCCCTGACAATTTTTTTCCTAATTTTTAAACCACCTTTGAATTAAAGGCAAGAAAGGGCAGCCTGGAGAAACAAATATAAATATCCATCTCTGCATTTCAGTGCTAGCATTTAGTAGAAGCCACACTGAAACACGAAGGTTAGAAATGGGCACCAGAGGAAAGAAGGTCTTGCCCCATTAATGTTCTTGCATTTAGCAACAGTTAGCATCATAGAATAATAGAAAAATAGGGCTGGAAGGGACCTCAGGAAATCATTTAGGCCAATCCCCTGTTCAAGGCAGAATCATCCCTGTGTAAACCATTCCAGTCAAATTGACTCCTCAAGGAAAGCCCAGGTCCTTGGCTGGCATAAATCACCATAGATCAATGGACTTTATGAGAGGTATGCTAATTATATCATCTCAGAATCTTACCCAGGAAGAAAAAAATGATTGCATCATAAACAAAATGAGAGAAATGATTCCATATGAGCAAACTGAACTCTAGTTCACTGAGGTGTTGGCAGGTACAATGTAACTGGGAAGATCACAGGGACTGCATGAGAGGAGTTTTTTATGACAATACTGGGACAATTGTCCAAGCATTTATGGCTCAGTGTGATGGCCAAATACCAGAGAAGTTAAATACTTCAAAAATCTGATGTACTGCTCCTTTCTGTCCCTTTTACGAGGGGATGAAACACAAGCCTTTATTTATATTTTGTTATGAAGGAAGGCTTATCCATTGTGGTAGGAAATGCTGAGGATCATGGTCACTCTCGGTTCCACTTTAGGTCCACAGCAGTGAGCCAGTGGCAGGGAGAGCACTCTCCCGCTTATGTTCAAGACAGACCATCCATTGTTGCACCAGAATATGGGACTAATGAGAAGTCTCAATGATGGCGAGCAAGGAGGACCCCAAGCTAGCAGTAGACAATCCCCTGCAGGGGAAACCAACACCTTGAAGTGCCAAATGGTGAGCAGACTTACTAGGGTGACAGATTCTAGGACCCTCTCTCATGGGAACTGCCCAATGCGCTTTGACCCTTTTTTTTCTCTGATCCATGCTCCACCCAGTCTAGCATCCCATCCACAGCACCAGCAAAAGGGTTGAAATCCCCACAGCAGGCAGTGAGGGACTAACCCACCTCCATGGAGACCTCCTCCTGGCTTCCACGAGTTAGATATTGGCTTATGCTCATTCCTGGAGGGGGTGTCTTGAGGTGGGTGCTGAGGCCTAGCAGCACAGCCTCTAGCCAGAAAGACCAATCAAGCAGCTCACACCTGCATGGGATAGCCTTGCCAATCAATCAGAATACTTTGTTCCTGCCAATGCTCCTCTGAGATGACTACTGTGTGAGGAGGACAATGTAAGGAGCCAATCACAGTCTACACTGCTATTGGCTGGTGTGGACAGGTTTTCCATTGCCTCCCTCCAGCTCCAAGTCCATGACTTGCTGCTCTGTGCTATACCCAGAGCAGCACCAGTGTTGGCTAATGCAGCTGTGCCAGGTCTCTCTGCGCTTTGAACTCATAGGACTGGAAGCAATGCCAAGGCAGTGTGTTTTGTGGCCACAACGGGGGTGGCTGCTTTCCCTGAGAGTCAGATGGGCTGCTAGGAACATGCTGGATCTGAGAACTGGTGCCTGGCTTAGAAAATTCATGTTTCCTTCTACTAGAAGCTGGTGCAATTAATGAGCAGGTTCTTCAGCTGAGATCAGTGGGAATCCCACTCACTGGAAGAGACGGAACAAAGCAGAAACTCTCCCATCATGGGACTGGGGAACTCTGGGACAGGCCCCTCTTTCCTGGGGCAGGACAGAGATTCTACTCCAATCAGGAGTAGAGGAGAAGAGATAGTTGGACAGGGGCTGAGGGCCACAGAGGGAAGACAGTCAAGAGGCAGAACATCCTGGCTGTATCACCAGGGGCAGGTGATGCTCCAATCTCAGCTTTCCCTTCAGAAAGGTTCTGGCACCATCATTTACTTTCTGGGGAAGGATGCAGGCAGTGGGGTGGAGAAAAGGAGCCCTTCATAGACAAAGCATTTCTTGAATCACTTGACAGGCAGAAAACACCCTGTGTTTTTCATCCAGCACCATCTGCTCCTCTGTCTCCCGGCTCTGATGTGCTGCTGCAGAAATGGTTGCTGTCCTCCCCGACAAACACAGCTGGCTCCTGTCCTTCTCAAGATTGTGGTAATGAGAAGCCAGTATCATAACACAGCACAGGGCTCTGCTCTCCAGCCCCAGCTCTTTGCTCATCTCTCTTCTTTACATTCATTCTAGTTCAAAGCCTCACAATCTCCAGGGCTCCCCTGCCACATGTGTGGGGGCATGTACGCGTGCGTGCGCACACACACACACACACACACTGCCCTGTTACACTCCACATCCCACTTGCCTCCTCAACTGGTGGAGTTTGCTTCTTCACCTCCCTCCCTTAACCTAGTATCAATCTGGAGCAGGCATGGAGGTGGCAGCAGTACTGCAGCACGCTGTAAAAGGAAGTGGGATCACAAAGCTCTGCAATGCGCTTTGACACACAGGAGGGAGGAAACCACAACAAGGGTTTCAATCTTCAGCGTCTGCCTCAGTTGTTTAGTTTCCATTCCTCTAGAATCAGATGGGGAGAGGAAGGGTCATAAACAAAGTCTTCTCCACAGTGTTATGAGGGAAAGTCATCGTTCCCTGCCAGTCCTCAGTCCACTATATTGGAGTTTTTCTGTTGTTATTCAGTCCACCGTGTCTTTCCAGGGAAGCTGATTTTTTCCCTGCTGCTGCTGCCTTTTGCAGAGAAGACACAGAGCAGTGTGTTCCTTCTGCAGAGGAGATAGGGCAGTGTGAAGTCACCATGTCCATGCCTTGGCTGGGAAGTAACTTGTATAGAAACCTCTGGTTTAGACTGGGGACAGGACCCCTTCCAGCACTGACCACTCCCAAGCAAGAGTCCCCTCCCAACTATAGCCTAGAGGCTGGTTTTAGGGTGTTCAAAATCCTCACCCAAATCTGCACCTACATGTTCCTGGCAGACTGAACTGACATCTGGTGTTCACTGGGGACTTCCAAGTGATGGTGCCCAGATACCCTGGTGATGGGTGGCAGTATAAAAGTATGTGATAGACAGATAGATGGTGGCTCAATCTTCAAACTTCAGGACTCCCAGATTTGCTCTTAGTTAGACACCTTGGTGATCTCATTGGAAGCAGCAGAGGGATAGGGATGGAGCAGTCTCATAGTTTCATAGTAGCTAGGGTCAGGAGGGACCTGAACAGATCATCTAGCCTGACCCTGTGACACAGGCAGGAATGAATGCTGGGTTCACAAGACCCCAGACAGGTGATCGTCCAACCTTCTCTTGAATTTGCCCAAGGTAGGGGCGAGGACCACTTCCCTGGGAAGTTGATTCCAGATTTTGGCCACCCTAACTGCAAATATTGCCTCCTGATCTCTAACCTAAACCTATTCTCCATCAGCTTATTGCCATTGTTCCTTGTCACCCCAGGTGGTGCTGGGGAGAAAAGAGCTCTGCCTTTTTGCTGTTGATCTCCCCTGATGAGCTTGTAGGCAGCCACCAGGTCCCCCCTCAGCCTCCTCTTCAGAGGCTGAACAGGTTCAGGTCCTTCAGTCTCTCCTTGTAGGGCCTGTCCTGCTGCCCTCTCACCAAGTGGGTGGCCCTCCTCTGACCCCTCTCCAGGCTGGCCACATCCCTTTTGAAGTGTGGTGCCCAGTACTGGACATAGTACTCCAATTGCGGCCTGACCAATGTCGCATAGAGGGGGAGTATCATCTCTCTGGACCGGCTTGAGATGCACCTTTGGATGCATGACAAGGTATGGCTGGCCTTGCTGGCTGCGGTCTGGCATTGGTGGTTCATGTTTATCTTGGAGTCAATAATGACTCCGAGATCCCTTTCCGCCTCTGTGCTTTCAAGAAGGGAACTCCCCAGCCTGTATGTATGCTTGGATTCCTTCTCCCAAGGTGCAGCACCCTGCATTTGTCTACATTGAACCCCATCCTATTCTCGTCTGCCCACTTTTGTAGCCTGTCTAAATCTAGTTACAGCCTCTCTCTCCCTTCAAGTGTGTCCATCACATCCCACATCTTAGTGTCATTAGCAAATTTGGACAGCGTGCTTTCCACCCCTCATCCAAGGCGCTGATAAAGATGTTAAACAGTGCGGGCCCGAGGACCAAGCCCTGGGGTACCCCACTGCTCACATCTTGTCAGGTTGAGTACAACCCGTCCACCACTACTCTCTGGGTGCACCCCATTAGCCAATTTTTTACCCATCCAACTGTGCAGGCATCAATGCCACAGTCGCTTAATTTAGTGATGAGGATGGGGTGAGAGACAGTGTCAAAGGCCTTCTTAAAGTCTAGAAAGACTATGTCCACGGCGACACCATCATGCAAGGATTTAGTTACTTGGTCATAAAAGGCCATCAGGTTGGTCTGGCAGGACCTGCCTTTGATGAACCCATGCTGGTTGCCCCTGAGCATGATCTCCCCTGCAGGCCCCCCTGCAGGCCTCAGTCCTGGAGTGTTTGCAATGCTAGCTTGAACCCACCTCCAGATATACTGCAGGCATCTGAATGAACTCTCAGCAGGCCATGTGCTCTGTGCTCATGACTATGACACACACTGAGCCAGCAACCCTGGGCTCTAATGGGGAGCAGAGAGCTCATTGACCAAGGCAGCCTTCCACTGCTATCTCAAGTGAGGCTGGACTGTAAGACCTGCGCAAGCAGCGTTTTGCGGCTCCGAAATTAAGTACCAGACGTAAGTCAGCTTTTGCTGGCTTCCTCTGATTGGTGGATTGGCTTAGATGGTCACAGATTCAGCAAAAATCATTGGGTGCTTAGTGCAAGGGGAGGGGTCTCAGTTGATCATTCCACAAGCTCTTACTTTCTCTGGTCCTTGATTCACAGTGTTTCATGAATGTTTTGGAACATCAACTCCACTACAGAGCCCTGTGTTAGCTGGAGGTGTAATTCTGCAGTGAGATATCACATATAACATCTCATCCTGGGAGTAAAAGGTTTTGCTTCTTTCCTTGGTCAGCAGAGCGCAAAACTGCTAATCTCAGTCATGGGCTCATGCCCCACAAAGAGCACATTATGTTTTAAAGGAGATTGTGAGCTCTTTGGCATGACGGGAACCTTGGTCCTGTCTGGTACACAGTCGTGTGTGTGTGTGTGTCCATGTCCATACCATGGCTGCCAGTTTAGAACCACTTTGCCTGAGTGGACAAGTTATTTGGATGGGATAAAAAACTCCACTAGAGTCTGAAATGCTCATGAGAATAGGGGTATCCAAAAAGGAAACTGGACTAGGTCAGGCTCCATGTGAGACTCTAGGAAATGATGCCTCAAGGTCCAGCTCAGTTTGTTTAAAAGGGCAGCACCAAGCTAACAAAAAAACCCCTGACTGTACAATAAAAACCTTTGAGTGCAGTCCTGAGACATGCCAGTCTTGACTCCAGCGCAAATCCCCAGCCCCTTGGACAGTCCTGCCCTCAATACTTCCATGGAGCTGATCTCGCAAGGCAGGTTGGGTACATCTTATGCACCTTTCATAAAAAGGTCTGCTTCATTTCCAGTCACTCTTCCACACATAAAAGCTGGGTGACAGTAACATTAGCTGTGCTCCCATACAAGTTAATAGGAGTTTTGTCTCCAAGACTTTGGCAGGAACAGGATGGGGTTAGGAGCTGGGGGGCTGAGGCTGCAAAAGCTCCCTTTGCTCACTACATCCCAGAACCCCAAAAATGAAGTAGATCCATGTTGTGTGCGACTTACGGACCAGGATTTCCATAAGGACAGGAGCTTCGATCCAAGTAGGCTGAACAGTCAGTGTGAGTGTATTGGGCTTGGTGGCTGCGTGAAGTAATACCCACAGTTTCTCTGACACAGTGGCCTCCTTCTTAGGCCTTGATACACATGCAAGTGATTTATCTAAATGTGAATTCAACTGAATCTGATTTAGCTGCACCCACTATCTACAGGGGTGGTATATATTCATTTGGACATGTATGTTAAGTTATGTACTCTGTAGTGCCACTGGATGGAGCTTACATGCCACTATGTTTTTTTTACAGAGTAGATTCATGTACAGTACTTTGAATTCTCATGCTCTGGGTGGCGCTGTTCTAGACAGAAAATATATCTATTTAATTTTAATTTACCTTTAATTACTTAGATTTAGTTTAAATATTCCAAAAGCTTAAATATTTAACCTTAAATAAATAAATGAATATTGAGAGCTTAAATATTTAAGATTTAAATAGTTAGCTTTAATATCTTAGCTTTAATGTATATATGTATATAAAATAAATTAAAGCTTCCTCTCTGTAAAGAATAAAATTTATTTGCTTGCTATTCTGAGCCTGGTTTCTTCTTGGAGGGGAGGGGTACAGGGGAAGATGGCCATCCCACCATTATTTGTGCTCAGTCGGCTACTTGACTTCATAGCGGTAGCAATTACCAAGTTGATTGCTTACTAATTGCTAGCCTTCCAGTTTCTATCCATTTGCTTGTAAGATTATATGTTGTGGACCCAAGGGGGGGTGGGTAGGAATCTCAGAAAGGTCTGACTTTGTTGAATGCTAAGTCAGCCTTCTGGGATTGGTTTAGCAAACCTTGTGCTACAGGACTGGCACAGCTCTTCTGTTAATGTCAGCCACAGTGTGGCCCACACTTCGCACCATGGCTTATCTTCACCTACCTTCCAGCGCAAGTTTCCTTAGCATGGGTGAGTGGATAAAACTTAAAGGCAGGATAAAGGGGCAGGGGGAAGGGAAGTGCCTGAAAAGAACAGCATTTCTATTTCACAGCCTCCTTGTTCCCAGCAGCTAGCAGTGCACAAGTATGCACATGAAGTAGTGTGCATGAATATGAGAAGCACAGCAAGTGGTAAGCACCAAAGAGCAATGTGAAAGCAGAAACATGTACAGCAATAAGTGACATGTTTCCACCTGAATCTGGAGGGCCAATCTCACCATCTGAGCTGCAGAAGTGGTAGAGCAAGCCCCTTTTAACATCATGGACAAAGTTAGTGCATGTCAGTGAATCCAAGGAATGAGAGATGTGGAGAATTTAAAAATAGAAGGAAACTCTGTGCTAAAGAGTCATTATCTTTGTAGCTTTGGGTGCAGGGAAAGGAGAAGTTGGATCATTCACTCCTGACTTAAACCTTATTCTTTCTTTACTTTCCGTTACAAAAAAAAAAGGCCACTGATTTTTATTTATCTCCGTTTCTCTAAGAATCCTCTTTTCTTGAATGGTTACTATAGAAACTACAAGCAAACACATACACACATGATAAATATATTACATATACATCACCTAGAGGTAGCTAGTGTCAGTTATTCCCTTAGCCCAGCTGTAATCCTGGCAATAGTTACAGAAAGGGGCAAGTTACCTGACCCCTTCAGGGAAAACCACCTCAGCTTATATTCCTTAATGAATGGCATTTAAGAGACATATGCCCCCCAGCCCACACAGCATTAACAACACAGTGTTGGTAGCAACAGAACCGTCTTTATTCAGAGAATCTGAGTTTTCAGAACTTGCCATGATTCCTGGCAGAGAACTAGCAGTTCCACACGCCCCCTACTCCAAGGGTGATTGCTTGGAGGATGAGAGAGAAACCTCCTAGAACAGTGGTCACCAACCCATCAATCCTGATTGACAGGTAGATCCCAGAGCCTCTTTTGGTGGATCCTGGGCTGGGGCACAGCTGGGTGCGTGTGCATGCACACATCCCCCCTCCCCTCACCCACCCCTGCCCCAGCAGGTCAATCTGTGAGGGAGGGAAGGGGCAGGGGCCAGATCGAGACCCACCGTGGTAAACGACTACTGATTGTGTGGCCCTGCCAGGAGCAGGGAAAGGTAAGCAGGGCCCCAGCCCAGCTGAGTGGTGGGAGGGCTGGAGCCAAGGAGCTCTTCCAGGAGTGGGGGGGAGGCGCTGCAAGTAGGGCTTATGCAGGAGTGGCTCAGCTCAGCAGCAGGGACTCATGTGGGGGCAGCCCTGGCCCAGCCGGGTCTGGGAAGATCTGGTCGTCCAGAGGCATGTGGGGGGGCTCCTGCCACTGGACGCAGCCTGGCGGAGGCCCCGGGGGCCTGTGCCCCCCCAACCTGTGCTGTGGGTACAGCCTGCAACAACAGCTGCCTTGTCCCGAGCACAGGTAGGGGGGGCACGGGTCCTTGGGGCCACCACTGGGCTGCATCCAGTGGCAGGAGCCCCCACCACATGCACCTAGACTGCGGAGACTTCCAGACTCGGCCAGGCCAGAGCCTAAAGCCATGCTTGTCTGGCCACCAGGCAGGCGCAGCTCAGCACAGCTGTGACATAGAAGTGGGATCAGGCCCCAGCTGTCTAGAGGCATGTGGGGCAGGGGGTGGGGGTGGGGGCATGGCAGAGTGAGGCAGGGTGGGTGGGGTAGATCCTGGGGTGCCCTTTACTTGGAAAAAGTGATCTTGACCATAAAAAGGTTGGAGACTACTGTCCTAGAACAATGCATTGCCCACACCACTATTGCGTATGTCAAGTAGCTACTTCAGCATTGGCAAATACTAGTTCCATCTCACACATGTCTGAGCCGTGCACTGAGTGTGCCTGGTTTCAGTGCCCTCTTACATCCTTGTCTGAGCCATTGTTACACCCCAGGGAATTATGAGCAGAAAAATGCAAAATTATGCTAATTTAATTATTTTTCTAAGAAAGTAAACTAAATATAACACTATTTGAACCTTCTATAGAAATATATGCAGGTACTTGTGTGGGGGGGATTTGTGTGATGTGTGTGTGGGAGGGGGTTGTGAAGGAGTCCGGGATGTGGGGGGAGGGTCTGGGAGTGAGTGGGATTTGTGGGTGAGTGTGGACTCCCCCACCACATTCTCCCCCCTGTGCACAGTTCCCTCCCCCCCACCACACACAGTCCCCCATCCCACCCCAGTACACCCACCCACAACAAGAAACCATAGAGATAAGAAAATACAGGCTCTGGAGCTACACCTGGTGGACAAACTACATAGCTCTCAACGATGACAGATACTAAACTACATTTGCATGATAGACATTACAAAACCAGTTGCAGAACCTGGTTCAACTACATCTGGTTCAGCTAAACTGTGTCCATCGCGCTTTAGTTACCACAAGATGACTGGGCCCCTAAATAAGATATAACCACATGCATGTGTATCATGTTATAGGTTGTAACACATTATCGGGTTGTAAAGTGTAACATCTATCATGGCCTCTTGCTTCAGACCCAAAGCTAAGACATACAAAGGGTGAAAAGAAGTAGCAGGAGTGTATTTTTAGCACCCAGCACTCTGAGGTCTTGACTGCTATAAAATAGTACAAAGTTAGCAGCAGTACAACACACAAATCCCTGTACTCTGTTACTAGCTGCACTTGAAAGCGAGTATTTATCCAGTACACAAATCCTGGTGCTCTGGTATGCAGCAGCCAGAGTGCTCGGATTTGCATATTAAGACAATGGAAGAGACATGTGCTTCAAAACCTTGTTCAGAGCACTGCATGTCTCCCCCCACCTCTCACACACTGTGCCCTACATTGGTTTGAGTTGTGCGTGCAAAAGGAGATTCGCACATGCAAGCCCACTGATCTGTGCATGTAAACCAGGCTGGCAGGTAGATAGGTGTTAATGCCAGCCCCCTGACTGCTTAGGTACACTGGGTGATTGTCTTCCCTTGGCTGCAGCAATATTAGGCCTAACTTTCTAATGTGCTCTCTGCTCAACTTCTGCCGGGGGTTTAGCCCTGGGTGGAGAGCTTGCATCACTCCAACTTGTTCCACACTGCCCCTGGGCACCAGAGCAGAGCCTTTCAGAAAGGGTCATGAAGCACTTAAAGCTCTGATGGGCAATGCTTACCAGCCCCTATTAGGTAAGGAAATGCTGTATTCTTGCATATAGCACACCCCCATATATATTACACACCTATTTTTGAACCCCAAGAAGGGGAAAAAAAACCTTACCTTAAAGTACATGCAAGTAACTAAGGTTTGGGGTCTCTGGGGCTGGGGGCTACAATGCACTGTCCCAACCCTGAGTGCTTTCAGTGTGATGGCACTGGAGCCACATGGTGGGGTCTGATCCTGTACGTCAGCATTGGGCCACACAGCAAGTCTGGGACCCCATGTGGGCTCTAGAGCCATGTGCTGGGTCTGATTCAGAGTCCAGCCCCAGAGCTAATGCACAGTCCTGGACTTGGTGAGCCAGGTCCACTCCAGCACACAGTTCTGGAGCCAGCATGCAGGATGAGACCTGGCACTCCAGCCAAGGACCAACCCCATGCACTGGCCTGATCTGGCATGGATTTGGGGAGAGGAGCTCCCCACTGGTCCATAAATTTAGTGGGGGGTGGCAGGAAGGTGTGGTGGCAGCATTAATTGTCATGACTTCCAGAGCTGCAGCAATTAAAGCTGTCACTATTCCACTCCATCACAAATTTCCAGACCTGTGGGGAACCCTTTTCCTTGCATGTAATGCACACTCCAATTTTCCCCAGCTCATTTTGGGGGGTAAAAGGTACAATTTATATGCTAGAAAATATGGTATTTTACTATTTTACTATTAGGGAAAGTGAGACAGATGCTCAGTGATCTGTCCAAAGTTACACCATGATTCAGTGGTGAAATTAGGACCCTGTATTCCTGACTCCCAAACCTTTGCTCCAACCCTACCCAGACTTCCCTGTCTAGCTGCTCCAGCTACAGTGAGGATGTAAACATGTGCTTTCTGGACATCCCCCTTACAGGCGGTTCTGAATGCAGGATGTGGCTTCCTCTCTGATTGGTTCTCCATGATGTCATCTCCCTGCCTGCATTCCCGGGGCCACGCTCAGCTTGGCCTGACCTTCATTTTTAAATATAAAGCCTCCATGTCTTAGAGCTGTGCACATCACAATGAGCCCTTCTGGGCTAGAGGAAGCCCCCTCCACTCCCTACTTTAGACCCTCTAGTTCCTGGTCAGAAGCAGGATGGGCCAGATCCTGGCAGGGGCTAATTCTGGTGGCTCTAATGACAGCAGCATGGAGGGGTGGGACTAGGTGTTTCTGTTGCTTCAGTGTACTCTGTCTGGTCAGGAAAGGTCCCTGCAATGATCCCCACTCAGCTGCTGCACTCACTCACAGCTAGGCAGCACAGTACCCTTGGCTGACCTTGGGCTTTGCCATCACCACACAGTTTTGGGGCCAATCCCCAGCTGTCTTGCTTCCCTCCTCTAGGCCAGAAGCACTCCTTTCCAAAGGGAGGTTGTAAAGGAGGGAAGTGTATTTCTGGGATGGCCAGAAAGATGGACAATGCCTCTGGATGGGAGAACAAGGGCAAAGAGAGTCCCAGCCTTAGGCTTAACGAACCCCTGCCATCTTTATCCCAACTCCCAGCCGTCAGCCATGACTCCTGTTAACGGCATCCAGCTTACCAAGGTCTGCCCGTCCTCCAGGAGAGGCTGAGGCACGTGAGACAGCTGATCAAGGTCTCAGTGGTGCTGGCTGTGAGCACTGAGCCTCCAACCCAGACTAGCACCCCTCCACATTCCCCTTCCCTCCCCCCAACACTCCAGGTCTATCCCCCAGCACCCTCCTAGGACAACCACTAACAAAGCCTCCCTCAGGGAAGTGTTATCCTAGGGTGCTGACATTACATCCCTCCCCTCTCCCACAGACCTGAGCACTGTGACCCCTGCTGAGCAAGGGGGAAACTGAGGCACAGGGAAGAGACATGACTTGCCCAAGGTCACAGAGCAGGAAGGAGCAGAGCAAGGAATAGATCCCAGGTGTTTTGGCACTAGTGCCAAGAACCCCCTTTCCCCTGCCCACTGCTTATCCACACAGACCCTGATGCCCTGGCCTATGCACACCACTGCAGATGACATTCAGCACAGTTGTTCCCCCTTATACAGCTCCCCACAACAACAGACAGTCTCCTAGAGACACACATTCATACAATGGCATGGATCTGAACAGCCCAGGGTCAACAGGAAACAGCATCCTGATCCCCCCATCTCTGCTCAGCACCCAAAGCTACTGGCACCTCTACTCCATGGGTAGCTAAGCCCACGGGATCCTTCAGCCCTGGCTTCCCCAGCTGGAGGGGCCAGGGAACCTGGGGGACACTTAGGTTATCACAGGCCAGTTGGGAGCAAGTGCTGCAGGTGATAGCAACCATGAGGGAAGACCAAGCCTGGGTGGGAGCAGCAGTAGGGCACTGAGCGTGGGGGGGCAAATGGCATAGTTTGTGGGACTCATCCTGAGAAGCCAGGCATGGCTGGTGGTGTCACGAGGCTGATCTCTTCCACTGCGGCAACAGCAGAGCACGTGGAGAGCCCAGCCCTGCACATCCACTCCTGTCCCAACTTCAGGACACACACAATGTTACCCATTAACCCTGCTGCAACACCCAGCATCCCTACCCACTCCCCCCACCCTTAGCAGTGCCTGTTGGTGCTTGCTACTGCAGTAACTGCAGAGTGCAGATATGAGTGCATTGATGGTTGCTGAGACACAGGAACAGGGAATCACCAAGGCATGGATGTATTTCCATCACCCACTCCATCCCCAGTGTTCCCTCTTGCTGGAGTACACAGCCCTGTGGGGGGGGCAGGTGACACAGCAGGGACCCCCACATGCAAATATCCCTGCGTCTCAAGAGAAACAGGCCTCCTCTGATCTCTCTCCCCCAAGACAAGGGAAAAACCAGACCTGCCTCCCCCGTGCAGCTGCAGTATTCACTGTCCTTCCATCAGGGTTGTGGGAACCTCCATGTGTCCTCTGCACCCAGCAGTGATGGGTGCTCAAGGAAAATGCCAGGCACTGAAGTCCTGCTATCTGCTTGCGAGATGGGGGAGCCAAGGATGGGGGAGAATAAATGGGATGGAGAGCAGCAAGATTTCCTTGTGCCAGGGGTCCAAAGAGCCTCAGAAGCACCATTGCCCTGGAGAGCCAGGTGGGGAGAAGGGGAAGCAGTACCTACCCCATCCCAGCACTCTGGCATTGTGAGGAGCTCGCCTGGTGTGGATCCCTCCAGGAGGAGAAGGTGGCACCTGTATGTGCGTGGCCCGAGTCCTGCCTCCCTGCGTGAAGATGTGAGCGGCTGCCTGAGAAGCACAGCTCTGCAATGGGTCAGCCTCTCGCCTCTGATTTATAAAGCAGCTCCATCCTCTGGATTAACCCCTCCCCTCGGCCCCCTGCATCAGCTCCGGCTGGGAGATTTTTTTCTTTTTTTATTGCAGTCGACTGCTGAAATGGAGCCCAGGAGCTCCATGATTGGCTGCTGGGGAAATTATTCATGCTCCAATTGGCTCCAAACATCCCTGTTTATAAAAAAAAGCCCCCTGTGGTAATCATCACCCTTCCATCTTCCTTTCCCTACAGCCAGAGACAGGCTCTGAATGGACATGGGAACACCAGACTGGAGAGCAGGGACCACTTGGGTTACTGCCCCTGGCAAGTGGGGATACCCAGGTTATACAGACCTTGGTACAGAAAGGCCAAAGAACCATCCATTTCACACACCCTCCCTAAACACCCAGGTCCAAAAACACGCCCTAACCATCACTGAGAACCTCACAACCTTTATGACAGACAACACCTCCAAAACTACCATGTGCCATGGGAAGATTAGGGCTCAATGCCCAAGATGTACATGAACAGACCTCCACACACAGAGGATCATACACAAGCATGCAAACACACCAAGGGCTATATACCAGTACTAGCCCAGGTACATATACTGGGATAGTCAGAGACATGCCTAAAAAGGCATACATTCATGTAAAAGGATGTACACTTACATATGTACACATACCTCAAGGCAAAAAGATACATGGGGCAGAGTTCTGCCTGCATGTCCAGCAGTGTGAAAAATGTACTTGTACAAAACACACGCACACACATGTACAGGTGTGTGCCAACCCACACAAATCTCCAGAGGCAAGGATGCACATGCAAACACACAGACCCCACCAAAGTGCACTCAAAGTGTTTCCCCCCACCCACTTTGGTGTGCACTGACACAGAGCAGTGCCCTGCCCTCAAGGTAGGGAGACTGTACCATCAGATAGGAAGAAAAATGCCAAAGCCCAGAGGACTGAGAAACTCTGCAGGACAACGAGCAGGGAACAGGAAAGGCTTCACAGTGTTAGAGACTCCCTCACAGAAGGGACTAGTGGAGGGACTGACCTTGAGAAGGGGCCATGAAACCTGGGAGTGCCCGGCATACCCCACAGGGCTCACTGGCTCTGCTGCTCCCCTCCCTCTCTGGAAGGAAGAAATGCTGCCCCTCCCAGTATAGTCTCTGCAAGGGTCCACCACCTCAATGCCACTTGACCACTCAGCCCCTTAAGGTGCTTGCTGTGGCTGGGGGGTCAGGGCCCATACCTCAGTCCCACACTCCCTTCATCTGGGAGAGGCTGCACTCCAGCAAAGAGCCACATGCAGAGCACGGACTTGTAGCCAAAACTCCCCCTATCAGCTTTGCTACAGCACTCCATGCTCCAAACCCGCCTGGCATACCCCTCACCAGTCAAGCCAGGTGCTGTGGGAGGAACACAAGGCCAAACCCAGGCAGTGGCACTGTGAAGGGGGCTGTGGCTGGGAGGTGGGCCCCAGACCTGTCAACTCCTTGCAGTTGCTGCCTCTGTAGGAATGAACCCAGGTCCTCTAGGAAGCTCGCTCTCTGTGCTGGACCCTCCCTGTCTCCCTCCATGGGGCTATGGCGAGTGATTGACCTTAACAGGGTCAGTGCCATGGAAACCAGCAAGGAGAAAACTGCAAGCTGGCAGATCTGTTCATCTCTGCCTGCTTCTGAGATGCCCATCCTTCCCCCTGCATGTCCTCCTCTCTGCACCTCTGGGTGAGACACAGGATAAGAGGAGGAGGAAGGGCAGAGGGGGAGGAGACAGCTGATGGAGACAGCACCACCCTGCATTTTGGGATGCTTGAAGACCAAGGGCTGCTTTTATCTGGGCTACACAGCAAGCGTGAACATAGGCATGTGCTGGAGAAGCAGGGGCACAGGGAAGGATACTACTACCTACAAGGGGAGATCAGGGACTGTCTGACTAAGCCTGGCCTCCCTGAAAGGCCTTTGCAAGCTCTCCTTCACTTGACCAAGCTGCAGTGCCAGTACATGGGCTGCTGCACCCTGGGCAAGCTGCCTGCTCCACCCAGTCCTGCAGTCAGGCAGGTGGGGAGTTCACTTGTTGCTGCCTCTGGTGTTAGCAAGAGCTCTGCTGCACCACCTGGAGAGGAGGAGACACTCCATTCCTCAGCTAGCTCTGAGCAGCGCCAGGGATTGTTGTGCAAGCATACTTCCAGAAGCCCTGACTGGTTTCCAAAGAAAGACCAGGCAGGATCAGAGGCAGGCAGGCAGCTCTGCCAACACACCTGGAAGGGTGCCATGCCACTCCAGTCCCAGGCTCACCCAGCCCTGCCAACACACTTGTGCCCTGCCTGCTACTCTAGCCACAGATCCCAAAACAGTTCTACCACACAGCCAGCTCCCAAGGTCTGGGGGCCAAAACGCCATAATCAAAACTACCACTTTCTTGTTGGCCCACTGTGCTGGCACCCCAGATCCTGAAGAGCCTCCAACTGGCTGGGAGGGAGGTTGGCACAATGGGGCTCAGCACAAAGTGCCCAGAGTGCATCAGTAAGAGAAGAGGTGGATGCTGCAAGCCAAATGAGTCAGCTGGAGGGCACCTTATGTAGAAACCAGAGTGCAACCCCACTTCCTATCCAACCTACTTGGGAAGCTGGGCACCAATACTGGATGAAAGCAGTTGCCTGCCCTTTTGTGAGTGGCACCTCAGGCCACCTGCCCATTCCTGCTGACACACCATGCTGAAAACAAGCAAACCACTCCTGACAGAGCAAAAAGCTGTCCCAGGGCCCTGCCCACAACTCAAACACAATCTGAGATGCAGAAAATATCCTGCCCTCTGGCCCTGCGCTGGTTGTTCTCCATTGGCTGCAGCCCCTGCCTGGAATCACCAAGGTGCCTTGGGAAAGGGCCACTAGGAGCTAAGCCTCCAGCCTGACACCAGCTTCTTCCCAGGTGGTTCTCCTGCCACAGCTGCACCTGGAATTGTCAGCACTGATAGAGACTTCAGCAAAGTGGCTGAGACTCAGGATGGCTCCTTCAGGGCACTCTGATCCCAATTCTCTGCCAGAGACCCAGCTCCCAGTGCATAAGGAGATGCATTCCCAGTGAAGGAGACTCTGAGCTCACAATCAGATTTGGTAGATGACTAAATGCTGAAAGCAAGCTTCCAACACCTAGACTATCGTGGGTGAACGTCCCTCACATCTGGAGGGTAACTGCCATGCTCTGAAGCATCTCACCACCTGTGCTTACACAGGAGTCTGACAGTCAGCCACTTAAATGCAGCCACCTCTGGGGTGAAACCAGCCTGACATAGCAAGGAGCAATGCTACATACACAGCAGGTAAGAGTGGGAACTGTTTAGGACAGAAAGTAAAGATAGAAGTCATATTTGAAGCAAAACTGGGAGCTGCAGGAGGCAAAATGTAACCCTGCCCTCCCCCCAGTGCTGCCCTGGAACCTGCTCCAATTATAATTCTTGTGGAAAGTACCACAGGATTTTTAAAGTCCTGCCCTTGATTATATACCCCTCCTCAAATGACAGCATCACAGCAGCTTCCAGCATCCAGCTGGAGCCAAATGGGTCACTAGAGAGTGGGGATACTGATACATCACCAATGTCACCAAGCAATAGGACTGCCAGTACATGTGTTCTATTACCAGAGGCAGAGAAAAAGAAGACAGAAAACCACACTATAAAGCCATAAATAAGTGTTATTCCATGGGTTAGGGAAGCTTTCAGAGTGGAAGGGGTATGCAAGTGCGGTTATGGACAATAACCTTTTGTGGTGGAGCTCAGTGTGAGTTACTGGGGGGGGGGGGGGATTGGGGCAGAAACGGAACAGTATGGTTGAACACAGGGAGCTTCAAGGAAACCCCCCCACTGGTTATGAGGATAGCACATGTAATTTTTCTGGGCTGGGACTGGCCAAGCCCCATGGGATCCTGTAGAAGTGTTCCAGCTTCCTGATTTATTAACAATAGCTAGACCTAGCTCTTATCAGCCATTGATCTCAAAGTGCTTTATAAAAGGAAGTCAATAACTTTATCCCCATCATATAGCAGGGGGAAACTGAGGCATGGGAAGATGAAGGCAACTGCCTGTTATCACTCAGTAAGCCAGTGGCAAAACTGAGATTAGAACTCAGGTCTCTGAGTCTCCTCCCAGTGCTCTATTCACTGGGTTGCATTGGCTCCAGCACTGCCCATTTCCAAATATCGTACTGCTCACTCAGACCCTTGATGCTCAGGCTGAGCCCAATTCTGGTGCTTCAGCTAGCAGGAGCTTCCAGAAAGGGCTGGGGCCTCTTTCTAGCCCTGTTAGTCTGTTCTCCATTGATGGCTGAGAGGGATCTCAGTAAACAGCTAAAGAGAATTACCCTCCCCACTCCTAACTCTCCAAGCAACAAGCAGTCAAGTCCTTGCTGAGAAGGGGCATATCTTGGTTTCAGGGACCCCAGATCCATACTCATGCTTGGGCATGGGGTCACCTCGGACTCCTTATGGACCTGATTCAGTGCAGAAAGATTAATACTCTTTCATACAGAGCTCACAACCAGGAGACTGTGTGCTCACCAAGACCACATCCAGGCAGACCTAGAGCCCTCGCTGTGTTCTCTCAGTACTTAGTTCCCTGATCCCTAGCAACAAGGCATTGAGAGCATTCCCTTGCATTTAGATTTAGCCAGCTGCCTCTGTTTCATTCAGCAGCCATCTAACAATACCCTGGCCTGGCCTGGGAGCAATTTCCTAGGAAAGCAAAGGTGGGATTGTTCCAGGCTGGAGAGGGGCTGGGCCTGTTCCAAATGAAAGAAGGGAGCAGAGGAGGGCAGAAATGTCAGCCCAAAAAATGGAGGAGAAGTGGAGAAGGGGGGAATCTGGGAAAGATGCAGAGGAGAGGAAAGGTGGAGGGAAGGGGAAGAGACAGGAAAGAAAAGTCATAGCAGAAGTGGAAGGAATCAAAAAAGGTGTGAAATGTTGGAATGAGGGTAAACTGCCATGAGGGTAGGCTGGCAGGCTCAGGCTCCGTTTTCCAGCCAGTCAGGCTGAGTGTCCTCTCCTGCCAAGAGCCTGTTCCAGAACCGCCCTCACTCCTCCACAGGTGAGAAACCTCTCAACCTCCAGGCCAAATTTATAACTGGCTCCAAACTACCCAGGAACTTGTTTTATATCAAAACTGTCCTTTGACTCGCCTAGCTCTTCTCTCTCCCTGGACACAGTCTCCCTGCCATATGTACAGCAAGCAGGCCTATCCCCTCTCATTCATGTCTGTGAGCTCTGGTCAGACCAGGAGCCCACTATGCCAAGTGCTGTAGAGACTGAAGTCCCTGCCCCAGAGAGCTTGCGACCGCGCTGTAAAGACTAAGAGAGTTACCTCTCTGCCCTAGGATGACTCTGAGTACAGACAGTTCCACAGGGCATTTGAAGTAGTTACAGTAGCTCCCTGTATCTTTCCTATACAGCCCCATTTATTAAAACCCGAGGACTTTTCCACAGGTGAAGGACTGGGCGAGATTGGATTTGGCTATAACACAGTCCTAGTGAATCGACTCACAGGTTCTCCCTCAACTGGGACTCTCCTGTGGTGCTCAGTATACCCTTTTGCCTGTTTCCCCCTCCCCATAGGTCAGAGATGACAACTGTGGACCATGTGGTTTTGCTGATGTCTGTGAAGTGCTCTGTAAGTGTCTCCAGAGTACAGGCCTCTGACCCCTTGGTCAAATTCCCATGACTGATGAGTGGAGCACTCCAGCACTCCTGAGAACTGACCACCTGAGCTGTTGGAGGCACAACCAGCAATAATGGGAAGCTGTGTCATTCAAGATGCTGCCTGGTACAGAAAGGACATTGCCTGCTGTGTTAGTGCTGAGATTCACGCTGCCAGCCATCAAGTCCTAAGGTCCGAGTCCTGGCCTCTAAGTGCAACCCTAGGAGATACCAGGGAGCCATGCTCCAAGACAGGCAGGCTCCCCCTATCTACCATGTCACTGTTTGTTTGGTTAACAATACACAGATTCTCCTTTTCAGGGTAGAATTTGGATTAAGCATTTAGCAGTGACCTAGCTAACAATACAGCCGCCACTGCCCTCTGGTGGATGGTAACAGAATGACAGCACTGAGAGTGTCATCACCAGGGATCCTGGTTTTCTCCAATAAAAATATCCCCCGCCTGCCCAGCAGCAGCAAGGGGCACAACTCCACGCCACCCCCCACCCCCCCTTGCTGCCAGGCGGGCAGAGGACACTTTGCCAGGGTGTCATGGAGCTCCCAGTGGCAGCACTGAGCTTCCCTGCCCAGCCCCACTCTGCCCTGCCACATCGGGCCCTGCCTGCTGGGCCACGGAGCCCCCAGGGGAGAGGACAGCAGGGCAGGGAGCTCAAGCTCGTAGTGGGCAGCCTGCATCCACCTCCACCCTGCACACAGATCTGGGGGGCACATGTCCCCCTGCCTCCCCCCCGGAAGTGTGTGCAGAGGTGGGGAGCCAGCCCCCCTCCACTCTCTGGAAGAGCCCTGTCCTGCTCCCCACACATTCTGGACCTGGGCCTCAAGCCCCATGCACCACCCCAGCTGGGCAGCAGCCCCAGCCCTGCCCAACTCCCTCCTTCCCTATGGAGGCCTCAAGTCCCCTCCCCCCTCGCCAGACTTACCTGCGGGAGCTGCTCTCCAGGCTGCCTGGTGGCCATGTACATGTGTGAGCGTGCACATACACATGGCAACCCCTGCCTGACCACCCGCCTCTCGTGCCCCCCAGCCTCTTGCAGGCTGGCAGAGTTCCAGCCTGCAGAGAGCTCTTTGCAAAAGTGGAAAACCCGTGTGTTTCTCCGTTAAAATGAGAAATCCACGTTTTTCTCAGTTAAAAGGGAAAATTCATGTTTTCTTTCCATTTTCCCATGGAAAACAGAAAACCTGGATCCCTGGTCATCACCATCCTACTGTCATAGTTGGGGATCCACCTGCAGATGAAGTAGCAATGATCTGTATTTTTGGAGCAGGAAAGAATGAGTTCTGTCCTTGCTCCCTCAAGGGAGTTGCAAGTGGCTCTTGCTGTGCTGTGCTGTGCATCCCCAATGAGAATGGAAAGGTTGAGGCTGAACCTTTTTTTTATTGGCAGTAGCTATTCAGGGGCTGCAAACATCCCACAGGAATCTCACCTGGCTGTGCCTGGGCACTGTCCATGGTACTTCAGGAATACTTACATGTTCATTTTTAAGGAAGACTAACTAGCTCAGGAGGTTTCCATATAAATCCTCAAAAAATTCCTGTTCTCAAAGAGGATGTGACAGAAATCCAGGGAGGATAAGGCAGGTCAGTGACACTGAGAAGTCACTTCACAAAGGGGTGTGCCAAAGAGGTCTACCTAAGCCTAAGGTTCCATCAGGCTAATGTGGTTATGACCCATCAGGTCCATTGCCAACAGCCCAGCTTGAATGACCAAGTGCCCATTCACACCTTTGTTTTGAGCTGAAATGACATCCAGTCATGAAAGACACCATGAGGTGAAGAATCCATCACTGCCCTCAGGAAGTTGTTCCAATGGCTAATTACCCACACTTAAAAATATGCACCTTATTTCTAATCCCAACTTGTTCCTGGTTTCACCCTCCAGCCCTTGGAATGTGTGATGATGACCTTCTTGGCTGAATTAGAGACCTTTTCCCCACAGAGGTACTTTCAGACCATGATTGAATCACCTCATAGCTTTCCCACAGTTAAGCAAAATATACCAAGTTGCTTTACTTGTTCATGGGAAGAAAGGTTTCCCAGACCTTGAATCACTCTTATTGCTCTTTTTTGAGCTCTTTCCTGATTCATCAGTGACCTGCTTAAGGTGCAGAAAACAGACCTGGATACATTATGCCTAGTGCACCAGACAATGCCAAGGGCCCCTCCCTCCTTCTCCTGGATAGTCTCCTGCTTTAGAGGCACGGACTGGATTTCCTCTTGGAATGGCTGCATTATGCTGTGAACTGATGTTCAATGGCTCATTCAGCCTGGCTGCTTTTTGCAGTCACTCCTCTCCAAAGTACAGTACCTCATTCACCTTGTAAGGATGAAATACACTCTTTGTTCTGATACATGACCTTGTCTTAACAGTTTTAAAAGGCATCTTGTTCAAGTGGGCTGAGTTTATTGTGTGATCCAGACCACTGAGTAGGATAGTTTCTATCCTCAGCATTATTTCCGTTCCATCGATTTCTGTGTCATCAGCAACCATTGTCAGTTCGGACTTCTTGTTTTCTTTCAGTTCACTGATAAAGATATTCCATAGCAGTGGACAAGGAATGAGTCCTTGTGGGATGCAACTGAAGGAGGCTCCATCAGAAGAGAATTCCCTGTTTGCAATTGTACTTGCTTCCATCAGCGAGCCAGTTTTCAATCTACTACACAGATTCCTTATTGTACCAATTGGAAAATCATATACTACAGAGTCTAACACCTCACATAAGTCTGAAAATACTTTATCAAAATTCTCTGTTTTAACAAACCTGTGATTTCATCAAAAATGTTACCAAGCATGTCTGATCAGACCTATCTCCCATAGATCCATGCTGACTGATATCAAACATGCTGCCAACCTTCAGTTCTTCCCTTGCTGCATCCTCTATCAGCTTTTCCATGATTCTATGAGGGATTAAAGTCAAGATAAGCAGCCTGTGGTTAGCAGAATCACCCTTTTGCCCTTTTTACGCCATTAGCCCAGAAACAGCTTTTTACCTCCAATCCTCACGGACTTCTGCAGTGTTCCAAAACTTGCTAAATATCGAGCTCAGAGAACCCCCTTGGCTAATCCTTTTTAAACTCTTTAGCACACATTAATCCATCCTGCAGCTGTGGCAGCACTTAGTTTTAGGAGCTACTGGGTGCATCTACACGTTCATTTATGCTGGTTTAAATTTACTGCACAGTAATTGAGAGTAGGCTGGTATCTACACATGCAGGGATTAAAGAACATTAATGCTGTGTGTGGACTGACTTGGGGTCCACACACAGTGTTACTGCACAGTAACTAATCAGGTGTAAATTTAATACCTGCATGATGCAGGTATCAAATTTATGCTCAAGTTGGTGAAAGTTGCCATATTTACTGCACAGGACAGGTGTGCACATATAGATGTAAGCCCAATCTGTGCAGTAATTTTGGCTACTCCACAATATATGTACACACTGTTTAGCATCCTACCTAGTTAGTGTCGGAATCAGACGAAGAAGTATTTCATGACTGTGAGCTGTAAGGACTATAGCTATGGAGTTGCAGACAAATTAAATCTCTTGGCCTCACCTGGAGGTTGAGTAACAGGCTCATTAAATTTCTTAGAATGCCTCACTGCAAGGGGTCTCCACCGATCTCTTTGTTCAGGCTGCAACAACTGAAATTTTTTCAAAAGCTTTTTAGTGGGGTAGTGCCTTGGGCTTAATAACTGGTGACCCCAGGTCTATCCATGCCTGCAGGGACCGGAAAATGTGTTTGGCTATGGGCCTCTTAGCAATCTGCCTGAAATGATCCAAAGGGCATGTGACACTATCCCTCCTCCGACTGCCAAGCATGGGGATGGAGGGGCAGCTGTCCATCAAGGGGTACAGCAGCCAGTGTGCTAGACAGATGATGGGATGGGACAGGAGAGTGCCTGCTACAGCCCTGGGCCCAGCGCTTTTAAGCCTGGGCCACCATTATCCATTTCTCCATCACCCCAGTCCATGAGGGAGCCTCTGCTTTGGATTTGTTGAGTTCCCCGAGGCAGTTAGAAGGAAGCAGAACGCTGCTCTGTGTTCATTCACAACACTCTTCTCCCACTGCTGCCAGCTGAAGAGGCACACGTGGGGTGGAGGAACCGCATGCTGGAGCACTGTCTTACTTCAGCACAATGGCGGCTGGTGCAAGAATGACTCACCCTCAGACCTGGGGGAGGGAAGACTCCTGCAGGGAGGGACAGCTCAAAGGAACAGCTTGTTCCTTGTATTCTTGGGGCCCAGGGAAGCTACCTTCCCTGAAAGCCTGGGAGGACACGGCTCTCATTCAGTGGATTTTGTTAGGACAATGTGATGCAGCTGCTCAATGCTTTCTGCAGCCCTTCCAGATCCCAGCCCAACCCCACACAGCAAGGCCATCCTCAGCCATGGAATCCAGATCACCTCTTCTTAACTGAAGGAAAAGGGATCCTTGCCTGAAGCCAGTGAAATCCATGGATTTGGTAGAGTCACTTGGGATTGCCCCTGGTGTATGTGAGAAGAACCAGGCACAGGGGACACCCAACTCATGTGCAGGGACCTCCACTGCATACGCCTGGCATGAGAGAGCATTGCCAAGTAATGACCTGGCACTCAGTAGGTGTAGGGGGTGCCTGCATCTCCTCATCCCACTACCCTACCTGCCATCCATGTCCCCCACACCCTGTTCCACGAGGTAGCTGGATGCTTGAACAACAGTGGGGACTGACAAAAAGCACAGACAGCTACAGCAGGAGCTAAGAGACTGAGCTGTTCTCTCTACCCAGCATATTCTGCAGAGCAGACAGAGAGA
Organism: Alligator mississippiensis; assembly: GCF_030867095.1. Classification (NCBI taxonomy): domain Eukaryota; kingdom Metazoa; phylum Chordata; order Crocodylia; family Alligatoridae; genus Alligator; species Alligator mississippiensis. Next base: position 39,004,495 of record NC_081833.1, on the reverse strand, counting down.
CCTCCCACAGACACAAAGCAGTGAGTCACACAGTCTAACCAGGGACAGGACAGAGAAACAGTGTGACTCCATCCACTTCTGTAATACCCTCTCCCCAACCACTACACTCTTCTTCTCATCACTGCAAGGATGCCCTACTCGATGCTAATTCAATGGCTAAGTTGTATTTCTCTTAAGTGGCATAGGGTGGTGCCTGGGGCTATGCTGACGAAGGAGAGGGGCAATCAGAGGGTTGGTGAGGGGTTGGCATTGCTGGTGTAGGCAGGGTAACCAAGAGCAGGAGAAAAATAATTCAGAAGCTCATCTGAGAGGACAAAGAAGGGTTGGGAAAGGCAGTCCTGAGCTTTCAGAGCCAGTGCTCCAATCTTATACTTCTATTAAAGAGAAAAGAAGCAGGTGGGTAGCAGCAGTCAGTTACTTTCTCTAATGCATGCCACACCCTGCCCTTTACACAAAACCCTGCAGATGTATTGGAGCGTAGAAAACTGCAGAGCTCTCTGGCCAGTTAGGGAAAGAAGACTGATACAGAGATGCACGATTTAGGGGTCACCTTCATGGGAAAGTTTTTTTTAATTAAGGAGAATATGAGTTTAAAGTATTATAGCTCTTCCAGAGTAACCCTCCACATCAACCTACTTATTCAAGATTAAGAGGGCAAATCCCTCAGTAAAACAGAAATTCTCAACTTTGGGAAGGCTGACTTTCACAAACTCAGGAGACTGGTCAGTTGGGCATTAAGAGACCATGGCCCCTCAGAAAGGGGAGTCCACAAGGAATGGTTATTCTTTAAGAACACAATCTTCAAAGCGCAAGGGAAGTTCATACCATCCCACAGGAAATGCAATCAGTAGGCAGGGAAGACCCCTTGGCTAAACAGGGAACTTTTGGACCTCCTGAAACTTAAAAGAGAAGCCTACACCAGATGGAAAGCAGGAATCATCACCAAGTAGGACTCCTCAGCACTAGCCCACACCTCTAGAGAGCAGTCCAGAAAAGCCCAAACAGAAACCAAACTCAGGCTAGCCACCAGAATCAAGGATAACAAAAAGTCCTTCTTCAGCTATGTGGGAAGCTGGAGAAAGATCAAAGGCAATGTTGGACCCCTGCGAGATCAAGTGGGGCAGCTGACGTGCGACACCCAAGGAAAAGCCAATCTCCTGATTACTTTGCGTCAGTTTTCCCCCCACCCAAGGGGGTCACACTATTAGAAAGGATGCAAAACATCCAGGGAGAGAGAGATGGGTTCACAGCTGACACAGATCAAGTGAGGGAACACCTTGAGAGGCTAGACATCCATAAATCGGCTGGCCCAGACAGAATGCACCCAAGAGTTGTGAAAGAACTGGCGAACATCATAGCACGCCATATGGCAAAGATATTTGAGAGTTCATGATGCTCGGGTGAGGTACCAGAAGACAGGAAAAGAGCCAACATGGTCCCAGTCTTCAAAAAGGGAAGGAGGGAAGATCCAGGGAATTATAGGATAATTAGTCTGATGTCCAGCCCTGGAAAATCTTGGAGAAAATCATCAAGGGATCCATTAGCAACAGGCTAACGGAAGGCAATCTTCTGAATGCCAGCCAACACAGCTTTGTTGCTGGAAAGTCTTGCCTGACCAACCTTGTTTCCTTCTTTGACCAGGTGACACATTGCCTGGACAAGGGAGAAGAGGTTCATGTATGGATTTCAAGAAAGCCTTTGACTTGGTCTCCCATGATGTCCTTGTGGTGGGTGCTTCTGTATTGAGCCACCCGCCTCACTGGGCCTGACCATCTTCCAGGCTCTGAGTGCCTCCCTGGAGGTGCCTCATGTCTGGCCAACCCCCTTCCTGAAGCACACCTGCAAGCCTGGGGGTAACACCGCCACCACCCAGGGTCTGTGAGGCCAGTCACATAGGCAGAGGAAACAGGTTTCCCCCTCCCTCAAGAATGTATCCAGCTCAGGTTACAGCTCAGGGTTACCTGAAGTCGATGGGGCAGGGGTGTCTGCCCTCTGCAGTCACCATGGTAACCAAACTGTCAGCTTGGTCATCTGCCTGATAGCAGAGTTTGGGGCGAGACAGAACTGGCATTTTGCCACATTTCCCCCACCTCCTTTAAAAGCTTGGACACGTGGCTTCGCAGAGCCGTGGGTACAAGCGTGTTTCATCTGGAAGTGTCACCATTCACACCTAACACGGTGGTCAGATGAATCGGGTGAAATTCAAAGTCCTGACTGAAGATGGCAATGTCGTCAATGTATGCCATGGCAAACTGTTCACATCCTTGTAACAGGTTATTAATCAGTCTTTGAAAAGATGAGAGAGAGTTGTGCATACCGAACGGTAACACTGTAAACTCATATAGTCCCACAGGTGTGGTAAAGGCAGACTTGGCTATGGCATCCGGATCCAGTGCCATTTACCAGAATCCTTTGGACAGATGGAGAGTAGAGATGACCTTGGCTGGGCCCAGGCAATCAAGCAAAGAATCCATTCTGGGCGTAGGGTAAGTGTCAGGGGTGGTAATAGCATTCAGCTTCCTGTACTCCACACAGAACCGAATGGTCCTATCCTGCTTCCAGGCTGGCTCAGGGACACACTGAAGGCCGGATTACCCCAACTCTCTCATCTCTGCAAGCTCCTGCTTTATTTCTTGCATCATCTTCGCATTAACTGCATATGGTCTGGATTGGATACGGTGATGGCTGCCCGTGTCTACAGAGTGTACCACCAGGTTCATTTTACCTGATTTGTTGAAGAACACTGTCTCAAAGTCCTTGAGAGCTGCGAGCAGCTTGTCCTTGTCCCAGGAGGAGGGATGATTTGGCAGGCAGAGCTCCTCTATTCCTGCCTCTCTATCCCAGTCATTGGGGTTAGAATCCACACAGGCCTTTAGCATACCTTTCAAGGTCCCACTGAACCTTTCTACAAGCCCATTTGTCTGAGGGTGGTAGGCTGTGGTCTTGAGGTGTTTCACCCCACAGCATTCCCACAGGCACTTCATCACCTCAGCCAGGAAGTTTCCACCTGTCAGGCAGGATCTCAGAGGGGAAACCCAGCTGAAAGAGGATCTTGGTCAGGGCTTCAGGAACTACAGGTGCCTCAGTGGAGGCCAAGGCAATTGCCTCTGGGTACCAAGTTGCAAAATCCATTAAAGTCAGGAAGTATTTCTTCTCTCTATGAGTCTTATGCCTCAGAGGGCCCACACTGTCTATTCCCACTCTTTGGAAGGGTTGATCAATGATAGGGAGGAGCTGTAGGGGAGCCTTTCTCTTGTCCCCACTTTTGCCCGTCTGCTGGTACATCTCACAAGATCTGCAGTAGTCTGTCACATTTTGGGCAATCCTGGACCAATAAAAGCTCACCTGCAGTCGCTGGCGTGTCTGTCCCCTGCCCATGTGACCAGCACAAGGTAAATCATGAGCCATGGAAAGCAACTGTTGTCCCAATTTAAGAGGTACTACAAGCTGGTGATGGGGCTCCCAGGTCTTGGCATGGTTCTTCAGTACCCACAACCAACAAGAGTCATCCCCTATTCCAGACCACCTGTTCCCTCTTATTTGGGGTAAACTCTGTCTCTGGCTCCTGAGCCATCTGCCGGAGTCCCTCCAAGCTGGGGTCCTCTAGAACCTCCTGCTTGAACTCCTCTTGTCCAGCTAAGCAATCAGCAGGGAGTTCTGATGCTCCTGTAAGGAGTACACCTTCACCATCGAGGATGTCCTCTAACCTCTTCCCGAGAGTCTCGGTTTCCTGCACTACTGTCTGACTGGGCTCCTCCCCACATGTGGCAGGCTAGTAGGGGTTGCTCCTGCATTGAGACACCTGCCTCACTGTGCCTGACCATCTTCCAGGCTCCGAGCGCTTCCCTGGGGGTGCCTCACATCTGGCCGACCCCCTTCCTGAAGCACACCTGCAAGCCTGGGGGTAATGTCGCCGCCACCACCCAGGGTCTGGACTGATCTTGATCCTGTGCCCCCTGGGAAACACAGGCTTAGTAGGTGTTGAGGGTAGTTGACCCACTGGAAGAACTTGGGATGCTTCCCTCAGTGTGAAGCACAAATAGCGGTCTCCCTTAGTCAGCTGAACCAAGGGGATGCTAGGTAAAAAAGCAAACTTTATTGGTTACAAGGAGTAGGTTTAGAATAGGATATGGGGTATAGCAATATCAGAGAAATCCTTTAGAGCAAACAGTGGATTAGTAGCCTTTGATTACACAGCTGTATTACTGCAAGCTATATATCTAGTCCCACATTAACACGGTAGGGCTCCATGAAGTGGTCCCCCACCCTCCATAATATCCCACACCACCAATATGGGGACATGAGTCTGTTCCAGCACTCCTAGTTCTATGCACATCCTGCAGCCTCTCCACTCGATGGGGAGACAGGTTACCTCGAACGACTGGGGCCCCACCCCTCGTATGGTAAGGGTCCTCCCAAGGACTATATCTGCAGGCAAAATGAGGTTGGCATTGATTAATGACACATTGGCCCCTGTGTCCAGTTCCCCTCTTACCATTATTTCAGTTCGGTTGGCGGCCATCACCTCCTCTGGGTTTGCAATCCTGTAGCAACACATACACTCCTCAGAGTGGCTTGGGTCTCCCTCCTCACTGCTTATAGCTGTTGCACGGCTGATTGGCTTGGGTATGTTGCTTAGCTTTGGGCAGTTGGGCCTGATGTGGCCTGGCTCCCCACAGTCATAGCAACCCCTCCTTTCCGAATTAGGTAGTTTGTCTGAACTTGGGACTGCCTTGTGCTCTGCAGGAGGTGGCCCCCTTTCCCTTTTTGGCCCTGGCCCTCTCTTCTTCCCATTTTTGGAACCCTTTCTGTTCCTTCCCAAAGAAGGGAGGCCTTCTGTCCAGCCCCTCACAATTTAGCAACAGCTGGTCCACAATTTCAGCAGCCTCTCAGATTGTTTTGGGGACTCTGTCTTTGACTAAAGTTTTAATCTCCTTTGGACAGCAGTAATAGAATTGGTCCCACGCTACGAGGTCCAGCACCCTCTCTCTGGTATCAGCTTTGGCTCCATCTGCCCATTTAAGAAGCGAGTCCAACACCTGGGCCCCAAACTCGATCACTGACTTCCCCAGTTGTGGGATGACATTCAGGAATTTTTTCCAGAAATAATCCTGTCCTAACCTGAACCTTAAACGCACAGCATCTTTAAAGGCATCATAGTCATCCGCTGACTCAGTGGGCAGGCTGTTCAAGACAACGGGCAGGTTGCCCATTACCTGCGTAGCTACAGGTTTCATGAACTCATCCTTCCCCAGCTTCCATCATTGTGCTTCATTTTCAAAGTTACTTAGGAACACTTCTGGATCATCTCTGTCTTTGTAGTGAGCGAAGACTTGGGTGTTCAGTCTGGGAGGTGCAGCCGCTGCTGACTGAGCACCTGCAGCTGCAGTATATCACTGCATCTTGAGTACTAAGAGATTGTGTTCATGCTTGAGCCTGGCCTCTTCGGCTTCAAGATTGTGCTGGCACTGGGCCTCCTCACACTAGGGCTGGGCCTCGTTGCAGTGGCGCTGGGCCTCCAGCTCCATCCTCATCAGCTCTAGCTCATGCTTGAGCTTGCGCTCCTCAGCTTCTAGCTGCAGCTGGTATTTCCAGAAATCCCACTCAAAGGATGGTCCCTAGGGACCCTCATTGGCTGCTGGTTGGAGGCGCGTAGGAGATCTTGCTGCCTGGTCATTATCACATAGGTTCTTAATCAGGTCATCTCTCTTCTGCTCCTTCTTCACTGGAACGGCCTCTCCCTTTCAACACCTCTTTCAAGTCAGCCACAGTCATGTGATCATACTCATCAGCCATCCTAGCTAGCTACACCGTCCAGTTGACCCAATGCCAAATCTGAGATTGTTTGCTCAAGGGTTTTCAGTGACTCTATTCCCTTCCCCAAATTATGCCTTCAAGACAGCAGGTTGCCGTATCCCATAGCTACCACCACGTGTGGCAGGCCAGTAGGGGGTGCTCCTGCATTGAGCCACCCGCCTCACTGTGCCTGACCACCTTCCAGGCTCCGAGTGCCTCCCTGGGGGTGCTTCACATCCAGCCAACCCCCTTCCTGGAGCACACCTGCAAGCCTGGGGATAACGCCGCCACCAGCCATGGTCTGTGAGGCCAGTTACATAGGCAGAGGGAGCAAGTTTCCCACTCCCTCAGCACAGGTTACAACTCAGGGTTACCTGAAGCCAATTGGGCCAGGGGTGTCTGCCCTCTGCAGTCACCATGGTAACCAAACTGTCAGATTGGTCATCCAGTTGATAGCAGAATTTGGGGCAAGACAGAGATGGCATTCTGTCACAGTCCTCGTAGTTAAGATGGGGAACTGTGGCCTCAACCATCTCGTGGTCCGATGGCTGGGGAACTGGCTCTGGACTTGGGACCCAAAGTTTACTAGTTGACGGGAGCGAAGCAACATGGTACGAGGTGACCAGTGGAGTCCCTCAGGGCTCAGTACTTGGGCCAGTACTCTTCAACATTAGTGATCTGGATTCAGGCACCAGATCGGACTAGCAAAGTTCGCAGACAACACTAAACTGGGGGGGAAGGTGGTCACACTAGAAGACAGGCTGGGGATACAGGCCGAGCTGGATATGCTGACAAGGTGGGCAGACCAAAACCTGATGGCAGTCAACATAAAAAAGTGCAAGGTACTCCACCTTGGGAGGAAAAACCAACATCATACTTATAGGCTTGGTAGTGCTTCACTCAGTAGCACCATGACCGAAAGAGGCTTGGGGGTCTTGATTGAGCACTAGATGAACATGAGCCACCAATGCGATACCATGGCTGGCAAAGCAAACCAAACACTGGCATGCATCCACCGACGCATCTCACGCAAAAGCAGGGATATCATCCTCCCGCTCTACTCGGCCTTACTGAGGTTGCAGCTGGAGTACTGTGTCCAGTTTTGGGCCCCCCACTTCAGGAGGGATGTGGATAAGCTTGACAAAATCCAAAGAAGAGCTACCCATATGACCAAAGGCCAAGAGAGAGAGGCTGAGGGACACGGGACTCTTCAGCCTGGAGAAGAGAAGGCTCAGGGGTGACTTGGTGGCAGCCTATAAGTATATAAGGGGCACACATCAGAACAGAGAGGAGGAGGGAGAGGGGGAAGGGCAGAGCCTGTGGCTTTTAGTTAGTCACGAGTCCTAGGTCAGGCTCACTTTCCTCCTGGAGCCTGTGAAGTGGTAAGTGGGGCTTGCAGGGATCTGAGGGGTTGCAGGGCAGGGCTAGGGTAGAAGCTGGCTTGGGCTGATGGAACGGGAAGACGTTGGATAATCCATGGAGTGCCCGACTGGCACCTTCATATGCTGCTTCCCTAAAGGGCTGCTAGAGCTGCTTTGGTTTCACGTGCCCCTGGCCAGGCACTCTGGCTGAGAGCAGGGAGGTGTTGGAGAAATACACAGAGTGCCCGGCTGGCTCTACATCGCCCCACTTGTGGCCAGAGTGCCTGGCCTGGGGCATGTGAAACTGAAGTGGCTCTAGGAGCCCTTAAGGGAAACCGCACATGGAGGTGCCAGCTGGAAGTGGGGAGATGTGGAGCCAGCTGGGCATTCCATGTTGCTCATTCTCAGAGGGCAGGGGGACCCGCGCCCCCAGATCTGAGTGGTGGGCAGGCTGCAGGCTCGAGCTCTTGCCCTGCTTCCCTCATTCAGGGCCACTGTAGCCCCACAGGCAAGACCCGGCATGACTGGGAACAGCGGGGCCGCTCTAGGATCTCCTTGCCCCCCCGCCATGCCTCCTGTGCCTGCCGCTGCTCTGAGTGGTGGAGCCCTGTGCCACTTCCTTCCAGGGCTGGTGGGTTGTTGTGGGGGCAAAGACAGGCACCAGCAGGGCTGGGGAGGCTGTGTGGGGAAGTGAGGGGCACCAGCAGGGCCGTGGGAGGGCTATGGGGGGGCCTTTAATTTTAATCATGGATTTGGAGGGGTTTAATCAGAGAATCTGCACTTTTTTAATAAGAGAATTTGCATTTTTTTTTATCACAGAAAACCAGGATCCCTACTGATTAGGTAAGCAGCACCATTCTTTTAGGAATAGGCCAATCCAGCCTCAAATTACACAATGCAAGTCACTTGGAGTCACAGCTACACAGATGCAAGACCAAAATTAAACCTAAAGTTCTAACATGCTGCTTGATACATGTTCATTATGCATACACAAGCTGAAACTGAACTGACTAAAATAACTGCAGCTGCAATTTTGCTGAGAAGGCATTCAATTAAATGTAGTTCACTGTTACACACACTCCCTTCAGCACCAGGCTTAGTTCCCAGAAAGATTTTTTTAGAATGCCCAAAGTATGTTGACTGAGCTTACAGACCTGAGACATCAACCCTTTTGTCTTTCTATTGAGAAGCAAGGGGCACTTTGCATGTCTCAGAACATCTCCAAAAGGTAGGTAAGAACTATCTCATCTTGCAAAGGAGAAGCTGAGGCAAAAAAGTGAAGCAACTTAGCTGAGTAAAGTGGTGAAAGAGCTGGGAGAAGCCAGGCATCCTACCCTTCAGCCACATAGCTGTTCTGTGGTACAGTCAGAAAACCCAGTTTAAAAATCACTATCCCTGCAGCTGGATTTGAATGTGGTTTCTACAATGTGTCCATACGAAGCACAACAATGAGACACTGGTTCACCAGTGTCACCACAGCACTTTGGCAGAGCTCTGTAGGGGTGAGACAAGATGCCAATCCCCTCACAAATGTTATTCCACCCACACTTCAAAGGCCAGTGTTAGCCCATTTACATAGATTGCTAATGCCCCATCTGCTGGACAGCCTTGGCCTACTTATGCAGCACCAAAAGTAGATTTTGTGCCTGACTTCCACGCAGCACTCTGACATGCTCAGAGGAAAGTATTGCAATGTACTAGCCAGGGAGGGGCTGCCTAGAATCCAAACTGTTGAAGTGTGACATTGACCTGTCACTGCCAATAGTACTTCTCTTTCAAGGAGCAGGGCCCAAAATTTTTGGAGCATGAGGATCTGAGTTCTCTCTGTGCCATCACTGCATAGTTCCAAGGAAGCTCAGTAACAACCACTAGCTCTTAGACAGAGCTCTACTCATCCCTAGATCTCATAGTGCTTTGAAAGGGAAAGTCACCATCATGATCTTTATTTTACATATGGGGAAACCAAGGCACAGCACAGAGCAGAGAAGTGACTCTGACATTATAATGACCCTTGTCAATCCTACAGGGACATCAGACTTGGCAGGACATTGTAATGAGAGATCCCAATACATGCATCTTCAGTCATTGCTTTGCATGCCCTGGTTCTGTATTAACGGTGCTGATATTAGTCAAGAGAGGGGCTTTTCTGAAAGCCAGAGTCAGCAGGACCCAGATGGTATGATACAATTTGATAAAGCTTTCCCTGGAGTGCTCTGCTGAGAGCTTGGAGGAAGTGGACTTGGCTTTGTGGTCTACTCTAAGTGAGGCAACAGACCTCGCTACACCACAAGCACGGGTGCCAAGATCTCTGAGTAGGGAAAGCTGCGTGGGGAGGCAGGGGAGGGGGAGCTGTCAAAGGGGAGACAGCTCAGTAGGCTTTGAGATATACAGGCAGAAAAGCAAGGATGGAGTTGCCTGGGCAACCATCACCATGGAAACAGCAGCTATTTCTGAAAGTCAGCTTGCTTTTTATTGGGTGAGATCACCTGTTTTAACAACAGGGGCCCTTCACCTCCCTACAGCACCCCTGAGGGTGGGGGAGTAGGGGAGGCTTCTGTCTCAGTGCCTGCAGCGCCTTCTGCTGGAGCCGGCCAGTGCTAGAGTGGCTATGAGGTCCCCGAGAAGCTGCCACAATTTGTAGAGCTCTCTAGAGTCTCCTCAAAAAAGCGGCTGGATGGTGAGCTGTGGTCTCCAGGCCCCAAGTAGTTCATTTGATGATTATGGGGAGCCCTGTTACCCCAGGCTAAACCCAGGTAGCCAGTTTGATGCAGGCTGGATTAGGCTGAGATACTACTCGCACCAAAACAGACAGCACAGCCAGGTGCACGCTAGACTTATATGGCAATTAAATCGAATTAGCTGAGATTGTTCTGAGAAAAAGTGTTAATCCAAATAATTCACAGGTACCTAATGCAGGACACTGAACTTGTCTGTCTATAAGGTCTGGATTTGATGTGGCACAAGAGGCTTTGATGCAAATCAAATCAGTTGTCTGTTTTTAGCCCCAGAGACTAGGAAAAGAGAGCTTGTGTCAGTTGGCCATGTCGTGCTGTCCCCTATGCACCCCTCCTGGGAGACCAGGTGCTGTGATAGTTATGATCTCCTACCCCAGCTACTGTGCCTGAACCAGACCTCACTATGCCACCTGCTGGGGCAGTTGATGCTGACAGACCTGTGAATCATACAGGAGAGGACAAAGATATCCTCAATAGTATTGGTACAGGTAAAAATTATGCTAGGTATAATCCAGCATCCCATACTACCACAGGAGAGAGGGAGGGATACCAGGGAAGATTCTCTAGTGCATCCCCTGAAGGAAGCTTGAGACTCACTGACACCAGTCGTGTGTGTCAAAGGACACCAGGGACAAAAGAAACAGCAGCAGAGTGTCACCCACTAATGCAAGGACTGCATTTGGCCCCATTAATTTTCTGCAAGTGGATGCAGGATTTTGATGAAGGTCAGGATCTTCTGGATGCCACTTGAACATCTTCACACTCCCTGCACTACACTATTGTATTGACATAAGACTGCTGCCATGAAGCACCCCAGAGGTGGCTGCATTTTGAATGGGGGGTGCAGAAATCCCAATCCATGCTGTTTGGGATAGAGGGATAAGCTTAATGTGTAACACACTCAAAACCATTTACTATTTTTGCTGACAATACACCGCATATGCCTGCCACCAGGATCATCACAGTGACAGGTGTTAGAACTTGTCAATCTCTGCCACTTGATCTCATGGAAAATCCCCATTACAGGTTAGCAGTACAGGGCTTACACTACAGAACACAACAGTTCTAGTTCCCTCCACAAATGGACAGTGACACAAATACAGACACGCTGACTCATTACAGTAGCACAGAGTGATGCAGCTGCTCTGAAACTGGCAGGTCTAGTTCTAGTGAGAGCTAGGAGTGCTGAGGCCTCAGCAGGGACTGCAAAAGTACTAGGCTAGAGAAGATGCAGGCCCCCAAGCCAGTCACCGATGTCCTGGGTGGATCCCCTAAGCCATTGTGTCTCCTTCAGCAACTCAGACCTGTCCACATTCAGGCTTGCAGAGTGGGTGACCTGCCAACTCCTCACAGGGAGGGAGCACCCACTACTTGTATGGCAAGAGTGACACAAATGGATGCTGTCTTGATGTAATCTGTCCTTTCCTTGACCCAGAGGATGAGGAGCACAGCAGCAAGTGGGGGAGGAGGGAGGCCAGGGGCAGGGCGGCCCTGAGGCAAATCACCGACCTCCCCATTCTCTACAAGAGAATGACCAGCCCCTGCCAGCCAAGAGAAGGGCCCAGGGAAGAGGCCAAGTGCTGAGAAGGGGTCTTACCTTCCAGTCTGTGTCCACTGCTGAAAGGAAGGCATCCGAGTTCTCCTGGAAGAGAAAACACCGCAGAGAGACATTAGAGCTTGCACAGGCCCCAAGGTGGAGCACCAGCTCCCTACACCTTGTTACTTCCTCTTCCCAGCTCCTTATAGCGGGAGCTCTGAGGAACCCCCATGTGTCCATATGTCCCCCCCCTCACTAGACCACAGAAAGAGGGATACTTGGACTGGGACCAGAGACATTGAGCAGGGGAGCTGTGAGGTGTTCCCTGCATTGTGTTCTCCAAGGTTTCATCTCTCAAGCCACAAAGCTCTCTCTGCTCAAGGCAGGAGACTGCTCCATGAGTTGGAGGGTCTCCCAGCTGGTTTATTCCCATATGCTTCCTGTTACACCCCTGTAGTGCAACAGAAGGACACCGCCTGTCAGGGACAGCCTCCGGTATCAAACCAACGCTGTCCGAGTCTGTGACAGCCAGTCCAGATTAGCAAGATTCTGCACTCTGACACAGGGAACACGAGTCCGTTACTCCCCCAGAGAATAACCTAATAAATAGACTGAGATGAGCTGGGAAGGAGCTTGGGCTCCCAAGGAAAGAGACTACTTGGAACTGGGAGCAGCAGAGAGACAGAGAGTAGACATCTCAACTGAGAAGCCTTGGGAGAGAAGAGGGGCATAACTGAATGGGCAGCAGAGGGAGGTACACAGCACCTCCGCACCAGACACCACATTCACAAGCAGGGCTTGGCCGAGCAGCATGGCATGGAGTGTAAAGATCATTGCCACCAGAAAGAGGGTAGGAACGGGAGGGAGGGGGCAAGGAAGGGAGAAAGGGAACCCATGGCCAACACACAGATGAAAGAGACTGACAGACACACCTAAAGCCCAAGGGTGCATTTATGCTGAATCCCACTCACATTGCCTCTACCTCCTGGGACCCAGGTTGCTGCCTCTGGCCCATTCCACTTTAGAAGGGCTGGCAGCTGTGCATAAATGTCACCATGTATAGTCATGGTGATGGATGCCATGTCTCAACACCAGGACTGAACCAGAGATTTGAGCCTTGAGTTAAAACTCTCTAGGTGTCCTTCTCTCAGACCCTCATATCATCTGACACAAAGGGAGACCTCTAGTATATGCATGCATCCATGCATACACACACACACCTGGTGGCAAGGAATTCCACACTTTGACACACAGTGTGAAAAAGAACTTCCTTTTGCTGGTTTTAAACTTACTGCCTGCTAATTTCATTTTATGACGCCTAGGTTCTTGTATTGTGAGAGATAATAAATAAATAGTAAAACACACATGCACGCGTGTGCACACACACACACAAAGCAGGGGACATACATATTCCATGAGGTTGCAGCCATACAGCAGTGTTTCAATATTTGCACACCTTCCCACCCAGAAGTTATACAAGTGTTTCACACACTTAGGTCTCTATAGTGGTAACCTGGCACACACACAATCCATGTATCTGCATTTGAACAGCAGTATCTTGAACATACATGCCCATGTTCTGTATTCTCTCCCCTATACTCCAGCACCTGGGCACTTGCCCACTTTTAGATGCATCTGTATGTGTGCACGTGTGTGTGTGTGTGCACGCGCATGTCTCCAAAGCAGCTTCTAGATGCAGCCAGAAGAGATGCCACCCTAGTTGGGTTTCTCCTGTGCGAGCTATGTCTCCTTGTTATGCCATGTCATCCATTATTGACAAAAGGTCCACATACAAGATACAGAACTGAAAGGTAGGTCTGCCTGGGAACATGGGTACAGACAGTCAGGCTTAGGGGCACAGGCAACCAGCGAAAGAAAGAGGAGAGAGAGCTCAGAAAATCCAGGAGAGGGAACTCTGACATGGACTAATTCAAAGTAGGAACTGTGCTGATCCCTTCGACAGGGGACCTTGTCCCCTCACCTGCTCCAACACAACAGTCAGAATCCCAAGTGCTGCCCCTGAACAGTCAGAATCCCAAGTGCTGCCCCTGAACAGTCAGAATCCCAAGTGCTGTCCATTGCATCCTTCCCTGGATGGAAAGATTTCCACAGAACACAAAGCAGAGCCAAATGAAATGTTTAAAAACCAATGTTTAAAAAATATTCCACACTGAAACAGTTTGCAATTTCTATTCCATAAAAAGAACCTGAGATTTTGACTTGTTACCTAAGTCAGAATGAAGAACAATTTTGAAATGTCAGGATTTCCTGTGGAATAGAAATTCTCTTCCCCAATTTCAGAAGACCACATTGAAAAATCACGCAGACCATATTTCTGCTGCAGAAGAGATAGGCCCAAAATGGCTGGAAAAGGGTCAAGTCCAAAACGGCTGATCCAACTGTTCCTGCACCACAGGGGCATTCTTCACTACCCCTTCCCTGCATAACCAGTTTTACCTGGGAAAGGAGCAGCAATCAGAACATGAGAAGCTCACAGGTAGAAGCAATTGCACAAGGGGGAAGGCTGATATGAATCAAGCCCGCACATCCAAAGGGGAAAAGGGGCTAGAAGCAAATTGGATCCAATTGACTGAAAGTAGTGATGGTTCCAGGTTGCAAAGGATCCGAGAACAATTTGAAGACCACATGCCCTTGTAGACCCTAAAATACAGCACCTTTTGGCCAAGGGCATGTGGCCAGAATTTTTCTCTTAGAAGATAAAGTAGGTTATACTGGATATCAGGACAAACTTCTTCACTATTGGAACAATGAGGCAATGGAACAGGTTCTCTAGGGAAGATGTGGACTCTCCATCGTTGGAGCTGTTCAAGAAGTGGTTGGATAAGCATTGGTCAGGGATGATCTAGGAGTAGCTATGGCTATTCTGTGTTATGGTATTTCCCATGCTTCTGGGCTTTGCTGCTTTTTGACTCTGGTTGCTCCACATCAAGGTTGGGGTTTTTTTTTTGCTTTCCTCAGAAGCACTGGGTGTTGGATACAGCAACAGTTGGGGATTTTGACTGAGGTCTGCCAATGCTTCTGCAGGAACCAAAACCTAGAAATTCCTAGATAGAGGATCTTGCCCCTCTGCTGAAGGTCAGATCAAGCACCAAAATTTAGGGTCAGAAAGGAATTTTGCCCCACTGTCAGCTTGGTACAGACTGTAGGAGTTTTTCCTGCCTCTGTATCAGAGGGTCAAGGTCCTCTTCCTTGGACTTCTCAAATATATTTTAACCCCTGCAGTAGCAAGACACTATCCACCTCCTTTCCCTGTGGCAGGTTATTGTGTTTTGCTTTGTGGCTGTGTGTTAGGATTAACTGAAGTTTTAGCAATAGGTAAGACAAGGATTTGTACAGGATGATTTGGACAGGGAAGATCCTGCTTCAGGCAAGAACTTGGACTAGACCTCCCTTCCATCCCTATTCTTCTGTAGCTCTATGATTTCCAGTGCCCTCCTGAAGTGGGCAGCATACCACCTCCTTGTGATGGATCCCCACAGAGCAAGTCTCCACCACAAAAGGTGGCAGGGTCATGTTCAACATCCTGACACTGGGAACCTAAAATGCCAGGAAGTTCCGATTTCCAAGAGCCTACCTATGCAGTAGATCAGCCCACAAAGGAACCATACAGTTAGATGAGTGCAGGGCCTGTGTGTTGTGCCCCAAGATGTCTCTTGTTTGAGACATGATCTATGCAACACTGGGTTCTTCTGGTCATCTGCCCATCCTACTCTAAACAGCCTGCACAAAGAAATCAGCTGGCTAATCTCCATTATAGACACTCCCCAGACTCCTCCCTGCTCCTTCTCTAGTCCCAGACAAAGCAGTGTCTGTCTGGTTCCAGACGTTACTTTCCTCCCACTCAGCTATTACACAAAAGGTGCCACACTGAGGTTTTGAGTTTCATCCCCCATGGTCTGATTGCAGGGAAACGGAATGGGAACTCAAGTCCCTGTGATTAGTGCTTTGCTCCCTATGCCTGAAGAAGGGTGTTTGTGCCTGAAAGCTTGCAAAGAACAAATTTTTCCAACTATTTAGTTGGTCTAATAAAAGACCAACTATTTATTAAAGACCAACTATTTAGCTGGTCTTTTAATAGTTTCCAACTATTTAGTTGGTCTACTAAAAGATCATTTACCCAAAGAACCTTGTCTGCCTATGTCCTTACACCAGCACGGCTACAACCATCACCCTTGCTCTCACAAAGGAAGGCAAAGTATAAGCAGGGTGGATGGGTCACCATGCATCACCCCTCTGGCTGAGTCTGGATCACCACTGAGACACCGAATGGAATCAAGCCTGCTATGGCTGGGTGGAAGGGAGGGCCTGAGGTAGCTAGATCACACCCATCATGCATCATTTGTCACTTCAGAGCCTACTGCCCAGCTGGGCACTCTCCCATCATTTCAAAGACCCAGGCTTGGAGCCACACCCAGGTGGGCAGGGAAGGCACCAAGAATAGGTAGGTGCTCAGTCGCTGAGCACAGACCAGTTGTACCAGATACTCCTCCCTTTGGATGATATAGGCTCAGCGTTTAGCCACAAGATGTCACTCTTGCTGCTCACAAAGCAGATAGGGGATGATTCTGGAGTGGCAGCTCAGGCAGGCAGAGGCTCCTAGTGTCTGCAGGTGCTGTCCAAGCCAGGAAGATGAAGTACCTTGAAACCAATCTTCAGCTAAGGCCCAGTTGCATTAGTCCAATGCACTGCAGTTTCTTTCCAGTACAGACCAGTATTGCAACATTAGCTCAGAGGTTCAAGGTGCTACCCAAGCATGTATGCTGGGTTCTGAGTCAGCCAAAGGCCCCTGTTCCCAGTAACAGTGCTGGGCACTTTGCAAGTGGGGTATCAGGGTGTCCCAGAATACATTGGAGCAGTCACAATTACAACAGGATATGGTATGCGACATGGACACCCATTGATTCGGAGTTGCACACACACCCACCCACACAGAACTCAATTGCTTGCATCTGAGCTACAGGAGAGCTCTCCTAGCTAGCAGCAGTAGTAGGTTCTTTATCTCTTGCAATGGGCTGAGTAGGACCATGCTCATGCATAAGGCCGTACACTACAGGCACTCAGGCAGTTCAGCTGCACCCAGGACTGCTATGTGTAGGCATCACACTTAGACAAAGACAAAGCAAGGTATATAGCCACTCCCTGCAGTCCACAACCCCAGTATTTCCTTGCTTGCTTAGCACCACTGACTGGAAGGGGTGAGGGTGTAGGTCAGACAATGACAGAGGGGAGAGGAAGACAACCCACTCACCAGCTCAGTGTCCTGCCCACGCAGCAGCGGCTTCTCCTCGGTGAATCGCAGCTCATGCAGACCTGCCATGGTCACTTCCTGGAGCAAAAGCCCTGCAAGGGGACAAAACACAGTACATACATCAGTGCCCTGGCATCCAGCCTGTTGGGACCACAGAACCCTTCAACCTGAGCTCAGGGATGGAGCAGCAGAGGACAGCTGCATAGGGAAGCAACCTGCTTAGCTTCCCCCACTCTCCAGGGATATGTAGCTTGACTTAGCCTCACAGGTGAGTGGGAAGCTCAGGTAAAATGCCAGATGCGTTGGTTGGGAGTATGAACTATATGTAACTGCTGACCTTGCCTGGCTCCCAACTGCAGGTTTTAAGCAGCCTTGCACTGCCCTGCAGGGTTTCTGACCTCACCGAGCAAAGCCTGAGCTCTGGGTGAGCCAGGAGACCACAGGAGTTTCACTTTCTTAGCCTACCTCTCTCAGATTAGTGGCTAGCCCCATCCCACAAGCTGCTGGGTAGCAGTAACCTTTAGACCCATTGCCATGTCAGTCAGCAGGGCCATTTACTGTTTGTATTGCAGGAGTAGCTAGAGGCCTTATCGGTAGACCAGGAGCCCATCATGTTGGGCATTGGTCACACTATGAACAAAAGAACAATTTCTTCTTCAACAAGGTCCTGCTCTTTTGCTCTCTGGCTTTTACTGAGTAAACAGATTTACACTGTGCAAAAGATCTTAGTAATGGGAGACAGGGGAAGTGAAGGGGGCTCCTTCTGTGTAGCACCTGAGAAAAGAAAGACTTAAGGTAGCGATGCTGTCCACATGAACACCAGCTCCCTGCTGGGCATCAGGCCCTGCCCACTCACTCCCACTCCATGTGCTTAAACTCAGCAATTAGACAGCTTGAGCACACACCCCAACACCACACTTGGGCTCCCCCAAGACAGGATCCTGAGAGCAGCTCTAAAGATGTGCATTCAGAAACCGACTAAGTCCCCTCCTCTGCCTAACAGCTGGGCCTGGGTGCCTATGGAATAGGACTGAGCAGGTAGGACTTGGGGTTAGTAGCGGTCCTACTCAGCAGAGGCAGCACAGGCAGCACAAACCCACTCAGTCCTGACCAGCTCAGGAGTCAGGTGAGTGGTCAGTGATAATCCAAGAGCCACAATAGTATCTACAAGCATTTACTCCTGCTCCTACTGGGACAGGTAAGGACTTGGACCACAGCTGACAGGGACAGACAGCACGTGCATTGCATTATTCAGCATTGCAGCCCTGCACAAGCAGGGAAAGGAAAGCTTTGATGCCAGCTTCAGGGAAAGGTGGTGAAAGTACCATGGCTTGGAAGCTGTGGTCTGAGCATCACCAAGTTAAGGAGAGGCTGCCAGTCTTGAGCTTCCTATATCAGCTGCACACAGCACTTCCTTCCCCAAGCTGTTTGCAAACCAGCCGCTGCAACCCATTGCCGAAACGCAGCCACCTCTGGCAAGCTCAGCTCAGCCCCGTGTAACTGTTTACGACTGATGTCTCAGCCCTGCATAACTGTTTATGACTGACGTAAAGGAGACAGTAGCCACCGACAGGGATGCAGTATGTGCACGATCCGTGCTGGCATTTCAGGGTAATGCCCTGAAAGAGTCACACAGAATTGTGACTACATGCAGCCTCAGAGGTCATTCCTGCATCCTGCAGCATAGCACCCCTTGCACTGCCTTGAGAGCCTGGTTCACAGCAGACAGATGGAAAAACACTCTATATGGAAGGACCACGGAGGTGTCCCCTCTAAGGGCTACTCCTGCTTTGGTTGGGACATCTGACAGGCCCAAGATGCCACTGCACACAGTGGAGGGCAGGGCCAAGTCTGGTGGTTCCCAAGAGAGAAGTCACCTGTCACCCTGATCACCACATAAAACACTGAGCCAAACCTCTAGCTAAGAAAGCCTCAGGTTCAATCACACAAGCTTCTTCCTCAGGGGCACCACCACTAGAGATGGAGACAGTGTTCCACTTCCCACAGAAACCTGGAAGTTAGAGTGCAGACCAGGTGGGAGAAACCGAGATTCAAGTTAGACCAGGGGCTTCATCTTTAGCCTCCCACATCCCAAGAGAGTACATGACTCACTGAAATACACCCCTCAGAGACTCCATGCCAGAGTGAAGAACCCTTTCCTGACAAAAGCTTTCTTTGCAACCACAAATAACTACCGTTTTGATGGAATAATACTTTGCAGAAAGAAACTCTGTTGTCAATCAATGCCTGACTGGCCCCAAATTTAGCCCAAGCTCAGAGCACTGCCTTGGCACGGGATTTCACAGCCCACCTCTGCCTCCACGCAAAACCCAAGGAGGCTGCTAAGTGTCTACACTGCTATATATTCAACATGCTCCATGCACAGACAAGGCCCAACCAGCCACCAGCTCTTACTCTCTTTTACTTCCCTGGAGAGGCATCAGACAGGAAAGATTAATTAACTAATTTGCAGCAGACAGTGGGTTACTGGGCAGGGCAGCGACAGTCTCTTTGTTTAAGACATGGTGCCCTTGTTTGGGATTATGAGGCATTTGTTCATTAACGTTCCATTGTATTTCTGCACCAGACTCATTAGCTCATCGATGGGCTGCCCTGGGGAATGAGCATAGAGCAGAAGACAGCATTTCCACTCTGAATCTGCTACAGAAACCATCCTTCTCACTAGTCTCAAGCTTCTTGGAAGGGCAAGATGACTATACAAGTCTTGCTTTGTCACCAGGTCCTAGCGGACTCCCAGGACTGCAGCAGCAGTGATCCTGCTGCTTGGAGCCTGGCCAGCAGCCGGAGTATGGCTCCAGCTGGCCAGGTGCTAGTTCTGAGCGCCTCATGCTGCCCCCATGTGCACCACTCGACTTTTTTTGTGGAGGGAAGGTTTTTTGACCCTTGGATCATAACACCCCCTACCCCCACTATGCTCCCTTGAAGTGCAGAGAACAGCTAAATGTGTAGTATAAGCACAGCCACGCTCATCTGGACATGGCTTCTTAGTGTAGTTTTATACCAAAAATTCTCCCCATGTGGATTTACTCTAGTGGTTTAAACATACACCTCTGTTTACACTAGTGTAACTTTGCTATGCATCTCAGGAGGATTAGTGTCAGTGCAGTCACTGTCCTGCCCCTACTGGAGAGCTGTCCCCATCGACCTGTCCCCATCTATCCTATTGAGTGTGACTGGTGACATCTCTCAAGAGATGCCCAGGACTGGGAGCAGGAAAAAAGTCATGGGCAATGGGCCAAAATCCAGAGCTCTCAGAGCTGGAAGCAGGCGCAAATCCTCCTGAAGTCAGCAGTCGTGGGCCAGGTCTGACTTTGGTCCTGCGTCTGGCTGGAGGAGAGTGCCATCCAAGAGCCGAGAGAATCTTCACATATCTTTCACTATGTCTCTATCAAAGCCACATAAGGGGCTACTTTCCAAGCCAGGCTTAGAAGCTGCAGACATATTTGATGAGTAAGTAACGCTGCTTCAGGAGACAGCAGAAATCAGGAAAACCCCAAGCAGCTGATGTAGCATAGCACAGCGTGAGTGGGGAGGAGTGGACACTGATACCTGTTGCTGCCATGACACAATGTGTGTGCTCCAGCAATAACAAAGCTGAGTCTACACAAAAGGGCAAATCCTCTTACTGGATGCCCCTGTACTGATGATCTTTGCAATGGCCAGGTCCAGGCTGGGCAATGGATCTGGCAGAGCCATCTCCTTTGGAAGCATATGGCAGGGTCTTAAGGGATTAGTTACATAGGAAATCTTTACCAGTAATACTGTCATAGCTGCAGCAGTGCAATCAGGGGGAGTTGAAGGGGGGATGCAACTGCACCCTCCACAACCCCTTTCCTGGATCTGCTATGTATAGTTTCACAGCATCTGATGTAGTGAGTTTCAGCTCACAAAAGCTTGTAATACATATATAGCTACTTTGGTTAGTCTATAGGGTATAAATCTACCCTACTTTCTATATGTATAGTTGTACCAGTGTATTTTAACTGCTGTAGTTATACCAGTTCAAGTTCCTGTGTGGAAACTCTGGCCACATCTAAACGTGGACGTTTGGTTCCCAGGGTGAGCTGCCCACTGCCCCGACCTGCTCCCTGCCAGGGCCCTACGGCCGCGCATTCCAGATCCAGGCCCCAAGCCCCACGCACCACCCTAGTGGGCAGCAGCCCCAGGCCTAGCCCTGCCCTGCCCAACTCCCTCCTTTCCTCCCTATGGGGGGCCTCATTTCCCCCCTCCCCCTCACCCAGACTTACCTGCAGGAGCTGCTCTCCAGGCTGTCTAGTGTCCATATGCATGTGACTGCACACATGCACACAGCGCCCCTGCCTAACCACCTGCCTCCCGCTCCCCCCAGGCCCTTGCAGGCTGGAAGTCTGCCAGCCTGCAAGCAGAAACCCACCATTTCCTGCATTTTTCTCTTTTAAAGAAGAAAATCTGTTTTTTCTCTTTAGAATGAGAAAAAAAAACCCACTCGGATTTTACCACATTTTTCTTTGGCAAACAGAAAACCCAGATCTCTGGTGATCACACAGTCCTGGTCCTCCACACCCACTAGAAGGACTAGCAGACAATACGACAATAACAGTCAGCCCCTGGAAGGGCCCAGATTGGAACCCACAAGATGCTACTGGTCTCTCCCTCCCCTCACATTGCTGTTGCCATCAGTGACTGCCTTCCATTCTCTTCCGCGCCCTTGAGGCGGGCAGGCCCAATTACACTTGCTCTCTTATGCGCTGCACATTGCACTTTGATGTCTAATTTGAATCAGCCCCAGCTGCCCACATCTTTCCCCTTGAAACCAAACCTTCCTCAGCTTCTCCAGCAGCACCTGCAGTCTAAGAGGTGCCTCCCCTACCCTTTTCTCACACACTTCTCTGTTTCCTGCATGGCTCAGGAATCACTCAGAGCCAAGCAGCCTGCTAGGTCTGCTCCATTCAGGGTCCAGGTTCTAAATGTGACACAGGCATCTGCATTATGCAACTACAGGTTCCCAGTCAGAGCCCAGGAAGAGTTCCCCAAGGATCTCAGGCAGCTTTCTGCCTTTCCCAATACCACGATAGATGTTATTACTCCTGGCACCAGAACCTCTGAATTCAGTCACGTGATGTTTTCTAACATGTTAATTGCATTCTGGAGGATAAGAGCAATGACAGGCAAGTTAACTTCCAAGCACTGAAAGGGGTTTGGAGTTCCAAAAAATGGAAAATAGAGATGCTCAAGGGTTAATGAAAAACCTAAAACAAACCAGGTACACTTAGCCCCAGTTCAGAGGTTGTATTAGAATATGGGACTTAGGGGGAATTATTTGCACAGAACAAACATAGCTCTTCCCATGTTTGCAAAGCATCACCAGCCTGCTTTGTTTCTCAGCCATTGCTGTTTGATGAATATTTCATGTAAACATATTTCACTCTGCAAGGCATTCATTTTTAGAAAGGTGCAATTGGACACAGCAGTCACATGCTCTTGTTCCTGCTCCCTGATTGCATAGCTGGAAGCTTTACAAACAAGAAGGAAAACAAAGATTTCTAGAATGGTTGCACAGACATTTCTGGAGAGAATGACAGGGTGAACACATTTGCATGGAGTTCATGCAGCGATTTGTATGCAGAAGGCAAAGCCATAACATACAATATCAAACAGATGAGCGCAACCTAAACCAGGGCATGAGTACCATCATAGCTAGTTCATAGTTTGCAAAATGCCTGAAAATATTGTTTGGCTGTCTTTAACTTGTCTTCAAATTCTGGTAGTAGGGAGATGCTGATGTTTTCAAAAACTACAGGGCCCAGGTTCAAGTTTGAACTGAGTTCAGAGTTTCAAGCCAGAAATCCTAACTAACTCTCCAAAACAAAATGACTTCACACGGAAGTCACTGCTTTCCTTCTATCTGTTCTAGGACAGCCCTCCTCAGGGACAGGTGTTCTTTCAGGTTTGGGGTCTTATTCTCATTTTGCTTCCCTCACTGTAAATCAGAATTAAGGCCCCTAGCATCAGTGAAAGAAAAAGTGAGATGATAACCAGACCCTTGAATTTAACACACCAAAGAGAAACAACCTTTATGCCCAAGCGCCTCACTTTGCCTGAATCTACATGCCTGCAACCCCAAGAAACCAGCAGCATTCTTGAGGTGTAAGTGAGGGCAAGATCTAAGAAGGCCACAGGCCTGCCTGGAGTGCACCTGAATTACATACCCCTTGGCAAGAAGTGTGAGTGTGAAATCCTAGCCTGAGGGAATGCTACAAGATATTTGCCATTGGCACCAGAATTTCAGCCCCATGGCCTATTCAGGAGTCAGCTGAGAAGGCAAGAAGTTGGAAGGACCAGAAACTTCTGCCAGAGGAAATGGAAAATGATGGCTCAGGCAGCTCTCCCCAAGCAGGGAGTTGAGAAAGTCTGACTCTCGAAAGACTGCCAAGCTTGGTTTGATCACTGACCTGATTTGTTTGGTAGTAACAAAGCAGCAAAAGCCTCCCTCTTAAGATTTGTCCAGACGTCTGGCATGACAATAGGAAGTCAAAGGCATATTTGGTTTTGAATAATGCAATATGAGATTGGAGCATAAATGCTCAGGGCCTGCTATGTCCTCCCTTGGGATACTGTGCCAGGCAGATCTCAGCTCCCATGATGACTCCCCTCAGGAGGGCTGCAAAATGAACAGGGGCCATGAGTCACACACCAAGGTGGGAGACACCTTAGAGAAGACAGAGAGGAAGGGGATCAATTTTGATCTGATACCAGTGTAAATCAGGGGTAATGTTATAACAACCTACTGGGATTCACTGGTGCAAGAAGATCTAATTGCATAGACTGTATGTAGTTAATCCTGATTAATACTGCCCTGAGTTCAGTAAGGTCTATACTCACACATCCCAGAAGTGTGGTTTACTCTGGTTATCACACACATTATGCAACCTTGAAGTGCTTAACAAACCCATCTAGCTCAGACCTCATTTATTCCTCCCACTGGAAAGCTCTCCTATCAAGATTTCTTCTGACAACCCTGGGATCCCAGCCAAATTCCCTCTGTTCCTGGTAGGTCTCCACTGATTCCCACACTGTCCCCATCAGGGTGCATGCCGCTGGGGACCTGGGCAGTCTCACCGATTGCTAGACAAGGCCTTCTGATCTCCTGGATGTTCTTGG
Organism: Alligator mississippiensis; assembly: GCF_030867095.1. NCBI lineage: Eukaryota > Metazoa > Chordata > Crocodylia > Alligatoridae > Alligator > Alligator mississippiensis. The sequence continues at coordinate 38,980,636 of NC_081833.1, read as the reverse complement.
CAGGACACTACTCAGTGCCCCCACACCATTCAGAAGAAGCAGAAAACTGCAGCACATTAACACACCTCAACCAGGCAGGAGAAAGATTGTACCTGCACCCTCCCAGCCTGAATATGCTCACTCTAAGGCTTCACTGTTTCCATGGAAACTAGATGTCCCAATGCAAGCTGGGCATATTTTTAGATGCCCATTCTCTTCCCACCACCTTGATATTGGGCTCCATATGAAGTTGTCACCCTCACATGCCACCTACAGTAGAGGGCACTACCTGGTAAAATGCTTGGACCCCTGCTTAGAAACACTGTCCTGGCTTTTGCATTCCATGGACACAAACCTTCACCACTCCACTCTGTGGAGGAGGCAGCTATAAAAAGGGTACAGAGTAGGCAGTGCCATGTGGGCAGATGGACTGAACTGGGAAACATGGATTCAGAACAAATGATAGAGGACATGGAGTGGTTGTGGGTTCCAAATGCTCTTGTAAACAGGGCTTCCAGCTAGGGCTGGTCAAAATATTTCCCTTTAAAAGCTTTTTTCCTGACACAAAATTGGGTTTACATCTTAATATTCCCACTGTTAGCACAGAAGAGTCCAGTGTCATACATGTTATACAAACACAGAACACAGTCCCTGCCCCAGAGGACTATGTTCTAGGATGCATCACAAACAGCCTCCCCTCACAGAGACAGGAGACCACGCAGCACTGGAGGAAGAGTAGGAAAGTAAGGCTGGAAGGGACCTCGGGATGTCACCTAGGCCAGCTCTCTGCTCAAGGCAGGACTACCCTGTCCAACGAGAGAGCTCAGCATTCTAGGGGAAAAGGGGAGCCTAAGGTACCAACCTACAACTCCCATGAAGCACTGCAGTGGCATTTCAGAGGCACAATATTTGATGGATTGATTTTTCACTTAAAACTTCACATTTTCCAGGAGCAATTTAGCCTTTTTTTCTTTTTTCACAAAAAATTCTCACCAAAAATAACATATTTTCCAGTTAAGCTCTAGTTTCAGTGCTGGCAGCATGAAGCAGAAGTTCTACAGGGAGACAATCTACAAGTTAGGGGAGCTTTGGGGGTGCAGGGCATGAGTGCAATAGGCACCCCTTACAGAAATGTCTCAGAGAATTTAACAGAGAAAAACTAAGATGGTTCTCACAGGATTGCTCTAACAACCTCTGCAGCTTGGTAGGAAATGAATCCTTTGCAATAGAAGTCCATGGGCTGGCCAGAAGAGAGCCTTCTCTTCAGGTTTTACAGGATTTTTCAATAAGTATGACCCCAATAATAAAGAGGTTAATGCCCCCATCAAGTATGCAGGAATCACCCTGCATGAGGGGCAAAGCATGTTGCGAACAAATCCATTCTCCCAGCATATGTTAACTGGATTTGTGTTTTGAAACCCCAGAAAATCCAACCCTCCCCAGCAGTAATGACAGCCCCACAGTTAATGAATGGGTTAATAAAGATCACACTGATAGCTTGGCTTGGAAGAGAACTAGCACCTCAAAACCCAGCTGGGGAATTTCATCCAGTGATCATTCAGGTCATCATTAATGGCACCACAGATGTAGCTGATTTACCAGGTAGCAGCTGGTCAAGGTCAGGCTGTCTGGGCAAAGCAGTTAGTGCATCATTAATATGACTGAATCCAGTTTAAAACACTCAGAAATGGAAATATGATGCAGAGGCTGGGCAATCACCAAAGGTATGAGACACCTGGTTCCAACTTCCTGTTCTGCTATAAGCCTCCTGAGTGACCCTGGGCAAGTCACTTAGCATCTCCGCACCACAGTTCCCTTGCTGTACTGTGGGAGCAATGGAAATTTGCTGCTCCAAGAGGTGCTGGAATGTAAAAAATGGTGCACGAGTGCTATGGCACTGGGAAGGTACTATTTAGATTGCAGGCTATTCATAACAAAGACCACTTCTTTGTACCTAGCACAGTGGGGCAATGGTCTGGGCCACAGTGATATAAATAATAACAATAGCAGCAGTGCTGTTTAGCCGCATCCTATGATGCTTTACTGAGGATTTTCCTGGCAGTTGAGGACTTCAGTCACTAGGCCTGTAAGCAGAATCTGACTCTCACTGTTATCATCACTATATAATAGTGCCCTTCCACTGTGGGCTGCCACAGTATCTCCCCAGCTCTGTGAATTAAGCCAGTCAGCACCTGTGTAAGGTAAAGAATTATCATCCTCATTTCACAATTGGGAAAACTGAGGCCCAAAGAGGCAGAGTCACTTGCCCAGGTCCATGCAGTGAGTCTGTGGCAGAGCTGGGAGCAGAACCAGTGTGTCCCAATTCTGGCAAATGAACTGCTGACCCACACTGTCCTGTTTCATTTGCGCCCTGCCTGGGTCCCAAGTCTGTGCCAAGCCCAGAAGTACAAACAGATGTGCACAAGCAGCTGGCACCTCCCTACTAGCCAGAGCTCATCCAAGTTACCATTGGAAATGCTTGTGGAATGCCTGCTGGCTAGAATTCAGGGTGGATGGATGTTTCCCCGGTCATCCAGCAAGACTGGATTTTCCAGCCTGTCTGTGCCCAGGTCTGGATTATGTCCCGTCTCATTTAAGATGGTGCAATCCCTCGCTTGTCATCCCAGGGGTCCATGGCAGCAGCTGCAGACCTGTGCTTAAGGAGGCCAAAAATCAGTGGAGAGCCATGCAATGCACTGCTTCCCTCCCTTTCCAGCTTCTCCCCTTTTCACTCTCCCTGGAGCAAACTAGGTACTCCAAACCATGTCTTTTCCTCTCTAGCTGTGTGTGATGCTGTCAATAGGCCAATGCCTCAGCAATGGCTTCCAGGATCTCCTTTCCCCTAGAACACTGTGCACAGCCCAAGCCAAAGGAAGGTCTTTCCAAGAGACACCAACTGGTCTATGAAATCAGGAAGGCAGTGCTGCCATCAAGCTCTTGGGGCCTGTGATCTTTAAACGCTTACGGCCTTGCCTCAAATATACGGTACATTAAGCCTGTGTGAATAGGGAAGTATTTGATTCGGATTCAGATTCGGCTGATTCGGAGGACAGTGATTCAATTCGGATCACTGTCCTGAATTGATCTGGCCGAATCAGCTTTGGAAGATTCAGTGAGATGCAGTGATTTGGATCAGCCAGGGAGAGGCAGGCAAAGCCGAACAGCTGCAGGTTCTCCTGCAGCTCCTCCGGCTGTGCCTGCCTCTCCCTGCACGGGGGGAGCTGCAGGAGAAGCCCCCATGGCTGCCCTGCCCAGCCCCATCCCCTGCCCAGCCCCAGACTAGTTCTGGCACTTTAAAAAAAACAAAACCAAAAAACAAAAGCCCCATAACAGCTCAGGAGTGACAACTGGGGCCTCTGTGTGCTCATGGCAGAGCCCCCCCATGCAACGTGGGGCAGTAGGGGGCAGCAGGGATCACTTGGCACCCATGCAGCAGCTGCCCCATGGCACAGATGCAGTGTGGCTCGGCAGAGCACCACGCGCTGTCTGGGAGCTGGGGCCACCGAGGCTGAGTGGTGCTGGGTTCCAGCTGACACATGGAGCTGTCCCAGCTCCCAGGCAGCACACAATGCCCTGCTGAGCCATGCTGCAGCTACATGATGCAGCAGCTGCTGCACAGGTGCCAGGTGGGGAGGGTGATCCCTGCTGCCCCACACTGCCCTGCACTGCACAGGGGGGCTCTGCCACAAGCACCCAGAGACCCCAGTTTCCACTCCTGCAGCTGGTAAGTATGGGGCTTTTAAGTGCTGAGACTAGGCCAGGGCTGGGCAGAAGATGGGGTGGGTAGGGCAGCCGTGGGAGCTTCTCCCACAGCTGCCCTTCTGCCCTGGCGGGGGGAGCCACGGGGACTATGCCCTGCTGCTGCTTGCCCAGCTAGTGTGGGGGGCACGATGCAGGCACAGCTCGCTCTGAGCAGCAGCAGGGCTTAGCCCCTGCTCCCAGCACCGCCACACCCACATCAGCACTGGGAGCTGGGGCTCTGCCCTGCCACCACCTGCCAGCCACTGTGGGGGGCATGGGTTGCAGATGCAGCAGCACTGGGAGCAGGGGCTATGCTCTGCTGCCGCTTGCTCCCTTCAGTCTAGAGCGAGCCATGCCCGCATCCTGCCCCCACCCTCCCCCGGCTGGGAAAGCAGTAGCACGGCAGATCCTGCACTTGCAGCACTACCGCACCTGCATCCCACGCCCCTCCCCAAGTAATGCACCCCTCCTGCCCTGGCTGAGCAACTTGTCCCAGCCCCAGCCCCAATTCCCCCCTCCCTCATGCCACTTCCCTCTCCCTTCCCCCAACCCCAACAGACTTCCTTCTCCCTTCCCCCAACCCCAACAGACTTGTCAGCTGCCTGTTTAGTCTATGGCCGAATCTCCGAATCAAATCAATTTGGAGCTTTTACTTGGTCTCCCAATTTGATTCAGATTTGGTCCCCGAATCAGGTCAAATCTCCTCTGAATCAAGTCAGCTACCAAAGCTTTGCAGAGCCCTGTGGTATATCAGGAGCCACAACATGCCATGGCTATGGAGTCATGGGCATATCACTAGGCTGCTTTGTAAAAATCAGGGTTAGCAACACCTACCTTCCTTCATAAGCCCCTGAAAACTATGGCCAAGAAAATGCTGTGTCCATGGCAAGTGCTGCCTGCTGGAGATGCAGCTGACTCACTGCAAGGTCCTTGCACTGTTCATTGTGGGGCAGAAGCACCAAGAAAACATGCTTCGTTCAATGGCAGCCACTTAACTAGCTCCCTCCCTGCTTAATTGGGACAATGGCCAGGGGCAGGGATTCAGTGCAATCAATATATTTCAGTAGCTCTGAACAATGGATTATCGGTGTTCCTAGCCTGTCTAATTGGCATGCTGGGTGGCACCTGCAGCCAATCCAGGGAGTTAATAGGAGTGAATTGCTGTGATTTCCCATTCCACAGCCCTCCATCCTCATCACGCCACTTCCTTGCTCAGTTACAGGCGCTGAACAAGACCCTCTTACCTCAGTGTGGCTCTCTCTAGCATTTTAATGCTCTTTTCTAAAGCAGGCTGTGAAATTCTTATGAGACTTGCCCACACAACACATCCCCACAAGGCTCCGAGAAACAGTGGCATCACTTAACTGGTGCCTCTCTCCTTCCATGAGGAACTGTGCTGAGAGGATGCAAACCTACTAAGAACCCCTCCCCCCCCCCCAAACAACACTGATCAAGGGCATGTCATGGGCCAGACTTAAAGCCAAAGAAGACACAATGCTTGGAATTGAAGGAGGCTCTGCATAGCCAAGATCAAACAGCAACATTAGGGCACCAGGGGGGAAAAAAGACAAGGAAGAATGTAGAACTTTTCTGCATGCTTACAGAGACTGTGTGTGAGAGACACTTGATAGGATGTCCCAGCATGGTCTCTGGGACATTCCAGCCACCAGGGAAACCCTGAAATGGTCTCCAGGATCCCGTCTGTGAGAAAATACAACCACCTGCTAAGTCTAAACCCAGCTATTAATAACAGTTATGAGTCAACCATGTTATAATTATGGTTTCTGTATGCCAATGAATGGTGTTTCCACCCTGGTTGACAGCAAGGCTAGGAAAACAGGGGCATCAGTAGTTACTAAGCACAGGAGTTATGATACAGCCTCTGAATTAGAACTTCCTAGACCTGAAATGCTGGAGGCTGACAGTGAGAGAAGCATAGTGGAAAAAACCCTGGTCATACGCAGTTCACTCTCCCTTTCAGCATCCATTTTTTACCTTTGTTTGACACAGGATGCTGGGCTAGGTGGACCTATGGTCTGACCCAGTAAATGGCAATTCTTATATTCTTATTAAATGGTCTGTGCTCAAACAGCCCTCCATATTGAGGAACACTGTTAGAACAAAACCACCCCCTCACTTGTTCAAACAGGGCACTTCTACACGTTCATTAATGCACTTTTGCTAATGTGCATTAAATTTAGTACCTCCATCGTGAAGTACTTGAAAAAAGTGCATTAGCTTATTTTAATGTGCATTAGCGAAAGCGCATGGATTTTTGTGATGCTTTAACGCACATTAATATAAGCTAATGTACATTAAAGTGCACATGTAGATGCACCCACAGGGTATTATCTTGGAGCAACCTACCCTGATGGACCTACCTATTTAGCCTACGTTGCTGCCTTGAACAGAGCAGGGATGCAGTGCAGTGTAAATGTAGCAAGGTCCACAAAATAAAATAGTGTCCAAATTGAACAGACAAAGCTCATCTGTTCTGTCATGAGGCACCCACCATAGTTCCCACAAGACAGACAGGACCCAAGCCATGGCTGCTTAACACGACAACAGGAAGCCATGATATACCACAGACAGGCCATGGCCGTGTTTCCCAGCACAGGCCTATCTTGGTAGCTCAGTTTCCCAGGCTTCTGCAAGAGTCCAGGGACTCCAGGTGGGCTCAGAATTAGCTGCGATGCTCTCAGCACAGACCCGGATGGGGAGTGGAGAAAAGCCAGTGAGCTACTGGAAGTTGCCAACCTGAAGAACTGCCAAGTGCTCCTGCCCTCTTCTCCATCCCTTGGCAGGTAGTCAGCCAGCACACCAGGCTAACATGAACTCAGTTTAGACACAGGTGCACAAAGATCTTCACTTGGTACCTGGGTTATGAGTCCTTATCTCACTGCCCTGAATCTTAGAACTATGCTACCCCACTGTAGGCCCTGTTAGGGGCAAGTGCAACAGTGTAAACTAAGGGCACCATCACACAGTTAGTTCTGCCTGGCTCTGAAAGCTGTTTGGAAATTTGATGCAGATAGAGGTTCTTCAAAGAAAATGGGGCAGAAGAACAAATTTGGTCCATTTCAGCTGGTTAGGGTCTCAACCCAGGAACACAAAAGCTTGATATTGAAAGCTGCAAACCACCTGAAGACCCCTTCCCCCTGCCCAGGGCTCTTAGGTGGCTCCCCTAAGCCCTAGAATAAAAGAGCATTCCGTGTTTCTTGTGTTATTGGTGGTGCTTATTCAACCAGGCAGCAGGAGAGGGCACCCACTGCTAACAAGCAGCACAAGAATAGAGGAGGAATTTCTTCAGTTGTTCACGGATAGAGACTAGGGACAGCTTTCTGCCAGCAACTTGGATTCACCAAAGCTTTTGTAGTTAAAGTGGCCTGAACCACCTGTCTTTCTCTACCCTTCTGTTCTCATGCAGGTCAGTGGAGGGGCTACGGTACTGCTATAAGAGTGCAAGCCCTGCAGACATCTCTCCCATGCCCCTTAAGCCAGGGTCCTGATCTGGTTGCAGTGCAGAAGTTGTCTGAGCAGTACCTGAGGTCAGACTACAGCACAATAGATTGTAAGCTGCTACAGACCCAGCTTCCTCACCAGGGAGCCATGGGCTGCCTAGCTCTAACCAGAAGCATTGCTTCAATCCAAAGCAGCTGTGATCATCAGCTGCACCACCTCCCTGCAGCTGATTATCACAGCTGAAGGCATCCATCCTGCCCCTTCTCCTCCTCAGACTGCATGGCACTTCTCCTCTGCCACTACAATGGCCAATGTCACCCAGCCTTACCTCTCCATCTCAGCAGACTGTAACCTGGGCCCTGAGGTGACACAATGCCTGGGAGAAATAGGTGATCAGCATAGAAACCACTGACTGCAGGACACCAACTGTGATGCCAAAGGAGAAAACCATCTGAGGAGCTTGTGAAGATGCAGAAATGACAGCCTCTACCAAGAGCATCTGCCTGACAACATAAGGCCCATGGGCTGGATCCAGCCCACAGATCCATTTTATGTGGCTTGCAGAGCCAGGGGTCTTCCATGGCATTTTGGCAGTGGGGCATTTCAGTGGAAAGTAACAGTGGTGGTGATACTGCAGGGGTGAGCAGTGACTGTGGAAGCGATGGTGCAAGCCAAACTGGAAGCAGGTCACACTCAGAGCTTAATTCCATTCAAGTAGCACCCTGATTAAAAATGTTGTCAACCCCTGCCCTAGAGTGTCCCACAGCAAAGTCCCATGGCAATATTACAGTACCTCTGCCTTGCTCACCAAATGGAGACAGTGACATGTCTTTCCATCTCTGATATGCCAGAAGCCTGCCCCAAAGACCTGACAACAGCAGTCCCCCAGGTGTTGTTTCAAGACTTGATCTTATAAGTCCTGTTGCCTAACAATGAGGACAACTCACACAATTTTTAGCCATTTGCAGCTACAGCAAGGCTGGTGGCAGGAAGCACATCATACCCTGGCTCTGCACTTTCCATAGGCTCTGACTCTACAACTTCAAGAGAATTTCCAGCTCCCTTAGTGGTTAGGGCCAGACCTTGTTGTGATGTGGTCAGGGTGCTATTGTGCTATTGTGTTCTAATGAGATCCGGCATGGCACTTGTCTGGGTAGAAACACCCTTCCTATCCTGGGACACTCTGTTCCTCCAAAGTCCTCCAAGACAGCATCATTGATCTAAGGCACAAACCAAGAAATAGCTGGAGCATGACTATGGGCAGCAGGAGGCAGGACAGCTACAGAGTTAGGTCTGAACAACACCCCAAATGTAGGAGTACTTGAGTATGTGCTCATCAGATCATCACTGGAGTCTGGCACAAGCCCTGCCTAAGGCGTCTGCTTTCCTAAATGAGAGAAGGGAATCCAAAAGAAGTGTCCACACACAACTGGACCTTAGAGGGACAGAAGGAAGCTCCACCTCAGTTTGAAATGCATCCTCCAGAGTCTGCTCCCAGACCCTGCAGCAAGAGGTTTTTTGAGTTGAGTCTAGAGAGAGACAGTGCTGCAGATGAAGGGAACCCAATCTACTTTTGCCAGTTCGGCTCTGTAGGGCACAGCTTGTTAGTCCATTTTCAATGGTTTGGGGGTTTTTTTCCTCTGCAGAAGAAAATCTCCTTGAACCTCTGCCCAGATGCAGTGTGGAAAGCTGTGAGGGGCCTGGCTCTCCTCTGTATCAAAGTAGAGCATAAAAGCTGCAACCCTGGCTGGGGTCCCATTGTGCCAGGCGCTGTACAGACACCTAGAGAGAGCCCCTGTCCCAAAGAGCTAGCAATCCGTATAAGCAAGTCAGAGCAGGTGCAGACAGAAAGGTTACACATGATTGCCTCCCTGCCAGGTCTGCAGCAGGCCTGGCCAATTAACACCCCCCCCACCCCTCCACCGGGGAAGCCCAGATGCACAGCTGTAGATAGCAGCCCCCATTCCATGCTGGAGCCAGATAGAAACAAACAAAAGGCAGCCATGTTGACTTTCGCTGCAGCAGGGAACCACAGCCAAACACCACACTCGCCTATTGGAGAAGGGATAAATTGCACATTGGGGGAGAATATTTATTATTAAGCTTCTGAAAGGGCTTTAAGAAAAGTAAAATTAGATGGGAAGCTATAAAGAAGACTGTTCCTTTAAGGGTTAGGAACACACAGTACCAATTCCAGCTTTGTAAGACTCGTGAAATATGGTGCTGCACCAGGGATCTTAGCTAAATCAATGGTTTTGCTGGCTCTGCCTGTCACAATACAGGCACTGTCTGCAGGTAACGTAGACTAATGGGTCTGTGTGCCTCCTCGGCACCAGCCCACTCTCCTTAGGAATCCCCTCACAGACTTTTTGGACTAATACAGCAATTCTTGATAGATGGTGAGACATCAAGCCTCCTAGCACATCAAGGGCTGGCTCGGGAACAGGTAGATGAGTGAAAGCAGCTTACAGTAATGGGAGGAGGAAGGGAAGGCAAGAGAGGAGACCCTGCAACATTCCCAATCTCAAGGCAGGAGTTCAGTGGAAACCACAGCTTCACCCTTCAATGCCAGAGCCTCTGAGGGTGGCTATTAGGTCCTATTAGGACACCAAGGAATGTCCATCCCCATACAAATCAGTTTGCTTCCCCCAAGCCAGCAAGGCAACTTCTTCCAAATAAAGATCTTGTTTGCACATCCACCCCAGCCAGGAATGAGGAGAGCCACATCCTCCCCCACCCCTACTATCCACCACACCCCATTCTGAAGCAGTCACAGAATAAGGGAGTCCACCTCCTTCTCCAGAACACTGTCCAGGGGGTACCTATGTTCCTACTGCTTCACAGATGGTGACCACACCTCTGATAGGAGCATGCTATTAGCATAGGAACACTGGCACACTACAGATCTACCTATAAATGTAATTTAGGTTGGAGAGTCAATGATGGCCAAACAGTGCCAGCCCCACCCCTCCTTTGTGGGTCACAGCTTGCAGAAACCAGCATGGCCTAACTAAGTTAGCCTCCCACCCAGGCTCAGGCAAACCTTTGACCCTTTTCCCCACTCCCTGAAGCTGGCAAATTCTCCTAGTGCAGACACAATTACACCAACAAAGAAGCATTTTGTATCCACGCAGTAACACCACTTCACATGAGTTAAACAAGCCATACCAGGGCAAGCACAGCTATACTAGCAAAACTGCCCATGCAAAGGGCTTCTGCTAAAATAGCTCTGTCAATCAGGGTCCACATTTCTGAATGTCCAGGTTAGGCTGGCAGAAGGCTGTAGGGAACACCTCAGTATTGGACTTCTCAGGCCAGAAGTCCTTTGGTTAGGTCATCTAGCCTATGTCCAGTGCCAATGCCAGAGCATAACTCTGCTTAGCAAGGAAGCAGCATCTTCCATCCTACCTAGAACACAGGACATGCTGGTGCTGTCGTATCTACTCTGCATGGCAGAAGATTGAGCACTGGCTTGCTCTGGTCTGTGGAAGTGGGAAACAGGCTATAGAAACCTGCCCCAGCTCTGTATGAGGCACTAACGAGACCTTATCTGGGTCACAGTGCACAATTCTGATCACCAAGCATCCAAGAAAGATGAGCCCAGATTAGAATAGGTATATAAAGGGACTCTTTGGTGGACCAGAGGATAGGGAAGTCAGTCTCATAAAACAGACTAAAGGAGCTTGGTTTGTTCTGTCTCGCAAAATGAAGGCCGGGAAGGGATGGAATTGTTCTCGGTAAATACACTGGGGGAGGGAAATGCAAAGGAAGGAAAAGAATGATTTAATCTAAAAGATACTACTAAAACAAAAACAAATGGTCTAAAACAGCCATGAATAAATTTGGGCTTAGAATTAGAAGGCTTCTAGCCATCAGCTCAGCAAGGTTCTGGAACCACCTTCTTATATGGGCAGAGGCAAACAACCTAACCTAGTTTAAGAGGCAAGTTGGTAAATTTTCCTAATGGGAATATAGTGTGGTGCCTGCAACAGCAGGGGACTGGAACCAACAGCCCAGAAGGTCCCTTCCAAGTTCCAGCCCTGTGTAACAGTTTGGCCCCATCTGTGCATGCAGGACCAGTCCTTGTTAGAGCCCATCAGGGAAGACACTATAGTGTGTCCTAATGAGATCCCCAGGCACAGTAGCCTTGGCTGTGTAGAGGGGCCCTTTATTAATGAGTGACTACCTGGGCTGCAACTGTAGCAAAGCATAACCTATTCTCTTCTAATCTCCAGAGCTCAGAATGGAAAAGAAAACAAAAGGCAGTCAGGCAGCCCAGGAAGGCTGGGAACAAGCAAGCAAAAATAGACAGTGCCTATTTCCGGCAGCATGGCTGACAGGGATCAGCACCTTCTGCCATCCCCTCTCTCTCTCAGTTATACTGCAGCCAGCCGGGTACTCAAGAGCTCACGTGGACAACACCTTTTCCCCGATTATAGGTGAGGCTTCCCTTATCCCCAGCTTTGGCTCTAACAAATGGAAGAATGGCCTCACAAGGTCCCCTTCTTACAATCCCAGTGTAAAAAGCCCCTACAACCCCAGCTCCCAAGATAACACCCCGTGGAGACCTTTACTGCAGAGTCCTGTAGTACCAGGAGGGTTAGAGCCAAATGCTTTGCAAACTCTGTCCCTCTACCACTGTGGGGAGTTCTGGGTGAACTCGGTCCCCCAGCCCATTTGAGGCTAAGTACAGACCTTTTTCTTTACCTATGCCACCCTATCCCAAGTTTGGTTCCTAAATGTGCAGCCCCTCCAATGCAGGGACCCTGACAAGGTAATGTGGACTTGGTGTGCAAGGAAGTGCACAGACAGTTACTAGCAGCAGCTGCAGGGAAAGGCAGAATAGAAAAAGGACCCATCAGGACCCCAGTCCCCACCGGCAGCGACTATGGATCACTGTCACTCTACAGAGCTGCATCCTGCCTAAGAAGCCCAGATGCAGTGTGTGGTGCTGACCTCCACACACATCCCAACAGACAGGGCTTGGGAGAGACAGCTGGTCCTGTGGGGGAGGAGGAAGCTGCCTGCGTCACATATCGGCAGCCTCTCAAGCTGAGCACTGGTCCCCTCGTTTATTCCTTGAGCCTCTCTGGCACCAGGGAAATTACTGAACCAGGTGGGGTAGATATGCCAAGAAAGCTGCTTCCAGCTGACAGGATACAAGGAAACTGGCTTGTCCATGAGAAGTAACCCACCTAAATCCAATTTAACAGGGCACTTTCCATTTCCAAGTATTATATAAATATGAAATAACTAATTAAATGGAAGAGATTAGAGAGCAAGGAAAGAAAAAGTGAATTAGTGGAGGCTCTTAATAGCTAGATGTCCCATCTCATCCCCTTCCATATAGCATTCAATAAACAAGAACTTCTCCCCACATTGTTATGCTGTTCCATAAAGCCAAAGGGCATAATCCCACCCCAGCCCTCACCCCTGGACCAGCTCTGGTTGAAGTCAGCAGCTTGAGACTTGCCCCACAACTCCAATCAAAGCAGTCTCATGCCCAAAGTAACTGTGCCACTGCACTAGTGGCATGAAACAAGGAGCCTTTTTTGGGATAGAAACAGGGAAACCCACCAGACTCCAGCTTGTAAACTTGGCCATCCATACGACAACCAGAGTGGCTCCCTGGGAAATGCATGCAAATTCCACCCGCGTATTTTACCTGTTAATAATTCTATTTTATGTCCCAGAACCTTCATTCTGCTCTGTATCCTCTCCAGAATGGGTGCCAATGGCAAGAGAGAAAGAAAAGCTCTTGAAAAAAGACAAGCAGGATAAATCCACTGGGGAGAGATGGGCACAGTCCTCAGAGGCAGGCTCAGTTCCAAGCAAGCTTGGCTCAGGAATGAGACAGAGAGCTGGGCTGGAGTGGGAAGAGCAGCATGTTGTGTGTGTGTGTGTATGTGTGTGCGCGTGTGTGGAGCATGAGTGTTCAATGCAGATAGGTAGGAGCTTCATGCGCTTTCAGGAGAGAACCCCCCCCAAATCTTACATTGCACAAATAAGCCACCCACCCTGCCCCCGCCCGGGAGCCTGGCAGGGCGAGGCTGGGTGAATCGGGGCACAGATGGGCTGCAGGTGCCCAGACAACACAGCAGCCCTCACGGCTGCTCAGACAAAAGAGCAACCCCCCTGCTCGCCACCTGTCATATCTGCAAAGCGGGAGGGGGTTGCTGTCGGGCACGCAGCACCAGGCCCCCGGGGAAGCGGGGCAGCCCCCAAGCCCCAGGGCTACCCGACCCCGCATGCAGGCCATGGGGGGCGAGGGCAGGGGAGCGGACCTAGGTTTTGCCTTGCTACAGAAAACGAACCAGGGCCCAGCCGGGATCAGGTCACCGCCCTCCCTTCCAGTCTCCTGGGGCTGGTGCAGGCAGCATCGGGGGGTCCCCGTGGGGGGCGGCTGCGGCGGGAGCCCGGCACCGCCCGCTAGCGCTGGGGGGCGGGGGCCGTGCTCGACTCACCGGATCAGTGCCACGCCGGGGGGGCTCGGGCTCCCTCCGCTCCTCGAGCTGCGCCGCCGCCGCCTCCTCCGCAGCTGCTCCGTCCCCAGCGGCAGCAGTGCCCCAGCCCGCCCCCAGCGGAGGAGCAGCACCTCGGCCCGCGCCTTCCCCGGGCGCGGCTGGGCTGGGCTGGGCTGGGCTGGCGCGGGGAGGGGGCGGCGGAGCCGCGGTGCGAGGCGATCCACGTGGGGGCTATTGTCTGGCTCGGGGCTGAGGCTGCGGCTGCGGCTGGCGGCCAGGGGGAGGCTGCGCTGGCTGCGTTTAACGGGAGATGCACCAGCACACTGCGGCAGGCTGGCGGCAGAGCCGGGCCCGAGAGGGAATGGCGGGGTTGGGGCTGTCGTCGGCCCCCAGCGGGGGCACAGCCAGGCCCGCGGCTGAGCCCGACGCAGTGCGGGGCGTCCTGGTGCTGGGGTCTCCGCAGGGAGCAGGCGCCAGGCCAAGCTGGGGCACCGCCCGCCCGGGCCCGCGCAGGTGCTGGTCCCGGAGTCTGGCTTCTCGCTTCCCGCCGGGGGGCGCCGCGGGTGAGGGTCACAGCGCCCAGCCCCCCCCCCCCCCCCCCCGGTGCCACCGCGCTGGCTGCCTTGCTCCGAGCATTGTCCTGGGAGAGGCGCCCTGCAGGCCTGCTCGTTGGGCCCAGAGAAGCGGGGCCTAGGCCCACCGGGGAACTAGAAGCCTCCCCAAAGGAGGGAGGCCAGTAGAGGCCTGACAACTGATTGCCTGGGACAGCTAAAGAGAAAATGGGGACAGGAGCAGGTCACAGGTTTACAGGGAGTGCTCCAAGGGCACACAGAGCACGCCAGCCAGCCCCCCCAGCAATGCGGAGGAGCCTGTGGACACAGCCCAGTGAAACTGCCCAGGGACATGCACGGATCAGGGACACAGAAAGGCCCCACAGTTGCCCAGGTCCCCTCCTCTGGCTGCAGCCTCCCTCCTGTTGAGATAGCTTGGCCAGAGCTGAGAGGAGGTTGACCAGGAGATCCTGGAACCTGGTGGGGCCACAGATGGGGACTGCATAAAAGGAAAGGTGCAGGGAGAAGCGTGGCCACCTCAGGTGGAGCTTCCTGAGGAGGCAGCGGAGGGGCTGTAGCCTGGCGCATTCAAGGTAAGCGTGCGCCAGGGTTGTCCTCTGTTGTCAGAGCAGGTGTCAGGAGTGTCTGTGAAGCATGCCAGGTGCACACCCTTGGAGATGGCTCCACGTAGCAACCACCAGCCTAGGTCCCTGACCGTGCCATGTAGGATGGTGACACTCATGAAGTCTTATATGGCCCTACTATATTCTGCATGAGGAGTGGCTGGCAGAGGATGGTCATTGCTTCCCTGATGCTGACTCAGATATGGAAATGCCTCATTTCTTACTCACCGCTGTAAACTTGCCCTGGCTTCCCAGTATTGCCTGCTCCTTTTTTGATCTGTCTAGCTTGCCCTGAGATGAAGAGCAGACTCTTCTCAGCCTTTCTCTTCAGGCTCCTACAGACTTCTCAGATCCTTTTTCTCTCGTTCAGTCTCAGATGTGTCATGCCACTTCTCATCCCACAAGTAACCCTTTTTAGGAACACAATTTAACCCCCCCCTCCACACACACACCAACCGTCCTTTTTTTAGCTAACCAAAGTGTTAGGACTTTATTTTATTTTTAAGAAATGAATTTTTCACACATTGGGAAATAAGCTCAGCTTTTGATTTCTCTGAGCCTTCACTAACTTTCAAATGAGTCCAATTCCAAGCTTCAAACTTCATGCATGACAACACGTTCCATAGAGGAAATTTCTCCCAGGACTCATTAAAAACCATTCAACATTTTTTGAAAAGCCATCCTGCTGGTCCCTGCTGGTGTCCACTAGCCCTGGTTCAGCCCTGACCCTGCAAGGAGTGATATGCAGGTTGATCCTTTCATCTTACTGGGGCTCTGTGTTTCTATACACAGACCTTTGGTTGAGGTCAGCCCCTGTTCATCTAGCCCTTGCTCATCTAGCCTGAGCAGGGGCTAGGCTAGATGACCTCATGAGGTCCCTTCCAGCCCTACTTTCCTCTGATCCTATGATTTCTGCTGGCACAAAGGTCTTGATACACAAGACTAGCAGCCAGAATCCAGCAGTCAGCTATGACCAGTTGACTATTTTCAACAGGAATTTCCAGTATGGGTTAAAATATTTGTTTTTTTCGCAGTACACACCAGGCACACAAGTCATAGACAGACAGTGATTGATATGGGAGTTGCACATGTCTTATTTATTTGCTGGTACCTGTAAGCTGAGGTTTTACTGTAAAATGAATCGGGTGCACTTCCCCTGAGCACCCAAGAAGTTCTAGGCAAGAGACCTACACTATGGGAAGAGCCATATTACAGTTGAGACCTGCAAGTTCTGCCTTATGAGTATGTGTGGAATAGGGCTGCTGCAGTGATGCTTGCTGCATGTTGGCGGAGCATTCCCAGGATGGGCATCTGCACCTCTGATAAGACATAAAGCTCCCAAGGAGCTTTCCATGGAGCAGGTCTATCCCACTTCCATGGTGCTCTTGAGAGCACAGCAAAGAAGCATGCCTCACCCACTCCCTCTGCACAGGCCAATCCCAGAAGTGAGCCAGGGAAGCTGCCCTGAATTCACCCTGAACTGCCTCTGTCAGAGGCAGGGATCTTGGGAGTGGAAACAAGTTGGTAAGGGGCCGGTTTCTCGGCAGCACTGTCAGAAGTGCTACAGAAGCAACACAGACATACCCAGAGACAGACAACTAACTCTACTGACAGTAGGGCCAACATCTTCAACTCCCACTAGTGTCAATGGGAGCTCCAGGTCTGACACTGAAGCCAATGGCATACATAAAAATTCTTGAATGGCCCACAGAATAAAATTACATGGGTACAAGGAACTGAGATTCAGTTGCAATGGAAACCTTGGCTTCTAAATGTTCCTGCATGCTCAGTCTTGATTTAAAAAATGAAAGTGATAGAGAATTCAATCTATCCCATTCCCCCACATTGGTTCTTGCTCATAGGCAGTCCAAGGCTCTCCCTTAATGTTGCAGTAACATTTTTTTTGCATAGCTGGTATGACCATAAATGCAGGTGTTGACATGCACCCCCATGTCATGTGGTTGCAGTGAGCTGATACTTCGCTCAGTTACCCCTGAGCTCCTTTGTGTTCTGTGAACCAGCTTGTGATCCCCTGTACATGGGTGTAAGTCTGGAAGAACCATGCTGCCTGCACTGTTGCTATCCTGAATTTACACCTAGGGCAGCTGAGATGAAAGCAAGGCACCCTTGTCATAAGAAGCCCAGAACTCAAACCACAACCTTTTGCAGTTGTGTTAAAGAGTACTAAGACAAAAGCTGCAAGCTTCAGCCTGCTCTCTCTTTAGCAGGCCAGCAAAGTTGCTAAAATACCGATTTACTTCATAATGTCTTTAAATTACAAACATACGTCCCTGTGGTGGGGGAACCCGAAGGCTACAGAGTATATTAATTTACAACAGCAGCAACAGTTAATAGCTTTGTCTAGGACCTGCCATTATTCTCACCATCCAGCTCCACTGAATTGAAATAAATGGCTGATGAGACATGAAGTGTTGACACAAGCATTTATTTCCATACTTGGTGCCTCATCACTCATCTATTTTAATACTTTGTGTGTCAACGGCATGTTGACTGGCAGCCCCTTTTAATTTTAATTCAGTCTGAACAGAACAGATAATAGCTTGGTATCCGTAGTGGCATTAATCTTCACTTATGGGTGAGAACTCCTAAGAGAACATGGAAACATACACAATGTATTTAACCCTCAGATTTATACCTGGTCAAGTAGCTAGCACTCCTATGGCTTTAATCTCTATAGGCGCCTACACACATGTAGTCAGGCTGCTCTGATGCACTGTAATTGCGATTGAGTCTGCTGGAGTGTGGTAATTACTGTGCTCCAGCCGATTCCAGCATCACGTTTATCAGCATTCCCTCACTGAAAAATGGCCACGGAAGCACTTTAACTAAAACTAATTTGATGAGCTTTAGTTAAAGCAGCCCTGCTGCCGTTTTTTAGCATGGGGATGCTGATATACGTGACACTCCGGCATGAATGATGTGTGCCCCCAGAGGCTGGAGGTGGGGCACGATGACTGCCCACAGGTGGCTGCAATGTCAGCCGGGGGGGGGGGGAATGCTGACTGGCAGTCGGCAGCAATCAGTGACCACCCACAGATGCCAATGGCAGTTCTGGCAGTGAGGAGGTAGCAAGCCATGACCACCCACAGGCACCGCTGGCAGCAGCCAATCACTGGTGGTGCACCACCAATCTCAGGGGGTGCAT
The DNA here is from genome assembly GCF_030867095.1 of Alligator mississippiensis. NCBI lineage: Eukaryota > Metazoa > Chordata > Crocodylia > Alligatoridae > Alligator > Alligator mississippiensis. The sequence continues at coordinate 38,962,650 of NC_081833.1, read as the reverse complement.
GTACACTTGCTATGTGTCGCCAATGCACTCCAGACACCTTAAATAAAGCGGGTCTCCCCTCCACTCCCGGGACGTGTATAAATGCCGTATATTATGCATTCAGTCATCCCACGATTGCTGGGTAAAATATGAGTCTGAATTTCATGATGCTTCTCTGAGTCATGAGGGAAAGAAAAGGATACAATCTGCAGGAATCATTGGTTTTAGGTGAATTTTGATATAGGTAATGTGCCTGACTCGGGTCTCATTTACATAAGCATAAATCTGAATTAACTCCATTGATCTCCATAGGTTTACACTAGAATACATGAGATCAGAATTGGGCCCTTCATTTCTGCACCAACTCAAACCCCATTGAATAACAGCATAACAGCTTGTAGATGGATGTCTATTAAAAAGAACAGGCTGCGTGCCAGAAATAAATTACACTATTAATTAGATTTGGTAAAAGAACAAGATTTTTTGTTAAAATAAAGACATACAAGCAACACAATTTGAAGCAACACTTCTGAATGAGAACCTAGAGAAAGTACACCTATAGAAAAGGATAAATTTATTATGCCCTGAAGTTCTGGGTTTAAAGGAAAAGGTAAAGGGATTTTACCATATAGATTTGGTTTCATTGTTTTCCATTGTGCTTTTAATTCCCATTAACTTGGTAGTTTGCACACCATTTTCAAATCTGCTTTTAGTTCAGCCAGGCTAAAGTAACCAAATACAAGCTGGGTTCTTGGAGTGATATTTGGAAGGCTGGAGTTCAAAAATGAAGATTTCCAAGATCTAGCTAGGCTTGAGAAAGTACATCCCATTTCTCCCTGTGCAAGAATGAGTTTTAGATGCCCTAGAATATGGGTGTCAGACATAGAGCCCACGGGTCAAACCCAGCCAGTGGAACTATTCTATCTGGTCTGGTGGGCTACAGCAGAATTCAGGGGCCTTAGACCCACACTGGATGTGGCTGTCAGCAGCAGGGGAGTGAGTAAGGGCTGTGCTTACCCTGTGGTTGCTTGGTCTGCTCTGCCACCACTTGGCCCCATTGCAACCTCCCTACCTCTCTCTCCACTGCCACTTGGCCCCCAGATCCCCACCATCACTGTCACCTGGACCCAACACCTTTGCAGCTACTGGCTTGACAGATCCAGCCTGGGAGGAGCCTCACGGTCCAAATCCAGGCTAGGGCCTGGGGCACATTTGACACCTCTGCTCTAGAACTTTGAATTCCAAAGACAATGCTCCACTTCCCACTGAAAAGCTTTGGCTTCTGGAAGCTTGGTTTCCAAAATGCTTAATTTATAAAAACTGCCTCCTGGAAAGCTAATATTCCAGAAAGTAGACCACCAGAAACTTTTCATTCCAGAAATAAGACCATTCACTCTAAGTTAGACCCCTGCTACTGATGGCCTGAGCTTTAGAAGTCTGGACTCATCACAGGAAGTGCTGAACTCAAATTTTTACTCCACAGAGGTTTGGGTTCTAGGAACTACACACTTTGAAGTACCAACTTGTAGAGACCTAGGTCCAGAACAGTAAGAGTTTTGTGCCACAGCATAAGGTATTTTACATTAGATAGCTCTATTATCTACAGGAAGCCTCTTGCCAAAAAGATTAAATCAATGGCCGTTTTAATAATAGACCAAGCGCATCTTAACCAACAAGTTTTAAACAAGACTGAGAACAAAGCAGAGGTGTGCTTTGCCTGTCAAGATGTGGTGGGGAGGGTCTCAAACCAATCTGGAACCATATTTGCACGTTTCCAGTGGATGTGTGTCAATACTCCAGATGAATTGCAAAGCCTTAGAGAGGGTGACAGTCCGTATCAGAGTGAAGACTTTTGGACACCTCAGGACTGCTTTTGATTTCATCTTGACCTCAGTGGCCAGATTCTGAGCAACCTTTAAACCACTGTAAATCTGAAGTAAATCTGGAATTACTCTGGTATAGCTGATAGCAGAATCTGGACCATAGGCACCCACTAGCCAAAACGAGATGCAGCGCCATATCCTGGCCTCAGTAAACTCAGTGGAACTGTTTATTGTCTTTGGACTAATTAAACAAAATAAGGACTATATATAAAACTTGCAGGTTTTGACATTTAGGCATTTGCTGTAGGAGCACAGGGCCTGAATCTCTTCTCTCATCTCCCTTCCAGGACCACATTGGAGTGAATGCATCTGATCTTGTCTGAGTTTGGAAGCTAAACGGTTCTGGGTTTGGCCAGAATGTGAGACCACAGACACCTGTGCTGACTCACCAGTTTAACTACCTATTTGGCATACGCAAGATCAGAATTAGACCTACAAGCTTTGCTCTACCTCTGCTGAGCCACCTAGTCTGATGGCCTGTTGCTGATAGGAGTCAAATACAAATTCTTTGGGAGCCAGTGTAAACTACCTAGAAAGAACGTAATGATGTCTGGCATTTGGCCAACAACATAAAGTAAAAATTCCTCCTGGCACCACCTGACAATCAGTCCTATCTCAAAGCATGTGAATGGAATATTATCTGAGCTAGAGGTTTCTTTGCAGAATCAATTGATCAATCAAGGGATGTTTTTCCTTATTCCTCTGTCCTCCCCCTGAAAAGGTTCAATGCCAAAAAGTTGCTTTTCAGTCCTTTCCAATATTATATCTATTGCCCCCTGGGTTAGGAATAACACAGAGGAGAAGACAAAGCTGGCGGTATCCCAGATATGAGGTACAGTGAACAAGAAACCAGGGATCCCCTACATGTCTTTGCATGCAGGCTTATCAGGTCAGCCCCCCCCTCCCTGCCGCCCCAAATGATGCCTTCAAACTCCGCATCACCTGCTCCCCCTCTGGGACATGCTTGTCTAGCACAGCAAATAAACAGAACCTCTGGCTCTGCCCCCATTCTACCAAGGGCCTCACTGTGGAGCTCACCCAGGTTCTGAATGAATATTGCAAAGTCAAGCTCCCATACAATTTGGGCCTGTCATCAGCAGGACATTCCATCTGTCACTGGGTGGTTCTGGTTGCTCCCCCATTTCAGAGAAAGTCAGGTAGGAAGAGGAGGGGAAGGCAGCCAGATGACACTAAGTGAGTTAGGGCTTGGTCACAAGATCAAATGCACTCCATTGACTCAGCAGTGCAGGGAAGTCTGGGCTCCTTAGAGAATCGCAGTGTCACTTGCCAAAGCCAGCATTAAGCCTCTGTCCTGCTATGAGGTCAAATGCATTGGACTCAAGGGTGCACTTGGCAGGAATGAATGCCAGTGTTATTAACTTCCTCATCCCCAAAGTCCTCTCCAGTTGTGACTCCCATCTCCCTCTGCAAACAACACTGCAGCAACCGTCCCACATGCTGCAGGGATGCTATTTTAAGCAATTGTGCTTGGGAATGGGCCCCATAACTGTAAAATCCTGCTATAATCTGTTTTATAAGGAGACATCCAGGGCTACATCATTTACTAGGCCCCCAATGTGCATCAAGGGTCGCATCATTTACATTCTCTTCTCAATGCCAATAAATGCACACGGCTGCCGCAGTGAGTGCAGGATGTTTTTCACTGATGTAAAAGCAGCAGCAATCTCCATTTGTCCCAGGGTGTGAATAGCTCTTGGAGAGGTGTCTGTATCAGGCACTTGCTAGGGTGTTTAGGCATGCAAACTGTTAATTAGCTGAATACCAAGAAGAGTATGAGCTAAATTCAGACATTGTGCCAGCACATACAATGAAACTGAAATCCATGTAGAGGAATTCCCTCATGCCAGGCTTATATGTTGTGTCCTGGAAAGAGGGCATGCTTCATCCTGTATACAAGTAGTCTTAGAATGAACCTTGCTGTAAACAGCAGCAGTTTGCACTTATATCCAATTATCTCAAAAAGTGATTTAAAAACATCAGCTACAATCTCCCCCAGCACTCCTGCCAAGTGAAATCTATTAGCCTCTCTTTGTATATAGGGAAATCAAGGCACAGGAGATGGCTCCAAGATCACAGACTGGAAGCACAAATAGAATAGCATGAGCCTTACCCTTAGGATGATCCTACTTCCCTTATAACAGCTGCTGTTTTACAGCCTCCCTGTCAGGGTTCCTGTGGTGTGAGGGGCCAACAAGCAAGACAGAGAATCTGAAAGAGTAGGTAGAAATATTATCATGTAAATATATTCAAAATAGTGGAAAACCACTTTGACCTTTTCCCTACACCTGGCTTTCACTGTACTGGCCCGCTACTTCCCTTCCCCCCACTGCTCCTGCATCAGGCTGGGTCCACTCTTCTCCCTCCCCTCCCCCCTGTCACTGCGGTGCACCTGCTCCCCCCCGCCACTGCGTCGGCCCTGCAGGTGGTGACGATGGAAGGGGGGAGGATGTGCCGAGGCCAGTGCCAGTGGCCTTGCCACCCCCCCCGCAGCGTCCGACCCTGCTCCCCCCCACGCCACCTTCAAGGAGCAAGGGGCGGGGGGGCAAGGCCAGCTCTGGTGGTCTCACCCCCCCGACCCCGCTCCATCGTCATCCGCTCCATTACCGCTGTTCTGTCCCATGTCCCCACCATCATGGCGGTGCATTGGCTGTTTCAGTCAGCCAATCAGAGCACAAATAAAGCGTTATGGACAGACAGACAGACAGATTAAGGCCTTTATAATATTAGAATTAGTCAAAGGCTAGCACACAGATGCACACAGATAGATATTATTCTCTGTCTTGTATATCAGTGCATTACCTTTTCAATCCACTTTCCACATTTCCCAACTGTCTGTCAACTTCCAAGTCAATCCAGAGGCTATGCCATGATTAAAAAGAAACACTTCACACCTTGAGGTCTCCCAGTCCTTCCATGTTTTTCACCACACCCTTGTTACATTCCCAGAGAGGGTCTGACCATCCAGCTATCCCTAAGGGGCTTTTCTATCATCCTGATGGCCAACAATTTTAGGTTGGGCATCCAAAACCAGAGTCATCTAAAAATCACCATGGTCACTTTAAAAATGGACATGAACAGGGTGAGATCCTAAAGGGTCTAATATAACAGCTACATTAATTTCAAACCTTGTCACACTGGGTTACACTGGGGGAAGGTTTGGGCCTGTGCTTCTGTAGCACTGATAAGTCAGCCACATGGCTCAGCTTGTATGTTGCGTTGTTCAGATAAGATAGCAAAATAGTACTGCATCCAGGTTTATGTATAACAAGGGAAACAACAAAAGAGAATGCCTCAGATGTGCCACGTGGCTAAGTTGGCTTTACGAGAGAAACTTCATTGCTCTTAGAACTCCTGTCTTTGGAGTGTTCAATTTCCCAGCCTTAACAAGCAGTGATGAGCATCTTGGCACTAAAATCTGCCCTCTATTTAAGAGAAACAAAAAGAGTTTAACCCAAACCAACAGTATCCATAAATCTCTAGAAAACAGGGGCTGATTGATCTCTGGCCTTTTAAGTGCCCTGTCTGGGGCCCAGAGATTAGGACATGCCTCCTGTGACATGCCAAGGACCCCATGGCACACCCATTTGCCACAATTCACATTCCAATGGTGACCAGCTGGCTTTATCCCTTGGCCAGTACCCTCATCTGCCCCCTCTTCCACAGTTTTTCCTCCAGGCATTAGTCTCATCACCAGTCTCATTACTAGTGTAACCCTTCTGCTGGGCACCAGTTGGCAGCAAAAAGGGCCAGGTCCACATTTTGGGGTACTTTATAAATTATACTAGTGGCTTCGGCCTCCACCCAGAAAACTGGGAACACTAAATTTGCTGGGGTGTCCCATATAAACAAAAAAAACCCCAAACCCTCCTTGCAAGGAGTGTAAACACAAAACCCAGATTTATTACATAGAATAAAACAAAACAAAACATTAAATATAATTTTAAAACAAGAACTACAAGACAAAGTCTATAAGTGGCACCCTCTTGAGGGAGGCTTCACTCATACCCAAGCAGCCTGGGACTTGGGGCTCCCCAATGGATGGTCCCAGGGACCTGCACCCCTACACCTGCCTTTCACCAATGGGCTGGAGAGGGAGGCCCACACCAGAGTCCTGGGCTGCTCCTTTGGTTCACAGTGCCACAGGAAGCTGCTTGAGTGCGTGAGTCCTTCCGTGTTGCAAAAGGGCTCCGTTGCTTCTGGAGACGTGGTAGAGTGCCAACCTCCAATTCTGCATGGTGGCTTTGAGGGGTTAACTGTGGCTTTCATCAGCATACCGCACCCCAAAATCCCTAGTCCCAATCCCAGCTCTGCTGGGCAGAAAGCTGCAAAAGAACTCGAAGGAAAGGTCAGGCCTATCTTGGCTTGGGCCTGAACTACAACTAGCACCCAGCCACACCACTTGGTTGGGACATATACTACAAAAAGGGACAAAAGGAGGCCCAGACCTAGCTCACTGGGCCTGAACTAGGCAGCAAAAAGCTGGCTAGGCCTATACTGCACTGAGGCCTGGATAGACAAGTAGCGCTAAATCTCAAACTGGCTTAAGTCATGCCAGCTTTACCCTGGCCCAAATATGCCAGCCAAACATATGGCTGAGGTTCAGCTGCACAGATAGGCTGAAACACAATAACTGTGAAACAGCAAAATGAGGCCAGGTCAACGGCTGCAGCCTGGCCATCCAGTCTCAGCTATACCACAGTGCTGAGACACTACAATCCCCAAACACAGGGGCCAGTAAGTGCCAGGACCCATTTCTGGTCAGTCTGCTTCAGGGATTAACACCCTCACAGTCTTATCCCACTCAAGGCCCATGTGGTCAGTTAACTGCCAAGACCCTGTTCCTGGTCAGTCTGTTTAGGGATTAACACACCCATGGTATTATCCCACTCGAGAAAAAGAAAGTGGAAAGAGGGAGGGAAATAGGAATCTTAAACTCTGAGACAGACTTTCTCTCCCTGTACCTGAGACTTTCCCATCACATACATAACTTTTACTTGCCTCTCCAGTGAAGGGGAGGAAGGGGGCGGGGGGGGGGGGGGGGGGGGGGCGAGGGGAGATTCCCCCATGGGCAGCAGGTTTCCTGGCTCCCAATTCAGCTTTTTTTGTTTGTTTGTTTATATATTTTGGAAATTTTTCATGTACCAGGTCAAATTAGCCAGATCAGTTCCGAATCCTTTGAATCATTCAAAAACCTTATGTGGTCCTACTACCAGCAAGTATCCTACACCCCAGACTTTTCAGCCTAGGACTTCAGATACTTCCAAATCCTTTGGCAGGCATCCTATGTACAGGCCCAAGCCCAGAGGCTTGGGGTTCAGATGCCCTTGAGTTTCACTTGCCCTCCGCTATATGGCCAGAGGAGCAAACTGGGGAGAAGTATCCCATTTCCATAAAGTCAGCACATAGCCGAGATCCTCCCACTGGAAGCTGGCTAATGGGAAGCTAAGTATGAGGCTGTCATAGGGAGTCCTGTCTGCATGCAGACAGGAGTGCACCCTCCACTACACAATGCCATTTTAATTGCATTTTGGCTCAGGTATCGAACCAGTGCAGGTTACACTTGATCTTAGCCCACAAGAGGCTGATTAGTCCCCGTTCAGCTATTTAGCTCTCAGCAGCCCCAGGAGACAGAGAACCCAGCCCAGGTGGCTTGAACCTTAAATACCTTTTCTGAGATCATCACAGGGTCCCAATCAAGAAACAGCATTATTTGAACACTGCTAATGCAGACCAATCAATTCAGAGGAGGTCAGCACTCCTGAATCTGGCCAGAGTCACTTAAACTGGAATCTTAAGACAATGACACAGTGGGGGAGGAGGGGAGGTGGTCCTCTTCCAGTCCCAAAAACCCACACAATATACAACAACCAAAAGCATACATTTTAGCACACACTTGGGGTTGGTTGTGTGTGGAGGTGCTATACTAGCCTGCTTCTTAGTTGTCAGCTTCTTTCTCTTGAGGTGAGAGGCCACCTGTGTATTCGCTTGCCAGCTGCTTCTGCAACTATCGCTGTGGTGGTTGCTGTAAAAACCAAGACAGGCGCAAATGCAATTGACTGTACCCTTGGCATCACGGCCAGAGTTTCCGACAGGTTCTGCATCCAACCCAAAAAACCAGAGAGAGCTTAGAAAGGAGACAGAACATTCAGCAGCAAGGAGGCAAAAATAACCTCATGTCAGGGGAGGGGAAGGGACACAGCCTTTCCTCTGATACAGTTATTCTAGCAGGACATAAAACAGTTCTTCTAAAATGCAGTGTCAGCTGTTTCCACTGAGGAGGGTGAGGCAGAAAATCTCCTAAACTGACCATCATGGAGCAGTTACCAACAAGAACTACCCTAGCCACTGTTCAGCTCAAGATGATTTGCAAAAGCAGCAAAGCCAATAAATAAGGCTTGAAACTGGATGGGAACAGGAAGCTCCAAATTACAATGGAGCTAGACCAGAGCCATGGAAGCAGACAAAAAAGAGGGCACAGGAGCTTTAGCCACCAGGTGACCTGCTGGACTTACCAAAGGAATGAGTTCATTTCTACAGAGAAAACAAACAGTCTGAGGCATAATGATGAAAACTAGACAAAGGGTGTGGAGGGGGCTTAAACCTTCATAAATAAGGACTTAGTCCAACTTCTAATGATTAGGGGTCAAAAGGAAACTTTGTTTAACGGAAGGTTACCCCATAACTGTGGGGTTTCCTTGTACCTTTCTCTGAAGCTGGTACTTGTCATTGGATTCTGGACTAGATGGGATACCACTCTGAACCCATGATGGAAACCCCTATGTTCTTCATAGGCAGCCAGTGCAGACCCTGGGGCAATAGTGTCATGTGCTGTCAGCAGGGTAATCAGAAAGCTGTCATGCTTGGTTTAAGATCCCATGTACAGTGCACTGTGGTGTCCTGGCCTTGAGGTGACAAAATCCACAGAACAATAGAAATTAGGTGCTCATCTAAGAGATCATAGACTTCAAGCCAAAGATTAAAATGGCACTGAGGTTGCTGCTGCTGCTGCCATAGTGCCACAGACATGCCCTCAAAGGGGCAGTTATAATTGTTGACATTCCTTCCCCATCTGCTTCCCCATCCTCCCAACATCAGCTCAGGCTGCCTACATTGAGCACCAGCCAGCTGTCCTCCCTGCCCCAGTGATTACTGAATACAGGGTCATACATTTGGCTGGCTAGACCAGAGGGGGAATGTTACTGGCACACTGAAACATGATAGCATGTGCTTCTCTGCTAAGGTCCTGATCCTGAGCTTATTACAGGCAATGGGAGTCTTTCCATTAACTTCACTGGATGCTGGATGAAGACATTACAATCCTAATAGTCCCCTGTAAGCAAAGAAAAATGGCAGGGTGTGGGAATCAACTCAGCATAAGAGCACTCTATGGGCTGCACAGCAACAGTTCCAAACTGGGATTTTGCCAATAATGAAGACACTAACCAGAAGCCTAGTCTACTCCTGCTGGGCTGTGCAGGTATGGCAACAAAACATCAAAGTCTAACAAATAGAGCTGGCCAGAAGTTTTCTAACAAAAACTTTTTGTGAAGTTTTTTCTGGTCAGAATGGGAAAAACTAGACACCTCCAGGATTTCCAAGAGTCAGGCGTTATGACATTCATAGTATAGGACACCAGGTTCAAGCCTAAACTCTGAAGCAGATTAAAGCAGTGACTTCAACCTGAGTTACTGGGCATTATTCTCACTTGCTTTGTGCTTAATGCTGTAAAGTCTCCATTTCATTCCAGTGACGAATACGAAAAAGATTTAAATTCTCCTAAGTTCTCAAAGGATGAGAGAACCATCTCCCCACCCAGCTCTTCTAACAACATCAGCATGGATATCTCAATTAGTCACTACCTGGAGATTACTTACCATGTAACCAGTGCCTGGCATCAGGGTGGAATATCAGGTGAGAGACAGGTCTGGAGACAAAATCACTGGTTCAGGATGCCATATAACACAAGATTAGGAGTTACTATACACTAACTCAGAGACAAGCAACAGTGACTTGCAGTTCCTCTGCAAGTCCATTACATGGCTGAGCCCCTTTTTGTGCTGTGTGGACCAGCAAGAGACACGGACAAATTAACCAAGGTTACAGGCCTATGCAGCTGAGTCATAACACTTAGGTCTGCACCCAGACTGACAAGGGTCAAAGAGGCTGGAAGCAGCAGTGAGATATGGAGACTTCTCAATAGTCTTTGCCAGTGCTGGAAGATTAGATACTGCAGTGAGGAATTCCTTCCTGGTCTCTGCTTTGACCAGCCTGTGACGTGAAGTTTGAGGCTGGATCCAGGCTGTATAGCTTCAAATGTTATTATTGGTCATGGGGAAATGCAGAACAGCTTGCTATTCTGAAAAAAAAAAAGCCTCCTTGTGAGAACAGATCTGCCATCCATTCTCTTGCATTTAGTTTTAACTTCAGACAGAGCATTTTCCAATATATCAGTCTAGGACAGCACTGCAAACAGTACATTCCCCACAGCCTATATTCTCACATGTTGGTTCATAGCATAGAAATAGATGGCAACACAGATACAAAGTAATGTGGGGGTGTCTGTAAAAGTGGAAAAGGGGAGTATGGGAACAAAGACGATTCACCAACAAAGCATGAAGGTCATTCCTCAAAGGTGGAGCTATTTTTCAATGTACTGGATCCATCTTCTATATCAAATTGTTTAATAAACATTATATAATGCACTGAGGCACATGCATTACTGCTGGAAAGCACACTGGAGTTGCAGAAGGGATAAATTTAATCTCAGTTTTGTAGGGTTTTTTTAACCTTTACAAAAACAGAGAAAAGAAGCAGCAATTTGATCTTCATTTTGGTCTGTGACTGAATGCCAAGCCTGTTCCCGGAACAGATTTTCACAATGAAGTGATTTAGGAATGCTTTGTTTTCCAGGTTCTGACTGGTATATCTCAATACATCAACAGGGCCTGATGGTCAGCAAAGGCTGAGCATCAGCCTCTTTAAAAAAACCTCATGCTTTTTCTAGACAAAGTTAAACTGCCTCAATTATTTATTGCAGCAAAGTTAGAGCACAACAGCAGTTTAGTGGGATATTATTCCTCCTGTCATGTAATGACATGGGTAAAAGAGGCAATTAAGTCATTCAGCTGTTCCTGTAAGGAAGGAGAGTAAACCATACAGGTATAAGGCACTTTTATCATTCTGGCCACATTATGACTTGTGACCTATGTCACATATCCCCTCCATAATTGAAAAAGTTATATTGGTACAATGACTGTGTGTAGAACAGGCCTCAGGCATCTCAAACTGAGCACTCCAAAAATGGAAGTTCCCCAGATTGCCAGTTGTCTTTGGAAATTACATCCATCTGAGCCTTGGGAACACTTTTCCCAGATTCATAGACTGCAAGGCCAGGAAGGAGCAATATGATCATCTAGCCTGGCCTCCCGCCTAACATGGGCCACAGAACTTCTCTGAATTAATTACTCTTTAACGCCAATTGTGGCATTCAAACTCAGGCAAGCATTGGCTCAAAGTTTCCCAGTGGTAATGAATCCACCACAACCTTGGTAAGTTGTTCCAATGGTTTGTTACCCTCTTTATACAAAACCCAAGTTTGCTTGCACCATTACCCTCCTCCTTATAGCTTACTAACAGCCCCCGCATTTCAATGAGATCTTCCACACTGTTTTCTATACTTAACATTACACCTCCCATGAAGCGTGACGGCTGTTAGACCCCGTTTGGCTCTGATTGAACCATTCATCCCCTTTCTGGCAAAGCCCTTAAGCACATGTGAAAATGCCAGTGTATTCCTGGGGACTTAAACATGTCTAACTGTGGTCCTGTACTTAAGAGTCTTGCAGAACAGGAACATGCATAAGCATGCATTGAAATGTTTTGTTGAATTAGGACTTGTTCTTGCCATATCTTTCCAGTATGCTAGAGCACATTTTTGTGCAAGTGTCCCCATTAATCCTTGTGGTCTTTGCAGACTGTTAGCACTTTGTATGAACAATGACCTACTCTCCAAAGCCTTTATTGAATCCTCCTCAGTTAAGCAAAACCCTTCTTTGAAGCCACTCATGGCATAAGGGAAGAACTGGGAGACACCTTTGTCTTTGTAAATAGGGGTTCTTGTTGTGCGGGCCAGGGGCGAGCCAGGCCCGTCTTTGCGCACGCAGGCTGTGGCCAGCAGCCCGGGCACGCGGGGTCGGAGAAAACCGGGGGTGAGCTAGAATTAGTCACAGATGCGTAGTGGTTGATTTAAAGATTGTTTACTTACACCAAAGATGGTCGTGGCGTAGGATGGACAGTTTCCAGGTTCAGCTCCGCTTAAATCCTCGTTAGAGGACTACAACAATTCGTTCTTTTCCCAGAAGTTGTTGAAGCTCCGCGGGTTTGGTAGTTTCTCGTACAGGAAGGGATATGTCTAGGAATTTATCGGCGACGGGGAGAGGCTAGAGGCTGTTCAGGCCTCTATTGCCTTCTTAAGAAATGCGTTTGGTCCGTAGGGATCCGCAGCGCTTAGAGATCTTCACGCTCTCCCTCTCTCTCAAACTCCAATTGCTCTCTCTCTCTCAAACTGATTTCTCTCCCACTTGGGCGGAAACCACCCAAGCTCTTTATACGGCTAGCAAGCCAATCGCTAGCCGTCACGTGTGCATATATTAGAATCGGCCAATAATGTGGCACGAATCTTCATACAAATGGCAGGAACTCCTTGCACCGTGCATTTCTTAGATGCAAAAGAAATGCACCATGCAAAGAAAGCTTCAAATTGGTGGGAAATTCTCCATTGCACCGGGGTTCTCTTCTGCAGCAGAAAACTCCACCGTGCAAAGAAGCTGCAATTTAGCGGGAAAAATAATTTAGCAGTGCCGAAGCACACACAAACAAAAAATCACAACTTTGGGTTGTGACACTTGTCACTTGGGTACTGACCAAGTTTGAGTGGGAGCTCAGCAAAGGGGCTACGAGACTGCAGCTGTTTGTGGACTGTCTCCCCCACACACAAGGATGGGCCTTGTTTGTTTTCTGGGGCTTTTTACAGTTTGAGTACAGTTGTCTCCCCTATTTGAGTTATGTGGCCAGGGACTCACTTTAATGAACTCTAGAGGTTCTTGCCACTAGTCAGTGATCAAGTTTCTTTTTCCTTCAGTGGGCACGGACCCTCTCCCTGCTCCCTGCACAGGAAAAGCATGGTTAAGTTTTCCATGCAAAAGATCACCACGAGCACTTCCAGTATGCTTCAGAAAAAAAAAAAAAATCTCAAAAGGAAGACTCTGGGAAGGCAAGAGCACAGGGTGTGGCCTTCTCAGGACAGCAGCTGGCTGATACAGCCTCATGGAGCTGCACTGTACAAGAGAGTTCTTGGGCATAATTCTCTTTGCCTTGCATCTTCTATAGCCATTGAGAGCCAGAATTTTTAAAAGGTACTTAGTTGTGTAACCCTAGCCACAGTGCTACCTGCGGCCATGTCTGGATTCAGGAACCTGGGGTGTCAAATAGCCTCAGTCAACCTCCCAGCCCCTAAGGCAGGGGTGGGCAAAATACGTCCTGTGAGGCCATTCTATCTGGCCCGCAGGGCCCCTAAAATAATTTAGAAAATTAAAATTTATCTGTCCTTGGTTCCTGTCAAAGATGACAGGAACCAAGGTCGGTAGGACCCAAGGGAAGCCCTGGAGAGGTTCAGTCCCCCCTCCCTGCCCTTTCTGGTCTGGGACCATGTGACTGCCCCCACACAGGAAACTCAGGGAAGGGAAGGGAAGGGAAGGGCAGGAGACACTGGTGCTGAGCATGGCAGAAAAGTGGCCCCTCCCCCACCCCATGGCCGGCGTTCCCTGCTGCAGCCGCTCGCAGCCTGCACAGGGCTGTCCTGAGCAGGCACAAGCAGCCCCATGTGGGCTGTGAGAGGCTGCAGTGTGGGGTGGTGGGCACAGGGTGGGTGAGGGGCTGCTTTTCCCTCCCCACTCAGCACCAGCTTGTAACCCACCCCCGCTACCAGCCTGGGCCCTGCGTGGCTCTGGGCTCGCCCATCGGGGCTGTGCCATGCCGGCAGCAGCTGTGGCCCCCCTGCTTGCTGCGCCAGGCAGTGTTTGCTGCTGCTGCCCAGTGCGTGAGCTCTGGGCAGGCAACAGCAGCAAACACTGCCCAGCATGGCAAGCTGCTGCCGCTGTGACACAGCCCCGATGGGTGAGCCCAGAGCCGGCACAGGGCCCAGGCTGGCAGCAGGGACAGGTTACAAGCTGGTGCTGAGCATGGGGAAAAGCGACCCCTCACCCGCCCTGTGCCTGGCACCCTGCACTGCAGTTGCTCACAGCCCACGTGGGGCTGCCTGTGCTCAGGACATCCCCATGCGAGCTGTGAGCAGTTGCAGCAGGGAGCACTGGCCATGGGGTGGGGGAGGGACCGCTTTTCCCCTCACACTCAGTACCAGCTCCTTACCTGCCAGGGAGCAGGGGTTTGGGGCTGCACACTGTCCCTCACCTATACCGCAGGGCTGGGGGGGGGGGGGGGGGGCACTGGGAGTAAGCAGGTGCAGGAGCAGGGCCCACATCTGTGTCCCAGGGCCAGCACCAGCAGGGCCCAGAGCAGAGCAGCAGGGGTATAGGGTCCTGGCTGGCAGGAGCTCTACAGAGCTGGGCCAGCTCCCCCCTCTCTCTGCTGGTGCAGCCCAGCCCAGCTCCACAGACCCCTGCCAGCCTGTGCCCCACTTTGGGCCCTACTGGTGCTGGCCCTGGAACATTGGTCCCAAGACATTAGGACATTGGTCCCAAGATGGTGACCCGGAGGCAGGGCACCTGTCAAGGGGCGGGGCTAACCATGTGGCCCTCGACAGCTTGCCACAACTTGGTAAGCAGCCCTCCACCTGAAAAAATTGCCCGCCCCTGCCATAAGGCTATGGCCACCTCTCCATGGAGTGCTTTCTGGTGGTTTCCCTACACACTGGAGTACATACAGTCTAATTATTTACAGTTTATTATTTACAAAACAGTCAACATATGAATGAGGCTAATAGCAGAACAGGATATCAATAATCTAACTGTTGAAGGCAGGTATCAATGAACTAAAACACTGCACAAACTGAACCAAAGACACCCTCAGTGCAACTCCCCAGCTTAAACCTTGAGATGCCAGTCAATTTCAGCAGGCGTACAAAGGGTTAACAAGACATCAGCTCTCCTTCACAGGGGCTGGTGCTGCTGCTCCAGAAAGTCCTGCTCTTTGCTACAGCCTCATGGGGAAGAGCTCTCATCTGCTCCAGCCCTCTGTGGTATCTGCAAAGAAACACACTGTCCTCTCTCCCCAAAAGCACCTTTCTCCAGTTCCCAAACACGGACCCTTGTGCTGACAACCAAAACAACCCTGGGTTTATCACCCACCCAGCCCCAAGCTGGTTCTCAGTGAACTCTCCCCAGAGCCTTCCCAGATCAAACCCTGCCCTGCCTCCTAGGCAATTCTACCTTACCATCCTTTTTCCTCCACACAGGTCCATCTGCTTCACAGAGGGAAAAAAGTATACCAGGTTGTCTTCTCTCCATCACTAAAGGCAGGTCACTTCACAGGCAGGCTGCAAGATGGTTCCTCCCTGAGTTCTGTGGTCCTGGGGCACCTTCCCTTCTCTGAGCCTGGCTGAGGTCCCGCCCCTTTCCTGCCTTAGGAGCCAATAAAAAACATGCATATGCTCTCGCAAGCATCCACTTTCTCCTCTGCCCAGTGGGAACTGCCCTGAAGTCTCAAGGCTTCCTGGGGCCACCTACACCTACTGTCCATGCACATGGCACAGGGTCCCCTGGCGCACCACTTTCCTTCCACTTCCTGCCTTCCTCCCAGCAGCTCTGCCTGGAACTGTGCCAGCCTGCAACTTATGTCAATAACAAAAACTGCAGCTGGAAAAACAAACAAACACAGCCACATTTTCAAAGTAGCCCAATTTGGTAGGAAGACCGCGAACCCAGCAACTCTGGAAGTTTGCAGGGATCCTGAGCCCTGCTGCAAATCCAGCAGCAGCTGTTGTCTATCTTCATCTTTGAGCACATAAATACCTTTACAGATCTGGGCTTTGGAGCCTGATCCAACAGACAGGGAAGTCAATGGAAGACTTTGATTCCCCAGGATTTAAAATCAATCCTGTACACCAGGGGATGGTGGCACTTCAGGACCAGCAGCTGAAATTGCCCAGCTAAGGCTGAGGCAAGTTGACTCTTCTGACCCAGCCACTTCTCCTTGGTGCTTGGCCACTGCATGAATGAAGCCACTGTCACTGAAGCAACACAGAAGCCCCATCTTTGGAAGCAAGATAAAGGATTTGTGTGGGTCAGATCCAGCCTGTGGACTGTATGTGCTAAACTGCTTCAGAGGTGTAGCAAGCTCCTTCATTGCTCAAAACAGAGTGGGGGAGTGGAGCTTATCCACACTCAGATGACAGCTGGTGTTGTAGCAGCATGGACTTTGGCAGCTGCAGCTGGGGGTCCATCAACCCAAGAGCAGCCCTTGGTGCCCTGTTCTCTCTCTTTCCCCCACCTATACACTGCTGGATGTAGGGCTACACCTGCGATGGCAAAGACTCCCAGGGGAGTGCCCCCTCTAAGCCAATGCCTGGGGCTGGTACCCCACTTGCTGTCTCTAGTTATGCTGCTGCCCTGATTTACACATGCACAGTGTGAAAGACAGCACCATCCTGACTGGATTCTAGACCTCCAGCTTCCTCAGGGACATGCAGGAATCAGGCCTTAACATTTAAAGGTCCACTGTTGAAAAAACCAGGATCATAACATCTTCCCTATGAGACCTTCAGTACATAAGACATTGGAATAGAACCCCTCTGGATTGAACTTCATCATGCACTAAATCCATTAAAAGAGGGACGCATAGGAGGCAGCTGACCTGTTGGAGGACTGGATTTGTTGCACAAATACAATTTTTACAATTCTAAGATACACTAGCACCAGAGTATCTGTTAATAGCTAGTGTGATACACATTTGCTTCTGTACATAACCACACATGCTATTAAATAATGAAACAAGTAAAGCAGCTTTCTACTCCAAGAAGTGACTTTAAAAAATGACACCTAGTTCAACAGATCTGCCCTGCATCACACATGCAGCTTCTTAGCTTTTCACAAAAACAACTGTTATGGCTTTTTACTTTTGTTAGCTTGGCAGAAGATGATGAAGTTATGGAATAAAGAGCCAGAGGGAGAAATTTTGGCTCCTCTGAAGTCCATGGCAAAACTCCCACTGATTTCAACAGGGAAAGTATTTCACCTTCACCTATTTCGCCAACTCCTTGTAAAGCATCCAAGGCTGAACTAAGTTTCAACCTATGCTATGCATTTAGTAATAGGACGGCATAGGTTTCACTAGGGCGACAGCTTTAATCTGTAAACTCTCT
The DNA here is from genome assembly GCF_030867095.1 of Alligator mississippiensis. Lineage (NCBI taxonomy): Eukaryota > Metazoa > Chordata > Crocodylia > Alligatoridae > Alligator > Alligator mississippiensis. Next base: position 38,945,391 of record NC_081833.1, on the reverse strand, counting down.
GGGAGATGCTAAGAAGCAAAGATTCCAGCTCGACTCATGGATCCATGTGTGACTCTTGGATCCAAATGTAAGTTTGCAGGGCTAGTGGTTAGCAGGAAAAAAAAAACCCAAATATCTTGACTTGTGAATCTAGCACATCTGATATAGAGTCAATACAAGCTGACAAACAGGGGTCTCAGGGCAACATTTTTGACAGTCACTTTTCAGAGCAGAACAATGCCTTAAATAAATACCTGTCAAAGGATCAGAGCAGAGCTGTTAAGAGAGTGATTGTGCATGTACAAATGTGCTTAACAAGTTAATACACCACAAAGAAAGAGACCAAAGACAGCTGGGTCTGTAGCATATTATCAAAAGGAGAGTTAATAAGCATTTTCATTAGAGCAGAGGGTCATCAAGGAGGAAAACCACTTACTTCTGTACTGTACCTACAGGGCTTAACACAATGCACTGTTACCAAGCTGTAACCCCTCCTGATCAGAGCAGCCACTTGATGTCTTGTAAGGGGTTTGGAGTGGAAGGGAGTCATTTTTCTAAACATTTCTCTGCATTCAAAAATCCATAGCAACTACAGCTCAACTGTGGAAATCAACAGGCAGGGCTGAATGTGCAGCTCATGCTGTCCTGATAAATTTGGCAGTGTGCATGTCCCTCCAGCTGCTTGTCTGACAAAAATGTCAGGATCTTGGCAGCCAGAACAGGAGTGGGTGGGGGGCGCCTTGCCACCTTGTAGGCTGAGGGCCACTTTCTGAGCAAGAGAGAAAGACGTTCAGTCCAACAGTACCTGGACACATTTCTAGCACTGATTATAGCCTGAGCCATGGCAGGTCACAAATAACACATTCCAGCCTAATGCCCACCACTGAAGTCTGAAAACAAAGAGCAGTCCTACACTCACAGTTGCACTTCCACTTGAGCGCGTGGCTCATGGAGGCATTCCCTACCCAGTGTTTCTGACAATCAGAAATACCAAACATGAGCTAGGGGCTTCAATCAAATCTCTGTATATTACTGTGTCTGCTTTATACACTGTGCTCTGTTACCAGACTCCCTGCACCATAGCAAGCCAAATAGACTTCAGTGCATCCCTGTGTGGCATTAACAGCCCTCTTGATCCAGGGACAAAACTGCTTTGCAAGAGCCAAGATGGCTGCACTGCTGCCCCATTGCTTTGCATTCCAGGTCTGTGAAATTCCCTGCACAGAATGAGATAAGACATCACCTCTCAGAAAGCAGGGGCTACTTCAGAAGCTCTAGGTCCTTCCCTTCCAGCCTCGTGAGCTCAGTTTTCCTAGGCAGCTACAGTGCTGGGTGATATAAGAAAGCTACACTGGAGGTCACACTAAGGCTAGAGACAGAAGTTACACATAAACTGATTTAAGTGATCAGAAACTGGTTTAAACCTGTAACAGAACAGAAGCTCAGTGCACATAAACCAGTTTCAAAATGGCTGAAACTGGTTGAATGTAGTATCAGACTTAACTGATTTGGGTCAAACTGGTTTATGAAACTTCTGTCCCAGACTCCTTCCTGGTTCAAGTTAAATCAGAGTCCCCAGCATCCCAGTATGCTTTCCAGCCCTGGGCTAGGCTGGGCTGTCTGCTCCAGAGAACAGGGCTGGCCCCGCACCTCTGCTCCCTGGCTGGAGCAGTAAGGGCTGGCTGACAAAGGGGCAGGGGGGGCAAGTCCAGTTGGGGATACCCCCCAGTCTGCAAGGGCGGGAGAAAGGACTGCCTGCCCACACCCCAGCAAACTCTGGCTTGTGTCTATGGCAGGGGGGTTAAACATGCTTTCCTCCGCTCAAATTTACCGCTACCTACAGCTGTGGACTACAAATCCCAGAGGCACCTGAAAGCAGGAAGAAGTGATGAGCAACCCTGCAGAGTCCTGCTACTGTAATTCTGGACAGCAAATCCCAGAGACCTTGGAGGCAGCAGGAAGAGGAAGTGAGCATACAGTCAGAGAGCTGTGCTCTAGAGCATCCTGGCCTCTGACCTGAGCCACTGCAAGTATGTGACTGCATTTTCTGAATCAAAGGTAAATGTCTGTTCGCTTCTGTTTCAATTTAATATGTGCAGTTTAGACTAACCTGCAAAGACTGAATCAATTCAGCCTCAGGCTTTTTGACTGTCTGTACTTAAGCCTAGAAGATCCTAGTGGTCCTTTCTGGCATTAAAATCACTTCATCTACCATGACCAGAGTTTGACTCTGAAGGGCTCTGAGCTGATCACCTTTTATTCTCCCTGCAGTCAGTAGGAGCTGGAGGCACTCAGCAACTCTCAAGATTGGGCCCTGGAGGTAGCAACATGACTATCTTGCATCTGGACTGCTCCCTCTACTCAAGGCAGGGCTTTATACCCACTAGATCCATGCCACACCTCACTGCCTGCATCTCCCAAAGCTGCCATCTCTGTAGCTCACTTTGCCACTCAGGTCTCCCTTCTATTTATTGCCCCTCTGACTTCAGTTATCCACAAATTTGATAACAGTTACATTTATGCCAACAAAATACCTGGCAGAGAAAGATGCCAGGCAAGATGTAGATGGGGGCCTAGATTTAATTTAGGAGGTCATTTCAGTATCTGGTGATCCTAGCTGATGAGTGGCAAACTTCACTGCTTAGAAGCTTCTATGAGGATCATCTAGAAATGCTCTCTGATCCCCACTGAGTACTGCTACTGCAGTGCCTGGGGCTGGAACACCTGCTGTGTTGTGTCCCCACTCCTCCCTCTTTGTCTCCAGCTGTCTCTTGATTTCTATAGGACATTTTTCCAACTCTGTGGCTAACTTTTATCAGGTGAGAGCTGTGGCAGAAAGCCACCTTTGTTTCTCCCCCAAAAACTCTGCTATGTGACAATTGTGATTAGGATGGGCCCAGCAGAGGATACATACCTTTACCCTATCTCTTTAGGTAACCTGAGCTGGATACATTCCTGAGGGAAGGGGGAAACCTGCTCCCTCTGCCTACGTGACTGGCATCACATACCTGGGTGAGGGGCTTCCTTCCTGGTGGGCTAGAGTCTGCCCAGCAACTAGTGATGTATTTCAAATTGGTTGGCTGACAGCTAACAGGTGCTGGCCTCCAGCAGCAGGACCAGGTAAATGAGGTCACAAGGGCTATACAAGTTAAGGACTGCCTAGGAGGAGGGGGGCAGCAGCCATGAGGGATACTCAGGAACAGAGAGAGCTGTACCATCTGAAACTTGCTCTCTCTCAAAACTCATGATCAAGGAACCACCTGCCTCCAGAGGAAAGCTCTACCTGCCTCTGGATGATACTTGTGAGTAAGCTAACTGAAATCCAACTAGATATATAGATTGCAGTAACTCAGATGCGAGATCAAAGGCTACCCCAGCCACAGGAGTTTGCTCTATGGGATTTCTCTGATATTGCTCTACCCTGCACCCTATTCTAACCCTCCCCTCTGTAACCAATAAAGTTCTCCTTTGTGACCGGTGTAGGAGACTTATTGAGGGGTTGGTTTAATTATGGCTAGGAGGCCCCTTGGGTCTGCGGACTAAGGGAGACTATCCTTTTTGGCCCCCAACTTGGGGAAGTGCCCCAAGTTCTTGTATTGGGTCAAGTACCCATAGGACTATTAGCCCTGTGTTTCCCCAAGGACACAGGCCCCAGACAGTCCCTTCTTGGGGTGGTGGCAGCACACGTTACCCCTGGACTCAGTGGTGGGGCTCAAAAGGGGATCTGCCAGGGCTTAGGCGCCCCTGGAGAGACACGTGGAGTCCAGAAGGTAGACGGGCGTAGTGAGGTGGGAGGCTCAACACAGGAGCTCCCCCTACTGGCCAGCCACAAGAGCAGCATCAGATATAGCACTAGATGCAATAGATAGGTGGGATTTTAGGCCCACCCATGGCTAACGGCCCTCCCTGTTGCTAGTGGGGTTACTCAGACACAAGATTTTAGTCCTGGAGCAATGACTAAGAGATTTCAGGTGAGAATCACAGCAGGTGAGAAAGGGTTTGTGAAGAGGCTTAACCATCTGTCTCCCAGTCCAAGACCTGCAGAAGGAACAGAGAGTTGACCAAGGTAGGAAGGAAGGTGACATAGGTGCACTTGTGGAAACCTGGAGCCCCCTGATCCCCCCCCCCACCCTTGCTCTTCCAGCCCTGCCACGGGTGCCCCGCCTGGGCCAGCTCTGGCCCTTTACGAAAAGAAAAAAACTGAAAAAACCCCCCAAACTCACAGTTCCTGCTGGCAGGGGGCAGTCCCCGGTGCCCTGCACCATGTGGGGGGCTCTGCACGAGCCCCCAAAGCCCCAAGGCCACACTAGGAGTGGTGAGTCCCAGGGCTTTTCTTGGGTTTTTTTTTTTTTTTTTTTAAAGGGCCAGAGCTGGCCTGGGCAGGGCACCCATGGTGGGGCTGAGAGAGTGGGGCGGGGGTTGGGGGACTCGTGCAAAGCCCCCCATGCAGTGGGGGGCAGTGGGGATCTCCCCCACCACTCGGCAGCACCCAGTGAGCACTGGGGTTGTTTTTTTTAAAGTACCAGGAGCTGGGGAGGGTGGAGGCAGCCATGCGGAGGCTGGGGGAGCGAGGGGGTTAGAAGGGCTAGCAGGGCCCACCACCATGGTCCCCTCCCCCAGCCCCTCTCCCCTGCCCCTAGTACTTACCAGCTGGGAGTCAGCTGTAACTCCCTGCTGCAGCCACTGGGGACTGCCCGAATCATCAAAGCTCTCCGAATCTCTTCAAAGATTCAGAGCGCTTTGAATCGATTTGGACCTTTAAATTGGTCCCCTGATTTGATTCGGATTCGGAGATTCGGCCACCATATCAGGCCAAATCTCCTCCAAATCGAATCACCACCCAAAGCTTTGCACAGCCCTAAAGCCTGATGGACAATTTGGAGGCACACAAGTCCATAAACCTGGCTAGGCCATTTGGCATCACAGGGGCAGTTCACTACCAGCAGGATTCCCCGATTTTGGATTCAGGGCTTGCTTTTTAAAACTGACGTTTCTCCTGCTTGTCTCGTCATTGCTATTTGTGTAGTCAGCAAAGGCTAGATTGTGCATTTGCACGGGGCTGCTTGCAGTCCCACTGAATTCAGCAGGAACCAACCAATGAACTTAGACAGCAAAAACACCCCTGAAGCAAAAAGTCCCTGTCAACCAGTCACTTACACCCAAGACCGGAGGCACAAAGCAGGCACACCACTTGGCCAATGGCCATGACCAACGACAGAATCTGACCTTGCCTCTTTGCCCAACAAAGAGGTTTAATTATATATAGTTTAGGAAAACATGGGTCACTCCTTCTGATAAAGCTACCATTAACTCAGGTGTCCATGAGTATGGCCGTACTCTCATCTTCTCTCTCTACCTGCCTTGGTCATACACCTTCTAGTGTTGAAGGATTCTCACCTGCACAGTCTTTTTAAATCTCGGTGAACTGAAAGCTCCTATCACTAGTATCATGACTCTAGAAAAAGTGACTTGCTATCACAAAATCTGACTTCCCGTTGGGTTTGTGGGTGTAGTGACCTTCTGCAACTGGCTCTGCAGCTCTATGACCTGGGGCTTAGGTTGATTCTTATTCTCTGGGATAGACTATGGGGCTGTGGAAGAGCCATGCTCAGATTCACCAAGACAGTGGGGGGAAGAAGGAGAAGGAGACAGCTGGCTGCTACACAAGTGTTTCCTGGTGGTTTGATCATGGAGACATGCTGGTATCTACCTTAGGGGCCAGGCAGGCTGCTTTCCCTCCCTGCTTCCCAAACGCACCCAGGAGGGAGACAGAGTGTGAAGAGGCAAGGAAGTCTCCACAGAATGAAGGCCTCGATCCTTAAGGTTCCATCACTGCTACTCTTGGCTTAGAGGGTCCTAGGCACCAAGCAGCTTGGGGAGGTGGATACTCCAGCCCCATCCACTCTGCCATCTTGGATCTTTGCCTGGGACAATAATACAAAGAACTAGGAATGTCAGCCCATTTGCTGAGCGCTTGTTCTCCCAAAGACAGCATGCAGCCCCCTGCAGGGGACAGTCTACGTTGAACTGATCCTACAAACTGGTACTGACCTTTCATAAAGTGCTGAAGTTGAGAACAAAGGCTGCATTTCACTGGCACTACACAGCTAGCACAGGGTGTTCTGTGTCCACTCCTACTCTGTCACTGACCTCCTTGACTGATAACTAGTCAATTCCTCTAGCTCTGGGCAAGATCTGTGGTTCATAATGATTTTGTCCTGGTTCTTGCTCATGTGCTCACTTGCCATTCTGCTTTGGCTGTGGCATTTTGTCTGCTGGAAACCAAGTGGTGAGTTCCAAGCCTGGATCTCACAAGCCCCAGAGGAGAAATTCAGCAGAGGGCAGGGCTGACCTGATCGAACAGGCTTGCACAAGACAGACCCTGGCGCCAAGGGAATGGATTAACCCTTCACCCTTCCTGCTTTGTACTGCAGCCATTACTGACCTTCTCCACCTCACACTACTTGCAACATCCCTCCCACTCACAGTCTCCACTGTCTAGCCCAGAACTGAATATACCGCTGGGTGTGATCTATACATCACTTCAGTGGTGCACAGTTTTGAAAATCAGCCCATTTATCTTGGAGCCTACCACAAGACTTAGGAGTTGAACTTTAGACTCCTGTTCTTGGCAATCTCAGCCCAAGTCACATTGTGGAGGCACATGAAACTTTTAGGATTTGTTGACTCTGGCTCATTCAGACAGGATGAACTGTGTTGGGTGGGATCTCCATTTTGTGAACAGGGTGAAAAGTTATGTGGGTCTTGAGGCTTGTGTTCTCAGTTTCTTCTCCCTTTTCTTTGACACATTTTGTTTCTTGAATTATGCCCTTCAAAAGCAGGAATCATATTACATCTCCCCTTTACCAAAGCTAAGGTCTTCCTGGTGCCTCACTACACCCTTAGCTCAGCAGATGCACCTCCTTGCTGGGGAACTCCCTCAGATACACCTGCCCTGGTATCAGCGTGAAGTTAGCCCTGGCTCTGCAGAATTTCAGCTCCTTCCACTACTAACTACAACCAATAGTGCCAGCAGCCAATACTTTTGACACTGGGAACTTTTTCTTGAGGCTCCTAAATCCATATCCAAGTGTAACAATAGCCTGTGCTGGGGACAGAACCAGGCACCTCTGAGTCTACAAGTCTGAGCATGCACTGAAGTGAAGAAAACCAGCCTGCTCTTCTGAGGTGCTTAGCACCTGCAGAGCCTGTTAGTTTTGGTGGGTCCCTAGCACCTCTGTACAAGAAGCCACTGCACTCAGAGGTGGCTTTAGGAGCTTAACTTTAGATTCCCAAGTTTCAAAATTGTGGCCAAGTCCTTTGCTTCCTCATAGGGACCCCAAGCTGCACAGAACTCCCTTCCAACTGGCAGGGTGCTCCAAGCATCTTGCAGAGGCCTGTCCACTAGGGCTGTGCGAAATTTCACCACCAGTTTTGTTTTGACACTGTTTTGACCTGTTTTGAGGTTGAAACAGCAAAATCAAAATGGAACAGATATGGTTGAAACAGCCTTGAAATGAAATGAGGCAAGTTGAAACGTTTTGCCATTTTGATGCTGTTCCAATGTTTCACCCATAGGCTATAAAAGGGAAAAATAAAACAGCCTATAACTTTGTCATTTCTAGCCAGATTTGGATGAAAATTGCAGGAATGGTAGCCCCTTCTTACGGCATAAAGTGTGCCAAGTTTCAGGAAGATAGGTGCAGGGAGTTCACAGAAACTGCAACCTGAAATCTTGAGAGCCAAACTTGTGCCATCTGTATGTGTTAAGCCACAGCAGGGTCAAAACTACAGGAATGTTAGCCCCTGCTGAGGCCACAAATCCTGCCATGTTTCAAGGAGATAGGTGCAGGGAGTTCAGAGAAACTTCACCCCAAAATCCTGAAAGGAAAACTCATGTCACGTGTTAAGCCACAGCAGGGTCAAAACTTCAGGCATGCTAGCCCCTGTGGAGGCCACAAAGCCTGCTAAGTTTCAAGGAGATAAGTACGGGGGTTTGAGGTGCAGTTTCCCCCAAAACCCTCCAGCTATCACCTTGAAATTTGGCAGGATTTGTGGCCTCACCAGGGACTACCACCCCTGTGGTTTTGACCCCACTGTGGCTTAATATACACATGACATGAGCTTTGCTTTCAAGAATTTGGAGTGCAGTTTCTCTGACCCCCTGCACCTATCTTCTTGAACCTTGGTAAGCATCATGCCATCAGAAGGGACTACCATTTCTGCAAGTTTAATCCAAATCTGTCCAGAAATGACAAAGTTATAGCCTGTTTTGTCCTTCCCCATTATATCCTATGGACGAAAAATCGAAACAAGGTCGAAACGGCCTAACGTTTCAACGGAACAAAACGGAACAGCCGTTTCGACTTGAAACAAAAGTCAGAATGAAACACTGTTCTGTCAAAACGGCGAAACGCTGTTCAAAACTAAATGCTTCTGTTTCGCACAGCCCTAGTGTCCACGCTGCTGCAGTGGAATCCCTTCCACCAGTGAAAACCTCCTGTAGGTTACCCCATGCCAAGCTTTGCTGACAAGAACCAGCCCCCTTCTCTCAACCCTCTGACCTTTGGTTATTACTCTTCATCCCATGTCTGTTCCTATGTCTTATACCTGGCTTCCTACTTGACAAACCTTGGCCCAAGGTCCCTTATCATAGCTCTCAGAGAGTTTTCCTACCAGGCATGTACCAGAGTATGAATGTGGGCAAAAGCAGGGCCTAAAAAAGAAGGCACTGGCCTGGGAGTCAAGCGACTTAAGGATTTATTCCTGGGTCTGCCACTGAGCTGCTTGGGCAGTCTCTGTCCCTCCTTATACGGATTGTGGACATCTGGTAGAGCCTGTCTCACTCCATGCATTTGTACAGAAACTGCACATGGTCATTAGTCAGACATGGGAAATCCAAGATCCATTCTGTGCCTGGGACGCTTATCGTGCTAGCATGGTTAAGACATACACTGTCTGTAGACAGCAGCACACCAAGAAGCGATGTGGTTGGCTTCATATCTGCTCATCTTTGGCTCCCTCACAAAGTAACAAACTGCCAATATCCAGCTGGGTTGACTGAGGTCAGCAAAGCACAAGTCCAGCTAAAGAAAGGTTTGAACTCATAGTGCAGGATGCCACTGGGTCAGCTGCAGCCAGAAGCCTGATCCCCTGGCTGTTAAGGGAAATCCTGGCTGGGGTAGTGAGGACCCTGCCTTGGCCAAGGAACTGTGAATTACCAGGGAAGGGGTTGTCACAAGGGAGGACGTCTCTTGAAGGGGAAACCACCCTGGAGCCCCGTGGGGATAGGATCCCAGTCAGGCCCATGAGGGACTGAGAGGCCCTGGGATTCCTTCCTATTTTCCTTGCTGGAGCTGTACCAAGACTCCCAGTCATCAGAGGGGAATTCAGTATACCCTGTAACACTGTTATTGTGAGGGATGCACGGATGCCTTGTACTTTGTAGGTAGCACCTCAAATTTTGTTATCCATAATGTGATTTGTTGTTTGCTTGTTAATATGTATATTTCTTATTGCAACCCTTGCTGATACCTTATCTGTGGTTCATCTGTGCTTACCTGTGGTTTACTTGTTGATTTCTGTTGTTCATTTACCTTTGTTGTATTTACCTATTACTGACAGCTGCTTACCTGCAATACAGCAGTGTACAGCCAATCCAGGAAGTTTTTTGAGAGTGTTGGGCATGAATGGCTGGGGGGCCACAGTTGCACCAGCAGCATCAGGAGTGCAGCGGTGGCAGGAGCCTGGCAGCGGTGAGCGGGGAGCTCCCACAGATGCTGCTGACACTGGTGGAGGTGGGGGGGTGGCAAGTGCCGACCATGGGTCGACAACCACCTGCAGGCACCGCTGGCAGTGGCAGTGGAGGCCAGGGGCAAGCATGGACTGCCCGCAGGCCCCACCAACAGTGTTGGTGGTGCCTTTTTGCAGGGGGTGCACCGCCATGCACAGGGGGGCAACTTCCCCGCTGGTGTTGGGGGACAATTTCCTGCTGCAAGTGCTGGAGTGGCCAACTAGGGCCCATGCTTTTCTTGACCTGCTGCTCATAAACAAAGAAGAATTGGTGGGGGATGTAGAAGTGCAAGGTAAGCAGCAGTGATGAGATGATTGAGTTGCATGCAGGGACAAAATTGGGGAGGCCAAAGCACAATTGGAGTTGTAGCTAGCAAGGGAGTGAAGGTAACAAGAAGGGTTTCTATAATTAATGTCACCAGCAAGTGGAAGGTCAAGGAAAGTGCGAGTCCCTTACTAAATGGAGGAGGCAACCTAGTGACAGATGAGGAGGAAAAGGCCGAAGTACTCAATGCCTTTTTTACCTTGGTCTTCACAGGCAAGGTCAGCTCCCAGACTACTGCACAGAGAAGCAGTTTGGGGAGAAGATGAGCAGCCCTCAATGGTGAAAGAACAGGTTAGGTACTATTTAGAAAAGCTGGACATATACAAGTCCATGGGGCCAGATGCAGTGCATCCAAGAGTGCTGAAGAGTTGACTGATGTGATTGCAGAGCCTCTGGCCATTATTTCTGGGAACTCGTGGCAACTGGGGAAGTCCCAGACAATTGGAAAAAGGGCAAAGATAGTGCCCATATTTGAGAAAGGGAAGGAGGAGGATCCAGGCAACTGCAGACCAGTCAGCCTCACCTTAGTCCCCAGAAAAATTATGGAGCAGGTCCTCAGAGAATCCAGTTCTAAACATTTGGAGGAGAAGAAAGTGATCAGGAACAGTCAGCATGTTTTCACCAAAGGCAAGTCATGCCTGACAAACCTGACTGCCTTCTATGATGAGATGATAGGCTCTATGGATGCAGGGAAAGCAGTGGATGTGATATACCTTAACTTTAGCAAGGCTATTGATATGGTCTCTCACAGCATTCTTGCAAGCAAGCTAAGAAAGTATGGGTTGGATAAATGGACTGTAAGGTAGACAGGATGCTGGCTGGATCATTGAGCTCAATGGATACTGATGAATGGCTTGAGGTCTAGTTGACAGCCGGTATCAAGTGGAATGCCCCAGGGGTTGGTTCTGAGGCTGGTTTTGTTCAATATCTTCATGAATTATCTGCAAGATAGAATGGATTGCGCCCTAAGCAACTTTGTGAAGCTGGGGGGAGTAGTAGATATGGTGGAGGGTAGAGCTAGGATTCAGAGTGACCTAGACAAATTGGAGGATTGGGCCAAAAGAGGTCTCATGAGGTTCAACAAGGATAAGTGCAAAGTCCTGTACTTAGGATGGAACAACCCCATGCACTGCTACAGGTGGGGGACCAACTTTCTAAACAGCAGCTCTGGAGCAAAACACCTGGGGATTATATCAGACAGTAGGCTGAATATGTCCTTACTGTCAAGAAGGTTAATGGCATACTGGGCTGCATTAGTAGGATCATTGCTTGCAAATTGATGCAAGTGATTATTCTCCTCCAGCACTGGTGAGGCCACATCTGGGGTAGTGTATCCAATTTTGGGCCCCCACTACAGAAAGTATGTAGACAAAATGGAGAGAGTCCAGTGGAGGGCAGCCAAAATGGTTATGGGGCTAGAGAACAGGATTTACGAGAAGAGGCTGAGGGTTGAGGGCTGAGGGGCTTATCTAGTCTGGAGATGAGAAGACTGAGCAGGGATTTGATACAACCTTCAACTATCTGAAGGGTGGTTCTAAAGAGAATGGCGCTAGACTGTTCTCAGTGGTGGCAGATGACAGAACAAGGAGCAATGGTCTTGAGTTGCAGCAAGAGAAGTTTAAGTTGGATATTAGGAAGAACTTTCTCACTAGAAGGGTAGTAAAGCACTGGAACAGGTTACCCAGAGAGGTTGTGGGATCTCCATCCTTGGAGGTTTTTAAGATTCGGTTGGACAAAGCCTTGGCTGGGATGATATATTTAGGGATGGTCTTGCTTGGAGCAGGGGGGTTGGACTATATGACTGTGGTGGCACAGTAGAGGGCACTACTATGCAGAGCTAGCCGCCTCACTGTGCCAGGCCCAAAAACCTCACTTCAGGAGACTCCCACGGGGTGCCTACACCTGGCTGTCCTGCTTCCTGGAGAACACCCACAAGCCTGGAGTAATGCTGCCACCACTCAGGCACTGGTCTCTGTTAGAGCTCTGTGTAGCCTGGGGCGCACAGACCCTGCAAGCCTTGGTGGTGCTTTGCCCACTGGTAAAATTTCTGGGTGCCTCTTTCGGCCCAAAGCATCCCAGAACTACCTCAGGTAGGACTGAGGGAACATAAACAGATAAGCTCTGCTGGCTAGGCTGGGAGCAAAAAGGCTTGCCTCTCCCCCCTCCACAGCAATACAGCAAGGCACACTGTAACCCAATACCTTTATTGATCAGGGGAGGGGGCAGGTAGAACAAGGAAGTCAGAATACACTTTGAGCAAACATAAGCAATCAGAGTATTATACAGTCTTGGACATAATAATCCTTCAAACACACGTCTGCTTAGACATAAATCCTAACACCTAGCTAGTTTCAAAGTTTTACGTACAATAATTCATTCAGGCTGCAGCCCGGAGGCACTTTGCTTGTGGCTTTTCAAAATGCCCGGCAGAGAAAGAGACAGCTCCCCCCTCCCCTCAGGAATTTATGCGGCCAGGTCACCTGGTTGACCAGCATGAACCCAATAGAAAGCAAGAGAGAGGGAGAGAGGGGTCCAGCTGGAATGAACCAAAAGAGGAACAGAGAGAGGGGAATTTCTTCACAATGACCTCCTGAGGTCCCTTCCAACCCTAATTTTCTGTGATTCTATGAATCTTCAGACCTGACAGATAGAAAATAAAACCACCCCTTTTCCCTTGTGAACATTATGCATTGAAATGGAAAGTACAGACCAGTGAAACCCCAACTGTTGTGTTCAGAGCCCAGAAAGGAAGTCTGATAGACAGAAGAGATTTCAGTCCAAATTAGGCACCACCATCTTGTATGGGACCGCATCTTAGGGACTTACAAAGAAACACAGAAGACAGAGAATAATAATAGTACTAAGGTTTTGTGTCCCAGGTTTGAGCTGCTGTCCCTTTAACAAAGGAACCTGCATATCTTTAGGCCAGAGAGAGATCACTTGTGCTCCCCTTCTTTAGGCCTTGCCAGTGGGCAACAAAGCCCCTGATGCACATTAGGCATCTATAACAGACGTGGCTTTTGCCCTAGTACCATGGCCTTCACAGGGAGAAAGAATAATCAGGCATAAGAACACAGTGAGCATTGATGCTGACACCCCCTCCATCCTCTGTTTTCAGCTCTGGAATAATTTATGGGCAGCATCCACCTGCTGGAGATGCCCCTGCACCAGAAATACTACCCATGAGTTGGTAGGGAAAGGGGGGTTATGCTTTCCCTAGAGTAGCTCTGTGCCAATCCTGCTGGCACAAATGCATCTCAGGGCAGCAGTAAACTCAGGCCCAGGAATTTCTCTTTTTCCTGTTCTCATTGCCCAGTCTCCCAGTCCCCAAAATTCAGCCCTGTCCACCAAGAAGCAGCATCAGCTCAGCCTGGCAACAGTACATGCTTGTGCCTCAGCACTGATTCATAAGACTTGGTGTCGGCATCTTGGCAGGTTTTCAGCACTGCATGCACATGCCCCCCACGACGAAATACAAGCAGTCCTCAACTTAGACTTTCCAAGTTACAATGAACAGCATTTATGACCTTTATAAATTTACACCGTTTCAAGGTTCTGATGCGGGTTTTGACTTTACAACGCTGGACACGGCTGCCTCCAGCTGGTAAGTCCCTTGTGGTGGGGGGATTGGGGAGGGAAGGGGCCTGCGGAGGCGGATTAATGTCCCCGCAGTGAGGGAGAAATTGAGGCTGGGGCCATTCCTGCTGCTGGGCGCTGCCAGTCCAGGAGCTGCTTGTCTGGCAGCTCTCTCCGCTGCTCCCGCTGCCAGTCCGGGAGGGCATGGCAGGGTGTACCCCTGGATTTGCGCAGGGCGGGCTGGGGCTGCGCTCCAGGCAGGCAGCAAAAGGTGCTAGGAGCAGGGATTATGCCCTCCTACCGCTTGCACTGCCTCTGGACAAGTGACACGCAGCAGCAGGAGCCAGCCCGGCCTCCCCGTGCCTCCCAGATAAGCGGTAGCTTTATCCCATGCTGCCCCAGCCCACCCCGGCTGAGGGGGCGTGTGCTCCCAGATTGGGGCAGGGCGGGAGGGGCTGGTGCTGCACTGGGCTGCACTCCAGGTGGGCGGCGGGGGCTATGAGGGGGCTTTGGTGAATTTTAGGGTGGATACAGTTCCCCTATAGCCCCTGCTCCGCCACCCACCCCGATTTGGGGGCACACGCCCCCACTCCCATGCCCTGCCGCCGCTCGCCCAACTGGGGCGGGGTGGGGGGGGCGTGCAGTGGCTTTGCTCTATGCATCTGGGAGGCATGGGGAGGCCGGGGCAGCTCCTGCTGCCGCACACTGCTTGTCCAGAGGCAGCGCAGCGGCTCCGCACCACCCCAGGGTAGGGTATAGTCCCTGCTCCCAGCACCTTCCACCGCCTTCCGGAGTGTAGCCCGATGCAGCGCCGGCCCCATCCACCCTGCACAGATCTAGGGGCACACGCCCCCCCAGCCCTCCCGAACCGGTGGCAGGAGCAGCAGCAAGAGCTGCTGGGCAAGCTGCCAAATGAGCAGCTCCTGGACTGGTGGCGTGCAGCGGCAGGAGCCGCCCCACCCCTTCCCCATGCAACTCCCCCCTCCCCCCTGCTGGGCAGCCCTTGCCCCAGCCCCAGTCCCAATTTCTCCCTCGCTGCGGGGACATTAATCTGCTCCCACCCCATGCTCCTCCTCCCACAAGAGACTTACCAGCTGGAGGCAGCTGTGTCGAGCATTGTAAAGGAACCAATCCCCCTTTTATAACACTGTTCCTATTGGAAAATTGGTTCTGACTTACGTTTGGACTTAAGACCCGGTTTTCAGGAGCTAATTGCATTGTAAGTCTGAGGACTGCCTGTATAGGCATCCCTCCTCCCTGAGACAGAGCTAGGGAATTTCCAGCACAGCACAGGGTGGCAACAAGTTGCTGGTTAACTAGTGAACCTCGTATAGATCTTCCTCCTTTAATGCCTTGTCAGCTCCAACCGCCTTTACATGGCTCCTAGTCTTTTAAAAAGCACAGAGATGCTTTATCCACCAGGGTGGATTTGATTTAAATCATATCAATTTAAATCACTGGTCAGGAAGCCTCAATTAATCATTTTCTACAAATAAAGTGCATTCTTGGTGTTTGATATAAACTTCATTAAAATATTCCTAAACAGGGTCTCTTTCTATAGCCTGGCAAGCCTGCTGCCATGATAGGTTTTTTCCTTCTACCATACCATTCTCTCATTAGATCTCAAATCAGTAAAGAGGCTGTACTCAGAAACTTATCCCTCAAGACTTCTGGAATATTCAGCTCAAAACATTTGCCCCACCCTTCTTGCATTAGGGGCTATAGGCTTTACAGGAGAGATAGAACAGGGAGGAAAGGCGGAGGTGTGGCACTCTACATCAAAGAGCAATACACATCCTCAACCAGCAGGATGGGGTCAGAGGAGGGGCAGGCTGAAGTGCTCTGGGTCAGGATACAGGGGAATAGTGGGGAAAGGGACTTAACGGTGGGGGTCTACTAGACTGTGAAGAGCTGGACTGTGAATTCTTGGGTCAGCTTGCGGAGGCACTTAAGGCAAGGGATGTAGTTGTCATGGGTGATCTAAATTACCCAGACATCTGCTGGGAGGAGCAGTCAGCCAGGTTGGACCACTCATGGAGGTTCCTGGCCGAGATACAGGACTTCCATTTAACCCAAGAGGTGCACAGTCCTACCAGGGGGAATGCCCTGCTGGACCTGGTCCTGGCCACAAGCGATGATTTGGTAAGAGGGCTCCAGGTCCTCGACCACCTGGGCGATAGCAATCATCGCTTGCTAGAATTCACCATCCAGCGCGGGGTGCCAAGGGCCTGCAGCAAGGCAGTAGCCCTAGACTTTAAGAGGGCCAACTTCAATGAGTTGAGGAGATTAGTGGGAGAGGTGCTGGGGTCCTTGAGAGTAGGGGAACTCAGTGCCCAAGATGAGTGGTCATTCCATGCTGGACATGTTCAAATCAGCAGGTCCAGATGCTCTCCACCCCAGGGTGTTGAGGGAATTGGCAGAGGTTATTGTGGGGCCCCTGCCATGGCTTTACGAGCACTCGTGGTGCTCTGGCCAGGTGCCGGATGACTGGAAGAGGGCCAATGTGGTCCCCATCTTCAAAAATGGGAAAAGGGAAGACCCGGGCAACTATAGGTCCATTAGTCTTACTTCAATCCTGGGGAAACTCTTTGAGAAGATCATCAAGAAGCACATCTGTGATGGGCCAGAAGTAGGGATGACGCTCAAGGGCAACCAGCACAGTTTCATTAGGGGCAGGTCCTGTCAAACCAACCTGATTGCCTTCTATGATCAGGTCACAAAAGCATTGGCCGCAGGTGTCGCTGTGGATGTAGTCTTTCTGGACTTCAGCAAGGCCCTTTGCATGGTCTCCCACCGCATTCTCATCAAAAAACTAGGTGACTGTGGCATTGATGCCTACACAGTCAGATGGATTGCAAATTGGCTGAAGGGTCGTACTCAGAGGGAAGTGGTGGACGAGTCTTTTTCGACCTGGAGGGAAGTGGGCAGTGGAGCCCCCCAGGGCTCGGTCCTTGGGCCTGCACTCTTCAATTTCTTTATTAGTGACTTGTACGATGGGGTAAAAAGCAGCCTGTTTAAATTTGCTGATGATACCAAGATTTGGGATGAGGTGGGCATGCTAGTAGGCAAGGACAGATTACAGCAGGACCTGGACAGGTTACAGGGGTGGGCTAATGAAAATAGGATGGGTTTCAATACTGACAAGTGCAGGGTGCTGCACTTGGGGAGTAGGAACCAGCAGTACACTTATAAGCTGGGAAACTCCCTTTTCAAGAGCACGGTGGCAGAAAGAGATCTTGGAATCATTATTGACTCCAAGATGAACATGGGCTGACAATGCGAGGTCATGGTCAGTAGGGCTAACCGTACCTTGTTGTGCATCCACAGATGCATCTCAAGCAGGGCCAAGGAGGTGATCCTCCCCCTCTATGCAACAATGGACAGGCCACAGCTGGAGTACTGTGTTCAGTTCTGAGCGCCGCACTTCAGGACGGATGTGGACAGCATTGAGATGGTCCAGAGGAGGGACACCCACATGATCTGGGGACAGCAGGGCAAACCCTACAAAGAGAGGCTATGGGACCTTAACCTGTTCAGCCTTCACAAGAGAAGGCTGAGGGGGGACCTGGCGGCCGTCTATAAACTAACTAGGGGGGACCAGCAGGGTTTGGGAGAGACCCTGTTCCCCCTAGCGCCCCCCGGGGTAACAAGGAATAACGGCCACAAATTGTTAGAGAGTAGGTTTAGACTGGACATCCGAAGGCACTACTTCACAGTCAGGCTGGCTGGGATCTGGAACCAACTTCCAAGGGAAGTGGTGATGGCTCCTACCCTGCAGGTCTTTAGAGGAAGCTTGACATATCTACCTGGCTGGGGTCATTTGAGCCCTGTTTTCTCTCCTGCCCAGGGCAGGGGGTCGGAATTGATGATCTACAATGTCCCTTCCAACCCTACTTCTATGAATCTATGAGTTTATCTCCAGACTCCTCCTCCTTGCCCAGATCTACTCCATCCCCAACAATCCTTTTTTCATTTAATTTCTTGAAACTTTGCAATTTTAGAGAGAGGTAAGGGCTTGACTCGGTGTATACAAACTTGCAGAGAGACAAGAGGGCTGATGGGTAGGTAATCAGGTCTG
Source organism: Alligator mississippiensis (assembly GCF_030867095.1). Taxonomy (NCBI): domain Eukaryota; kingdom Metazoa; phylum Chordata; order Crocodylia; family Alligatoridae; genus Alligator; species Alligator mississippiensis. The sequence continues at coordinate 38,927,641 of NC_081833.1, read as the reverse complement.
TTATCTCTCATTTCCATATACTGCTGTTAACAAGGATGTTATCTCTGGGGACACAAATCCACAGTTTGAGAACTGAAACTAAGCATCAGTGTTGCAGAGCACTTAGGTGCCCTGTTCCTTGAAGGGCTGAAACTGCTAGGGAGAGAGCCCTAGCAGTCAGTTGGGAGCCCCAGCTGCTGGTTACCAGGGCAGCCAGAAGGAGTTAGTTGGCCCACACCTGCCAGTGGTCAGCTGACCAGAAGGGGCAGGGCCTGGCTCATATATAAACCCCAGGGCTGAGGCTAGGAAGGCAGTTCCCTGCTAGCAGCCAGAGGAGAAGGAGCCTTCAGGGAGGAAGTGCCCAGTGATGCAGCAACTGCCTGATATGCTGCACCTACAGCTAATGGGGCTCCATGAGCTCCACAGGTACCCTTGCCTACTAGACACTTAGTGCCAGGGACGAAGTTTGATGCTTTTAAAGGAGCAGAGCACATCCTGGTCTTTTGTATGATGTTATAGCCCAGGGACTTATGTTTGTTTGCTGTTTATAACACTGGTGGTTTGGGTAAGGCTATTGGGGGAAGGAGGAGGCCTCATTGGGGTGTAGAGACCCTGGCACCAGAGAGGGCATGGCATTTGGGGTGTACAGATCCCAGCACCAGAGTGTGTACCCCAAATGCCGTGCCCTGATCCTGGTGCCAGAGAGGGCACGGTATCTGGGGCGCACAGGCCCAGGCACCAGTGAGACGCAGAGACAGGGCTGTGGAGAGCCCAGAGAGGAAAAGAGGGCCAAATCACAGCAAGGCCTAGACCAGACAACATCAATACTATCTGTAAGCCTTGGTGCGTGGCAAAGGGGTGGTTGGAGCCACACATATAGCCCATAAGGCTGGGGTGTCCCCAGGACATCTATTTTGAAATTGGACCCACAAGGGGTCCAGGACCCACGGGGTTCTGGGAAGTCCAACAGAACCATGCTCAAGTAGGCTTAAAGGCAGCCTCCCTATTCATTACCATTACATCAAGATGTGGCAGGAAAGAATAGAGGGTGCCCATCGGGCCGAATTGGCATGGTCGAGGGGCCCTACAGGTAACACGGACATTCTCGAGGACCCCATCCCGTGATGATCACAGAGATGCTTAATGGGATCTTCTAGACTGAGCTCTGAGTCCCATTAGGTAGAGTGGTTTTCTTTAATCTTTACTAATCTACAGAGGAGACTCTGGGAACCCCATAAGATTGGGCCCCTAATATAGTCTATGGCCTGATGTGACCTATTTATAAAACTTTTCTAAAAAGGTTACATGAATATATTGTCTCAAATAGTATATAATTAGAAGTTATAATCCCTATTCCATGATGATATCTTTGAGCTCTAAAATTATCTTAAATTAAAACTATCCTTATATAGATTTTTTTTAAAAAGCATCTTAACAAAAAAAAATTCCAATTACATTTAAAAAAAATTGATTTTAAACAAAAAAATCAGATTTTTTTCAAGTTGATTTTTATCTATCCTGCTACCCTCTCAAGATTTGGACTGGAATAAGAGAACAGCTCAGCATAATGGTCAACATGCAGGGATGCTTAATGACAACACATCTCATTGAAGGAGCTCAAAATGCGGGGTCAGGATCACTGACACTGTTTCAGATAGGGGAAAGGGAGATGCACAGAGGCAAAGTGACTGACCGAAGGCTGCACTGCAAATTGGTGGCAGAGCCCACAGAACCTCAGTCTACTGACACATAGGCCAGCATCTTCTCCCTGTGGCTGCCTGGAGTGGGGGCTAAGCTGATCTGATGGGCCATTTGCAGAATATGGACCTGGAGCTGAGTTTGGCTTCCAAGCACCCACTGAGTTCCTCAGCACATGTCCAGCTGGTACAGGACAGCTTCCCTGGGCTGCTATGTGTTGCAGGACTTGAGGCAGTATGGTACCACGCTGTTTTCTAGAAGTAACGTTTTGCAGGATTTCATTTCCTGCCTCATGGAAGGAAGGGGGTAGTACAGAGACCTCTTGTGGCTGTGGCCAGCAAGGAGATGTACCCTCTGTAACTCCAACAGAAAACAGGACTAAAGTAGAGGATTACTGGGGCTTGGTGTCAGATGCCTTGCTGTGTACCTGGAGGATTCCTTCAGGTGCAAACAAGGAGAAAGTAATTACTAATTTTCCATCCCTTAGGATGCTTTGCCCCTCATGTAGATAGAACATCCCCGCTCCCTGGGGCAGCTGGATAGGAGTCCTCCCAGCAGCAGTCTGCTGAGCCATACAACCAGAGAACTCGGGTGCAGAGGGGTTCTGAATCCCCAGGGCCTGGACCAACTTGTTCCAAGCCAGTGGTGACTCATGAGATTAAGTGCTCAGTTCTGTAGTAGCCTCCAGCAGCTGACCTGTTTGCATGACTTGTCTGCATCATGCTACTGCCATGAGGAGACAGGGATTGTGTACAGGGAGGGAAAGCATCAGGGAGAGGTCTGAGCATTGCCTCCCACCCATATCTAGCAACCTGACAGAATGTAACAAGGCATCTGCATGGTTCTCACTGGTTCTCTATCTCCATTACTATTCCAGCTGTCAGGTGCTGCGATGTGGAACCTCTTTATTTCCATTTTAATATTTGTGAGTCATGTCCTTGTCTATGTGGAAGTGTTCTTGCACTGTAGCCCCAGGAGCAGAGAAGCCCAGGGTTACTGCTGAGTATCTGGCAAGAGATAAACCTGGAGTCGTCATCAGTTGCTCAGGGTGTTGAGGCTAAATAAAGGGCAAAAGGCAAGATCAGGAACTGCATTCACTGCTTCAGAGCACCATGACTGAGTACAGACAAGATCAGGAGCCATAGTCATTGGACTGGCAACATTGCTTCTGCACCCCTTCAAATCCCTTAAATAGCTGAGCCACTTCTTGTGTAGTGTGGACAAATGAGAATCCTGGACAGCTGAGCAAAACTGCCCCAGGTACATGAGAATGAGTCCTTGTCCTGCTGGTGAGGGTGAGTCCTCGCTCCCAGAAACAGTTGATATTATGTGCCATACTGGTCCAAGCTAATGCAAAAAGCCTGCCAGGCCTGAGTCTCCAAGATAAGACCTGGAGCATTAAGCTGAGGACAGCAGCTCCAGCCATTTTCTAGAAGTCAGACGCAGTTCTAAAAATGTTGAGTGGAGTAGAAACAAGATCTTCCCTATCCTGTTCTAGCCCTGCCACCTCAGGCCAGGTCTATATTATACTGGTGCATTTTACCTGTGTAGCTATGCTGGTCCCCTCAAATGGCAAGGTGCCCCTTCAGTGGACACAGCTTACTCCAGGGCCTCCACCTCAAGGGCCTGCTTTATATATCTACAAGAGCAAGATTACAACTCAGAGTACAGACCTAAAATATTACTGAGTTTACACACTTCATCCTCAGACAACTTCACTTTCAGTAACTAACACTTCCTCCAGACCATGGTACATCTACGGGCACCAAAATGGCCCCACAATATGCCCACCTTTTTATGGGCCACCTGGAAGAAGAATTCCTCAAGAACTGCACCATCATCACCCTGCTATACCTAGGATATATAGATGACAACTTAATTGTTAAGACTGAAAACCTGAAATCTCTGATTGATTTCCATCACAAATTCAGTAATCATCACCCCTCCATAAGCCTGTTTCTTGAATACTCCAGCACCAACATTTCCTTTTTAAACACTATGATCAATATCCAGAATGGTGAAATAAAAACCACCATATAAAAAAACACCCACAGATCAACATTCATATCTACAAAGAACCAGCAATCAACTTAAACACACCAAGAAAGCTGTAAAATACAACCAAGCACTCCAATGCCACTGAATTAACACTGGGAACACCCACAATCATCACGTTGCAAATCTCAAAAGGCTTTTTCACTCAGCAAGGACACTCCTCCAAAGACAGAGATCGCACTTTTGAAAGAGCCACCTGAATACCATATGAAGAATTGCTGCAGCAAAAAAAGAAAATCCCCATGAATTGCACATTATTCATAGATACATAGATGTTAGGGTCGGAAGGGACCTCAATAGATCATCGAGTCCGGCCCCCTGCATAGGCAGGAAAGAGTGCTGGGTTTAGATGACCCCAGCTACATGCCTATCTAACCTCCTCTTGAAGACCCCCAGGGTAGGGGAGAGCACCACCTCCCTTGGGAGCCCGTTCCAGACCTTGGCCACTCGAACTGTGAAGAAGTTCTTCCTAATGTCCAGTCTAAATATGCTCTCTGCTAGCTTATGGTCATTATTTCTTGTAACCCCCAGGGACGCCTTGGTGAGTAAAGCCTCACCAATTCCCTTCTGTGCCCCCATGATGAACTTATAGGCAGCCACAAGGTCGCCTCTCAACCTTCTCTTGCGGAGGCTGAAGAGGTCCAGGTGCCCTAGTCTCTCCTCATAGGGCTTGGCCTGCAAGCCCTTAACCATACGAGTAGCCCTTCTCTGGACCCTCTCCAGGTTATTCACATTCCTCTTGAAGTGCGGTGCCCGAAATTGCACGCAGTACTCCAACTGCAGTCTGACCAGCCCCCGATAGAGGGGAAGTATCACCTTCTTGGTTCTGTTCATCATGCATCTGCTGATGCACGATAAAGTGCCATTAGCTTTCTTGATGACTTCGTCACACTGATGACTCATGTTCATCTTGGAGTCCACTAGGACTAGGATCCCTTTCCTATTAGTTATGTCTAGGGATCCAGGTTTTCTGTTTCCCATGAAAAAATGAGAGAAAGATGTGGATTTTCCCTTTTAATTGAGAAAAACATGGATTTGTCATTTTAATGGAGAAACACATGGATTTTCCACTTTGCAAAGAGCTCTCTTCAGGCTAGCAGAGTTCCAGCCTGCAAAGGACTGGGGGGAGCAGGAGGAGGATGGTCAGGCACATGGCTGCCAGACAGTCTGGAGAGCAGCTCCCACAGGTAAGTCTGGTGGGTGGCGGATTGAGGCCCCCATAGGGAAGGAGGGAGTTGGGCAGGGCTGGGGCTGGGCTGGTGTTGGGACTGCTGCCCAGCCTGAGCAATGCATGTGGCTTGGGGCCCAGGGCTGGAATGCACAGCTGCAATGCCCAGGAGCAGTGGGGAGCAGGAGTGGGCTGTAGGCAGCTCATCTGGGGGGGTTGGGGATGGCTCCCCACCACTGCGTGCACTCCTGGGGGGGAAGGCTCATGCCCCCAGATTTGTGCACGAAGTGGGGGTAGGCTGCCTGCTGCAGGCTCAGGCTTCCCATCCTGCTGCCTTTCCTCTGGAGCCTCTGCAGCCCAGTGGGTGAGACCTGGTGCAGAAGGGCAGAGTGGGCTGGGCAGGGAAGCTTGTTGCCACCATTGGGAGCCCCGTGCCACCATGGCAAGGCACCCCCTGCCTGCCCAGCAGCAGTAGGGGTGGCGGTGCAGAGTTGTGGTCCTCACTGCTGCCAGGCAGGAAGGGGGTGCCTCGCCATTGTGACAGGGCTCCCAGTGGCAGCAACAAGCTTCCCTGCCTGGCCCCTCTGCCCTGCCAGATCCCACCCACTGGGCTGCACACCCGGGTCCCTGGCCCCATAGCCCTGGATGCTGGGGGCCCCCTCCGGCAGGGCTGGGGGGCTGTGGTTGGGGAGTGAGGGGCACCAGCAGGGCTTGCGGGCTGTGGCTTGTAAGTGAGGGGCCTGGACCTGTGTCCTGGTGAACAAAGGGGGCAGGGGGAGCTCTGATTTTTCCATGATAAAAAAACCAAAAAATCAAATACCAACATTTATAGGTACTTATGTTTTATTTTATTATAGTGATTGAGGCACTGTTAGGCTTCCAAATTGCTTTAAAATTGTGTATCAATAAAACATTGTGTTCAACTGATACCTATATATATAGGATTTGGGGGGGTTTAATCAGAGAATTTGTGATTTTTAAACAGAGAAAACCAGGATCCCTGGTTATGTCTTACCATCCTTCCCGGGAACCTATACCGAAAATCCTCAAACAATTGCAACCCATAGTACTAGAAGAAGACCCAACTCTTAAAAAGATCTTTCCAGAACCACTCATCCTAGCCTTTAAACAAGCACTGAACCTCACCAATCTCATCATCAGAAGCAAGCTTCCTATGGCCCAAAGCACACCAAATGAATCCAGACCATGCTGGGACAAGAAATGTAAAACCTGCCAACATCTCTCCACCACACCCACAATAACTACACCCCACTACAGAACCACCTGCTCCTCCAGAAATGTTATATATTTCATCCAGTGCACTGAATGTCCTGATGGAAACTATGTAGGAGAACCCAAACAACAACTGCACACCAGAACAAACGTGTCGCACACTGAAAAACTATCAAAGACAAAAATACCCAATACTCGGTGGGTGCCCATTTTTCACAAGACAACCACACTCTCTCCAATCTCTCAGTTCTAATCTTCATGGGAATTTACAAAACACCTTTCATAGACAAACCTATGAACTTCACTTCATAAATCTACTAGATACAAAAAATCATGGCTAAAATATAGACATTGGATTTATTGCACTTAACCTGCCTGCCAGGTAACCTCTCTACATTTTACCAGCTACATTTTATCACTGGTCAACATTCCCCTCTCCCCCACCCGTCTCGCACCTATGAACACCCATCCCCTCTGATCTTCCCTGCCACACATTTGCATTTTCACAGATCTGCATTTTGCATATTGGCTTAAGCTTCTGTTCTACCCAGGAGAGCACACAAACACCAGCAGACTCTCCCTACACCTGAAGAAGGGTGTTTGTATCCAAAAGCTTGTAAAGGACATGTTTCCAACTATTTGGTTGGTCTAATAATAGATATCACATTTATCCAAAGAACCTTGTCTTCCTTTTCTCACTTGTGACAGCTTCAGTATAGGTCAAGTCCGTAGCATAAGCCCAGCAGTGAGTGTGCATGCTGGGCAGAATGGGCTTTAGTCCTTACTCAAAAGATCCTTACAAGTGACTAGCCTGCTGTGTCTTGGAGAATGGGATGGTATTTTGCTTCCATCAAAGCCTCACTGTTATGCCTTTGTGAACATGTTAAGTAGAAGGATGACCTCTGCTGCCACTACTACATGCTGCTGAGTCAGTGCCCCTCAAGGCAACGCTCCCACTCATCCTCAAAGGGTCTTCCTTCCAGAAGTGCTGGCTCAGCAGTACAGCTGGGCTAATTCTGGAGAGACTCCAGGAAAAGCACTCTTTGTAGGCACATCCTGTGAACAGTAGTAGGTGAGAGGGGTGGAGCTCCTTGTCTCTTGCTGCACACAGTTCTGCTTCTGGCCAAGAGGCTAGTGTGTCACAAATGTGAGTCTGCATGTTCAAAAGGAACTGTATTTTTTCTGTCTGCAACTACTGGGGGATGCAATTCCTGCTGGATCCAGAAGAGAGATCGGGGCCTAGGAAATGGAGGACTGAACTTCTGAAATAACTAGATTAGTGCCGTGATTCACTGTAGCAAGTGCAAAACATAGGGTCATCAGGTTTTCATCCCCAAAAAGGCAGGCTGCTTCTAAAAAGCCTACGGTCAGATGAGCTCTTCCCTCTGGTTTCCTTTCTGGGAATCTCTGTGCCAGGTTGATCCCAGAGGGCTGGGTCAGCAGCAGAGTCGAGGCCAGGGAGCAAGGGCTTCTAATGCAGCCTCTGACACTCATTTCCTCTGTGGCCTTGGAAAATCCCATGTGACCCTTAGGCCTCCCCCTCCCCATCTCTAATAACAGGGGTCCTATCTACTCTTCTTGGCTGTTTGTAATGCCCCTGCATGTGGGAGGGGCGTTGCTCTGCTGTCCTCTGTCAGGACTTTGTCCCTCTCCATCCTGGAGCAGGCAGAGGTATATGTTAAATTGGATTGCAACTCCCAGAAACCCCCAGGAACTGGGGGGGTGGGGGAAGGCAAGGGAAAAAGGAAGAGGAAGCTGGTGGCTGGAGTAAGGGGAAGAGAGGGCAGCTGCACATGGGACCTGGTCAGCCCTAGATAGAGGAGTGCACAGGGGAGCTGGAGATCTCAGAGGCTCAGGCACCCAGGACTGTGGACTGAAGAAGCTGGACTCAGACTTGGGGACAGCTGCAGGCTCTTGCCTGAGTGCTGTAGGAACTAAAGCTTTGTTTGGGGGCACCTCCGGGGGGGGGAGCAGAATTAAGGTTCTGAGCATATGTTACCACAGTGTTGTTGTTTCTTTACCTTTCTACCTGTTCCCTCCCTTTCGCCTGTTGGCTTGCAACCCTAACCCCTATGATTTTCTATATAAAAGTGGGAACACTACTTTGCTTCTTGTGCCAGTTTCTGTGGCTGCAGGGTTGGCACAGTTCTTATGGGCAATGGGACTAAGAAGTGCTCAGCCCAGAGGGCTGTACATGTGGACATGGGCAGTGCTGGCCTGATAGCAGACCCCTTTAGAAGCAGCAGACACAAGCTGAGCTGTTCCCTCTTGCAGCTGAGAGCAGCCTGTTCACAGCACAGCCCTGCTTCCCCCTGGATGAGAGGCTGCCAGGGTAGAGCCCCATCACACTGCACCTGGGGATGCTGCTGTCAGCCCTGCTGGAATGAGAGCAGGAGGCTTTGCTTGGGTTGGCTTTGACCTTCACTTTTCATCCAGGCACACACGCGCCTTGTCAATAACTAGATGTGCGATAACAAAATGAGCTGTCGTAGCCAATTAACACGCTGGGCTTAATCAGCTCGTGGGCTTTCAGCAGCAAAGCGAGGTGCCAGCTCTTGGCTAAGGAAGTGGGGTGTTCGGGAACAGCCTACCCCACCCCCATCTCTCTGGCTGTCCTTGGGAAGTGATGTCCAATGTCAAACACAGAGTGAAGCTGGAAAGCCAGGGCTTCAAGGACTGTGCCCTCTGGGGCTACTGCAGGGCAGGAGACAGGCATACAAGCAAGCTTCAGAGTGGGCTGAGGTCTATTCAGTACTCAGCTGTATGAGCAACACGGTTTCCTTTACTTTGGTATAGATGAGGGCCTTCTGCTTGGCACCGCACTATCTTTCTAAATCTAAGGGAAGCAACGTCCTCTAAAACTGCCATTCCCAACATGTACTGCTTCTTCCTTATCTACATGAAGGCTGCTAGGGTCAAGATGGCACCAGCTTCCCTATAGAACTCATAGGCTCAAGAACCAAGCCTTCTCTAGAAGTTCTGTACGCCTACCTAGCAGGCTGGGCAAACCCCCACAGGAGCAAAATCAGTTTAACCTCAATCCCTGGGAAGATTTTGGAAAAAATTATCAAAGAAACCATTCTCAATAGACAACAGAAGGCAACATTCTGAGGGACAGCCAGCACAGGTTTGTTGTGGGTAGGTCTTGCCTGCTCAATCTCATTTCCTTCTATGATCAGGTGACTTATCACCTGGACAAAAGGGAAGAGGCTGATATCATATATTTGGACTTTAAAAAAGCATTTGACCTGGTGTCCTATGATGTCCTCATGGAAAAATTGGGCAACTGCGGCCTTGACTACTCCACAGTCCAATGGCTGGGGAACTGGCTCCAGGGTCAGACCCAGAGACCGTTAGTTGACAGAACCTAATCAACATGGCACTCAGTGACTAGTGGCATCCCCCGAGGCTCCGTTCTTGGACCTGTACTCTTCAATGTCTTTATAAATGATCTAGACTGTGGTGTCAGAAGTGTACTGGCCAAGTTCGCTGACGACACTAAACTTTGGGGAAGAGTGTCCACACTTGAGGATAGGCTGGTGATCCAGACCGACTTCGATAGACTTGCAAGGTGAGCGGATGAAAACCTGATGGCATTCAATACGGAGAAATGCAAGGTGCTCCACCTTGGGAATAAAAACCTGCATTACACTTATAGGGTTGGCAATGCTACACTTGCTAGCACCATGACTGAAAGAGACTTGGGGGTCATGATTGACCACAAGGTGAGTATGAGCCACCAATGTGATACCACAGCTGGCAAAGCGAACAAAACTCTGGCTTGCGTCTACCAATGCATCTTGAGCAAAACCCAGGATGTCATCCTCCCACTGTACTCAACCTTAGTGAGGCTGGAGCTGGAGTATTGTATCCAATTCTGAACTCCACAATTTAGGAAGGACGTGGAGAAGCTTGAACAAGTCCAGAGGAGAGTCATGCACACGATCAGAGAGCAGGAGAACAGGCCTTATGAAGAGAGGCTGCAAGCTATGGGATCTCTCCACAAAAGGTATGAGTCTCTTTTCTTACAGGTTGGCTGACCTCCTACGTTGGGCTTTAAATCAAGTATGATGGGGGACAGGGAGGCAGGAAATGGAGAGAGAGTCTAGAACCTACAAACTGCAAGACATACAGCAGTACACCCCAGGTAAGTACCAAGGGGCCCTTTGGGCATCAAAACAGGGGGGCACCAAAGGCACCATTCAGAGGGCTCAAGTGCCTCTATACTAATGCTAGGAGCATGGGGAACAAGCTGGAAGAACTTGCACTCCTGCTTGCAGACAATAACTTCCATTTAGTGGGGCTAACGGAAACCTGGTGGTACCCTACCCATGACTGGGCGGTATACATTGAGGGTTACAGGTTGTACAGAAGGGACAGAGTAGGGAGGAAAGGGGGCAGGGTTGCTCTCTATATAAAGGAGCATTATACGTCTACCCTAATCAAAATGGGATCAGAGGAGGAAAAAGTTGAGGCATACATGGAGGTCGAGGGGAAAGGGACTTGGTGGCGGGTGTCTGCTACATACCACCACATCAAGAGGAAGAGCTAGACTTGGAATTCTTGAGGCAGTTCTCAGAGGCCATACAGTCTAGGGACGTGGTTGTCATGGGGAACCTAAACTACCCTGACATCTGCTGGGAGGAGCAGTCAATCAAATCCAACCATTCATGTAGGTTGTTAACCTGCATGCAGGACCTGCACCTAACACAGGAGGTATACAGTCCCATTAGGGGGAATGCTTTACTAGACTTGGTGTTGGCTATGGGGGAGGACCTGGTAGGGGAGCTGCAGATTCATGGTCACCTTGGGGACAGTGACCACCAATCAATTGAATTCATCATACAGCGTAGGGTGGGAAAGATAACTAGTAGGGTGGGAGTGCTTGACTTTAGGAAGGCTAACTTCCATGTGTTTAGGAGTCTAGTCAATGGTGCACTGCAGGATAAGAGTATTGGCGAGATGGGAGTCCAGGAAGGGTGGTCGTTCCTAAAGGAAGCGACCCTTCAGGCGCAGAGAGAGACTATCCCGGTATGAGGGAAAAGGGGGAAAGGAGCCAAAAAAATTCCTTGGCTAAACAGGGAAATCCAGGGGAGCCTAAGGGCAAAAAAGAAGACATATAGGCAGTAGAAGCAGAGGGAAGCTACCAAGGAGGAATATACCTACTTGGCCTACACTTGCAGGGAGGCAGTTAGAAAGGCCATAGCAACTACAGAGCTGAGGCTGGCAACACAAATTAAAGACAACAAAAAGTATTTTTTTAGGATGTAGGGGGTAAAAGGATGGTGCAGGGCAGCATAGGATCCCTACTGAACAAAAAGGAGAATTAGTGACAGACAGGGTGGACAAGGCTGAGCTATTCAATGAGTTTTTTGCCTCAGTGTTCCTGAACAAGGGTCAAGGTAAGTCTCCTAATGGGTTCTTAGATGGGCATCAGAGGGACACCAGCCCACCAACTGTCAACGCTGACTTGGTGCAGAGTCACTTGGATGGACTGGATGTGTTTAAGTCAGCAGGCCCGGATGAGCTTCATCCAAGAGTACTGAAGGAATTGGCCAGTGTCATAGCAGAACCACTGGCACTGCTGTTTGAGTGCTCGTGGTGCTTGGGTCAGGTGCTGGAGGGCTGGAATGTGGTTCCTATTTTCAAGAAGGGGAGGAAGAAGGATCCAAGTAATTATAGGCCCAGTCACACCTCCATCCTTGGAAGGGTCTTTGAAAAGAATATGAAGGATCATATTTGTGGGAGTCTAGTGGGAAAAATAATGCAGCAGGGAAACCAGCATGGATTTGTAGCAGGTAGATCATGCCTGACCAATCTGGTTTTGTTTTGTAACAGGGTCACAAAATGCTTATATGCAGGAATAGAAGTGGATGTCATTTTCTTGGATTTCAGCAAGGCCTTTGATATGGTATCTCATCCCATTCTCATAAATAAATTAAGAGGCTGTGACATAGATGTTTACATGGTCCAGTGGGTGGCAAATTGGCTTAGTGGTCGCATGCAGAGAGTGGTAGTAGACGGGTTGGTATCAACCTGGAAGGATGTGGGTAGTGGGGTCCCACAGGGTTCGGTTCTTGGACCTGTATTCTTCAATATCTTCATCAATGACTTGGATAGGGGTGTAAAAGTGTACTCTGTCCAAGTTTGCGGATGATACTAAATTGTGGGGTGAAGTGCACACTCCAGAGGATAGGGAATGATTGCAGGTGGACCTGGACAGGTTAGAAGAGTGGGCAGTACACAATAGGATGCAGTACAACAAGGACAAGTGCAGAGTGCTGCACCTAGGGCGCAAAAATATCCAGCACACCTACTGGCTGGGAAGTGACCCTCTTAGCAGCATAGAAGTGGAAAGGGATCTCGGAGTCATAATGGACTCCAAGATGAACATGAGTCATCAGTACGACAAAATCATCAGCAAAGCTAACTGCACTTTATCATGCATCAGGAGATGGATGACAAATAGAACCAAAGAGGTGATACTTCCCCTCTATGCAGTATTGATCAGACCACAGTTGGAGTACTGTGCTTCAAGAAGGATGTTGATAGACGCAAGAGGGTCCAGAGGTGGGCCACTCATAAGGTAGAGGTTTACAGGACAAGCCCTATGAGGAGAGACTGAGGGACCTGGACCTCTTCAGCCTCTGCAAGAGAAGGCTGAGAGGTTATTGTGTGGCTGCCTACAAATTCATTGAGGGGATGCAGCAAAGGATCAGAAATGCTCTGTTCACCAGAGCGCCTCTTGGGGTAACAAAGAACAATGGTCACAAACTGACAGAGAGCAGATTTAGGCTTGATATCAGGAACAACTTCTTCACGGTAAGGGTGGTCAAAATTTGGAATAGGTTTCCAAGGGTGGTGGTGCTCTCCCCTACCTTGGGGGTCTTTAAGAGAAGGCTGGATAGGCATCTGGCTGTGGTCATCGGACCCCAGCACTCTTTCCATGTCGGACTTGATGATCTGTTGAGGTCCCTTCTGACCCTAGCATCTATGAATCTTCAGTCTGGGGAAGCGCAGGCTCAGGGGTGACTTGGTAGCCTATAAGTACATTAGGGGTGTGCATCAGGATCTGGGGAAACACCAGAGCACCCAGGAGTTGACTAGATCCAATGGTCACAAACTCCTGCAAGACTGTTTTAGGCTGGATGTAAGAAAACTTTTTTACTTTCTGAGCCCCCAAGGCCTGGAACAGACTTCCCCCAGAGGTGGTGCAAGCACCTGCTCTGGACACTTTCAGGAAACATTTGGACGCTTATCTTGCTGGGATCCTTTGACCTGAGCTGACTTCCTGCCCCTCGGACAGGGGGCTAGACCCGATGATCTTATGGGGTTACTTCCAGCCCTAATGTCTATGAAGTATGAACACCCAGATGTTGGATATTGAGATGATCTGCAGCTTTAGGTTTCCACTGGTTCTGCTTCTTCCTTCTGGATTCCCAGCCAGAAATGTGCTACAAGTCACTGCTGCATCATGAAGAACAGGCCAGGAGCCTGCAGCTTCTCTGTCTGGGTTGTCAAGTGACACTCAGCACTCTGGTCTCTGCTGCAAACCTCATGACGGTCATCAGCAATACTTCTGTCTCCTTCAGGATGGACACTGCCCGACCCTCTGCTCAGAACCACCCTGGAAACCAAGAATGCAGATCCGTCTCCCAAGTGGAAAAAGATGCCATGAACACCTAACAGGGGTGTAGGTTGTAGCTGTGTTGGTCTAAGGACATAGGCAGACATAGGCTCATCCCAGAGATGAGCCTATGAACTCCACTTCATCAACCTCCTGGATACTAAAAATCATGGACTAAATATAGACATTGGATTTATGACACATAACCTGCCTGACATCTGACTCCCCAGGTACTTCTCCACTATTCATCCCCTTTCTCTCCCCCACACCCAGCCTGTCTCTCACCTGTTGACTCCTCAATCTACATTTTCACTGACTACCTATCTTGTATGCATACCAGCCCAGCCCCTGGCCTCTTTACTTTTCATTCCATCCAGGAAGAGCACACACTAACTGCTGAAACTTCCTTAGCCTGATGAAGGGCTTTTGAACCCAAAAGCTTGCTTAAAAATTGTTCTCCAGCTATTTAAGTTGGTCTAATAAAAGATATCAGATTAACCCAAAGAACCTTGCCTGCCTATGAACACCTAAAGGCGCCTGCCTACCTGCCCTCTGGCCTCTGCACCTGCATTCTGATCACTGACTTGCAGAATGCGTGGCACTAATAAATGCAGATTCCCAGGATGCTGAGCTTTAGTCTGTGGTGTTATCACACCAGTCTCAAGAGCTGGCTGTGGTGTGAGACATTCTGACATTGCTAGACAACCACAGGCCTCTCTATGAAGTGGTAAAATGGAATAGGAAGACTCAGTGTTCAGGGATACTGGTCTCCTTTGTACTGATTATCTGCTGGAGGAGGGTTACCCAAGTGACCTACCTCAGTATTTACATGGCTTATCACAGTGTAAGCACCAGAAACCCTTGTCCCTTCCCATAGAGGGGGAATCAGCACCAGGCCTCCCAAGAAATCCTGTCCCCAGGCTCCTTAGTTTGTTTATCAGGCTGCAAATCCCTTTTATTGTTCCAATACAGCTGATTTCTGAGTTGGCTTCCAAATGAGATGATTGCTATTTACCATACACAGCTCTCAGACTCAGCAGCATCAGCTGGGCTCTTCTCCATGTCCTGCCACCCCAGGCAGCTTATCAAGACCACGTGCATCCACTTAGCATCAGCTTAGAGCCAACAGAACAAGCCTGAATAGCAGCATCACAGGTCAGTGGTGTTCTACCCACCCCAGATTCATTTCTAGCAGTCTGGACTGAAGGGGAAACAGCTCCCAACTCCTGACTGCCCTTTGCAGAGGGCCAGATCCATTCCTAAGAACAGTGGCCAGCAACTCATAAAAAAAACCAAAAGGGTTCCAGTCTACAGCTATACTGGAAGCCTGAGAGATAAGAGCTTTCATCACCAAATGGCTCTCAGTAATTAGCTACCTGCCCATTCTATAATTAAGGCTATTGTTGTTTCTTTGCCCACATACTGGATGCTGTTGCCAATGAATGATGTAAAGTACCTTCCTCTATGCTGCTGACTCAGTCAAAGCTCCTGGGCCTGGGCAAGGCACTTAAGATAGTTTTGTCACCCCAGATTTATGGAGAGCTCTTGCAAGGAAACTGCTTCTTAGAAATGTTTGGTCATCTAATGCCAGAGTGTGCAACATGCTGTACAGAGATGGAGCCATGGCATCAACCAGATGTGTCTGACTTCAGGGGTGTTGGTGTCAGCAAGGAATGACCCTGCAGTTGATAGAGTTAGTGTGATGTAAGTGAGATTAGAGTCTAGCCAAACATTTCTGTCTTGGGGAAAGGATGAGAATCTCTGGCCATGAAAGCACAGGTTAGATTCACACTGATGGGGTTTATGAGTGGACCTAAGGGCTGATTTACCACTGAATCAGAGACAGATTGACTTTTATTAGTAGATGTTTAGGACTGTGAATCAAAAAAAGATGACAAAGCCAGTAGGGAAATACATATTGCCCGAGCGAGGGACTAACATTAGAGGGATGGGGGTGAGGAGGGGAATGCAACAAGGTTACAGGAGATACAATGTTAGCCAACTAAGCCCGGAGGTGGGGGAAGGGGAAGGGGAGGGAGGGGGTTCGCGACGCTGATAGAGAAAGAAGATAGATACACACAAGCCCATTACAATGGTCTGCAATGGTGGAAGAAGTGGTTCAAAGAAAAGTTTCTCAGTCCATATAGAGTCTCATCGCGGGGGTCCTCTTTGGGTGGAGCGGGGTCGTCTGTTGCTGAAGAATCCTCTCGAAGTGAAGATCCAACTGGTGCAGAGGGGGGGGGGTTCAGGCGGTCCCCTCTGGGCCTGGTCCGGTGGCGGTTCATCTGGTGGGGTCAGAGTACTGGTGGTGGCCCGTGATGTGTTCCACATAGATGTTGCGGGGCCAGTGGATGGTGTCGGACACCATGAGGCAGCGCATCAGCTTGGCGTAGTGGCGGGAGATGGGGCAGACACGCAGGACACTCTTGTTGCTGGGGTCCCAGGTTCTGAGCGTTTCCATGATGAGCGTGTTGACTGTCATGTCATAGCCATGGCCCCTCAGGATGTCGGCCAGTGGGGCATACTTCTCCCGCTTTACTAAAATCAGATTGGACCCGCAAAGACCAAATAAGTTAGGTCCAGGGTTCTGCTGGCATGAATCTGGAGCCACCCCAGTGACATCAGAGGAGATGGTACAAATCTGGAGTAACTCCATGAGTGTATTGGAGTAACTCCAGATTCACACCTACATAGGCGTAAACATATAGGGCGCATCCAGACGAGCGTGCATGTATGGTTTGTGGTGTCTCAGAGGCTTTTGAGGCTCTGCAAAATGCATGTGACACATGTGAAAAGGTTCTCTGCACCACATATTTGCAGCCTGGAGCCAAAATTAAATACTGGGATTTCCCAGTATCTAAAAGACGGGTCTAAAAAAAAAAGCAGGGTGGTGGCATGTGGCATCAGTGTGCACCAACTGAAACCAGAACCTGGCTAGCCAGAGCCATGCTCCAGCTGCCGACCAGGCTCCACGTGCCCCAATCGCAGCCACTGCAGACCCAAGAGGCCCCCAGGACCACAAGTAAACCTGTTGGGGACAGCACCTCCCCTGTCCCACCAGAGGCAATTTGCTATGCGCCAGAGTGTGGGTGCAGGGCCATTCCCTGGGAACAAGTAGCAACAGCACAACTATGTGCCACTGCTGTTTATCCACAGGGAAACACAGATGCGTGCTCTCTGGACACAGAGAGCTGTAATCCTGCTCAAAGCTGCACAGTTTGGACCCGATTCTAACTTAAGTGACAGCAGTGCACTTCAGGTTTACACTGGCATAGCCAAGATGAGGAGTAGGTTGTTGGGTTGCTTTGCTTTTGAAAGCTTCTTTGAAGGAGAAGTGTATGGAAGAGGGATCACGAAGCTACATAGTCACTTTTCTGATTTATTCAGCCCAGCCTCAAAATCAATTATTTAGAAGTCATTAAAAAAACTGCATTTCTCTGTTGATTAGTAGTGTTTGAGCACACACTTAATTATAAGAAGGGTCCTGCATTTATTCCTTTTGCTGGGTGCCAAACATTGGGAGTTACACTCCCAGCCTACACCAAAATGAATCTTGTGCTCCTGACCTTGAGAGCTGGATTTCACCCCTGCAGCAAAAGAATGCAAGCAGAATGATGCACTACAGAGCTATTTCTCAGTGTCACGGTGTTCATGTCCATTGTTTGAGTCCTTTAGAACTGGACAGGATAAAGCACTAGATGACCCTAGGGACAGCACAGCCTTGGGGGACATCCCTGAGTTAGGACCTGAGGGATCTTTTGTTTGTTCTTTGCTCTGATACTTACTCTTTACATCACCTTGTTCAAATCTCATCCTGAGAACTGATGATCCAAAAAGTCTTGAGAGTGGCCCCAAGCCATGAGCTGTTTATTGAAAAATTCTATCCTGGGCTTCGGTTTGTTTTTGACATTTGACCTCTCTTGGACTCCACCCCCATGTAGGAACATGTTTGACAGTCAGAGTCACCAGGTTCCCCAGAAATGCAGAGTAAGATGGTGCTAGTTACCCTTGGCACAGGAGCATTTCCCAAACACCAGCATTTGAATTAAATGATCTATGTCCCAGACATCTCCCCTGCACTCCTGCCCAACAAGAACTTGTGCATCCACACAGCTGTCATCAGTTCATGCTGCTCCTTCCCGTATCTCATCACTCTTCCTGGGTCTCCTCACTGCTGGCTCAGACCAGAGGGGGTGGTGCAGCACAATCCCTTTCTGCCCTGCTCCACTTCCCTGGTGTTGCAGGGATATAGAAGGGATTTGGGGGAGAGTAAAGGAGACTTGCCCTTTCCTCACAGGAGAAGTGGTGGAAGAGGGAGTAGAGCTGCCCTGAACCACTGGGCTCTTTCTCCTCAATGAAGTGGGACTAAGCTACTGGAGTTTAGCCTTCATCTATAGCAGAGTAAGAACATAAAC
Source organism: Alligator mississippiensis (assembly GCF_030867095.1). Taxonomy (NCBI): domain Eukaryota; kingdom Metazoa; phylum Chordata; order Crocodylia; family Alligatoridae; genus Alligator; species Alligator mississippiensis. The sequence goes on along the minus strand of NC_081833.1, from coordinate 38,909,466 downwards.
ATGGGTAGTTATTATAGAACTAGCCAATTGCCCATCAAGAATGATGGGGGGCAGGGGTAGGGGCTGGGATGGAGTGCTGCCACCTAACGCCCCATACTGCCGCTTTTGCAGGGAGCGGGGTGGGGGAGTTAAGGCCAGCAACGCTAGCCCTGGCTCCCCCACCCTCTGTCCAGTCCTCAGTGCAGCTTCAGAATCATGGCAGTGCTCCCCCATGCTTGGAGCACTCTGATTGGCTGTTTCTGCCAGCCAATCAGAGCGCAAATAAAGCGTTATGAACAGATGGACAGACATGGGCTTTTATAATACTATAATGGCCAATGGATAGTAAATCAGACCCTCCTTCACCTTGCAGTAACTAGTTCATCTGGTTGTACCGTTATTATGCGCTTTGTATAGCACCTAGCCCAAGGGATATCTGATCTCAGGTGGGACCACTAGCAGCTACCATAATCCAAATAATGAGAATTACTGCAGCACCTGCCTGGAGGGATGGTGATATTGATGGCCAGGGCAGGCCTGTTTTCAGAAAATACAGTGTTAACATCTCTATGAAGGAGGCAAGGGACACAGCGAATCAGCATCTGAACTGGGAACCTGAGGACAGAACTGTTTTGTGATTGTTTTTGACAGAGGCAATATATCTGCATAAGCTTTGCTTCATCTGTTTCTACTAATATGCATCTGTGCTCAAGGCAATACAGGAGGAGCTCTAGGCCTGATCTAAAGCCCACTGGAACCAAATGGGAGGGGTCTTTCTACTGACTTCAGTGGGCTACAATTTGCATGCATATTTTAAGTAACAACAGATGAGCTAAGAATCCATAGACTATGTGAGAAGCAAGGTTTGTTTGTGTCCAGTACACAGTAATTTTACTGTACACTAAGAAGCCCTCGACTAAACCCAAAGATGCTGTTTGTTAGAACCGGTCTGCTCTCTCTGGTAACCTCTGTAAATACCACAGGTGATAATGACCATCTTCCTGTTTTAATGGTCTTATTCTTTTCTATAATTAGATTTATATATTTCAGATGGCTTTTATTTGGTTTGTGGCTATTTCTGATAGCTCCACAGCTTCATTGCCCTCTTTCCTTCTTTAAACAAAGAATTTCATTTACATAATGTAGTTAAACAGAAGTCACTTTTACCTGGGATTTAACTTAGGCTGTATCCATTTCTTTCACAGACTTGAGGCTGGACATGTTATGCCCAAAAGCTTGCCCAGCATCTCTTGCAATTTACACACTTGGTCCAATAAAAGATATTGTCAAACAAACTTTGCTTGACAGATGAGAGATTCACTGTGCTTAGTTTTGGTTCACTCATGTTTCTTCCCAAAAAGGATTCTGTCCAGATCCTTTGTAGCTACTTGGAAGCTTGGATAAAAATGCAACTAAAGCATAAATCAGGAGTAACTGTTGAAATCAGTGGTGTGGTATGAACTTGAACAAAGAGAATCAGTCTCTAGCTATTTTCATAATAGTGGAGCTTTAAGAGTTGGGAGCACCTGCTGGAGAACATTAAGCAGTGGCAGGAGAGCAGGATCATCAGGAGGTGAATGAAGATTGAGAGGGGCTGTACAGCAGTGGCCCAAACACACTTTCCAAGGGCTGATAAATCAAATATGCTTCAAGACTGCTGGCCAGCCTCAGCCTCAGTCTTAGCCTCATTTGTAACCATCAGCTGTGGCTTTTATAATGTCACTCATAGATACCCTGCACAAACGCAGTCCTATCATTCCAGGGGCTCTCCCACTGTGCATTGACTTAAAGCCCTGGATGCTACCACAGGCTTTGGAAAACCTAATAATAATCCTCATTGGTCTGCCTGAGCCTTACTACCAACATGGATATAATTCCTAAGTGCTGTGGCAATGATCCTATCAATATCAAGCCAAAGAGTACATCAAAGTGCAGAACAAAACACATCATCACAAAGGTTTCCCATGTCATCGTGTCCCCTGCACCTTGTTCTATTCTCCTGGGAGAAAATGGCCCCTGTATACAATGCTGTTGAAGGCTGTTCATATGCCTCAAGCAGCAGGTGTGGCCTGCTGCTGGGGGTTACTTTGTGAAAGATTCCATGAAAGCTGATACAATAATTTAATTATAATCCAAACTGTGACCTCCTGCTTCATCTTTGCACCAGGCTCGCTATGTGTAATGTGCACCTCAACAGGGAAAGTATTAAAGCTGCCTGCCTTGAACTGACACAGTGGCCTCTGCTAGCAAGGAGAGGTGGTAGTTGGTGAAATGATGGTGGCTACTGAGCCCTTTGCTCAGGTAAAAGAACGTGTGGATGGCAAGAAACTTCATAACTTTGAACTATGGTGTTCCTTCCTTTTTCTTTCAAGAGGTCTGATGCCCCTGCTTACCTCCTCCCACTGCTGGATGGTGACAGACACAGAAAACACAGGACTGGAAGGGGCTTCTGGATCATTAAGTCCAGTCCCTTGCATTCATAGGTACCCATTAACAGAAAGAATCCCCTAAAATGTCACCTCAAACTCTCTCCCACCTCTACAAGGAAAATCCAATATACCAAAAACAGCCCATAACTTGCCAGAAACAGGGGTGATAAGAATCCACTACCCTTGTCAGAGAAGCAGGAAAAGGAATGTTATTAACCCTTGTCTGACAGATGGATGAAACTGAGGCATTGAGCTTAAGTGACACACTCAAGATTACCCAATGAGTACATAACAGAACCAAAGCTAGGACTGAAACACTCCTGGCCTCCTGTAATTAAATTATTAGACTCTGGACTGGGTCTTCAGCTGATTTAACTGTAGTAAAGTTCCTCTGACACCACTGGGACTGTATTGATGCAAGCAAGCAGAGGACCCATTTTATAGATTGTTTTCCCTCTTTTAATTATTGAAGAAACAAATGACACGGTAATTTTGCACAGTAATTCTGCAATTTCTTGCTCTGAACTAAAGAAAAAGCTTTAGTTGATCCATGTAGCCCATCTGTTTGATTTTTTTCCATTTTTCTTTAGTAATTATTTTTTTGCTACAATTTTCCTTATTTTGCTGTTGCATCCAGGGAGCCATCCTGGTGACCTCCTGTGACTAACTGAACACCTGGAGAAAGTCTTTATGAGGCACGCAAGCAGAGACCTAGAGCCCTGTACTGCTGGATTCTTAACACTTCTATTTGCTGCTTTTCCATTGATGCCTTTATTACAGCATCACAGCAGAGAGGTAATAGCAGTCATGGTTCAGGAAGCATTTTCATTACGACTCTCCATTTTCAGGCTCTTAGAACTTTCTGTGGGGAAAAAATATATCTTCAAAGCTGACATTTTCTCAGGCTCATTCTTAGACCAAATGGGGATTTTTTATTTGTAATATATTGAGCCTCTTCTGTTCTTGCTGATGCCAGCATGAATGGGAGAGGAGTTTTAGGTGGAAAAGCATTTTTCATCTTTTTCTGGTATAATTTAAAAGTGGAATATTTTTAATGGTTAGCCTTCAGGGAGGACTGGGCCACTAGAATATGGGGCAAAAATAAAAGACAAGATATAAATAACACTGTGCTTGAATTGTGTATTTGAACAGTGCATGAATACTCCAGGTACTAGAGACATATACCAAAGAGAGAAATCCTCCTGCAGTATGGTTCTGGCGCTAGGGTGTGCTGTGTTCCCCTCATCTTCCAGATAAAGTCTCGCAGGAGTGAAATCCTACAGCCAATGTTTTCAAGAGGGTTTGACTGTCATTGAGAACAGTGGAGTTTCATCCTCCATGCAGGGAATGATGGCTGCTCTTTGGTTTCGATTTTCTTAGGAAAATCCAATCATGAATGTTAAAAATGCAGAGCTCCAGTTACATACAATTTTGTGACTCTGTCATGCACAGAGGTTTGGATATATGCCCCCATGTACCTGTCTCCTTGCTTCTCAGTCACCCAGATGTTAGCTGTGCTTCCTCTAAGCTGGATCTCACATGGTGCATTAATTTGAACACGTGACCTGATGTCTGCCTGAGGTAGAAAAACTCTTGAGTGCTGTGATTCCTGTTTCCAGAAAGGGACCTCCCAAAGGTTCATAAGGCCTTAGCAAGATTCTCACCATGCCCAGAATTCGGCCCAGTTGGGGGTGACAGAACACACTCAGGCCTTGCTTCAGGATTGATGTCCAATATAAATGCAGGTCTCCATGCTGGAGCTCAAGAGGTTTCCAACTTGCTGCAGGGCCACATATAAAACCTGGCTAATAATTTTTTGTCAAGAAGGGTCAAAGCAAGCACGAAAGAGCTAAAGCTACAAGATTTTGCAGAGGCCAATGAAAGCCAAAAGACCACAGTGTGTCCTGCCAATGCAGATAGAAAGATTAGTAAGGCTGCTGGCACTGCTTGGCAGTCTGCCATTAGAAATAACTTCAAAAATAGAAGCCGGCTAATCTCAGGAACCTGCTGGAATTGTCAATTACATTAACAAAGCGTTTCAAAACCAGAGCGAGTGCCTTAGCTTCTTGGGCTGTGTTGTCCCCTTATAATTTTCCACAATTTTAGCAGGGCCCTCGCAGGCCTGGCAAATCACCCTTTCCTGCTGCTCAGCTCTCCAGAATGGAGCTCCTCACAATAAGTCAGTGAGAAACCAGGGAGGGCTTAACAGCATGTGAGCACAGCACCTGCACTGCAGACTGTGGAGTAGGGAAAGGAAACACTCCTGGAGTGTGGGGCAGCCTCTTCATTTCTTAATACCAGCTGCTGCTGCTGAGCCAGACAAGGCAGTGCTGTTGTGCAGAAGAGGAATGTATTCATAACCAAAGTAATGGGGAGAAATTGCTTTTGTCCAGCCCTCTGCTCTTGTTGCCAGACCTTGTCTTCTCAAGCCCCAGTCCTCTCAGCAGCTCTGTAGGTCTCCTTTCCATCTCCCACTATGTGCTACAGGTCCCTATCCTCAGCCTTCCTACTCCACCTCTTTCACATTTCTTTTCTCCTCAGGTCCCACTCCACACACGTCCCTTCTCTTTTTAGGTCTCCCAGTCCTTTGTGACTCTGTCCTTCTCTTCCCTCAGCCCACCTAGGCCATGACCAGCCTTCAGATGCCACTTGCTGTTTGAGCTTCAAAGTCTCAAAGGATTGTAGGCTTTGCTGAGCAGAAAGGTGGCCTATGTGCTAGGGTAGCAGTTGCCTGAGGGCAGCACTGCTATGCTGCCCTGCACTGTGCCAGTGGAAAAGACAGCAGCATAGGATTTGCTGGATTATCAGAGAAATCAGGACAAAATTTGACAGTCCCCAAGCTCTGGTTGCTTTTGCCCTTCATCTCTTCCCAACATCTTCGTCCCCAACACAGGCAGAAAGGGACTGTTGCTGCTCTCTGCTATTCCCTCAGGTGGCTGGCTGCCTTCCTGCAAGTGCTGCTCACAGACAGATGCTCCAAGGGCTGCCATGGGTGGCTGGGGGAAGCTATCAGCTGCTTTGCTTGCTTGCTGGTAGCCATGGGGGTTTCTTTAGCAAAGACAGGAAACTGGTTGTTCTCCCTTGCCCCTGCTGGTTTCTTGATCCCCACCCCTTCAGAATAAATTAGAGAAATGAGAAGAGGTAACTTTTGGAACACAGGTCTTCCCTCTGAGGCAATACCTACAGGATGACAACATTTATGCCCAGCTTTGAGGACGTTTGGAGGGCATAGTATGGAAAGTGTGTCTGAGTCTGGGGCAGAGATAAGACTGATGACCTGGTCTTCTCCAGTTCTGATATCTGTGATTCAAAGACCATACACAGCTTTTAAAGCCAGACCAGTAACAACATTGACCCCTGTCCTCAGGTTCTGGAATTGGCAGCCAGGGACATTCAGAGGAAGGAGCCAGAGAATGGAAACAGATGGCAAAACTCCTGGCTCCTGATCCCTACCGTCACTGACCCACTGACTAACTTGCAGGGTCCCTGGGCTCATGGGCACTAGAGCACTGATGGGGTGAGTTTCATGTTCATATAGGGGTACTATCTACATACATTAATGCAAACACCATGGTTATTAAGGAGACACAGACAAGTAATTGTTTTTATAATTTATTTAACTGATTTATATCAGTAACACTTTCCTTGATGTTCTAGCAGGTGATCTCCCAGTGCTCTGATTTCTTGCATTTAGCAAACAGCACTATGCTTTCCGTATTCCTACTGGAGCTGGAAATTAGCATTTGTTTACTTCAATCTAAGACATGCTTTTACAACCTAAGTCTCAGTTTTGAGTCTTTTGTAAAACTTTGAAGCCTTTACTGTGCAGGTCAAAGTGCCATTTTGACCCTCATGTCATTTAGGCACCGAATGTGATCTCAGATACAGAAGAACATCACCTTGATTCTCAACATCCAAAACTGGTAAAAGGAAGAGTTATAGTAGGACTCATATTAAAAACAATGTCTTATGCTCAGTGCTCCCTCTGCTGGCTCCAAGCAGACAGTTTACAGAGTTAACCTGGACACAGCACTGACATAGTCTTCTGTTTTCTGGAAACTAGAGAAAAAAATTCAGTAGTTAACCAATAAACATATATTGTTCAGCAACCACACAGTTATTACAAACAGCAGCATAAAATATGAGGTTAATTCTGTGTCCCCTACTGAATAACATTGGCAGCAAATACAATGTGTTTCCAGCACAACTGTGCTAAATGCATCTAGCTGAGATTATATTGTTTGGCTGAGATCAGACATCATGAAGCCTTCCTCTTCTGATCTGGCCCAGCTGTTTTTCACCAACAAGATATTTTAGCATTGATGAGCTCAGGTTTAACTGTGAAGAAAATGAATTGGTTCAGTAGTTGAAGCTACATTTCAACATCCAACTCATGAGGCTATTCATGAATCATTGAAATCATTGAGGCTATATCCTTTTCAGCTGCATGCTGTTATTGTTGTTATTAAGATTTATATCCTGCCCTACCAAAAAGGCCCGGAGCAGCTTACAATGTCAGACAAACAATCCACAAGATAAACGGGAGCTTAGAATCCTCAATGTCCTGCTGATGCTAGAAAAAAATACATAACCCTAAAGAAAAACGTCAAAGACTATTTACAGATCCTAGGATGAATTGGGCTTGGGAGGAAGACTCATAGCTAATTCTACATGGATCTACACCCAGCTCTCTCCCTCATTTGAAAGCTACAATGTAAGTTCTCTCATAGGCTTTTTTTCCAAGATATATTTCTATGGGAGGTCCATGTTAGCTTAGCTCTTTCACTCACTACACCTTTAAATCACATTGCCCAAGCACTAGGAAGTACAGAAAAGTAGGTTAAGCCCATCAAAAAGATCTGGTTCCAAAGATAGTTTTGCAAAAAACCAAAAGACCAAACAGGCAAACAAGAAACCCCAGAAAAATCATCTAATACATGTACGTTGCTGGTGTAGGCAGTGCTCCCCCATTACTTACTACTCTTTGAAGAGATTTCATCATGCTTTACAATGTTATCTTTGCTTCAGTTTCATACAGTTTCATCAGACAAAAATCAAGTGCACAGTGAAGAAAATGGAAGTTCAGTTCTGCCTACCTGGCTAAGTTGCAGCTGGGATGTAGAACGATAAATTCATAGACATTAGGGCTGGAAGGGATTTCAGAAGATCATCAATTCCAGCCCCCTGCCCCAGGGGCAGGAAGTCAGCAGTGATCATAGGATCCCAGCAAGATAAACATCCAAATGTCTCTTGAAGGTGTTCAAAGTAGGTGCTTGAACCACCTCCGACAGCAGTCTATTCCAAACCTTGAGGGCTCAGACAGTAAAGAAGTTCTTCCTTATGTCCAGCCTGAAACGGTCATGGAAGAGTCTGTGACCATTTGACCATCATCCCTTGGGGTGCTCTGGTGAACAGAAGTTCCCCCAGATCCCGGTGAGCACCCCAATAAACTTATAGGTGGCCACCAGATCACCTCCAAGCCTGCGCTTTTCCAGGCTGAAGAGTCCCATGGTTCTCAGCCTCTCATCATAAGGTCCGTTTTCCTGACCTCGGATCATGCGTGTGGCTCTCCTCTGGACTCTCTCAAGCTTCTCCACATCCTTTTTGAATTGTGGAGCCCAAAACTGGATGCAGTACTCCAGCTGCAGCCTCACCGAGGCCAAGTACAATGGGAGGATGACGTCTTGGGATTTGCTTGAGAAGCATCTATGGATGCATAATTAGTCAGGACTGAAGGGGGAAGTGTGTAAAAACAAAAAACAAACAAACAAACTGCCCTAAAAGAAACCAGACAGACTGCATCCCAGAGAAAGTCTAATGCTAAGCTAAGGGCCCAAAGAAATAAGAGTAATTTTTGAATAAAGAGAAAAAGCCATCACCAAGTGAAGATCTGGAATTTGGAAGATATATAAGAGATACAGAAAACTGGACTCCAGATTTGCCATAATAAGTTTGTACCAGACTCTTTTATTCAAGTATTAAAGCTTTAAGAAAATATATTAAATCTCCCAGCAGGTTGGGATCATCTTCATTTTACAGACAGGAAAACTGTGGCACAAAAGAAAGGTACATGATTCGTCCAATGCCACCCAATGAGTATGGTGAGGCTAATAATAGAACCCAGATCTCCTTGCACCCAGCTCTGTGCCACCAGACAGTATATCCTCTTAAGTATCTGCTTCAAGATAGAACGAGCTTTGTATGTTGAAAGTGGTTACCACTGTGCCAGCACTGGGTCAGATCTTTATTGGGGCTGCTGGCTCAGTCAGAATTTTGACAATGGCTCTCTGATATGTTGCCACTAAAAACAATGATCAGAAAAATTGCAGATCAGAATCAATGGAATTTCCATTCCAAACTCGCTGGTGCTTTTAAAAATCCTACTCTACAATGACTTCATATAAAACAAGCTCTCATGTTAAAAATGTGTTGAAGATAAAGTACCATTTTTTGTTTTACTTTCCCTGGGGTTCTATTTCTTAATCTCATTTGGCATCTCTAATATAGCTATTGATTTCTGATATAGAAATCAGAATGATTACACCTATTGGTTCCAGTCTGGCAGAGGCAATCAATATCTTGTCTCAGCCAACCAAAAATAAAACAAATCCAGAGGACAAACTGAGACATTGTTTAGAACATAAAGAAGCTGAGAAAGATGCTTAAAAATGTGGATGGGGTGTTTGTGTGTTGGTTGGAAAGGTATTTATATTTAATAAGGGCATCATGCCTCAGTGGCTACCTCTCTTGATTTGAAAAGAACTTAAGAAATGATAAATACATTTTTAAGGGAAGATGATCTCAAATGAAGGCTGGGGAGGAATCTTTTTCTATTTCAGTAATCATTCTGACAAGGATTCACTGCCAGGAAGTTAGTTTAACCCTCCTTTCTGCTGTACCATTAAGTATATGTCCTTAACTTTTGCACATCAAACACCATGGATGGATGTTGCATCATTTCTGTTTTAAAAGTATGCAAGTCCAAGCTCCTCTAACATAAGTCCACTACAGTGTTATTATATAACATGATTTGTGTCAATAAAAGTAACAAAGCTTTGCTCAAGTATTTAAAAAAAATTCTCAATGGCACTGGGCAAAAAAAGAAGCATTTCTGGCTAGAATAAGGCATTCTATTGGGGGGGGGGGAAAAAAAAATCAACAGAATATCAAGTCTGCTAATGTCAAGTTAAATATCAACTTGAAAAAAAAAAAGCCTTTATCTGTGATTATTAATAAATACTTATATTATCAAAAGAGACATTTTCTACTAAAAATAACACTTTTTAAAAATGTTGTGCCTGCTACTGTACACAGGTACCTACGATCACTGTTACTGGAAGAGATTAGAGAGATTAGTTGTCTTCTTTCTATATATTTGATAATATTTTGTGCAGTCAGTTCTATCATCTCCCCTGCTCTTTGGCTGGATATTGCACACAACTCTAAGGGAGAGAAAAACATTTTTTTTAAAACAGAAAAAAAAATGTGCCCAATATAGCCACACCCACCCACAGACAAGGTAATTAGTCTCGTTTGTAAAATGACTTCATACCTAGCCTAAAAACTGAGGATTTAATGCCTAAATTAATGTTTCTTTATATATATTCAGTGGTTTATTTCGCTCACGTTACTTAGGCTGAACAACAGCTAATTTTGTTGGTATGACACATTTTTGAGAGCCAGCATTTGTAGTGGGTACAACACAAGAATAGGAATCAAGAAAGATCTAAATCCTTCTTCTACCAAAATGCTGCTATGCTATTCTGGCTGTGTTATTTATATCACAGCCTGTTTCCCCTTCTGTGAAAAGGGAGACTGTGATGACTAGTTAAACTTTTGAAAGTGCTGTGAAGAAATGAAGTATCATATAAATGCTACATTGCCAATCACTTGTTTTTTGATTCATATGTATTATCAAAAGACTTCAGTGGTTGGCTTCCACATACTGCAGAGGAATGTTTACATCCAAAACCAAGAACTGCCTTCCTTAAAATTACAAAACCACATAAATCTAAACAGAACATTTTTTCCAGTTCTACTTCAGTAAAATCTTGTTATTACAAAAATCAAAATCTCATACAAGACCTTGCAAAGTCTTTAATGTGACTTATTGGAAATGCTAGGATTCCCTTAGTTGTGACACAAGGCAGACAGGAGGTGTTGCTAAGCAAACAGAACTACAAATGTAACACTCAGAGATTTGGGAGCTGTGCAAAAAACAAGATGGGCTCTTTATGTGATACTTCATTAATCCTCATAATAATCCTGTATTAATTTCTGGGTGGCCAGCAACCTTTTAGCCATGACTGTTTCTCTATAGTGGGGCAGCTACAGATGCGTGTTTTGTGAGACCTTCTATAATAAAATAGACATTATTTATTCAGAAAGACAGATTATACAGATTTTACATAAAAACACAGCCATTTTCATAAGGTATGGTTATTCCATGTAGCGGCATTAATTCACTGGAATGCCTCTTCATAATCCACTGTTTACTACCTAGTACATGACTCAGAAGTGGCTCTGTCCCTATAAGAGGCTGATGGAATTTGCATGACATGTGAACATCCAAGGCTATTTTCTTTTTGACAATCTCCAGAGGCAGAGTTTTCACTCCAGGTGCCCAAAGAATGGCCATCTGCTCACTATGAGCTGGCTAAGGGCTTGTGCACAGCTACATTTAGTGGCAAGTATGAGACAGAAAAAGCTGCCCACACCAATGAGTCTGATCCCAAATGTCTGACAAATACCCCCAGCTCCCACAGACATCAATAGGAACTATACAGTAAATGTTCATCCTCTATCAAGATCTCTTCTGACACCAGTAGATTTCTGCAAAGGGAATTCTTCTGTTTTCTGTCTCCCATTTATTCAGAAAGAATTAAGAGAGAAATACTAAATTCTACAACATCTCTGTGCAATACCTATTATGTTGTTTAAGGAGTTCCAATTCCATACCCTCCCCTTGAAAAGAATGACATTTACAAGAATGATTTTACAGATGAATTTGAAGGAAGGAAGCCAAACTCGCTTGCTCTAGTTTTCTCATTAGCCCAAATCAGCAATCAGGATAAAACTTCTCTAGAGAAACAGATTGCTCAGAGGTTGGTGATAAGCCACAGTTTCAGTTCAAGGTTTCTGGTTCATGGTCTAGCTCAGAATGGCAGTGTGTGAAGGCTGTTACTCTCTGTTGAGATGAACTGGGGAAGTCAACCTGGCTTCTAGTACAGAGGTATCTGTATCACAAAACCCACCAGGCAGCAGAGTTCCAGGCAACAGGAATGTGCTCTGCTCTCACCTTCACCCTGAGCTGATATCTCAGGTACACAGGGGGTTGGTGATGGAGGCTGGGTGCATAAAGCTTGTAATGATGCTTCAGCTGGTTTCTGGACCCACAGAAGGAAGTTCTCTATTGGGGCACCATTACCAAGGATTAAGTTCAAACATACACAAATAAAACAAACAAAGCATCAGCTAACAGTAGAGGTTTACTCCTAGCAGCAATCAGGTGCATTAGTGCACCAAGGCCTAGCAAGAAATAAAAAAAATTGTTCAATGGTCCACTTTTTCCATCATGTTACTGGGATGACCAAGAAAAGCATGACATTGGAAACAGCAGCTGCCACATAAATGTACTGAAACATGCATGGGGAGGGTGGAGCTGGGCATGTGGTAAAAGAATGACATTCTATTTACATGATAAAAAGTAGCAAATATTAACGACCCTCTTTCAGAAGAGCCTCTCACCTGCACTGAGCCATGCAGCCCAAAGTAATTACCATAAATCATTGGGAGAAGTGTGTGTGTGCTGTTAAACAATTCTGCAATGCAATCTGTTGTCACTGTACCTTCCCTCTTCCTCTGCAATGTGCTTTGGCTTAATCTGAAGATTAGAGCTGCTCAGAAGTTCAGTTACCCAAAGAGAAGGAAAATGTGTCCCTTTTCCAAGGTTAGTTGGTCTTTCTTTTCAGTGACACAGAATATAAATCTTGCAGTGTCCCTTATGTTGGTTTTGTGTCCTTCATGCTTTCAGTGATCCATGTCAGTGAATTTTCTCTTCCCATAATTCTGGACGAGGCTGGAAGCTGTGATCTGAGAAGCCTGCCCCTTCTCCCAGCACTGGAAGTCATTCAGCCCTTTCTGGCCAGCTTGAAATAAGGCTCGTTCCAGCTCATCCAGCCGTGCCACTAATGTAGAGGTGTCTTCGTTGTAGGTATTTTGGGAGGAGTCCATGATGCGGCGAAAACGGTTAATAAATGTCTAAGGAAGATAAAGAATTGTCAGTGACTCAGGGAAGAGTCTCCTTGAGGTCAAATGCTAGACTTATGCTCTGGGGCTAACAGGTTCAGGGTTTTGCACCCTATGGTGTCTATATTTGAGCAGCCAACAGTTGGTTCTGGACTAGCATCTAACTGTTGGTACTCAGCTTCCATTAACCTCCTACTCAAAGATAAGCTTTATTTTCCTAAGATAGGGGTGGGGAAAGGTTACATGCTTTCCAGACCATGTGTTGTATATGTATGCCCACTGCACTCTACTTTCAAGGAATTAAATTGGTCAGGTGTCACTATTGCCTTTTACTGGTTAGTCCTGACCTTCTACAAAACACAATACAATGAATTTTGTTTCAGTCCCTGTGTATGAAGCCATTGATTTTAGAGCAGGTGAGATAAGTCTGTAGCTAGTTACAGATCATGCTACCATAAAGCAATTTAGATTTTTTTCCCCCTAAAAATGAGCTCCCTTTTATAAAGGCAGCATCACTACAGTTAAATGAATTTCTCAAACGCTGACCTCCCTCTGCCTTCAAAGCACTTTGGGCACCGATAAAACAATTAGGAAACCTAAACAACACCCAGAGAACATAACAACAAATTTAAAATGGTAAGCAATAGGGACTTATTCCTTTGTAGCAAGGGGGAAAACCTTTTTTAAATAAAAGCTAAATATAACCAGATTCAAAAAGGGAAGAGTTAAAGTTCCTGACAACTTTGGAAAGTGTGCTTAAGGATATTGGGGAAACAAAGCTTTTAAAAAAAATATGACAAGGTTTTATTATTACTAGTACACTTATTTTTTACATGGTTTACTTTGGTATTTTGGTTCTTTACAAATGCTAAACAGAGAATGTCAAAATCTCAACAAGATCTTTATGTTTTTATTCACTCATTTTAACTATACTTTCTTGACTATTAGTTTCTTAGTGTCAGGCTATCCAAGACAGGCTCTCCTATTGCTGTGGCCTTACAACGGTAGAACAGAATGTTAAATGTTTTGTTTTTTCTGTTATTAAAAGACAAGCAACAAAGCACCTGGTCATTCCTTGCTCAAAACTCATTTAACCAAATTTAGCTGTGAATGCAGACATGAGGCTTCAATTCATTTAATCAAAAAAATGATACATACTCATTGTAGATGAAAGGGCCAGGTCTTGAAGTCCTTCTAGCCCACATCAAATTGAGTAGAAAAGGATATATATATCCCCAACTATGACAAAGTGGATGGAAGGATAGAAGAGATGTCAAGGAAAAGGGTAGTATCTCAGTGATTGATTTCACTTGGTTCAAATACTTGCCTGCAGTATGGTCTGAGCTATCTCTGGATTCTCTGGATTGTCAAAATTCAAGAGCTGGAAGCCAAATCCATAGTAGTACGGCCCCATTTTATGCAGGTCGACCACATTGGCATCTGCACTGAACACTGTCCTCCAGCCTTCCTTGTAGGTCTTTGGCAACTCCACAGAAAGTATCCTCCGCTTGTGGTCATATAGCCCTTTCGCCAGCCACAGGGGGATTTCCAGCTTGGAGCCCTGCATGCACAGGACAGAAAGGGCATCCCCACAAAGTCAGGAGTCAATTCTGATCAGGATGATGAATAAAAACAAGACTCAGACACCTACTGAAGGTTCACAATGAATGACTTTCACAGGCAAGCTACCAGGTGCCTGTAGAATCAGGATTTTTATTTTGGGCTCTAACCACAATTTTTTTTTTTTTTTGATAACAGTAAGAATCAAATCAGGTGGCACAAAACACACTGTGGCGTGAGCGAAACAAAGTCATAAGTAAAGAATTCTACAAAAGGGGGCTGCAAACACTGGTGCTTAAAAGTCGGGGAAAGCCAAAGAACCGAGTCACGGAAACAGCAGCATGTATGTGTAGACGAACGCACACTGGGCTCAGGCCGCGCAGCCTGCGGCTCCCGCTCCCTAACGCCCCGGCCCCGGCCCCGGCCCCGGCCCCGGGTGACACTACGTGGGGGGGAGGGGCAGCGCACCACTCCGTTCTCCCGCCAAAGGAGAGTACAGCTCCCGGCATGCCCCGCCGAGCATCGGCCCACACTCCCAGCATGCCTCGCGCCACCGAGACTGCCGGGAGCTGTAGTCCCGTGGGGTTACCTCAGGGAGGCAGTCGCCCTGGCCGGCGCCCGCGCCCTTGCCCAGCACGGCGGCCAATCGGGGCAGTGCGGCCTCGGCGCGGCTCGGCAGCTTCTCCTGGGACATGAGGATGTCGTCCAGAGACAAGAAGTTCTCCTCGGGGCCCAATCCGGGCCCCACCGGGAAATACGCCTCCGACATGGTGGGCCCTCCAGTCACCAACCCACACCGGCTTCCGCGCGGCGCCCGCCAAGCAGCAGCCGCGGCCCGAGCGCGCCAGTGCGCATGTGCAACTGCCGCCCGCTTTTAGTGGGCTGGCAGTCGCCAGGCCGAAACAATCGATGGCCGAGCGGACAGGCTCGATCTCCGGCCGCGGCGCCGTCCAGCAGTGCTGGTGCTGAAGGCGAGAAGGCCCCGCGGCGGCGGCCGAGCGTCGCGCTTACTACGCCTGCGCCGCGCCCCGCCCCCAGGGGGCGCGCTCGGCCTCGCACGCTGTGACGTAGGCTTGGCGGCAGCAGAGAAACCACGAGACGCGGGGGAGGGGTGCGCGTGGGCGGCCGGTAACTGCCCGCAGGCGTTGGCGGCGGGAGCGGGGCCTGCGCGGCGGCGCCCCCCGCGGTGAGTGCGGGGCGGAGGGAGCCGGGACCTGCGTGTGGCGTCCCACGGCCCTCCCTCTGCACGGTCATTGGCTGGATGCCGTGCTGACCTCGCACAGTGGGACCTGATGTCGCGATCTGCAGACTGACCTTAGCGGGTCTGGTGATGGAGCCGTGATGTCATGACCACACATCACCGGGCAACAACTATGACGCAGGCATACTCGTGCAGGGTCATCCAGAGCCCTGCTGGTCCCATGCCTGCATGCAGCCTACTAGACAGTCCTAACCTCCGAGCGGCCCCTGGGGTGGGAAAAGAAGAGGCCCTGAGCCCCAGGCCTGGGCACCCCCTACCGGGTCTGCCCCAAGACACCGGCTGTTGGGGATAGCTCACAGGATCTAGACCAGTGGTCTCCAACCTTTTTAAATAGATCACCTTTGGCATTTAAGAGCAATCCAAGATCTACCATGTGCTGCCACCCCCTCCTGCTCCCCGCAGCAGGTAAGTCTGTGGGGAGGAAATGGGGGGGCAGATCAAGGCGAGGGAGAAAAAAATTATTTGGGGATGTGCCTCCCCAGCAAGTAAGTCCCACCCAGCTGGGCACTCATTCAACTTACCCCTACTCCTGCCTCTGCAGCACTGTTCCTCACCACAGGGGCTTTAATCTAGCCCCTACCTCTTCCCTCCCCCATGGACTGACCTGCTGGGCAGGGATACATACATGCATGCAGGCACTTAGCCCCCCCCACCCTAGCCTCAGATCCACTCCAAGAGGCTCCGAGATCTACTGGTGGATCGAGATCCACTGGTTGGTGACCACTGATTTAGACAAATTCTGATCACTCAGCTGGGACAAGGGCAGAGCCTTGCTTATGCACCCTTAGTGCTCTCAGGAAGAGCCCCTTGTCTGACTGCACCCCAGTTACTAGTTGGTCCCATCAAATGATCAGCCTGAGGAAGCCTTGCCTCAGCACGTCCAGATTCACCCAGAGCCAGACCACATGGAAGCCTGAGTCAGAGCCTGGTGGAGCTGGTTAGCACAAGAGCTTGGCCCTTCCACATTATGCTCCCTGCTGGCTCCCAGCCATCTCCTGTTGAAGACAGCGGGTGTGCTCTTGTTGAAAGGGGTGCTTAGGGGAAGAGCCCTGACTGTGGAGCTCTCTCCTGGCAGCCTGCCTGGCTCCAAACTGCTGTGTCCTTCAGCACATGGGGCACTTGCACACATCCAGGGAGGCTGCTCTGCCAGGGTGCATGTTGCCTCCCCCCCTTCTGATAAGGTTTATAGTGAAATTACTTGCAATTTTACCTGTGTAACCAGGAATAGACTGACATTTAGTGTCCTTTTGTAGCTTGATCGTAAATATTAAAATGTTTTCAATTTTGTTTCCCTGTTTGGGAATTCATTTGTTATTTATTTAATTAAATCCTGTTCACTCTCCCTCGAACTGTGTATGCTGAAAATAAAAATAAACCCCACACTGTTTCTAAGCACAAGAACCTATAAAACAACAGCTTTTCAAAACTTCTGGTAAAGTTTTATTTCCCTTGTGTCATGGTTTAGCTATGTTTTACAATCTCTGGTCATAAAAAGTGTTGAGTAAGACTGAAAGAAACTGGTGGTTTTGGGAAAGCCCAACAGAAATGGTGCTTGGATCATTCCCACTATTTTTTATGATTAAAAAAAAAAAAGGGATAATCTTAACCAGAAGACTGAAAACTTGCTTCTTTTGCTTCCAGTCAAAGACATACTGGCAGGTGGTTCAAGATTACACAGGTAGGGGGTTGAGTTTTGAAAAGTGTCGATAAACAGCTGTCATTTCAACTTGGGACATAATTCACATACAGGTTTCCCTTGCCAACCACGGTTTTACCAACCATGGTTTTGACTACCCACGCTTAATATTCTATATACTATTTTGGCTACCATAGTAGCCAGTTTTGAGTAACCATGGTTTTCCATGGCCGCACATCAGCCTGCCACCTGGCATTTTCCCCATAAGCCTTTTGTCTTGCCAGCCACACTTGCAAACCACAGGAACTTTCAGGAACCTAACCCCAGCGGTTGGTGAGGGAAACCTGTAAGTACTCTTGAAAATTCCACCCGACCTTTACTTTAGTCACCAGAGTCTAAGAGTGAGAGCCCAAGACAGTCTGAAACTAGTTTAAGCAGAAAAACAATATGGAGAACATTGTAGTTAGAGGTTTGAACATATTATTTTCTCCCTTTTTTGTGCAAAAGTTTGAACTTCTGTAGACCTCTTGGTCTTACATGGAAACATAATAACAGAAATCTGTACAGCACTCTGTAATTGTATCAAGAATGTGTGATTATTGCATGAGGGGGGAAATCAGCAATTGCATTTACCAACTTAAAATCTATGCTTGAACCTTCTCAGCTATCCAATCTAAAGTCCTTTTAAAAATTCATTTTGTTCAGCTGGAGAAAATGTAAAGGCAGACATTTTGCAGCTTATGACTAAATCACAAGGCAATGTTATTTCTTTAGTTCCCTGTTCACAACATTCCTCATCTTGCCTTCTGCTCAAGGTGTTTTCAGTTTGCTCTGATTTTGTTTTTTCTGTGTTATTCCCACAATGGAGTTCTAGTATTTTTTTTAAATCAGCTGTTTATAAACACAACCACATTTGGAACAGTTTGTTAAATCTTGAACTATTTATTTTATGCAAATAATATCTCATTAAACATTTTTCTTTTAAGTACATAACGTGGGATTAAGGTGTGGTATAAGAATATATATTTGGTTTATATAGTCATTACTTAGATACCACTGTGATAGTCACTGTATAAAACTCATACCTAGGTGAAAGAATAACACATTTTATGAACTTCAGCATGCTAAAAAGATAAGAATCCAGATTAACTTGATTTGTTAGGTAGCTGAGTAAGAAAGGACAGAGACCAAGGAGGAGAAATATATGTATATGCAAATATAACACCCACACTGCTGTTTTTAGAAAGTCCCTTTTTCCCATTAATCAGGTACATTAAATCTTTCCAACAGTGCAGTGTGCAACTGAAGGACGGAAACATGAATCTGAAAAAAAATTCACATAACATGAGAAGGTCAATTTCTGTCTTTCTTCTGAGCAAGAATTTAAGGTTTTATCCATTGTACAGGAATCAATATTCCTGTACAATGGATAAAACCTTAAATTCTTGCTCAGAAGAAAGACAGAAATTGACCTTCTCATGTTATGTTATTGACCTTCTCAGTTAGAAATCTTAAACATCATTTTGGGTCTTTTTTGTTTGTTTTGGATAAGGGAGAGAGATTTTTCTGGGAAAAAAGGTATCTCCATCCGTTTCTATTTTGCAAAAGAATAACAATTTTCAAGAGACCTTTTTAAGGGCAGTTTTGGATGACGACTGCAATTTATAAGACAGGAATAATAAAGATAATTTTGTTGAATCAAATGTTAAGAGCAAAGTCTCTGAGCTGAAAATGCAAGTTTGTAGAGCTTGTAAAAGGAGCTGTGTGTACAAATGAAATAATCTCTTTTATAGGGTGCAAATACAAAATGGCTGTAAAGAGAAAAAAGAAAATTAATATTTTGATCAATCCTGACATGCCTCAGCCTGATGTGAGTGATACAGAAGTGAGACAAGATGACCCAGAGAAACAGATACAGGGCAAATACAAAGATAAAGGAATCATATTACCCCAGAGAACCTCCTTGCACTAATTGTGGGATTGCTCTGAAAGGTGTGCTTTTGTGATCATTGTAAGGAAATCAGATGCTAAAACAGAGGTCTCCTTTCATGCAGTTTTCCCTCCCAAGATGGGTGAGGTATTGTACTGGGACTTGCTCTGAACTGCTATGAGTGAGTCGTGACCATGAATTCCAGGACTTAAAAGCATATACAATCAATCACCCTTGCCTTCCAAACCACATTGTTTAATAAATATGCAATCAAGACCTCACTGAAGGAAATGGAATGGCCAAGAGCATAACTGATCATTCTTGTACACTGTGGAATTATACATTGTGGGCTGATTCTCCTCTTGTCTCAGCGTAAATCAAGCGTGAGTCTTGAAATTACATGGACACTGGCCTAAAAGTGTTTGGAAGTAAGAATCAACCCTTTTATCTTTAGAAAAATGAATAAAGAGCAAAATGTAAACCCAAGCCAGATAAAAGAGGGGAAGGAGTGGAGGAGAGAGTACAAACAAAGGGTTAGCATAAAGGAGAATGCAATAAGATACAAAAAAGTGAGGAGAAGGAAGGAGAATTCAAAAGCAAGGGGGATGGGGAATTAAGATGATAGGGCACAGGAGAGAAGATGAAAGTCCATCCTACCATGAAGTGTTACAAACAAGAAATTAAGTCCCCTGTAGAACACAGGTAAGTCTTACTACTATACATGCCAACTCTAGTTAGAGGCAAGAACAAATTACCTCAGCCTATGGCAGAGAAATTCAGAAAAAATTAAAAACAACACATAGGGGGAAAGGAGGCATCCCACCAGATACTCCCCAGAACATCAATCTTCCAAGAAATTCAGTCCCTTGCTCTGATAACTGTCGAGGAGTAAACATACACTTTTTTCTAAGTACTGGAGCTCATCACAATGCATCAAGGGGACACATTTGCATTTATAGTACATATATCATGCTACTTCTGTGATGCATTTATGCCCAGAACTGACATGGATATAGATATGTCAGGACATCTTTGGGGGATGCACTCTTGGATGGCTTCAGAATTTGTCATATATGTGAGTCAAGATGCAAGTGTAGAAGCCAAAGGATAGTGATGAGGGTGCCAGAGCAAGCATTACATTAGAAGTGGTAAGCATCGCTAACAGAGCAGAGAGTGTTGGAGTGAAAAACGATATCATGGGGCTTATAATGATATTGGGCTTATAGTGCCCCTCATTTACATTGCGACATTGTTTCTCTTACTGCATTGTAAAAAGGCCTTGTATGTGACTTGGTTTTGTTATTTCAGGAACAGCTTGCTATTATGTAAATAAACACCGTGGGTGAAATCCTGGCCCTTTTGAAATTGGTAGGAGTTACACTGACTGCAACAGAACTAGGATTTCATCCTGTATCCTAATGTAGGGCATACAGGTAATTGTGTGTGCAAGTAATGCTCATACATTGTCATCGTTCTGAAGACTGGGACATTAAATTTTCTTTTTGGTGCTTTGAAGATATAAGAATAAGTTAAATTATATGTTATCATTATTAGCTTTCTATAGAAAATGGTTCCAGATACTGAGTAAACTCCTTTTTGCTTACTGGAACATTTGTTTATGGGAACAATTTGTATTTCATATTCAGCTTGTTTGAGTGATGCTAGGATTACTTATTTACGTACTAGTCATATCATACCCCCTGTACTGGATTTTGCAGCCCTTATACTGAGTAGCACATGCAGTGCTCACACAAGGAGTTCCATGGGCTCCCATCGGCTGACCTTTGGGAGTAACTGCTATGCCCTGTGACTAAACATTTCACAGTCCTTCCCACCCATTGCCCCCATCATTGAACCATTTAGCTGCTCTTCGGTTTCTTGGAGGAAAAAGAGAAAGGAAACAATGATTAAACTTCAACCTTTCTGTTCCTTTTATTTTGACGTTGGGACACCCAGGAGGTCCAATAATCATAACAAATAACATTGTGCTTTCATCCATAGATTTCCAAGCCCTTCTCTTTTAATAAGGAAGTGAGAATCATCATCGCCATGCTATGGATAGGAAAACAGACCCATGGAGTAGACAAGTAGCTAGAGTTACCTGCCAATTCAATCAGAAATATAACCTAGGTTTCTGAAGCCCATCACCAGCTTTTTCCTCTTGGTCCCACTGCCTCCCATACAGGTCCCACCGGAAAGTTAAAGAAAAAATGTATTTGTCTCTCAGCTTTTACCACCTTAGATTGACATCTAAATCTATAGAAACCAAAAGAAAAATGAAAATAAATGTATTCCTGTAATTCTTCAATTATTTTTTTCTTAGCTGTCATTCACTGTGTGAGTCCCTGTTATCATATAGGAGTGGATTCAGCAATTTTCAAGGCATTTTTAACTGGTCTGTAGTTCTACTGGTAAGTGAAAAGCTGCCACGTAAATGCACAAGTCATAGATATTTGCTTAGTGTTTCTAACTCTAAAACCTTGCTTGGAGTTGTTGAGAAGATTAAACCTTTTATGATGTAGTTGGTAATACTTTAAAAAACTGCTTGGTAGTTCTTGTCTCCAGTTCCTAAATTTAGAACCAGCAGCTGTCACTTCTTTGTTGTACCAAATCAATAACTTTCCATTCTGTGTGGCTGCATCTATGTGAGACGGTGATTGCACAGTAGCTCATTACTACTGCGCAGTAGTGTCGTCAGGAAGTGTGATGTGATGCTGGTGTGCAATAGTAATGGGCTACGTGCAGTCAGCATCACGAAAAAGCTGTTTGGCAATGCTACTGCACAGTGACTCCAGTTACTATGCAGTCATTTAGTACTTATTTATAAAAGTGCTAAATGACTGCGCAGTAACAACAGCACAGTCAGTATCTCGTGTAGACGCAGCCTGTGTGTTTCCTTATATCCATCACAAGGTTTTTTGGGTAAATGCGATATCTTTTATTAGACCAACTAAATAGTTGGAAAAACTGTTCTTTGCAAACTTTCAGGCAGAAACACCCTTCTTCAGGTATAGGGAAGTTTGTGCCCAAAAGTTTGCAAACAATTTTCCAACTATTTAGTTGCTCTAATAAAAGATACCACATTTACCCAAAGAACCTTGTCTGCCTATGTCCTTAGACCAACACAGCTACAACCAAGAACCCCTATATACATCACTAACTTTTATTTTGTACAATTCCCACAGTTTTGTTGCCCCAAAATCAAGGGAGCTTTGTGTGGGTGAAGTAGTTGTAAAGAAATGAAAGAATCTGGCTCAATCTGTTTCTTGGGTTATTTGTTTGTTTGGTTTTTTTTGAGAGTTACCTTCTCTTAGCAGGAAAACTCAAAAAGTTGCTCAAGTCACACTTAAACAAATTGCTCAAACAGTTGATCTTGCTCAAACAGTTGATCAAAGCAATCAGATGTTTCCTCAATTGTCATCATTAGAGTTTAACAATCTCTATCCTTGAACTGTGTTGCCATGCACAGCTGATTTCTTGTGGAGTTGTTAGACCCACTTCTCTTCCTGTTATAGGTGTACTCTGGTGTAACTTCATTCAGTAAACTGACTCCTGATTTAGAACACTAAGACGGAAGTTTTACTGTCCTCCCTAGACCCTAAGAATCTATTATTTTGTACAAAGAATAAACATGCCATTCAGAAATTAAAAATTGAATGCTAGTAATCAGCATGGGGGAGAAAAGAGACCATTTTCTTATATGAACCTGACCATTCATTTTCAATAGAACCATGAACTTGTTCTGAGCTACCCTAGCCATAACAATCAAAACATGCCAACAGAATCCAACCGTGTATGTTTGTATGAGGAAAACTAATTCTTACAGTTTGCAACCAGTCTAAATACAGATATTTCAAATGTATTTTTGCATAGAACTTTGAGGAAGTAATTTTGTTTCTTCCCTCTAGGTTGTTACTCACATTCACTTGAGTTTGGAGAATTTCATCAAGTAAGTGTGCCACTTAACAAAAAGCATTTTTTCATTTCTGGGGAACTAGAATAAAAACTTGAATTTTAAAATACAGGATAAGTGGGTGTATATTCAGTGAAGTGTCATTCTGTGCTTAATCAGGAATCAGAAGAGAACTAACTGCTTTCAGATTTTGCACAGAACATTTTCCATGGTTTCTGTGCCAATAATAGTGTCCCAGGCTTCTCATTTACAGAAGACAACAAAGCCTCAGATTTGTAGTTTCAAATCTTGAAACCAGCATCTGGTTTCAAGATGAACCTAAACCTTCATCTTTTAGCTTGAACCTAAACTGTCATCTTTTAGCAATACAAAGTTGAGTTCCATGATGTTTATGTAATAAATTAAGCTTGAAAAGCATAGGTACTTGTTTACTCTGCCTGAACATTAATGATCTCCTGACACACATTGCACAAGAACCATTTTACCTTTGTACCCTTGGCACCAGAATTCTTGTGCATCAACTAGCTGTGATGTTCATAAGCGTGTGCTTAAGTGGATTTAGGTGCCTACATGCAATTCTTGTCCTCCCTGCTAAAATCCCTGGAAAACAGTGCAAAAGGTGTGTGGGTCCTCTTCCTTGCTGCTTTTTTATGGATCTGTCTTAAGTAGGGTAACCATATGTCCCAATATAGCAGGGACAGTTTTGGATTTCAGAGGCTGGTCCCGGCTGGCTGGTGAGAATTAAAATGAGCATCCCGGAAAAGCAGAAGTGCAGGGTCCAGCCCAGCCAAGAGTTGGAGCAGTGCAGAGTGGCACAACACACCAGGCAGGCACCACTGCTACCCATCTGCCCGCTGCATCATGCTGTCCCACCCCTGTCTGCAGCAGCACTGCTAGCTTGGGAGAGGAGTGTCCCAGATTTCCTATTCTCCCATGTGGTCACCATAATTTTAAGAGTAAAATAATGGTGTATTGCACAAGTGATGCATTAAATTACTTTCATGGACTTAAACAGGGTGGAATAGAATCACACTTAAGCATCTAAAGTCCACTTCGATGCCCAACAAGTGGAACAGAATCTGAGTTAATTTGCCTACCTGACTGCTGCTCTCCTCTGCTATATGTAGCTCCATTTTGAGGCTGCTGTACACAGAGCCAAATTTAATTTAACTTTTTCAGGCATGGAAGAATGGACGAAAATACAAAGGATTTTCTTCCATCACCCTTGTGTGCAGGTGCTGTTCAGAATCATATTATACAGCATTCTGCATCCTTTTAAGGGATCCTAGAGCTAGAATGCTCCATGTAGAGTTCATTTGCCACATACATAGGCCTTGTGTAGTCCCTAGCAAACCCAAAGATGCCTAGGACAGAATTTAGTCCATAGCTTTGTAAAATGGTTTGGAATTGTTTGGAACAAAAGTAGAAGTGAAGGGGCAGTTCTTCAGCTGACATAAATTAATCTAGCTCAGTTGAAGTTAATGTTGCTATATCATTTGGCCCTTTCTGTGAGTTTGACCCATGTAATATGATTATTGTTGGCAGCACCACATGAAGAGTACTCTGAACTATTAGGAAAACCCATTGAGCTAGGAAAGGTAGAATGTGAACAAAGGAACAACTAAGAAGTCTATCTGACATGGAGTGAAACAGAGTTTATTGACATTTCCTGCTTCTTTAGGAGACCTTGAGCCTGACAGTGCAACCCAGAAAGCAGGCAGGGCTGACTAATAAGGGAGAAAACCAAATCCCTAGGAGGATGTGCTGACTCAAAGCATTTTCTGCAGATGTATCCCTGTCAAGGCTCCTACAAGGCCTCTGACCAAATGTAGAGCTGGCACTTCTGGGTAATTATAAAAGGCAGTACCTCAGCTAGAGAAAAGAATGGGGCTGAGAAGAGGAGGGGTATGAATAGGAGAGGCAGGCATCTTGTCATAATTCGACAGTTGAGCAGAAGTAGAGAGGCTGTAGTTACAAGAATATTAAATCACAGCTTAATGGCAATACCTTATTGCTTTTCTCTCTCAGGTATGGTTGATCCCATAAAGATAATCTCAGTTTTCCTGAAAGATCCCTATAAGTGGCCAGCGATATGTCTCATTGCTGGTAACCTGACAGCATGCAGATGTCATCCACCAAATACCCAAGGGTATCACTTTTGAGTTTAGGAGTGTACTATGAAATATTTCTAGAACAAATATATTTTCTCTGTTTTTTTGTGGATTGCAGTCAAGGTCCAGTTTTATCTCACAAACCCAGATGTGGGCTTTTGGCAAGGTTTATACCTTTGCTAAGAAAGGTTGTCTATCTTCTGGTTTTCTCTTTTCACATAATCCCATGCTGTCATCCAGTGTTAGTGAAATAACAAAAAGATCCAGTTCAGCAAGAATGGCAGGCCCAGGGTGTACCTGGCTCATTAATTAGGAGTGATGCTGTGAGCCCTCTATTTTTATAAAATAAGGCTTTAGAATCTATTCCATTTTAGCAATGAAGCCTCAGCCAAATACACCAATGGGATTATAAACTGTAACTCTATTGAGAAAAATAAAGTTTGCATCCAGTGATGAATTTTGCCCCACCCTTATTTTTAAGAAATTACGTCTTAAGCTTCTAGGAGGAGAGATTCAAAGGAGCTGCTTCTGTTCTGTTCCATTCTTCTATGAGTGCCTTCCATTGATGCACTGAGAGACATGACTGACATAGATCCATAGGGGTCATGCTGTCTCAGTTTGGTGCTTTGTTTCAGTGAGAATGTGTTTTTTTGTTTACAAGTGTCCTTACTGCTCTGTGCTTATATTACAGAAGGCAGGTTGGAAGAATGTCTTGTACGCAAAGGTAGTGAGGTTTGTGATGGTCCTAGATGAGTTCATTCCACAGACTGAGACCAGAAAGCTCTGTCTCCTGCATAAGCAAAAGTTACTGTTATGGGAGAGAATTCCACTATAATTTCATCAGAATTAAAGTTCTGATTTCCACTAGGAAGAGTGAGATTACAAACTACTCTAGTTAATGTGATTCTGTTACTACCTCTGCATGCATAATTCTTGTTGAATTCAGGATGGCTGTAGAATTGTCTGCAGTGTCTGGAACTTAATTGTTTATGGAGCAGTTTGCTACACTTTTCTGACAAAGTATTAATATGAATATGCAAAAATTGTCAGGCTTTTAAGAAGTTAATTATTTTAAAAAATCTGAAGATAAACCCTGAAAATAAAGATCTGATAGTTACCCCAAACTGCAACAGGATGTTTATGACAGCATTGTATTCAAGTTAATTTTAGCTTAAAATGCTAGGGTAATTTTCATTATGGACCACAGGAAAAGAGCTACTAGTGAGAACTGCACATATCTCATTACCCCATGTGAGGATAAGTGTTTTAAGTGTCCTTTGTTCCTTAGTTTTAAGTTTTCACTTGTGAAGCATTTTCCTTCATTTTATATTTCCTCAGTGGTTAGGAAGTGCAAGTATTCTGCTCAGATTGTCCAGAGCTGAAATAGCTGGATGTTTCCTACTAATTAGATTAGCAAAAAAAAGGCTAGCAATGCTGAATTTAAGTTGGCAGCTTTAGGCACAAGAATTTAAATATCAGTGACATTAATGAGAACACATTACCAACCTTATAATCCTAAAAAGTGAAATGGCTCATACTAAACATGGTTTAATAGACTCTGGACAAAAGATGTAAGAGAGGCTACAGGAAAATATTTTGTTCTCTCTCCCAACTCAGCAACTTGATGAAGAGTGGGCTGCTGCTCATGTGTTTTAGTAACAACTGAGGCCCCTATGCAGCTCTACACTTCTGCCTCTGCCATAGCACCCAGTTCCATTGCCTGCTGTTCCTTACATAGCCTGTCCCTTCTCTTGCAGTGGAGCACAGTTATTCTGTTGCTTGGAGGGCCTTGCATTTCTGAGAAGAAAGGGTTATCATTACCTTGTAGCTATAGTTCCATTCTGTCTAACGTCTTATGACCTCATTTGGTCATGTTCAGAACATCATCTTCGCAACCAGAATTGCTCTTATACACAAAGAGAAGCAAGGCTCTTTTGTGATATCTTTTGTTGGACCAGCGGTATAGTTGGGAAGAGCAGTGGGGCAAGCTTTTGGGTATCAGATGCCCTTCCTCAGGTCACCTGCATTATATACAGAAATTTGTAGGTCCCCAGAAAAGTATTAGTACAGAATTTCTTGATATATTTTTATTTCCCTTCTTTTCAGCCTCCATTTTGTTTGCGCTTCCTGCAGTTTTTATTGAAAGGTATTTAAAAAAGGTAAGCAAAGTGGTTGTCATTATGCAGTATGCTTGTTCTTTATAATGGTTGATATTTCAGCCTAAAATTCCCACACTTTGGCACAATTAGCAGTCTTAGATTAGAAGACTGGAGTTAAAGAGTGTACTGGAGCATAGGCTTGTTGACTGAGATGCCTGGGAGAAGCTTGCACCATGCCTGATTTTGCTTTCTGTCCAACCCTGCTATGAGATTCCCATGATCACTGCATTTTAACAGGCTCACCCTTACTTAAAAAGCATGTTATAAATAATCCCAAATGACCCCTGGCTACTGTAATAACAGAACATTCTTATCCTATTTTAGGTTCATGGCTCTGAAAGCATTGGTTTGGTGTTACAGTTTGTTAACCTGTTTTTACTGATAACATTCCCAGCTGTGATGTTATATAGAATTTAAGCATAACTCCAGGTGAGAGACTCATGTTGTGTTTGAGGTACAGTGAGGTACAGTATATTTCCAGCCCAGTGATGTCATGGCAGCATGGCACAAGCTTGATGTACTTATCTTCTGGTGTGAAGTTGTAAAAGAAGGGCTACTTTCCATACTATACTGTCTTTACATAGACAAAATTAAAAAGCATTTAAAAATGCATAGAGCAGTCTTGTTAATTCACTCTCATGTATTTTTTAAACAGTGCCACAGAATGACAGACATTAATTCTGACTTTGACATCTCAAAGGTTTGTTAGTAATGAAAATTCATACTAATAGGACCCATTTGGCCTGCGGAACATAAGAGAACAATTCTTCAAGACATTCTGCCTTCTTGTTTTAAAAATGTATTATCTGATCCTTTCTTTGTCCACGTATGTAGCTGCCATCAGAGATGGTGGTAATAAGCCTGTCAAATCTCCTCATGCTGAGGTCATGAAGACTTCTGTTAATTAGATGTATATACAGCAATCATTAGTCGATTTATTCCTAACCCTAGTTATTCTATGGATAGTTACACTATTTAGTGACTAATTGCATTAACATAGTATCTTTACTGTCATACGTAAATATGTTTTAAATATATATTTTAGAAAATGTTAAATGTCATGCACTTATTTTTATTCCCTTTCCAAGTACGTTTGTGTGTAAATACGTCACCTTTATAAAAAGCTTGTTTTTTATGCCAAGTGTAGCCAGCAATATTCTCATCATTCAGTTGCAGCAAGAAGTCACTTCCACCGTAGTGATGCATGATACTTAAAACTACTGAATTATGTCAATGATGATGGAATCTGGCTAAAGGTGACAGCTGATTATCAAAGAAAAATCTGCTGTTCACTTACACATGGGAAGGAAATACATAAAGGGCCAGATCTAGGAAACTGTAGGCCTTCAAATGTGCATAAAAATGTGAACTGTGTGATATAAGTGTGCTAATTGTGTGAACATTAGTGGACCAAAAGTTCTGAACCCTGGACCAAAACTGGCAGATTCACCAGTTTGCTAAAATATCATATAGTTTGCCTGGAAACAGCTGCTAAGTTTTTCAGCAGATGTCTAAGTAGAAGTGCTTTTTCCCTGTAGCTCACTGGACAAGCCTATTACAAAACTTGTACAGAATACGCAATAGCTCCATCTACTGAAACAAATCATTGGAGACTCCCAAGTGTCTCGGACGGCCGGAGCCGACTCGAGGTGATTTAGAAATTGCTCGTTCATCAGGGCGGGCTGGTGAATGGAGAGGCAGACAAGGTTTAATGGTGGTAAAAACTTTACTTACGTCGCAGGTGGTTGCGACGGAAACGGTCCGGTCGTCTGAACAACAATGTAAGTTGTTCCAGCTGGCGAGGCCAAAGCCAGCAAATCCGTCCGTAACTTATGCCGGCAGGAAAAGGGTACATCTGGGATTGCGCTCGGCGATGGGAAGAAGGATTGATAGGTGATCAGTCTATCGACCAGCTAGCCGCAAGTCAGATCTCTTTAGAGGCACTCTGCAGCATGCTCAAAGTTCTTCGACTTGGGCGGAAGTTGCGCAAATTTTTAAACGGCCAGCAAGCCAATTACCAGCCGCCACGTGTGAATAATTTAGCACTAGCCAATAGCGGGACACACATTTGCATTCGAATAGCAGGAACTCTTTGCACCGTACATTTCTGTGCTGCAAAGGGAAATGCATCCTGCAAAGACAGCTGCAAATTGGCGGGAACTCTCTCCTGCACGCGGGTTCTTTATGCAGCAAAAACCCTGGCTGTGCAAGAGGCTCTCATGTGACAAGAAAATTCCATAGTGCCGAGGCACCAAAATCACTGGGTTGTGACACCAAGAAGCCACAGCAAATTAATCTCCTACTCAGAACTCCAGTATTATAAGTATGTTCTGACACTTTCATGTCTCATGTGCTTTGTTTTATACAAAATAACAAACAAAAACTATACTAACAATTTTGAATGTGTGTGCGTGTACATATGGGGAGGTGACATCTTTCATGAAGTCAAGTAAAATATTGTATAACAACATCTAGGCTAGGGACAGGCATTGAAAAAGCCTGAGCCTGAATTGACTTAATCTTTGAAGGTTAGTCTAACCTGGCTAGGCTAAACCAGTTTGTAAGTGTGAAGACATCCCCTCTGGACTCAAAACTCAGGCACAGGCCTGCCGTGGCTCAGCCTAGAAGCCGGGGGGCACTAGAGCAGCCCTGCCATCCCTTCCACAGGGCTGAGCTGAGGGGGGTGTGGCCAGGCCTGGGCAGGATGCTCTGATGTCCCCCTGCCCTCCCCTCCCCCCCCCAGCAGCCCAACAGGGAATGTTTATCACCCCTAACTCAATGTTTATCAACCCATTAAGAAAACAGAGCCTCTCTCCATTAGTTCAGGCTCAACTTCAACAGCTTTTCCAAGGAAGGACATTAACAGCTACATGTTGATTAGCTCCAAAAACCTGTCTGCCTTTGTCACCTTCCTCAGCATGGGCTGTAGCAAGCATGTGGTCTGATAGCTAATGCTGAAAGGTGTCTGTGTCAAGCAGAGGGGCAGGAGGAATAATCCCTGCTTAACAGGGAAAAGCCAGGCAGATGCCCGCAGTCCCTCGGGGAGCAGAGGGGAGGGGCTAGCTCTGCTGTGGAACAGAGAGCCCTGCCCAGCACAGAAAGCATGCTGGGATGCTGGGGGAGTCTGGTTTATCTAAACCAGCAAGAGGCCTGGGACAGACATTGCATAAACTAGTTTGACCAAAATCAGTTACCTCTGATACTACATTCAACCAGGTTTATCTCAAACCAGTTTCAACCATTTTCAAACTGGTTTATTTGCACTGAACATCTGTTCTGTTATAGGTTTAAACCAGTTTCTGATTACTTAAGCCGGTTTATGTATAATGTCTGCCCTTATCCCTAGGGAGAAGGAAACCATATTAGAATGGCTTTGCTATGCTTTATTATTTTAGCAATTTTGCCATTAAAAATCAGTGGGTAGCATTTCAGGAGCTGACAGACATGCAGGTCCCCATTCTAACTCATGGCACATTGCATAAAGCATCATGGGCTAGAGCAACCCCCTCCCTTTCACCTTCCAACCCAACAGACATGTACCTTTATCTGCTGGGGTAGGGAGGGGCAGGGGAAATCAAGCCTGTTTGCCTGCCTGTGCCATGACTGGGGCTGGGCTAATGCAGCCCTGTTCCCCCAGCCCTCCCAGCTCTCTGGCTGTCTGCAGGAAGCTGGGCACAGGCAGGCAGTCTGATGCAGCCCTGCCCACAGTGCTGTCCGCAGGAGGGGGGAGGGGCGGGGTGAGCTGTGGGCTGGGTTTCTCTGGCCTGAACTGAAGGAGGGGGGGCAGAGGGGATCTGTGAGGTGATGGGAAGGGTTCCGATCCACCCCTGCCCCCCACCAGCTCAGGCTGGGCAAACCCCAGCCCACAGCTCCCTGTGCCCCTTCCCCCCTCCCTTCCTGCAGACAGCACCATGGGCAGGGCTGCATCAAATTGCCCCTAGTGAACACAAGTTCCCTAAGACACTCCACTTTGGAACACCTCCTTAGATGAGGGTTAATTTGTCACACAGTCAGCCACTTTTAAAATGCTCTGCAACCATGCACGTGTGTCACAGCATGGCTGTACAGTGCTTTCAGAGGGCTAATCATGCAACAAATATAACTTCTGTCTGCGCCCACCATTACCACAGTTATTTTCTGTTCTCAGTGCAGAGAGAGTGTCTGGTACCTCTGATATGGCCTCCATGGTAACATGTTGATAAATGTTTTCTTTTCCATGGTAACCACTTACTGACTTCCTGAATCACAACTCCTATTGGTTTCAGGATTGATTTACTGTAATGCTACCACAAGCTTCTCTGTATGAACAGGGGACCTTTCATGATAGATGGATTTCATCTTGGGGCAAGCTGGCAATATCTCCATTTCTGGTACACCTAAGGGATTCTAATAAGGGGGACATTTTAATTTCTAGGGCACTAGTTCCCAATATTTTTAGATCCAAGGCACTCCTCAATAGATTCAAGGGACCACTTGGAAAATGCCAGCTCTTAATTTTAACTTGTTTTCTGACTACAGAAAATTATAGAGTAATTCTTTTGTTGCAAAGAACTTACAAAGCCCAAAACAGGGCAGACTATTTTTATGAATACCCACTTGAAATCTCTGGGTTTACTTTGTGAATTATGTTTGCACACCTAACATTGCTGACACTGTGTGGCACCCCACATCACCCTTGGAAAGATACCAAGGCACCTGATGTGGGACCCTAGTTGAGAATCACTGCTCTAGGGGCTTCATAGTCTTTTCCGCAAAGGCTGCAGTGGGGATGAGCTACATTAGTATGTCCTTTGTCTGCCATGTCATGCCCTTTCCTTGGTTCAGAGCTGCCTTGGCCATTGCGGGCTCTCCTACAGCACCTCTAGGCAGACTTTCTGCTGCAGGGGCTCTTTACTATAAAGTCCATGTCAGTAGCAAATTGGTCCAAAATTTGCATAGATTGAAATGATACCTCAGGAGATGTGTATCTTAGGGGACCTTATCTGAAGATAAAGGCATTAGTTTGAAGCTCTATGATATGGATGCATCAGGTAGGTTGCACTGACAGATCAATCTTCTTCATCTGATTAGCAAAGATAGACAAGCTTCTCATACTAAGGGTGTGTGCTTGGGAAGATAAATTAACCTGCTGTATCAGATCCAGATTCACTTTATTTTCTTTCCTTTTTTCTTAGTTGGAGGGCTGCTGACTCTGTTTGTGTATATCACCATTGCTCTGAAACTGGTGTCCTACTATCAGGTGAATCACTGGTATAGGGAAGGAAACTCCCGACCCACCAAAGGCACTGCCAGAATTCAAGGTCAGCAAACTTAAAACCCTTCCATTAGCCAAAGCTGTAAGAGACATTAAAAGACTGTACTGTTATAAGTGGCTCTGTGGACTGAGCACAGGAATAGGGGATTCCTGAAGTCTACAGGCAACCCCCGCTTAATGCTGTTTCGCTTAGTGCTATAATGCTCATTTTAAATTCATACTTAATTTCACTTAGCGCTCAGGGAGCTTCACTATAATGCTCACGATCACTATCTTGGATCATTAAAAATAATTGCAGTCACCATCTTGTGTCATCGAATACTTTTGGTTTCGCTTAACACTTGTTTCGCTTAATGCTCGGTTTTTCAGGAACCAATTAAGAATGCTAAGTGGGGGTTGCCTGTACTTCCAGCTCTGAGAATTCATCATGTAGAAGTATAATGAACTCTGTGTGGATCTTTACCTTGTGATTG
This sequence comes from Alligator mississippiensis, assembly GCF_030867095.1. Classification (NCBI taxonomy): domain Eukaryota; kingdom Metazoa; phylum Chordata; order Crocodylia; family Alligatoridae; genus Alligator; species Alligator mississippiensis. The sequence goes on along the minus strand of NC_081833.1, from coordinate 38,876,513 downwards.
TTACCTCAATGTAAAAACACTCCTTTTTGGTATGGGCATAATGGTGACTAGTGGGAACCTATACACGTGCCCAACATGTGTAATTAGAACGTGTTGAAGCAGGCTCGATTAATCTAGTGCTAAAATAGTGCACTCCAGCAATCTTGGTGTCATGTGTATTCAGTGTCCCTGTGCTTCAAAATGGCAGGGGCACTTTAACTAAAGCTCATCAAATGAGCTTTAGTAAAAGCACTCCTGCTGCCATTTCAAAGTCTAGGTCACTGAATACACAAGACACTGTGAGTGCTTTAATTAGAGTGGCTCCCAAGAGCCGCGTTAAATTAAAGTACTTCCTCACCTACCCCAGAGCACATGTAAAGACACCAGGATGACTAAAATTATTTCAGTTTCTGCCTGACTGAGATCAGTAGAACAGATATAGGCCAATGCCAAGTTTCAGCCTGCTTGAAGTCTGACTTTTTCTTGCCTTTTCTGATTTCCTCCTCTTATAGTATATAGCCTCATCTTGTTTGCCTGAATTTACAGAATATCATGCACATATTCCTAAGAGGGAGGGGAAATTGTTGAATATGATTAAAAAAGAAAGTGCCCAAAACCTGATCTTTTCTCAGTCAAGATGTGATTCTCCTTGTGAAAAAGAGGAAGGATGGTCTAATATTAGGGTACTAGCCTGAAGTTTTAAAACCTGGGTTCAGCTCCCTGTTCCATCATAGACTCCCTGGGACAGTCACTTAGGCCCAGACCTTCAAAAGTGTTGAGGTGCCTAACTTAGTTGAAGTCTCAAAAATCAATGGGAACTAGGTGCCTTGATAGAAGTTATATCTTTGAGGATGGAGGTCTTGGCCTCTGCATATAGATGGAGAACTGAAGTATATCAGGATTAATAGCACTGCCCTAGAGAACAAGATGCTGAGGTGCTAAACTACTCTAGTGGGGAGGGGGACGTGTGCAGAATTAAAAGAGAGAGAGAGAGAGAAAGTCAACTCTAATCCAGAGTGTTTGGAAAGGCTGGAAGAGTTAGCAGTAAATTGGTGTTGGTGCCCATCTCCTTGGACTTTGGGAAGGTTGAGCAGTGTAGCACCTATTGCTTCTTGATATACAAGTCATTCATGACCTTGAATTCACTTGAAGCCATATGAAAGATTTTATACATGAATGTTGCATGCCTCCCACCGCTGGGGGGGCATGGCGACCTGCCTGCAGGTGGCAGGGGCATAGTGGCAGCGAGTGGGGAGCTTCTGCAGGTGACCATGGCAGTATCAGCAGTAGGGGCAGGCCAAGCGGGGAACTCCTGCAGTGGTGTTGAGGGGGGGGAAGCGAGTGCTGACCAGCGATCGGTGACCACCCTCAGATGCTGTCAGCGCCACTGGCAGTGCCAGCAGCAGCCAATCTCAGGGGGTTCACGTGTACCCCCTACGCATCGCCACTGATTTTATATCTTTTGTTAGCAGCAGAGTCTTCGAGCTACCGGTCTAGAAAGAATGAAAGAGGGCAGACAAAGCAGATCTTGTATACAGTGAACCTCAAAGTAAAAGGTAACATTGCTTCAGGTTGTCAGCAGGATATGTATAGTTTACACTGCATCGATGTAGCCACGGTGTTTTAGGAGGTGCAAACCTACCTTATCCTTATAACCAAATGAACAAAGGTTGAGTTTATAATCACCCTTCTTAAAGGGATACCATCCATTAAAATCACAGTTCTGAAATTACTTAACTAGCTAATGTCATAAGTACATGTAAGACAGGGTGGGCAAAATACCACCCGTGGGCAGGATTTGGCCCATCAGGCCATTGTATCCAGCCCATGAGGCCCCTAAAAATTTAGTAAATTAATATTTATTTGCTTCTGGCCACCTGTCAAAGATGACAGGAGCCAGGGGCAGTAGGACCCAGGGGGAGCCGGCAGGACTGAGCAGCCCCACCCCGCCCCACCCCCAGGCATTTCCCTGCCTTCCTGCCTCTGCTGTGCTGTAGCACCACGTGGCTCCCAGCTGCATCCCCGAACCACAGGAGCACGGGGGCCGTGCCGGTTCCCTGGGGTGTGCATACGTGTGTGTGTGTGTAGGGAGGGGCAGAGTGTGTGTGTGTTCACAGGGTGAGTCCCACATGCACACCCCACCATACACATATACCCTCACCCCCTCTCGCACTGCCATCCATGCAGACCCCCACAACCACATCCCCTCACATACCCTAGCCACTCTCCTCCCCACTTACATCCCCCCACAAACCCTATACTCATTCACCCCCACATATCCACACACACACCCACATGCCCTCACCCCACACCCACCCCCCACACCTATCCACCCCCACAGACACACCCACACCCTCCTCCACACCCCACATACCCACAGCCCCCCACAAACCTATACCCACTCGCCATTTCCTCCACCCCTCCACAATATACAAGAGTGAGACTTCATTTTAAGCTATTATATACAATCACCTCTATGCACATTACACAAATGCATGTAAACCAGGACAAAAATATATTTTTAAAATCAATTAATGAATGTTGTAAATATTTGTTTTTTAGAATATAATTTTGTATTTTTCTGGTTCTTGAGATGGCAAAACCCCTTGCTGAAAGGAGTACTTTTGGGGGCAAGGGGAGAGACTTCTGGTGGCAAAGGTCAGGGGTTAGGAGGCAGGACTTCCGATCACAAGATGGCGACTAGGTGGGGGGGGAAAAGGGGGATAGCACCTGTCAAGGGGTACGGCTACCTGTGTTGCCCTCGACAGCTTGCCAAAACTCAGTAAGTGGCCCTCCACCTAAAATAATTGCCTGCCTCTGATCTAAGACTATTAGAAGTGAAAGAGAATAGCAAAAACAATAATTCACTGGTTTTCGTTTATTTTTGTGTATTTGACAGCTCTTTGGGGATAGGCAAGGTCACCATTCACTCCTGCATAGCCTGTTTTTTGTTGAAGTCTTTCACAAGACAATCAGTGCAAAAAATCTTGTTTCAAATAGAAATGATATTTGTACCTCAAAAGTACTTTTAAAATTGCGTGTGTGTGTGTATGATAAAAAATCAGTCACTTAACCAGCACTTATGCCTTTTATGTGTTTGAAAAATCTCTGTGCCTTAACTAAAGCAGAGTTTTTGAGAGCTTAGCAACATTTATTATTTAGTTATCTAACTAGGATTCTAATGTTAGACATGCATTTTTTTTAAATCTTGTCTTTAAGTTCGATAGTCTGGTGTATGCTCCACAACACTAGTTTAACAAGCTTCTATGAAAAATTAACTATCTTTAAGTGCACCTCCACAGTGAGCAGCTAAGTGAGAATGTTATTTTATTAGCAGTTATGGAGAGAGAAGAGATCCCCATAAGAGAATGTCTGTGCCTTGGAGAGCTCTCTCTCTGCTATGTTGCCAGTTCTGCTATATCTCTGCATAATTTGTGTTTTGTAGCTATTGAATTCTGAATGAGTGCCATGCAGGCTTCTTAATGGGAGACATTACAGTATAGGCATCCTCAAGCAGTGCAGAACATTTTAAAATAAACAGTGCTAACTTAGTACAGTCACCCTGATTTACAAATGCTGTGAATTTTACCTGCTGTGAAATATACACTGAAGTGACCTGGCCCTTTAGCTTTGTCCTAATATCATGGTTATTGTGTCCAGGGGGGGTCCAGGCTATTGTACCTAGAAGAGGAAAAGATAATGAGTGAAATTTTGACCTCCCTTGTAAAGTCAATAGAAAATTCCCCTTGACTTCAGTGGGCCAAGATTTCACTTAAAATCAAATAATTCCTAACTGCTAAAAGCGCAACATCAAACAAGAATTGTAAAAAAAAACAAAACAAAAACCCCAAACAAAAAACTTTAAGCCATGCTTAAGAGTTGCGTTGTGCCTGTCCCTTTTGTGTTCATGAGGGGAAAGGGAGGGCAAGGAGCCTGCTTCACACACATTCTCCATGCAGGGACTGACCACACTTGCAACCATTGTGTTTCCTTGAGCACGACGCCTGCACCTGATTGCCACAATTATCACCAAAGCTGAGGTAAAGACAGGTGTCTCTGGTGGGTTATGGAATAGAGAAAATCCCACACAACTTACTGATTTGTTTGATGCACTGGCTGAGGGAGTAGTTAGTTGATTGCACAATTTCACAATGATTGCACACTTAATTCATACAACACAATTTTATTTTAAAATTCTTTGCTACACATATAACACTGCTTAGCTTTGAGAAATACCACAAACATTAAGAACACAATAACTACATATATCAGAAACAATGCTCCAAATGCACTTCCTTAAAACAATTACAATTACAACTAAAAGTTACATTTGAATCAATACTATTATTTTTCATAATATACTTACAATCCTAGAATTCCGAGAAGCCAAACACCTAGATATGCTTTCATTCCTCAGTAGTACAATTTAATGGGTTGGCCTCAGTAGTACAGTTCAATGGGTTGGCCTCAGCAGTACAGTTCAATGGGCTGGCCTCAATACTGATAGGACTAAATCCCCTTCCTTCAGTCCCTTTTGGGCACTCCACAGCTTCAGCGTGAACTGAGAGAGCCGTGTTCATGGAGAGGGTGGTTCAGGTGATCAGTCTGATCCAGCCTACACTTGCGATTCTTCCTTCATTGTTCTGCAAGTGAGGTTACCTCCAAATTGGGACAGTAGGTTACAGTTTTTATTGAGTGAGTTGCCATCTTGGGCCCCTCCTACCCAAACCTGTCACTACTCCCAAATCTGGGCTCGGATCTTTCTTAACAGATTCTTTTGCTTGGTAATCAGTTTCTTTTCTTGACCATTCAATTACTTTGGGGAATTTCCTTTCTTTCCAATCTTTTCAAAGGCCCTAGGGTTTGATCTCTCTGAATGTGGGATGTTTGCTTAAGGGTAATTTTTATGTTAACTTTGTTAAAGGCCTCTAGAGATAAAATTCAAGAGTTAAGACTTTGAGAAAAGTCAGGACCTTCCACAGGTAGACCAAAACAATGGCCTAGATAAGAAGATAAATCTTGTCTTCTTCCTGAACTGGCTAATGGGCAACTATTACAAACATTCAAACTATTTCATTCAATATGACAACAGGGTCATGGCTTTCAGGGTAGGACAGCAACTGTAATTCTTAGGATCTCTACAAGACTACTCAGCACCACCTGTATCTCAGGCTGTTTTCTACTGTCCTAGTATAGTTCACTCACCCACTTCTTCTGAAATTGACTTTTATCAGGAGTTATTCACACAGTAGAGGTCAGGATCTAGCCTTAGATGATCTGTCAGTGGAGTTGCAGACATTGACAGAGTGCCACGTGTGATCAGAATGTTTTTTCCATAGCCTAAGGATACTGTGTGATTCTGGTTATACTTGGAATATCAGTTTATGTGTACTTAACAGTATGACAACATATATTCATTTTCCTGTTCCTTCTAGCAGCATCAGACTTAACTGGTGAAGTATGTATTGATACAAACCACAGTCCTTTACAGTAACAATGACTGTAGCTGAAATTCAATAGGTAGCCTGAATATTAAAGTAGGCCTGCCAAGTAAAGTGGATTTTTTAAAGAACATGCTATTTATGATATTTTTCTTCCCCACCCCCACCCCTGCCAAGACCCTTACTACTTCCTGCTGGCCCCCATACTTTGCTACCAGCTGAATTTCCCAAGACAAAAGCAATGCAGACAAGGCTATATCATTCGGAGACTCATTGAAATGGTAAGAAAAAGATCTGCATTTAAAATGATCCACTTCTTCAGCCCTGCCATGGGTACTAACTGTAAATCATTGAAATATATGGCTGGAAGAGACCTCAAGAGGTCATTATGTCCAACCCCATGTTTAGGCCTGGATCATTCCTGTAAAACTGTGATTCTCAACCAGGGTGCCGCAGCACAAGATAAACCCAGAGATTTCAAATAGGAATTCCTAATGTTAAAACTATTCTGCTCTGTTGCTGTCTAAAGTTCTTTGCAACAGAAGAATTTCTACAGAATTTTTCTGTACTTGAATAACAAGTGAAAACTAAGAGCTAGCATTTTCTGAGGGGTGTCCTGAGTCTAAAAAGGTTGAGATCTACTGCTGTAAATCATCCTAGACAAATATGTGCCTAGCTTCACTTAAAAATGTCCCATGATAGATATCTACACCTTCTCAAAGTGGATACCTGCTCCAATGCCCAACCACCCTCATAGTCAGAAAGTTCTCCCAATCCAATCTAAATTTCTCTTGTTGCAATTTAAGCCCATTTATCAGTGAATGCAGTAGATTTTGAAGTTTTACACTGTGGGTGACATTGTATGCATTTTCCTGAATACTGGTGCTACAAGTCTGAGCCAGATGCTCATTATCTTGTGAACGTATTTTCTCCTGATGTTTTACAAACCCAGAAGGTCCATTTCTGCAATATTAAAAAAAAAGATTTCCTTAGTTCTCTAAGGAAGAGCATTCTTCCAGCTCTTAATTTACAAAGGCACAATACAAGTACACCATACTGAAATGTGACAATCACCAGTGCTGTCTGCAGCTTCCTTTAGTTTCTTTGAAACAAATTATGCTACAGTTGTACTGTTAAATTACATCAACTCAGTGTAACTTTCACTCTTCACTGACATTTTACAAATTGTGGGTGTGTCACACAGATTCCTATATAACCTCTCCACCACACACATTCTTCAGGACGCGTGTGGAAAATGAGTTTTGGCCATCTTGGATGATCTTAATAAGAGAACTCCCTAAATAGTGGTCATAGAAAACTCTGTTTCATAGTAACCCTTACATGGAAGCTTCCCTTTTCAGCCTGATAAGCATTGGCCATCTGGGTCAGTGAAACTGGTGTGAAGTGTCTGGAACTCTCTCAGCTCCAGCCAACTCAAGGAGCAAAGCGCCAAACATAGCACCCAGACATGGATCCACTCTGTGTAGCAGCCACTGTCCACTTTTTAGTCTGACCTTTAGTCCATCATTAATGTAGGAAACGCAAAGTTAAAATTCTACCAAAAATTTTATGAAAATGGTGATAAGAAGTCCTTGCATTTTGAAGGTTCAGATGTTTGACATCTTGTATTAGGTGAAGTCATATATCAGAAAGCACAACATCCAAGAAGACTGTCACCAGAGGGGTATAGCACAATCAATTTCAATGTCAGTTAATTGCACTTGAAGAGGCTTTTGTTGTTATGGTAATAGATTGGAGATTTGCAGTGTTGCCATGGGATATGGTGAAATCAGCCTGAGGGAATCCAGGAAAGGCTCTGAAGCCCTCTCTTGGTTTGTTTTTTTGCAGGTATTTCTCTTTCATCTCATGCTGGGGCTAATCCAGCAGGTATGATTTTATTTTATTTTTTGGGTGGGGGGGGTGTCTATGGTTCAACCCCAGGGATTCAGTTGCTACAGAATGGTAATGAGGTCTGCTGTGATGTGCCCCTTAACACCAGAAGCTGATTAGGACTAATCTTTATCACTTTATTTTCTTTACTTTCAAAATATGCCCCTACATCTACCTTTAATAAGTATATATTTTGGAAACTGATTGATTTGTTTATTATGTACCTTCATACTCTCATCTGTTGGGACATAATAACCCAGCGTTCTACTGCAAGAACACAGTGCCTGTATAATATAGCAGTGGGTCAGACCCGTTAGGCAGTGAGGCAAACAACACCTTTTAGCTGTGTTGTGAGACCTCCATCACCTTTGTCTTGCTCCTCCCTAGCAGTCTATGAATCAAGTTAAAGACTGAATCCACATACTAAGAGAGAGTACAAGGAAAGTAGCCAGCCACTGTCTCTGTTGTTTGTCACCAAGAGTTTTTAAAGCAATACTCTAGATTCCCCAGGCTTCCAGTCACAAAAGTGCAGCTGGGCAATTCTGCACCCTGAGTAGCAGTGGCATGTGGGGCAACACCAAAAGCCAGGTTGCTGGCAGCTGCTATTTTTGTGTCTATGTTGTGTTCCCCCCTCAAAGTCAATGCCTGGGGCTGGTGCCCCACTCAACCCCTACTTTGTTAGATTGCTGTCTATTCATCTCAGTTGCTCCTCTAACAGCAAACTGCAAAAACACCTAATAGCAAAGGTCTAAACTTTCCTTATTAGAAAGTGGTGTTAAATGACACAGGAATTTATACCTGTTTCTGGAAGCCACCCAGTTAGAAAGTTAAATCCTGAAAATGTACAAATATCTATACACAAATATGTTCATGTCTCACACTGACTAGTGGAGCATTTAACTGGGACTCAAGAAACCTGTATTTTGTTCCCATTACTGCCACTGACCTGCTAGGTGACACGAGTGAATCTCTCTGCTGCACAAAGATTTGCTCTGTGCCTCAGTTTCCCCACCTGTAAAATGGGAACAACAATGCTGGCCTCCTTTCAAGGTGCTTTACAATCTTCTGATGTAAAGCTCTATATGAGAGCTATGTATAACCACAATAATAGTAATAATAAAATATATATTTGTTTCCAATTCCCGTTCTTACACCTAGCTCACCTGCTTATCCTGTTCACACTGTGTCAAGAGTTATCATTGGTCTGGTTGTTCAGTAATTTCCCCATCAAGGTTTTGTTCCAAAATCCCCTGAGCCTGAAACAGTAGCAAATGAGTGAGTGCAGTAGAGGAGGATTCAGTTAGATAGGGTGTTTTTTTCCAGTAATCAAGTGTAATGTTAATTATAGCATAATAATGGTCTAGTTAATAATCTACCTCAAACTCCTAACTCTACCTACATACTTAAAAAAAATCTCTCTGCAAAGTGTCAATCTAAGATGCCCCCTTTTGCACCATAGTAACAAGTGCTAAGGATTCTGCTTTGCTTCAGTAAACCATCCCCACACCCCCATTTGATTTCATGCCTTTTGCTCACAGCTCGAGAAGATAAAAGAGCTTTGTATCCTAACATTTCTCTGAGCCCTGCTCTCCCCAGTGTAGGAGGATACCAAGTTCTGCTCCATATCTGAAGTGATAGTGAGGGCATTATGGTATGTCACAGTCTTCAGGACAAAAAGGAATCACTCATCTGTAGGCTAGGATGCAACTATTTAACTGGGTGTTAACTCTTCTTCTAGCTCTTCAGTTTGTTTGACAGCCTTGGAAATGGTTTGTATGCTACAGAGGCTGCAGCCCTGTTTCCTCCTGGTAACAGAGACATAAAATAATGAGTCACTTTGCAACACCTTCCAGAAAGAGCTGTTTGTGTCCTCATCATTGTCTCTGTATTTTTTCTTTCAGTAGGTTGTATCAAATATAAATAAATCAATGAAGCCCATAAATATAAGCAAATAATACCTTCTTATTTTCTTTAACCCAATTCTGTTTTATCTCAGTGCTCGAGATAATGTTAATCAGTTCTGTTTATTTCTGCAGGAAATAGAGTCCACCTTGCTCGCAGAATACACTGTAAAACTAGTGGTAAGGTCAATCTGTATGCTTTTGCACTCACTGGTAACCATTAACCTGATGCATATCTATGAGAGATTTCCCTTTGTAACAGAAAGCAAAGGAGATCTGGAGGTGCAAGGGGTTCAGTCGCATACTAGTTCCATTCCCTTCCATTTGTCAGTCTTTGGCTTTTATAGTGCTGCTATCACTAACCTCCTTTTTCAGTGCTTCCAAAACTTCTGATGAACAACACTATGTATGTGTAAATATGAAAGCAGAATCACACAACAACAACCATGTTAAACAGCAATGGCAAAGTCCATGGTAGATTCCCTAGAGCAGTGTTTTTCAGCCTGTGAGCTGGGACCCAAAAGTGGGTCACAAGAATATGTGAAAGGGTTGCAAACAAACTTTAAAAATGGATCGACAAACTTTAAAAATGGATTCTCTTTAAAGGAGAAAAATGTGGGAAACTATGGCTTTTCCCTTGCAGGCTGGCAGAATTCCAGCCTGCGAGGGGCTGCCCCTGCCCCACACACTGAGAGTCTGGGGTTGGGAATGAGAGGCACTGAGTCGGGACTGGCCATTGTTTACAAATGGGTCCTGGTACAAAAAAGGTTGAGAACTACTGCCCTAGAGTGGTTTACTCCCTTCTCAGGGTCAGAACTCCTCTTGGGACATGGTGGCTTTTCCCCCTTTTTTTTAGCAGGGATGTTGGGCAAAAGCAGGCTGAAGGGGCATCCGATTTATAAGTATCATTCATATGGTAGAAGAGTTTTTTTCAAAGAACAATAAATTATAGTATATCTTAAAGAGAAATCAGAGTCTGGATTCACCTGTTTTCCTCTAGAAGTTTGTTTCTTAACCTGCACCCTTGACCTAAGATTTCTTTGATCTCACTTACTTATATTCTTCATTCTGGGCCCAATATCTGCATGGTCCCAGAGGATGGTATTGGTAGTGATTTGTAGATCAAAATCTAGCTTTAATATAGCCATTAACTTCTTTCAATACAAGGACTGAGGCTTTAAACTGCCTTGGAAAAGGTGTACAGCAGCATTCTGTATTAAGTGAAGCCTGTGCATCATCTATGCATCCAGCTTAAAATACAGGCAATTCCATTAACTTAGCCTGTAGTTGACTAATACATGGATCATTGCGGGCTGGAAGGGACAGTTTCCTAGTGAACAGAAATGGAAGCACTTTTGTTAAGTTAGCAGCTATATCTTTTCCTGAAATTCTTAACTGCCTCATATATGAGAAGATGATCAACTCCCTGATGGAACCCTAGACTTCCCTTCACTCTTTCCCAGTTTACACTGTACTTACTCTAAGCTGCATACCTTCTCCTTACAGGCCTGTCAGCAGTCCTTATGCTTCTGCTCAAGGAGAGCTAGGCAGCCTGCCGGTTTGGATCTATTAACATAACTCTTAATTTTTCAAAGCAGTTGCTCTTCAGTGGTGCTAACATCCCCCATCCAGGAGCTGAGTACTCTGTTTTCACTGCAGTAATAAACCTTGTTGGTCTTTATGGCAATTGATGGCACCAAAATCTCATAGAAGATTTAAGTGGATTTAGTGCTTCCTTAATATGCTAGATTGTCAGTCCTAGAGATTGGCATATTCTTTGCATCCTTTTCTATATATTATATTCTGCTGTTTGTCCCTTTTAGATGATGAGACAAAGCAAGGATAGAATCCAGTTCACTCTATGCTGGGTTGCTTCTGCTGGGTTTTGCCACTAACATGAGCAGTAGACTTGACCAGAAGACAACAATTCTGGTTGTTGTCTGCAACAATTCTAGTTGCAAAAATTGATTTTGTTCTACATTGCACTGAGATAAAAACAGAACCATACAACACTAGTAATAAAATGTGTGTGCATGCACATACATGCACTAAAGCAGTTGGGCACTACCTATAGTTTCTGGGTACCTATGTCCAAAACTATGTTCTGCCTGATTCAGAAAAGAGTATTTCATTCTATGTGACTTCAAATTAGGTAGTACAGAGTCTTGAAGTCATATTTTCTGTGAATGCCTGAACCAGTGAGCTATAAGGAGTGAGAGGGTGTCCTCTTTCTTTCACCTCAAACTTCGCTGTTACATTAGTTAGTTGAAACTTACACATTTTAAAATGTTCTGGCTTCATTCATTTTAGCAGGATGTCATTTAATCAAAAATGTTCTCATCAGCTTTAGTTAGGATGCCTACAAAACCCTAAATTCTCTTCTCTCCTTCTCCGTTTTTTTCACTTGGATAACTCCAGTGATTTCAATGCTCATTTTGCCAGGCATTTCTAATTTATACCCTAAATATGAAAGCAGAATCAGGCTCTGAAAAAAAAGATTTGTTGGGTAAAGCCAGTTTTACATGTTCTTTCTTCAGAATGAAACTAGATTTTAAAGGAATCTTACATCATCATTGTATTTTGTTTTTATCCACATTAACAACAAAAAAGTAAAATCTTGCACATCTCATTCCACCTCTCAGAACGTGACTCTGTCCAAATCTGGAACAGGAGACTGGGGAGTACTGATACAGGAAAGAACTTGCTTCCACTCTTCCTGCATCCAGCCAGTGCTCTCAGTAGTTCTCTAGGTGCCATTCCAAAAATGCCTCATTACACACCATATGTATATACAGCTTCTCAGTTTACTATTTGAACCCTGTCCTGAATTGCTCTGTGATCTTTATTTATATTTGAATAATTTTCATCTGTCTTTCTTTATATTAAAATCATATTTAAAAACCTCTCTCTATTGCTTGGCCTGCAATTGGACACTTTAAATCAAGCAGTGGGAGAGCTCTTTATGAGAGCAGTCACTTGGGTAAGGGTAAGTTTAGATCTGATTATAGTCAAGCTATGCTGAAGGGGTAGAACTGAACAGGAGGAAAAGTTTTTTTGTCTGTTTCCTCTATAGGTGCCAAATCATTTCATCTGGCTGATCTTTTTTTATTGGTATTTTCACTCCTGCCTCAATTGCCTTGCAGAACTGCTATGATTTGGAGACTGGCAATTTTACTTTGATTGGTGGTAAGTCTTCCTTTACTTCTTGCAAAACTAGGTTATTGTTACTTATTCAGGCTACTATGTGATGTGTCCAAGGTAATGGGAAGAGAGGAAGGAAATTAGAGAAAAAAACATTCCAAAAAGAGGAGCTGATTGGCTTGGAAGGGATCTAGTAGTACAGGTAGCCTGGAACAGCCAATGGAGCCCTAGAGTTGTTAACCAGTTAGGATCATTAAGTAACATGACTCTGGCAAAGCAAAATAAAGATTAAAAAAAGAAGAAAGAAAAAGACCAAAATTATTGATTAACTCTGTTGAAAGGTAACTGTTCCCAACTCAGCATAGCAATGATTGTACGTCCACATTATACTGCAACAAAATCTGCCTTATAATAGATGTACTTTAACTTGAACCACTGTTTTTGCATAAATGGTCTTCGGATCTGTTAAAATACATGAATAAGACCCAGAAATGAGGACTCTACCTTATTTTGGCTGATTTCCTATGAAAAGAGAAAACCAAAGCCAGCAGGTGCAACCGTGAAAATAACAAGTGTCTTGGTTTCTCTTTCTTGTTCCTCTTGCCATTTCCATACAAGGAGATGGATCTGTGAAAACAAAGTAGAGGAAAGTTATTAAGCAAAGTCTCTGCTTTTAACTTTGACCTGATTCTCATTAATCTGACTTTCTTTTCCAAAGTAATGGGGCAAGAAAGCCATTAGTGTGTCAGTATCACTAGTAGCTGCTGGGAGCCAGTAACCAAGCAAGAGAGAGTGAAAATTGATTTCAGCTACTGGTGACCTCACCAGAAGTGGTTTACATAAGAAGTCCCCAAATCAGCAAAACTTCCAATTGAAAGGGGGTATTTTTCATTAAAAATGGAGGGGGAGGAGACATTTAACTAGTAATTTTTTTGAGGAACTCAGTTTAGAGGGTTTTTAAAATTTCTTGTTTATTAATTTTTGTTTTATTTAATATACAGGCAGTTATACTTACTTTAAGTATAAGTAAGTAGCTGACATCACTGTATACCAGAGAGAAGTAGTTAACTGTGTTAGTTTGAAGTCAGGGCAAAATGACAGCTTATTGACTAACTAATTCAGGGAAGCCTAAACTTTCATAAGCAACAGCTTGCTTCATCAGATGCTATGAACGGACCAGCAGGCTGCGTCCAGACTAGTGCAGCTGTGACACATCTGCGGCGTCACATACCGCACATTCAGCTGTTCTCCATGCTGCAAGCAAGCAGCCCAGGGGGTTTTGACCCCTGGCTTTCTACCCAGTACACACATGCCACTTTGCATGTATTATTATTTATATAGCAGGTGTCATACAATATAGAATAATCGTTCTGTTGATACCCACATACTATACAGCAGTATTAAATGTTGATAGCATATAAAGGAGGTACTCATAGCCTGTAGAGAACAGATGCATCTAATTAAGCACCAAGCCAGGACCTGTAGTGGGTTGAAAGGATATTCTTGCATGCTGCAGATGTACTAGAAGTTCTCAAAAGTGATTTGAACCTCTCAAGGGATGGCATAGTACACCTGGAATGGGTGATTGCTTACATGAGATGCAAATAACAGAAAATGAAAATAATACTGATACTTCAGGGTTTCTACAGAATTAACAAGATGGATTCTTTTACCAATAGTATTCAGCTCCATGTGTATACTGTGTTCCAAAGGTAGTTGCAATATATGGAATAACTAAGGCAGTAGTTTCAGTAGGAGGATTTTAAGAAAGCACAAAGGACTGGTACAGATCTCTGTAGGCCACTTCTTGAATCAGACACCTAGGACTGTGCTACCTAAACAAGAGTCCTAATGGCAGCGGGAGCCAAAAGATGAACAGCTGTATAAAGCCTGTTGTGTGACAGCCCTCTGCAGGATGCTCTGTCTGTCTCAATGTTTGTCTCTGTCATTCCTGCTGCACCCTACTGCAAGGCCCAGAGAAGCAACTGAGCCTTCTATCTTGGCAATGTCCACTGGAGTCAAGAAGGGTGATCAACCATTAGTGTTTCTACTTTCCAGGGACAGAGTTGCTGTTAAAGCCATGGCTGCAATTGACCTATTTTTAAAAATAATGAAAACCTAGGAGGTTAAAAGCTGCATTAACCCCACAGCAAGTTACTTCCCCTAAGGATAACAAATACAAATAACAAATAATAAGTTACAGCAGGGACAACTGCAGGGATTCAAGGCTCATAAATCACTACAGGGTTGATTTTAAAATCAAGATATCATTTTAAAATTAGTAGTATTTCAGTTGCCTTATGATGCTTGGGTCTTTAAGTTTCACATTTTCCAATTTAATCTGTATTGGGCAAAGAAGTAATTGTTTCTTAATACAAACCAAAGCTGGGATTCTGATGTATCCACATGATTCCAGGAGCTGGTGCTTTAAAAGAAAACACTTGTTTTCCAAGACTCAAAGACTCACATTATTGTAAACCACTGTGTGGAGAAAACTTACCTGAGTCGATGAAGAGGCGGTGGGACGCCGCGCCAGCAGCGGAGCACAACGAAAGCAAAACTGTGGTGGCCAGAGCCGCCGCAGATAAAGATCAAAGTAAAAACCTACGGTGGAGCCGAGAGGAGCTGGAACCGGCTCCCACATCTGCCTGGGCGCGCTTTATAAAAGTGTGCCAGGGACGATTGGTTGGGCGGACACCCGGCACCAAGATAAAAGACCCGGTGGGAAAGAAGCCGGAAGGAGGAGGGACGAAAGCAAAAGTGGAAGTGGAGGCGGAGGCAGCAGCAGCATCCTCAGCTGGCTTAGAGGAGCCTGGATGCCTAGAGGCTTCAAACGCAAAAACGTGGTGGTTCCCGTGGAAGGGGAACACAATGGACACGTCAGGGTGACAAGTATCCCAGGGGTTGCTGGCAGGACCAGTGTGGACGGAGGACAGCAGCAGCGACTGGGACATCAGCAGAAGTGACAGGGACAGCACTCTGATGGGAACAGCAGGCAACAAGTACCGGACCTGGCGCGGCAAGGGGGACTGAAGCCCGGGCAGAATCAGACTCTGCATAGGCAAGAAGGAAAAGGGGGGCGCGGGACATGGTCAGAATAAATATCACCAGTGACCAACTACCTCAGCCCCTAAGGGACCGAGCAGTCAGGGAGGGTCAGAGCCATCAACCCTGGCGGACAACAGTGTGGTTGGCGTTAGGCGGGGTGTAGGGGAGGTGGAGCCCCGAGAAGACATATCATGAGAAGGACCGAGGGGAGGTACCTCGGGACGTGGGACCAGACATTGTCCTCCCAATCGAAACCTATTTACCATCAAAGACGTGGCAGGTGATATCCCTGAGGGAACTGACCCAAGGTCACTCCCAATAGCCTGGCCGTGCAGCTCAGTAAGCCACAGTGAAGTTCAAGTAGAGCTTAGACGCGCAGCACTTGGGAACTAGGCACAGAAGGTTACACACTGGCATAAATCCTTTGTAATCAGAGTATACCTTAAATGCACATTACTATAAAGATGCATCATTTAAGAGAAGTGCAAGATTATAGTCCATAGACTGTGGGCAGGAGAGGTTCAGTTTGTATGCCTCATCTTCTGTTACTAATATAAGCGCTGTCAAGAAAATGAGTTTTATAAATTCTAGAAAAGTCAGTCAGAGATGGGAAATGCATTGTGCTAGTACCACTTCATCCAGTCAGATATTCATCATTTTGAGTGACTGACCATTCCATCTTGTTGAGGTTGCCAAACCTGTAAAAGAAAAACCAGGAATGGCTGTAGTTAAATTACAGTCTGGAGTTTTGCAGTGGTATTATGTTTTTCAGGATCCCCACAAAATGTACAAAGGGTTGATGCTGATCAAGCCTAAACAATGGAAGATAGGAAATTTGCATGAAGAAGCATCTCTTTTCTCAAATAATTAATTGGTTTGACAGTATCAGCCCTCCTTTAAAAATATCCATATGTAGCATGATAATCTCTGTAACAGTCTTGAATGTTTAGTTTTGCTGGAATCTAAAACTCAGGATTTACTCATCACTGCCTATTTCCTGTACCAGCACTTTAGGCTGTCCTTTCTAGTCAGGTCTGATGACTGCTTCATTGTTGATGATGGACCAAAATAATTAGCTTATGAGCCAAAGATTGGATAGCATATAACAATACCTCACATCTGTCATCAGAAGTCTGAGATAATTGGCTCCTGAGTTCTAGATCTGGAAAAATGGTGGGGTTATCACTACTGGGACAAATGCATGCAAATCAACTGCATATATATGCCGGTAAATGGAGTTAACTCTTTAGTACTCGAATGTAATTTGTTTTTTTGTTTGTTTTTTTTAAACCCCTCAACTAAACCCTCCTGCTGCAGAGAACAAGTATAACATTAATTTCAGATTCCAAGGGTTGTTTTATAGAGAACACCAAAGCCCTTGTCATACATTTATTTCAGTAGTGCTGTCAAAATGCAGTTGTAATCAGAAGATTAAGGGAACTGCACTTGGATTTTTGATGAACCTCTGCTTCATCTGCACTGATAAATGCCTGTCTAATAGAATGGCTACATGCTTTTCCTGTTCTGCTATGAGAGAAGCCCCGTTTTATTTGTTCTGTCCTTGTAGGAATGCGGATTCACTCTTACAGTTCTGGTCCAGATGGAATATCCCAGCCCACAAATGGCTAGACAGGTATAGTACAGAGCCCTGTATTCTTCCATTAAGATTCAGTTACATTTAGGAGATGAAATACTGCTCCGGGGAATCAACAATAATAATACATTGATTTTCTTTCCAAAGAATTAAGTTGCCATGAATGTGTCTATTTGCCTGCTATATTGCATGAGAAATTCTGCTGGCCTGAAATTTAATTCTGAGGCATTGTAATTAAGCCTTGACATTTAGATGTAATTAATGGGAAAGCTTTAAATTTTAGTGTCGTCTCAAAGGAATAGCAGGGTGTCAAAGGGAATGTAATATTTTTGTTAAATGCTTCACAGTTTCTGTAAGAAACTAGTTTGTACTATTGGGAATGTGATCATTTTGAATAATGTTGTAGCCGCATCCTATCCTGTTCCAGAGGGCTCATATC
The DNA here is from genome assembly GCF_030867095.1 of Alligator mississippiensis. Taxonomy (NCBI): domain Eukaryota; kingdom Metazoa; phylum Chordata; order Crocodylia; family Alligatoridae; genus Alligator; species Alligator mississippiensis. The sequence continues at coordinate 38,859,080 of NC_081833.1, read as the reverse complement.
AGTGCAGTTCCAGTGCAGAAAAATGAGAGGGCAGCCCCAACAAGGAATGTAGACATCTTTTGTGTCTGCTGTTTCACCTCACTGTATAGGTAGCTGGGAGGAAGGTCCAATGTGGCAGTTTTGCCATTATATGGATTTCTCAGTTATTTTTCCCATGGCTACTTGAACATGGAGCTGCTTGAGCTGGAGGACAAGTAGCCTGAGTGGAGGATGATTCCTTCTCCCCAACCCTGCTGATATTCTCTCACATGCAGCCCACCTATGCCAGCTATACCCAGCCCCTGCTTCTATAACTAGGCACTCTGCATCAGTTCCACTGAAACTGGTAAAGAGTAGGGCTGTGCGAAACACCATCGTTTCGTTTCGACATCCGTTTCGCCATTTCGAAGGGACAGTGTTTCGTTTAGTTTAATTTTGAAGCACTGTTCCGTTTCGTTTCGTTGAAACTGTTTCACTGTCTCGGCACGTTTCGCCCATAGGCTATCATGGGGAATCATGAAAATGCCTAAAACGTTGCCATTTCATGCCTGATGTGGATGAAAATTGCAGGGATAGTAGCCCCTTTGGATGGCTTGAAGTCTGCCATGTTTCAAGGAGATAGGTGCAGAAGGTTCTGGGAAACTGCACCTCAAAGTCTTCAAAACAACTCCTGATATTTGCTGGCAGTGGCAGCCTCCTCTCATCCAGCACACAGATCCAGGGTCTTGCACCCCTGGGAGGAGTCTGGCACAGCCCAGCAGCCCTCCCAGGGGTGCGAGCCCCCAGATCTGCACCCTGGATGAGAGGAGGCTGCCTCTGCCACCTGGGACCGGCACTGGGTGTGGGCTGCTACTAGCACCAGAGAAAATTGCTGCTGCCACCTGTCCCAGGCAGCAGTGGTAGCCTCCTCTCATCCAGCGCACAGATCCGGGGGATTGCACCCCCGGGAGGAGTCTGGCACAGCCTGGCAGCCCTCCCAGGGGTGCGAACCCCTGAATCTGTGCCCCGGATGAGAGGAGGATGCCCTGTTGCCTGGGACCGGTGCTGGGTGCAGCCAGCACCCAGCACTGGTCCCAGGCAACAGAGCAGCCTCCTCTCATCTGGGGCGCAGATCCAGGGAGTTGCACCCCTGGGAGGAGTCCAATGCACAGGACCTAGGGGGACTCCTGGAGGAAGCAATTGATTGCAACAGCAGCATACATACTTATTTGTTCAGTGTAGTTCATCCTAACTCCATCCCTCCATGCATAGGACTAAAGATCCAGGAAATAATAGAGCATGCTTCTGCACATCAGAATAGCTATTCTGGGGGACAAACCCTGCACTTACTTGTCAACTAAGTGTTGTGAACTAAGTGTGTTGTGTTGTGTGTTGTGTTGTTCACAACTAAGTGTTGTGAACTAATCAACTTGTGTAAATTTGGAGTCACTCTACTGACTTCAGTGGAGCTTCATTGGTATCAAATCTGAGACTAATACTGATGCTAATGACAATTGAATTATGACAAACAATTGAATAACAGGCTCTTTTTACACTATTTTTCTCTGTGTAAACAGACACATCTACAGGCCTTTGCTGCAACATGGCTATGACAAGTGGCAAGCCCGAATGACTATGTTCCTACTCTCTGCATGTTTCTATAAGGTAAGTCACAGCAGCAGTCTTATCTTTTAGCATAGCATTTTCTTACACTGAGAAATCCAAGATGGTCTCTCCTTGATAATATTGAGTTCTTGCTACAATTATAGTCTGTGCAGTTTGTCTTAGCTATGCTGGTTAAGAAGCATTTAATTTTAGAGTATTCAGCTAAAAGTATGAACAATGTAAATTGTGTTATTAGTTAGACTGAAAATGAACTTGAATGTCTGAGCAGGTTATGCTGTAGTGGTTTGGAATTCATCAGCTCTGCAAAAGGAGTTTCATCCCACACAGGACCTGTCTATACTGTAGAGTTAGTTCCAATTATCTCCTCTAAAGTTGGTCCCAGTTTGAGCGAGAGCAGTCACATCACAAAACTGTATTCAAGCTGCATGGAATGATCAGATTAGAATCAGGATTTCTATTAACAGTACAGAATAGCTGTGTTCCTACTGCAGTTTTAGCTATAAAATGGAGCTTCACCCACAGCCCTGGCAGGCCAGCTTGCTTGAGTGGCACTTAGCTCAGGGGTAGAGATTTTTTAGTGTGGATGGAATCTGGTTAGGGTCAGGGCAATACTTGAGTTACAGCTGAAACTAACTGCAGTGAAGAGAAGGCTTTGGTCACAAAGAAAGGACTGAAAAGGTGGCTTGAAAAGTGGTGGGGTTAATTCAAAAGTGAGCATGTCTAGAGGAAATAGCACTGGTACAGTTTGACAGGTGCTTCTCTGCCTACTACCCATCCTGGAATATTTTTTTCTGGAAAAATTAACTTCTTGAGTATGGGCCTCCATTCCACACTGAAAAATACCTAGCTAGGAACTCACAGGACCGCACAGTGCCAGGGGAGGAAAGTTTTCCACATCCCATTACATCCAGCCTCTGATGAAACCTAGTGGGTCTGCCCCACATTGCTAAGCAGAACTTTAGCACCAGGCTGTGGGGAGTTTGCATTACTTTGATATAGCAGGCAAGGTAGGTTTGCACCTTATAGACTAACTAAAGTGCATGCGTGTGCACTTGTGTGTAGCATAAGCTTTTGTGGGCTGAAGCTCATTTCATTAGATTCTGTGAGTGAAAGGATGTGCACAAAGCAGTGCATAAAGAGAGAGAAACTTCAAAAAAGGCAGAAGGGAAGAAAGAAAGAGAGGAGGGGTGACGAGGGCAGTGTTGGGAGAAGCAAACAAACAGGCAGTAAATCAATAGGAACAAAGGAGTCACAACAACTAATCCAGGTAATGGGATAGGAACCCATAGTCCGTGTTTAAACAATACATAACACAATCCAGTCTGGATGATTTCTTGTTCCACAGTTTCCTGTTCAAATTGGTTTCTAACGATTGGCTGCCTGAGAACAACCATCCTCAGGTCAGCAATGGAGTGTCCAGGGAGGTTGTCATGGAGAAGATGACAATGTATGGTGGCTCTCAGTTATTCCATTAACTCAAGTGTCAAACCTTTGTGGATCTAAAGCAGAGCTTTCCAAACTGTGCGCCGTGACACATTAGTGTGTCGGCGGCAGTGTGTAGGTGTGTCACGCGAAATGCAGAAAATTTTGCGGAAGGGCACCGCGGAGCTCCCTTACTCACGTCTGCTTCCCTTGGCCCCTCCCCCGGAACTGAATTACTGTGTCGCGAAATGATGCATGTCTAAAAAGTGTGTCACCAACATGAAAAGTTTGGAAAGCTCTGATCTAAAGGTTCCTACCCTGCTGCTTGCTTGTGTAAGTCAGTAGGATGCCAAACAATGGATGTCATTTCCCAGTTTTCTTTTTTAAAAGCCTAGGCTAGAGAGGGAGATTCTTGCTGTCCCATAATGGTTGGCTCCAGCAGAAATGAACTTCAGCCCACAAAAGCTTGTGCTATATATACACATCTACTTTGGTTAGTCTGCCAGGCGCAGATCTACTCTGCCTTTTATTTGAGTTCAAACTGCCATGGCTAACTACATCTCATTACTTTGATAAATCATAACAGAGCTGTAGCTGGCATTTGTGAGTAATGCTGCCTCTTCCCATGGGCCTAAATCTGAAATCCCTACTTAGGTAGATATTCCTGTACACACGTGCTGCTTTGAGGATAGTAGAACAGCCATATTTCTGCAGAAGTGGGTGGCTACGTAACATTACCCAACCATCACATAGCAGTTTCTCTAGCTTTCAGATTAGGGATGCATTAGGGGCAAGTAAAAAAGGAGGCAGAGGAAGATTATTCCATATGCATCTCCTAAGGACAGCACATTTTACTGTTGTAACCCGGGCGGTACTCCAAGAGGTACCCCCTCTACAACTGAAGGGATCAAAGCAGGTGCACAAGTGCTGTGGGAGGTGTAGGGACTCTCCTCCCCCTACAGAGCAGAGCCAGACCACCAGTGGGCCTTAACTATATACCTTTTAATGAAAGAACAGTACTGGGAACATAACAGGCGTAAACCAGGGGGTACAGAGGACACTACAATGCCCCAAGGGGGCAGGATTCAACGAAGGTTAGACACTTACAATCATTGACAACAGACAGGGTTAACAAAATGTAGAACACAAACAGCAGAACAAACAATACTGGTTGATGAAATATAAAAAAGGCACAAAATACAAAATGCCAAATGACAAGGAAATATAGGGCCTAGGTACCTGGAGGGGGAGGAAGGGGGAAAACACAATGGCCCCTTTCCATTGCAAGAAGATTTTCTCTTTGTTAGCTCACTCACCCCAGCTGGGACTTGAACTCTGATCTCCCACATGGTAGGCAAAAACACTGCTACATAGCCAGCAGTGTTGGCAAGCTGCTAGGGGTCTTGACCTTTCCAGAGCCCTGGCCTCTTATTGGAGGAGCTGGAAACAGAGCTAGGAGCCTCTCAGGTTGTTGTTCAGATCCTTGCTGGAGCAGGGGAGCCTCTCCTGCTGGCCACAGCCTCTCATAGTCAATCCTGGATCCCAGCAGGGAGCCTCTCCTGCCTGCCGCACACTACACTGCTGAGGGTCCAGCTGCTGCCTGCAGGTCCCACTCCTTCAGGCTCTTCTGGGTCAACTACTCCAGCCCTGCTGGCCCAGCTCTTTGAAGCTCCTTCCTTATGGTCCCTCATTGGTCTTCCCCTTGAGTCAGCCACGCTGCCCCTTTTGTCCCCCTCCAGGTGATCCAAGGGGTCAATCAGTGGACACGGAGGGTGAGGCTCTGGGGCCTGATTGGTGAGAAAAGGGAATCCCAAGTCCTCCAATCATCTTTTGCCCTTTCAAAACCCCTGGGCTAAGTCACTGCCAGCTAGCCCATCACATTGTGTAGTACACGTCAGCAGTTACTGCTGCTCTGGATGCCAGAAACACCCTTCTGTGGCTTTCAGAGTGCCATAGGAATTGACTGTGAGAGCCTCTTGTCTCCAGCCAGCATCAGCACAGAAAGCCATGCTGCTGCTGGGTGCAGGTATGGGATCAGATGCCCCTGTATATACTCTTGGTTCCTGGCATTTTAGTGTCAAAGTGATAGGTGCTTTAGTAAACACAGGCAGACACAGCGAGGAAGTCAAAGCCTATGGCTGAAATCCTAGCTAGCCATTGCCCTATTCTGCTGTCAGTTTCTACTGTCTTTGTAACTGGCTAGTGGTTCTTCACAAGTTTTGCATCTCAGTAGGCTCTCTTTCCCCTTCTGCACTCCTTCCTCAAGCTAATCTCCTACTAAAATCCCATCAGGATCAGGCCTTCTCAACTTAATTTTTGGTTATAGTAAAGAACAAAGCCTGGAATAGCCTCCCACTAGCCAATGCACGTCAGCCTCTTGCTCTTGTCTCTTTCAGTATCTGATTGCCATCCCACTGAAGATGTTCCAGTTTGGGATGTTTTTTTGTTATGGTAGTTCAGGTAGGGCAAGATATTAATGTCAGGGTTTGAATTGGACTCTGACTCTTTGTAGGGGGTGGGCAATTCTGTGGTGGTGGCATCTGGAAGCTGGAAGGAGCTGCCACCGCCGAGGCCGCTAGCACCACCTGAGCTGCTTAGAAAGGTATGGGGGGGGGCTCAGCCCCTCCAAGCCCCCTCCAATACTAATGCTAAGATGCAAACTATGCCAGTGAGTATAAATCTATCAAGAAATTCATTACAAAGCTCTTTGTATAGTTCCTATTAATTAGTAATTATATTTATAATTAAATCATTAAGTTTGTAGTTTAAACTACTAGTAACAATTTGCCAAGTGCAGATTCTTTGGCAAGTGTTGGGTATCCTGTTCCTTCCAGCCATCTGCTGACACCACCAGTCTCAAAATGGAGCTACACACTAAATACTTTTTATGATGTTGCTTATCAGCGTGCAGTGAAAATGCTAAACAAAAATCTTGCACCATGACTTTTATGGCCCCCAAAAGTATGCTGTTTATAAGCTCCACGTAGAAAACTGTTTTGTTAGTCTTATTTTATTGCCCTTACTTCAAAGATCTTACACGTATTCTTTAGGGGTTTTTTGGTGTACTGTTGAGAGCTACTGGAAATCATCTGAGAGGATTAAATGACTGAATAATTTCATATGTTCTCTGAACATATTATAAACTATTTTCAGCAAATAAAAGTAAAACTTAAGGGGGTTTTCTAACTTGTTCATTAGAAATAGAACAGGTCACCTCATCTGTACTATGACTGGAAACAGTTTTGCAGCCTAATTAGATTTGGGGGTGTGGAAATTTTCACAGTATAATGATCAGTCTTTTGCTAATATGGTTTCTGGGATGCAATTAATTTATTGCCTTCTGAAATCATTCCCATTTAACCTCTCTTAACCTTTAAAAATCATCTCCAAACACTTCTGTTCCAGCAGGGACTTCTAGTTTGACAACTGTTGACTTTAAATGTATGAACCTTTCCTTCTCCTTATGGCCATTTGGTTGTTAAGCCTTAGCAGGTGGTCCCTTTAATGGTTTTTTAATTGTTTTATTATGATATGCATGAGCCCAGAGTGCATTGGCAAGAGAACCCTGTCAGAAGAAAACAAGTCTTCAGCATTATTGCATAAAAGCAAATGTGATTGGAAACTGGTCTCTAGTTCAGAACTGCTGTGAATCCTATTGTTACTGACTAGTGTTTGCTTTTCCCTACAGGTCCCACTGGCTTGCATAATGAAAAGGCTTTTTGGGGGTAGTTTTGGCAACATCCTCATGTGGATCAGTCTTGTCCTCGGTCCTCCCCTCACGATTCTCTTGTACTTTCATGACTTACATTCTGCACCATTGGAAGGATTCAAGCTGGGGGATGTTTTTTTTCTGACCTTCCCATGTCTTCATTGCCTTGCATTCTTTGCCTTGCTTTGTCAACAGCAGAAATACCAATATTTGGCTCATGGTATAATCACAGATTGAAGCCACCCTCATCTTCAATATGAAAGGAATGGCTTCAGCTTGCTAAGCCCCAGCTGGCCACTAGGCTGAAGATAAAGCCTTGTGTGAAGGTTTCCCTCCATATTGCAGGTGAGTGATCACAGACCAAAGCTGTGGAACCCACATGTATTTAGGCCTTTTGGCCAGTCTCTGTCTCTGTGCAAGGTCTCTGGGTAACTAAGTAACAGCTCTTTTCATTGGAAAATTCTGCTGACTATAAATATAATAACTATAATAGATTCTCTTTCTTCCTTTTAAAATACTGCTGTTTATTAAAACATCTTGCCTAGAAAATGAATTTTTTTTAAATTAGTTAAAATAAATACTCTTGCCTCACTTTTTTCACCCAATGATTTAAATGATAGAATCAGGTTAATGAGGAAATAATGTCAATAGGACAGAAGGTTGTCACAGGAGAATGGTCTCCTCTAGCTTTATAAATGCTAAGGTAAAGGGAAGACATTTCTATTCACAGCAGGAGACAGAGCTCTATTAAAAATCACTGATTCTTTTATCTCAACTGACTTCTGTATGGTAGGTATAATTAAACTGGGCCCAGTACTGGCAACTTTACTGAAGTTGAGCATTTTTGCTATTCCCCAAGCAGTCCCATTAAACTCAGTTGGACTGTTGGCAAAACATGTTCTAGTCATTGCAGTTACGGGTGGCAGAATTGGGCCCTCTGTGTGAAGTAATGGAGTGGTAATTAGCAACAGAAGGACAGACAATCTGTAGAAGGGTGTAGGTTTCACTCTTTCCATGCAGGAAAGCAGTCATCTGCCTCTAGTATTTAACAAAGTAGGCCAGCACCTATAAAAGCTTATGCCTCTCTGAAAGAGTTAGTTTCTAAGGTGCCATTCGGCCTGTCTTCTGCCTGATTTCAGACTAACACAGCTCTCTCAGCCCTGTGTGGGGAAACTGGGCTGGGAGGGTTCATGTTGCTCCCCCATCTCCAGGAATAACCCTGCAGAGTCTGCAATACAGTACTGTTAGGTGAGTGCCCTGATGCTCTTTGAATCACTGCAGTAGTGAAGTGGCTCATGAACACTGTGCGCCCCCAGAGGTTGGGGGGCCATGGTGAGCTTTCGCAAGTGGCAGCAACGCTGTTGGGGGCAGGAGCATGGTGGAGGCAAGTGGGGAGCTGCTGCAGGTAGCCGCACCGCTGGCAGGGGTGGCGAGCGCCGACCAGTGGTCAGTGACCACTCACAGACACTGCCAGCAGCAGCCAGTGACAATTGCGGACCGCCCATGGACATCGCCAGCGGTGTTGGCGGTGGGGGGGTGGGTGATTAGCAGCAACCGCCCGTGATTCCTTCTTGCAGGGGGTGCACTGCCACACTCAGGGGGTGCACTTTGTCAGTGAAGTGGCTGGAGGCAGAAAGCAGCTCTGTGGTAGCAATGTGGCCTTAAGGAGAAGAGAACTGGCTTCCAGCACTCTGGTGAGAGTTTGTGTGAGGCTTCAGAGATTGTGTTACACATGTTCAGGTAATCATTGATCATTATTTATGATCACTTGGGATTCTTAACTGTCATTAACCATCAGACCTGCATCCCAGCCCTGCTAAATGTGTAATGAGCAGGGATCCAGGTTTTCCATTTCCCATGGAAAAATGAAGAAAACCATGGATTCCCTGTTTTTATCGGAGAAAACGTGTATTTCCCTCTTTAGCAGAGAAATCCACAGACTCTCCGCTTTTGCAAAGAGCTCTGGCAGGCTGGCACAGCTCCAGCCTGCAGGAGCCAATTGCAAAAAGGGCGGGAAACGCCCAACCCTGCCTGGAGAGGGAGGAGGGTAGGGCCTGAGCCTCTGAGGCAGCCAAGGCCAGGCTCAGGCTCACACTCGCCCTTTGCCCCTGGAGCATGGAGGTAAGTGGGGCTGTGGGGCAGGGCTGGGGAAGATGGCTGGGGGCTGAGGGAGTGGGGCTGAGGGAGCAGGGCTGGGGGGCGGGTGGGCGGGGTGAAGGCGGGTGTGCAAAATCAGAGGATTTGCAATTTTTAATCAGAGAAAACCAGGACCCTTGGTAATGAGGTATCCTCAGGAACTCCTCAGCACAGCTGTAATACAAACAGGAACATTGTGACTAGGAGGGGGAAGTTACTCTTTTTTTCTGCATGTCCTTTCACAGCATCTGATGAACTGAGCTTCAGCTCACAGAAGCTTGTGCTATATTATATTATACACACGGACACACATTTTGATTAGTTGATAAGGTGCAAATTTGCCCTGCTTTCTGAGAGGGGCCAGCCAGGCCCTGAATGCAAGCTGGATGACAAGCTCTGGACAAGGCCCTTAGAAGCCAAGTTAAGGGAGGAGAATTTATTGAAAACCCCAATTAATGACAGCTTAATTTTAACAAATGTAGCAGGAAATATTGACATTGTTTCCAGGGCCACTAACCAGGACACAGTGAGCATAAGCAGTAACATTGCTGTTGGACCATGTGCTGTCTCCTAGCTTTGAATAAGTTATTCAAATAAGAAATATCTCTTCCCTTGCTTACAATGTCCATAGCCCGGTTTGTATGCTGAACCAGGCCAGGATTTGGCAGTGTCTGTGGTATGTAAGCATTTAAGTAAAGCCTGTTTCCTAATGCAAGTACAAAAAGGCACAGCACTATTGCTGTGTATACAACCCTAACCCTGGCAGCTCCCACATTTTCCTTTGCAATATTATTGTTCATTTTACAGAAGCTTCTATAAGGAATCTAGACATAATTCAAACACCGGTCACATTTAGAATGCACGTCACAGCCTGACTTTGAGGACTTGCCAGTGCCCAGCATCCCTATTAGCTACAGTGGAAGGGATTATTCACCATCCTTGATCCTGAATTAAATTAGTGTTTCCTTCAAACAATGATTGTCTTCTTGCCTCCTGCTGGCAGCAATGGGTAAGGCATTTCCTTAGAAAAGGGTTTGGATGGGGAGTGGTCTAAAAAACAGGGTCCATTTCTCACCTTGATTCCTCACTTCTCCTAGAAAGAGGGCTGAGTTTGCTGCTGCTCTGTAACCAACTTCATATAGGTATCCAACATGTGCAGATGCTGTTTGTACCATAACAGGTGACAACTGAATGTTCCTACAGCTTATGTAAAAAGTGATCTTGCTACAAATATTGCCATAAGCTTTAAAAATACTGCAGCCACTTGAAATGTGGTGTGTGTATATATATATATATGATCCCCTTCTCAGCTTTGATCTCTGTCCTCCTTCCTTCCTATTCTCCTTTCTTATGTGAAGGACCCTTACAGCACCAGTGGAGACTAGAAGCAGTAGGTAAAAGAGCAGATTTATATGCCATCCAGGCAGGTTTTCAGAGAGTTACCTAGATCAGGTACATACCAACCATCCTGCACGATATCTATATGTGCCTGGAGTCTTTAGCTACTCTGAGTGCATTACAGGGTCATCCCATGTCATCTCCTTTGCATCTTTGACAAGTTCCCCATGTGTATTTTTCACTTGTCGATCAATAGGAATGTACTGAACAATTCTTGCAGCCATACTGTCCTTGTACTCCATCCATCCAGCCCTAAGGGGCTTCCGTTCTTGACATTTCTCGCACTGTATAGTCAAATGTATTCAGAACAAAAACCAGTTTATCATGGGACTAGATGCCTCAGGGGATTGCTGATGAAAGACTATGTCCCAGGGGAGCTGGGGTTACAGGAGGACCCCAGGCCAAAGCAAAAAGAAAGCCTCACTTACCTTCAGCAGAGCCCGAAGAACAAGAAGGAACATGCGCGGCAAAACCACCGCCACAACCGATCAGCCGTGCTTATATCCAGCTGGGGCCAGGCAGCCTGGGCTGGAGACGCCACCCTGCGGAGATAAAAAGCTGCCCCAAGGGTGCAGTGGGGCGGCAGACGAGCGGAGGCTCGTGGAGGAAGCCCTCACCCAGAGGGGCTCAGCTGCTGCATTGGGCAGCATGGGAAGTCGGGGGCGGAGCCAAGAGAGGCTCCAACAGTGGAGCCAGCAGCAGAGTCGGCAGCAACGCTGACAGCAGAGCCGGCAGTAAAGCCGGCAGTAATGCTGGCGGAGGAGCCGGCAGCGAAGTCGGCAACAAAGCCAATGGCAGGGTCAGCAGGGACGCCGTCAGTAGAGGTGGCAGCAAAGCCGGGAGCGATGCCGGCGGAGGAGCCGGCGGCGACGCCTGCAGTAGGGCTCATAGCAAAGCCGGGAGAGACGCCGGCAGTAATGCCGGCAGAGGCTCCAGCAGCAGCACCTGCAGCAGAACCGGCAGCGGCCCCGGCAGAGGAGCCGGTTACAGACTCAGCAAAAGTAGCGTCGGGCAAGCTGATGCAGGGATCAACGAGCAAGCCAGCAGTGAAGCCTCGGAGAGGAGGTAACAGGGGTGTGGCCAACGGGGACCCCTACAGGTACCTTCGGAGGGCGGCAGAAGACCCCAAGGAGGGACAGAACAAGTGGCGGATGGGTCCCACTTCAGCCCTAGGATAAAAGACTGGGACTCAATACCCGAGTGGGGTGAGCCACCAGGGCTGGGTACTTGGGCACAGGGGGATCCATGGGGCCCATAGGCCAAGGGCACCCTTTGTGGCCTCCTAGCCCAGTGGCCTTAGTGCTTCAGCCATCACGGTGGTGGGAATTGCAAGTCAAGTCACAGGGTGGTTGGGATAGGGCGCTAGGAATTTGGATTAGTGGGACCCAGGTCCGAGGACTTCGAAGTCCGTACATCAAGGCACGGCCTGAAGACACTGGCGCGTAGCTGGCGGGCCGCGGGAAGAGGTCGGGTGGAGCCAAGAGGGGCCCGAAGACCGACAACCCAAGGTGGCGAGTGGCCGGGGTGTAGGGGAGGTCGGAGCCCTGTGAGTGCCTGCCGGGAGGCGCGACAACCCTGGAGGCTGCCTTGAAGGGGAACCCTTCCACTGAGGTACCATTCAAAGTCATGGCAGGCGAGTCAAGGGGGTCCCCTGACATCAGCCAGGGTAGTCTTTGGGGTACACCCGCAAGCCCAGGACAGGTGCGATCTATAGTCCGGGCTAAGGCCTCACGAGAGCGCCTAGTAGAACAGAGGAGGGCACAGAGTACATCTTTCACCTCCAGAACTCAGGTTTGAAAGCAGCCCATATCAATTGTAGCTGGAGATGGTTACTTTCTAATGGCTTCAAGACTCCATTCTCAATTTGGTTCCTGGTAGAAGCTTGTCTGCATCACAAAAACCTCAGCACCAAGTTAGCAGTCAGCAAAAAGTATAAGGAATGGATGGAGAGAGAGGCATCTCCCTTCTTGCTCCTAGAGGTTTACTTTGTTGTGTTAACATGGGGTAGTGAAGCATGCTGACATCTGCACTGGTCCTCCATGTGCTGAACCAGGCTTGTGCAGAGAGGGCAGAGGCCTACAAGTCCCTCAGTCCAGCGCCTTTCATGATTACTAAAACATTAACAATCATGTCCGTCCTCCTTGAGCCAAAGATCCAAGAAACCATAGCAGGTTAGTTCACCTCAAGTAACCATTCCTTCACCTCATGACTAGTTTCAGAAGAAACTGCGCAAAAGCCTCCCTCAGAAGTTTTTCCAGCGCAGCTCCTCAGCAAGACATCCTTGTAGAAACTGTGGGGAATCTGATTCATTTAGTTTCATGGAAGCTTTTGGTCATTTGCCTCATAAGTGAGTACATTTTAAAAGGAAGAGAGCTGCTGGTTCCTGGCTCGCATGCAAGCTAAACACTTCCATCTGTAAATCTCTCTGAAAGTCACAGAGCAGCAGGAGAAACTTATACATGCCCACTGGCATTTCTGAAGACAACACATATAATTTCTCCAGGACCTCCAGGGGGGAAGTTCAGAGCAATGCCAAAAGGAGCTGTCTCCAAGAGCTGCCTGTCAGTCACAAGGAAGCATTGATTTTAGCAATAAGGCCAGCAGGGAATGGGATGCAACTGAATCTGGAGACACAGAAGGAGATAATTTAAGAAGCAGAGCATAGATAAGGAAAAAACAGGTTTCAAATGCCTCCCTTTGTTTTGTTCATGTAAGATTTCCCCAAAGCTTTTGCGCTGTTAGATGTAGTACCTAAAGCAGAACTATTTGTTCTGTGAGGTGGAAAACCAAATGGACGTGTCTTCAAAACTGATAAGATTGTACTGCATGGGCAATTTCTGCTGTGCTCATGTTTTTTCATGATCAATAGGTTTTTATTGAAGGGCTCTCACTCCCTCATTACATCTTTCTTGGCATGAGGAATAATTCAGAAACATAATAAAAATGCTAAAGCAGTAAGGACCTTCAGCCAAACATTGTATGGATGGATATGCTTAAACCCCTTGTTCTGAACAAAGGCAGCTTTGTGCAAGTGGTTGGCTTTCAGAATAGCAGCCTGTGCAGTTCCAGCATCAGCGGGGTTCAAGGTGGAGGCTGAGTTACAGGTCTTATCTATACACCCAAGTTGCACCAAGTTAACAAAAGGTGGGATTTTTAAACCAATTTGCTCATAAGCCAGGGAGGGGTGTTCAGTTCTCTCCACTGAACCTGCCCACACTGAGTCAGCTACCAGGGGCCAAGGAGATTAATTAGCACTTTTAATCCAAGTTCCAGGAGCCAGTAAGAGACCCATGCAAAGCCTCCAAAAAGGCTGCAGACTCTCCAAACAAATTTTGGAGGGGAGCAATGGGAGGGAGAGTTCACATCAAGAGATCCGCATCTTGAATACTGCTATGCAAGGCGTTAGAGAGAGGTTAAGAGTCCTCTGGGCAGAGAGAGATGGAAATGATTGTAGCAAGAATGGGTCTGGTTTGGAAGATGAACATGCAATAGATTATGAAAAGCAGACTGGAAACTCTGCCAAATGAGTTTATGGCCATGATAAACAGTTGGTCAGTGTGACATTTTTGTTTGCACAAAGGAAAGACGTGGAGCCCAAAATCTGCTGGACTTGAGAGATTTGAAGTTGGGGTTAAGTACTGGGGTGGAAGACTATAAGTACTTACGGGAAATATGGTTCCAAATTAATTTTATTGTGAAGTCCGTAGTACTCACAAGGGTTATTTCAGAGTAGTGGGTGGCTTTGAACTTCTCTATCACTATTTTCTATGATTATAAAATAGAAGAGGCAATGTAACCTTGAGGAAAGGAGCAAAGAATATCACCAGTGAGTTGTACCAATCTTTTCTAGACTGGTCTGCTAGAATATTAACGGGTTTTCAACCAGGCATTGACTAGAGAGCACTCGATGGAGCTTTTAGTAAAGAGATTCTCATCTTGTTGGGAAAAGTGGGGTAAGAATGGTTCTGGACAACCAGAGGCCCCTCACCTTGCTCAAAACAAGCCACAAAATTCCGACTAGGAAGCCTCTACAGAAACTGGTTGAGCAGTGCTTGCACATATCCATCTAGCTCAGCCAAGCTCAACAAAAGGCAGGCTCATTAGCAGGCCATCACAAGGGGTGCAGACAGAAGTGCAGCTCCCAGCTGTAACTCAGAACATTTTCTGCAAAATATTGTGAGTTGCACTGTTACCCCAGGCTGAACAGAAGTTCACTGTTGGTTCCAGGGGGGTGGGGAATCTAGCTGCCTGTCCAGAACCTGCAGCTAGGTTCCCATAGCAGTGGCCAGGGCTCATTGTTTTCAGAATGGGAGGGGGGAAAGGTAGCCAAGGTGGCTCATTCTTGGGGCTCCTCAGCCACTGCTGAAGGGTGGGGATGCTGAAAAAAACCCAGACTGAACTCCCTCCACTCTTTTTCTCCCCTCCCATTCTGAAAACAGTGACAGGCTGGGAGCCCCACAAACACAAGTTACAGAAGGTGCTATATTTTGAAACCTCTTCATCGCATACAATGAGGGCTCAGATTTTCACCTTCTCAGCCTTTTTTTAAGCTGTCTGCAGCCATGCACTTGTTTGGGCATGACTGTAAGCTACTTTCTGTGGCCAGATCGGGCAAAACTTGTCACTTCTGTCTGTACACAAGTAGTATCTAAAGCTGCTGAAGGACACCAGGAAGGGTTGGTAGATGCCTTGGATGAAAGCAAAGTTTTGGAACATGCAACACCCAATTTAGGAATTCTGCTACAAAAGCATGGAGTTCTGCAGATTTCTATCAGTGGCTGCAAACCCTGTGTTCCCAGCATGTTGGTGGTCAATGGATGTCTGGCTCAAGGCTCACTCCCAAGAGGTGCCTGCAATGGCTTGATCCACACTATTACATGGTGCACTACCCTGAGGGCTGCTCTCCTCTTGCTCCTTGCATAATACCCATGGTGGCCCCAGCTCCAAGCCTTGTACAGACACAGCTATTACAGCCCTCCCTGATTCTTCAGGCTTACCAAGGCGCCAGAGCAAGCTTGCACCAACTACTCTTTTCTTTGGCCATCAGCCCCTGCCCCACTGTCAGCCTCAGGCATATACACTCAGAGTTGCACGGTGAAGACCTTCCTTCCACCTGCCTTCAAATGGGGTAGTTCCACTTGTCCCAAGTAGACACAGCTGGTCTCTGACCATGCCTCAGTCTCTTCTCACTTGGTGCTGGGGCAATGACTCTGCATTGCCACCTTCTGAAGTTCCACATTCCCCCATGGCACATGTCCCTGGCAACAACAGTGTCTCTGCAAAGCAACTGCAAGACCCACTAGCTACTAGCAGGGAAGATGCTTTTCAGCTGCTCTTTCCCTAGCAGAGTACCCATGGCCACTGGTCCATGCTCCAGCCTTGCTGGAATAGGTCCCCCCGGCCACCCCACCAGGTCCCCTGACACTCCTAACCCCCTTGTTCTAATAGTCTCTTCTCTTCTCCCTAGAATGCACCCCTACAGCAGCATCCACTGTGTGGGTTTATAGCTTTCTCCCATACTGACAGGCCTTTCAGGGTCCCCAATAAACCTCCTGATCCAATCGAGAGCAGGGACCTAAGAAGCAACTCCTATTCCCTTTTTTTCCAGCTCTTCCTCTCAGTGTTCCTATCTCTCCTTGTGCAGTATCTAGACTGTACTGAGGTGCAGATCACTCCTGCTGAGTAAGAAATTCAGCACAGGCAGCAGCCAACAATCCAGCTGAAAAGACCACTACTCCCTGCCTGCCAGCAGCCTGCCCAGGCTCTGTCTGGAAGAGCACATCAAAAGGCCTGCTCAGGCTCAGCCACCACCTCCTCCCTGCTTCCAGCCAGAACACAAGTAGAACACACTACTACCAACAATTCCCCTGCGCCATTTTTGGCCCTCTCAGAAACATCCAGCACAACCCCACCTGAGACTGACCCACATTCCCTCTCCCAGCTGATGCTAGTGACATCCACAGCACACCTGGTCCTACTAAGAACCAGCCAGAGCCCAGCTGAAACAGAGAACTAGAGGGAGCAGGTAAGTGGGGTTTTTGTGGTATGGCCTGGGACAAAGGAAAGAGCTGTGTTAGTAGATGACTCAAGTATTTAGCTGGTCTCATGAGCAAGCATTATAGGGGTAAATGGGCTTTTATAGGAGCCTCTGAGCAAGGGTAGGATGCTAGAATAGTGGAGGGAAAAGGGCCTGAGACTCTGGTGTGGCAGTGATATGTCTTGGGCTGGGGAGATTGCCTAGCAACTTAAACCAAGCTTGGGTTGCTCTCTGCTTTACATCCTCTCTGTATTCAGTTGCTTCTTTCAAAGCTCAGACCTGAGACTATGGCCCTATCTAATTTAGTGGCTTGCAGCCAATCCCTAGACAACATCCTTTTTATTTGACCCCCAAGTGAGTCTGTAGAATTACAGCACAGTTGAAATGTGCATAAGCTAGATGGACCCTTGGCTTGAACCAAAATAGAAGCAGCAATAACAGTTTACAAGGAGCCTCTTTTATGCCTTGTGAGACACTGAGTGGTTCAGCTTTCCCTAAGGACATATAAAGAGCCATGCTGACCTCCTTGTTCTCCTATAAACACTTCATAAATGGTAACAATTTAATAAACATTTTGCCTCTGAAAGGGCTTGATTCCCCAGAGGTATCTATTACCTTGTTGTTTCACTCAGACACAGGGCTAAAAATGGCATCCTGAGGGCCCATTTTATTGTGTCTTAATGATTTCTGCAGTACACGTGCTCCATTTCCATGTAAAGTGGCCAGCCCTGCACTTGGTGTTGCAGAGTCAAGGCTGGATTTCTTCTTTTTTGTTCATCCCCACAGCCCCCAGCAATAAAGATTTTGTTGGCCACATGCTGCTTTCAAGTTGTCTGATAAACTGGCCACTTTCTCTATCTGAAGATGGGGGGCATTGCTAACTTTAGACCAAATGGTATTGTTTGAGGACACTGACCCTTCCCTGTTCTGTAACAAGGCTGCAAACTGCTTACAAAGTGACTGTACCCCCAGGGCACCAAATCCCATCAAGTGAACATTGAATTGCCTCTCTTTGGGCATTCCCTGAACTCCACTGTTTGGCTGGATGATACCATGGCAACATGATCTAACAGTGGCTGATTATGTGGCATCAGACTGCTGCAAGCTTCAGTGTCCTGCTCCTGGCCCTACCCAAGTACACAATGGCTTCAGGAAATGCAGGCTCACAAGCTGCAAACAACATAAAGCAGCTGCATGTAGGGTGACAATCCATAAGAGACTGAGGGACAGACAGACAGTAAAGCATAGGGGGATGGTGGGAAACAGCTGTGGTAGGTGGTCTTTTCAACCCAGTGGATCTGGCAAGGACAGGAAAAGGCTTGTAGTGAGACAGGAAGGGAAGAGATAGTTTTGGAACTAGTGTAGGCAAAGCAGCAGATGGGACTTAGACGGAGGCCACGTGGGGGAGGAAGGAAGGAAAGAGAAGCCAGTGAGGGCTCCAGAGCTGTTATGGAGAATACACGGGAATGAGGCAGGTCCTTCAAAAGAATGGATGTGAACAGCGGGTGCTGCCTCACAGCCTGTGGTATCCCACTGGCTTCAGAAAGGGGCATGGGGGATGGTGTGTGTCAGGGCAGGGGTTGACCCAAGAACATGTGTGCTGGACCTCCTGGGTTCCTGCTTGTTGCTGGGCCCCAGCGCAGCTAGATGGTGGGAATTAGGATGTAGAAAGTTCTGGTCTTGAACAGACACAGAGGTAGGATGGCTCTGGAGGCAGGCAAATACTCCCTACAGTTTGGCTTAGGCTGAAAACAGAAGCCCATGCCTGCTGCCAGACTGAGGCTAGAAGTAGCCACAACCTACCTTTCCCTTCAGCTGTTCAGCTGCCTATGAAAGAGCTAAGGCGATGAGGCATTCTAGAGGTGACAAGGGAGAGACAGCTGAAAAAATGTGGTGGAGGACAGAGCTATCAGAACTGCTGCCCTGATTTCCCTGGGTTTTCCAGCCTAACAGTTCCACTTCTTTGTCAGGGCAGAAGGACGGGATGCTTGGTGCTGCTCTTTCTGTGCTTCTCCTATTCCCTGGTGGCTGGTGAGTGAAGCTTTGTCTGGGAACAAAGTGCTCTAGTCTGGCCCTTACAGTCCTCAATCAATGTCTTCAGGCTAGTGAAGGCTGGGCCCTGCTTGAGTCTCTCTCAACCCAGACTAGCATTTTGGCCACCTGTACCCTGGGGGAGGTAGAGCTGTGTGGTGCTCAGTGTCACCTGACCAATAATGGCAAGGGAGAAAAGCAAGGGAGGAGAGGGGAGGCAGGGAGCCAAGAGATGGAGAGATTGAGGGAAGCCAAGGAAAAGATGGAATAATAATGAAGGAGAAGCAAAGATAAGTGAAGTGAGAAGAGAAGGTAAAGCACAGGGCTGAGCCTCTCTCTATACTAGAGGACTGTGCCCTTTGTTTGCTTTGCAGGCTGTGGGACCCAGATCAGCTTGGCTCCCTCTAGCACGGCGCAGGAGTTTGTTGCTGTAGGTGAGTTCCCTTGGGTAGTGTCACTGCAGGACCTACAACACAAACATTTGGCCTTTGGCTGCATCTTGAGCGAGTATTGGATACTGAGCGCTGCATCCAGGCTTCAGAACAGGTGTGTATCCTGCTGCTGTTCTATCGTACCTTCAGGGGAAGAGGGGAGCTTTCATGCCTTAAGGCCTGTACTTGTTCTCTGGAGGGCACATCCTGTCTGTGACCCTGTGTCAAAGGAAGTCAGTGGAATTGTCAAGGTACACTTTATTCCACATCCTGAATTACTTACCAGGCACTGCCTTGACAGACGGGGTTGGCTGCAGTAAAAGAACAGGATCTGAGCCAATAAGCAAATGAAACTCTCTCTAAATGTTGCATAGAAATGTCTGCTGCTGTGAGAACTTCCACTGAAATGGAGACAAGAGTTAAATACCCAGATGCCACACATTGCGTTGGGCAGAGCTGGAAGGAACCTCAAGGTCATCTGATCTATCTCCATGAATGAATGTAGAAATGTGACTCCTGATATGTTACCCTGGGGTTTCCTTGGGTCCTCTCTCAGAATTGGGTCTCTTAGAAGATCTGCTCTGCTTTGGCAAGCCAGAGAGTGAGCACAATACATTCTTCTCATCCCTTCTCTGCCACTCAACATTAAATCAACTGAAACCTTTCAACCAGCCTCTTATTCTTGGCCACATTCTACCCTGCCCCTCCACACACAGTAGCTAGTATAGTCTCCCATCTAGGAACTGCTGTGCTCCTCCCAATGAAGATGCGACGTGAACAATGTGCCAGTGTTGTCAACTGGATATATTCGAGATTTTAGGGTTGCTCTCCTGACACAATTCTACCCAGTTGCAGTCCTCTCCTGTGATGAGGTGGCTCTGTGCTACTCTGGTGATGAAAAACTGGCTCAGGAGGCAGTGGGGGAATCTTTGTGTATCACAGAGCCACTAGAATATTTCCAGCTGTAACTTGCCACTGTAATAGGCCTAAGGAAAGCAGGGTGGGTAGCTGATGAGCCCTTACTGCTGGAATAGCCCCTGCAGATTGAGAGCAGACAGTGCAGTCTTTAGGCTGCTCTAAATTGTGTCTTGTGACTAGGCTGGTGCTAGGCCTCCCAAGATTAGGTAGAATGAAGGCACAACACAGCTTGAAAGTCTTCTCTGCCCTAGTCCTCTAATGCTTGAAAAGTCACAAAGCTGGCTTCCAATCTCCCACTGGCTTTATACCAGTATAGCTGCCTTACCCAAATCTCTGCTTATTGAAGTCTCCTCTCCTTGCTCCCTCTCTCACCAGGCACCCAGCTTTAGCCATGGTTGGTATGACTGATCTGAATATGCAACAGAAGGTCCAGCTCCGCTATTCAATCAAGACCATAATCCCCTATGAGGACTTTGATGAAATCACCCGGTACAACAACATTGCCCTTCTGAAGACAGCCACCCCGGTACAGTTCAGTGACACAGTTCAGCCCATCTGCTTCCCAGGCAGGAACCTCACTGCATCAGCCCTGGAGAACTGCTGGGTGTCAGGATGGCTCTACGCCAAGCAGGTAACCCCTTCATTGCCAGATAATAGGCACTGGAGGAGGGTGAATCCTAAGACTGCACTCAGAAGTCTGGGGTAGAGGGGAGTGGGGGGATGTTCAGGAGCTTGAATCTGTCCAAGACAATCAGACCTGCTAGCTCCTCCTGGCCAGGAGAGTAGGTAAGGTATGCTGCAGGAGAAGAGAGGTGACTGACCAATTAGTAGCAGGGGTGCTTCAAGAGGTCTGGATCCTGCTGATGGTGGGTATGCTCCCCACTCCGCAGCAGGCATATTTGCACATTGTCCCAGAAGATGAAATGTGGTCCAGGCAGGAAATCTAATGGCTAAGAGCAGGGTAAGAGTAGCACTGTCTGTGAACCAGTGAGCAGTCTCAAGGGTGAGGTTTCCCTCATTTTCCCATGATCAGGCCACATTCCTGCAAGCAGCACTCCCATCAGTTTGTCCTAGGAAGGTTAAAGACAGATGCATGCAGAGCTCAGTCAGATCTGCTTCAGATCAGCAAGCAGAGGCTGCAAGGAAATAAACCCAAGCTTGTGCCCTCTGCCTCTGTCTAAGATAGCAGTGCGCTTATCACAGCCTTTCCCAGTCTGACTAAACCCATGTTTCAAACCCAGGTCTCTTTTGTGACAATGCAGAAAAACACCCCTGGGTTCCTTACCCAGATAGGATCTAGATGAAGTAGCAGGGCTGCCTTTAGCTTACTGTCTTAATAGGAAAAACATGGCATAACATGCAACATAGTTGCAACTTCCAGAGACCACCTCTACCCTGGGCAGAAGCTAGCCTGGGGCATCTGATCCCTTGCTTTCTTCACTCAGGCAGGAAACAGGGCTGCTGTAAGCTTTCTGAGAAAACTGTCAGTCCTGGATGTGGATCCTTGCCCCTTAAAGAGAATCATCACAACAGAGTGTTGCAGCCACAGGGAGTCTGACAACGTGACTGGATGCCTGGTAAGAAGCATCTAGTGATCCAGGCACAGAACAAAGCGCGGGAACTTATCAGCTCCTGCTTCAGTCACTCAATAGCCCAGTCCACAATAGCAATTTGTTACACTGGGCTGTCCATGGCAAACCAGTGAAGGTATCTCACTCTGGCTTCAAAGGCACAAGCTTGACTCTCACTTCAGACCTGTGCCAAACAAAGGCTCTTCCCGGTCATTTGGGTGGGGAGCAAAAGGGCTGGATGTAATGTTGGTCACGTTGCTGCCTAGTGTGCTGCTGGCTACAGACACTAGCATTCTCTAACCAGACCAGCCCAATAGGCTGCTAGGCTCAGAAGGGCCTCTGTAGTGGAGTCATGAAGTCCAGGGCCTGCACCATGTTATTTTTAACCTGTCACCTCCCACCTCTGTCCTGCTTCTTTGCACAACCACAGCTACTGGCCACCACTAAAGAAAGCTGAACTGGGTCCCCCCAATACCCTGTTAATGTTGTCCCTCTCCAGCCAGTAGGTATTGCTGTTGGGGGAACATGGGATTCATCTTCCCCCACATGAAGCTAACCCAGGAAGCAAAAGACTAAGGTCAAGCCTTGAATCCAAGCCTCCCTAGACCTGATTCTAAGCCAGAGCTCAGTCTGCAGAAACATCATCTCTGTGCCCGTGACTGTTGTGCCTTGCTCTTCATCAGCTATAAGCCTAACATGTAACACCATAAAGCAGATACTTCTTGGTAGAGCACTGCTGGTTTGACAGCTGAGATCTTCATTGCAGAACATGCTATGCCAGTTTAGAACCTGCATATTAAAGTCTTGTTTCTGATGGAGACAGGATCCCATGGAAATCATGTATCCAAACTTCCTTTCTCCCAGTCTTGGAGGATTCCAAGACTGCTGTGATCTAGCCACTCTCCCATCTCATTCATCTTTGAATTCTAATTGTGATAGCATCCTGAACACTGATTTGGTCCTCTCCATGGAGTCATTTTTCTGTCTTTTCAGCATTATTGTTGCTGTCTCTTACAGCAAGATGGCCCCAGCAAGCCAGCCACCTGAACATGCCAAATGTGTGCAGACTGTTTGTATACTTAATGGAGTTTGTTTAAACTTGTGTAAGGAGTGAGGCCTTCTGTATTGCAAATGCCAGGACAATCTTGGGGCATCCCCCTTAAATCTATGGGCCTTGCTCATTTTCCATAGCCAAGCTGCCATAACCTCCTCACTTATCCTGATGAGTCCTTGTAGATGTCTTTCAATAGGATTTTCTATAAGAATTTCCCTGTGGATTTATCAGGGGTGAATGCCATATTGAATGACTTTTCCAAGGCCCCTCAGGTAAAACATGCAGAAGGGCTTACACTGGTTGAAACTGGGGCCTAAGGAGCTGCCTTCTGGTTGTTTAATTTGAAGCACATAGCAACATGGAACAGCAAGGCTCTTAATTTCTGTCAGCCTAAGGAAAACCGTTAGCCCCTGGAATTAGTGCTGGCTTGATGACAAAGTAAACAGAGTAACAGGTTGATGTGTTCTGCTTTCCACCCACTTCAGTGGGATTCATGGAGAGGAATCCATAGGACACAAACAGGGCCATGTTCTGTATAGGATACGTTCTGTATAGGATACATTCTGTATAGGATATGGACTTTTGTGACTTAAGCTTGCTTTTTGTCTTTCAAAGGGAGACTCGGGAAACCCAGTCATGTGCCAGCCTAAGGGGACCAAGAGATGGGTTCTCAGTGGAGTGCTCAGTGAGGGCGGCATGAGATGCTATGGACCATTTCTGTACACCAAACTGTCCTACTACAGTGACTGGATTTCAGCCACAACAAAGAAAGCAGGAACCACAATATATCACACTTTTGCCAGAGGCCATGCTGCTTCCCCAGCTCCCACAGAGTATTTGCAAGGGTCCAACTATAGCCAAGGAAAGCAGCAACAGAAAGGCAGCAAGTCCTCCCAGGTTGGATTAGACAGGTCCAAAAGCAAGTCTGCTCCTTTGTACTATGACTATTACAGTGGGGAAGTGCTCCCCATTCCTGATGGGAGCTGCTGTCTGCCTTATCCCACCCAGGACACCATTGCCATTTTCCTTCTGCTTTGCCTTCTGTTTTATTAGACAAGAGATCAAACTACAAAAGCAGCCCCCCTAGGGCCAGTACTCAGGGAACACTCTTACCCACATCTGCTACTGCTAAGAGAACCTATGTAGCATCATCCATGTGCATCAATGACCTGTCCTCACAGCAATGCCCCAGGTATCTGTCTGTCACTCCAACTTGGGAACTCACTGAAGGCTATATTAAACTTTTAAATTCTCCCAAGAAATCTTCCTGATTCCTTTTTTTTGCATTAAATGATCACAAGGCTCAACCCAGAGAGGGCGAGAGGGCAGTTCATGTAAACATGTCAGATATGATCATAGAATAACTGGTCTTCAAGATATCTGACAGGAAAGGAAATATGAAGAGCAAAGCTGATTCAGAACTTTGAAGGCATTTGTACACATGCTTGCACCGGGTACTTTTAAAAGCACCCAGCACCGCAGTGCATGCAATTGTGTAAGTGGCGAAACGCGTGTCAACACTGAGAAAATGGCAGTGGTGCGCTTTTGAATTAAAACACATCAGAGGTGTTTTAGTTCAAAAGTGCACTGCTGCCATTTTCTGCATACTGACACACATTTCACTGCTTATATAACTGCACGTGCTTCAGTGAAGTGCGTGTCAGGTCGCGTGTACAGCAGACTCAGTTAATCAAGTCTGCTCACCTGCCAGATCTCTGGAGCATTGCAGGACAAAAAGTATGTGTATAAATGCCCTGAGAGCCCAGCAAGGAAACCAAGTGACAGAGGCCAGTAGAATCCAACTTATCAGATAAATGGAACTTGACCAAATAGAGAACTTCCAACCCCGGGGCAGAGGGCAGGAAGGCGGTTACTTTATTATTTGTGCAGAAATGGTTCCATCTCATGCTGCAGTGCAAACGGCTCTGTATTCATCTGTTTGATATCTCTGCATTCCAAGGGGCTGGCTCTTAGCTATATCTCTCACTGGCTACCTTGCAGTGTAAGACAAGTTCTTGGCAGCTTACTAGCCATCTTGACCTTGTTCCAAGCTCTGTGGTAGCTTTGCAAAGATGCCTGCAGAAGTAAACATAAAAAAGAAGATATAGTAGTACAGAAACAAACTGTCATGAGGGATACTATCTGCCATGCTATCTACTGTATACGTGTATATGTATGTCAAGCATGTACTTTTGCAATCTCAGGCTATCATTTGCTCCCATTGGTTTTCTGTGAATACTATGTGGAAAACTTTGAGATGCCACACAGCTGTCCTGTAGGAGCCAAACACTACTTGCAGCATGGCATATATGTTTTGCCTTTTGTCTTTCATGTGCTATTGCATTTACAGTCTCTGTAACCAAATAATAACAAGATTTAGCTATATGGAAATACCGTCACGGAAATAAATGGGAAGCTGTTTCTCTTGTCTAGTGAATCCCTGCTTCTTTTCAGCTCCCAGTACAGCTGATAAGACTTGCGTTATACACTATTTATATAGCAATGCTCTGTACTCCAGATTTGTTCAGTATGCCATGTAGCTGGTTTAAATAAAAGGCGGAAGGGTTATGTGATAAGTGAGTTTGTGCTGTTGTCAGATAGTTCTGTACGTGAGCCCATGAACTCTGAGCAAGTTTGCACTCAGAGCTAACCTTCATAACACATAACATTTGCTATGATTAATCCAGAACCCTAAATCCAGGCTGACTTGAGCCTGGAGAAAAGCTGGATCCAGTTGCAAGTGTGTATTTTAGCTTTACTGTCATAGTATTATCACAGCCGCTAAAAGCTTACCATACATCAGGGCACTGTTGTGCTAGGTGCTGCACAAACAATGAACAGAAGGATGACTCTTGCCTCAATGGCTTTCCAGTGTAAGTACACAGGTCAGGCCCATCCCTGCACGTTGATGAGCAGAGGTGTAAAAATGTAAGACTACACTATGAGCACTAGAAGACACTCAGAACTTGCCATGGCAATTCTGTTTCTTCACACTACCATATATTTGCATTTAGTTTACACTGTGGAGAAGGTGGCATTTCAACACAGAGAGCACCTACAGATGTGCAGCGAGGCTGCTCCAACATGCTGTAATTACAGCACATCAGAGCTGTACAGCACATCAATTAATTGAGTCTGCTGTAGCGTGTTAATTACTGTGCTCCAGCAGACTCCAGGGTCATGTGTATTAGCATCCCCTCTGCTCTTTTTCAGCAGAGACATGTGACCCTCCAGGCACTTTAATTAAAGGGACTCTCAGAGCCACTCTAAAGCACTCTCCCCCTCTTCCTGGAGCACATCTATAAATGCCCAGAGATGCCCCTGAGCTCTAGGCATTAAATGTGTTTCCTACTATTATTTAATTTAAACTACTTTCTTTCATAATGAAAGCCTGGGCCTGGGGTCAGAAGCTTCAGGACACTTCCTATCTTTACTACAAAAGTGCAAGTCACAGCCTTCCTTCCTGTGTCTCAGTTCCTTCATTAGTGAACTAAGGGTAATAATGCACCATAAGGTTTAATTAATGTTTGCAAAGAACTTTGAGATCATCAGAGGATCAGGATCAGAAAGCAGGTCAAAACATTCTGAAACAATCATTTAGGGCTCAAAGGGAACCAAATGGGCTGCACATGCAGAAGTGAGAACAGAGGCAGATCTGTGTTGGTTCCCCTTGAGGGGAGGTTTGCATTGCTGCGCTTTTACATTGTAAACATGTTGGTCTAACAGCAACTTGATAATGCTTCCTGTTAACATTGCAGTAGATGTAACCCATCCTAAAACTCCTTGGTTTTCAGTCTCAGAGCTTAACTGTTAGAAAAGCTTTGGCCTCTATCCTCTGAATAGGAAGCAATAAGGACTGTGTTAACAGGACTTCAAGTTATTCTATTATACAGTAGTGAAAACCACAGCTAAAATTCCCCTTTGTGCTGGTTTCTACAAAACAAAAGGGCCCTTTACATAAACTATATGTACAGATATGGACCCTCTGGAAATCAAATCCCAACTGCCTGTAGGCCAGGACACAGGTACAACCCATGCCCTGCTCTAAACTCAGGAAGAGCTGGTCCTTCTGTACCTCAGCAATCTCCACCTTCCTCTCCCAGGTCTTAATACTGTTTTCCAGGTCATACAGGGCCATCTTCTCATTGACATACTTAAGGATGGGGGGGACTCTGTAATCTGACAGCTGCTTCCGTAGCTTCTTATTCAGACACTCAACTTTGGCTTGTTCCTGAGAGAGAAAAAGAGATACAAGACAGATGGAATCAGTGGGTGATCAGTGCTCAGAGAGGTCTGGCCCCCTCAGACCTGGTGATCGGTCCTCAGAGGGGAATGGCCACTTAATTATCTCTGAAAAACAACCAAACTCCCTAACACTAACTGCAGAGTGACTCAGGTGGACAGCATGATATTTCTATTAGCAATTCCATTTCCTGACTGCCTGGGGCAACAGGAATCTTCATGAACAAACACTTTGCAGTATCTGGTTGCTATGGCTCTGCTTTATGTGCACCTGTCTTATGGGATTGTGCTACAACTTCTTAGTGCCCTGGCTGGGGATGGCAGGGTCTTGCCTTTGAAAAGTGCAAGGAAAGTAAAAGTAAGGAAGCCCTGGCCAGTCCTGTCAAGTTGGGTGCCTAAAAGTAGGGTCCAAGATCCTTATGGGAGAACCTTATGTGGCTTGCATTACAGAGCTGCAGAACACTCTTTAATCCTCCTGACTTCAGCAGGAGCTGCTGGTACTTGGCCCCATGGAAAACCAAGGCAACTGCTTGTAGGGGCTTGAATGTGGATTTCAGAGTATAACTTTGGACAAATGGCTCTGAAAATTCTGATTTATGTCACAATACAAGATCTTCAATATTCTGGAATATAAACATTGTGACAGTATTGTTGCTTTTTGTATTGTGGTGGTACCTGGACACCCTAAACAAAGATTAGGTTCCCTTGTGGTAGCCACTGTACACAGAAAGCAGAAGTCATGTCCCAAAGAACTTTCAGTCAAGGATGCGGACAAGTGAATGTTGTTTAGACAACCCTTACTCCTATATTCCCTGAATTTTGTGTTTCAATATACAGCTTTATTGATGCAGTAATTATTTCTCTCAATGCACTTACTCCAGTGGCCTGGTAAGTCACATGAAGGGCTGCTTAAAAATCATTAACGTCTATTGGACCAGATACCGATCCAAGTCACATCAGTGTAAACTGAGTCCAGTGAAATCAGAGGAGATATAACAGATCAAAATGAGTTTGAGGTCAGAACTGATTGACTTAAACTGTTACTCTAGATTTACACTTGCCTAAGTGGAATAATAATGTGGATATAAATCAGTAGCAACATCTTTTATCAGCATATGCAACACTATAATGTTAGGGAATGGTTTTCTATAATGCAATTTAAAGACTGAAAAACCAAATAAGGCCCCAATTCCCAGGGTGACTGCTTTTGGCATTCCTACCTCCTCTGCCAGGATGGTCTCTCTCTCAGTTTTCTCCAGCAACTCCTTCCTCTGAGAAATCTCTTTCACCAGATGGGTGGCTGTCCCTGTGGCATTTTGCAGCTTCCCCTGAAATATGGTAGCACAAAGGGGAGGAGGAAGAGGGCATCAACTACTCTGTTACCAGGGAAGACAGAAGCCCTTTGCTCACTAAGCTGAGAATTTCATCATACTTTATCAGTCTGGATGGTCTAGAAACTGCTCCTCACTACCTGTTCACAGTAGAATACATTGATCAAGGTGACATCTCATCTCATTGTTGGTGACTCCCTCCTGAGGGGAACAGAGGGAGCGATCTGTCATCCGACCCCTTAGCCCAGAAAGTCTGCTGCCTCCCGGGAGCCCGTATCCAGGATGTGCCTGAGAGGATCCCAAAACTTATTTGGCCCTCTGACCACTACCCTATGCTCCTTATCCATGTGGGCACAAATGACACAGCTCAGAGCTATCCCAGCTGGGTCATGAGTGGCTACAGGGTTCTGGGGGTTGGGGGCGCAGGTGGTATTTCCTCAATCCTTCCAGTTATGGGTCACGGGCAGAGGAAGGAGAGATGAATCGAGGCAGTAAACAGAACACTGCAGTGCTGGTGCCACTGTAAAGGCTTTGGCTTCTAAGACCACAGTCCACTTTTCAGAGAGAGAGGCAGTGGTCTGTTGGGAAGAGATGGCCTTCACCTCACTCCACTGGGGAAGAAGCTCTTTTCAGCCATAATGGCTGACTTGCTCGACCGGGGGACGGACAGACAACCACCAGAGCAAGCTCACCAAGCATCAACCGCAAAATCAGCAGGTTAGGATGCTCAAGGAAACCCATTTCTACCCCAGCCTAAGAACAGAGCTTCTCCATGAGTACAAGGAAGGCTACGGCCTCTAACGGCACACTTACTTGTCTGTACACTAATGCTAGGAGTTTGGGGAATAAACAGGAGGAACTGGTCCTTCTGCTAAACACAAACGACTACAATCTCATAGGGATCGCAGAGACCTGGTCGGACTCCTCTTATGACTGGGCTACCAGTATAAATGGCTATACCCTGTACAGGAGAGATCATGCTGAAAAAAGGGGTGGGGGCGAAGGAGAGTTACATGTCCCTGCAAGCTGAGATTGGCACCCGAGGAGGATGACTGGAGACCCTTTGCGTCAGAATATGAGGGGAACACAGTGAAGGGGATACAATGGTAGGAGTCTACTAGAGACCTCCAAACCAGGAACAAGTGCTTGACCAAGAATTTGCCAGGTAACTGGCCGAGGCTACACACTCTCAGGAAAGCTGACTTTCATAAGCTCAGGAGGCTTGTTCTTGAGGCCCTGAGAGGCCATGATTTCACAGGGAGGGGAGTTCATGATGAGTGGTTCCTCCTTAAGGAAGCGATCCTAGAAGCACAAGGGGAGTCTATCCCAACCTGTAGGAAAGGTGGTAAAAGGGCTCAAAAAAAATCCCTTAGCTCAACAGGGAGCTCCTGGACCTTCTATGTCTAAAAAGGGGGAGTATAATGGATGGAAGATAGGAAACACCACTAAGGAGGAGTATACTGCACTGGCCTGCACCTGCAGGGAGTGAACTAGAAAAGCCAAGGCTGCAACTGAACTCCATCTGTCTACACAAATCAAGGACAATAAAAAGTCTTTCTTTAGATATGTAGGGAGTCAAAAGAAAAACAAGGGCAACATTGGACCCCTGCTAAACCAGCTGGGGCAGATGACTACTGACACCCAAGAAAAAGCCAATCTGTTTAATGATTACTTTGCATTGGTTTTTCACCAGCCCAAAGGGACCACCCTGCCAAGCATGATGCAGGATGACCAGGGTGAAAATGAATATATGTCCACCATTGGTGTGGATCTTGTGAGGGAGCATTTTGAGAGGCTGGACCCCCATAAATCAGCTGGTCCAAATAGGTTGCACCCGAGAGTGCTAAAGGAATTGGCAGACATCATAGCACAGCCACTGGAGAGGATATTCGAGAACTCATGGTGCTCAGGCAAAGTACCTGAAAATTGGAAAAGGGCCAATGTGGTGCCCATCTTCAAGAAAGGGAGGAAAGAATACCTGGGAAACTACAGGCCAGTCAGTTTGACCTCAATCCCTGGGAAGATTTTGGAAAAAATTATCAAAGAAACCATTCCTGACAAGCTAACAGAAGGCAACATTCTGAGGGATAGGCAGCACAAGTTCGTTGCGGGTAGGTCTTGCTTGACCAATCCCATTACCTTCTATGACCAGGTGACATATCACCTGGACAAAAGGGAAGAGGCTGATATTTGGATTTCAAAAAGTCCTCATGGAAGTCCTCATGGAAAAAATTGGGCAACTGCGGCCTCGACTACACTACAGTCTGATGGCTGGGGAACTGGATCCAAGGCCGGACCCAGAGAGTGCTAGTTGACAGAACCAAATCAACATGGCACTCAGTGACTAATGGCATCCCCCAAGGCTCCGTTCTCAGACCTGTACTCTTTAATGTCTTCATAAACAATCTGGACACTGGTGTCAAAAGCAGACTGGCCAAGTTCACTGATGACACCAAATTTTGGGGAAGAGTATTCACACTTGAGAACAGGCTGATGATCCAGGCTGACCTCAATAGGCTTGCAAGGTGGGCAGATGAAAACATGATGGCATTCAATATGGAGAAATGCAAGGTGCTCCACCTCGGGAATAAAAACCCTACATCACACTTACAGGCTCGGCAATGCTACTCTCGCTAGCACCATGACCGAAAGAAACCTGGGGTCATGACTGACCATAAGATAAATATGAGCAACCAATGCAATACCATAGCTGGCAAAGTGAACAAAACACTGGCTTGCATCTACTGATGCATCTCGACCAAGACCCAGGATGTCATCCTCCCACTGTACTCAACCTTAGTGAGGCTGGAGCACTGCATCCAATTCTGAGCTCCACAATTTAGGAAGGACGTGGAGAAGCTTGAAAGAGTCCAGAGGAAAGCCATACACATGATCAGAGGGCAAGAGAACAGGCCTTATGAAGAGAGGCTGCAAGCTATGGGGCTCTTCAGCCGGGAGACGCACAGGCTCAGGGGGGACTTGGTGGCAGCCTAAGTATGTAAGTGGTGTGCATCAGGATCAGGGGGAACACCTGTTCACCAGAGCACCCCAAGGGATGGATGACGAGGTCCAACGGTCACAAACTCCTGCAAGACCGTTTTAGGCTGGACATCAGGAAAAACTTCTTTACTGTCTGAGCCCCCCAAAGCTGGAACAGACTCCCCCCAGAGGTCGTGCAAGCACCTACTGTGGACACTTTCAAGAAACATTTGGACATTTATCTTGCTTGGGTCCTTTGATCCTAGCTGACTTCCTGCCCCTTGGGCAGGAGGCTGGACCCAATGATCTTATGAGGTCCCTTCCAGCCCTAATGTCTATGAAATCTATTAAATCATTTCTGAGTTTCTCTTGTAGACAGCAGTACCAGGATCTACTGTTGGTTTAAGATCATAACATTCCTCATCAACCATACATCAAAGACATTGTGTTGAATACTGTCCTATACTGACATAGGTCAAGCTACTGCCATAGCCCAGTGTTTCTTCTTGAGAGACAAAGCAAAGACTAATAGTTCCACTCACTACATCACAGTTCAGTTTAACAACAGTTTACAGGGGAGATTTTCAAATGCACTATTTCTTTGTGATTTCTTAGTTGATCTAGTAAAAGGTATAATCTCTGAACCAAGAGTTCTAGAGGTTTGCATTTCTAAGAAGAACAAAGTATTCAACACCTCAGGCAGCCTCTAAAAATCTCTCCTTGGGTCTGTAAGAGAGCCATGCCAAGAGATCCTGGACCTTGTAAATGACTGACCTACTCACCTTCCCATAAAGGTGCAGTTCACTGGAGGTAGAAAGCAGGACGTGCAGCGAGAGCAAGACTGGAAGGAAAACTACAGGGAAAATTAAGGAAGGCAAGCTCCCACTGTGCAAGGTGGTATTTTGAACAGGATACCATCCCTGACACCTCAAGCCTAACAGAAAGTACCCAGGGACAGATCTTTAATGACCTCATTGGTTTTTTCCTTCACATCTGAGAGCATCTTGGGAAGTGCAACCCAGCATAGCACAGCCCCCTGGATTCACTACTGGTTCAAATGGAAGGAATCCTCCCAAGGAGTCAGCAACACCATCTCAGTTATTGACAAATCCAAGGATTCCAAAGTAGGTGTCAACTCACAGCCTCCACCTGGTGAGTATCACAGGGAACCCAGACACCTGCAGCCAATGTTCCCTCTAAAGTGTAGTGATCTGTGAGTGCACCTCTTCAGTCCGTGAGCGTGCCACTTCGGTCCCACCTCCCCCTTTCACTAAGCCTGGATCTGGACTATGCTAAGCCTAACAGACTAGAATCCTCATGTAATGGATCTTCATGCAATGGATTTTGCAATAATCCTCCAAGCACAAGACTGGGGGCTGGGGAGCAGAGCAGTTCCCCGGAGCCAGTAATGGGGACTCCCCCATGATGCAGAAATCTTATGTCATGGTTAGACAAAGTGCTTTGGGTAAATGTGATATAATCTACCCAAAGCACCTTGTCTGCCTATGTGCTTAGACTAACACAGCTATAACCAGCACCCCCAAACTACATCATGGTTACAAATGATTCCTTGTACCAGCTTCTTTTCCTCTGATGCAGACCCAGGTTCTGCACCTTCCTGCTCTACCCCACGCACCTGAGATCTAGGGAAGCCAAGTTCTGCACGTGTCCCTGCTCTGGGAGCGAGGAGGCACATGGACTCCGGCCTGGGGAGTGGAGCAGTTCCCCGGAGTCAGCAGAGCCCAGCCCCCGCCCCTGCCTCACCTCTGGGAGCGAAGAGGCACGTGGCCTCGGGGCTGGGGAGTGAAGTAGTTCCCCGGTACCTGCAGAGCCCGCACAAGCCCCAGCCCCCACCTCACCTCTAGGAGTGAGGAGGCACATGGCTTCAGAGCTGGGGAATGAAGCAGTTTCCCGGCGGCAGTCCCCAGCCCCCATCCCCGGGAGTGAGGCGGCACTCTGGAAATGGGGAGAGCGCGCGCCAGCCCCTAGCCCCTACCCCCCACCTCACCTTGCAGTGCCACAGCTCAGATCCTCCCCAGGTGGGTGAGCAGTGTTAATAAGTTAGTGCGTGGCACTGTATTATATTGCGCGCAGCCGCGCACATACACACCTTGGAGGGAACCTTGCCTGTAGTGTAAAATTAGAAAGGGCCTCTGATTGAAAAGGATAGTCAGAAAAGGAAGTATGTGTGTGTGTGAGAGAGAAAGAAAGTGTTAAGTACCCTACCCCTTGCCTAGCAGGATAAGGAGAAAAACAGCAGGCAGGTCACATAAGCCTGACTCACTTTATAGGAATTGAGGATTTGGAGTGTGTTTCCTGCTGTCAGTTTTAGCTGCAGCAAGTCCCGATTCCTCTCATCAATCCTCTCCAAAAACTGAGCATTCTCAATCTTTAGCTGCTGGAAATCAACCTCATGAAGCGCCTCTCCCATCTCTTCCTTCTGCAAGCCAGAAAAGGAACAGAGACGATCACTGACCTAAGGTTAAGTACTGCATAAGAGGGCTTTTCTCTGTGATGAAAATATCAGGAGAGAAGATGGAGTCCCCAGTCAGGCTGCTAACACAAGGAGGGAGTAGTATACAGTACATGGACTCAAGCCCACTGTCCAAGCACGCACTTGCCATCTTCACAATGTCCTTTTCAAAGGGAGCTGTAAGGATCCATTGTGGATCTTCTCCATGACACAAAAAGGGTGGCAGCTCCTTCTCTGCAGGATCTCTGCTGCTCTCACCCTGCACAGCTACCCTGAAAGGTTTATACAGCTTATGGACCTGCCCCAGGCTTTAGCTTTTGCCTAATTACTAAGAACTTAACCAAATTTTTCTGAATCACAAAAAGTAAAATTAGAGGTAAAGGAAACGCACAGGAAAATAACAACCCCAGCTCCCTTCCCTGCTGAACAAGAAACTGCTCATTGTACCTTTTCTTTTGCAGAGTGTGAAATCTCTATCACTTCTTTTCAATCTTTACATACCTGCCTAAGTTGCAGCTGCAGCTTTTTCTTCTGAACCTTGAGAGAGTCATTTTTCAAACGCAACTTTTCTTTCAATGCATCCTAAAATAGAAACCAGAATACACCATCATGGTGGTACCATGGGGCTCAGGCTGAGGGACAGCTCAGTTTATCATTGGTGAGAAAAGGATGTGAAGCGGCACTACCACCAGGCAGCCATTAACGCCCCTCTATAAAACGCTATCAGTAAAAAATGGTCCCATAGCAAAGTGGACAGAACCCTGCCCCACATCCCACATATATCAGCTGTGCAACCTCTCCCAGCTTCACTAGGTATGGTGCGCCCTGCAGTCTCTCCTGTACCAGGCTTTCTGTGTTTCAGCTTCCCATATCACTGGTGAGCTACCACACTGGCCACTCCCATTCAGGTATAACTGCAAAGCAAGAGGAGACAGCCAAGTAGACCTGCTAATGTAAGTGTAGCTGAAAATGCCATACAGGATTCACTTGAGCAAAACGGGCCAGGATTTTGTCCAAGCTATCCAGCTTCGTATATAATAAATGTATAAATACCCAAATCTGAACTGACCCTGTAGTGGTTCTTCTCCTCCAGGTATTTCAGCACCTTCTCAGAAGCTATGACAGTCCCTTTCTTCTTGGCTATGGTTGTGATAATCTCTTTGTTAAAGTCACACATGGCTTTCTTAATATCAGCCCATTGAACATCTGCTTCCTCCATGGCTGCCTGTAGAATTAAAGTCACCTTATAGTAAAAAGATGTCAGCTTCCACTTATCTTCTCCAAGTTTTAGACATGGAGAACAACATACAGAAATGATGGGCTAAGTTCTCTGCTGGCTTAAGTCCATTGAAGTCAGGGAATTTTGCCCTACTTACCCTGTGGAAGTGCTATTTTAAAAACAGTTGTAGTCTCTCATTGACTAAAGTACCATGAAAAACTTTGGGCACTGTAGATGAATTTCAGGACCAATTCTGCCTTGTTTAGTAAGCATCTCCAGTTCTATCAAGTCTCCCAGAATGGTTGCGTACCAGACACCATTTTGACACAGTTACACAAGTTCTAACCACTAAACTTGACCAAAAAACTTCTATTTTGTTATTGTAATAAGAAAGAGGGAAGATAGACTTTTGTAGCAAAAAAGGAGAAAAAGCTGATCAAAACAGATTGTATGGCTGATGTGGATTAGTATTCCAAGCAACAACACCTGTTGAACACATCCTCATAATTTTTAGGGACCTCCAGAAATCATAAACAAATCTTCTTCGAACAAATGGACACACAGGCTGGCAGCTCTATAGCCAGCCAATCTTCATTATCAACAACAAAGGCAATTGTTTAAACTCATAACATTTCCCCTGAACTATGAGGTATGGCAAATAATAAGTAATTTCTTGCACAGAATTATAAGATTTGACTCATTTATGCCAGTGTAAAACCAAAATGGATCCCCTGATTAAAATGGGAGCACTCTAATTTTACATCAGTGTGAGAGGAGAGTTCTGGCCTTTTCTTACTGGTGATGAACAGCAACTCTCCCTTCCTCAAATATTTCCACTAGCTAGACACTCAGATTCCAAGCTGAACTGGTGGCACTGAAGTTAGGAAAACCCAAAGTTTACCTGCAAGTTGGATAAAACTGACAGGGAGTCACTGAGACTAAAATATGGAAGCCCAAAATGCCATTTTTAGAGAACACCACCACTTTTGAAGGGCTTGGTCTAAGTGCTTTATTGCACCAGTCATATCTTTTCCTACTAAGAAATTGGTAATACCCAGTACCTCTGGCTTCAAAGAGAAGCAATAGCACTATTTCATAGTTCATAAACTGCCCTACCAGATGTTATTGCAACACATTTTGGTAAAATGATATTTCAGCCCCCTGTCATAGATTCATAGATGTTAGGGTCGGAAGGGACCTCAATAGATCATCGAGTCCGACCCCCTGCATAGGCAGGAAAGAGTGCTGGGTCTAGATGACCCCAGCTAGATACTCATCTAACCTCCTCTTGAAGACCCCCAGGGTAGGGGAGAGCACCACCTCCCTTGGGAGCCCGTTCCAGACCTTGGCCACTCGAACTGTGAAGAAGTTCTTCCTAATGTCCAATCTAAATCTGCTCTCTGCTAGCTTGTGGCTATTGTTTCTTGTAACCCCCGGGGGCGCCTTGGTGAATAAATACTCACCAATTCCCTTCTGTGCCCCCGTGATGAACTTAAAGGCAGCCACAAGGTCGCGCCTCAACCTTCTCTTGCGGAGGCTGAAAAGGTCCAGTTTCTCTAGTCTCTCTTTGTAGGGCTTGGTCTGCAGGCCCTTGACCATACGAGTTGCCCTTCTCTGGACCCTCTCCAGGTTATCCGCATCCTTCTTGAAGTGTGGCGCCCAGAACTGCACACAGTACTCCAACTGCGGTCTGACCAGCGCCCTGTAGAGGGGAAGTATCACCTCCCTGGACCTATTCGTCATGCATCTGCTGATGCACGATAAAGTGCCATTGGCTTTTCTGATGGCTTCGTCACACTGCCGGCTCATGTTCATCTTGGAGTCCACTAGGACTCCAAGATCCCTTTCCACCTCTGTGCCACCCAGCAGGTCATTCCCTAGGCTGTAGGTGTGCTGGACATTCTTCCTCCCTAGGTGCAGCACTTTGCATTTCTCCTTGTTGAACTGCATCCTGTTGTTTTCTGCCCACTTGTCCAACCTATCCAGGTCTGCCTGCAGCTGTTCCCTGCCCTCCGGTGCGTCCACTTCTCCCCATAGCTTTGTGTCATCTGCAAACTTGGACAGAGTACATTTGACTCCCTCGTCCAAGTCACTGATGAAGACATTAAAGAGTATCGGTCCAAGGACTGAGCCCTGCGGGACCCCACTGCCCACACCCTTCCAGGTCGAGACCGACCCATCCACCACGACTCTTTGGGTGCGACCCTCTAGCCAATTCGCCACCCACCGGACTGTGTAGTCATCCACATCACAGCCTCTTAACTTGTTCACCAGTATGGAGTGGGATACCGTATCGAAGGCCTTCCTGAAGTCTAAGTATACGACATCCACCCCTCCTCCTGTGTCCAGGCGTTTCGTAACCTGGTCACAGAAAGAGACTAGATTGGTCAGGCACGATCTGCCCGCCACAAACCCATGCTGGTTTCCCCTCAGCATAATTTGCCCTGCCGGGCTCTCACAAATGTGAGCCTTGATAATTTTTTCAAAGACTTTACCTGTCCTTGATACAGTTTTAAAAAGTTGATAGAAGCAATAGCTTGCAATGTGGATGTGTAATAAAATGAATGAAATATTTCCTTGAAAAAAGAGGGGAATGAAGGGGCATCAACAGTCAGTATCCCAGCAGCTTCTATAGTTATCAGAATATATTCTGCTGCAAGCAGTATCTCTTAATTTACCTACCAGCTCCAACAGCCAGTGTGTTTAGCAAAATCAGAAAGATAATATAAAGGGTATATTGCATTCAAGGATAAATTCTGATGTAGTGTCTACTTACTATGGGATAAAGTGGACACATAAAACAGTTAGAGCAGACTACCTGAAAGCAAAGCAAATGCCCTTCTCTTAAATCAGCACAATTGTTTTATCCACAGGCAATGAGTGTGTGTGCGGGGGGGGGGGGGGGGGGCGGGCGGGCACAGTGGGGGCAAGTAACCTCCCCTGAGATTGGCTCTCGCTGGTCAGGGAGTGGGGGGTGATGGCCAACACCCCCCCCCCCCCCGATTGTGGGGGTGCTGAGAGAAGCGTTGGTGGCACTTCCGGGTTTGCCACCAGCACTTCCGGTGGCAGTAGCGACCAGCCACTGGGAGACCCCACCCCCACACCAGTCAGCAATCAGCTGCTGGTACCCCCCCAGGATCAGGAGGCACCAGTCGCCCACGGTTTTGTCTGTCAACACCCTAACCTGCATTCCTGGATTAGTAATTTACAGGTATCTAGGATCCGAGATGGGACTCTAGCAAACCTTTAAAAGAGAAACACCGCCCCCCCCCGTTTAGTACATAAAGGTTATTATGTTAAAGAGAGGTCTGGAAGAGAGGTTATTCAATATGCCAGGGAACCTAATGTTTATGGAAGGTATACCTCAAGGTTTTGTAAACTCTGTTCAGAATCCTCCTTTATCCGCTGAATTTCATCCTTTATCTCATCCAACTCTTTCTGTGCTATATCACATTTCTGCTCCACTGTCAGGCCTGTAAAATGGTCTGCTACAGAACGAGATTTAGATTTACGTCTGCCACGTGTCTGCAATCCAGAGAAGCAAAGACATATGGAAAGAGCAAGTAGGTAGCAATATGACCCAGTCAGAGTGGCTGCTAGTACAACATAAACATTTACCAATAGGTACCCTATACTTTCCCTATGCTTATAATGGGGATTAACGAAGATGAAGCTGTCAGGGGCTACTGATTAAAGCCTGGATGGAGAGTCTTCGTTTTGGGCTGGTAACCCACCCAAAACCTTAAATGATGTAGGTAAAATCATTTGAATGCTAGTAGAACTTCAAGGCCTTTCATACTTCAAGTAGATCTAGCAGTTGGAGTATAAGACGGAAAGTCTGGGAGATGCCTGCTGCGTCATAAGTTGATGCACAGCCTCAGCTGGTCCCTTAATTTTTCTGCATCTCAGAGTTGCCAATTATAAAACTCCAGTCTTACAATAGGTTATTGAGACTTAAATCACTAGTATATGTAAAGGACTTGCAGAACTCTGGACAGTAGACACCAAAGGACAAAATATGGGAGAAAAGGAAGTGTTTCCAGGAGAATCAGAGAGGAGTGGCATCTCACCTCAAGTCTGTATGTATCTACTTTATTTATAAGACATTTATCACCCACCAAGGAATCTAAACACAGTAGATGTAAGGTGGAAGTGTTTCTTATGTGTATGGCAAACATAATTTTCCTGCTCTTATTTTCAGATATCCAAGGCCACATCTCCAACTGTGTGAGATGCAAGGGGAAGCCCATTTAATGAGGTCTGTGTATGGCTGCTCTCCTTGCATCACTTGTCAGGAAGACAGTAAGACAGAGAAGTCAACATGAGAATGACAGGGAAGGAGGCAAATGAGTACTGAAAACTTGACAGACAGATACAGAAATACAGTGCTGCAAACAAGAAACAGCCCCGGCCATAACTCAGTACAGCACCTGTGTCAGGTCCAGCGAGGATCCATGCATGTCAGGCAACAACTGGACAGACATATCCTTTGGCTCCATTTTATTGTAATACTTTTCGAACATTTCGGCCTCGATGTTGAGAGTGGCATTGGCATAGCTGCAAGGTAATGGTTGTTAAAGTGAGCAATCTGACATTTGGGTGTAAGACACAATAGCAGCCCATGGTCAGTGTATGAAACTAGGGGAGAAACACAAGGTTCACGGTCCTCAAAATTGAAGGTGAGACACCACAGCCATTCTTTGATGCACACAAGTGACTTGAATCTCGTTGCACAATGGTGTAAAAGTGGGTAAGAGAGAAGTCAAATCCAAGCTTTATCCAAACCCTGTGCTTGCACAAGCTAAAATCCTTAGGAGTTTAGCTACAGATTTCAGTGGGAACACACACATCATCCATCAGTCATTGAGACTTTGAAAACTTGCCAATCTTCTGCTGGGACAGCTAGGGCTGATCTATTAGACATATGGGATCCCTCAGGAGCCAAAAGTCCTACTATTGGTGATAATCCTATTCCCTGCTAGGAGACAGAAGCACCCATTGCGGGGCTCTCCCTTTTTCTCTGAGCCTGCAAGATGGAAGTTCAAGGTGATTTCAATCAGTCATCAGTGGATCTGGGAGGGAAATAAATCAACTCTATGCTAATCTTATTCCCTTGTGTTGCTGACAGGGGCCAAATACAGACCACTTTTATAGCAGATGTTCTCAACATAAGGCACCCCTGGACAGACTTGCTGCCCCCTCGGTCAGTGCCAGCTCTTTGTTTTCAGTCTCCTATTGACTAAAGACATCATATGAGCAGTTTTTTGTTGCGAAGGCCTCGGAAAGACTGGAACAGGGAGGGTGGGATGCTTGTAACACCTGAAATCCCTGGCATGGCACTGCTGCACCGCCGAAGGAAGGGTGAGAACCAGCGCAAGACCCTAGAGACCCCGGGAAGCAGGCCAGGTCTGGAGGGGCGCTGCTTGGGGGCCTCAGCTGAGACCCGCCGACGGGCGGCCCGGCGCGGCTCTCTGAGGGGACCCCGTAGCCGCGCGCGGCCCAGCCCTACCTCTGGGCCTCTGCCCGGCCCCCGGGCCACGGCAGGGCGGGCTCCGGGCCCCGCGGGGCGGCCCGGGCCGGCCCGGCGCTACCTGGTCTCCTCCAGCAGCGCCTCGAGCTGGGGCAGCGGCAACGCCGCCAGCTCCTGCAGCCCCTGCGACTCGCCGGTGGCGCCGCTCTCCGAGTCCTCGTCCGCCATGGCCGCCGCCCCGTCACCCCGGCGACGGCCCGGCCCGGCCCCGCCCCGCCCCGCCCGCCCGCGTGTTGCCGGGCCTGGCTCGGCGTCTCTGCTTCCTGCAGCCTGCTGCTGCTGCTGCTGCACCAGGCGGAGATCAGGGGGGGCTTAACCGCACATCGTGAGGCTGGGCGCGTGTGTGTAGCACGGATTTATCTGGGTTTTTTGCAGTTGTATAGAAAAAAGCCCATTGGCTTGTGTCAAGCAGAAATGTTAGTCACTACTACAAAGTCGTGCGTGCTGTCTCAAAGGGACACTGTCCATTCAGAAACAACACATTGTCACAAGGGTTTATCTATGTTTCTAGGGGTGCTCAACCCCTGGCCCACAGCTCTGGGTCATCCGGCTCACGGGGCTCCCCAGAGGCCTGTGAGGAGCCCCAAAGGCAGTGGGCGTGTGCACTGGGTCAGGCGCTCAAGGAAGTGCGGGACGGATGGGCACGGGCAGCTCAGGGCTCTGGAGTCTGATCCCAACACGTGGGGGCAGCGCAGGCCGGATCCGGCCCTTGGGTCAGCCCTATGTAATTCACTTGCCAAAACCTTGAGCATCTAAGTCCTAATGCAACCTTGTATCAGAGAAAGTGAAAGAGTTTAAGAGCCCAAGGTACTTGTCACTGATGATGCTTTGCTTGCTTCCCTCCCCCCCCGGCCAAGTGCTTCAATAAAGGAAGTCACTTTTACCTTTGATTACAGTCAGTTTCACATCAGTCTTAGCTATTTGGTTTCAGACAGCAGGGGAGCGTTTATTCATCTGAAACAACTTTTCATCAGTGTTTTGTAAAAGGAATTTAATGAAGATGGCTTTGTTGGCTGTAGATCTTATAAAAGCTTTGGCTTAACAAAATCAGAGGCCAAATGTAAATTGCCAAAGCTCTTGTAATTATCCAGGTACCTTTTCAATGAAGCCAAACCTCACTCTTGGATTTTGTTTTTCATCCATAGATCTCAAAGCACTCCCAAAATGGGTCAAGTTCACTATCCCCATTTCAGATAAGGGGAAATTAAGGCACAGGAGGAGGAAGTGTAAATTGAGACCACTGAAAACAAAGGAGATATAATAGATCAAAATAAGTGTGAGATCAGAACTGAGACCACCGACTTAAAGTTACTCTAGATTTACACTTGCCTACATGGAATCATAATGTGGACATAAATTCATAGCAACATCTCTTATCAGCATATGCAGTATTATAAAGTTAGGGAATGGTTTTGTATAATGCAAGTTAAAGACTGAAGGTTCATGCAAGCAGGCAGGTGGCAAAACTAAAAACAGAAAGTACTGTCTTCTGCTTTTTCTCAGGGTGAGATTAGCAGCTGCCACAAGGGTCACAAATGACTATACAATGGGAGTAGGGCCAGTTTTTCCTGCCATACTTTCAATGATTAGATGCAAATACTTAGGAGTGTTCTCTTGCTGAGAATTAACACTGGCATATGCTTAATACTCCTAGATATAGAGCTAAATGGTGATCTCTGGATATTTGCTTTAGTCAGAACCACATTTTTCTCTCTTGGATTCACATATCCATGCCATTCTTTAACTGTGGAATCCACAGGTCTTTATTTAATAAGTGCCCTTGTAATCACAAAATGGGACGTCTTTGGATCTGGTGTAGCTGATTCCTTAGTCTAAAGGGTGGGGATGGTTAGCCTGACTCCTGTAAACTTCTTCATGTGGATCAGCTGCAAGAGGGAGACCGTGAGCTACTGCACACTGAATACAAACATATAGGGACAATTGTAATATGAATGTATACAGTTGTAAGTGCATTTGGTGGTGGCGACCTTCAATCTCTTTGTTTTCAATTTGGGCTTCATGTTATCTATTATATTTTTAGATGTAGCAGTGAAATCACAGTGCTCTTTAGTTAATGCACATTAAGACAAGCTCATGTGCATTTTCCTACTACCTCACAATGGAAGGCATTTTTACATGTGCTTCTGACATGGCTCTGGGTGCTTTGAATTAGTGAGCCACACTAATTAAAAGCACCCGCGTGTCATGTGTATCAGCTGTGCAGCACCCCTGCTGTGAAAATGAATGGGGTGCACTTTGAACTAAAGCATGTAGAACGTGTTTTAGTTCAAAGCGCACTGCCACCATTTTCTCAGTGCAGAGGCGCACTGTACTGCTGATATACGTGATGTGCAAGGCTGCCAGAGCATGTCAATTTACATGCTCCAGCAGACTCTATTAATAGTCTGCTCTGACATGCTGGATTTCCAGCACATCAGAGCAGGCACCCCGTATGTAAGTGGACATTGGTACTAGATTTAAAGCGCATTAACTAAAGCATATTAATGCATGTGTAAACACGCCCAGTACTGGGCATTAGGTAAGCAGTAAGCATTACGGTCCCAGCCCCCTCAAACTGATACCCTTGCCTGCCTGCCCATTTTCAGAGCAGTGGGTTTACACATCTTCAGAACTGTCTGGGATCAGATCTGACATTCTTCACTGTAATGTCACTGAGATAAATTCAGACATAGGGTAAACAATTCCTTTGATTTCAGTTATGTTGAGTAGAAGCTCAGTGGCAGCACCAAACCAACACTGAGGTTGCAAAGCTACTACAGATAGGAGTCTCTGCCCACTGCATGTTGGTGATGCAGCATAATGACATATTCATATAATTACACAATGTAAGCCTATTTATATAACTGTATGGAAATCAGTGCACTGACAACATAGGCCCTATTTCTTGCCCGTTGAGACAGTTTGGTTGACTGTGTCATAGTTATGATCATATCATGTTTGCAAAGCAACTGAGCAAGGATATTGCATATTCACCTAATGGCTGGAACATGTCAAAACCTATCAACAGAACAGATCTTAGTCATAATCACATCTGATCCTTAAGCAAAGAAACAAGGTCCCTGGTCTTATTAGTATTCCAGCAAGAAGGCCACCTACTTGCAGTCCTATATCACTTATGGGAACTGATTATTAAAATAATAAAGCTTTCTGAGGTAAGCTTTTATAAAAAGAATATGGGGGAAGAAAGATACCACCCTGCCTGGATTAATTCCCAAAGCAGGTCAATCCTGTGTACTGAATGAGGCAGGGGTCATATGGAAAAAGTAATATCTGACCAAGTAATTAAAGACCATATCATAAAGCGTAAGCACTAGGAGACAGAGTCAATGTTTCATAGGCAATCATAGTTCTGGCATTTCCAAATTTCTAAGTGCTTGACTTTGTCATCTTAATATTTTCAATAATAATGTAGTTTTGGGGTGTAATTTCCTAGGTTTCTTTTAACAAACAAATTGAAAAAATATTGTCATGTCATCATGACATCATATGGACACTGACATGTTATCAGTGGGCTTGACAAGCTGGTGGGGATGATAAACCTACTTTTAGATTCTTTGTATCGGCTTACACCACTTAGGCTCACAGAGCAAATGATACTAGTATTCTAGGATCCTCTGTGCAGCCTAGCACTAGAGAAAATGGGATACGCACGTTTCTAGTGAGTTTCACAGATTCTTGTTCATCACAAAGGAACAACAAAATTTAGGAATCTTGAGTTTCATTCCAAGACTGGGAGAGGAGTGTTCTTTAGTAGATACAGGGATGTTGGCTGTAACCATGTTGATCTACAGTCATAGGCAGACAACGTTC
Source organism: Alligator mississippiensis (assembly GCF_030867095.1). Taxonomy (NCBI): domain Eukaryota; kingdom Metazoa; phylum Chordata; order Crocodylia; family Alligatoridae; genus Alligator; species Alligator mississippiensis. The sequence goes on along the minus strand of NC_081833.1, from coordinate 38,815,184 downwards.
TTTGGGTAAATGTAGTATATTTTATTAGACCAACTAAATAGTTGGCAAAGTTGTTCTTTTCTTGCAAAATTGATTTTTGTCAACTATTTAATTGGTCTAATAAAAGATATCCCATTTACCCAAAGAACCTGTCCGCCTAGTAGATACAGACACTTCTGCTGCCCCTCCTCCCCCCATACTCCTCCAGTTGGACAGCTCTATTATTTCCCCTCCAGTGTGTCCCTGCCCCAATTCTCTCTTACCCTCCTTTTCTTTGTCCAAGTCCCATTCTTCTTCCACATCCAGGACCCATTCCTTATTCCAACCATATCATTGCCCTGTGATTTCTTGTCTCTCTTTTTAGGCTCTCCATCCAAATCCCAGTCTCCATACCCAGGCATTTCCAGTTCCCCCACCACAACTTTTTGTCTACAGATTCCTTGTCCTACCAATATGCATTTGCCTCTCCCCATTTCCTGTCTGATATTGCTTTCTCTTCCCTACAATCTTCAGCCGTTCTTTCACCACCATTGCCTTCCAGTTCTAGTCTTCTCCTCACGTTCCTTATCTAACCTCAGTCTACCTCTAGCTCCTCCCTTCCTTGCTTCTTGTCCCAGGCCCTTTGCCCAATCTGTTCCAGTTTTCCTCTGCATGCCAACATGGTCAGAACTGTGTCCTTGCTCCCACTCCCATTCCCTGCACTACTGCTTCCCAATCCCACTCTCCTTGTCCAGAAAACTCTTATCTCTGCATAGTTCCTCCTCTGACCTGCAATTCCCCATCACATTTCTCTAACAGACTCTCAATCTTAGTCTCCTTGCAAAGTCAGTCCAACTCAAGACTACCCCCCCTGACAGTTCCAAGTCCCAGTCTCTTTTTTCAAACAAACTCAAGGCCTGCTAAGCTCCTTTTCCCAATCTTCTCCTTTCCCCATCCCTCCCTCAGGTCTGGTTTTTGTCTTTTCTGTATCTGAGTCAGGAAGACTCCTCCTTCTTGTGGCCTTAGTACCTACAGAGGGTCACTGTAAGTACAAGAGAGACAGGCTCTCTGCTCTCAGCCCCAGTGCTTTGCCTAGAGCAGCTAGAAGTAGCCATCACAAGGAAATCTGGCTTCATGTCTGCTGCTCAGTCACTTCCTGGGAATGGTGCACTCACATCCTTGTCAAACACAGGACCCGTAAGGGGATGGAGCAGGCTCAGTCACTCTGTTGAAATGGCAGGGCACAATCTGGTCAGCCTTCAGAAGCTGTGAATGGCTGGAACAGGCTCTACTGAGATGGAATTTTCAGAGACATTATCTTCTAAACTCTTCAGAGTCTCCATTTAACATGTGCAATCTGGGGTTTTTACAAAGGTTTATACTTTGGATGAATTTGGGGAGTTTATCATAGGATTTGCAAAAGGCATACCTTTGAGACAAATGATGCCGCCTGCTTGATGGCAAGTCTCCAGAAGTTTTAAAGTGGGGGTGGGGTGGGGTGGGGAGGAAATCCTTAGCCTCATTCCTGGGAACAGCTGAATCCGTTTGGTTGAAACTTTGAAAAACGGAAAAAAAAAAGAAGAACCAGGCTGAGGAAAGAGTTCAGCCCAAAGATTTAAGGTTTGACATGATTATAAGCAACTGAAAACAATTACTTCTAATGGCAAGTACAGGGCAGAGGTTCCCAATCCCTGGCCTGGTACCAGGCTTGCATCGGGCCGCGAAGGGTTGGCTGCCAGTCCGCAGGAGGGTTGGCTCCCAGACTGGCAGTCCAGAATTGACTGGCATAGTGTGGACCAGAAGCCAAACTGAGTATAAAAAAGGGTTGGCTGCCAGTCCGCAGTATGCAGGTTACTTCCAGACTGCAGTATGCTGGTCTGTAGTTTGCCGGTTTGTGGTCACTTCCAGTCCCCGGTCTACCAGTCCACTGTCTAAAGAAGTTGGGAACCACTGGTAGAGGGCAATGGTGGTAGGAGCAGCCAGAGGAGCCAGCTGGCTCTGGAGTCAGGAAACTTTAGAATCTTGAATACAGTGGAATCCTTCAGCTCAGCTGCCAAGAAAGCAACCAGATGTACTGGCAGGAAACTAGGCAGATTTCCATCAGAAACCTGCCCGGCAGGCTCAGTTTGAAACCTGCCATATTCTCTTGGAAGATTTGTTGAAAGCGACCCATTTCTATGAAATGTGTCACTTCCAGCCAATCCGTGTTTTCCAACAGGAACTTACTCCACCAGAAAATGTTCAGCCGGCTTTAGGTATGAGTACATATGTCCAGATAGTACAGCATGCAAAATGTGGACGCTTATTAGCTCACTCTTTACATTAGTTAGGCATTAGCTAGGTGAGCAATTACATGACTAACCTGTTTGTTTTGTTACCCTGATTATACACACAGTTCAGGTGATTGTGCATGCAAGTTACCATAATTAGCCATTTACATGAATAATTACCTAATCAGCAATTACAGCCAGAAGTGCTACATAGTTACCTGCATAATTTGTTGTCATTAGTAGGGTGAGTTACCTGGGGTGCAGGAGAGATGGCACTCCAACACACATGTATCTATATCTTGACCGTGTGGAGGATAGTCCCTGCTCTTGGTCAGAAGCAAAGTAGACCTGAACTTGCAAAACTTGAGTCTGGTTCCGATTCCAAACTTTCCCAAGGTTCGTGGTGCGAGAGCCCGGAGGGCACTCACCTACAGTGCATCCCCGACCAGGGACCGGGACCGGGACCGGGACCGCACCGCGTTATGACGTCCACTTTACGACGGGAGCTCCCCATCTGCACCGGCCCGGCTTTACCTCCTCGACAGCTGAAGCGGATTGGGGCCAATCCACAGCGTGGGCAACATCCAAAGGCAGGGGGCAGAACCAGGGGAGCGGAAGAAGGAAGGTGGAGGGGGTCTCCGCTTGACAAGCTGGAGACGTGGGGTGAGGATGGAGAAGATCAGGTAAGTCTTTGGTCAGACCCCGAAGAGGCGGTGGCACCCTCGCCGCAGCAGTGAAGAGGAGGGTGGAAGAGACCAGGCGGCGGAAGGCGGATTAGGGAAAGACCCTAGGCGAGTCGGCGGCGGTGGATTCACCCGAACCGCTCGCCACTGGGGGGGGGGTTCTCGTCCTTTTTTTCCCCCTTTGTCTCCCCGCCAGCTAGAGAGCCCAGATCAGGGCCAGGCATTCAGAGGGGCTCCACAACTGAGACTGGGCGGGCAGAAAACCCCGAGCGGTGAGAACCGCACCCCCTTCCCAGCTGATTGCTCCAGAGGGCATCCCCTTCCTCGTTAAGCTGCGCGCGCCGGCAATTAAGCTGTTGCGGTCCTGATTTAAAGTATCCTGGAGGAGTCCAGGGCGGGGAAAGTAAACCGCTGAAGACTCCTGGGGTAACTGCCCGAGGCAACTGGAACCAGACCTTGAAGATGCCCAGAAGAAAAGGACAAAGGTCATGGGTCTTCAGTGAAATAAATAAATAAATAAAACGAAAGAAAGTAGAAAGGTTGGTTTTAAGTTGGTCCTTTCCTTGATTCTGGTTTTGGACTTCAGGCGTTGGGGACAGCCCCCACAATCGATCCAGACATGAGACAGGTAGACATCTCCCTTTTGTGAATCTCCTTTTAACATCAAAGTCGTGGCAGACGGGAAAAGAAAGGGCACCAGATTTCACCCGGCTCAACCATAGGGGCACAGCCACCCCAAGGGGCCAGTGAATGGCAGCAGGACATAGGGGTACATGTCTGTATCCGGTGACTGCCTGACACGTGGGTATCATCTACATCTGGATTTTGCCACTATCTAGAATTTTCTGGCACAAATAAGCTGTTCAGCTAGATGGCATTCTCTAGCCTTCTGGTTATATTCTAATAAGAAGAGGCCTTTCAACATGCCATTATCACAGTGCTATCTTAAATCATCAAGTGGTATGACTCATCCCTTATGCATACCTTATTATGAAATATAATTGACATGGTAATAGTAATAGCCTTTCTTTAATCAACAGCAAGGCTCATGTGTTTCTTTTTCCATCAGATTTTTATCCCATTATACAGAGCACTGGATAGATTGTTTTTATTCTAAATCTGTAATTTATTATTCCCTATAATAGCTTCTCAGACTACATACTTTCTGTGACTCAGTTTTCAGATATGGGTGACTTCTTGCTTCCTTTGCTAAGACTTATTTAAGTGGGTGTTAGGCCTGACATTTCCTTGCCATGGTGAGCTGTACATCAGGACAACTAACCTCCTGAACTTGAGGACCAGTTATCTAAAAATCAAATTAAAGTGTCACCTTCCTTTGCTCATTAGGCCCTAACATCTAATATTATGAAGTCTCATTTAGCTCTTTAGTAATTCCATTTTATGAAGTGAAAGCTTTATTGGATTTTGCCATCCTATATATGATATATCCCATCAGTTTAACTCTTATTTATTTTTTTTAAATATTTCCTATGTTGCCTCCGCTCACATCTCATAAGATAATATGGGCCCAATTCTTGCATCAGTTTACACCAATAGTGTTCCGACTTCAATGGAGTTCTTCCTGGCTTCCCGCAGTTACAAAGCCCACCGTGTGCTTTTGCATGCTATGTTTTCTCTGGGAAGGAATGTAGTCTAAGAGTTGGTGTATTATATGGGTGAAATCCTTTTCCTTACTAAGGCCTCAGTATGAAACGGCTCTAGAATCTTGGACAAGATAAAGCTACTACAGTATAACCTCGCCAATCCAGATATCAAAAATCTGGAATTCTTGAAAATCCAGCACATTGAGGAGTAGCAGTGGCTGGTCCCAGAGCAGCAGAGGGGGAAGCTTGCATGCAGCAGCTGCTGCCGCCATCCACCATACCATGCTGCTGCTCTGTGTGCAGCAGCTGCTCCCTTACCCCCGCACCTCTCCCCTCCTGCTCCACAACCGGCCGCTGCTCCAGTTTAAAAAATCTGGAATTTTCAAATTTCTGGCAGGTGCTCAGGCCAGAGCATGCTGGATTTATCAGGTTATACTGTATAATGTTTCCTATGTCAAGTTTCTTATGCCTCTGAATACAGGGAGTATGTTCCAGGAAAGGAGGGGATGGCTGTGGCATCGCTAAAACCTGACTGCTAGGAAGGCCCCTTGAATGTTAAGAGCAGCCAGCATGAAATAGAGAATTTCTATTAGCTTCTAAACTTGTGCTTGGATGGCCCCAGGCTTGGGAGGCAATAAAGGTGACTTTAAGTTGTTTTTGTATTCTGTCTCCCTGAGGTGCCCTACACTATAAATGTGATGACTGTGATGTTATTGTCCATGGTGATGGACATAGGGCATGTCTACACATTGCCCTACATCACCATAGTGATGTGCTACATTGCTGTATGACGTGCTATGGCAACACAGTGATCACGTGCGACTACATGTGATTGGCAGCTACTTCACCGTAGTGGCACACTCCCCTGTTTTAGTATGACACTATAGCAAGGTAGTGGCAAAAACTAACCAGGTGCTGCACACCCAGCACAGTATGGGCAGTTACTGCACCGTGCTTTAGTACTTTCAAAAGGAAGTACTAAAGCACAGCACTGTAACAACGTTGCCACAGGGCTATGTACGGATGTGCCCATGGTGTCATGTACCGAGTAAGAAATGTCATTCCTTGTAGTCCTAACTTCTGCTGATTTCTTCTTGCCCTGGAAGCCATTCTGCCACACAAACTGACTGCTTCATACCTTACCCCTCCAATGTACTCCCACCCCCAATAGCTCTACATGAGCCTAGCTGGCTCTTAGGGACTTTTACAGGCTCCTAGAGCAGTGAAAACATGAAGCATTGGCTGTATCTCACTCTGATTCTCTGATGTTCATGAGATTTGCTGGCCCACTTCACTCTTGCTGGGTCTCCTTCAGGGCTTGCATCAGAAGGGAGCAGTGGGTCAAAAATGCCAATGATTGAGGCCTATTCCTCCACACTACATCTCAGCCCTGATGCCACTTCTGTCAAAAGAATGTAGGACAACGTTATATCATGAGATCCCAGTATCACAAGGTGCACTGTGATGGCTCTGGAGGAAAGCTGCAGGCAAACAGTGGCTGTATTTTGAAGGACTGGCTTGAAGTGCCCGTGAAATATTCTTCTTGATGGCTAAAACTTCATCCCTGTTCTTCTCTTTAACCATCTGCTAGAGGGCGGAAAAGTTCCCAGAGAACCAACAGTTTAGCCTTTCAAAGGCAGGAAAGCCCTTGACATCGTTCTGATGTTCCTATTCTGCCTCCATGCCCTCTCCCTTTTAGGTTTCTTCTTTTCTTAGCAGCAGTAAGTCTGACTTATCTGTCCCAAATGGGCAAGAATTGGAATTTTTAATCTCATACACAGAGCTGTAGTTTCATTCTACCCTGCTCCCAGCTGAACATTGACTGTCGAGTATCTTAGGAGGATTGTCTCTCTCTCTCCCTCTCTTTCTCCCCAGTTCCTCTTGTGCTGCTATCTCACTAAATGATGACAGGCAGGGTAGATAAAAATCAATGATTTTTTTAATTAAAATCAGATTTTTTTAAATTTAATCGCATTTTTAATTTTTTTTGTTAGGATGCTTTTAAAAAAAACCCATATAAAGATAGTTTTAAGAGATGTTAAAGATCAAAGATATCATCATAGAATAAGGATTGTAACTTCTCATTATATACTATTTGAGACAATATATGTATGTGACCTTTTTATAAACATTTTATAAATAGGTCACAACAGGCCATGGATTACATCAGGGACCCAGTCTTATGGGTTCCCAGAGGCTCCTCTATAGATTAGTAAAGATTAAAGAAAACCACTCTACCCAGTGGGACTCAGTACATAGTCTAGAAGATCCCATTAAGCATCTCTGTGAACTGTGCTTGTCTTTCTTTTTCAGTCTATGAATAAACAGAAAGAGGGAGGTGAAGACTGAGTTTGCTGCAAAACCCAGTATTTTAAGTTTATCATGTTCACCTGGCTGAAATAATCTATTTAATTTTTGTTAAAAACACATTTCTGATTTATAACTAAAATAGTTAAAAATTAAAAAATACATGTGCTTGTTTTGTTAAAATAATTATACAACTTTGTTGAAGAAAATATACAAAATACATAAGCTTGTTGTTTTAGTTAAATAAAACAATGTAAATGTCTGCTGTTTTTGGTGATGGTTGTAGTTGTCCTCCTAATACAGTGTGGCAAAAATATCCCCAAAATATCCATGATTAATCTAGTGAATTGAACATAGTTCACTTCCCAGTGACTTCACAAGTATCTGCTTCAATTAGCTTTGGTAAATAAAATAACCAGTTTTTTGATGTAGCTGCAAAATTAATCTGAAAAAATATCAAAATAAATCACTGCTTTAAAATGTATAGATAGAATCATAGAAAATTAGAGTTGGAAGGGACCTCAAGAGGTCATCTAGTCTAACCCCGGCTCAAAGCAGGACCATCCCCAACTAGATCATCCCAGCCAAAGTTTGTCTAGCTGGGTTTTGAAAACCTCCAGGGATGGAGCTTCTACCACTTCTCTGGGTAACCTGTTCCAGTGTTTTACTACCTGCCTAGTGAGAAAATTCTTCCTAATATCTAACCTAAACTTCCCTTGCTGCAACTTGAGACCCTTGTTCCTTGTTCTATCATCTGCCACCGCTGAGAATAGTCTAGATCCATCCTCTTTCAAACCCTTCTTCAGGTAGTTGAAGAGTGCTATTAAATCCCCTCTGTCTTCTCTTTGCTAGACTAAATAAACCCAGTTCCCTCAGTCTTTCCTTGTAAGTCATGTCTCCCATCCCCTGAATCATTTTTGTTGCCCTCCACTGGACTACTGCACTCTCTCCAATTTTTCCACATCCTTTCTGGGGGGGGGGAGCAAAACTGAACACAGTACTCCAGAAGTGATCTCACCAGTGCTGAATAGAGGGGAATAATCACTTCCCTTGACCTACTGGCAACACACCTACCAATGTAGCCCAGTCTGCCATTAGCCTTCTTGGCAACAAGGGCATACTGTTGGCTCATATTCAGCTTATTGTCCACTGTAACCCTCAGGTCCTTTTCTGCAGAGCTGCTGCCCAGCCAGTCAGCCCCCCAGTCTGTACTCGTACATGGGATTGTTCCCTCCTAAGCGCAGGACTTTGCACTTGATGTTGTTGAACCTCATGAGATTTCTTTTGGCCCAATCTTCCAATTTGTCTAGGTCACTCTGAATCCTATCCCTACCCTCCAGCATATCTGCTACTCCCCTAGCTTGGTGTCATCTGGAAATTTGCTCTATGCCATCTTCCAGGTTGTTGATGAAGATGTTGAACAAAACCGGCTCCAGGACTGACCACTGGGGCACTCCACTTTATGCTGGATGCCAACTAGAAATTGAGCCATTGATTACTACTCTCTGAGCCTGATGCTCCAGTCAGTTTTCTATCCACCTTATAGTCCGTTCATCCAGCCTGTGCTTCCTTAGCTTCCCTGAGGGAATGTGGTGGGACACTGTATCAAAAGCCTTGCTAAAATCAAGGTATACCATATCCACTGGTCTCCCTGCATCCACAAAGCCAATCACCTCGTTATAGAAGGCAATCAGGTTGGTCAGGCATGACTTACTTACCCATCCTGGTGAATCCATGCTGACTGTTCCTAATGACCTTTTTCTCCTCCAAGTGCTTAGAAATGGATTTCTTGAGGATCTACTCCATGATTTTTCTAGGAACTGAGGTGAGGCTGACTGGTCTGTAGTTCCCTGGATCCTCCTTTTTCCCCTTCTTAAATATGGGCACTATGTTTGCCCTTTTCCAATCATCCGGAACCTCTCTGGATCGCCATGAGTTTTCAAAGATGATGGCCAATGGATCTGCAATCACATCAGCTAACTTCCTCGCTACCCTCAGGTGCATCCCATCCAGCCTCATGGACTTGTACACATCCAGCTTTTCTAAGTAGTCCCTAACCTGTTCTTTCACCACTGTTGGCTGCTCACCTCCTCCCCAAAGTGCGCTGCCTGGTGCAGTAGTCTGGGAGCTGATCTTGCCTGTGAAGACTGAGGCAAAAAAGGCATTGAGCACTTCATCCTTTTCTGCATCCTCTATCACAAAGTTGCCTCCTCCACTCAGTAAGGGACCCACACTTTCCCTGATCCTCCTGTTGCTACTGACATACTTGTAGAAACCCTTCTTGCTACCCTTCACATCCCTTGCTAGCTGCAACTCCTATTGCATTTTGGCCTTCCTGACTGCATTCCTGCATGCCCAAGCAATGCTCTTATATTCTTCCCTAATTATTTGTCCAAGTTTCCACTTCTTATAAACTTCCTTTTTGTGATTTTAATTTACTGAAGAGCTCCCTGCTAAGGCAAGCTGATCTTCCGCCACACTTGCTAGTCTTCCTGAACATCAGGATGGTTTGTTCCTGCACTCTCAGTAAGGCTTCTTTGAAGTACAACCAGCTGTCCTGGACTCTTCTCCCCCTCAGACTGGCTTCCCAGGGGATCCTGCTCATGAGTTTCCCAAGTGAGTCAGAGTCTGCTTTTCTGAAGTCCAGAGTCCTTACTCCGCTGCTCTCCATCCTTCCTTTCCTCAGGATCCTGAGTTCTATGATCTCGTGGTCACTGTTTCCTAAGTTGCCATCCACTACTACATTCCCCACCAATTCTTCCCTGTTTGTGAGCAGCAGGCCAAGAAGAGCATGGGCCCTAGCTGGCCGCTCCAGCACTTGCAGCAGGAAGTTGTCCCCAACGCTCTCTCAAAACTTCCTGCGTTGCCTGTGCACTGCTGTATTGCCCTCCCAGCAGATGTCAGGGTGATTGAAGTCCCCCATGAGAACCAGAGCCTGTAATCAGGAAACTTCTGCTAGCTGTTTAAAGAAAGCCTCATCCACCACTTCCTCCTGGTCTGGTGGTCTAGCAGGCCCCCACCATGACATCGCTGTTGTTGCTCTCCCCTCTGACCCTAACCCAAAGATTTTCACCCACCTATCTACAGTTTCATACTGGACCTCTGAGCAATCATATGACTCTTTTACATGAAGTGCAACTGCTCCTCCTTTTCTCCCCTGCCTGTCTTTCCTGAACAGTTTGTACCCATCCATGACAGTGCTCCAGTCATATAAGCTCTCACCAAGGCTCTGTTATTCCAGTCACGTCATAGTGCCGTGACTGTGCAAAGATTTCCAATTCTTTCTGCTTGTTTCCCAGGCTCTGTGCATTTGTGTACAGGCACTTGAGGTAACTAGTTGATTGCCCTGATTTCTCAGAAAGTATGAGTGCATCTCCCCTGTTGTCCCCTCCTGCTTGCTCTGTGTACCTTCTAAACTTTCTATAGTGTGTACCTTCTAAAAATGAACCCTGCATCTATCTCTGAGTTGTGAATAATATGTATTAAGGTTATATCAAACAACTAGAATGCACTTTTTGTAGAAAACAATGATTAAATCGAAGCTTCCTGACCAGTGATTTAAATCTTTATGTAAATAATGATTTAAATCCATTTGATTTAAATCAAATCCACCCTGATGGCAGATAGAATAGGTTGTACAAGAAACAAGTTTTACAATGTATATTTTTCCTTCATTGTTGTCCCTGAAGACTGACCAACTGGTATCCTGGTGACAGCAGGGGAATGGACACTGTGACTCCTGCATGGTTGATCTGTCAGTGCCCTTTTAGAGCAGGGCTGCAGCATCTGATCTACCTCTGCAGCTCTCCTCACAGTGGCAGCTGAGGATCAGGGCCAGGCAGCACTGGATATAGGCTTAAGCTACTTAAACTACAGTTTAGGGCCTCACAATATGAGGGGCCTCTAAATAAGAAGAAGAAAATGGACATTTTGTTGTAATATGACAAAAATATACATATATATGGCTCCACAGTTATTATTCATATTAACTTCATAAATCTGTGCAGAAATAAAATAATCTTAAAATTTCATGAAAATCCATTTTTGTGGATTTTGTGAATTATTTTAATCGTATAGTGACTCTTAAGCTGGACACAAGGCCTTAGCATGTCATAATCAGGCACTGGGGCCAAGGCCCAGGGCCAATCCTGGGGTGAGTGAATGGGGGTGACTGCCCCGGGCACTGTGCTTTGGGGGGCCCTGTGGACAGTCCTGTATAGGCCCCACTGTGGCTGCCATGCGCCGCCAGCTATGCGGTCTGGCTGCTCGCCACCTCCCTCTCCCTCCCCTTGCTCTGCGCTCTGGCCACTTGCCACCCACAGCTCCGCAAGGGCTGATGCGCCCCACACACCCCTAGGGATGGCTCTGCCAAGGCCTGTGCATATCCCACAGCTTCCAAGCAATGAAGTCTCCAGCATTGTGGAGAAAAAGTATATTGAGCAACTCTGCAGCCTGAATCACTGAGAGCTGGGAAATGGATAAACACCTGGAATTCCAGAACCAAGCTCTGATAACCTGGCTCAGACAAAACTCCTAAGGATGGGGAATAAGGTCACTAACAGGTTTTTTGTCTTACTAATATAAATGTGAGCTTTGCCTCAGTAAGGACCACAGACTTTGCCTAACAAGAACCAGCATTTTTCCTCTACAAAGCAAAGTATGAAGAACATGCCATATTCTTCTCTCTGATCCACCTTCTAGGCCCCCCTTGAGCCAGAACTGACCTACTGAGCTGTTTCATATGGAGGGAGGGGTACACAAGGGTCAGCGGCTGAGACAGACTTCCTTAAATCTCAGCAGACATATGTCTGTTAGGACTAAGGTTACTCTCTCCAGATCCAGAGTGGACCAGGGCAAAGACTCAAGGAGTTATTACTTGTTGCCGATCTCACCCTCTGCCCTGAGCAGGTGTCAGTGAGTGTCTAGACCTGTCATTTTCAACCCTTTTTCATTTTCAGACCCCTAAAAAAAAAAATTGAATGGAGGTGCGGACCCCTTTGAATTGTAAGTGTGGGTATTCGCACACTTTTGATTGATCACATTCATCTTTTGTGGACCCCTTAGACATAATTTACAGACCACAGGTTGAAAAGCACTGATCTAGACCAGGGGTTTTCAGCCTTTTTTAATAAGTGTACCCCTGGTGGACCCCTTTTTAATGTGTACCCTGGTGGGGGGGGTGGCGAGCAGCCAGATGCAAAGCAGGTGTGGGGATGGCGAGCAGCCAAACACAGAGGGGGGGCGGGAGGTGGTGAGCAGCTGGATGCGGAGCAGGGGGAGTGGGGGAGAGGCGAGGGGCCGGAGGTGGACAGGGTGCGGTGATGAGTGGCGGAGCAGTGGCAGTGTGGCGTCTGTGGGGCCCTGGTCTCGCGCTGCCCTGGCCCTGCTCCTGTGAGACAGCAGAGTGGGGTGGCGCCTCTCTGTCCACATCTGCCCCTGCGTACCCCGTGGGACCTTTCAAAGTACCCCCGGGGAGGTATGCATACTCCCGGTTGACAATCCCTGATTTAGACTAATGAATTCCAACAGCTCCCACTGGCAAGGAAAAGCAAAATGATTTGCCCAAGGCCAGAGAAAAAGACAGCACTAGGATCAGAACTCAGAGGTCTTTGGTCCCTTAGACCACGCCCCTTCTGAAAAATCTGATGGTGATAACACAGTTCTTACACACAGCCAGAGAGAAACTATTCATGGCCACACAAAGGATAGTACTTATTCTGAGGGTGATAGCTTATACCCCATACCCTTATTCTTTTATTTTAATTAAGTCCCTACCCTTGTAGTTACAAAGAAAACCTTCTAAATGTGCCACAGTGACATCTGCTTGAATCTGCAGAAAGCCTGAAACAATATTTCAGATGGATGTGAACTACCCTGGTCATCTCAATAGGGCATTCATTCTGATGCCCAATGGTGAGGCCATTTAAGTTTCAACACAGTCAAAGAAGAAAATCTTTGATGCACAGTATGATCCCAGGACACAAGCATGAAACACAAGAACCAACAATGAGTTTTATTCATTGTACAGAGCCTCACCCCTGACACAGTGTGCTATGATTTCCTGACTACAGTAGCTGGGCCCTACTGAAAGAATGGAAACAATCTGGACGCAAAAGACAATAAACCTGGGGTACTGGAAGGGAGAAGGCCACCTGGACAACCAAGACAAAGATGGCTAGAAGATATAGTGTCAGACCTACTGAAATTAAATGTGGATGAATGGAGGACAAAGGCACACAACACAGAGGAATGGATGAAGATAATGGAGGCAGCCAAGTGCCTCTAGGGCCTCTAAACCTAAATTATTATTATTACTGTCAAAGAAGGGGAGGGGCCATTATATCCTAAATATATAGTATTTTTATCTCCTCCCTTGGGTTAAGATGGTATTTTCAGAATCTCCTCTGTGTGACTTCTCATTCTGGCTCTGATCAGCAGAGCTTGAATTTTGGGTGAATCTGGGGAGATTATTGAGCCTTACTTTATTCCAGTCTGGCCCCTTGGCCTAGCCTTTCCTGTGTATGGCTGACTCAGAAGAGACTATTTCTGGCAGAATGGAGCTGTTCTCTCTCCTTTTATCTTTAATCTCTCCACTTGACTCCTCTCTTTTATGCTCCACTCCTTGTATTTTCTCTCTGTGCTTCTCTTCTCCATTACTATTCAGTGGTAAAGGGCTATTCCCCCTTATTACAGATCTTTGTCCTCTCTCTCCTCTCCTAGCCATCCTTCTTGCTGCCTGCTCCCTGCTTTCAATTCCCTATAGCCATCTTGAATACAGGACCTACATAAACCCTGAAGGAAATGTAGGCCTGGGAAGGTTGCAGTCTTCATTAATTCATTAATAAACTGTAAAGCCAGGATGAATCTTCTGCCTAATATAGGCAGAGAATTTCTGACTGTCCCCTTCCTCTCAGTCACATGGTCAGACAAATCTCCCTCTACCACCTCTTCTTTCTGAGTTAATGGCAAGGAGGTGGGCTGTAGAGTGGGGTCATCATGACAGTTGCCTGTAAAATGTTGGTGGGGTCACATGGCGTTGCTGGAGGGATATGTCCCTTGCAGAATACAAGCAAGTGGGAGAGGATCTGTAGTTGTATGGAGTCCTCAGCTGTGCTTTCTCTAGCATCTCCTGTCTCATCTCAGGTTTCAGTATAAGGGTTAAAAACCTAATGAAGAGCTAAATCCTTTCCTCTATGCCAAGCAGCTGAGCTGTGGCATAGAGAAGTTCCATGGGAACTGTGGGAAAGGGAGCTTCCTTCCAAACTTTGAGGCTGTTACGTTTACAAGGTTGTTCCTCTACCCTTGAGGCTACAATGGTCAACCTGGTTCAGTGCCCCTGCACTCCAGTAGATCTGTGTAGGAGTATATGAACTTGCCACGTTCACCTCTACATCGGCTCCAAATCACACTGTAAGAGGATTCTCCAGGAACTTGTGGAGAAATCCAGCTTCTAGCCCTTAGGAAATATTTTCAGATTATGGCCTTTCCATTCTCTTTTGGCCTTAGAGAGTCAAATCCTCAACTGGTATAAAGTATCATTACCCTATTGGCATCAATGGAGCTGCACTGATCATTAGCTGAAGATCTGACTCAGATCCTGTTCCATGTGTTTGGAGGCTTCTGACTGATTATTGCAAAGCAACTCAAGCTCAGTTAGGTTCAATCTTGTTCCCTCTATAGTATATGGCAACGTTTTTTCCCCTTTCCCCATTTCAGGGCTGAGCCCAAGCTGCCATCTACACCAGTACATCTACATGTATTTTGACTGGTATTAAGATCCATCCCCACTGGTAACCAAGACCCCCTAGTCAGGAACCTCCGGCTTCGGTCCCAGCAGGAGCATTGGCACACCCCAGTCAAAGGGCAGTAGGGTGGCAGTGGCAACCAGCAAAGCCCAGAAGCACTGGAAATACTCATGGAATACTGTAGGCATAGTTATGCCTAGATCTTCCCCGACCAGTGGCTGTCCAACCTCTTCTTGTACATCTCCAGTGATGGAGAGTCCACAACCTTCCAAGGCAGTCTATTCCACTGCCTCACTGTTCTAGCTTGGCTCCACGGATTTGCATTTGCTAAATAAATAACTGTTTTAACAGTGAAGAAGTTTTCTAACAGTGAAAAAGTTTTATAAGGAGTTTTGGTTGATGTATACAGACATTTGTAAAGCGAGACAAAGTTTAATTTTTTTGGTGTTGTTAATTTCTTTTCCATCTTTGACCAAAGACAGAATTCAGGAGAAAGAAATGGCCTGAAAGCAGCTTGCAAAGGAAAATCCTGCCAGTCCACAGGAAGCGGCTCTAAGCAGAGGCCAACGACTACAGAAGCTGATGGCTCTCACAGAGAACAAAGCTAATGTAGAGGCCAAATGAGCAAACAGTGGGGCAGGAACTGGCCTTGATTGCAGGAGAGCAGGGAGAGCAGATATGTGCTGCAGCACAGAGAAAACGGAAGCAAGGGCACTCGATGGAATTTGCCCAATAAATGCTAGTCATTTCTGCCCTGGCGAGAATGAGAACTAATGAGACAAAAACTCCTAAAGCAATGGAGCTGGCCCCCTCAGCCTGCTTTCGAAGGGAAACACAAGAACCAGAAGCACAAGGTAGAGCAGCAATGGAAGTGGAGCTCTTGAAGTTATTCCATTTACTATTCTTGTTTCTTATTCTGGAGCAGCTGGTAATGGTTACTGTGAGAGACAGAACACTTGGCCAGAGGTTCCATTGCTCAGATCTGGTATGGCAATTCTTCTAGCTCACATGAGGTTAATCACCCTCTTATGTGACATGGTATATCTGAATAAAGAATTCCCAGATCAAATGAGAAATCACTACAGTGGAATGAACATTTTATGCTTAAACTTTTAAACCCCCCATTTTTCCAAAACATTTTTTGCAGGAAAAGTGTTTTGTTTAAATGTTCTGTTTTTAACCTTTAAGATTTTTCTCTCTTTTTGAAAACTAAAAATTTTTGCCACTATCAAAAAATCACAAAAAACATTTTAGATTTTTTCACAGAGGAGACCATTTTCTGAGCAGCTCCAAAAATAACCCCATGGTTATGGCAATTGTTGACTTTGGGTAAAGGGAGGAAAAAAGCAAGCACAAAGCCAATTTGCACTAAGAACTAGTGACATGAGGCTTCCTGCATTTAAACAAAGGTGTGTAATGCAGACTGCCTGGAACAAATGAGGCTGGGTCTTACACAAAACAAATGCTTCTTTCACATAGTAGTCCATTCTGATCTAAAGATTTAAGGAGTAGGATTAAGCATAAAGCACTATTTTATATATGTATTCCAGGGAAGAGTTCAATGTAGCACACTTGAGCCTGAGGAAAACAGTAACCTATGACTTATTTAAAAGTCTACACCAGTCAAATCTTCCAAAGGAACCCTTTCACTTTCAGATGACAGCTAGGTAAATGTTAGGTGCTAGTAAGAAGGACCTAAAGTGCAGCTAGAAGTAGGGATCTGGGTATAGCAGGTCAGTTTGTAGAATATTATTTACTCTGGTGAGTACTTAGGGTATGGTGACATGGCAAAATGAAGATGTGATTGTAGCAGATGCAGCATACTTGTATAACTTATTAGTAGGGATAACAGTACCAATGAAGATGTGCTAGCAACCGGAGGAGAAATGCTGCCGTAACCCTGGGTCTGTAGTTTGGTTGTTACTGGGCACATATACGTGTGACTATTAATGTGATTCAATAAACTCCAGTGTGGTTTGTGCTGGAGTTTATTGCTCCCTGGCAAAGCATTTAAACATGCACCTGGGACCACAACACATTGAGCTAGGGTGGTCCTGCCCAAGCTGGCAGGGGGCCCTGGGAGTCAGCCTGCCAGCTTGGTGCTGTTCCAACCCAGCTCAATGTGTTGCAGATGGGCTGGCTGAGGCACGAGGGTGCTTCAGTGTGGGGCTAGATATGCCCACTGTGTATTAAAGCCTCTGCTGCCATGTCTTTACTGCAATTGTACCTATACTATTGGATCAAACTCACACAGATAAGCTAGCACCTGATACTATCATAATTTCAGCCCTTTGCTTACTTACAGAATACCAGTGAATCAATCAATGACTTGTGCTAGTAACTGTTCATCATCTCAGAGTACCTTTTACTGACTGGAAATAAGTCATAAGTCAGAGTAAGAGGTTTTACATTTACCACTTTATTTGGTTTGGGACATTTCCAGCTATCATTGTTGTGAGTAGTAGCACCACTTTAGCTAAGGTTGAGACTAGTTTTCTTATTAACAACCTTTTTTATCTAATGCCGCTCACTTAATTTTTTTTCAAATTTGCTATGCCTCCTAGGGAAAGCTTCATGGTTCAGAAATCAGAGTGTCTGAGCAAGCGGTTGCCAAGATACAATCCTCACAATAAAATTACCAGACAAAACATGTATGTTTCTAACTTCTTTTGTGTGTGACTGGGACTCAGACCTTGATTCTCCCCAGTTGGTCTTGACTATATTTTCTGATTTTAAGAGATTCACGTTTGTATAGCCTTAACTTTATTTCCAGGTTTGTAGAGGTTTACGTATGGGTCCGTTAGACCAGTGATATGCAACCAGGGTGCCATGGGGGGGGAGGGGGGATGGGGGTGCCTTGAGATCCTTTCAAGGGTGCCACAGGGTGTCGTGCAATGTTAGCACTGTCAGGTATGCAAACATTATTCACAAAATAAATCCAGAGCTTTCAAATAGGCATCCATAGAGTTCACACCATTCTGAATGGCTGTGAGCTTTCTGAGTTCCTTGCACCAGAATAATTGCTCTATTATTTTTCTGTAGTAAAAAAAAAAAGAAAATTAATAGCTAGCATTTTCTGAAGGGTGCCCTGAGTCTATCAAGGGATGCCTTGAGCCTAAAAAGGTTGAGAACCACTGCATTAGATGTTCAGTACAAAGCCTTGCTGATCAGCCTTAACTCTGTAGTAATCAAGTTTTTGCACAGTGTTTAAGAAACAAGAACCCTTGTGATTTTACTGCAAGGAGGGAAGTGCAGCAGAAATTAAATTAGAGGTTATTGATGTTGTGCCTGTATGCTCCAGAGACAACATTAACTGCAATAATGAAACTAAGTATTAATTAGTCAGCTTCACTTCCCCTTCTTCGAGGGATGGGAGAGTCAGTGGATCAGAATTTCTTGGTTTTGGATAATGGATTGAACCTTCCATATTACTTCTGGGGATAGCCTGGCAGAAAGGATTCCTTGGGCAGAATCTAGAGAAAATAAATGGATGGTGACCTAGTTGATTTTGTACAAAAAGTATCCGAAGGCCAAGCCAAGCCAGGCCAGGTGTAAGGACACTTGCAAATGTGAAAAAAGCCAGAAAAATGGTGCTTTATGTTAAGCTTGGTGTGCCCTCACACTGAGCCCAGAGCATGCCCAGAAGAGGCATCACATTAGTTTGACCCAGCTCTGCAATATCGGTATAGATTGGGCATTTTAGTGGGAATTTTTTTTGCGCTTTTATCTAATAGCTGATTGAATCAAGCTTTAGATAAAAGAGCCAAAAAGCCCCGCTGAAGCACCTGATCTATACAGACCGTGTGAAGCCAAGTCAAACTAACACCCTTCTTCTGGTAAACCTGTTGCCCCCAATCTTTAAGTGCTCTTAGTGGCCCTTGTGTTGAGCACTGCTGGGCTGAAGTGCTCTGAGGCCTGGTGGGTTGGGTTGGTTGTTGAGTGACCGCAGGGCAGGGGATGTGTTGGGGTTCATGGGACAGAGGTGGGCCGGGGGCTCAGTGGTTTGGGTGGTCACAGGTCTCCGGCATTTAGGGGATGGTTCAGCTGTAACGGGAAGCGCTGGGCTCATGGGAGGTTGGGGGCTCTACAGGCTGCAGGGCTCCAGGATTGGGGGCTCTGGGGTTGGAGGCTCAAAGGTCACAGGCACCCGGGGTTAGGGGGTCACGGCTCCTTAGGGTTGGCGCTAGGCTCCCTGGCTAGCAGCTCTGGGCCGGCGCGTGCCAGCCGCCGGCCGGGCTGGGGGCTCTGGCAGCTGCCGGGACTCTTCAGACACTTTTTCTACGCTCCGCCCCCGGGGCTAGGGCCGCAGGTCCTCGGGGCGGGGCCCAGGCCGCGGCGAGACGCGGCCGGGCCCTCGTGCGGCGGGTCCCCCGGGCCGTAGGGGTCGCTGTGGCGTCTGTCGCCGGCCGGGCCCGTCGGAGGCCGCTCCCGCTGCCGCTGCCTGGGCCGCGGGCGCCGCCGGATCAGCCCCTTTTCCGGGTTGGTTGCGCTGAGCTGCGCTCGGGCCGGCTCGGGCTGGGCTGGGCCGGGGCTGGGGCCGCCGCCGCCGCCGCAGATCGGCCTCGGCACCGACCGCGCGGGCCCGGCCCCCTCCCCCACGCCACGCGCCCGGCCGGGCTGGCCGTGCTGCTCCCAGCCGCCGCCGCCGCCCTCCTGCGCGCCGCGCCCCGCCTCGGCAGCGCCGCCGGCCCCCTGCGCCGCCGCCTGCCGCCCGCCCCCGCCATGCCCGGCCCGGCGGCCGGCAGCAGGGCGCGGGTGTACGCCGAGGTGAACAGCGTCAAGAGCCGCGAGTACTGGGACTACGAGGCGCACGTCCCGAGCTGGGGGTAAAGCGCCGCCGCCGCTCCCCGCAACCCGGGCGGGGGCGGGGGCGAGGGCGCCGGGCCTGAACCCGCGGGCAGGGTCCCCCCCTCTCGGGGCCGGGGCCGGGGCCGCGGGAGGGGGCGGTGGGACGGCGCTTGTCGGCCCCGCGCACGCCCCGGCAGTGATGTCCCTCTGTGCCTCCCACAGCAACCAGGACGACTACCAGCTAGTCCGGAAACTCGGGCGCGGGAAGTACAGCGAGGTCTTCGAGGCCATCAACATCACCAACAACGAGCGTGTGGTGGTGAAAATCCTGAAGGTGAGTGTCCAGGGCCTGACCCAGGGGTGCTTGTGGAGTGGGGCAGCCCTCCCTGGGCTCAGACAAGAGCTGGGAGAGGGGCCTTGGGGAGGGTGATGTGGATGGGACGGGGGGGGAGGGGCGGGCAATGGCATCTAGCTTGCCACTCATCCCGTCTTTATGTCTCTGCCTCGCTCACCCTCTCCAGCCCAGAGATGCCCAATCTGTGGCTGTGAACTGTGCAGCTTGCACCCTGCTGTGCCATCTTGGTGCCTTCTCTACCTTCCTGTGTAGCTGGTGTCAAAGGTGCTGGGTTGGATGGGGGCTGTGAGCAATTTGGGTTGGGTGATGTGCGTCTCGGTCCACAAATGGTGTTGCCTGTGCTGCCTGTACTATGTAAATGATTTTCTGAGGACGCTTGGCCCAAATGGCTGGAGGATGGTCCTGGCTGCCCTAACATGAAGCCTTGGAGTGGAGACCCTGGCGTTTGTCTTTAGATGGTTGGTGTTCATCATTCTTAGAGCCAGGCTGTCTGAAGATAAGCAGCCTGGGTTTTGGTGAGGGGCAGGGAGCAAACTAAACCTCAGATTCTGCACTTGGAAAATTGTATGTTTTAGGGCAAATACCTGCTGTTTTGTGCAGAGTAAAACCATAGTAGTCAGGGTCAGTCAAGTGCTCCAGGCTGGCACATGGGGAGCAAGTTCTGGTATCACTGCAGCTTTAGATGTTCTGTGGAACCAGCAGCCAAGGCTTGTGAAGGGACCAGTAACCACCATTGAGCAGCACTCTTTGCTTGATGAAGGTGAGATTGGTGAAATTCCAAAAATGCTTTGGGCAGCCCAGTGCCTGGGACCTTTGTTTCCATGTCTGGCAGCATTTTTTTTGCTTCTCCCCCTGACATTAGAATTGTTGAGAGCTGGGGCTGTGCATCAGCCCCAAGTACTACAACAGGGGAAGTCTGTATTTAGGAAGTGGCCTCCCAGCTGCTGTGGCTGGTGGCTAGCTGTTGTACATGTGTTCACACAGGCCCTCTTCCTCAGAGCAGTTATGTACTCAGCAGCCTGTGTGTTGGTCATTAGGTCTGACAGAGTCCTCCAGACAGACTGGGTTGTGCCAAGTGCTTAACTAGCATTGGTGCTGCTCCTCTCCTCTAGGTCAGGTGGCCCACTCATTCATCAAGGGGCTCTGCTTCCTCTTCCTGCTTCCTCATCTCCCTATTTGACTTGCTTTGCTGCGGGTCTCAGTTTGCCTGGTGACAGTTGCTAGGTAAGTTGTGAATTTCTATCCTGCCTTTGCCTCAGGAGGAGTTAGTCATGTTAAAAACTTAACTGGTGGCTCCAAATTAAGATGGCAAAGTTATGCGACTCTTCAGTGAGTGCCAGTCTGGTTTGGCACCAGGAAAGAGTCCCCTTCTTCCTCCCCACACTGGGTGATCTCTCCTGGTTTCAGACTGGTTCAGTCTACTTTGGGATTTGGAGGGTATAATTTCAGCAAGACACGTGGTGCAGTCCCCAGGGCCTGACTACACTGTCACAGTTACGCTGCCAGTGCATGCTGGCTGTGGAAGGGAGAGGATGAACAGTTCCAGACTTGGGCCTATTGTGCTGCTTGCTCTGTTCACATTAACATGTTAACCCAAATTCTTACGAGTCACAGGGTAAAATTGGAAGGTACTGGGAAATAAAGGTGCACTTTCTTCAAGGTAGAAATTGGGTCTAGTAAGTAAGAGTAAGCCTTGCATCACCATGTTGGGTGTGATGTTAAAAAAAATCCTAGCCTGTGGAAAGAATGTCACCATCCAAGATATAATTCTCTGTAACATTTGTAATTAAGTCTATTTTCTCTTCTTTAGTTTTAGCACATGGGATGTATTTTACTGGCCCTTTGTATTCAACATGTGAAGTGGAAACCTAAGCCAGCATGTGATGAGTTTTGCGTGTGCTTCAGGTTGAGCTGGTAGAGGGAGGGAAATGCATGGTTATGGATACAGGTGTTTTGTACCTTAGTCTTAGGTAACAGTTCCTGAAATGGGAACCCTTTTGTACTCACAAAACAAGTTTTAATGCCAGTTGCCTTGTATCTTTCTTTGGGGTCCATGGCTAAGATGGCACACAACCTGGAGCAGTACTTAGGTCAGCTGTTCAACTTTTTCCTCTCTCTTTCTGTTCAGTTCAGCACTTGTCTTATGCTTATTTAGTGCAAGATGGTGTGTTGTAGAGATCTATTTTCTTTTCTTTTATAAACTGCTCTTCTGTGGCTCTCAGCATTGTACTTCAGCTCCCCACAACACCCCTCTGAGGTCAGGAAGTACTATCACCATTTCACAGATGCAGAACTGAACCACGGAGACTTCCTGTGTGACTTCTGGCAAGTCAGCCTGTGGCAAAATCAAGAATACAGCTTCACTCTACTAGGTCCCAGTCCTACTGCCTTGTCTATATAGTTCATTTTGCCCTTTCCAACTGGCTATGGCTCACTTGCTGCATTGCCATGCAAGTTTTTTGGCAACCAAGGCCAGGGAGCTAAGGGCTTCAGCTTTGTTTCAGGCCACACGCTGGAGCTGGTATGATGAATCAAGCAGGATGCTCTAGGCTCTCTACAATTTCAGTACAAAGCCTTGTCTCGTTCATTGTTTTCAGCAGATGCATGATAAACAGAACCAAGGAGGTGATACTTCCCCTCTATCGGGCACTGGTCAGACTGCAGATGGAATACTGTGTCTGGTTTTGGGTGCCACACTTTAAGAGGGATGTGGATAACCTGGAGAGGGTCCAGAGAAGGGCCACTCATATGGTTAAGGGCTTGCAGGCCAAGACCTGTGAGGAGAGACTAGGGCACCTGGACCTCTTCAGCCTCCGCAAGAGAAGGTTGAGAGGCGACCTTGTGGCTGCCTATAAATTCATCATGGGGGTGCAAAAGGGAATTGGCGAGCCTCTACTCACCAAGGCGCCCCTGGGAGTTGCAAGAAATAATGGCCTTAAGGTAGCAGAGAGCAGATTTAGACTGATCATTAGGAAGAACTTCTTTACAGTTAGAGTGGCCAAAATCTGGAATGGGCTACCAAGGGAGGTGGTTTTCTCTCCTACCCTGTGGGTCTTCAAGAGGAGGTTAGATAGGCATCTGGCTGGGGTCATCTGACCCAGCACACTTTCCTGCCTATGCAGGGGGTTGGACTTGATAATCTATTGAGGTCCCTTCCGACCCTAGCATTCATGAATCTATGTTATGGAGCAATCCTTTGGATGATGTCTTTTACTCTCAGCCTCTCTTAATATAATTTCCTTATTCTAAAGCGTGTGTTCAGAACATGGTTGTGCTTCTGTAAGCTTGGGAAGAGGTCATGAACAGCTGAAATAAGTTTGAGCAACTTCAGGGATATTGCACTTCTACACAGAAGAATGTGCAAAGAGGGTCTTGAGCATCTTTGTCTTCCACTCATGTCCTACAACAAATACAGCTCAAGTGGACCAAGGGTGAGACCTGGAAAACACCCCTGCACATCCAAGGGACTCTCAAGAGGTCATCTATTTATTGGCAGTGGATTATATAAACGCACATACATTATTAGTGTAACAGATTTGACATAACCCAGTGCAAATGGCTAAAGCGTGATTTCTGTATACTTCTAATTCAACCAAATCAGATTAAATCATTGTTAAACCAGGGAAAGGCACATATGTGGCCTGAATGCTGTACCTCTGCCAAACTTCAAGTTTCCATCACCTGCTGCTGAGGTGCTAAAGCTGTTCAAAAATAGTTTGCCATCATGTTTTCTTAAGAGAGAAACACATTCTCAGTTCTCAGGCTCCTTGCATGCTTCTTGGCTGATACTTCCAGGATAGAGAAAGTGCTCTCAAGAGTTGAAAAGAAGCAGAACAAATTGCTGCCCAAAAGGATAAAATTTTGAGAAAATTACAAGCAACCAAAAGATGATGCATGTTGTGGACACTTAAGCTCTGCCTCTGGTTAAAAGTACCATGCAGGGTGACCTATCATACAGTTTCATTTGCCATAGCATTGGGGCGGTCAACCTTTACAAATTAAACCCTATGCTCTCCCCAGGTGCCACTCCAGTCCTCTTCCCTTGTCTGATTTGCTGCTTTGCTTTCTGCTCCATGTCCTCTCTGTCATTATGCTTCCTGCCCCCTCCTTGATCTGTCTCTCACCATACACACATACTGCCATACCACTCCTGGCACTCATGTTGCAGGATGGCTACCCTATGCTATAAAAACATAGGACTGGAAGGAACCTCTGCATTTGCAGGTGACCTATTCTTCAAGAGTCGACAAAGATGTTTAATCCCTTGCATAAATGGTAGTGTAAGATGGTGTTGCATCTGTGATCATCCAGAAATTATGCAAATCAAGGACTTAGGGTGCTCTGCCTGGCTTGTTCTGGTCAGACCTGATGAAGAATGTCTTGCTTTCAGAAGCTTTCCTGACTCTATTCCAGCTACACAGTTAGTCCAATAAATATGTCACTAAAAAATCTTTGCCCTTTTCATAAAAGTACCCTATATACTGAAGGGGGGGGAACCCCTAAGGAAGAGCCATAGGGAAAGAGCAGAAGTACATGGATTAGCTCTCAATGCCTTGCCATCTTTTAAGTTAAAATATGCCCAGGTGGCCCAAAGAAGAAACTTAGGGTCACATTAGAGAAAAGTTAAAAAAAACAAAAAAACAAAAACAACCCAACAAACAAACAAACCAAATCCACAGTCCATGCCAGTCTGACCTGGAGAAAAAATCTTTCTCGACTCCAACTGGCAGTTGCTTTGGCCCTGTACTTATGCGAGCGAGACCCAACAGACAGGCACCTGCAAAAGTTTATGGGTAGTAGATGTAATTTCTCTTTCATTTGCCACCTGTTTTTTCTTGCACCAGTTGTCTCTGAGTTTAGTGTCTGCTCAGGGCAGTGCTTGTAGTGTAGATACATCCAGCCCCTTTCAGGATTCTTCCTGTTTCTCTTTTTGTGTGTGCATTTTGTTCAGTATGTATCGAGTGCTTTGTAGACAAGAGAGAAGTTTCCTCCCCTGAGGTGCTTGGCATTTTGAATAGGTGCTGCACATATAAAGGATAGGGAAAGCACACCATAAAAGGCCAAGTGGTGAAGAGAATTTCTGTTGGCAATGAAGTTGTCCCCTTTCTCATGTTGGTGCTTTCAGCCCATGCCAAGCCCACAAATTGGTGCTTTAGCTCCAGTGCCCAGTTGAAGTGTGATATTTGTCTCCTTCCTACATAAGAGTTACTAGTGCAGAGGTGCCTATATACCAGGTAGCTGTTTAACTAATGGGTGCTACATATCATCGCTGGAACATCCTTTTAGTAGCTTGAATTCATCTTCTTTTTCCACCTAATTTTGTTAGTTCCATGGTTTTATTGGATTTCCTACAGTCTGTGCTATTGGTTTTTTGTTTTGCTTTTTTTTAAGTGGGCTAGAAATCTTATAGTAATTTGAAATAACGGTGTGTTAAGAAGGGCCATAAATGACTTATCATATTAGCATGAAAAAAGGCTTTAGAGAACTAGGATCAGGTATTACTGGTTCCTCCTGGTTGGAGTTCTTGACTTACCATTTCTGTCCAGAAAGCTGAAACTGAACCCAAGAAATTTGTGAGTTGTGCTCTACTTCTGCAGCTTTGCTTTTTGAATAAGCACTTGTCACTGCCACTTCCTCCTTCTGACTTGATATTGAAATCAGTTCTCCTTCTGATGTAGGGTCGTATAGGCACGTGCAATGGGACAAGAATGCTTGTTTAAACTGAAAGGTCATTGATGCTTAGTTGGGAAATTGAGATATGCAGGCTGGAGAGCAAGCCACGCTGTTATCTTGGTACAGTTTGAAGCTTGTTCTGTGGCTTTAAATCAAGCCCACAACTTAAAGATGCTGCTGGTTAAACATTTATGGCAAAACATAATCCACTGTAACTGGTGAGTTAGTCTGAGAGAGTGCATGTTACCAATGTGCTTGTGAGATGGGATGTAATATATGTTCAGATAGGCACTTGCCTGAACCTTAGTTCTGCTAAGCTGACCCTGTAGACCAGTAGGGAAGATCCAAGTTTAGGTGTTGATTTTTGTTTTCAGATACCATTCCTTTTGAGTCCTATCTATTCATCCTCCAGTTGACTGGAGGAATAAGATCAATGGGCAGCCTTAAAGAAGGAGGGAAATTGTAACAGGAAGAGAAGAATGAATTCTTGAAGCATTTCTCTTTGATCATAACTTATTAAAAGATAAAAAATATTTAAAAATAAAAACATTTTAGCACTTTCAGAAGTGTTTGTTTTCCTGACCTGCTTTTTCAGAAAAACATCTTTTGTAAGAGAGCCAGGGGACTAATTCACAAATTACTGTGAAAACAAATGGACACTTTTGTGACTCCTTTAATAAATATCACTATCCTGAAGCCAGTCTCCCAGTTGAACAATCTGTGATGTGCTTTAGTAGGTTGGTCATAGCAGTGCCTTTGGTAACTTTTGCTAGCAATAAAATGGCCCACTTTTCTCTGGATGCTAGAAAAGTCCATCTCTGGGGCTGAACTTTACACATCACAATTTGCTTACTGATTCACTAGAACAGTTATAGCAGCTGCTTATAGCCAGGATTCAATGAATAAAGAATAACTCAGGGTTTTTTAATTGAAAATACTAGGTTGCAACTTTCTGCATTGAGTGCATTAATGCTAATTCCACATACTATCTTCTACTTGTGTAACAAGAAAAACATTAAATGCCCGCACATGGCATTTGTTCCTGAGAAGTGTTTGCTTCTGTTTGTATGGTTTCACTTGCGTAGGTTTATACTTTGTTATGATAGTTTAGCATCTGGTTTTGTTGGTTTCTGTCTCTCAAAGTGCTTGAATTTATGTGCTTGAGTGTATTAAATTTAGTGTCTCAAAGTGCTCAAAGGGCTTGAGTGTATTGAATTTAGTAAACAGTCACACACTTTATATTTTTCTCACTCTAACCAGTAGAATATCTATCTTCTGGTGCAATACATATGAAACATGGGGCTTTTTATACCACAAAGTTGTATCAGTGTAACTATTCTTCTCCAGTTACAGTAGTACAACCATGTCGCATCATGGTCACAGTCAAACTACCACAGATGTGCTATATACGTATGCAGCTTCTCCTGTATGGGAAGTGTGGTAATACCAGGACAAAGCACCTTAATAATGGTACAGCTGTGTCAATGATAAAGTAATGGTGTAATTTAGGGTTTAAAAAAATAATCATTCATAAGTAAAACTTGCAACCTTAGCTGTGAAACGCACTACGTATGCCTGGAAGCATCTAATATTTTAATAGTGTAAGTGAGGCTTGCACATGCTTTATATATAGTGACTGTGCCATCAAGGCACCAAATGTCCTGACTCTATCAGACCTTTGGATTCTGTCTCAGTGGTCTAAAGTGGGAATGGAAGGCCTGGGCAGTCTCCTCCTTCATATTCCTACCCATGTATTGAAGGTCCTGGTGCCTCTCATGCATACACCATGATCCAGAAGGATCTGTGGTTGCCTGCTAATGAGTTCTGGCTAGCACTAACTAGTGGATAGTAGTGAAAGGGTGATATACAGATGTACAAGCTTATAGGAGAAAACTTTATGCTGAATTTGAGACGGAGAGCTTCATGTCTATGAGAGGGAGAAGAGATTACACTGGTGGCCTTAATTCTATTGTCTTCTGACTCTTCAGCATTTAAACATGCTGCCCTTCTATTCCCTTAAAGTAGGCCTTAGTGAAACTTTCTTGGTGATCTCTTCAGGGAAGAGGTTTTGAAATAATAACTGAAGATTATAGCACTCTGTGTATAACATATTCTGTCTGGGTAGATGTTGCCAGAATGCCTTGTCTCAACTATTACACAAGGTACCAAAGAGAGAGCCCCTGTCTCTGACCATTCTTAATAGTGCCCAGGAGAGGAAGCTCATCTCCTCACTGTGGAAATGCCAAAGAATGCAAGAGCATGGCTTCCCTCCTGAGCTCTTTAGCAGGTTAGCTGCCATGGAAACTCCTGGCTGTTGGGGAGAGGCCTGCTAATGTTCACAGGGCACTGCTGAGCCTTTTCCTCTTGTCTGTGCACAGCTTTGAAAGTTATATAGCTGACTTAACCATGCATGTACTCCTAAGCCACATGTCATGAACTTAGTTTAAGAGGGATACTGTGTTGTCTCTACATAGCATGCAATTTTGAAATGGTTCTAACTCACTCCAGTCAAAACCTGGTTTCACTAGTGCAGTCCAGCTTATTTTTTTTTCCTGAATGACAACTATTACCCTGTCAGATTGCAGTGTCTGCCCACAGGCCTTTCATTTACAAGGACTTTAAATCGCTCTGCTTGATTTCAAAAGTTGCTGAATCTTTTTCTCACATTTTGAAAAGAAATGGGGGAGAGACAAAAAGTTCTCATTTGCAGGTAGAGACAAAGCCTGGAAATTTCTGGTTCAGGGTTCAGGTTGGAGGAAGCATAGTAGCTTCAGCCAAGGGCTGTTAGAATGAATGTGATGTAACACAAAAATGGAGTTTCAAGTCTTTTCCTTAGCCTAGGCAATCTTTTGTGGTTGTGGGCTGGAATGACACAGCTTGGGTCAGAGGTGTGTGATTGGGTGGGTGCTAGGACCCAACCCTACTTCTTCTGGTAGCAACACAGGGCTAGCTGCCGCTGCTGCTTCTCTCCACCATGGCTTGAAGAGAGCTTCTGTCACTGAAGCCCCACATCTGGGCCAGATCAAATGGCTCTGCAGACCAGATCTGGCCCTGCAGGCCATAGATTGCTGATCCATGGCCTGCTTCACCAAATGCATACTTCATCAGCCTGTATATCACTTTAGCATGCCAGTAAAGCAGAGGCGGGGAATTATTTTGGCTGGAGGGCAGCTTAATGAATTTTGGCGAGCTGTTGAGGGCCACATGGGTAGCTCTGCCCCTTGATAGGTGCCCCATCCCTTAGTCACTACCTTGGGACCAGGAGTCCTGCCCTCTAACCTCTGACTTTTGCCATCAGAAGTCCCTTCCCTTCCCCCCAGAAGTACTCCTTTCAGCAAGGGGGTTGCTATCTTGGAACCAGAAAAAAATGAAATTATGTTCTGAAAATCAAACATCTACTACCATATACATTAATTTGACTTAAAAAAATATTTCTGTCTTGAATTACATGTGTTTGCATAGTGTACATAGAAGTGACTGCATAATAGCTTAACATGAAGTCTTACTTTTGTATATTGTGTGTGGGGAGGTGTGGGTGGGTTTGGTACAGGATTTGGAGGGGGTGTATGCAGGGTGTGGGGGAAGGGTGTGGAGGGGTAGATAGGTATGGGGGGATGGGGATGCGGTTTGGAGGCATGGATAGGTGTGTGGAGGGGGGTGGGTGTGTGTATGTAGGGTTGGGGAGCATGTGGTGGGGGGTGTAGTCTTACTCTTACTCACCAGCCTGTACAGGCCTTAGCTCACTTGCTCTAGCTCAGCTTCTCAGTCTCAGCCTGTCTTCTCTGGTCATGCCTGGCTCAACCTGCTCTTCCTTCTGTCTCAGCCCACCCCTGTCTCTCTCATGAAGTATGAGGGTTGGCCTTTTAAGCTCTAATGCTGGCCCTGGCCCCAGGGCACCTGCCTGCCACTCCACCCCTCCACCCACTGCTTCGGCAGCTTGCAGTTCCCGGCTGACACCTGCTGTGCTGTGAGGTCCTGGCCGTGCAGTCGGGAACCATGTGGTGCTGGAGTGGGCTGGGCCAGCTCCTGCTGTGCCAGGAGGGAGAGGCAGGAAATCGGCCCAGCTCCATAGAGACCCTGCCAGCCTAGGCGTCATGCTCCTGCTGCCCGTCCCTAGGGTGGGCCCTGCACTCCAGCCCACCCACTCACTGTTATTCCCCAGCCCCCCTCCTGCCTACCGCTGCTGCCACCGCCATTTCCTCACCTTCCTGCCACTGCTGCCGCTTCTCCCCTCCTCCCTGGCACTTTCTAACTTTGCACTCTCTGGTGGAGGGAGGTGGGGAATAGCCACAGGGGTAGCCAGGTCAAAAGCCTCTGCTAAGCAGAGGCTTGTGGGGGGGGGAGGGGGGCTGGTGGAGCCGGTCAAGCCTTGCTGCTGCTGCCACTGGGTCCTGTCATGGGCTCCTCCTGGGTCCTGCTGGCACCTAGTCAGTTTAGACAGGCAGCCAGGGACAAATAATAATTTTATACATTTTTAAGGGGCACTGCAGGCCGGATAGAATGGCCTTGTCAGCCGAATCCAGCCCGGGGGCCGTATTTTGCCTACCCCTGGAATAAAGGTATCACTTCAGGTCCCCAGTTAGGTCTGCATATCACATCATATGCAATAGGAGAGTTCTTGCATAGTGCTGAGGCTTCAGCAGTGGCCAGGCTTAATGCACTTGTTAAGGGTGAAGCGGCAACATAGTTACTTAAAATTACATAGAGCATAGCTTGTCTGCTTCTCTGTGCAGGCAGACAAGCCTGGTAACTAAATTATGTGCTTTTTAATTCCATCTTGGCCTCATGATGATGATGATGAAGTCATGTGAACAAAGCTGGAATGGTTTATGTAGTTAGTTTGGCATAGATGGAATTATAGTCCCATAATGAAACATTTTCCTGTTAGATTAAAAAAAACCCAAAAAACTTCACTGGTTTGCAGGTGATAGCTCCTTGCTCTCCTCCTTTGCCTGACCTTACATTCTACAATTGCTTTTCCCAAAATTGCAGTTAGAGGTGCACCGACACATTGGTCCGATAGTGGATTGGCACCGGTACAAAGGACATTTTCTGTATTGGAAATTGTTCTGATGAGGCCAATAATTTGTCCAGTAAATGTCCGTGTATGTGCACAGCTGCAGCGTAGCATGTATACAATGAGGAGCAGAGCCGGCAGTGTGGAGTGCTGCGTGCAGCTGGTAAGTCTTGTGGAAGGGGAGGGGGAAGTGGCATGGGGTGGGGGTGCAGATCAAGGCCCCTGCAGTGAGGGGGCCTTGAGTGGAGTGTGGGGTTGGGGCTGGGGCAGGGCTGCCCAGTGGGGCTGCGGTGGGTGCAGGAAGTGTGGCAAGGGGCAGCTCCCACCTCTGTGTGTGACTTGTCTGGTGCTTGTCTGGCAGCTCTTGCTGCTCATCTGGAAGGGGTGGAGGAGGGGGGGCGCGTGCCCCTGGATCTGTGCGGGGCGGGCTGGGGCTGGACATATCCAGGGGCACACCCCTCGTTCTCCTATGCCCTCCTGGATGAGCAGTGAAAGCCGCCAGATGTGCACTGGATAAGCTGCATGCAGCGGCAAGAGCCACCCCCCTGACGAGCTGTGCCTCTGTCCCGCACCTGCCCCAGCCCTAGCCCCAGCCTGCAGCTGAAGCCTGCCCCGCGCAGAACTTGGGGGGGGGGGGGGGGGGGGCGCACATGCCCCCACCCCCCAGATGAGCCTCATGCAGCTCTGTCCCACACCTCTCCCCGCCCCAGCTGGTCAGCCCCAGTCCCATTCCCTCCCTCACCACAGGGGCCTTGATCTGCCCCCCCACACCCCTTCTTTCCCCTTCCACCACACCAGACTTACCAGCTGGATGCAGCTTTTCCAGCTGAAGAGCTGCTTATTGGAAATCGTATTGGTATCAGCCAATATGCCTCCCTAAAAATTGGCTATTGGTATCAGCCCCAAAAATCTCTCTTGGTGCACCCCTAATTGCATTGGGGTATCACTTTTGCATCCTTTCGTGAATGTTTCAAGGTGATGACACTGGCAAAGATTGACTGGCTGTTGTAATTAATGGACAAAAAATGCAAAAGGCCTTACTCTTATGGGAATAGCAGCTACTGTTGTTTGTGAGGGTTTGTTTTCTGGGCTTAGTAGAGAAACACTTGTTGATACCTTTCTGGAACATTCATCTTTCAGGCTGAAGACTTAATCTTGACCTCTGTTAGAATGTGGCTTTTTTGGAAATTTTTGAGTCAAACTTTCTTCATTATATAATATCTAAACAGCTACAAGGTTTGCTTGCTTTTAACCTCTCTATTGCTGAAAGGGCAAAGGGAGAGTTTTCATCTGACAGAGAATCCTTACCGAGGGATAGTGCCATTGGAGTGTTCCAGGTCAAATGGGTTACACTTTCTTTTGAATGAATTTTGAGGTCTTGAAATCCTCTTTGTGCACGTGCAGTACAATGAGGACAATAATTTAGCTTGTTGAAAGTAAACTGGCAGCATGTCTGTAAAATTGAGTGGAGGCACACAGTGAATGAAAAGTCTATCCAAAGTCCTTGCCTTATCCACTGTATTTTATAAACCTTTCTAGCTCCTTTTGTAAGGCATGTTCTAGTGATGCCTACCCAGATAGTCATGCAGTATGGAATTTTGTCTTCCCAAAAGCCTAAAACTGCTTTTGACAGAGTTTGTAGTTGTCAACTGTGTTTTAATGTGCATTCATGAGAGGGAAGAATTATGAGGATGTGCAACTTTTGATGTCTTTTTCCTGATTTACAATCCAATTTTTATCTCTTGATGTATCTTTTATATTTAACATATGGGTAAAGGGAATGCAACTGAAACATCAGGGCCACGTGCAGGTCTTTGGCTTCTGAAGTGTGAGCTGTCTGTGTGTTTGCAGATTTCATCTTTGTTTTATGATTGCCATCCAAGGTAGGATCAGAATGTAGGTTTAGTGTTTGTAGCTAAGCAAATAGAGTTCTTGCTACAGTTTTCAGTGTTACTTTCTAATCTAAAACATTAGTGATTTCAGGAACTTTAAGTACTGAAAAATTATGAAAGCTGAAGAGGCAGCTGACAGTGAAAAGGGAGACTTTTTAAACTCAGTGTTAAAATAGTACATCTCCGAAGTTTGCCTTCTACAGACTGTTTTGGGATGAGTACAAGTGGGAGTTAGTGTTCCTTATGAACTTAAATCTATCCTTGGTACCCTGCTCTGGTTCTTACAAGAGCAAGTTATTGTGGGCTACCAGTTATCCAAGGAGAATTGCTGCTAGCAATCTTCTTTCAAATAAGTCTCCAAATCTTACTTTAGCTGACAGGCTGCTTTTTCATCCAAAGCAGGTGCAGGATTTGGGAACAGAAAACTGTAACTTCTCTATAGTAACTTAATGGATTGGAAATGAGGACTGAATGTCTATAACTAAAAGAGAAAACATTATTTGATTTGATAAGGAACCTCCCCTGCCACTTCCTGCAGCTTGTTAGCTTGACCAATGAAAATTTACTTCCTAAAAGAGGTCCTTGCAGGGAGTACACCTGAAAGAGAATTTAAAAACATTAAAATGTCGTAGGAGCTTAGGAAAGTAGAGCTGGAAGGGATCTTGTGACGTTACCTAGTTCCAGCCCCCTGCTCAAGACTGGATCATTCCTGACTACAAAGAATGAAAAAGATCAATTTACATGCAATTTAACATTTTTTATGTGAGTATGGAAAAAATGAACTCTACATTGCCAACCCGTAAAGTGTCCTCATAGGGCATAACTGAACTTTGGCACTAGGCAAAATAAGGCATATCTTAATCTTTCACTTGATAGCGTTCTTAGAAAAATGAACAATATTTCAAATCTAAGTAGCAATCGAAACTAAGTATAAGAAGATTCTCACTTCAGATTTATATTCCTTACATTTTAATTTAAAAAAATAGTAATAATATATCAAATAGTATAATGACACTGGTTGTCCACACTTTATGTGGTAGTTGAAGAACTATATGATATCTGTTGAGGTGCACATGGTGTGAACTTTATAACCCTTGATATTTGAAAATTATGCAAGCTGAAGGAAACGTGATGATAAATGTTTTAAAATTATGCAGCAACAAGGACAAGAAAAAGGTACTGGACTGGTAAATAATGTCTGAAGTCGCATCTGCCATTCTTGTCCTATGTTATACTATGTTTAACACACAACTAGCATGTTGGGCTTTTGGCAAGCAGTATTAAAATACTTGGATATGACTTGAGTTAGTTTGACAACCTCCACCATTTGGTCTTGCCCAGTATCTATAGGTAATTAATGAGGGCAGGTGAAAACTATTTGGTCATCCTGTCTATTGTATGCCAGCCCTTGTCTGAGTATTGCCTCCTCACAGAAGCTAGAAATGCTTTCATTTCTTTCTCCTCCCCTGTTTCCCTTCAAACCACAGAGAGAAAGGAGGTAGTCCAGTCTAGTAGAAATCAACAGGTGGGAGCTGGTGTTAACTTGTGAAAGGAATCTCATGTCTAATTACTTTTGTGTATTTAAGCCAGTGAAGAAAAAGAAGATAAAACGAGAGGTTAAGATTCTGGAGAATCTGCGAGGTGGCACCAACATCATTAAGCTGATTGACACTGTCAAGGATCCAGTGGTAGGTGCCAGTATGTCTTGGGGTATCTTGAGTGCTGAGCTTGTCTTCACCTGCAGTCTGTACAGCCAGTCCCGTGCAGTCAGTAAGTCCTGCAAGATGTTCATTAGCTGGATATGTGTTCCATGTACAATATTCATCTTTGTCACTGCCTGTTCTGTCACCTTACCCTTCACGCTGCTCTTTGCATCTTTATTCCTGAAAAGGAGTGAGACATATTGGGTTTTGAGGCTTTGCTGAAAATAACTTGGTTCAGATGACCTGATATTCTTCTACCTACTTCAGAACCATTTGCTCTCGTTCTGTATCTGATGAGCCTCCCTGCACTGACTAACAGGGAAGAACTTTGTAGCTCAACTGTGTTGGTCTTAAAGCACAGGCTTCTGGCTGGCTGAAGGAGCAGTGGTCTCTCCAGGCAGAGGTATATCAGGTGTTCATCACCTCCCAGGGTTACAATTTGTCTTCCTATCTAATGAACACTTCTTAATTCCTCATTTTTCTTTCATGAGCATGCATTTTGTTGTTTGGTTTGGTTTGTCATTTAGATGCTACATTTATTCCATTCCCAAAACGGTTCCTCTGATTATTGTTTGGGGGCTGATAGTAGAATGGGTTCTTGAGCTGAGTCATATGAATTCTAGTTTGCTGACAGCTTTGGAGATGACATGGATAGCAAGTCCTAAGTTTAGTAAGATGCAACATCACTCTCCAGGTCAGCTGTGAGGTGAGAGCACTAGATTTTGCATTTTACTTAGCTGGAGACTATCTGGGATCAGTGAGTTGGAAGGAGAGACAAACCTGGTGAGAAATGCCTCACTGGTGGGGAGCAAGAATGAGTTGTTCCAGCATGTTTTGTTAGTGACAGAGCAGAGACTGTGTTTCTCTCATGTTACTGCCCTGTTCTGTGAAGTATAACAACAGGCAGAGGCTGGGAACAGGAAACTAAATTTGCTTAGGAGAGTCCTTGGACACAGAAAGGTCAGAAGGAATTGGTGGTGTGGGAGGGTGTTTAAACCATTCATCTTTCTCTCTTGCAGTCAAAGACCCCAGCTCTCGTGTTTGAGTACATCAATAATACAGATTTTAAGGTGAGTCTGTCTTGATGCCAAGGTGGGGATGGGGGAAGGATTCAGGATCCTATAAGATTAATTATGTACAAGCTTTACTGTAGACACTTTGAGAAGCCACAGGGGAAGAATAATGAGTTTGTTTCCTAATGTTGGCTTCCACCAAAAAACAGCCAACAAAAATTAAGTTTGGACTAAAAGAAATACATTTGAAAACCATCCAGCTGTCCCTCCTCCTCACTGAGAGGTACAAGTTCAGAGGGAACAGGAAAACAGGAGGGTGTATTGCATTTCCTAGTTACTCTTTCTCAATATAGCAACTGCTGCTGTGCTATATTTTAAATCTAAGTTAATCCCTGTGCTATGATACTCTATTTATGGCAGGGCTGTTGATGGAGATGGTATCGCTGGTTTGCATAGAAATCCTGAAGAGGTGGTGCGTAGATTGGAGAGTGATCTCTTCATTTATAGAGTTTGGTGCCATGTTATACCTAGGCTGTCTTGAACAAGTTATAAAGGTTCCCTGGCTTCTGCACCCTCCCCTTCCCCCCCTCCCCCCCTGAAAAAAAGGGGAGGAAAAAAAGACTGTAGCATATATTGTATTACTTTAAGGAGTGGTGGGCAGTGAAGAGTGGAACATGGCTACTCCTGAGAGGAACAGTTTCTCACTTGGTCCAACAGTGATCAGGCCTCTGATTTAAACAGCTCCTGGCTGAGGGGAGGGGAAAGCTGATCTGCAAAATGGTTGTGTAATTAGTAGCTTTCTCTATTAGGTGTAGTTTCCCATACTTGCCCCATGTGACTTTTTACCGTAAGTAATTAATTCTGATAAATGGAATTAATTATGAGTGATTGGTTTTTAAATGACAATAGTTAACATGCCACTCTGAGATCAGTTGTTATTCCTCATACAGGAAAATACTGTGATCTGTCAGATACTGTCAGTATGGGAAATGTTTTGTAGAGGCTGAATTTAAGACTATAGCTTCAAAATAGTGTTTGAAGATCATCCCTGCCCTGGGCTACTGCCAGTACCAGTTACTACTATTTAAATGAGCAGAACTTGATTCTTGGCTTTCAAGTCAGCAGACTTCTATGTGTAACTCCATTGAGTTCCATGGGAGTTAAGTGCCTGGAAAATCTTTTAAAATCGGGCGCCTCAGTGCTTTTGAAAATCCTACTAAGTGACTAGCTGCCTCCGTAGGTGTCCAGATACCTTTAGAAGTCCGGCCCCTGAGATTGTTGCATTGTATCTTGCTCTCTGGTGAATTTCTAGGGACTCAGGGTGTCACAGTGGGATCCAAATGTGTGCTGCCTTTAGAAGAGATGCTTGAATACATAATCCTTGAGGACAGTTTAAAAGGGGAGCAAGAATCTTGCAGAGGATAATTGCAATCCCAGGATTTCATATCTGGAGGTCTAAACCTGCTTCTGAGGTAGACACTTGACCCAAGTAGGATCCTGTTTACCTTAGGGATGTTTAGTAACCTTGGCTTCATTGACTGAAATCCAACAAAAAAGGAGTTTGAAGAATCATTACAGTATGCTGGCTGTGTAAGAAGGTTGCGAGTCCTCCAAGGCCTTGCAGTTCAAGATTGCATGCATGATTTCCATCACTTGAGAGTCAATGTAGTGATTTGAGTGCTGCTGTAACATGCTGACCACAGCCAAAACATGTAATTAATCTGACTGAAGCATTTTGGATATTCTTTATGCCATGTAGGGATTTACCATAGAGACTGAGACATAGTAACCTGTGATAGTTTGTCCTGACAGGAGTTCACAGGGTATGAGTGTTATCCCATAATGTAAATAGTAACCAGAAGAGTGGTGTGTTGGCAATCATTGAGGGCTAATGAAAATGACTTTAATTTGTCTGGGATGAATTTGAATCAGATGGACTGTGCAAACACAATGTAGGCTGTTCTGAAGGATGGGTTTCTGTAAACACAGCTCATGCCTCCTTTGCATATTTGATCCCTTCAAGATGTAGCCATTAAGTTTGACTTGAAACTTTTATTTACATTTTTAGTAAACAATGCGAGACCAAATCAAGTCATAAGACAGCAAATCAGGTTGTTTTTACTAATGGCATTTTCATGCCATACCAAAAAGAGATCAGGCCATAATTGTGCCTAATAGTCCTTCTACACAGGAATACAGAACAAGGTAAATTTTCCTAGTATGCAACTCAAGTCAGATTTGACTCCCAGTTCCTCTGCTGCTATCAGAGTACCCTTATGGGAGGAGAAAATATTGAACAGTTAAAGAACCTATTGATTCTTACCACAGTGTCCGAGTATGATGGATACAGTGCCAAGAGAGTTAAGTGATGCTTTTCAGGGCCTTTGTGCAGGTCACATACCACATTCCCTGCTAGAACAAGAATAGCATTTTTTTAAAAAGGTTTGCAAGCCAATCTTTGAACTTTACTCTGTCTCATCTGAATAGGAGATCATGGGCTGCAAGGTTCAGTTCTGGCAATTGCATTAGCAGATATTAAATAAACAAACAAACTAACACTCTTATATTTGTGTCTTGAGACTTCTCAAGGCTCAGTGTCACTGACACTTGTATAAGACAGAAATGGGAAATGTCTCTTAAAATTAAAAATGCAAAAATCTTTGTCTGCCATGAGATTTCCAGCCTGGCTGGGCAAGCGATGTTGACCGTTCAGATCTTGTTAGTTATGTTTAGAGCCTGCAGTTTCTGTGATTGGAGATTCACACACATCTTACTGTAATTTGGGTATTTACACTCACAGATGGCTAATGGCTTCAAGTTGTTGTATGCACAAAAACATGTTCAGCTGGCTGCTTTTACAGTTAGACCCCATAGTCTTTTTTCACTTAGACAGGAATGATCCTGGGAGGGAAGGCTGAAAAATTGATTAGACTGCTTATGTCAGCTTCCATTGGTTGTCCTTTCACCTTAATAAGAAGATGGTTGTGAAGACTTGAAGCCAGTTGGAGAGCTTCCAATTCAGTTGTTTTTCATTTTTTCAGATCTCAATGCTTCTAATTATCACCAGCAGCTTAACTTTGCTAGAATTAAATGCAATACTAGCTAATTCTAGTGATATAGTATAGTTCCCTCTCTCCTTTCTTGGTACAGTTGATCCATGAGCTAAATGCTTGAGCTAGTGGTGTGTACATTACCTACTATGCCTGATGGCAGTGATCATTTTGACCAACTCCACCACAGAAACATTATCCGGGGTTGGGTGATGGGTTCTCAAACAACTTTCCACTGATTATTTTGAGTCTGATAGGATGCTGCCAAGTGCTTTATTGTATTGCATTTTTATCTTTCAGGTTTGTCATATCCACTTAAAATTATGAGCATTTTCTTATCTATCTTCTCCTTTTTGGCACATGCTTTCCCTTGTGCTTTCAGTGAAATTAACTTCTTTTTTGCCTCATGGTAATTGCTTGTTACAATACATGGCTAACATTTCCTTTTGAGTATGATCATTGCCCTCAGAATACTGAATAGACTCCTTTGGCCGCCTTATGATCTTTTTGGGCAGGAATAGCTTTGTAGACCCTACTTAAACTAAGGCAGTTGGAGTTTCTAGTTGGTTGGTGGCCCAAACTTTAAATATTTAGACCCAAAGGAGTTTAAAATAATAGCACTTCCTAAGTATAGTGGTAGGAGACTCTAGAAATACTTCATGAGATAAGTACCTCAATAGATTATACTTTTCTTCATTGATCCAATTAGAGTGTTAAAATGCTTGATGTTATCCCTCCTAAAACAGATCGTTTTGAGCGTGTATGAATTATAAATCAGGGTTTTAAAAAACACCCAGCATTATGTTTGAAAAAAACAATCAAGTTGCCCATATTTATCTTCAGTGTTACTTTTTGAGTTACAAGTGCTGCTTACAAATATTTGTTAAAATCCTAACTTCCAGCAAAATGCTAGTCAGGCAAATGATAAGCAAAGGCCCAATGTGCCTATTGGTTTTTCTGATCCAACTAGAAAACTGTGGGAGATTCTCCCTTAAAATTGTGCATGATTTGTGTAGCGTCTGTAACATATCTGCCTTCAGTAGCAAAATAGAGGGGCAGATGTGGGCTCCTTAAGTGCTGCACAGATCTTGCTAATTCATTTGTTATGGAGACTACTCTTTTGAAAGGGAAGGCTAAAGTTTACAGGCTGTTTGGGAGGTAATCTGCAGGAAGAAAGAGCAGAGATGTGAAGAGAGTCTGGAAGGGGGATTCAAACCATGTGGGCATGTGTAAAAGAAAGAATCAAAGGGGCTATGTACCCCAATAAATTTTGGAGCAGTGTGGGTTACACCTCTGCCCATAATAGGTCTGATTTTAAAACAGAAAAACAGAATGGTTGTTGTGTTCTCTTATTCAGTACATTAAGGGGACACAGGCAGGATGCTTCAGTAGGATTCCTTTAGTTTTCTTTTCCATATTTTGAATGATAGTTTCTCCCTCCCCTTCTGCCCAACTTCATAAATTTTGAAGGTAGACATAATTTCCCACTTCAACACTACAAATCTTAACATAGCAAAGTATACTATGCACTTGGCAGCTAAGGAGCAAATGATTTGAAATTAGACCTTTCGCCCCTGTGCTGTCTGCTTTGTGCCTTACAGCAGCTTCCGTGAAAATGCATTGCTGCTTTGCATAAAAACGTCATGGCCTCTTCCCCATACTGTTTCCAACATGGGGGGGTGGGTGGGTGGGTATTTGCTCATTCTAGCAAAGCTAAATGATTAACTGCTATCACTGGAGCTAATGCTGGGGAGTCTTCCTTCTTGGATGTCAACAAAGTTGTATTACAAGGGTTTATATACACTGAAAGCCATTGAGGGTTGTCCAACTGCTGTAGAGCGCTTAACAGGACCTGTAAAATCTGTAAGACCTTTCATGCTGATAATTTCTAGGGTCGGAAGGGACCTGAACAAATCATCAAGTCCAACCCCTGTCCTGGACAGAAATAAGTGCTGGGATCATAATACCCCAGCCAGATATCTATCGAACCACCTCTTGAAGACTCCCAAGGTAGGGGAGAGCACCACCTCCCTTGGGAGTCCATTTCTACAGCCCTCCAGGTCAAAAAACACCACCACTCTCTGGGTGTGACCATCAAGCTGGTTTGCCACCCATCTGACTGTGTAGGCATCAAAGCCGAAGTTGCCAATTTTTTTTGAAAATGAGGTGAGAAATAGTGTCAAAGGCCTACTTGAAGTCCAGATAGACATCCACCTCAGCGCTCGCATCCATGTGTGACCTGGTTGTAAAAGAAACAGGGTTAGTCAGGCAGGATCTGCCCTCAGTGAACCCATGTTGGTTGCCCCTGAGCATTATCTCCCATGCTGGGCTCGCTGCTATTCTTGGGCGGAGCATGCTTTCTTGGGCTGCTGTCAGGCTGCCTGCAGGGCTTTCTGCAGAGCTGTGGAGCTGCACGGAGCCCAGTGCTTCGCTCTGCGGCTGTAGGGGCAGCAAACTAAAACTTCTTGAAGGAGCTTTAGTTTGCTGCACCCCAAGTCATTTAAAGTGCATTACACCACCGAATTTCCTACAGTGGCTGGAATTAATGTGCCGTATGCCACTGAGGCGTGCAAACACCAACACCAAGCGGTGCAAAAGCATTTAGCCTGCTTTTAAGTGTTGTGCACTCGACCTGTGTGAAGCAGCTAGTCTTCGCTTCGGATTCGGCCAATTTGGGGAACAGTGATTCAATTCAGTAATTCGAATCACTGTCCCAATTGGATTCAGCTGAATCTGATTTGGAGATTTGGCTGCTGCTGAATCTCCGAATCAACCAGGCCAGGCCCATCCCCTGCCCCTCGGCCAGCCTGACCATGGCTGCCCCAGCTCCCGGCACTTGTTAAAAAGAAAAGTCCTGACTCAGCGGGTGCTGCCAGGTGGGGGACGATCCCTGCTGCCCCCCACTGCCCCACTCTGCATAGGGGGCTCTGCATGAGCCCCCTGACACTCCCCCCCCTCCCCCCCACCCCAGCTCTGGCCCGTTAAGAAAAAACACAAACCGACCCCCCCCCCCCCCCCGACTCTCGGCTCCTGCCCGCATGGGGTGATCCCCGCTGCCCTGCGCCACGTGGGAGGCTCTGCATGAGCCCCTGAGGTTGCATCAGGAGTGGTGAGTCCCGGGGCTTTTCTTGGTTTTTTTTTTTTTGAAGAGCTGGAGCTGGCTGGGGCAGGGCACCTGTGGGGTTGCTTGGGGCAGGGTCAGGGGCTCGTCCAGAGCCCCCCGTGCAGTGGGGGGCAGCGGATATTGCCCCCCCCCACCTGGCAGCACCCGGTGAGCTCCGGGGGTTTTTTTTAAAGTACGGGGAGCTGGGGTGGGTGGGGGGCAGTCATGCGGGGCTGGGGGAGGGGGGGGCAGGCAGGGGTCCCCCACAAAGTCCCCTCCCTCAGCCCCCTCTCCCCTGCCCCTACTACTTACCAGCTGGGAGTTGGCTGCAGCTCCCTGCTGCAGCCACCAGGGACTGTCCGAATCATCTAAGCTCTCCGAATCTTTTCTGAAGATTTGGAGAGCTTTGAATTGATTCAAACCTTTAAATTGGTCCCCCAATTCGATTTGGATTCAGAGATTTGGCCGCTGAATCGGGCAGAATCTCTTCCACATCGAATCACCACCTGAAGCTTTGCACAGCCCTATTGTGCACACCTCTCTCGTTTTGTCTACGCACAGCCTATCTGAGTGTATTAAAAGGAGTCATGACACAGCCAGGTAGTGGCATTGTTAGTCACTTCAGAGTAGAACAACACTTTAGTGCATGACCTTGTAACTCTGGAGCAAATTCTGTGGGTATGTGATAGTACTCCATAAATAGTTTAAATACCAAAAATGTGTGGCCTTGCTGGGAGTTGTCCATTTTATTGAAGTCTCTCAGGACTGCTTCCCAAATCTGCTTTCTTATTAGTGCCCTAAATCCTGTAATGTAGCAGCCTTAGCCTTGTTCTTTAAAACTCCCTGGGCACCTCCCCATGGGTGGGAATGTACGTTCCTCAGAGACAACTAGCAGTGGCACGTTTTTGTGCCTCTGCTAATTGTCCGTGGCGAACGCCCCTGCACTATGTGCTTTGGCATGTGGCAAGTTGCCCTGAGTGGGGTAGGGGAGGCTGGGGCCAGCACCTGGGCTAGCCTCAGCAGCCTTACCTGAGGTCCTGGGGCCTTCCGGGGCTCCAGCCGTGGCAATCCGGGTCCACGAAGCCTGGCTGGGAGCCACCTCATGGCTCTGGCTGGCCAGGCTCTGGTCTCAGGTAGCATGCACTACCATCATGTATGCCGCACCCCTTTTTTCTGGCACAAGCTTTTTTGCCACTGGGATCTCCCAGTGTTAAAAAACCCTGCTGTGCTGCAAATTAGCATGGCGAGCTTGCATGGTTTGAGGTGCTGCAGACGAGTCTGCAGCACCACAAACCACATGTGTGCTGTTGTCTGGACGGGTCCTCTGAGCTCACCATGCTGCATGAAAGAGAAACAGTATAGGTAGAAAGGCAAGAGGCAGCTGGAGATGCAAGGCATTAAAGTCTCAGATTTGCCTCCTTCCACCCACTTGCTCAGCTCTCTTGACAGTAGTGGCCGGGGCACCTCAGCTATTACTTTGGCTCTGTCTTGTATGAACACAGTAGGAAACTGTTCTGCATTTCAATGTGGCTTTTCTAAAGAAATGTTTTGAAAAGAGTTGTTGGTCAATGAACTTCTGCTAAAAAGGTAATATAGTTTCAGGGGAGAGGACTAGGAAGGGAGAATACCTCAAGAAGCCTTATTCTTTCCCTC
The DNA here is from genome assembly GCF_030867095.1 of Alligator mississippiensis. Classification (NCBI taxonomy): domain Eukaryota; kingdom Metazoa; phylum Chordata; order Crocodylia; family Alligatoridae; genus Alligator; species Alligator mississippiensis. The sequence continues at coordinate 38,772,370 of NC_081833.1, read as the reverse complement.
CTCGTCTCCTTACTTGTAAGACCACGAGGAAAGAAAAAATATGTTAATATTTTGCAGCCATGAAGAGAGAGAGAATTCCTTCCCTACTGTCTCTTTCCCTTCCGTTGAGAGGAAGCCATGCGCCTCAGTAAATGAGCAGAGCATTGGGAACACTGGGGTTTAGTCCAACTTTGACCCAGGCTCTGTGTGTGACTTGGGCAGGTCTGTTCTCTCTTGTTTCCCATGTGTGAAAGGAGAAGGCTGATCCGCACTAACTTTCTTAATGCATTTTGATATCTCCAGATGAGACGTGCCAAATTAGTGATGGTGATTAGGGGGTGTGATTCATGGAGAGAGACATTTCAGAGCACCCTTCCCCAACCTGCTTCTTTTTTAAATGAGCCACTCCAAGTGGATGAGCCATCCTCTAATAACAGTAATCTGCTCCAGAGTATTCAGAAGGAGTGGTAGGTGTGCTCAGTGGATGGCTCAGTGCACCCAAGGTGGGGCCAACTAGCTTGGTGTACAGCCTCTTGTAGCTTGATTGCTAAACCTTTAATTCCTCCTTGCTGAGTTGCCTGGTTCATTACGTTGCTCTTTAGTGTAAAAATTCCCTCTCCCCTGCCCTCCAACTCATGAAAATAACCCAGAGATTGCACCTTAGGAGACCTGGAACTCTATTCCCATGTGTCTGTGTAATTTTTGTATGTAGTTGAATGGCTAAGAGTCTTGGAGTCAGGGTGGTGGCAGAGGGGCCCTTTGGATGTGGTTCTGGGGATGCCTTGGGCAAAGATGGTAACATGTTTATGCTGCTCTGTAGCTCAGGCAGCAACTGCACTCCAGTGCCAGGGAGGGTCCAGAGCTAGCTCTAGTTTCTTGGAACATGAATTTCAATCCCTCACTCTGGGATTTTCTCCAGACAGCTGGGCATGCCCTGAGCCAGCTGGCTTTGAAGTTAAAGAAATGAAATGATGTGACTGGGCTTTAAGGAGCCTCTTGTTTATTAAGAAGGAAAAAGGTGAAATCCTGCTGTTTTGTCTCATATTTAATGTGAGTTTCATTCCTGGCACAGCTGCTGCTTCCTAGTGTTGTACTGCAAGTTTCACCTCACCCTGTATAAGGGCTTTCCTGTTCCTCTGGAACAGGAATAATGGAACAGGTTAGGCTGACAAGGGTGCTAGTGCCAGCTATGAAGTGAAATGATCAGTCTGTGCTTGGTATGACCTGGGGAGGGGACTTTGCATGTTCAGAATGATTAGAGGTGTGGTGCTGAGAATGAGATGTGGTTTAAATTGTTCCCCTAGTGCTTTATTGGCATTGCTGATCTCAAAAGGAACAGATGGGGGAGGGTGAGATCATAAATAGATCATAAGAGTTTGTTTGGACTCAGTGCAGTAGTATCCTTTGCCACCTCCCCATAATGGCCTCTGGGCTCTTGTGCCATTCTGGAGTCCCTTCCCCTTGTACAGCTCTTCCTTTTGTCATCTTTTAAGAAGTCTCAGCCCCGTGCCTGTCCCTCTGATCTTAACAATTCAGATTCATGTTCTTTTCTCCCTACTCCCCCAGATTGGGCTGTTCAAGATCTTGCCAACACTTTACCAGGCTAGAGAGCGATTAGTTGTTTTACATCTGTAGTCAGCTTTGTAAGTTGTGTCAATGACTAGCATAGGAACCTTGTTAATAATAGGTAGCAATATGAAACCCAGTGTGTGTTTGGATTTCATATAAGCTTTTGCTGTTTCCTTTCTGATGCTGAGTGGATCATCCAAGGTAGGGAAAGGAATGAGGTAAGAATGCTGTGGAATGTATGCCTGTCTCCCTCATTTCCCAGTACATGCCATGTTCTCCGGAGTAGTCACCCTCCCTTTCTGGAGCTACTCCAGGGAATAGGAGGATAAAGATTCCCTCCCCTCCCCCCCAAAAAACCAAACCAAACCAAAAACAAAATCTGTAGTGGCTTCAGTGATTCAAGGCAGTAGGACCTAGGAAATGCAAGGCATGTTTAGAGATTGACTAATAGAGATTTGAATATTTATTTTCTATTCTCTTTCTCTCCCTCTCTCCTACCTTCCTTCCCCCAAATCTGTTTCAGCAACTGTACCAGATCCTGACCGACTTTGATATTCGATTTTATATGTATGAGCTGCTCAAGGTAAGTGAAGATCCTGGACAGCGGGTTAAGGCCACAAACCTGGGGCAGGGAAAGATAGAATTCCTTAAGCAGCTCTCTGGAGAGCTGGTACCTATGTTGATTTCTTCTTGGATTATCTGTGTAGTTCCCTTCCATATAAATAAATTGGAGCAATGTGTTGGTGAGAGAAGATCAAAATATCTGGCCTTGGAGAGAGACAAATGCAAGGTGTTCAGAACTGAGGTGGGGCTTGCTTAGTTGCCTTTTATACTGCAGGTAGAGGGAGTAGTTTCCCGCACTGGAAATTGCTTGGGGTAAAGGGAATAAGTGGGGGCAGGGCATTGGTGGTGGTTAACATTCTCCAAAGGCAGAAGACATGGGTCACCAATTCTGTGTTTTTATGCTCTAGAGCTCATGTTGCCTGAGATAAGTATTCTGATGAGCTTTCTGCAAGACCTGTTTTTTTTAGGACAGTGGGAGTTGGGTGGGGGAGTGAAGGGGGAAAACTTCTGATCTTTTTCCCCCCCTTGAATAGACCCACAGGTCAGACACATGATGGTTAGTTAAGAGCTCTGAAATTTTCTGTTGTGGGGTTGGGATGAAGTGTTAGTTGTAAATGGTTTTGTTGATTTTGTTAATTTATTTCCGAGGGTAATTCCCTGGAGACTATTGCTAGAAGCCTATGAAGTGAATAAGTGGCTGAGTGCTTCTTCCTTCTCTCCCCCTTGGAAGGAAGGATAGATGACATACTCCCAGAGGATGAGCAGAGTGTGTTCTTACTGTTTGTCTTACTAGAGTGGCCCACACCAAGTATTTTTCTGGTGACACTTCCAGTGTGTGACTGGGAAGCTTTTGAGATGTGTTGTCTTGCCTGTGTGGAATTTAAGAGTTTAATTTGGAGAATGTAAAGGGAGCGCTTCAGTTGTTTAAGCTGCAGTCTTGGTTGTATTGCATTGAATCTGTGCCAGAGCAGCAGCTGTTTTCTGTCTTGATTCCCAGCAGAACCACTGGGTTTTGAAGATTGCTGTTTCCAGACCTTGTGGGCCAGCTATGAGTCTGAAGTCCCTAGGCAAATCCATTTAAGCCCTGGAGTGCTCACGCCAGGACTTGATGGCTAAAGGTGACCTCTTGGAATAGAACTTCTAGCCAGCTCAGGCTGCACTTACCTGTCCTCATTCCCTTCCCTGTGCTTTAGGCAATGATTTTGCCTGTCTCTAAGGGAAACAGCTTTTTGATTGACCTGGGTAATGCTTTGAAATCCCAGGAAGAAATAGAGTAACAAAGCAGCCCAGACAAGCTACATAAGTAACGTAGCCCCACAAGCAGCCTGTTAAAGCACAGGCAGGGAATACACTGTCCTCCTCTGGTAACAACCTTGGAGCACTTGACAAACATGGTTAATGGATTGTGCTCTCCCACCCCTCCTGTGGGGGAGCAGCATTCTCCCCATTGTACATGAGGGAACAGCTGCACAGCAAGAAGTGAATACCTCAAGGTCACCGAGCTGCAGATCCAGGAACTCTTGCTCTTGCACTTTTAAGCCATGTTGTAATTTCTGTCCTGGTTCTGGAACCACTCTGCGTGTTGCAGGGAGGAATTTTGTTTAAACAAAAAGGTGAAAGTTATTAAGGCTAACCAAGATTATAGAAAGTTTGAGCAAGGGGGTAGACATGACTGCATGGAAGGAGGTGAAGAGGACTCTTCCCTCTTTGATGACCCTAGAACTGCTGGGCAGCGTCATTGAACACTGTGACACCTCGCTGGCCTTTGAATTCTAAAGTCTGTTCTGAGAGACCAGGAATTTAGTATGACAAAGCCACCAATAGAGGAACTGCAGCTGCACAGTCCTTTATTGTTCTGGCTGGCAATGTGCCACTTCCGCTTCAGCTAGGATGGCGAGAGAAATGAGAGCACCAATTGTTCATAGTCCTTGGGTTGCAGGGCTTCCCAGATCAAAAGGCTTCACCTCCAAGTCTTTTTTTACTAGCTGGAGAACTGTCTGTGACATCATTCATTCTGTCTGTTCACTGGTTTATCTAACATTATATGCGTATCTGCCAGGCCCTGGATTACTGTCACAGCATGGGGATCATGCATAGGGACGTCAAACCCCACAACGTCATGATAGACCACCAACAAAAAAAGGTACAGTCAAAGCCAGGGAGGTTGGAGGGCAGCTTGATGTTTTGCCAGTGCTTAGCCATTAAGCTGGGCTCCATTATCAGTGCATGCTGACTTGGTGCATGCCAGGAATTGCCTGTCTAAAGTGGCACGCTTCACTCTCAGAGAGAGAGCATCCTTGCTCTGAGACGTACAGTGACAAAATGCCCTGACTCAGCCAGGCTGTAAGAGGGATATTTCTGGTGACTTCAGTATTCCTGTGCTGATTTGGGAGATGGCTGCCAGTGCCTGGAAATCTCTTGGGGAGAGGATCTGGGGGTGGGGGACAAAGGCCTGTGAGTAGGAGTTGGGGGGAGGAAGGTAGAAGTTTCTCTGTCGGATACTGTTGTGTTCCGGTGTGACCTTGTATGCGGTCTGAAATGCCCGTGGATTGTATGTTCTGGAAACAAAAACTTTTGTATCATTACAGCTCCATAAACGTAATGTTGAACCCAGTAAAATTAGTCCCAGTGGAGTTTTGTTTTCTTATTGAGGCCCTAACTCATCATCCATGGTCTTGCATTATGGCACAGAGCATTTTTGGAGCCCTTCAGTAACTCTACTCCATTGGCTCACAAATGGGCTTGTCTCCAAATTTTGAAGCTTTTGTAACTCTTTAGATGCATGTGGCTATATTGGATGAAACCTCCTTTCCTCTGCATCTGCCAGGCTGGCTTGGTCACCTTTCTGGAAGACTCATCTGCACAGGCTTGGCCAATTGCTGAGGCCTCCTGTGGATTCTCTTTAGCTTTTGGCCAGCCCTAGTGTAGATACTTGTTCATTGTCTCACAAACTAGGTGCCCAGCATCATAGTGTCATCCTAACTTCAGTGGCACTTGCAGCAGTGAAGTACCAGCTTTTCCCCTTTCTGATTTGGGGCATGTGCTGTATAAACCACAAGGCCCTGGAATCTCTGTGCAAGTGTTTCTTTTCATTGGGTCAGCTTGTGTGGAGAGCACTCTGCAGCTCTTACACTTTTTTTCTGCTAAGCTGTAGGCCTCAGTTCCTTCCCCATGAATCAGCAGCTGTGGAGGAGATGGCAATACCCCTGCAGTTATGCTGTGAGCAGGTGCATGCAAGTGTTGCAGTCTGCCCTTCTTACTTGACAGCTCATCCTGTCCTCTCTGCATTATTTCCTACTCCAGCCAGCAACTACTTCACAACTCTCCTTGCACATTGGTGTTGATAGTCCTTTTGGGGCCAGCTATATTAAACCAAATAGAGTCATGGTTGGTTTCTGCCTGCTCTCCAGCATACAATTAACTGTCATTTGTTGACTGTGACATTAGTAAAGAATGAGTCACCAAGCAATAGATTATTTGATTAGGTTTGCAAGGCAGATAAATCTGTGAGCCTGGGTGATTCTATAAACTACTGCAGATAAGCGAGTGAAGCAACCCTGGACAAGAGAATCTATTGCGATGTTGCATCATGGCATAGAGGGTTTCATGCTTTCACCACAGGATCATAAAAAGCTTTGCACGCCTAACTTGTTTGTATTGAGGCAGCTAAACTATTTGTTCCTGACTATGTGTGTCTCCTTCATGTTCAGTTGAGGCTCATAGACTGGGGTTTGGCAGAGTTTTACCATCCAGCTCAGGAATACAATGTCCGTGTGGCCTCTAGGTACTTTAAAGGACCAGAGCTCCTTGTGGACTATCAAGTAAGTACCTGCCTTCTAATTGCTGCTTAATTATATTGGGTGTGATTGTACATTGGTTACTTACCTTTGGAGAGTCCACGTGCCTTCTAGAGGCTCCTTACTTTGGAAAGAGTTTTGCTGTCAAGTTAAAAAGCTCAGGTCATCTCCTGTGACTAAATGATAGGACTGGGGCCTGAACTAAAGATGCCCTTTTCCCCATCTCTCTGTGTCCTTTCCTCTCTTCAGATGTATGATTATAGCTTAGACATGTGGAGTTTAGGCTGTATGCTGGCCAGCATGATCTTCCGAAAAGAGCCCTTCTTCCATGGTCAAGACAACTATGACCAGGTAAGGAGCTGCTACCTGACTTTCCTACAGAAGGTCTCTTGTTTGCTTCTCCTGTTTGGGCTGTTGGTGGTGTTCAAGGCACTGGACCGTTTGATTGGTAGAGTGTTTCCATGCATTAGTTGAACTGAGACATCAGGACTCAGCAGAAAGCATGCCTTACACACAACCCCAATGGATAAATTGGCACCAATTGGAGAAATTACTTTTAGGTGGGCAATTCCTTGGACCTCAGGACTTCCTCACATTGAGCTCTTAGTTTTAAGTGACTTTGCTCATAGGGGCCCTCAGACCAGTGTCCTAGTCTCCCTTCTGTATACCAAACTTGAAAGGACCTTTTGGCGCAGCAGACCTTTCTCCATTCCTCTAAGTTGTTGATGTGCCCTTCTCATGCTGTTTTCTGTCATTGTCTTTTATTGCAGCTGGTTCGCATTGCTAAGGTTTTGGGTACAGATGAGCTATATGGATACCTGAAGAAATATCACATAGAACTGGACCCACACTTCAATGATATCCTGGGGCAGTAAGTGGATGGGAGAATTTTTTTGCTTTTTATAAGGGAAAAGGAACAATTACCTAAGTATCTATTCCAATAGCAACTCAAGGACATAAGACACAACTGTCATTCAAATCAGAGGAGACTCTTTGTTTAAATTCATTTCACTCTGAAAATCTAGACTTGGCTTTGTCTACGCTTACCTGTTCTGCCAGTAGAATTTCTGGTGCCACATGGTGGTTGCTGCCACCAGAGTGCATACACAGCTATGCATTTCTAGTAGCTATGCTGTCAGAGTGCGAGGTGCCCCTCAGGAAGGCATTGGTTGCTGATGGGGCAGCTAGAGCTGCCAGGTGACACGGGAGTGTCTATGCATACCTGCCAATTGCCAGGTGGTGGCAAAAGCCTTAGTCACTTTAGCAGAATGGGCTAACCCTGCCAGCTGCAAGTAGGGTACTGCTGCAGGAGAACTTTGTGGGTGCTGTCTGCTGGCAGAGCTTGAGTTCTAGTAAAACTTTCTAATGTAAACCAAGCTGATGATGTTTTACTGGTCTGTCAGTAAAATTACCCACATCCTATTGGACTGCAAATAAAATTTTGGGAAGCTGGCTCACAAATCATATACTGGTTGAAAAGAAAAACTTGCCTTTTTCTCACCATATGAAATCCATGTCTGCCTGCAGTGGACTAGACCCCTTGAGAGCAAAGAGCTTCTATAAGCCTCCTCACAGATGGTTACATCTAGGTTCGCCATCCCAGTAATCTTTTGTGCTTCTTTATCTGTCACTGGAATTAGAGCACTTGTGGCTGAACATTCCCCAAGTAAGTTGTGCCATAAAAAAAACTTCAAATGCTTTTGTATTTCAGTAGCCAAATGCTGAATTCTGGAAATAAAAGGAGTTGGTAGATAAACTTTGTTCCAGTGGGAGGAGCAATAGCCCCATGTGTGGGGTGTGACGGGTGATTCCCATGATAGAACTGTGGCTGCTTTGCAATTCAGAGCTTAATTTGTTCAGAATTCTGTGCAATAATAGGTTCCTCTGCTCTAGGCATTCACGGAAACGCTGGGAAAACTTCATCCATAGTGAGAACAGACACCTGGTCAGCCCCGAAGTCCTGGACCTTCTGGACAAACTTCTGCGATATGACCATCAACAGAGGCTGACTGCCAAAGAAGCTATGGAGCACCCCTACTTCTGTGAGTTGTGGGGAGCTGGAATCAAAGTGTGGGCTTGATGAGCAGAACCAGGGGTTTGCTGTGGGACTGTACGTCTTTTTCCAGACAGGAATTGAATGGCTCTTAATTCTGTGCTGAAGGCTGGACATCTAGCCACTTAGCAACAAAGAGTATAATGGAAGCTTGTGAGCCTGGGAGGAGGTTTCCTTGGCAGTGAAGCTTTGCATTCCTGGCTGATCCTTGTCTCTTGCAGACCCGGTGGTGAAGGAGCAGTCTCAGCCCAGCTCAGAAAATGCTGTGCTTTCTAGTGGCCTGACAGCAGCACGATGAAGACTGGAAAACGACGGGTAATTCAAGATATTTACAAATAAAAACAAAACCTTCAGTCACACAGTGAAGGGAATGAACCAAGACACCCCTTCCTCCCCCCCAGTTCCTTTATGCTCAGCAGAAATATAACCTTTGGGGGGTTTAAAACCACATTCCCCTCTGGTGGCTGTGGATAATATTACTTTAGACCTGTGGTACCAAAGCCCCTGGAAAAAATGGTTGTGCAAGACCTAAATAAATAGTTATATCCTTAGGGCTCAAGTTGACTGATTTGTGGCTCACATTTCTATGGATCTAATTCTTTCTTCCCAGTCTGGCCTTTTCCTATCATCCTGGTGGAGCAAAGTTGCTATTCCGTCATTAGCCCCTAGCATGCACCCATGCAAATAGGCCTTTTTAATTGTAGACCTGAGGACAAATTCAGACAGTGTATAAGTATGTGCAGTGCTATTGAAGTCTGAGTCTGCCTACTCCAGGTCTGAATTTGGCCCTTTAATTTTAAATGCGAATGAACAACCAGTGTCTCAGGATTGATTTGGATCATTAAAATGTAACATCTTTCTGAGTTGCTCAGAGAGAGGGGAGCTCCCCTGTGGGTGCACTCAAGAAAGGCTCCATCTGGGAAGAAACAATACAGAACTGTTATGGAAAAATTTTAATGTAGAGGATAGAAGGATTTTTTTGTAGCAGAAAAATGCTTTGCTACAGACTTGAGAAAATTGATGTTATAAGACTTGCTATAACAGACATGCAACCATATAACTTATTACATGGCTTGCATAATAGTTCATTTTGGATATAGTTCAGGAGCGTGAATCTAGAGTGGTTCAATTCAGCAACATAGAATGAAAAGCAGAGGGGAGAAGGTTCTTTGGGAGTAGTAGGTGGGGGGGGAAGATACGGGAAGCAATGGTATGGTTGGAATGGGGCTGTTGGGGAGGCTGTGTTGCTACTGATGCAGGACTTGGGTCCATGTAGCGTTCTAACAAAATCAGCCAAATATAAACTCTGGCCAATGATTCTGTTGTAGGGGTTTTCTCATGGCTTTTCTCTGCCTCCCTGATGCCTGTGTAGCCCCACAATTCACAGTTGCCTCCTCTAAGTGTTCTGTGTGTAATTCCTTGAATGGGGCTGGTGATATCATAAACTTAGAAACTGGAGATGGTGTTTACCCACCAGCACCTAAACAGAGAATTTCCTTCTATGTCAAATATTTAATTTTTATAAGGTTAGAATGTTTCTATTTGAAACATCTGTTTACATTCCATATTCCAATAAAGTTATATTGGCATTGAGAGCAGATCACATCCATTTGTATAATTCACTGAAATCAATAAATAACTATACCTATGAACTTCTTTTGTTGTCTTCTAGTCTATGGTGATATTCATACACTTTGAGCAGCTGAAAGCATTGCATCTTATAGATACGTTTTGAGTTCTAATGTATCTTCATTCCCCTTTTATCAGAACTGAGCTGTTTATTTTAACTTTCTCACTAGCTCCTTTTGCGATGAAACAATCAATGTCTGCTATCAACCCAAAGACGAAATTCTTTGAAAGTCTCAGCAGAATCACTTCAGCTGCTACCAGGTTAAAAGGAGGAACTCAAATTTTCCCAAATACCTGGGGAGTTGCACTTTGTGCCTGCCTGATTTTAATAGCTGAAGCTGGAAATTTCAAACTGGGATTGTTTTATAGAGCTCACTGAGGAAGAAAAAGCAATTCAAGCTGAAAAAAACAATGATTTTACTCTCTTAAGGTCATGAATCTTTCACGTGCAAGGTCACACAATTTTATCTTTTTCAGCTTGGGCAAATAAAATGTGCTTTATTAAGAGCATGCTGAAAGAGCATCTTCTTTTTCATTTGTTCTCCTTGTTTAAAAAACAAATGCTAGTGCAGTGCCCAGCTTTAGACTTCAAGCCATTCAAAGCTGAACAAGTTCAAAAGGGAAGGTTTTTAAATGTAGCCTGTGTGTGATTCTCAGCTGTTCTCATTGGAATGACTTTTTCCCTTTTTCCCCCCCCATCTCACATGTATTGGAGATCCATTCCAATTTGGGCAATATGGAATGGGCCAAGTAGTCGTGATTGCCTGAACTGTCCGCAGCCTCCATTTTTTGAGAACTCCTGACCTATGTCACGGAGAGTTACCAGGCAAGGAAATGAGCAGAAGGTAGCATTATGATGGTAAACTGAACTTGTGACAATTCCTGGTTTTGGTTGGTTCCTCAGCCTTAATGTTGCATTAATGCCAGTTTTGCATTTAATATTAAATTCCAAAGCTAAAGTAAATTTGGAAGTGTGTGCGCACACAAAAAGCTTAAGTTTCTCATAGCAGTGTGGGCAGGTTTATGTTGCTGAGAGAACCTGCATCCCCTAGCCAACCTAATCAGGTACAGAGTCGGAAATAGAAGTGGTGCCATATTTCCCCAGGTCTAACATCGGTTTGAGACAAAGTGTGGGAAACATCAGTCCAACAGGAAATGAGAAAATCAAGCATTGAAATTGGGGCTGTAAACACTGTTTCTGCCTTAACTAGCATTTCTCACTGCTGTAATGTAGTGAGTAGTGCATACATGTGCACATGCCTACTGTTTGATGAGCTGCTTCTTTGTCTTGAGTGAGTCGGCATTTCAGGCAGCCAGGGCAGGAAATGTTGCTTCACCCCGTGTAGTAGTTGAGTATTTTTCACCTTCATAAGGACAGCAGGGGGAAAGTAGAGATGAAGAATCTTGTATCCAGGAAGGAAAGGGTGGGGAGAGATGACTGGACACACAATCCCATTTGTTTTGCTCATGATTGTACTGTTCTGATACAATAACATAATGGTGATCTGGGAGAGAGCTCTCCACCAAGAAGTTCAGACTCCCAGCTGGGTAGGCTGGCCCAGTTGTGCAATAGCAACTCTGTGCAGAGAGCAAGAACTCAGATTCTGAGCTTAGAGCCTTGCTGGTGAGCCTGGTAGGGCCTCTGCCCACAGACAGGACCTGCATACTCAACCTGTTGGAGGAGAGAAAAGGGACTGTTTTGCAACTTCCTCAGCTAGTCATTGCCTGTAATGAGAGCGCTCGGGCTGTAGAAGAGAGAATCTTACCAGAATAGAGAGAAGTTTGACATGATGCTGACGGCTGAAGGAATGGTAATGAAATAAGGCATTGAGGTCCTATGTGCTCATAATAAGTTGTTACCTGCTGGACTGCTGCTAACCATCAGTATAGTGGGCGAGGTAAAGAAGCAAATCTTGATTTACTTGGTCTTCTTTGAAATAGTAATTCACTACTTCTGTAGTGCTGGTACAGTTCCAAACACTCTGTAGATACTGCATAAGCCTTAGGAAGCCACTGGAAATAGGTGAGTATTCTACCTACTTTTGATAAGGCACAGAGGTGATGCAACTTGCCCAAGGTGGTAGGAGTGGAGACGGAAAGAACACCCTCCTGTCTCCTGGGCCCAGAGGGGAAGCTCTGGATACACGTTGGTGTCCATTCCCACTAGCATCTGATGCTCACTTCCCTCCTCCCATCTCTCCTTAGGTCCGATGCTGTTCCTCCCAATTTTCCATAAGCAGAACAAGAACCAAATCAAACGTCTTATCAGCGTGTGTACAGAGATGGCGGCCAGACGGCATGGCGGTGGCGGGGTACGAGAGCAGGGACTGCGCCGGCTTGATGGCACCCAACAGTTTATAAACACAAACCTTACTTCTGAATGTAAAAGGTTCCTTCGCCTTTGACTTCCTGTTGACCTCTTCCTGACCCAGAAAGCATGGAAAATGTGAAGGGTATGCAAAATGGTTGTTGGTTAATGTTGCTTCCCCCTCACCCCAGCTTTTGTTCCCTGAACTCCAGCGTTAACATATTAACTAGCTGGCTCCAGACTTGGCAGGGCAGAGAGGGAATGGGGATGAGGGTGGACTATATGGCATGATGGACAGTTCTATATTATAATTAAAAGAATTATATATTATTGAATAAAAGTTTTAAAAGAAATGTATGGAGAGTATTCAGTATGGAAGGAGCCATGGGCCATGACCTGCTGCATTGGAAGAGGCTGGGATTACTCTGAGCGTTTCCTGGTGCTCTTTTCCTTGTTTTATATTATGTAGAGACGTTGGCAGGGGCAGAAGAGAGGGAGATGAATCTTGTACAAAGGCTTTTTGAAGTGTTATGGAGAACAGGAGGCTACCTACTCTGCCTGTCGGGTGGTGCTTAGACACCTGGCATAAGGGTGGACAGGAGCTGAATATACAAGAGAACTCCATGTTGATTCCAGATGTCCTTCCTTCAAATGTCAAGCTCCTTTTGAGGCCTCAATAAACACTAGATGATCACCCATGTGGTGCCTGCACCTCTGTAGGTGCTGTGACTAGTGGCTGCTGCCTTTAGCCAGTGTCCTGTTTCTTCTTCCTTCCCTTCCCTGCCTGCCTCTCTAGAGTGAGGAGTGGGCTTGTGAAAGGCCCCACCTCTTTCACTTCCTCACCCCCAGAGGAGAAGGCAGTACTGTTGGGGAAAAGGCACTCCCCCCCAAAGGTGCCTGAATCGGGGGGGGGGGGGGGGGGTTGTTGCATTTGGTTCAAGCTCTACTTTCCTGAACGTCTCTGCTGGATTAAAAAACAAAAGAAATGCCCATCTCGCCCTGCTTCATCCTGTTAGGCCCAATACCACCTAACAAACAGAAAATGACTGACTATTCCTATAGTGCAGCAAGGGAGGGGCTAGTTCTTGGTTACAGTAAAAAAAACAAAACAAAAAAGCTGTCCCTGCTCCCTTGAACTGAAAAGGGCATGTTAGAGCAGAAGAAACCTACTCCGCTTCCCTCTCCCCCTGCACTGGCAAGTCACGCTCCATGTAGGGTCACAGTCTCCCCAGGTGCCTTCAGCTACAGACAGAGCCAGCAGTACCCACCATGCTTTAATGTGTTCACTCTTTCATGCTCTCTCCCTGGCCTGCCACTGGATCTCTATGCAGTAGATCAGAATTGGCTGGGGGAGGTATAGAGTAAATCAGCCTCCTTTGTTCCCTGATGTCCCCCAATCCTCACTTGTGTTGAGCCACCTCTTCCAACAAGCAGTGGGCCTGGATGCATTTTTGCCTTGGTGAAGGTAGTGATTTCTGTTGGGTGGATCAATAGACCCCTGTCATGGCAGCTGATGTGTCACCCACTCAATCATCCAGTGTTTATCTGAGTGGCCTTTCTACACTGTCTGAGCTTCAGGATTTTGGCTGGGCAGGCAACATTTCCAATCGAGCAAACTAGAGCTTGAAGTTAACAAACCCAGACACTTGAAGCTACTTTTTAATATCCCAGCAGGGCTCTACAATTCTACTTTGTAACCTCCTTTTCCCCTGCCTCTTCCCCCTCCTCCAAGCCCTCTTGCATAGTTTTTATACAGTGCCCTGGTACTGAAACTGTCTGTTGTAAGGCTACCTCTGATATAAGGCTCTCTGCTGTATTTTTGTCTCCCAGCTATTTGGAAGCTCATTATAAATACCTCTTTATAACAAGCACCTCCCTGTAACGTATGTTTCGTATCTTCTAAGCCTTATAGAAGTGGTGCTATGTATGTGTGTGTGTATATAAAATATGTATTTATTATCTGTGTTTCCATGTGTGGGTCTGTATCTGGGAAAATGCTGTGCAGAGGGTGCAGCTTAAGGGTTTGCTTGGGGAGGAGGGAAGGGTGGGAAATGGCAGGTGAAAGGTTGAAATGGACTCTGTTCCCTTACATTATTGTGTCTTCTGATCCACCTCTTTCTAACTTCCTAATGGTGACCATGTTTCCAAGACTACATGAGCCTGTTTGGTTTTTCAAGGCTTTGGAAGTGGTGATGAGGGGACCACAATAGCATCTTCAGCAAGTGTTCTCCTGAATCACTTGATCTAGGTATTAAGCCTGTGCTTATCACCATAGAGTCCTTGGCCCCTGGTTCCTGGAAGAACAGATGGAGTTCTTTTAGTTGCAAGGAAAAGTGGTGCTATTTTATACTTATTTGTATCTGTTCATACCAGCACAGTTAGATTAGGCAGTAAAGCATTAAATCCTGGCTGAAATTCATCACACATGCAAGTTTTCCAGGCAAGAGAATGAAATGCCCCTTTGTGTTATGATTTTTATGAAGAGTTCCTTGAAGAGTGAGGTCAGAGGATACCTGGATGTCCTTATCCATTGAAGGAATTTGAAGGAAGTGGTTGAACTGAGCAAGGTGTGTCATTCCTCTTGGTCTGGAAGAGGAGGGAAACAACATTTATGGAACAGTGTCCACTACCACGGTTGGACCCATGTGAAATATGTTGGTGCCCTCCACAGTGTTAACAAATGCTTTAGACTTGCATTGACACCTGTTAGAATATAGATTAGCTCCAGTTGTTGCAGGTACCAAATAAACAGCATGATACAGGTACCCCACCATCATTGTTTCTGTAGCACAACTGGGCCAGCCTGTGAGTTGTGGTAATGTGATAATGCTGAATCTAGATGAGGCATCTCCTGTAGCTTACACACACGAGTACTAAACAACATAGAAAGGAGTCATCTTGGATACCAATATATGCTAACTTGTATAAGGTGGTGGATTCAAAGAGGGTACAGTGCAGCTGCACCCTCTTGGATTGAACTGTGCCACAGGAGCCTCCTGGGACTTTTTAAAGTTCATAAAGCAGATGAGAATTCTCTTGCCCTTCCTTTTCTTGCTCAAAGAAATCTGCTTTGCCCCTCACCTTTCCCCACTGTCCCAGGGATGGAGAAGCACCAGAGCCATTCCTGCCTGTTGGCAGGCACTGGACTCAACTGAGGATGGAGATAAGGGCAGCAGGGCTGGACAGGAATTCCTCTTCCCTGCACCAGGCAGGGTCTGGGGAACACCAGTCACTCTGCCACTGTCCCCTCCCCACCTGAGCCCAGTTCCATCAGCCCTGATAGCTCTGGAATTTCTCTGCCCCCCAACTGGCCAATACACACAGGAGTAGACAAGGGAGTGGCGGGGGGGGGGGGGGGGAGTGAAAGAGGAGGGGGGGAGGTATTTTCACCTACTTTAGGACTTTTAAAAACTCCTGAGAGGCTTCCACAAGTGTGGTCTGCCCATGGCAGAGGTGGCTGGGAGCAGGGGTGGCAGCCAACCTTGCACTGTGGGTTGCTGCTCCCATGGCCTCCTTCGGGAAATTCTGGATCTGCTGTGGTGGCTTTGTACTGCATTTTAGCCATCACTAATGTACATTTCTCATCCCCCCCACTTTTCCCCATCAACATTCTCCTGTTGCTCATCCTCTTCCCCTCCTCCATGTTCAGTTCATTTCCTGACTTGTCTTTAAAAGATGTTGTCAACTGCTTTGTTACCATTTAAACTTTTTTACACTCCATTGTTTGTTTGTTTGTAATGCCACCAAAAGTCTCTGAAAATAAACCGTTCTTTGCCTACTGACTTTTTGTCTTCCATTGATCAAAACATTGAGCCTCTTCCTTTTCTTCACCTTGAATTCCATCTGACTTGCCTCCTGGCCTTGTCAAAGTAGCACAGGGCTTGATCTGCTTGCTGCAGCATTAACCCTGTGTGTTGTCTGTCTTTCACATGGGGTTGTTGGGTTTAGTAAGTGGCCCCAAAAATAAAAATGGAAACAAAAAAGACAACAACATTGATTTTAATAGGAAATGATTCCACAGAAAATAACCAGATGGCTTCCTCCAAGCACATGTTGATTTGGTTCAAGGTAGGTTACATTTTGGGCCATCTTCTATATGTTCATGCCTTTTTAATTTGCCTTTTTTTGTGCGTCCAACTATAGTCATGTCTCTCCTGCCTTGTTCTGTTCCTTGAATGTATGTTGGTTTGAGATTCAACAAGTGTAACAATTTCAAAGCTTACAGCCTCTCATCTGCTGCTTTCTAGTGTCCAGCTTCCCCATCCATAAACAGCCATCTGTCCAATAACTGGCCCTATATCTGTAGCAGGATTTTCCTTCCAAGGTTTTTTTTTTTTTTGGCCTGTTTGTTGGATAGGCCTTACTCTGTCTGCTTGCTGTATGGCCATCTTCTCTACCTGATTGCTGGCAGCACCCTGTTGAAATCTTGGAAGCATGGTGTATTTAGAAATCATTTTGCTTTACAAAGTGCAAAATATGTTAATACATGGTCACATTTGCCTTCCCATTCTTAAGGGGGTTTGGCAGGCTACTTTTCTTGCTATATCCAGCCTGTGTCCACAGTGTCACTAATGAGCCTGGGTCCAACCTGTGTCCTCCTTGTTCTGTTGTACCTTATCTATGATGGGATAAATGGAAGAGGAAAAAGCCCAACTAGATTCTGAACTTTTTCATATTTAATAATACCCTCTTCTACTGAAAGCATGCCCAGACAATCTTCATCCAAGGGTGCTGAAGGAATTGACCAGTGTCATTGCAGAACTACTAGCAAGGTTGTTTGAGCACTCATGGCATTCAGAATGCGTCCCAGAGGACTGGAAAAGGGCCAGTGTGGCCCCTATTTTCAAGAAGGGGAGAAAGGATGATCCAGGTAACTATAGGCCAGTTAGCCTCAACTCTATCCTTGGGAAAACCTTTGAAAAAATTCTTGAAGATCCCATTTGTGGGAGTCCAGTAGGAAAAATAATGCTTTTCCTTCAATGTTGTAGGCTCATGGTTGTCTTGAGCCTATCTCTAATGTATGATGGTCGCCTTGGCGTTACCAGTCCCCTATTAGGCATTGGACATGTAAGAAACTAAAGAGCAATACAAAACATGCAACTGAGGGCCGTGGAGTTTCTTCCCTCTCTACACAGGGCCCATCTTCCTTCAAAAAAAAAAAAAAAGAACTAGCTGCTAAAGATCTGGGCTGGGTTTGCCTCTCCACAGTGCTGGGGCTTCAGTGTCAGCCCCTCTCCCAGCATCCCCTGTCAGGACGGGTCACCAAGGTTGCTGGCCCCTCTTGGGCATGAACAATCAGGAGGTCCTGGGTGCAGGAGCCCGGCTTTAGCCCACGTCTTTCCCTTTAAGCCAGCTTGGTGCCAGTTTCTCCTGTCTTCAGCCCTGATGCTGGGACTCAACCCAAACATCCCTGCTGGCAAAACCAGAAGCAAAGAAAAGAAGAAAAAAAAAAAAAAGAAACAGGACCTCAGTTGGAGTGTGGCCACTTCCCCTGTGGCTGGCTTGTTCTCTGGCATGGTACCCTGCCACTTTGCCGCCATGGGTTTGAAGTCGGCATTTCCTGGCTTACTGGGGCTCCTCCGAGCTTCCAGGCAGGGAGGCAGCTGACTCTGTTTCATGTGGTTTCCTGGCTTTCTGGGGCTCCTTGGGCTCCCCTGCTGCTGTTCCCCATAGGGCAGGTCCCGTCCATCTCCCACTCTCAGCGGGAGGCCAGAAATACCCGTGCAGCTGTCAGGCGGTCCAATCCAGGCTGAACAGCTGCTAATAAAGTGTGGCTCTCATTTGCATTTCCCCATCTCCCACTGTTGCTGGCCCTGGCGAGGCAGGTGAGTTTCTTTCTGTGGGTTTAAACAGGACATTTTTCCTGTCTTCACAGTGTGTTTTAGTCGTCTTTGTGGGATGGTGTATGTCTTTTGAGTATTCTCTTCATGAGAGAGGTAACATAGTCTGATAGATACAATGATTGGGGAAGAATAAATGATTTAATGCTTTGATCAATATAATTTTTAGCACTATGGGCCCAACCCAAAGCCCTCTTTTATATCATGGACAGCTCCTCGTTGTCTTCAGCAGGTTTTAGAACAGGCCTTGTGAATGTTTGCACTGAAGTCAGTTAAGCAGGTGCATGAGTTGCTGCAGGATTGTAATGCATTTAAAACTTGCCCAGGTGTTTTGTTTCCTGTTGGAGTTTGATAAAGACAATTATTTTGATTATAATAGGAGCTTAACAGTTTTTGCTTAAGAATGCTACTTCAAGCTGAAGCTGAGTAGAAGTAGGTCTGGTTGGATTGCCTTACATATCAGTTAAAGACAAAATGTCTGCATTTTTGTTGAAATGAAGGCCAACTTGAGTAACAGAGAGCTTGAAAAATGACTATACATTGTATGTTGGAGTTTCCAGTTTATTGTTTCACAGTGACTTCAGTACAAATCTGATTAATTAAAAGTAAATTACTTTTTTTTCCTGCCAGTCCTTTACACTTAAGTTTTGGGCCCAACCTTTAGGCCTCAGTCCTGCAAACATTCAAATACCTAGCTTTACTTGCATGACTAGAACCACTGAAATAAGAGGGACTGCTCAAAGGCCTCAACTTACTCCTGTGCCTGTTTGCAGAAAAGGGGCCTGGCATTTCACTTATCAGGACAAGGGGGAAAAATAAAGTTGTTATAGAGGCCTACTAGGAATCTGTCTATTATAATACTTTTTTTTCTAAATGGGTATTTTAAATGCTGCCTGGCCAGGCTACACATGCAAGCTGAACAAGGACAGATAAACCTATTTATACTAGTTGAGAGAGGATCCACTGTATTGAGTACACTATAGTTGCTTTATCCCACAGCAAGTAGAAGCTAAATTACAACTATTTACCACCTGCTTCATTCAGTGTACATCACTGTGGTTTAGCTTTGACAGATGAGACAGTTGCATGAGGTCAACTAACTCATGTTTATGAGTAGTAATCCCTCCCCCCACCTATTAAAGCATTTAATTGAGCGCTTAATTGTTTATTTGTCTATGCCCAAAGTGAAAGTGAAGTCAAATACACTGTTTTCTGCAGTACAGCTATATAAAATCCTCCTCCCACCTTCTTTGCAGATAAAGATGCAGCTTATTCTGGTAAAAGATTTCTGCTGGTCTATCCTTACATCAGCTTCTGGAATGGAATAATAATGTATCTGACAAAAGAGCCTTTTTTGCCAGTGGGTCAGCAAACACTAAGGCAGTGGTCACCAATCAGTTGATCAGGATTGACTGGTGGATCCCAGAGCCTCTTGAAGTCAGTCCTGGGCTGTGGGGGCTGAGTGCGCACGCGCTACTCCCTGAAACCCAGCAGGTCAGTCGGTGGGGGAGGGAAGGGGCGGAGGCCGGGGGGGGGGCATGTGCAGCAGGTCTCAGGCAGAGGTTTCTGGGGGGGGGGTTGGGGGGGTGGTCTTGCTGCTGTGGCTGTTTAGTTCTGCCACTGGCTCCCCCTGGGTCTTACTGTTCCTGGCTCCTGTCATGTTTGACAGGCAGCCAGGGGCAGATTAATATTAATTTTGTACATTTTTTAGGTTCCCCATGGGCTGAATGGAATGGCCTGGTGGGCCGGATTCAGTGTATGGGCTGTATTCTGCCCATCCCTGGGCTAGCAAAGTATTTATCAGCTTTGTTATCAGCATTTAACACTCCATCAGAAAACAAAGCCCCTCTCATTAGTTCAAGCTCTTCTTAAACAACTTTCTCCAAGGAAGAGAACATTCCAAGGAAGGACATTACCAGCTACCTGTTGATTTGCTCCAAAAAGGACACAGTCCTGTCTGCCTTTGTCCTGTCTGCCACAGCACAGACCGTAGCCAGCATGTGGTATGCTAGCTAATGCTGAGAGGTGTCTGCGTAAGGCAGGAGGGAGGAATCCCTGCTTAGCAGGGAGTGGTGAGGGGAGGTGGGGAAAGCAGGGGGGGTCACAGAATAAATGTCCTGATGTCTGCAGTCTATGCCGGAGCTCCAGCCAGGGAGCAGAGGGGAGGGGCCAGCTCTGCTGTGGAGCAGAGAACCCAGCCCAAAGAGCATGACAGGATGCTGAAGGAGTCTGGTTTAACTTAAACCAGGAAGGGGTTTGGGACAGACATTGCATAAACCGGTTTGACCCAAATCAGTTAAGTCTGATACTACATTCAACTAGGTTTATCTCAAACTGGCTTCAGCCATTTTCATATTGGTTTATGTGCACTGAACATCTGTCCTGTTACAGGTTTAAACCAGTTTCTGAGAACTTAAACTGGTTTATGTGTAATATCTGTCCCTAGCCATTGAGTCAGTGTCTAGGCCTCAAATTCAGATCCTCACATGGCAGACTATTGTTAACTTATTTTTGGTGGATTCAGTGGCATTTATAAAATTATAGCCTGAGGGGAAGTGATGCAAGCAGTTTACATAGAGCCTGTGTTGCAGGGTTATTCAGCAAGAAAATGGTGAAAACAGGGACATCTAGTGAAAACACACCAGAGCCTGCAGATCCTTCAGATATCCTGAATAATAAGGTACTTGGAAACTAGGTGCCTTGTTGTAGACACAGGCCAAAGAGCCCCCACCCCTGCAGGAAACTTTATACCAAAAACTTCAAAAGGAAAAGTAGAACATTTTGAAGAAGTATTCAGGCAGTAAGTGTCCATTAAGATCAGTCATTTAATTCGCTCCGATATGCTGAACAGGGGTATATGGGCTGGAACAACCTTGGTTTCATCTTAAACTTGATTGAGTGAACAAGAGGGGAAGAAGATCGCAGTTTTCAATTGCCTTGACTTCTTGCAAGTCTAGTCAGTTCAATACTGTTTTACTGGTAGGACAAGGTACAGAATGACACATTTTAAAGAGAAAAAAGAGGTTGCCAGAGACAGGTAGATTCTGTCTGAGCCAGGACTTTGCAGTGTGCTTAGGGTTTCACTCCTCCTCTGGTAAGTATCTTCTCCAGACAGCATTTCAGTAGTGTGAATCTCCCTGTGTCTCTTAATTCTCAGCTCTCTGATTCACTGTCCTGAGTATGCTTGCTTGTCTGTCTGCAGCTGCCATGTGAGATGGACTAGGAAGTATCATGCAAGGGGTGCCCACCACAGCTGTGGGCACAGCCTGTGGTGGGCGGCTGTCAGGCTCCAGGCCTGTTGGCACCTCTGTGCTGGCTCAGGCAGCCGTAAGCACGATGGACTTGTCCTATGTGACCAGTCCAGCTGCCAAGGTGCCTGCCTGCAGCTGCAGTGGCATCACCTCTGTGTTGCTGCATGCATGGCCAGCCATCACCTTTGCGCCAGGCTGGGTTATCACCAAACTGCAGCTGGCTGGGAAGTGCCCTGCCCCCATGGCCCAGCTCAGGCCAGCCTCACTATCTACCCACCTTTCCTGGGGCTGAGCTGGGCCACCTGTGGGTGTGGAGGGGCTGGGTTGAGCCACAGGGGCAGGGCCCTTCTCAGCCGGCTGCGGCTCCATGACATCCTGGCCTGGCCAGGGTGCAGAGAACCAGGAGCAGTCCAGATACACAGCTCCTTTGGCCCCAGCCAGAGCTGCAGCTGGCTGGGAAGGGCCCAGCCCCCATGGCCCCGCCTGGGCCGGCCCCTCCACCCGCCCTTAGCAGCGCCCTTGTGCTGGCCCAGCTCAGCCCCAGCCCCAGCCCCAGCCCTGGACAAAGTGGGTGGATGGTGGGGCTATGGCAGCTGGCTCTGGCCAGTCCCCCAGCCATGTGATCAGCCAATGGGACAGAAAGCTGAGGTCCCTGCAGGAGAGGGTGGGGGTTTAAACCCCACCCCGGTCATACTCAGTGGCCTACCAGGGCCTGGCTATGTGCTCCCCCCCACCCCCAGGTTAGCTTCTCTCAGCCTTGTGCTGCTGCCAAAAGAAAGGGAGGGCTTGCTCTAGTGCCCCCTGGCTTCTAGCCTGAGCCACTGCAGGCATGTGGCTGCATTTCTGGAATCAAAAGTGTCTATTCACTTGCAAATCATTTCAATCTACCCAGGTCAGACTAACCTGCAAAGATTGAATCAATTCAGGCTTTGGCTTTTTGAATGCCTGTAGTTAACCCTGGTACTAATGAGAGAATGAGTCAAGCAGTTCTGATTGCTCTTCAAGTTTCTCTCTAGCTCTCCTGCTCCATATCATTGTAGCCCTCACTTTTTGGAGATCAGCAGTGACACCTGCTTGTCAAAAAGCAGATCAATTATAGAGAAAGGAAAGAGAACCCTTGCTCAGGGAGCAGGAAATGACAGTAACAAGGCACCTCAGTCTCCTGCAGGGGAGCCCCAGTCTAAGCTCTGGGGGAGGCTGTGTCTCTCTTTTCTCTCCTATGAATTTCTGATCCAGTCCATAAAAAAAATTTAAAACAGAAAATGTCCATATCCCCTGACAATCTGTCCCAGAACAGCAGCACCTTGTGGCCTGTGCTGAGCACTGTACATGCATCCCACGGAAAGATAGTGCTTCTCTCAAAGAGCTTTCAGTCTAAGGCCCTGATCTTAGGAAGACTGAGCAGGTGGTTTCTGTTATGTGCTGTGAGCTGTCCCGCTGCAGTTCATGAGGCTGCTCAGAATGCGTATAATTAAGCCTGCACCCTGGCTCTCACAGGATCAGTGCCTGAGTGTCGGCCTACATAGAGGCGGAGCAAAGCAGCCCTGTGCCTGGGGTAGTGCTGGCTGCCAGTGGCAGCAGCATTGCAAGTTTGGTCTGTTCAATGCTGTTTCACTGGTAGGACAAGGTAAAGAATGACATGGCATTTGGAACAAAAAATAATAAAGTTTGTCCCTGCTTCCCCGGGGCTCCCCGCAGGGCCTGGGGCCGGCAGGTAGGAGTTGCGGCCCGTAGCAGTCCGAGGTTCAGTCCCCGCCAGCCCCCAAGGGGGCGCCCGATCCTGCCGTGCCGGACGGTCGGGGCGGGGCGGGGCGGGGCCCCCCGTGAGCGCGCGTCCCGCCATCGCCATGGCACCGCGCACGCCGACATCCGGCCTGTGCGTCCGGAGGAAGTAGTTCCGACGGCGAAGGAAAGTAGTTCCCTGGTGACAGCGACGACTCTCTGCGCGACCCGGAAGAGCGGCTGAGCCGGCGGCGTTCTCTCCCCTTCCTGCGGTGAGGCGGCTACGGAAGGCGTCATACGAGTACGGCGCGTCCCTCCGCGGGCGGCCTAGGCTCGGCGGCGGCGGCGCGGGGAGCAGCCAGCGCGGCCCTGCCCGGCCCGTCCCGGCGGCATGTTCAAGAACACGTTCCAGAGCGGGTTCCTGTCCGTGCTGTACAGCATCGGGAGCAAGCCCCTGCAGATCTGGGACAAGAAGGTGCCGGGCCGGGGGCACCGGGGGGCGCAGCGCGGGGGGCACGGGGCTCCCTCCAGGGACGAGCCGTCCCCATGGCAACAGGCCGCCCGGCCCCACCTGCGTCGTGCCAGGCCTCGCTCTCGGGCAGCCTCGGTGTGTGCCCTGGAGTGTGAAGCGGCGCCTCTCCTGCCTCTGGCTCTTCCTCCCACCTCATTCTGCGCATCCACACGTTCACCTCATTCCCGATCCAAATTTCCTCCCGTCCCGTGGAGTCGGGCTGGGGATGCAGCCCCTGCACCAGCTGCTGGCTTTTAGAAAACCAGTTGCAGCTGCTTCTCTTTCTCCATCCCGCGGCACAGGGCTTTTTGGACATTTCATTGTTTATAAAAAGCTTTAAATTCTTCTCCCTTCCTGCCCTGAGGAGCCAGGCAGGTGTGGGGAGCTGCTAGGGAGAAGGCGAGAGCGACCACGTGCAGCAGGTGATGCAGCGCTCTGAGTAAACAGGAGAAAAGTGATGCTCCTTTTTGGATTTATTTATAACAGCCCTGTGTAATCTGTGTGCCTTTCCCTGAAGCTGGTTATCCGAGATGCCCAGCAGCCACTGTTTAAAAGCTGTCATCTTTCCCTTTTAGCCCCCTTATGGTGTATGCAGAAAGACTGGCTCTTTTTCTAATTTTTTTCCTATAAGAGTGTTGAGGATGTTTGCTCTCCTCTTCCCAGGTTTTGCTATATTCTTCTTGGACATTTGAGATGTCTGTGAACTCTTGTATCATAATGGAAAGGTTGGAGATCTTGAGTATGTCACTGATGCCCCCTCCTCTCAAATCTCTCATTAGTGATAGATGCCATTACACATGAGCATTGCCTGGTCTGACTAGAGTCCGCTTCCCCAGCGGTAAGTCCTCTGTGGTGTCATAACTCTGTTAGTTCTCCAGACATCCTGAATGGAGGAGACTTGAATTTTTAATGTAATTTATCAGGCAGAGAAAGCATAGTGATTATGATGTATTGTGATGCAGCTAATTCGAGAGCAGTGGTGGGGGCAGAGAAATTAGAGTGATGTAGAACTGGAGGCAGCAACCTTTTAGGATGACAGGCTGCTTTAATGGTGCTAGGTTTGAAGGTGAGCCCCTGACTGCTACTGACCTGGCTGCTGCCGCCAGTCCCACCCGTGGTGCCAACCAGATTGCCTCCAATATCCTAGGTTTATGAGCTGAATCTGGCCTGTGAGCTGTAGGTGGTCGACCCCTGGCCTAAAATGTCTTCTTGTTTCAAACTGCTCAGCTACTGCCTGTGCTACATTAGGCACATGTACTTAGACTTGCATGGGTTCATGTCAGTGCTTACCACAGCTGGGCACAGTCTGGGCGAGCAGCACACAGACACTGTCAGTGTGCCTGTAGACCTGCTGTTCCTGGTGCCAGGCAACACAGATGTCTATCTGCCACTACGGAGGCTTGTCATGGGACATTTATACACGTACCTTTTTGTCCTGTGACATGCTGGAGATCCAGATTAATTGAGTCTGCTCTGCATGTGAGCTGGTGCGCACTCTGCTGCATCGCATGCAGTTGTATAAGTGGTGAAATGCGCATCAGTATGCAGAAAAGGTCAGTGCTGCACTTTTGAACTAAAACACCTTCGAGGTATTTTAGTTAAAAAGTCCACTGTTGCCATTTTCTCAGTGCTAATGTGTATTTTGCCACTTATACAACTGCATGTGTCACAGCGCTAAGTGCTTTTTAAAAATGATGACCAGAGCCCATTAAAGAGGAGGCTGAAATCAGTAGATTCTTCTTGCCTGTGACATCTGAGATGGTTAGCATTTCTAGGAAATGTATTCTTTAAAAAATATTGATAAGAGACATTTGGGAGCTTTTTATTACGCGTAAATGGATTTATTCACATATGCATGTTTACTCTGCTCATGGTTTGGAGTTTTTGAAGTGTTCTAATGCCATTTCGTGTAGACCTGGGTTTGGCTGTAAACTGGGAAGTGCTCTTAGTCTTGTGTGTCTTGGAGCTTTAGGAAATGAGTAAGACCATGCCTGTTTTAATTTCTGGTGCAACATATTGCAATAATGTATCAAAATCTGTAGCTCTGGTGTGAACCCTACATGATACCTGTGTAGTGGTTCTGTGTCAGGGCTGTATGCTATGCTTATGTGCATGGGAAAGGTTTTCAGAAAACCTTTCCAGGAATAGGGTGGAATTTCTGGAGAAGGGGAGAGAGAAATCTCAAAACAGCCGCAAGGTTGGCAATCAGAGACACTCACCTGGGATGTGGGACACTTGAATTTTAGTCTCTGGGCTGAATCAAGTGGAGCAGGGACTTGGACCTCACTCTTTTACACCCCAGGTAAGTGCTATGACAACCAGGGTATTGGCTGTTCTGATGACAGCTATATCATGCTAGTTTTTTATGTGGATACCTTGAAGAGATCTTGGTTTTATCCTGATGCAAAATAAAAAGAAAACCTAGAATCTCCAAGCTTTGCAGGATGGAAGGACTGTTTCCTATCTAGTGCTAATGTAGTTATATTTAGCCTAATTTTCTTAATGTATGTAGATCTAGGGGCAGGTGTGGAAACATGGGTGGGTAAACTCGGTTAGGCTGGATGATCATTGTGGCTTCAACTGCTTACTGTATACACTACCTTCCTTCCTTTCCTGTGTTTTTCCCCATGTGCTGTGGTTTCTAAGCAGGTGGCTTGACAATGAGGGTAGCTGATTCACAGACTTGCTCTGTGCTTAATGTTCTTTCTGTACACAGACCAGCACTCTGGAGTCCAAAGTAGATTTTGCTAAAACGTAGTGGTTGACTCGTAGCTTTCTAAGCAAGGGGAAGCATTACTTCCTGACAGAGCAGGTGCTTGAGACTCTGCAATACAGAACTTATTTGTTGGACATGTTTTTGTGCAGACCTCATCAACCTTAATATTCTGAACTTGGGGGCTTCTCTCCTGAAATTTCAGAGCCATCCAAGCTGTACTTGGTGTCCAGTTTTACTCTTGCTATTGCCATGTCAGTACTGTGCTATTGAGAAACCCAGTTCATTCCTGAGCCTCTGACTTGCCTATGAGTGGAATTCATTGCAAGCCTTACTTCTGTAATGGATCAAAACCATTTGACACTTCATCAAATGTATTGATTTTTCTTGTTAATGCCTCCAGGTACAGAACAAATGAGGAATTCCTTATGCTGGAGGAGAGAGAGGCTTGAAAGTTATAGCAGCTTTGAGTACAATGGTGCAAGGATTCAGGATTCATTCAGATACCAAATAACCACTCTTGACGTCTAAACACAGACTATAAATAACTTATTTTTTACTGTTTCTCTGAGCATTGTGGATGGGAAGTTCTTTCTCTAATTATATCAGAAAACTGCTGTGGCTACATGTGGATGGTGGGAATAGCATAATTCTGAGGGGGAGGAATGGAATCCTTGCCTACAGCGATTGGGGAAATGGTGCTAGCAACAGCTGTGTTTAAATTCTGCTGTTGCTAGTAGGGATCCAGCCACACAGTTGGTCACCTAACAACCTCTGCATTGAAATTGGACAGCAGTAAACATTACTTGAAGGTGCCTCTAGAGGGCTCCATCAATCCATTTAGTCCTTTGTCCTAACAGACTTGGGCTGAACAACTCAGCTCTTGGTGGACGAATTAATTTTATTTCTCTTCAGTCATTCAGTTACATGAAGCTGAAATGTTATGATGAACAATGATTGTGGGTACAAATGAGTTCAGGCAAAACTATTTTGAGGTGCTGTCCCCTTTAAAACCATTCATTTTTTAATGATGCGTGTGCATATGCATTTTTATTTTCTTTATAGAAAAGTTAGGAAATAACCACTAACTTTTATTATTCAAAAATAGGTTAAACTTTTTCTGTGGACGGAAGGGCTTTAAAGTCCTGTTGCTTAACTTCTAAAAGTCACTTTTTTGCTGAACTGATATGTTGAAAATGTTAGCCTGAAAGAAGAGGTTTTTTCCTCTGACACTAACTTCTGAGAGTTCCAGAAGATGATATAATGAAAATCCCTCTGCTGTTAACTACAGCGATCATTGCTGAGCAACTGCTTTATATGCTTTAAAGCATAGCAGTAAATTTTGTTTCTGTGGCATTAAGAGTTCCCCTGCTGGACAGTGTTGCCATCACCTATGAAGTTGCTATTCACCTTAATCAGTGTATCAGCCTTTGTGGGGATGACTTGCAGGAGGAGTCATTAAAGACTTTTCACCTGTGAGTCTAATCTAAGATGGTTGATGGGGCAGTTCTGATGGCTCTTTCATCATCTTTTTTTAAATGAGTTTGTTGCTTCTACCCTTTTCACTCACTCTGTTTTCTAGGGAAAAATTGGAGACCAATGTCTGAATGCTAATGGAATTTGTGGAAAGGGAGATGCATAGCTGGAAATAGTTAGCAAACTGTCCTTATCTCCTGTATGCCAACCAGCCTCCTCTATATGGTGATGTTCCAGATACTGGAGTTCTTAGTTCAGACTTGCTGTAGATGCCCTAATGTTAAGACCATGACTGTGCCTACTGCCATACTTGTCTGACTCATTCCCACTGCTTTCACTCTTTTTCTGCTAACTTTCTGTTTCCTCTCATTTACTTCTCATGTTCCTAGAAACCTTCTATGAAAAGTGGCACCTTCCTTTTCAGTCTCTCTCCATTTTGGAGAGGAAAACTTATTTTTACTATCCAGTTTCATTTAGGAACCCTGTTGACCTAACTAAACAATGTATTAAATCATATTTAAATAATTGCTATCCTTCTTGGCTGTCTCACTAGAGAAGCCAAAAACTTAATCTTTTCCACCCTCACAGCCACCCCGTTTGAACTACCACCAATGGGGAAGTTGTAGCCTGGGAACAGGCTTTCTTCCCACTAGATTATCTAGCCATGCTTAAGCATGTTATTTTCTCTGCGCTAAAATAGCACAGTATATCCTTGTGGTTGTAGCATCCCTGACTGCTGCTAATAGAGAGGAACACAATAGGGTGATTTCAATCACAGATGGCAAAACTATCAAATCTCCTGAATGTCACCAAGCTGGTTTCTCTTAGGCTTGTCAGTGGGGGAAGCATTTGGTGCAAAGAAGGGTAGTCTTGAAGAGCAGGAATACACATTTACCCCAGGAGGAGTTTTTTCTGGAAGCATAATGTTCTCTGTAAGTGCTTGTGAGGGCTTTTAACAAGATTAAAGCCCTAGTCTGTCAGTCAGAGCTAGTATTCTTTACCATTATTGGGATCCAGTGAGAAACTTCCTTAAAGCTCTTAGTGTAATAACAGAACAGCGAGATGGGCTGCACTCGGATCTTATCGCTCTTGCAGCAATGTGTCCAATATTGACCATCTAAAAAGCCTAAATTAGCAATTTTAAGATGAATTGCTGGTCTCCTAAATCATTTTATTACCCATGTCTGGAATCATCTCATTAGAACCTTAACGTGGCTCTATATATTAGTAGCAGTTAGTGCTGAAGAAATTAAATCATGAGACCTCAAGGAAGCAATGTGCTGATCCAGCTTTGGGAAGAAGGCAACTTAATTACTAAAAGTGCCTTTTAAATGTAGATAAATCTGATAGGAAATGAGCTGCTGCATTAAAAAATAAACCTGCAAAATGTGGTATTCAGCACAGTCAGTCACAGAGGAGAATGAGTTTGATTTGGCTTCCATTTTCTACTTTGTCATCCCTGCCTTGTGCAGGGAGCAGACTGTGACTAAATGGATTGAATTGCTGGAGGTCTCTTATCAGATCAGTTAATGGTTTCTCTCCAGCCAGACTCCATGATTGGCATAACTCTAAACAAACACTTTCTTCATCATTGGGGCTGTTTGCCATCTTTTTTGGTGGACTGTCCTGTCCCAGGAATGAGTAGTAGCCTGTGGAGGATGGCAGTTTTGTAGGCAGAGAAAGGAGTGTTTGCATCAGCCTACAGACAGACATAGGATAGAGGTCCATCTCTTTGCTTCTGCTTTTGTTGTAGTCTGAGTCCTTTTTCTGGTGTGTTTTGATTTAGCTCTTGTCTGGCTAATGCCATATTTGGCTTTTCCTATGTGAGCCTAACACATGTGAGTCCCTCGACAGCCATTTGATTGGATTATTTTGTATCAAGGAACTTATTTTGCCCTTCCTTTCTGCATCTGCTGAGTTCATTGTGCCTTGCAGACTGATTGAAGGCCCTTGCTCAGCATTCATCTGATACTGAAGGGTAGCAGTGTGGCCCAGGAGCCAAGTTTTGGCTGTGTGTCATGATGGGCTGCTTTCTTCATGTAAATGTTGAGATGGGTTCATGTTGGATAGATCTCCAGAGCACTCCTGGTTTCTGGGTTGGGAAGTCTCTTCTACTCTTGCTTTCTTCTCGCCCTCATGAGTAATAAAATGTTCTCTTTCCTTCTTTTCTTCCAGGTGCGCAATGGTCATATCAAACGAATCACTGACAACGATATCCAGTCTCTGGTGCTGGAGATCGAAGGAACCAATGTCAGGTAGACTAGAAAGGCCCATTCTTTGCCTTAATGTGTTTAGTTTTCAACCGTAATGAAAGATCATGGTGCTGCTTCAGTCTTTGGGTCTCCCAGAGACTGTCAGTCTTTTCCCCTCAGCTTATTGCCAGAATAGCCCCTTTTGTCCTCCTTTTGTGGTTGGGATGGGGAGAGTGACATTGCAGCCTGTCTGTGCTCTGTTGCTTTTACCCCAAGATGTTTTGGTTGTAAACCTCAGTGGAGTTTTTTTAAATGCTTTCAGCGCTTCAGTTGCAAACTGAACTCCTACTCTGTGCTGACTGTCACCTGCTATTGCTCCCTAACCATGTCAGAGCCATCTCCCCATCTTCACCCTGTTATAACTTGCACTTCTTATCAGAGACTGTTTGGAGCATTGGAGCCCTTAAGTTATCCAGGCCTGGAGAATCCCACTAAGATTAGCAGAATTGCTGCAGAAGCAATGCACTGTCTCTTGCACCTTGTTGCCTTAGGGCTGTCCCTCTTGGTCACCAATTTACTGAAAAACCTGACTATGGGGGAAACATTTTAGTGGCAGCAGGAAGTGAGGGTAAATAGAATGTTTTGGTTGACATGATTTGTGGCTTCATGGCTTGCCAGACCTATGGCCCAGACTTCTGGGGCATGCTAGCCTCTGATATTTCCCTGAGCATGTGTGCACTTGAAGTTAGTCCTCATTTTGTTGGAAGGTGCTGGAACCTGGGGCTCATGTGGACTTAAGATTTAAGGGCTTCCTGTGTAATTCACCTATTGCTCATGTAGGTATCTGCAGCTACACCTCTGCCTTATCCTATGCAGCTGGACATGAGTAATTAGAACTCTAAGGTGTGTTCCTTTCTCCTCCCAGTACCACATACATCACCTGCCCTGCTGACCCAAAGAAGACACTGGGCATTAAACTGCCCTTCCTGGTGATGATCATCAAGAACCTAAAGAAATACTTCACTTTTGAAGTGCAGGTGAGTGGGAGAGGGTGCAGGGATACTGTGGAGTAATTTCAGAGGGAGTCCTCTTTACTGCCCTTCAGTAACTTCTCTGTATGGAGATGAGCAGCTGTCTGTCTTGGTGCATGTACCTTCCATTGCTATCATACATGAGCACCTCCCAGACACCAACATACCTATCCTTCAGCAGCCCTGCAAGGTCAGGAAATATTATCACCATTTGACAGATGAGGAATTGAGGCCCAAAGTGGATATGAAGTGATTTGTTTGAGGAGGCACAGAGAAGTTGGTTGCAGTGCTGGATCTGAGTCCTAATTCAGTACATCCTCCTCAAGATAATCATTCTTCCCCTTTTCCTTTTGCTCAGTGTCAAGGCTGTTTTTCTAGCCTAACTAGGTCCGGTACCTGAAAGAGAGGGGATCCCAGTGTTAAAAGATGTGGTCGCTATATCTGAAATCAAGTTTTGATGTTAGCTCCAGATACTGACTTCAAAATAATCTGATGGGCAAAGGGGTGAGAAGGTGGGGGAAATGTTGTTGTTTAGAACCTCTTAGGCGGCCTAAGCCCCAAGTCAGTCTTTCCTGAATGTAATCCACTGCTGACTCCTGTGCTGGACCTACCTGATGGGGCCTTGTTTTTCTTCTGCATCAGGTGCTGGATGATAAGAACGTGCGCAGGCGGTTTCGGGCAAGTAACTACCAGAGCACAACCCGGGTGAAGCCCTTTATTTGCACCATGCCAATGCGGTTGGATGATGGCTGGAACCAAATCCAGTTCAATTTATCTGACTTCACGCGTCGTGCCTATGGGACGAACTACATCGAGACCCTGAGGGTCCAGGTACAAGCTGGTCCAGCAGCCAAGCTCTGCTGTCAGGGGAGGGCACTTTTTCCCTGGGCTGAATTTTCTATCTCTGGAGATCAACCCCTGCTGTCCTTCTCCTCCCCAGCCAAAGGAATATTGTCAGGGACTGGGGCATGCCTCTGCTTCTCTTCTTCTTCAGTGACCTGTCCAAGGGGTGTAAGAATCCTAAGACCCCCTCAGCAGTCACTTGGGGTCTTCATATATTGGGCAACGAGGTGATGATACTGGGCCTCAGTGCTGCCCTGCTCAGTTCACTTGCGTCTGGGCTAGTAATGGAACTAACATCAGTCTCTGCCTCCTCTTGCCTGCCTTTGAGCATTATGAATTGCCACAGTTCTGAGGTTAACCCAGATGCCCCTGGCCTTCATGGGGGACATCCACTTCACTCAGCCTTGGCTCAAAATCCTTCTTGGCTCTAAATCCTTCATTTCCCTCCCCTCAGACTGGGGTTGGAAAGCCTCAGTCCCTCTTACAATTCACTGAGATGATCTGGATAGGTTTAAGTGTTTTTCACTACCTGCAGATATGCACCCACAGGGAAAATGATTTATGCAGTGACCAAGTAGCTTCCACTAAACACCGTACAATTTATTTAAGACAAAAAAAAAAGGAGGAGAAAATATATCCTGAAGCCATAAACCACTCGCGTGCATACTGAACTTACCAGTAGGGGTGTGCTAAATTTTGCCACCAGTTTTATTTAGACCTGCTTTGAGGTCGAAACAGTAAAGTCGAAACAAAACAGATATGGTTGAAACAGCCTCGAAACAAAACAAGGCAAGTTGAAATGTTTTGCCGTTTCAATGCTGTTTCGATGTTTCGCCCATAGGTTATAATGGGAAAGGTCAAAACAGCCTATAGCTTTGTCATTTCTGGCCAGATTTGGATAGAACTTGCAGAAATGGTAGCCCCTTCTGAGGGCATAAGGCATGTCAAGTTTCAAGAAGATACGTGCAGGAGGTTTGGAGAAACTGCACCCCAAAATCTTGAGAGCCAAACTCATGTCACGTGTGTATGTTAAGCCACAGCGGGGTCAAAAGTACAGGAGTGCTAGCCCCTGCTGAAACCACAAAGCCTGCCACATTTCAAGGAGATAGGTGCAGGGGTTTGGGGGAAACTGCACCTCAAGCTGTGGACAAACAAAACTCATGACATGGGTGACACTGTGTGTGTTAAGGCACAGTAGGGTGAAAGCTGCAGGCCTGCTAGCCCCTGCTGCAGCCACAAAGCCTGCCAGATGTCAAGGAGAAAGGTGCAGGGGTTCTGGGGCCCTGCACCTCTAACTGCTGACAGGCAAAACTCATGACATGGGTGCTTGTGCAACTGTGTCTGTCTTGGGGCAGTGGGGATGGAACTACTGCAGGCCTGACTGCTAGGCCCTGCTGCGGCCATGAAGCCTGCCAGCTCCCGAGGAGATTGGTGCAGGGGGGTTCTGGGGCCCTGCACCCCTAGCTGCTGACAGACAAAACTTGTGACATGGGTACTTTTGCAACCGTGTGTGTCTGTCTTGGGGCAGTTGATTGTATTCGTTATTTCCTCTCCTTAGCCTGTGGTTTTGTAGGTGTTAATCCATGCTCGTTAAGTCATTATGTAGTAGCTAGGTACTGTGTATTGAGCTGGTCCCCGAGTGAATCATGATTAATTGGTAACTGGTAACACAGTAGCTTAGCAGCCAGGCCTGCAGTAGTCCTCGTGGTTGTGTGTCGTCCCCCAGTTCCCCAAGACAGACACAGTTGTACAAGCACCCATGTCATGAGTTTTGCTTGTCTGCAGCTTGAGGTGCAGTTTCCCCCAAAACCCTGCACTTATCTCCTTGAAACTTGGCAGGCTTTGTGGCCTTAGCAGGGGCCACCACCCCTGAAGTTTTCAGCCCGCTGTGCCTTAACACACACAGTGTCATCTATATCAAGTTTTGCCTGTCAGCAGCTTGAGGTGCAGTTCTCCCCAAACGCCTGCACCTTTCACCTTGAAATTTGGCAGGCTTTGTGGCCTCAGCAGGGGCTAGCAAGCCTGCAGGTTTGACCCCCATTGTGTCTTAACATATACACGTGAGACAAGTTTTGCGCTCAAGATTTTGGGGTGCAGTTTCTCTGAACCCCCTGAGCCTATCTTCTTGAAACTTAGCACACATCATGCCCTCAGAAGGGGCTACCATTCCTGCAAGTTTCATTGAAATCTGGCCAGAAATGACAGTTATATCAACCTTCCCCATTATATCCTATGGGTGAAATGTCGAAACAGGGTCGAAATGGCAAAATGTTTTGACGGAACGAAACAGGACAGCCGTTTCGACTCGAAACGAAACGCTGTTCTGTCAGAATGTTGAAATGCTGGTCAAAACGAAACGCTTCCATTTCACACAGCCCTACTTACCAGGTGTTACTCATCACCCACAGGGGACCCTGACAGGTATGGCACCCAGATTTTTCAGCTCTTTGTTCTACTGTGAGCATCTTGGGTCCCAGCTAGTCTTTCGCATAGTCTGAAATATGACTTCTAGGCCTCTTGAACCAAAACAAGCATATCCTCGTTTCTGAGGGAGCAAGGCTCATTACATACCTTAGTGTTCTGCAGTAATTAGCCCTAGTGTATTTCCATAGGAAGCCCACCCACGGGTCTAGGTACACACACATACAGAGAATGTTAATCTCTCTCATACAGAAGTCTCTGTTTTATTTAAATGTTCCATGTGTCTAACACTTCTTAGTATAGAAACTTTTGATATTTCCTACTCTGAAGCATCACATGTGTCACACAAGGAAGTTGGAAAGGTGCTATTACTGCTGTTAGCTGGCAGCTGAGTCTCTTTGGGATGCCAGTCCTGCCTTAAAGGTGCAGACAATGGATTTGAAAGCCTGTTCTTGGGCTTGTTTTCAGGGCAGTCTGAAAGAATCATTAAAGTATCAGAAAAAGGTGCAGGAGTGGGGTTGCACTCTGTGGTGAGGGAACATTGAAATTCAGATAAATAAGGGGAGCTTCAGAAAGCAGAGGTGGGGGGGAAGTGTGGGAGGAACATGCTTGTCTTCTGGCAGTTGGTGCAGGGCTCATTCCATGGAACTCGGCCAAAGCACAAGGCTTTTTAACCAGCTCCCAGTACTAGGTACCATCTGCTGCATAGAACAAGTGCTGAATGTAAGGCTGAAGGAGGCTGATGTAGGGCTGAGAGCAAGGCCCCACTCTGCCTCTATGAAGCAATTATGTGACGCGTATTCCAGGATTTAATCAGACATTTCTTCCCAGGCCCCTTACTCCATAAAATGCACCAGATACACTGCAGTGTCTCATAACCCTTTAGTCAGTCCTCCAGCCGCATTCAGGACAAATAATGTTTTTGAGATTTCAGGAGGTAGCAGGACATCCAGCCATAAAAACTGAGGGAATGATGTGTGGGTAGGATAACTGATGAGGTTGGGGAGAAGCTGCTAGAAAGCAGGATTGGAGGGGTTCTTTGCTGAGCTGGAGGGGGAGTCAGCAAGGCAGAATAATGCCTACACTATCCATAAGCAAAGGGGCTGGGGCTCTTAGATGATGGGAGATTTGAGAACTGAAAGAAGAGGCCAGCAGGAGGCTGGACTGTCCTGGGAAGGTCAGACCAGCACTGAGCTGGAGGGGAGAGGCTTGAAGGGAAGAAGATATGTGAAAGATGGGGCCAGCTGTGCCACTGCATTTTGATCTCCAGATCCATGCCAACTGTCGCATCCGGAGGGTGTACTTCTCTGACAGACTCTACTCGGAGGATGAGCTTCCAGCAGAGTTCAAGCTGTATCTCCCTGTTCAGAACAAGGCCAAGGTAAGCTGGAAAGGCAAGAAGGGAGAAGTAGAAACAGCAGATAAAGCCATTGCAAAAGTTGTCTCCTCTGTGCCTGGTGTTCCCTTTCCTCTTTCTCCTGATGCTTTGGCAAAAAATGTTTTTTCATGAGCTAATTGGCAGAGGCTTCTCTGTCAGTAAAGCATTTTCCCTGTGCTTGCAGGAGAGAACGCCTCATTGCTCACACTGCTTGCTGGCTCTAGTAGCACTACATTAAACAGTTTGCTGACTGCTGCTTGTCGCTGGTCTGGCTGGGGAAACTAAGTCCTGAAAGAGAGAAAGTGAGCTCTTTTCCTACTCCCAGAGGGAGCCTTCCCAAGTTAGGGGTTAGAGCAAGCAGAAAGTTTTGTTCTGTTTCTTCCCAGGGATCAAAGGCAGCATGAAATAGGCTGCTTCCCCCACACCTCTCATCAGCATGAAATTCACACCCAGCTAAGGAACAAAGCTACTGACAAACTGCAGTCTTCAAATGGAGGTGCTTGCTTTAGGGTCCTTCATCCCAGTCCATTTAGTTTCACTCCCATATCTTTCCTAATCCTGCCTGCTGCTGGTAGCATTGTTCCTACAATGATGGTAATATATTCTGGGGAGCGGTTGATGGGAAAGAAGCCATTTGCATCCTTCTGGAGTAATCACTGTGGTTATTTCAAGAGCTGTCTTGAGGTCCTTTATTGAGAAGCCCTCTCTGACCAAATAAATGCCATTGTGGTACAGATGCTTTGGGCTGGGCACAATAAGACAGCTAGTTAAAGCGTTAGTGGGGCTAAGAGGAATTTTTCTGAGAGCGGTTCTTCTCTTCCTAAAAGACTAACTCCAGTTTATTTACTGGTAGGTAGAGGGCAGTGTTAAAACAGCAGAAAATCATTGAGTGCTACCAGTGGAACATTTTCTTCTGTGTTATTACAAGTACAGGCAGTCCTCGGACTTATGACACAATTGGTTCCTGATAACTATGTCATAAGTCAAAACGTTGTAACTTGGAACTGATTTTCCCATAGGAAACAATGTTATAAATGGGGGGTTGGTTCCTGAACCAAGGCCCAATACCTTATTTTCACCAAAAATAACCCAGAATTTTGTACTTAATCAATTATAGATGAGTAATATAGCTACATTAATATGCTTATATTGTAAATAGCAATCATTGATTTGGAAAGACTTCTTTGAGGTGACTTTGCTGGACTTTCTGAAGGGCTCTTGGTTGGACTTTTTGAAGGGTTCTTGGCTGGAGTCTTCTCAGGAGTCTTGGCTGAATTTTGTCTGCTTTCTTAAAGAAACTGTCCAAGGAAATTTGGACAGATGTTCTCCAGGGAGATGGGCGATGCAGCGAACTTGTTTGCTGGCATGGCATCTTATCAAGCATTGTAAAGTCTAAACTGACATCAGAAAGTTGAAACAGGTGTCAATTTATAAAGTTGTAAGTGCAAAACGTTGTAACTCGAAATGTTGTAAGGTGAGGACTGCCTGTACCCTGTAATGTAGAAGACAGAACTAGAACCTACCCTTCTAGCAGGCTCCAGGTTGTATGTTAACTACAAGTTGCCTAGTAACACACAGTCTCCTTTATTTGTCCCCTGTCAGCAATAACGCCACTTGGGAAGAGACGTGAGGGATGTGCCGTGGGTCCATACGAATGGGAAGGCAGGTGATGAACGTCCTACTGAAACAAAAGTTTAGAAAAATTCACTCTGCATAGGGTAACTGCATTGAATAATCTGATATCCCTTTTCTGGACAGGACACAACTAACCATGTAATAATACTGGAAATTGTTTTGCGAGTATGTGATATGTAGCACAGAATCAGAGTATTTATCTGGCTGTTCCTAAAAGCTGCAAGTGACGTGGTCTCTAATTTTTGCTTTGCTTGGGGGAATTGCCAAGTGAGCAGCAGTTGTGTGTCTGAAGAGAGGATTCAGTGTGGTATTACAGGGTTAAGTGTGCCCTCGCAAAGATACCAATATGGCTTTTTCCCCCCTTCCTGCTTTTCCATCTCCTTTATTTTATATGTGCTCTAAATATGGATGTAATACTCACACTTTGAAAGTTATTAAACATTTGATTCTGTTTGTAAGTTTGGTCCTAGTATCTCCCTCTTTTGATAGTATCTATGAACTTGCTTGCATACATTGAAACTCCAAGGGAACTTCTTAGTAACTCAGACAGTAAAATTACCTTTAAGTCCAATTTTTTGGACACTCTGCCTTCAAGGGAACCATTGCCACTGTGGTTAGAACGGACACAATAGCATTACCATCCAGGGAAAATAGTATTAGAAGAGGCCAACTAATCCAACCCCCTCTCTTCAGAGCAGGATCATCCCTGTCTAAACCATCCCAGAAATTGCACAAGTTCCAGTAGTGAGGGTAGAACCTACCTGTGGCTGGTTCTGGCTAGTACTGCTCTTCACTCAGTGGAAGGGCAGTCACATGAAGATGGGCCTTTGTGCTCCTCTGGCTGAATTCATGAGGGAGAATCAAGTTCTCTAGGAGCTGCAGATTAGTTTTGGAATCATACCATATAAAAACACCCTTTGTTTTTCTATCCAGCCTTTTAACAGCCTCTTGTAGTGAAAGGCACAAAGTAACAGTCTGCCAGTTTATTGCTCTTCCTCAGGCTCAAAGTGAAGGTCTGGCAAATCTGAAGCTCTGTATTTTGCTGCTGTAAAGCGTTTCCCCTCTAAACCTAGCTGCCCATAGCTTTCACTCTTACCAGAATAATATGCTATCAAACTTATTCCAGTAATGTAAGAACAGTGAGTGTGGGTCAGTTCCACAATGGGTTAAGCAAAGTACATAGCCTGTTTATCCCTTCTTGGAACTGGGATGTGCAGCAGATAAGAGGAAATGACAGTTGCATAGTTCCTTTAATACAAACATGATATCATTGGGGTTTTACTGTTAGAAGAATATACAGGGAGTGGGGGATGAGAGGTTACCAGTTTAAATGGCTGAACCAAACTTTTAATATAGCTCTGTCCCTCTACACAGCCAGACCAGAGATTTGAGTCTTCAGCTTTTGAGCTCACAGATCTGAGTCTTTCAGCTTAAGCATTAGTTTCATGCTTCTAGATTCAAGGGCCTGGGTTCAGTCCCTGTTTCTGATGATCCTTCTGGCTTTGAAGTTTTTTGAATTTTTAAATTCTGGTATTTTTTTGTAGACTCTTCCTCACTGATCCAATAAGTTGCCAGATGTCCAAGGTGTCTGCAATATTTGCATCTTTAAACTAACAGGGTTTTTAAAAAGGAGCCACCAATTCCATTCTGATGTTCACGTTGAAGCTGCTTGTAGAGGGCTTCCTGTGGGAGACCATTTAAAAGTATATTAACAACTGAATTGCCTGGTAACTTGGCCAGTAAAACAGTAAGGATAAGGAGGCAGCACACGTGGGATGCATCAGTCTTGCTCTGACAGGCGTGCAGGCTCTTGGGAGAGTAAGAAATCTGAAGCCAAGCCAACCATTATGCTCAATGCCAAGGTTGGCCTTAATGAAGTCCATCTATAGTCTTTCCAGACACATATATAGAGCTTGCCAAAGTCCATGCTTAATGGCCATTGGGGGTGGGAAATCTTGGCATCAGTGAGAGAGTCACTCAAACCCATAAGAGAGAACACATGTTCCCAGTGGAAGCAGATGCTTATGGCCACAGAGTTCAGGTGGCTACAGGCAGATTGGCAACTCCTTTGTCTTCCAGCAGCAGACAGTTCCCCCTATCCTGCATTGTTATCAGAGTGATGGTTCAAGAAACCCCAAAAACCAACAGCAATAAATGACTCCATGGCCAAGATGGCAGCTGGTGCCTTGGGTTTGCTTTAAGCAAGCCAGTGTTGTAATCCTTTAAAGTTGGCTAAAGAGATTCCTGTCCATGACCCATTAACTGTAACAGCAGAGAGATCAAACAGGTGTGATGGGTAATCACTGTCTTCAATGGAATGCTCTTCTATCTGATACTTTTAACTATATCTTGCCAGAATAAACAGATAGCTACAAACTCTTAGATTCCCCAATCTTCTTTCAATACATCTAATATAAAACACTATTTTCTGTTTATATAGAAGTTGTTAGAAGTGTAACATCAACAAAAACTGACACTTTTCTTTGGGGCCATACTGCATTGGCTTTATAAAGTTCAGTTAAAATGAGCTCCATTTCTATTCCTTTTTTCATTCCAGTTGTAACTGTTTAGTAGTCATTGGGTGCATCTACAGGAGATGCTGACTGCACAGTAGCCTGATACTACTGCACAGTAGCATTATGTGGCAAAAACTGTGCTGAGATGCTACTGCGCAGTAGTATTGGGCTACTGTGCAGTAGCATCATTTAAAAGGTATTTGCTGGTGCTACTGTGCTGTAACTGGTTACTCTGCATTTATTTAGTACTTGCTTATACAAGTACTAAATAAATGCACAGTAACCACTGTGCAGTAGCATTTTGTGTAGATGTGTCCACAAAGACAAGAGAATGCAATAGTTTTCATCCAAGAGGAATGGAATACTGTTTGGTGCAGGGTTCAAAACTCTTGTGGAGGCCAGATGCACCCAGCAGGAGCTCTAGGAATAAATGTACTTGTAGAAAAGTGTTAGTGCAAAAGGTCCATCTTTTACCAGCTGGATTATGGCTCAGTCTGGGGGGGTCAATAGTGTTATGAACTCTTGAAAGCTTTTGTTCTATATGCCTTCCCCTAGGACTGCCAATTCAAAACAGTTGAGAAGCCTTGGAAGGTAACCTTTTGAACAAACATTCTCCTGACCAGTCTCCTTTGTGCTATGTTACATGAAGAGCCTTGGTGAAAGATGGCAGCATGACCTGGGGAATAAGTTGGCATGTACTGGCCATCCAGTGAAATATAGAGAAGTGAAGTCTAAAATACTCTAGCTCATTCACATTTTGGTAGGCAGGCATATCTTTCCTCCTGGTTTTTTAATTCTTATTGCATTTCACTGAGAACATAAGAGAAAGGAATCTGTTCAAGGAGTCCCTTCAAATACCAAACTAACTTCTCAAAGAGTTTCAACCTAAGGCAAGCAGAGTCTGTACTCAAGAGAGAGGTTTTCCTTGCCTATTGAAGCTTTCAGAACTTTCATTCCCTTCCTTTTTATCAGCTGGGGCAGCCTGCTCTTTGATCAGGGCTGTAAAGGCTAGGAGCCTGTTTTCTACATCAAAGCAGAAGCCCCTCTTTGAAATCTCAGCTGTTGAAAGAGCTGGAGCATAGAGGTTACAGCGCTTTATACTATATCCAATCAATGGGAGAACAATCATTACCTTTTGCTATTTTACAAACCGGAAGGAATTGAGTCAACAAAACTCATTTTGGGGGATGCTCTATTCTGCAGTAATTACTCTGCTATGCTAGGCTGTTTTTTCCTGGGTAGACAAGCCCTCAGGACCAGTTTCTAAAGGCTGAGCCTCCTGTGTGTTGTCTTCATGCACTGTAAAGGGTAACATCTGTGTGCTGGCTGGAATGGTGTCTGCTGTTGGCACCGATTATGTAGTAAGACCAGCCCCTATGGAAATACCTGTGGCTTATTCAGGTCATAGCCAATACTGAGTGATTTGTGCTTCAGAAGCTTACTTGTGCGGTCGCATCTGTTTCTAATGAAGTTCCTGTTTTGAGCCTATTTTTCCAGCTGGATTGTGAGAGGAGACACAGGTGACCTGCCTAAGATTGTGCAGCAAGTTATGACTAGGAACCACTCAAGTGTGCAGCAATTTCTTCCTGGCTTCTGGGCTTTTGCTGAAGCCACTAGAATGCACCTAAGTACCTTTATCAAGCTTGAGTAATCAGTATGTGTGTAAATGTGTGCTTAGGCAAGCTCCTGTGTTCCTGGCTATTTTCTTCTAGCAAGGGGCCCTCTTCCCAACCTCATTATGATGTAGTCTGAGGCTACTTGATGCATGCTCTTTGTAAGAATGACCTCAGACATGAAGAACCATGAGAGGCTGGGAAGTCTGAGGCTGTGGCAGCCGGAGCACCAAAGTTAAAACAAACAAACAAGCCACCAAACCAAAAAACCTACCAAGAAAGGTTTGTTCGTCCTACTATAATGTGACTCCTCCCTTTGTTGCTTTCTCCCTTGTTACACCTTGTTCCCGCTATATTGATTCAAGCCAAAATAAGCAGAACTCCCTCCAGAACACTACCTCTGTTGCTCCTGGTCACCAGCAGAGGTCACTTGAGTGTTGTGAAGCATCTCAATAGGCCAGCCTAGAGAATCAGGAGGGTGTCTCCCATGTAGCAGTGTGCAGTGATCCATACAATAAGCACAGTGTTCCCTGTCGTAGACACAGCTCTACATCCAGAAGCTTGCTGGGTTCAATTAGTTATATTCTGTGTTGCTCACTTCAGCTAACTTTTAAACTGATTGTAATGTTAATGAGATTCAACTTGGCCAACTGCATTGAGAACCCAGTTGGACTTGGGTTCTTTTTCAAAATCTTATGTTTGTAAAGCGTGAGTAATAATTAACAAGAATTAAAGGGATTTGTCAGTAGGAATTATTTGTGCCATGTGTCACAGCTTACTAGGCTAGTTGCACCACTTTCCCTTTTCAAGAAGTCTCACTATTGCATTCCAACAAGTATGTGAGGCTTCAGGCTTTCAACCTTTATTCAGCACAATTCTAAAATGTGCCCATTTTTAGACCAAGTCTTGGTCCTGATCATAACTTCAGCAGGTCCAACTGGAGCTGAACACTACAAGGAGTTCCCTTTGGGACTCCTTCAAAAGAAAGCTCTATTTCTTCTTTACTCAAAAGGATAAAGCATTTAGAGCAAAATGTAGAAATACAAAAAGGTCTGGATTCCAGTTCCTTTACTTAAACTTGACTTCTCTATCCAGAATTTAGTAGAGTCCAGCTTATTATACATCTGAGTTGGGAGGAGTAACTTGCACTGTTTGCTGTCCTGGGTGCCTCCAGGTTCTCAGCTTTTTCAGTCTCTTTTGGCGATGCCCTCATGGAGGTTCTCCAACCTCACCCAAACCCTGTCCATTTTCTAGGGTCATTCAAGGTTTTAAGTCTCATTTGATTCTAACTTCAACCTGAGAAAGAGGGACCCATTCTGGCTGGGATGGAACTAGCCATGGTTATCTCAAGTTCTTTAGAGCTGTGTACCTGAGGCTGAGTTATATGACATTGTTTTATCTTTCCTGTTTGGTTCTTTAGCAGCTCCTGTACAGCCTTCTTTGACCTAACTCTCTGTGCTCAGGCAGGCAGCACACACAAAGCAGAACAGGGAAACTAAGTTGCGCATAATCATAAAAGAAACATTTTCCCAGTTGTTCCCAGCATAATAGTCAATTCAAAATGCTAAAAGTCTTTTTTGGATTACTTTTGCAAGGCAGTGTGGCCCAGTGGCAATGAGCTGATCTGGGAGTTAGGATTTTTGGTTTTACTCTTGGCTGTGACTGTGACCTACTGTGTGAATTTGAGAGAGTCACTTCACTTTTTGGGCCTCCATTCTCCCTCCCAACTTTTTTTTATACACAGGCAGCTTTTCACTGTCTCCCTTTCTCTGTCTGTACAGCACCTGACAAGACAGGGTTTGGGATCTCTGGGTTATACCAATAACAAATAATAGAATGTGCAATCTTTAGCTTGTAAAATGCAAAATTAAAAACAATTATGAGATGTTTTCTTGATCACAGAGAGATCTGAATATAGCCACAAGTATCTAGGACTGTACAGCCATTGATAAATGAATGGTAACGATGGCTTCCTATGTCTGTTCAGTATCTTACTGTTTGATCTCTCTCTTTAGCAAGCTGCTATCCTTCTACGTTGGGACTAAGTTCTAGTGGTTTCCTTATCAGGCTTTAATTCTAAATGCAGCTTTTATTAAACTGGGTGTATTATGCCTCTGGGGGTGTAAGAAAAAAGCTTCTGTATCTAATCTCTTTTCAAAAGTCTGTTGTTACTAGCCAGGGTGTTGTGTTGGGTAGCTGTCTGTCTAAACTGTTAGGCATCTCCTCTGCTTATCTTCCTGATAATAGCCAGACTTGTTTCAGATCTGGTCAGCCATATCTCACCCTGCTTCCCTCTCGAGTCCAGGGACATGGGTAAGGATCTGTACTTGCTTCTGAATCTTTGAACACCTATCCCTGACCCTTAGGAAGGATCAAAGGGAACTTCCTTACAGTTCAGAGCTGGCTTTCCGTCTATGATTATAATTTCTGATCTGGAGCGTACTGACAGAGGAAAGAAAGAGAACCAAGTTTGATCAGTGCCTAAGGATCTCTTCTCAGAGAGCTGATTGTATTGGATGCTGCACCCTTCTTACTGTGAGAAATCTCCACTCACGTGTTCCAGGCAAAGCCTTACTGCAGGGTTTCTTATGTATTCTTCTGAGCCCTTCAACTTTGTTCACTTGAGCCAGAACCACTGTGGTTGCTGAGGCCTAGTTTACATTCTACTCTTCTGCTGGCAAAACTTACGTACATCTACATTCAAAACTCCTCTGTGGCACCAAGGGCCCCCCTTCCTGCTAGCAGTGATGCTACCTGTTCTGAGGGAAGAAGTCTTCTTTTGCCACCCAGTAGCTATGGTGGCTGGGCAGTAGTGGCTGCTGTCTCCTGCCAAAACCAGGTAAGTGCAGACATGATCAAACCTGGCATCCAAGAACTCAGGGCAGCATATAAGCAGGCTGACTCCCCTTCTGGCCTTGGTCAGAAAAACAACTTCAGTTCTCATGTAATAGCTCTTTGGTGTTTCATAGATAGATGTTAGGATTGGAAGGGACCCCAGTACATCATTGAGTCCAACCCCCTGCCCTGGGCAGGAAAGGGCACGGAGGTCAGACGACCCCCAGCTAGGTGCTTGTCCAGTCTCCTCTTGAAGACCCCCAGGGTAGGGGAGAGCCCCACCTCCCTTGGAAGCCCATTCCAGATTCTGGTACCCCTTACTGTGAAGAAGTTCTTTCTAATGTCCAACCTAAATCTGCTCTCCATCAATTTGTAGCCATTGTTCCTAGTTATTCCAGGGGGTGCCCTAGTAAATAGAGCATCTC
Source organism: Alligator mississippiensis (assembly GCF_030867095.1). NCBI lineage: Eukaryota > Metazoa > Chordata > Crocodylia > Alligatoridae > Alligator > Alligator mississippiensis. Next base: position 38,728,069 of record NC_081833.1, on the reverse strand, counting down.
CTATTCCCTGCTGCCCTCCCCTGATGAATTTATAGGCAGCCACAAGATCACTCCTCAGCCTTCTCTTGCGAAGTCTGAAGAGATCTAGGTCCCTGAGTCTCTCCTCGTAGGGCCTCGCCTGCAGGCCTCTGACCATACGAGTGGCCCTCCTCTGAACCCTCTCAAGATTTGGGCAGCGCCCAAAACTGGATGAAGTACCCCAACTGTAGCCTGACCAGTGCTGCATAGAGGGGACGCATCACCTACTAATGCATGATAAAGTGCAGTTAGCTTTGTTGAACACAAGGCTGTTTCTTCACAACTGCTGCTGCCTTCAAGAATACAGCATGTAGCTTTGCAGAGTGCTGCTGCTGCTGCTGTTGATCAGCTTGTTTATCATTGATTCTTTCTGGCTGAGAGTAGGGTGCATCAATAAGTGACCTATCTTAATGGTACCTTAAATTTGCATGGAATAGAGAAGCAAACTATTGAACCTGCTAGGTGAGGGCCTGTTAACCCCTTCAGGAACTTGATTCAGCCTTAGAAGATGGTTGTGAAGTATGCTGTCCACTGCCCTTGGCAGTTCTGAAACTGTTCTGCTCCAAAGGCTTATTCAGTGTATTTGCATTTGGTGCTTCTAGTTTGTGATCACCTTCAGATATTCATGTAGAAACTTGTAATGACAGCTGCTGCTTCAGTTACAGTTGTACTTGATCCCCAGCTATGAGTTTGGCCTCCCAGGTCTAAAGATTATATAAACTCTAAAATAAGAGAGAATCCTTGGTCCAAAGAATTCACAGTTCGAAGTGGATAAGACAGGCAAAGGATGGGAGGGAAGATGTAGTACAGAAAAAAGAAATGATTTGATCAAGCTCATCTAGCAAGTCAGTGGCAGAGCCAGGAATAGGGCCTAGGATCTTGGCTCCCAAGTCATGGACCACTCTGCCTCTCAGCCATGCAGCATTTAACTTTAGCTGCACTTCCAGAAGATGCTTGTCCTTGAAGAGTTAAAATTATCATCAAGATCTCCAAAGATCTAGTACAGAAAAGGCCCCTGCATGTGGGGAAACATCCTCCTGATCTTCCAACCATATAGATTTCCTATGGCAGGGATGATCATTCAACACTTTTGGCTCACCTAAGTGCATGGAGAGATCCCTCCATTTCTGAGTGTCTGCTCAAAAGAAGTTCCTTGCTCTGAACTTTTATGTTTTTGTAAAGCGATCGCTTCTCCTTACCATGCACTAATCCTCTGCAGCTGTTGTCTAACATGGTGCGGACAGTTGCTGAAGGGGAGGGAAATATTTATTTTGAGTTTTGTCATTGGCTTTCAACCAGGAAAAATGAATGACCATATTGGGGCCTTTGTCTGGTCAGTTCTGCAAATGGGGGAAAGAAAATATTCCTGAGCTGCTATCTAGAGTGGGTTAAAGCTTCCCCAGGCGAGATGAAAGCATCGACCACCCAAGTACGACCAGTTTTGTTTGGATCGGGCATGGTTGGTTGCACTTCCTGAAAATGAACCAGGAGAACGAAGGTGGGAAGGGTTGCCTCTGTAGAACTTGGAGAATGGCCACGAGGTGGCACTATTCTAAAATGAACCACTGATTTGTAACTGCAGCTCTAGTGTAGATGGAAGAGTCTGCCCACAAAAAGCCCTGGTCTGGAAGAGCAGAGGTGTTGCAGAACGCAGTTTGAGGTTCACTGACAAAGCTGTGCCTGTCTGGGACAGCAGGGGTTTGCTACGAATCAAGATTGGGATGCCCTGGCTGAATTGGCTGTGGTAGTAGAGAGGGTGGGAGCTGGTGGTGGGGAGGAAGGAGAGGGTGCAAAACTACAGCACTGCTTTCCCCATGTTACAGCTGCTCAGGGCACCCAGCTGTGTTACACCTCTGGATTGTGGTCTCCAGGAACTGATAAGTGGGGGTGGGGGAAGCAGGGGGTGCTACAGTTTGCAATAGAGGTGAATCAGCAGAGCTGTATGATGAAGCTGGGATGTGCTTGCTAATTTATATCACCCCTGTTTAGAATACTCCACGGGCAGAGAGAAGCTTAGCTACACACTTGCACTGGTGCAGGAAAGACACTTCATTGCCATTGTGGTCTCCACAGCATTGAACAGGACAAGGGAGCTGTGGCAGGCTGAAAAGCTGGGGTTAGCACTGAGGTGGTGGTTCTGTTCATGGGCAGCTAGTGCTCTCTGCTTCTAAGTCACAGGGTGAAGTTCAGAGAAGAAAACAATTAGCTGTGTGCTGCCCTCCCTGCACCTCCTAGAAGAGGTTGCTTGTTCCATCTTCATCCTCAAAGGAAAGATAAAGGCTCCCCTGCTGGCTGTTGGAGCTGAGGAGGAGCAGAAAAGCCTCCAGAAGAGCTGAGAAGATTGTTCTGCAGTGAAAGAATGAAGAGAGTGGGAAGGTGGGTCTGGGGTCGAGAATCTGATCTGCAGGGCCCCCTTTGGGGGGGCTGGACCACTGCCCAGCTCTGCTGCTGGATTATTCCTCCGTGGGATGCATTTCCTTTGCAACTGTTTGAAGGCTGGAGAGAAATCCCTTGAGCAGCAGCAGGAGCTACTGGGAAGGATGGTGCTTCAGGCTGGGCTCTGCACACCTTGGAAGGCCTGTGGAGCCTTGTGCTGGGTGTGGCATGATAAGGTGCCTCTGTGCACTCAGCAGGAGTTTGAGAGTGGCTGTAGAGCCAGAGGGGACCTTGGGCCTCTGTGCTCCCATTCTACCCTGACAAATTAAAACCAAGTATTGGTGGAGAAGCAGCTGGTCAGCACATGCCTGGGGTGTTGGAACAAACTAGTACAGGGATCAAAGCTACCTCCTCCCCCTCTCCAGCATCTTTCCAGGGGGAACATTTCTGTCAGACCAGGCAGCATTCCCACCCTGCTGGTTATAGAGGCAAGGCCATAAACATCCCCAGAGGAGCAGATGGTTCCATTGCCATCAACATATCATGTAATTTCTCCACCCACACGAATCCAGGCAAGGATGCACCCCTCCCCTCATCTGCCACCATCTTATCGCCTCAGACCACATGCTGCAGTGGCCAGTGGTAGTGCTTCATGAGGTGTTGACTGCCCTCCCTCCCTTTCCCTCTGGCATGTTGGCCAATGGTGCCGAGCTAACGTGGGGAAGGGAAGCTGCAGTTCCTTCCTGCCCCCCTCCCAGCCCAGACAGGGTCATGCCCTACTGCACTAGGAAGGTTGATTTCCTCTCATTTGTTGGCAGGCATTAGCATTGCTACAAGCATTATTCCTGTTTGCATGCATGGTTAGGGCCTCATTCTGTCCCCAGCAGTAGTCAGCAACTGAGTTCTCAATGAGTTCAAAGGCTATGCAGCATCAAGCCCCCCAAACCACTTCTGGAGAATCCCTGGCTAGGGTGCTCTCCCCCTTTGTGCATTTCCTCTGGCCATAACTCTCTGGGTTCCACTGTGCTTGACATTTAAAAGCAAGAGTGTTTCCTCTGATCCATGTGAGCTGTTTCCTTTTGAGTCCACCCCTTTATTTTCACGCAGTGTGGGAGGGGATGATTGGAAGGACTGGAGGGTGGTTGTTAAACCATTCTTCATTCTGAGGAACTGCCTAATCTGTCCCACCTCCACCTCGTTTCCTGGCTAATGAGCCCAGGTGTCTAAAAGAAATAATTCCTCCAGGGCCAGCTGCTCACATGCCTCCATCCACTATTAGTGTGCTGCCCACTGTTTCACTTGGTTTCTTCCCACCACCCAGAGTGTAACTTCCTGAATTGCACAGGATATTCAGTGCATGCAACAATGCAGAATAATATAATGGCCAACAGAATGGTTTCTGTGTTCCTTATGACTGGTAGCACTTTCCCTCAGAGGATCTCAAAGCACTTCCTGTAGGAGTCTCTAGGCTACACGAAAAGTCAGCAGGAGTGGAACTCGTCATGCAGGAAACCTTCTCCAGACAAGCTCTTTGAGGAGGATGTAACAGAATTGGTGGAAAGCTCAGGACTTGTCTTCAGGAAGAAGTTGTACCAACTGAGCCTGAGGTGGGAATTGAAAGTGGATTAGTTCAACTAACACAAAGCCCCGTGCAGATGCTCCTAGGTGGGGTTTAATACAGGCTTTTTCCCATTACACTTAAGTCAGTTGACAGTTGGCATAAGCCAAACTACTGTAAATGCCCACACCAGGCCTTGTTGGTTGTAGCCCTGTTGTTCTAAGGACAGAGGTAGGCAAGGTTCTTTGGGTAAATGTCTGACTGGATTCTCCTTGTGCCTGAAGAAGGGTGTTTGTGCCCGAAAGCTTGCAAAGAACAATTTTCCAACTATTTAGTTGGTCTAATAAAAGATATCATATTTACTCATAGAACCTTGTCTGTCACATAGGGCCTGGTACCAGTTTAACAACAGATTTAAATGAAACTGGAGTAACTGCCCAGTTTTATCAGTACCCAAGAACAGACATAGGAGAGCAGGACCAGAACTTCACACCTGCACCTCAGACAAGGCTGCTTTCCAAGCTGTTAGCAGTGCAAGGCCTAATGCAGATTGCAATCGGAAGGAGGTTTATTCCGGATATTGCCCCAAAGAATTCAATAGCGGCATCCTCCTCCAAGACTGAGGCTGAAACAAATTGACTTTCAAGCCCAGGAGCGTGAGGCTGAGATGGGCTCTCTGATCATCAGAGGGCAGCTGCCAAGGCGCTGCTATTTTTGTGTTGCCTGCACCCTTTTAGCAAACCAGCCCTTATTGGAAAAAACAGGGCTGGGCCACTGAGCTCAACAGAAGACTGAAAGAGCTGACTGGATGGCTGCAACTGTGTCAGCTAAGCCTGGGAGTCTTGGCCTGAAGGAGAACTGACAAGGCTGAAACAGCAAGAGACCTGCTCTGTTTCCAGGACTCCCAACAACCTGGAGCTGATGTGCCATGGATAGTTCTTGTCTCCTGTTATTTCAGCCTCCTCTGTAGTCTGGGGGGTGGGGGAAGGCAGTGGAAAACAGGTACTTTCAACCCCAGTTGCCCACCTGGGGCTTAAGTGCAAGCGGCTATAGTAGGGGTAGGTAAAATACGGTCTGCAGGCCAGGTCCGGCCTACCAAGGGATTTTGTCTGGCCCACAGCAGGTCCCTCATCTCTGCTGAGCCCAGATGCAGGAGGCAGCCAGGGCTGTGGCACATGCAGTCTGTCTCCTGTCTGCCCATCCCACTCCCACACTCCTCCCAGCCTGCCCAAGGCTCCATCCCATCCTCCAGGCTATGTGACCTGCCTGCATGAGCCCCAGCTGGTCTCCATGAAGACCCCAGGATCACTGGGCAGTGAGAGCGCAGGGCTGAGGCCTGGGTACAGTCTGATCCATTTCCTGCACTCCCCTACCCACAGAATCACATGCAGCGGGAGTGTATGCCTGGAATGGATTGCAGCTCTGCCCCAGGCCCCAGTCCTGTGCTGTCATGGCCCTGTGATCCCAATCCCAGCCCTGATCATGGCCCAAGTCACCCATCCGGCTCCTGGACACCATTCCTCACCCCCCCCCCCCCCGGCCACAGCCCCATCCGATCCATCTGGCCGAGTGCAGGGGCCACTTAGGAAGTTTGGGAGGGGGAGGGGGAAGGGCAGGGCCTGAGGTGCTCATTCTCCCAGGGCTTGCCTCAGGCTCACTCTTCACTCCTGGAACCTGTGTGGTGGTAAGTGGGGCTGGGGGGGAAGCTGGGTGGTAAGTGGGGGCTGGGGGGCTGCAGGAAACAGCTGCAAGTTTCCGTCCCCCATGACCCGGCGTGGCAGGGGGCACTGGAGCTGCGTGGGGATCTCCTCATCCTGCGTTGCCCCAGAGACACACTTCCTGCACGCGGGGCTGCAGTGAGGGCAGCTGCGCCCCTCAAAGCAGGGGCAGGGGCACGTTTAGGTGCAGGCGGTGTGTCGGTGGGGAATGCAGCAGCGGCGAGATCCCTGCGCGGCCCCGCTGTCCCCAGCTGCGCCGGGTCAGGCCCGCCAGGCTGGGGAGGCCCTGGGGAAGGGAATCAGGCTAGCAGGGAACAGGGGCTCTGCTGCTCCCTGCTTCCCTCCCCCGGGGCCTCCGGAGCCTAGCGGGTGCAACCTGGCGCAGCTGGGGACAGCAGGGCCATGTGGGGATCGCGCCGCTGCTCAGCCTCCCTGCTGCCCTGGTGATGTGCCTCCAGCGCCTGCCGCTGCTCTGAGGGGCGCAGCCCCACGCCGCTGTGCGTAGGAGGGGCATTGCCAGCGCAGCAGGGTGGCGAGAAGCGGCAGTGAGGTTCCCTCCCGGGGCCTCTGGAGCCCAGCAGGCACAACGCGGTGCAGCAGGTAGCAGTGGAGCCGCTGGGGATCTTGCTGCTGCTTCCCCCACTCACCCCACAGCCTTGGTGACGTGCCTCCTGTGCACAGCGCTGCAGTGAGGGCAGCAACGCAGGGCCGTGCCCCTGAAATCAGTGGTAGGCACTGGAGGCGTGTTGCCAGGGGCGGGGAAGCGGTGGCCCTGAGATCTGGGGCAGCTTTGCCGCTGCCTTTCACGCCGGGTCATGCCCACCAGGCTCCGCTCGGCCGCGCACGGCCGATCCTAGCTCCGGCTTTTGCTGCGGCCAAGTATGCCCTGTGCCACCACTGCTGCAGTGGCCCTGGCCGCACACAGCCTGGCTGCCACCTCCCCACCACGCGCAGCAATGTGCTCCCTCCCCCACAGCAGCAAGTGCTGGAGGCACGTCGCCAGGGCCCGAGGGGGCGGGGGGCGAGCAGAGGCAGATCCCCGGCGGCTAGCTCAGCTCTTGCCTGCCGCTCCGGGTCGTGCCCGCTGGGCTCTGGAGGCCCTGGGGGACAGAAGCAGGGCAGGAGCCTCAGCCCACAGCCTGCACCTGCTCCATGTACAGATCTGGGGGGCGCAGGTCCCCCCAGAGAGTGCGCGCAGCGGAAGGGAACCGACCCCCTCCCTCCCTCTTCCCCCACCCCGGAGGAGCCACCCATGGCCCTGTCCTGCTCCCTGCTGGGGCCCTGCAGCCGCGCTTTGTGGCCCCAGGCCCCAAGCTCCACCCAGCTGTGAGCAGCCTCAGCCTAGCCTGTCCTGGGTACAGATCTGGGGGGTGCGAGTCCCCCTGTCCTCTGGGAATGCACTCAGCATCGGGGAGCTGCCCCACCCGGGGCCACAGGAGGAGGGGTGGGGGCCTGCTGATCCAGGTCTGTAGCCCTGGCAGCTAGAGGCCCCCTCTGGCAGGGCTGGGGGAGCAGGGTCTGTGGATGGGGGGCAAGGGGCACCAGCAGGGCTGTGGAGGGACCTTTGGTTTTAATCATGGATTTTGGGTTGTTTAGCAGAGAATACATGATTTTTTTAGCAGAGAATTTGGTATTTTTTATCAGGAAAATCCAGGATTCCTGGTGACTAGGAACCACATTCATCCTGTGCCTCACGGTGCATAGCTTCCTCTGGTCATTGTCCAACTCCAAGCATGCTGATGGTGCTGAGCAAATGACATGTATCTCGTCTCTAGGTGGGGTTGTCTCCTGCCCTGGCAGGAGCTGCTGACTGTGATGTCATAGCTCTTTGTTAGTTCTGGTTGCTTTCCTCCTATTTTTGGAAGTTTCAGAAACACCATTAAATGCTTGACCATCATTGTTCCTGGCACGAATTGGCTGCCTCATTGGCAGCCCCAGTGCAGAGGCCAAGGGCTGAGTGGGACATGCACAGCTGAGTTTGCTACCAGCTGGGAGCTGTTATAAGCCACACACAGAAACTGCCAGGAATCCCAGTGCTGTATTTGGGTTTGCTCAGATGGCCTGGCACCGTCCTTCAACAATGCACACTGTGGGCTGGATGGGCAGCTTGCTCCTAGGAAAGCAGGGCAGGCATACTCTCTTGTGCAGTTCTTTCTTAAAATCTCAGCTCCTGGGGTCATGGTGTTCCTAAAAAACTAGGCTTTGTTAAGCAAAAATCAGCTTCTAACTTGGTGTACACCAAAAATTCCTGACAAGAAGGCAAAGGGAAATTGCTCCAGATGTATTATGATCTTTGTAAGTGTTCATGATTTGGATGGCCACTCTATGGCTTTTCAAGGTCCAGCTCCTGATGTGGGACAAAGGAGCTTGGTGTCATGATCCCATGCTGCAAATGTCACCGCTAGCTGGGTAAGGAAGGCAGTTGTCTCTCTATGTGACATCTGTGATCCCCAATACCTTCCAATCTTTGATGCAACCTGGACTGCAGGATGTAACTGTTCATCTTGACCTGAGTGATGGTGCTTACAGCAGAGCAGAGTGTGCCAGGACCTGTACTTTCCATGGGCTGCACTGATGTGCAAAAGATAAGAGTGGATGATGTAAGTGCAGCTCTTGCATGCTCCCAGAAGGCTTCCCCATGGCCCTCAGATTGGCCCTGAGGTGGGTCCTCAGTCCCCTTGTAGAGTGTTCCAGTGCTTGGGGCTATGCCATAGAAATCATAGAAATTAAGGGCTGGAAGGGACCTTGAAAGATTGTTGAGTCCAACCCCACACCCTGCTCTGGGCAGGAATACTGCTGAGATCAAATGATCCCAGCAAGGTGTCTGTCCAGTCTCCTCTTGAAGACTTCCAAGGTTGGGGACTGCACCACCTCCTTGGGAAGTATATTCCAGATTCTGGTCACCCTTACTGTAAAGAAATTCTTCCTTACATCCGACCTGAAAACATCCTCTAACAGTTTATGGCCATTGCTCCTTGTCCTCCTCTGGGGCGTCCTAGTGAGCAGGTTTTCTCCCAGCTCCCAATATTCACCCCTTATTTATAGATAGCTACCAGGTCTCCCCTCTTAGTCTTCTCTTCCCCAGGCTGAACACTCCCAGATCCCTTAGTCTTTCCTGTAAGGTTTGTCCTCCAGGCCCTTAATCATTCTTGTGGCCCTTCTCTCAACTCTTTCAAGATGCTCCACATCTTTTTGAAATGTGGCGCCCAGAACTGGACACAGTACTCTAGCTGGAGTCTCACCAGCACCAAGTAGAGAGGATGCATTGGCTAATGCATCTCAGTATGATATTAGCTCTGTTGACTACAGCGTTGCACAAGTGGCTCAAGTTCATCCTGTGATCAACCATAACCCTGAGGTCCCTTTCAGCCATCATTCTGGCCAGGACATCTCCTCCTAACCTATATTTATGTTGCTGGTTACTTCTCCCCAAATGAAACACTCTGCATTTATCCTTAGTGAAGTGCATCCAGTTCCATTCCACCCACCTTTCCAGCTTGTCCAGGTCCTCTTGGATCTGCATCCTCTTCCCTAGCATGACCACTTTTCCCCATAACTTAGTATTGTCCACAAACTTGGCCAGCATGCTTTCCACATCCTTATCTAAATTGTTGATAAAGATGTTGAACAGCATGGGGCCAAGAACTGAACCTTGCGGGACACCACTGGCCACCTCCTACCAAAACAACATAGGCCCATTCGCTAACACTCTGGGTTCAACCCTTTAGCCAGTTCATACACCAAGGCTGGCCTTACTGCTCATTGAGTCTTGCTGCATTGCCATTTGCCTGTTAACAGGGCTGGGGTTGCGGGGGTATCTGACAACTGTGGTGCAAAGAGGAGACCCATGCAGCTGACGTGGTCTGTATGTGTGTCCCAGGAAAGAGTTGTGTGGTGGTGAGGACTGGGGTGTGCTGCTGAGTACCCTTGGTGAAGATCTGCTGTCAGGGCATGCAGTAGAGCTACATTCCACCCCACAAAAACCTTCAATCCCATGCACCAATCTATGTGAGCCTTCCCTTGCCCAAACACTATGATCCAGGGGTCTAAGCTTCAGGAGCTGGGAGAACATATCTTCCAAGAAGCTGTGAGGACACAGCTTTTCCTGGATCCATTAAGTAAAGCACATGGTCCTCTGTCTCTCCTAATCTTGGCAAGCAGTTGATGCATGGTTCCCTGGACCATGTGGTTTTGATGCCTCTGGGCTGGACTCCATGGAGGTGCCAGAGTGAATCCTGGAAAGAAGAGATACCAGAATTCCAGGGAGTGGTGCATCACCTTCCCAGTGAGAAGTGCCACCCACTGGCCACCCACCCTGACCCATCCTGGGAAAATGCTAGAGAAAATAATCAAAGAACACATTTGTGCAGGCCCAGCAAGGGAAACGATGCTGAGGGGAAACCAGCACGGGTTTGTCACAGGTAGATCCTGCCTGACAAACCTTGTAGCCTTCTATGAGGTCACACACTGCCTGGATGCAGGAGCCGAGGCTGATGTCATCTTCCTGGACTTTAGGAAGGTCTTTGACACAGTTTCGCACCCTATCCTCATTGGGAAGCTAGTACACTGTGGAGTAGACGCTTACACAGTCAGGTGGGTGGCCAACTGGCTTAGGGACTGCACCCAGAGAGTGGTGGTGGATGGTTCCTTCCTGACCTGGAGGGAGGTGGGCAGTGGGGTCCCACAGGGTTCGGTCCTTGGACCGATATTATTTAATATCTTCATTAGCGATTTGGACGAGGGTGTGGAGAGCACCCTCTCCAAGTTCGCTGATGATGCCAAGTTATGGGGCAAAGTTAGTACGCCGGAGGGCAGGGAGCAGAATCAGGCCGACCTGGACAGGTTGGATGAATGGGCAGAGAGAAATAGGATGCAATTTAATAAAGATAAATGTAAGGTACTCCACCTGGGAAGGAGGAACCCCCAGCACACCTATAGGTTGGGGAGTGTCCTTCTCAGCAGCTCGGAGGCAGAGAGGGATCTTGGAGTCATAACTGACTCCAAGATGAACATGAGCCGGCAGTGTAACAAAGCCATCAACGAGGCCAATTGCACCTTATCGTGCATTAGCAGGTGCATGACTAATAGATCAAAGGAGGTGATGCTCCGCCTCTATGCGGCACTGGTCAGGCTGCAGTTGGAGTACTGTGCCCAGTTTTGGGCGCCGCACTTCAAGAAGGACGTGGGGAATTTGGAGAGGGTCCAGAGGAGGGCCACTCACATGATTAGTGGCCTTCGTGATAGACCCTACAGGGGGAGGTTGAGAGAGCTGAATCTCTTCAGCCTTCACAAGAGACGGCTGAGGGGAGATCTTGTGGCCGCCTATAAATTTGTTAGGGGAGGTCAACGGGGAATAAGGGAAGCGCTGTTTACTAAGGTGCCCCAGGGAATGACTAGGAATAACGGGTGTAAACTAGTTGAGAGTGGATTTAGGTTAGATATTAGGAAGAAATTTTTCACAGTAAGGGTGGCCAGGATCTGGAACAGGCTTCCAAGAGAGGTGGTGCTATCACCTAGCTTGGAGGTCTTCAAGAAGAGGCTGGATAGTCACCTGGCCGGGGTCATCTGACCTCGGTCCCCTTTCCTGCCAGGGGCAGGGGGTCAGACACGATGATCCATTGTGGTCCCTTCCGGCTCTACAATCTATGAATCCTCCATGTGGCCTCATTGATATAAGCCGTGTTGCACAGGGGCCTCGTGGGGGAGAAGTCAGGTTAGAATTTGGCTAGGGTTCTGCATGGCAGATGCTGGGTGAGATTCCCTCAGCCTGGGACCCACTGAAAACGGGGCTCAATCAAGTCCAGATATCCAGTCTACACATCACAGTCCTTAGATACAGCCCAGTGCTGCTTCCCCAGCCTCAAGAGAATCACTGGCAGTGGAACTCTGTACCCACATGGAATGAATGCTGCTAGCTCATGCAGGGCAGTGAGAAGGAGGGAAAGTATCTGCTTCTGATTCTTTTGATTAGTTATTGTCTTGTGTGGGTGCCCAAACAGCCTCAGTGAGCTCTGTAACATTGCCAACCATAGCTTTGCCAGCTGATAGAGATGCCCGCTGCTCAGAATCAGGATTGCCAGCACCTCCTGCAGGTATGCTTTGAGTCTCTCATGCTGCAGAAATCCTGAGTCCCATTCCTAACTGGTTAAATGAAGAGCAGGGAAAGTGGAGCTGTTTCTTCCACACCTCCTGCAGGGTGTTTGCTTGGGGGATGCAGGTTCTACCCCCCACCTCCAGCTTTCCTTGCTGTGAATCCTGCCACCCAGTCACCAGATATTTGCACTGAATGCCTCCAGATGTGGAACACTGGCCATCATATTTTTCCAATCACAACACCCAGGCGAGGTGGAAAACATTTTGCCAAGCAGACTTGTTTCTGGCAGGTCCCTGCAGCCCTAGGCTGGCTGACTGGGAGTGATTGGAATGCCTTCTTCCTGCTCTACTACAACAGTCACAGGCACAGTGAGATGCTGGCAATCCTCCTGACAAATGTGGGGACCTGGGCCCTCTGCCCCTCCCCACCCTGCTGCTTCTGCCCTGCACGGTCCATTTTTCTACATATTAAATTGCCAATTGATTTTTTTTTTACTCCAGTTCACTTCTGCTCCAGAGATCATGGTTATTTGTTCGAGCCCCAAACACGCACCGCTGATTGGATACAGTAGAGTCAAACAAAGGAGCCAGGGGTACTTGGTTTCCTCTGTTTGCTGAATCCAGGCAAGGTTCGGGGTTCCTCACCATTCTTGGAATGATCCAGAAGCACAGCCTCTTTGGTGAACTCCATCCAAGCTACTGCTAACTCTCAGGCTGATTGCACTACGTGGCAAATTAAAACACTTTCTACAGCTCCAGTTCTAGAGAGGCCCAGAACTGGTTGGGGTAGAAGTACTGGCAGAGCAGGGCAGGCTCTGGTGGGCATCCATGAATGGGGTAGCCAAGGGGGTCCCAGGTCAGACTTGAGGTGTGCTGCCAGAGCTTGAGGGGTGCAAGGTGGGAATAGCAGGGGTGGTTGCAGGCCAGGACCACAGTGTGTTGAAAAATGTGGTTGGGGAAATCCAAGCCTGGAAGGATGAGGCATAGCTTGTGTAGTGGAACTGAGCTGCAGTGACAGTTGTTCAGGACTGCATGTAAAGGCTGCTGGAAGTTGTGAGCTTAGTGCACTGGCAGGGCTGTCGGGGGGGGGACTGATGACAGGAATAATGGTGGGGGGCTGCAGGTCAGGATTGAGGAGTACTTGCAGAGCTGTGTGCGCACTAGAGCCCCATCCTGCCTTGCCAGTTGTTCCCTTCCGTAAGTATTCAGATTCACCCAAAAGCAAGCAATCATCCAGCAGCCCCCATCTCCCCCCTGCTCTGGCAGTGGCTACTGCTCCCCCAGAGCTTGCAGGGGTTGATGTAATAACCAACAGGGCTACACAGCTTTCCACCACCATGCCAAGTTTGGGGTTTGTGACGGAAACCAGTTGCTATGACGACAAGGCTGGATCCAGCTTTAAACTCTCAGGTTTGTCTCTTGATTCTGCTGTTTAATTTTTGTTAGTGAGAGTTTCCAGATGGCCTGGGGCTTGGCAACAGGGTCTGCAGAAGCATTTGTGGAAGAGAGAAGGCAATGGCAGTGGTCCCACCCCCTCCAGCAAGGGAAGGGCCCCAATAAGATCTAAACAGTCATGAACCATCAGGGTCTACATCCAAACCCAGCTCCTGATGTAAAGGCTGCTACAGGCCTCGCTGGCTGTAACTGAGATGGACCCAGAAGTCTCCCCCTGAAGCCACACCCTGTGCTGAGGCTTGAGCCCATCAAATTATGTGGCCCCTTCTCTTCCCTCCTTCCCAAATTCAAGTAAGATGATGGAGCTACTCTCCCTCACGTTTCCATGGCAAGGCCAGGGTGGGATATCAGTGGGGCAGGCTTTGGCCAGTTAAAATGCTGACTCTTGTAAGAATGTGGCAGATCCCCAGTTACCCGGAGGCCTCAAAAGACTCTTCACAAGCAATCAGCAATTCAGGATAGAGGTGGCAGTCAGAGCCCACAGCCCACTGGATTTTGGGTCCTCCATTGTCCCCTGTCTGGACTCTCAGCTCTAATGTTCTTTAGCAGCAAAAACTATTTTGAGCACTTCTTGCTGCAAAGGGGGCTCTGGTTATGGGAGCAAAGCCAGTCACTGGTGACTGTCTCCTGCCCATCATAGAGGATTTGCAACTAGAGGCACACATGCTGTTATTGGGATAAAGAAGAAGTGGCCACTGGAGACCACTGGTCTGGAGGTGACCAGACCAGATCCCAAACTCCTAAGAATTGGTGAAAGGGAAGGTCCTATGCAGAGAGCACAGGATGCTATCACCCACTGCTGTGCTTCCTGGGTGAAACTGTGGGTCCACTAGATCCCTAAGGATCTAATTGTGGGCCCACTAGATTTAATTTGGTAATGGAAGGCCAAATTAATGGAGCTCAGTCTAAAATAGTCTGCTGCTTGTAACCCATCCCCTGCCTACTCTCTGGGCTGGATATAGTTTCTTCCAGCCCACCCATAAGATGCTGACCCATTAGGACTTTGATCTGCCTCTGTCCATCCCTCCCTTGGCACTTAGAAACCACTCATCACTTTCATTTGTAACTCTCTGATTCCCACCCTTCCTCATGGTGCCTGCTTCAGCTGAGACCAGGTGGTGGGCAGGACTCCAGCTGATCTGCCTTAGGGAAAAGGTAGCTGGGAGCCAGTATTAAAGCATGTTAGTATTAAAGCATGTTAGTACTGGCCCTCAGCTACATGTGTTAGCTAACACCCTTCAGCTGAGCCAGCTGTCCTTTGGGGAGACAGTTGGTTCCATTATCCTAATCTGATTTCTCTGAAACTTCTAATTATTGTGAACAATTTCTTGTCCTCAGTGAGACTCAGGGAACATGACTGCTTCAGGGACCAGGGTTTTCCCAGAAGGGAGGTGCTGTTAATTGAGACTGGACTTCAGGTCCCATGGTGGATTTTATAAGCAGGACTTTGTAAGCAGATTCAGGTCAGATCTTGGGTCAAATTCACCCCAAGTCTTATTATTATTTATATCTCAGCAGCACTTGACATTCCTACCAAGACCTGAACACTGTCATGCAACTATTGGCAGACATGTGGCCAGAGACTGTCCCTGACCCAAAGAGTTTGCCATCTAAAATTGCAAGGCAGACAAGAGAAGGACTATGGTGCCTATGGGAACTGACCCAGAGATTAAGTTACCAGCCCAAGGCTTTACAAGAGGTTGGTTGCAGAGGCAAAGAAAAAAAATAAACCCAACCCTGAGCTGAGAATTGCCCCTTCCTGAACTCACAAGGCAAGCATGACAGGGGAGCAGGACTTTGGGTTAACTTGATGCTCTTTAGTGTGGTCCCACACAGGCAGTTCTCTGCTCTTGGGGTGGCTCCAACCACTGTGACAAATTTTAAGCAGGATGAGAAGGTCCTAATTGGCTCCAAGTCGGATGGTGCAGTTTGTGGTTTCCTGATTGGCTGACCACCTCTTTGCTTGAGAGCCTGGAGAATTGCCTGTGGCTTCTTTGAGCCAATCAGATCAAAGCTGTCAAAAGGTAGATGGCTGATCTTAGCAAGTGTCTTCCCCTACCTTGTAAAGCAGGGACATCAAACTAACGTGGGGTCTGAGGCAAGATGTAGATGGGGGTGGGTGGGGGGGTGTCCCATGTGGGCTGGATCCACGCTGGACCACATGGCAGCAGTCATGGCTACCATGGCAGCAGTGAGGAGTCGGGGGTTGGCAGTGGCACTGGCCATGGCCAGTCGGGTCAAAGGACTCCAAATTGCACAGCAGACCATGCCCTTCAACTTCTGGTGGCCTACTAGTTGGTGGGAGGGCTGGATAGAGCAGCTCTGTGTTTAAAATCCCTCTGTAAAATGTTTAGGGATTTACCCTCTTTTTTCCCCACATGGAACCACTCAAGAACAGGGGCTCTGGCATTCAACAGAATTCTGCAATTGCCTGGAGCATCCAAAGTGAAAAGCCTGGTTGTGTATTAATGAGGAAAAAATAATGGAATCAGGGCTCATAGTAGAGACGATATCTTTTATTAGACCAACAAGATTTTTGCAAAAATTGTCTTTAATTGCAAGCTTTTGGGGTTGTGCCTGAAAGCTTGCAATTAAAAACTTTTTTTTTTTGCAATGAACTTGGTGGTCTAATAAAAGATATCATCTCTACTACGAGCCCTGATTGCTTTTTCCTCTAGACCAATATGGCTACAACCTGGATACCTGAAAAAATAATGGTGCCTTTGAATGTGCAGGACTGGGATAATGAAGGCGGGTCCTGTGCAAGTTCCCCCACCCCAACCTTTCCATCTTTCCATGGCTTCATCCTGTCCCTTACAGCAGCCCCCTCTGCCTTGAAGTAGGAGTCATCAGGAAGTCCCATCTCCTCTGATTTCTGTTACTGAAGAAGGGTGCTAAGGATGAGGAACCTTCTGCTGCTTGAGTTTCGCCTCACAGTCCAGTTAGGATCCCTTTCCTGCTTTTGTGCTGTTTGACACTCCCTGTTATTTTAGGCTCCAAATAATAGGGAATAGGCAGGTGGTCAGATTTTTAGTACAAAACTTGATTTCTATTTGAGTACTAAATGGCAGCCAGTTCCCTGTGACAGTGCAAGCCAGTTGCAGCAAGCAGTGTGTAGGGGCAGATAACTCACTTGTCATTTCCATGTAAACTCATTGCAATTTGTGCAAGCAAATTCAGCTTTCAGGAACAGCTTAATTTTATTGGCTGGAGCCCCTGCTCCTAACCAACTGCCCACAGCCAATCTTTTCCAGCCAACCTGGTTGTTTTGTGCAAGGCTGTTAAAGGGCCAGTATACTTACACTGGGCACATCCTCTGAGATTCTTAACTAGGACTTTGGAACAACTGAATAGGAATTTGTCCTCAGCACTTTTATCCCTGTTCTCACACCAGACCCTGTGTATTGCTGAAACAGGGTACTGGGAGTGCAGGCACAGCTGGGTGGACACTTATCAATACAAATATGATCACCAAAGCTCCTGGTTATATCCCTTCAGCACCTTCCTTATGGTGGCATGAATAGTGTGACACCACTCCAGTTCCAATGTCAGGCTAATTGTACCAGTCCATTCAGTGTCAACAGGTGCCTGTACATGCATGCACTGCTAGTTCCTGCCTCAAGGATCCTTCTTAGCTGTAAGCTGAGTTGTGTTCTGTTCACAGTCCCTATAAGTGGCTTCTCTGTTTCATTCTGCTCAGAAGCAGCATGAGCTTGTTTCTGCTTGGCCTGTTGGGTGCAGGCTCTGCAGCTGGGCCCAGTGTGCCCCTGGGGTTGGGAGGCCAAGTGAAGTATTTCAGGTGTCTGCTATTCAATGTCAGTGGTGCCATGAGAAGAGAATGGCTTTGGGGCCCATGATTCCACAACAGCTTGACTTCATTCTCCTCCACATCAGGCCCAGTTGGTTTGGGTTTCCTCCTTCCCAGCCATTCAAGCCTGCTGGGTCAGCGTTCCTAAGCCCAGTTACCTGAATTTTTTCATAGATTTCATAGATTTCATAGACATTAGGGCTGGAAGGGACCTCGGAAGTTCATCGAGTCCAGCCCCCTGCCCAAAGGGCAGGAAGTCAGCTGGGGTCATAGGATCCCAGCAAGATAAGCATCCAGTTTGCTCTTGAAGGTGTTCAATGTACGCGCTTGAACCACCTCCGGTGGCAGGCTGTTCCAGACCTTGGGGGCTCGGACAGTAAAGAAATTCTTCCTTATGTCCAGCCTGAAACGGTCTTGCAGTAGTTTATGACCATTCGACCAAGTCGTCATCCCTTGGGGCACTCTGGTAAACAAACGTTCCCCCAGATACTGGTGGTCACCCCTGATAAACTTATAGGTGGCCATCAGATCACCCCTGAGCCTGCGCTTTTCCAGGCTAAAGAGCCCCAGGGCTCTCAGCCTGTCATCATAGGGTCTGCTTCCCTGACCTCTGATCATGCGCATGGCTCTTCTCTGGACTCTCTCAAGCTTCTCCATATCCTTTTTGAATTGTGGAGCCCAAAACTGGACGCAGTACTCCAGCTGCGGCCTCACTGAGGCCGAGTACAAGGGGAGAATGACGTCCCGGGATTTGCTTGAGAAGCAACTATGGATGCAAGCCAGCGTTTTGGTCGCTTTACTAGCTGCAGCATCGCACTGCAGGCTCATGTTCATCTTGTGGTCAATGGTGACCCCCAAGTCTCTTTCTTCCATAGTGCTAGACAACATAGGACTGCTGAGCCTATAAGGATGCCGCGGGTTTTTCTTCCCAAGGTGGAGAACCTTGCATTTATCGGCGTTGAACACCATCAGATTCTCGTCCGCCCACTTGCTGAGCCTGTCCAGGTCAGCCTGGATCACCCGCCTGTCTTCTGGTGTGGATGCTTTGCCCCAAAGTTTGGTGTCATCGGTGAAATTGGCCAGTCCGCTTCTGACTCCAGTGTCCACATCATTAATGAAGATGTTGAACAGTATGGGTCCAAGGACAGAGCCTTGGGGGACCCCACTGGTCACAGGACACCATGATGAGTGACTTCCGTCAATTACTACCCTTTGGGTCCGACCACGAAGCCAATTTCCCAGCCAGTGGATCGTGGAGGACCCAAGGCAACGATTGGCCAGTTTCTCCAAGAGGTGATCATGGGAAACCAGATCGAAGGCTTTTTTGAAGTCAAGATATATGACATCAATCTCTTCTCCCTTGTCCAGGTGATAGGTCACCTGGTCTTAGAAGGAAATGAGATTGGTCAAGCAAGACCTACCCGCAACAAACCCGTGCTGGCTATCCCTTAAGATGTTGGCGTCGGCCAGTCCATTAAGGATGGCCTCTTTAATAAACTTTTCTAAGATCTTCCCTGGGATAGAAGTCAGGCTAATGGGCCTATAGTTAGCCGGATCCACTTTCCTCCGTTTCTTGAAGATAGGCACCACATTGGCTTTCTTCCAGTCTTCCGGCACTTCACCAGAGCACCAAGAGTTTTCAAAGATCCGCGCTAGAGGCTGGGCTATGATGCTCGCCAGCTCCTTGAGTACCCTGGGCTGAAGATTGTCAGGGCTGGCTGACTTGAAGGTATCCAGCTTCTCAAGATGTTCCTTCATGAAGTCAGCATTAATGGAGGGCAGGGGATCACCCTCACCCGGACTTCCCTGTCCCCTAGCAGGCATGGGCGTCCCATGGGACTGATGAAAGACCGATACAAAGTACCTATTTAATAAGTTGGCTTTTTCCTGGGCGTCAGTTGCCCCATCTGGTTCAGCAGGGGTCCAATGTTGCCCCTGCTTTTCCTCCGGCTCCCCACATATCTGAAAAAGGACTTTTTATTGTCCTTGATGCTCAAAGCTAGCTGGAGTTCAGTTGCAGCCTTGGCTTTCCTGGTCTGCTCCCTGCAGGACCGGACCAGTGCAGAATAATCCTCCTTGGAGGTGACTCCCATCCTCTATCCTTTGTAGGCCTTTCTTTTTAGCCTCAGGAGGTCTGCTAGGTCCCTGGAGAGCCAGGGGGGCTGCTGTGCCCTCTTGCTGCCTGCCTTTCCTCCGAGATGGAATAGACTTAGTTTGTGCATTGAGGATCGCTCCCTTGAGGAGCAACCACTCTTCTTGAACTCCCTTCTCCCTGGGGTCATGGTCCCTTAGGGCCTCACTGACAAGCCTCCTGAGCTTATCAAAGTCAGCTTTCCTGAAGTCAAGGACTTCTGTGTTGCTGACTGACTTGCCAGCTTTTCGGCGGATGGTGAAGGTGATCAGCTCGTGGTCGCTGTCACCCAGCTTCCCACTGATCACTAGGTTGCCGACTAGGACACCCCCAGTAGCCAGTACCAGGTCGAGCAGCGCTTTGCCTCTCATTGGCCCATAGACTTCTTGAGTCAGGTAGAGGTCATCCACGCACGAGAGGAAGCTTTGCGACCGCTCAGGTTTTGCTGAGCGATCCTCCCATAAGATGTCCAGGTAATTGAAGTCACCCATGACAAGCATGGTCCTGGAGCATGCGGCTTCAGCCAGTTCCCGGGCAAACTCCTGGTCAAGCTCAGGACTTTGGGTGGGAGGTCTGTAGTAGACTCCCACCATTGTGTCCCCTGTGCCGTGTTCCCCATGGATTTTAACCCAGAGGGTCTCCAGTCGTCCACCCTGGTCGCCAATATCAGCTTGCAGGGACGTGTAGCTTTCCTTAACATAGAGAGCTATACCCCCGCAACTTTTATCTACACGATCCCTCCCGTACAGGGTATAGCCATCTATACCCGTGGTCCAGTCATGGGTGGAGTCCCACCAGGTCTCCGTTATCCCTATGACATCGCAATTGTTTGCATTGAGCAGGAGGATGAGCTCCTCCTGCTTGTTCCCCAAGCTCCTGGCATTTGTGAATCCTTCTGCTAACAAGGCATGATGCTGAGAGTAGACATGAAGATATCTATCACTTTTTACATCCGGTCAGGGAGAACAGACCCACCATTTGCAGTCATGAAAGGGCACTGTGTGTTGTACCTGTAACGTCACAGACCTGGGGCCATGGATGCTAATAAGATGGACAGCAAGGTGACAGGCACAGAGAAGATGCCACAGGTGCCTGCAGCTGTCTGTAGCTGAGGGAATTGCTTTTTGTCACTCTGCCACTCAGCACTGTAACATTTAAATGCACAAAGCCATGGAGCATTTCCTGTCATGACACCAGGGAAGAGCAAAATTATGCTAACTGCCAAAGTCTGTTTCCTAGAGAGATTTTCCCCCTGCTTGGCCCAAGGCTGGATTCAGCAACACTCCTTGGAAACACTCCCTGGAACCTCCATGTTTCCTGTCCCACCCCCAGCGGCTCTGCTTGCTGAATCCCAGTTGCAGAGAGAGTGAGGCAGAGACAAAAGGAGCTGGGAAAGCCTCTGCTGTCCCTTTAAGCTGGCCCACATCCTGAAGGCAGGACAATGGGTCCTTTGGAAAGAGGATGTCATGGCATCTTGTGGGGGCACTTTGATGTGCAGGGCTCAGAAAAGCGGGTTCCCAGCAAGTGGATAAAAAGGGCCTTTCTCTGTTTTCAACAGAGCTTCCATTAAAGCTAGAGAGGGAGGTGGGGGAAGGGGAGAGAGAGTGTCCTTCCCTTTTAAAGTAATTAGTGGCTCTCAGGCCAGCATGAAAGACCTGGTTTAATTTACTGCAGGACTCTGCCGGCGCCTTGCTCCCAGGCTGAGTTCCAGCAGCCGCCAGGCTCCATTGGATGATGTTCCTGCTCCCTGGAGGAGTGCCAAGAGAATTAAAGGGACACATTCACTCAAACAAAAGGGCCTGAACCCTGAAAGGGTGAATGTGTTTAGCTCCTGTGGGAGTATGGGTGCTCAGAGTCTTGCAGGATTGGGCCCAGACTGCTCTCCAGTCTCCTCAGTGGAAAAGGAGAGCCAGGGAACGAGGAGGGGAAGAGGGTATAATAAGGCGGGAAAAGGGTAGAGGGTGGAAGATAAGGGGAGATAAGCAATGAGTGGAATAAGGGGAGTATTAGACCAGCCCTGGAGCCTCAGGAGCCAGAGTTGGGTCAGAACCACTCCAAATCCTGGGGGTAGATTCAGTTCAGGTCCATCTTTGCATAGCACTTAACTGAGCCAAGGCCTAGAGACCAGGTGATGGCAGTAGTGTAACTAGAAGTGGATGAGCAGGGTACCTACCAGCCCTGGGTGCAGACTTAGAGGGCACGTAAGAATGGCACCTGCTGTTGCTCCTGCCAACCCAGCTGCTCCCACTGCCCCAAGCAACACCAAAGCCCAGGGCACAAAACATCCTAGTTACACCTTGTGGGGTGAATATCTTAAATGAAAGGGTCTTCACACCATGCCCTCTGGAGAGGCTGCCTCATCCCCATTGACAGGAGAGGGAAACTGAGGCAACTCACCTCAGTAGCTCCATGGCTTGGATGTAACTGTCTTACTAAGTCATTTGGGCTTCTCTGAGGGGAGGAGATTTGGTGTTGGGTCCCTAGGGGAGGGGATTTGAGGCTGATGTCCCAGCCAGACGGAGCTGCACAAGGAAAAGCTGGAAAATAAAGAAATGGTGGTTTGAGAGGTTTGCAGCTGAGAGCAGGGCAGGAGTGGAAACAGGGTTTGCAGGGCTAAGAAAGGGGCATAAACCGGGAGCACAAAGTGAAAGGAGAGGGCTATGTTTTGGACAGGGGACCTGAGAAGGGGGAGTAGAAATGAGAGGCGGGGAGGCCAGAGCAGTGGGGGCTGTGGCGGGCTTTAATGCTGTGCTCAGGAGCACCCTGGAATGAAGCAAGTGTGGTGGGGTGGCTAGTAAGCCCCCATCCCCTATGCAGCTCGGCAGAGGGTGCCACAGCCCTGTCAGAGCCTGGGCCCCATCCCCCTGAGTCAGCAGCAGGAATAAAAGGATGTTTCATCATTCCTGCCTGGAGATGTCACTGGCTTCCTGCCCCTGAGTGGTGATGGTGGAAGGTCAGAGGTGGTGCTGAGGGCAGGCGCTCAAGGGGCTGCTGGCTATTTGGTAGCGGCACCAGCTTCTGTGTAAACACAACCTTCCTTTGGGGATGTGTCTGGACTCCCTGATCAGCAGATCTGGAGAGTGTCAGCTCTCCCACCTCTGGCAGGCTGGAAATGTAGGAATGCTAGGCAGTCTCTACCCTCCCAAGCCCCTTCCCAGGCAGAACCCCTTCCCTTTTCAGCTCCCTTCTTGGGCAAGAGCACACTGCCTTGCCAGATCAGCAGCCCACTCCCCACTCCCCACCTCCCTTACCCCAGTTTCTTCCAGAGCAGAACCCCTCCCACCACCCTCTGACCGGTTCATTCATGGAAGCCAGAGCTCACCTGCTTGCGGAACCTCCCTTCATTGCCAGGAAACGTTTCTGATGTTGCAAACCCTGGCTGAGAGACTGTCAACCTCATCGTCCTCACTGGAGGGTCATTGGAATAGCAAAGAGCCCCACAAGGTTTGCTGCAATGAGACTGGGGGAAGGAGCTGGGAGGGGGGGGAGGATGAAAGGGTCCTGTTATCTGTCGACACTGAGCTTGTAGTGTGGGTACTTGCCAAAGTGCTTTTACTCCTTTCCCCCTCCTGTACCTCAGTTTCCCTGTCCCATAATGCACTCGGGGGACAGAAGTGTTAGTTTCGTGTGTTTGCACAGCTCTGGGTAATGCTCTGAAAGCAAATATTGCATGAGAGCATTGAATGTTTCTCATGTCTCTGTTGTTAGCTCTTTGCTAGTGGCCTGCAGCAGGTGGATCCCTCTCCCAGGGCAGGGACTGGACCATCAATTATTGGTTTACATCACCTTTGCTCCTAGCTCCCAGAAACCCCACTGGAACCATTATCTAAGGCAAGCTGTGTTGACAGGCCCTCCCAAATGCCCAGCTCTGGAAGGCGAGCATTTCCTAAGCTCCCCACCCTGATCCACAGTGTCTGGTTTACAGCAGGCATCACCTCTCTATCTTTCAAGTGATGGATGGAATGAGAGCAAGATTTGATCTGGTTCCTTGTATCCTACTCTCACCCACCAGCTGGGATGTTGTCTGGGCCCCCATCACCCAGCCCTGTTTTGGTTTTTTAAATAGCTGAATGGGGGGGAATCAAGCCCGACTGTAAATCATGGTCAATGTGGTGTAGCTGAGGTCAGGGGAAGGTCAGAGGAATGGGCCCTGACCCTTACTCCTCTCAGGGCTGGTTCTGTGTGTTCCCTTTAATACGCAGGTAGGCAAAACATGGCTTGTGGGCCAGATCCAGCCCACAGGACCCCTTCATAAGTCGAAAGAATTATCATGGGCCCTGGCCATTGCTGCTCCTCTGCAAGCTGGTACCTCCATGCAGTACATGCAGCTTTGCTTGCTAAGCAATCAACTTCCCCACCCCAGCCTGGCTTGACCTGTCCGAGCCCTGAGCCAGGAGGCATGAAAGACGGGAAGCCACTGCCTGACTGAGCTTTTGCCTACCCACCCCATGGCTGTTCCCAGCCTCCCTTTTAGTGTGGAAATTTAGGTAAGGGCCCCACTGGGCCAAGGTCCAGGAACTCCTGTTGGGGAAAAGGGGGCTAGGAGTGTGGGGCACCCCTTGCTATGGAGCCAGGCCAGGCTGGCCCCACATGCTGTAGGAGTGCAGGAGCCAGTGCTATGGGGTTGGGTTGGCCTGGCTCCATACGCTGCCAATACTTTTGACTGTGGACTGAGGCTGGATGGGCTGCTCCTGCTTGCTGCCTCCATGTGTGACTCCAGGGACTCACACACTCTAGGGACTCAGGGACTTCCCCCACCACATACACCCCACACACATACCCACACCCTCCTACACACCCTGTCCCCCACCATATCCCCACCCTCCCACAGCCCCCAAACACACTCCTACCCCCCACACACCCACACCCTCCCACAGCCCCCACACACTCCCACCCCACCATACTTCCCATACACCCACACCCCACACGCCAACCACACACCCCAGACTGACACCCCCACATACATCCACCCCCAAAAACACCCCCACCCTTTCCCACACACACCCACATACCCTACCCACCATAACCACACCCCCTACACACCCACCCACTCCTCAGCCACACACCCCACATATATTCCCTTACCCCCCACACACAATATACAAGATTAAAGGTGCATTTTGAGCTCTTATGCAATCACCTCTAGATACCCTATGCAAACACATACATCAGGACAAAAATATTTTTAAAAATACAATTAAAATATGTTATAGAATATGATTTAATGTTTAGTATATTTGGGTTTTTTTCTGGTTCCAAGGTGGCAACCCCCACTTCCAAAAGGAGTACTTCCAGGGCCAGGGGAGGGACTTCAGGTGACAGAGGTTAGGGGCAGGACTTCTGGTCCCAACATGGTGATGAGGGGGTGGGGCACCTGTCAAGGGGCAGGGCTACCCTTGGGGCCCTCAACAACCCATCAAAACTGGTGCAAACAGTCTTGTCCCACCCTAGGGCAGAAGAAAAGGGGAACAGTGGGTTCATAAACAGAACCCTCAAGTCTTTGGCATGTGGGTGTTCAGGGAGCTAAGGGCTGGTACAGCAGGATGGACTGCAGAAAAGGAGTAGGGCAGTGTTGGCAGAGCTAGTGGGAGGAGGGCAGGACAGAGGGGCGCTGGCAGAGCTGGGTGGGAGACACCCACAGTGCACCTGTTGACACTCACTCACACTCCAGCCAGTTGCATCAATGTCTCCACTTCCCCAAATGCCAAATTCACACCCGTTTCAAAATGCAGCCTGTTTTCCCCTCTCACTGAGGGCAGAACTCTGCAAGTGGAATGAACGGAGGCTGAAATTCCATCATGATCGAATCTCTAGTCACTCTTGGCCTTGTGAACTTGCTAGCTGCAACTGTCATTAACCCCTTGCATCCCGACCGCAGCACATGCTTCCAGGCTGCAGCTCTGCTGTGCTGCAGCTCCTTGGATGGGTGTGAAACCTAAGGCTACCGGGTGCCCTCCCATGGATTTGGGAAGGGGTAAACCCTACAGAACTGAACTGAAACAGAGACCTTTGGTATCTACTGCAGGAACCCAGACTTATTAGCTCCCCTGCCATCAAATCTATCTTCCCCCTCCTCCTTCCTTCCTGAGATCTCCTGGGCCCCTGGCTCTCCCATGGGCTTCTGGCAGTGGCAGCCACTGTGACCTGCTGCAGTGTCCTTATCTTCTAAATAGTGCATCTCTGTGCTGAGTGCAAGAATGGAGGGTGCTAGGCTGTGAGTTTTATACTGCTTTTTGTACCATGTGCAGCATTGGACTAGTGTCAGTTCAAGCAGCCTCAGGGCTGTTCCAACTTACTGTCTGCTTCCCTTGCCTCCTAGTGGGGCTCAGAAGGTAAAGAAGGCTCTGGTGCACCCCCTTTCTACTCCCTCTTCGGCCTCATCCCTTCCATGCCTAACCCCAGCCCTATATTGCTGGTTAGAGCAAAGAGCTCTTCTCAGAGCTCTGGGCCAGTGTGGGAGCCTCTTTACACAGGACTATGCCCTGGAAGGCATTTACATGCCATTACACCACCAGACAGCATGCAAAGGGCCTAGTGGAACAGAGAATCAGACTCAACTTCCCAAGAGACTGAAAAGCTGGCAGGGGGGCAAGGAGCTGGAGGTCAGATGGGCCACACACTGAGCTTCAGTGAAACACAGGATCCAAACTGGAATGAAGGGGAGCCATCACCTGCCCATGCACGTGCATAGCTCTCACTGTCTCTTGGCCCAGGCATGAGGCCCATTTACCACAGTGCAATTTAAGTTGGTTTTGTACCTTCTGGGGCAGCTGCCTGCAGTAGGTGCTATTACAGTGCCTCACTGCTGGATGGCGGGGGAGCAGGTGTGCTTGTTTGTTTTGGGGTACCCCGGGATGGCAGCAAACAGATGACTTGTCTACTACAGGGGTGTAACTTTCGTCAGTGTAGATTTACTGCATTTTTCCTGGGGTAATTGTCTATTGGATGAGAATGACACCATTGCAGGAATTTACAATGATGTAAAGGCTGATTGCGTTGCTGTATGTATATCATGTGTCCAAGTCCTTTGTCTCTTTCCCTGTTAATGGCTGGGTGTTGCCCTGGGAGTGGTACATTCATTGCATTCACACAGGTCCTCAAGCTCCAAGCTGTGGAGCCTGTGGGCAACCCTTAAGGGAACCCTTTGAGTTTAGGTCAGTGAATCCCTTATTTTAGAAATCGCAGCAGGGCCAATCTACCTGCCTGGAGTTCCAGGCTGCATCTCCTGGATAAGTTTGAACTGCTCTCTAGCAGCGAGCTCATCTGCTCAAGGTCTCCCTGAGAGCATTGGAAAACTAGAGCTTGTTCTCTAGCTTGCCCTTGCCCTCGGCATTGCTGGGTTCCTGAAAGCACCAACCAAATTAGATTCCTCTCTGTGAGGAAAGGGTCTGAATCACTGGTGCTGACCCCATTAGGAGGAAACGTCCGTTATCGATCCCTCTCTCCCATCCCAGGATGGATACTACAACACTCCGTGCTTTGTTTCCCGAAGGCTGCCTTCATTCAGCGGATGTGAAGTAATGGGCCAGCCCTGCTCCCAGGCACCCTCTCTCTGAGCTGCACACAGAGCCCGTGTGTGTGGCCGTGTGGTGCTGACAATGGAATTTTCTCTCCTTCTGTTCCAAGTTTTGCCCTTTGGAAAGGGGCCCTTGACACCAGCAGGAGGGACACAGCAAACCTGCTGGAGGGGCAAAGCTGTGAGCTGCGCAGATGCCTGTAGATCCCACCAGTCCCTTGTGTTGCATGGGCTCCAAGTCAGCCTTGCAATGGGAGCTGGGGTCTGCGGGGAGGGGAAGTGGTGGCAGGTCTGGCGGGGAGGGGGTGGCTGACAACTGGCTAGCAGGAGAATGGGAATGAGAGAGATGGAAAATGAGACCTAGAATTGAACTGGTGCCTGTTTTTGGGAGCAAGGAATAATCTTGAGATGGGCCCCTGAGAGCAGTACCCCCATTTCTCAAACCCTGGTAGAAGTTGGTTGCTTATTCCCAGTTCCTTATTCCTGCTTCCCTATTCCTTATTCCAAGTTCCTTATTCCTTATTTCTGGTTACCGGTTCCTTTTTCAAAGCTAACCTAGACCCAATAAAAGCTTGTTATTAATGAATTATACATCCTAAAGAGAGAGAAATTCATAAGGAACTGGCATTTGGGCTGGGATTATGGCTAGAAATAATGCTTGGGCCACTCATCAGAATATCTCTGTGCCACCAAGGGACTCTACTGGATGCATCTCATCAGAGTCTTGCCCAGCCCAAAGCGTGGCTTGGCTGTGCCAGGCTGCCAGATGACACCACCCTTGCCACTGTGCTAAGAATGTGAACCTGAATAAGGAACTGGATTTTGGGCTAGGATTATATCCAGAAATTCTTCTTGGGCCACCCCATGCCATGCCTCAGTGGCACAGGGGGACTCTGCTGGACATCTCTGATCAGAGACTTGCCTGGCCCAATGTGCATTTGGCCATGCCAGGCTGCCAATAGACAGCACCCCAGGTGCTGTGCTAAATACATAGACCAAAATAAGGAACTGTAAACTGGGCTGGGTTTATACCGAGAAATCCTTCTTTGGCCACCCTACGCCATGCCTCTTTGGCATGGGGGGACTGTCCTGGACATCTCTCACCAAAGACTTGTCCAACCTAAAGTGCAGTTTAGCCGTGCCAGGTTGCCAATTGGCAGCACCCCAGCCACCTGTGCTAAGTACATAGACCCAAATAAGGAACTGGATTTTGGGCTGGGATTATACCCAGAAATCCTTCTCGGGCCACCCCAGACTACATCTCCATGCCACTGGGGAACTTTTCTGGACATCTCTGACCAGAGACTTGCCTGGCCCAAAGTGTTGTTTGGCTGTGCCAGGCTGCCAACGGGGGGACACGGGATGGGGGACGACACAATCAGAGCATGATACTGAGGAGCTCAGACTTTTCTTGTTTCCTTTAACAGAGACCACACTGGCCAGAGATACTCTGTGCCTTGTATGGGAGCAGAAGACCCTCTGGGTGGAGCTCAAAGAGCCCTGCTTGCCCAAGAGGACATGGGAAGGAGGGGAGTGTCCTGTGTTTAGGAGGCCAAGTGGGTTCTGGCACTGCTTAGAGAATAGACAGGGTCATTAGTAATGACAGTCTCCTTGGGCTCAGTTCTGATCTCGCTGAGTCAATGGCAGCCTAGCCACGGACTTCAAAGGGAGCAGGTCTTTGATAGCCCCAGGAAGCTGTGTTCCTATTTCTCTGACCACAGTAGTCTCCCAGGTCTGTGCCAAGACTCCCCCAACAATCCCAACAGTCCTCCCAGCTCCTAGTCCTGGACTTGAACTTCAATCACAACTCTCCTCCTGAGCATGGATCTGTACCACTGAGAGATCCAAGGCTTTGCTGAAGGCACTTGACCATGGCTGAAATTACTGCTCATGGGAAGTCAAAATATCTCTTCTCTGGGAAGGTCCAAATTTGGGGGAAACGTTCACTAATTTTGGAATGAAATAGAGACATTTTGAAATTTATGCTGGAAGGGAAAATATAAAAGACATTTTGATATGTTTTGTTTGAAAAGACTCTAATGCCAAATTCTGCCCAAACCCCCAAAGTTTTAAGGGTCCTAAATTTGTGGTGGCTTTGACAACTTCCTAGCTCTTAGCCCTGCCTAGGAGACCTTAGGACTGTGGCTGGATCTTGGGAGTTGGACCTCACAAAGTTTCCACAACTGCCAAGTTCCTGGACTGGTAGCAGGCAGCCTGGAAACTGTGGAACCTGACTGAGGCAGGGACATTGGAAACCCTCAGGTCTCAACTCTGAGGCAGTCTACCAGGGAGGCTGGTATGGAGCCAGGCTGCTCAGCTGGCTTGAAACCTGGCACATTTCTGATGGAAACCATGTTCTGAAACCTGCCTGTGCACCAAAACTGACACATTCCCACAAAGCTTCAGTGGAATCCTCTTTTTCACTGGAAAATTCCCAACCAGATTTATTGCAAATTATGCTGTTCACAGAAACTGCATGAATTGGAGGAATTTAGAAAGGAGAGAGGGGTCACCACTGGGTTTCCTAAACACTATCTTTAATCACTACTTTACACACCAAAGCTCCTGTAAGATGGTGGAGAAATACTGAACCCAGGGCTACTCCTCCCAAACAACTCCAAGGTGACAATGTCCAGGGAGGTTTAGAAAGCCTGAGACATCACAATTCCAGTTTGTTCTGTTCCATCACCTCAGGATTGAAAGGAACTAAAGAGCCAAACAGCTCGGATCAGTAGGCAGCACACACAACTGATCATTAATGTCAGCGGCTACTGTCTCCTCTTACTGCTTTACCACTTAAACAGGCACCTGCTTGTTGTTCTTCCTGCTGCGGGCTATTAGCTGATGTGAGGGGCTATCTGGCAGTGATTTGGCCCAGGGGTTTTGAAAGGGTAAAAGATGATTGGAGGGCTTGGGATTCCCTTTCCTCACCAATCAGGCCCTAGAGACTCACCCTCCATGTCCCCTGATTGGCCCTTCAGGTCACCTGGAGGGGGATAAAAAGGCCAGCATGGCTGACTCAGGGGAGACTAGCAAGGGACTATGAGGAAGGAGTTTCAAAGAGCTGATAAGAGCTGGCCTAGTGGGGCAGGAGCAGTTGCCTCAGAAGAGCCTGAAGGAGTGGGACCTGCAGGCAGCAGTTGGACCCTCAGTAGCGTGGTGGGCAGCCAGCAGGAGAGGCTCCCTGCTGGGCTCCAGGATCCCCCTGCGAGAGGCTGTGGCCAGCAGGAGAGATTCCTCAGCTCCAGCAAACAGCTGAGCAGTGACCTGAGAAGTTCCCAGCTCTGCTTCCAGCTCCTCCAGCAAGAGGCCAGGAAGCTCAAGGTGAGGCAGGGACTCCTGGAAAGTCAAAACCCCTGGCACCTCAGCAGGGCCCCACAGTGGTGGCTGTGTGGTAGAATTTTTGCCTACCACGTGGGAGATCTGAGTTCACTCACCCCTGCTTGGCCCAGCTGGGACTTGAAGTGACAAGGAGAAATTCTTGTTGCAGTGAAAGCGGGTCATTGTGTTTTCCCTCTTTCCCCCCTCCAGATACCTAGGCCTTATATTTTGCTATTTGACGTTTTGTATTTTGTGTCTTTTATATTTTGCCAACCAGTATTGTTTGTTATGCTGTTTGTGTTTTTTATATGTTGTTAAACCTGTCTTTTGTCAACTGGATGAATATGTCTATGAATGTAAATGCTTAACCTTTATTGAATCCTGCCCCCTTGAGGCATTGTAGTGTCCCCTGTACCCCCTGGTTGATACATGTTATGTTCCCACTACTGTTTTCTCATTAAAAGGTATATGGTTAAGTCCCCATTGGTGATCTGGCTCTGCTGTATAGGGGAAGGAGGGTCCCTACACCTCCCACAGCGCTTGTGCACCTGCTCTGATCCCTTCAATTGGAGAGGGGGTACCTCTTGGAGTATTGCCCAAGTTACACTTAATAGAAAGGAGGGTGACACAGTGTACATAAGCAACAAGATACAACAGTGATTAGAGAAGATGGATTGAATTGCTCTGAAACCAACAAAGTACTTAAAACTACTCCATTGCTACTCAGCTGCGCCTAGTGCACTTGTCTTTTATGAAGGTGGTGTGGATGATCTCAGGAAGTTATGTGGCATCTAGCCATGAAACTCCAATGCCTTGGATTTTTTATGCACAGTCTCTGAATTTCCAAGCACTCCATGCCATTTTGTTCTTTGAGCTGCTACAACATATTACAGAAACACACACACTGTGCTCTCTTTCATGGAGACTCCAATTAACTTTGCTTTTCTTGCTGCAGTTTTTCCTTGATCCCAGTGAGGAATTATTTGAGACCAGAAATGCACATTTTTCTCATTGGAAATGGAAACATTCCAAGAACACTGCTGAGAAGCAGGGGAGAAGGAGAATGAAACCATGTTTCCTAGCCACATCCACATTCCTCTGAGGGTTATCTGAATCACAGGAAAAGAACTGGGATATTGCTAGGTGTTCAAAAATCATGAAGCTCCCCAGAACTATAAGATGAATAAAAAAACACCTGGAAATTTTTATATTATTTCCTTTCAGGTTTTGAGTCTTTAGGAGTTATTCAAACCATATTTTCAAGCTCTGTAAAAAAGGGCCTTCTCACCTAGTCATGTGCCTCCAGGAGCTGACATGGTCTAATAAAAGATATCACATTTACCCAAAGAACCAACGCATATAGTTGGAAAAATTCTTCTTTGCAAGCTTTCAGGTATAAATACCCTTCGTCAGGCTGAGGAAGCATCTGCAGTTGGTATGTGCTCTTCCTGGATAGAATGAATAGTAAAGAAGCCAGAGGCTGGTATGCATGCAGGGAAGGCAGCCAGTGAAGATTTAAACTGAGAGGCAGTTGGGTGACAGGTTGGGGGAGGTGGTGGGGAGAAAGTAGAATGAATGTAGGTGGTAAATAGTGGAGAGGTACCTGGGGAATTAGATGTCAGGAAAGTTATAATTCTAATATTATAAAAGCCTTTGTCTGTCTGTCCATAATGCTTTATTTGCATTTTGCTTGGGTGCCTTGGAGCACTATCATAGTGCTCTGGACAGACAGAGACACATGGCGGAGTGCCACCATGACAGCAGGGACTGAGGGGCTGGAGCGGGGGGGGACCCTGCTCCAGCGAGGCAGAGGGGGATGATGGTGACAGGAGCACCACCATGATGCAGGGGACAGAGCAGGTGTGGGGTGAGGCCAGCGGTGCTGGCCTTGCTCTCCCTCTTCCCCCCCACCTCCTTGGAGCCAGAGGCCAGAGTGCTCGTCCCTCTCCCAACAACCGGCAGGACAGGGGAGGCATCAGGGAAGAGGGGAGAGAGGGGAGCAGGAAGGACAGGAAGGGTTACCAGTGGCTGTATCCCACCACAGCATCGGCTGTCACCGCTGCCACGACCTCCACCGCAGCCGCAGGCCCCAGCCCAAAGCAGTAGGGGGGAGGTGGGGAGCAGCCATGGCCCCAGCCTTGGCCCAAAGCGACGGGGGGAGGAGGGCCTGGGGGGGAACAGCTGTGGCCCCGGCCCTGGCCCGAAGTGGCGGGGGAGATGCAGGGAGTGGCTGCATCCCCGGCCCCAGCCCTAGCTCCAGCCCGAGGCAGCCAGACGCAGGCTTCTGTCCCCCTCCCCCATCATTTTTGATGGGTAGTTTGCTAGTGTGTCATAAATCACTGGAGGTGGTTCAAGCGCCTACATTGAACACCTTCAAGAGCAAACTGGATGCTTATCTTGCTGGGATCCTATGACCCCAGCTGACTTCCTGCCCTTTGGGCAGGGGGCTGGACTTAATGATCTTCCAAAGTCCCTTCCAGCCCTAATGTCTATGAAATCTATGAAATCCAATGTCTATATTTAGTCCATGATTTTTTGTATCCAGCAGGTTGATGAAGTGAAGTGTGTAGGCTTGTCTGTGAAAGGTGTTTTGTAAATTCCCTTTGAGGATTAGAACTAAGAGATTAGAGAGAGAATGGTTTTCTTATGAGAAGTGCACCCCCACAGGTAGGTGGGTAGTCTTGTCTGATAGATTTCCGATGTGCATTCATTCTGGTTCACAGTTGTTTGGTCTCTCCTATGTATTTTCCATCAGGGCAATGTGTGTTCTTCAAGCCTCATTGAAGCTGAGGCTTTATGAAGAACACACTAAATACACTGGGATTCCCAAAACATTTGTGGGTGTTGGCAACTCAAATCTGATCACAGCACAGCACAGCACAGCACTACAGAGCCACCCCTGGCAGCTCCATTTTCAGTGGGTTTCACAGCTACTGTGTAGCATGGCTTTCTGTAAATAACTTCTCAGTATTTTTCACTGGGGATGAAGAGGGAAAACATTAAGAACAAATATAAAGTGCCCAAGAGAAAAGAGAGATAGGAAATGTAACCTACTGGTTGGTGTGTGTTACAGGCCTGACCCACAACAGGTATCAGGCTGCAGCTACATGTCAGCATACCCTGCTCCAGTCAAGCTGCTCGCTGTAAGCAGTATAACTGTACCCACATGGCAGTGCAGGTGGGCTAACCAGCTTCCTCACAGCTGAGCAAATTGGCTTACTTGAAGCACCATGTTGAAACAGCCCTATTGTTTTCACCTTGGGGGAGCCTGCTTGGAGCAGTTCAGCACACTGGTGGATGCTGCTCTGGAGTCTGGTGGAGACATGGCCTGTTTTTCACAGGCCTATCACAGGAATTTTAGTAGCTCATGCCTTTGGCTCCTGAGTTAGTGCCTGCTAGGACAGCCTTTCCATGATTGAAGGGACTGGAATACAAACTGCAGCACCTTCACAGCTGCCCCTACCACCAATGGTCAGAGGGGTGCACAGAAAACCAAGTGCCACTTCCATGGCATCCCATACCTAATTGTGCTGCATTGGAAAGCCTCTTGGGTGACTATAAAATGGCAGGGACAAGCACACTCAGGCTCCGTGAGGGGAACCATTGCCTCTGTGAAAGAGTTGATAAAAGCCAGGTTAATTATTGACTCCAAGATGAACATGAGCCGCCAATGCCAGACCGCAGCCAGCAAGGCCAGCCATACCTTGTCATGCATCCAAAGGTGCATCTCAAGCCGGTCCAGAGAGATGATACTCCCCCTCTATGCGACTTTGGTCAGGCTGCGGTTGGAGTACTGCATCCAGAACTGGGTGCTGCACTTCAAAAGGGATGTGGCCAGCCTGGAGAGTTCAGAGGAGGGCCACCCACTTGGTGAGAGGGCAGCAGGACAGGCTGTACGAGGAGAGACTGAAGGACTTGAACCTATTCAGCCTCAGCAAGAGGAGGTTGAGGGGGGACCTGGTGGCTGCCTACAAGCTCATCAGGGGAGATCAACAGCAAATAGGCAGAGCCCTTTTCTCCCCAGCACTACCTGGGGTGACAAGGAACAATGGTCATAAGCTGATGGAGAATAGGTTTAGGTTAGAGATCAGAAGGCAATATGTTACAGTTAGGGTGACCAAAATCTGGAACCAACTTCCCAGGGAGGTGGTCCTTGCTCCTACTTTGGGCAAATTCAAGAGGAGGTTGGACGATCACCTGTCTGGGGTCTTGTGAACCCAGCATTCATTCCTGCCTGTGGCACGGGGTCAGGCTAGATGATCTGTTCAGGTCCCTCCTGACCCTAGCTACTATGAAACTATGAAAAGCCAGGTTAATAAAAGCAAGGGAGGCAATTAATCTAATTTATTAAGGGCTTTTGATAACATCCCTCACAGGAGGCTATTAAGGAAATGGGAGATAAAACACACCAATTTTCATTAAAAGTAACATCCAAGGGCAGAGCAAAGCAGACAAGGGGGAGAATGTGGAGAGATAAGGCTGAAACTCCATCCCTGGCTCCTGCTGTCCTGCCTGCTAGGTTATGGCATAGGTCAGGGCCCTGGGAGCAGAGACTGAGCTGTTTTAGCACATGACCTGCCATCTTCTACTGCAGCAGGCTTGAGTAAAAGCCACTCAGTGCAGACCACAGCAGCAGCTCTGCACTTGAATCACTGCAGTGAATACCACCGAGGCAACACACTAGTCACACACTGTGTAATGCCTATAGCTCTCCCCCGGCATTTCACGTTACAGTCCATGAAGAAGCTGGAACAGCTGGGTGATCTAACTCCCCTTCTGTGCCTATAAAGCAGTTTACAGAGGAAAGCAGTGTGGGTGTGCCTGGCTATAATAAAGCTATAGGCACTACAGGTCCATATGAGCTCATATAGGCCCCAGGCTAAAATCTCTCTCCCTTCAACCCAAATTAGCACAGAATAATAGAGATGGAAAAGACCTATGATATTAGATCATCTCATCCACTGGCCCCTCCACCCCCTGCACACATGTCCTGCACAGTGCCAGATTGTTCTCTGCAATATTTCTCTGATGCTCAGTCCAGATTAGTTCTAAATTACTCAGTCACTGGGGCTTCCATCACTTCCCCCAGGAGACTGTTCTGCTTTCTAAGAAGCCTTATTGCTCATTCATTTTTCCTATAACAGCCAGCCTACATTTTCCTTTGCTTGATTTCATCCCATTACTTCATAATCATTATCTTATATTTATATAGCTCTTCGTCTTCCTGAAGGATCCCAGTGCAAATTGATACACAGACTATACCCAAAGGTCATCCATGAAATGCATCTACTTCTGGGGTGGAGCCATGGCAGCTAAGCAAATGACTACACAATTTGTTAGGATGCGTGGAAGAATATTTTATCCAAATAAACTGTAGGGGAAATATAGGGATGGTGAACTTTATTTTAGTAGGGGGAGTCACCAGATGGAGCTGTTACACACAGTCTCACAGGTCTTTCTTCTTAGCAAAAGTGTAGCATTGGTTTTACTTCAGTGATATCGTTATTTCTGAGGGGGCTGTTGCAAATAGCAAGAGAATTTGCATTCTACCTTAATCACTCCGGCTAGTGTCAGTTCTTAGTGCAGAGCTGCTCCTGGGAACGTGGCATTAGTAGTGAGATATGGTTTCTGAAAGAAAGGATTCTCTTTCTGCTGTTTGTGGCCACCTCTATTTAAGGATATGTGTAGATGGTATAGGTGCACTATGGAAAAGCACAAACTCTACATCACTGATCTCTCCTCCAATTAGAAACCAAGCTGCTGTGCTCCAAAATCCACTAGCAGCAGTAATTTGGCAGGCTAGCAACATTAACATTCTTAGTCTTACATGAGAAGTACTGTGCAGTGTTTAATGGCCACAACACTGATTAGGACCTGCACTTTGGGTCCCAATAGCCCTAGTTATACCCAGGTTTCTATCAACACCATTTGTTCCCTGCTTGGTGTTTTATACCCTTCCTAACCTTGCTGTAGATTTAATAGCTTTCATATTCATTAGGGCTGGAAGGGACTTCATGAGATCTTCGGGTCCAGCCCTCTGCCCAAAGGGCAGGAAGTCAGCTGGGGTCAGATGACCCCAACAAGATAATCATCCAAACACAACTTGAATGTGTCCAGAGTAGGTGCTTGCACCACTTCTGGGGGGAGTCTATTCCAGACTCTGGAGACTCAGATGGTAAATAAGTTTTTCCTTATGTCCAGTCTAAAACTGTCTTCCAGCAGTTTGTGACCATTGGACCTTGTCTTCTGTAGGGGAGCCCTGGTGAACAGATGTTCTCCAAGATTCTAATGTCCCTGATATACTTATAGGCTGCCACCAAGTCCCCTCTGAACCTACGCTTTTCCAAGCTGAAGAGTCCTGTCTCTCTCAGCCTCTTCTCATAAGGCCTGCTCTCTTGACCTCTGTTCATGTGCATGGCTCTCCTTTGGACTCTCTCAAGCGTCAATACGTCCTTTTTAATGCGTAGAGCCCAGAATTGGATGTGGCCACACCAAGGCTGAGTAAAGCAGGAGAATGACATCTTGGGTCTTGTTTGAGATGCATTGGTAGATGCAAGCCAGGGGTTTATTTGCTTTGCCAGCTGTGGCATTGCATTGGTGGGTCATATTCATCTTGTGGTCAATCATGACCCTCAAGCCCCTGGCCCCCAGCCCCAGCCTCTGGGCCCCAGCTCCCAGCCTCTCGGGTCCAGGCCCTGGTCCCAGCCTCCAGCTCCAGCCTCTGGCCCCCAGCTCCAGCTTCCTGGGCAAGCCCCCAGCCTCCGGTCCCCAGCCCCAGCTTCTCAGCTCCAGGCCCCAGCCCCAGCCTCCAACCCCCAGCTCCAGCCTCCGGCCCCCAGCCTCTCAGCTCCAGCCCCCAGCTCCAGCCTCTGGCCCCCAGCCCCAGCCTCTGGCCCCCAGCCCCTGGCCTCCAGGCCCCAGCCTTCAGCCCCCAGCCCCCAACCCCCTTCGATAAGTGTCCCATGCTGGACAGAGGCGGCGCACTCACAGACCGAGGCGACACACTCACGGACCAAGGTGGCACGCTCACAGACCACTACTCCTTAGAGGGAACATTGCTTGCAAGCCTGTCCAAGTTGGCCTGAATCAGCCTATCCTCCAGTGTAACCATGCTTCCCCATACTTAGGGGAACTTAGCCAGTCCACTTCTGACACCTGAATCTAGATCGTTAATGACTATATTAAAGAGTACTGGTTTGAGTACTGAATGCTGAGGGATGCCACTGGTCACCATGCACCATGTGGACTTGGTTCCATCAACTATCACTCTCTGGGTCCAGCCATGGAGCCAATTCCCCAGCCATTGTATCATGAGGTTGTCAAGCCTCAGATCCCTAATTTTGCCATGGGGACATTGTGGGAGACCAAGTCAAATGCTTTTTTGAAATCCAAGTAAATTACATGAACCTCTCCCCCACCTGTCTAGGTGACATGTCACCTGGTCATAGAAGGAGATGAGGTTGGTCAGGCATCACCTACCTGTGATGAAGCTGTGTTGGCTGTCTCCCAGAATGGCGCCTTCTGTCAGCCTGTTATTGATGGATTCTTTGATAATTTTCTCCAAGATCTTCCCAGGAATTGAAGTCAAACTGATGTTTGTTGTTTGTTAGTTTTCTAGGCACAGAGACATAAAAATGTACACATTCAGTCTGTGACACCCATATCTGCAGATCAATTAAAGCAGCAGATAAAGAAAGAATAAAGTCAGCATGAAAGTAAGACAGTGAAGTGTATGACACTCATTTTATTTAAATCCACCCCTAGGGCTTCCCCTTGGCAGTCAGAGAAATTCTCTTTATATTTAAAAGTGTGACAAGAATCAGAATATTTCCTAGGCATGTACCTAATACTCTATTTTTCAGTCACTGGCTGACAGACTCACTCCAGCCACATATGTTATACCTCATTTACTCTAGGCATGCTTTCCCCTTTACAGAGAGACTCATCTCTTTGCTTCAAGATGTGATGCCTCTGCATATGCAACTAAATATTGCTCACATGTCTAATTTACTGGCACCTCTCAGTTTTTTCTTTGTGTTTTCTTTTCATTGGATGCTGAGTAAATGGAGACTTTCCTTGTAAATATATAAGCTTGCATTTTATCCTAGGTAGGATAAACTTCAATTCTAGCCCATTGCTTTATTGTCTGTCCTTTGTAGTGCTTGCATCTCTTCCCAATTTGGTGCACTCTTGCAAAGTATCACAAGCAGCAGGGAGAAAGGATGCAAGACATCCCTTCCCCACTTGAAATATGCAGAGCCCATAGGGTAGTAGTAGGTGAATGGGGAAGCCCTAATTAACTGGTTGCTTCCTTATCAGCTCCCCATGTGGAATGCATTAGGGATAACAAACAAACAGGCCAGATCTACTCTGCATGGTTATCACCAATCCCAGGGCCTGCACACCTGCTTTCACCCCTCTGCATTCTTCCACCAGAACAGCTCAGGCCTTCTGGTTTCCATGCTGCTGTTTGGGTGAGAAATACAAGCTTGGATTTTTGAGACTCCTTCAAGTGACTGCCTCATTCAAAATCCCAGGCCCATTCTTGGCAAGCTGTCTTCCAGCCGTATGGCATCAGAAGGGTGGAAAGTGTGCATCTGTGGGATGTGAGGGGAACAGAGATGTTGGCATAGAAGCCATCTTTTGGCTTTGCCTTTGCTGAATTTTCATGGGCTCCCAAATTAAAGTGCTCTGATTTCCATTTTATGAAGTCCAAGATGGTTCTGAAATAGATGTTTGTGGTAGTGTCACTTTAAGGAGCTGGTGCTCTTTAAAGTTGTGCTCACTGTGTTTGTTTTTTCAGAAGTTATCAGAGAAGCAGCTAGGCCTGGTGTGTTGCATATTGCTAGTGAATGCAGTTCACTGGAGCTCATTGTATCTGGTGGTCCCATCAGATTACATTTGTTCTGTAAAGATAAGACAGAGCAATTTCCAAGTAGGCCCCTAAACAGCCAAGCAGTGACAGCAGGCAAAATTTACCAACATCTGTAGTAGAACACAGCAACCATTACAATGCAACCACAAGCATTCAGGACTAGGAAGAAAGGAGGAAGGATCATCGAGTCTAGCCCCCTGCCCCAGGAGCAGGAAGTCAGCAGGGATCATAGGATTCCAGCAAGATAAACATCTAAATGTGTTTTGAAGGCATTCAAAGTGGGTGCTTCAGCAGCAGTCTATTCCAAACCTTGGGGGCTCGGACAGTAAAGAAGTTCTTCCTTATGTCCAACCTGAATCGGTCACAGCGGAGTTTGTGCCTATTCGATCTTGTCATCCCTTGGGGTGCTCTGGTGAACAGACATTCCCCCAGATCCTGGTGAACACCCCTGATAAACTTATAGGTGGCCACCAGATCACCCCTGAGCCTGCGCTTTTCCAGGCTAAAGAGCCCCAGGGCTCTCAGCCTCTCATCTTAAGGTCTGCTTTCCTGACCTCTGGTCATGTGCATGGCTCTTCTCTGGACTCTCTCAAGCTTCTCCACATCCTTTTTGAATTGTGGAGCCCAAAACTGGACACAGTACTCCAGCTGTGGCCTCACCAAGGCCGAGTACAATGGGAGAATGACATCCTGGGTTTTGCTTGAGAAGCATCTATGGATGCAAGCCAGCGTTTTGCTTGCTTTACTAGCTGCAGCATCACATTGCAGGCTCATGTTCATCTTGTGGTCAATCCTGACCCCCAAGTTCCTTTTATCTATAGTGCTAGCCAGTGTAGCACTGCCGAGCCTATAAGCACATTGCAGGTTTTTCCTCCCAAGGCGGAGAACCTTGCATTTTTTGGTGTTGAACACCATCAGGTTCTCATCCTCCCATTTCATGAGCCTGTCAAGATCTGCCTGGATCACCCTCCTATCCTCAGGTGTGGATGCTTTACCCCAGAGTTTGGTGTCATTGGCAAACTTGGCCAGCCCACTTCTCACACCAATGTCTACATCATTGATGAAGATGTTAAAAATTATGGGCCCTAGGACAGAGCCTTAGGGACCCCACTGGTCACAGCACACCACGAGATTGACTTCCGTCAACTACCACCCTCTGGGTCCTACCGTGGAGCCAATTCCCCAGCCAGCAGATCGTGGTGTGGTCAAGGCCGCAGTTAGCCAGTTTTGCTAAAAGGTGATCATGGGATACCAGATCGAAGGCCTTTTTAAAGTCAAGATATATGACATCAATCTCTTCCCCCTTGTCCGGGTGACAGGTCACCTGGTCATAAAAGGAGATGAGATTGGTCAAGCAAGACCTACCTGCAACAAACCCATGCTGGGTATTCCTCAGGATATTGCTGTCAGCTAGTCTGTTAAGGATGGCCTCTTTGATAATCTTTTCCAAGACCTTCCCCAGGATAGAGGTCAGGCTGATGGGCCTCTAGTTTGCTGGATCTACTTTCCTCCCTTTCCACATTGGCCTTCTTCCAATCAGAGAATTCACCAGGGCACCAGGAGCTCTCAAAGATCCGTGCCAGGGGCTGAGCTTTGATGCTTGCCAGCTCCTTGAGTACTCTTGGGTGTAAACCGTCAGGGCTGGCTGACTTGAACCAGCCAGAAATCCCACAGCCCCTGCCAGCTTCTTTCACATGTCACTGAATGAGACCAAATTGTGGGGTCACCTCCACAACCCTGGATAAGAGGCTGGGCAGCAAGTGCACCAACACCTTCCTGCCCGTGGGATGCGGGCTGCCCACTTCAGGCATGTGTGTGAGGGCACGTATATGCATGTGGCATAGCCTGCAGCCAGCCTGCTCTTGCTCCTGGCATAGACTGCTTCTGCTCCTGCTCCTGTGGCCCCAAGCAGCCTCGTGCATCCTGGAATGCTGTCAGTCTGCAAGGGTAAATGTTCCATTTCCTGTGTTTTTTTGCGATGAACAGAAAACCCAAATCCCTGCACGACACTGCGAATCTGGGACAAATGTTGCCCTGCAGTCACGTGCCCCGGGACTGGGACTTGATGTTTCCATTCTGGGACTGTCCTGCCCAATTAGGGACGGGTGGTCACCCTACCTTTTAGCATCACACTCGAGCACCAGATCTGCACTGGCCATAAGGGAAGAGCATCCCTCATTGACCCACTGAACTATTTCTTGGGGGAGTTCTCCCTGAGGTTTACCATCCATTACCAATCTGACCCATGTCTTTTTAGCTTCACTAGTGAAGCACCCAGTCCAAATGTGTTCTCACAGCTGCCAGGGCTGGGGGAGAGCCCTCGCTGTAGAGAAGACCTGGATGTACATGCTTCCCATTGCCTTTGTTCCTGTTTGAGCTGGTGACTCTTGGTGTGGAAAGGACAGGAAGGTGTTGGTGCACTTGCTGCCCAGCCTCTTATCCAGGGTTGTGGGGGTGTGTGGTGGCTAGAACCAGAGGGGTTACTATCATGAGCAATAAATATATGCTCTTGGAGACATCCAGGCAATTGTCTAGCAGTTAAGATTAGCTAATGCAAAGCTTGCAAGTTTGCAACCCACAAGTGGAATTTGTCTGTCACAATTTAACCTAAGTGTTGAGTCTAACTGTTTGCACTGATCATGGGACTGACTGGGCCCCAAAAATAAGCAAAACTACAAGATTAGCTGATCTAACAGGTTTTTTAAAGGTCAGCCATAACAAGATCTGACCACCTAATATAATTAGCACATTCCAAGGAATCCAAGGAATAAGAAACCAAGGGGTTGAGCTTGGGCAGAGTAATGCTAATTTCAAACCTCAAAGTAATGTGGTGTAATTTGCTTATTGGGTGAACCCGAGTTCGGGTGGTAACCTTTCATGATAATTTCTAACACCTTTTAATCCCATAGGGTAACAGCTATAGGGCAAGATTGTGAGTGGCTCTAAAGCCAACCAATTATCATAAGATAAGGCGTAAAGGAATGCACATGTCAAGTAACCAGTTTGAAGGACAGGACAGAAGTACCATTGCTGTACCAAGCCTGGACCCCAGACTCCCATTGTAAGTGAGGACTGGATCCTGATCAAGGGATCTTCCTGGTAACCCCTTGGACAGCATTGATCGGGGATGCCTGACTTTGCTGGAACAACTTGGCGCGCACCTGGCATAGAGGGACTGCCAATAAGTTGCCAACCCCATGTGGCAACTCTTTGTCATTTTGTCTATCTGTTGTTATTATTTACTATTAGCTCTTTATTATCGTACTATTTGTTTGTCACATTAACCTTTCTATTAACTGTTGTATGCTAAGCTAGGAGTAAATTTGCCTTTACTTCACTCCCGACTCGCCTCCTTGATCCCGAACCCAGCAGCCTAATGGCTGATACACTCACAGCGCCTAGCTGGCCTGTGACAGAGGTGACCCCACATTTGGTCCCGTGCAGTGACATGTGGAAGAAACCGGCTGGGGCTGTGGGATTTCTGGCTGGTTCAGAAAAACAAGGCCTTTTAGAACAGGGAAGCAACAGGAACCTGCCATTTTCTGAGCATCCTGCTGTGCGGACCGTGAGGAGGTAGGGAGAGTCAAGCAGGGCTTGGCCAATGACTCTGCCTATGCACTCTGGCTGGTCAATACCTGGGCTCTGAGAAGCTGTTTAACCCCTT
Source organism: Alligator mississippiensis (assembly GCF_030867095.1). Lineage (NCBI taxonomy): Eukaryota > Metazoa > Chordata > Crocodylia > Alligatoridae > Alligator > Alligator mississippiensis. The sequence goes on along the minus strand of NC_081833.1, from coordinate 38,685,536 downwards.
CATTGCTGTAGGCCTGGGAGATCCCTGATGGTGAAAGAATGGACTTGGTCCTTGCCATAGGCAAAGGCATCCAGGGATGCCTGAGGGCAAAAAAGAAGGCATACAAACAGTGGAAGCAAGGGGCTATCACCAAGGAGGATTACACCTCTGTTGCTCGTGACTGCAGGGAGGCTGTTAGGAAGGCCAAGGCAGAGATGGAGCTAGGGCTAGCAACCAAAATTAAAGATAATAAAAAGACCTTTTTCAAATACATAGGAAGTAAGAAGACGGCACCAGGTAACGTGGGGACCCAACAGGATAGGCTTGGCAATCTGGTGATTGCGGCAAATGAAAAAACTGACCTCTTTAATGAATTCTTTGCCTCCATATTCCTGAACAGGGACCAGGACATCTCCCCACCTAGAACTGTGGATGGACCCAGGGGAGGCACCACCATACCTAGGGTCAGGGACGACCTAGTTAGGGAGCTTTTGGAGGGGCTGGACGTGTTTAAATTAGTAGGTCCCAATGCTCTTCACCCAAGGTTGCTAAGGGAATTGGCGGGGGTCATAGCGGGTCATGAATGTTCGTGGGGCACTGGCCAGGTACCAGAGGATTGGAAAAGGGCCAATGTCCCCATTTACAAGAAGGGGAAAAAGGAAGACCCTGGCAATTATAGGCCAGTCAGTCTTACCTCAGTCCTTGGGAAGACCTTTGAGAAAATTATCAAGGAGCACATCTGCAAGGGCCCAACGGGGGAGGTAATGCTCAGGGGCAACCAACATGGGTTCACTGAGGGCAGGCCCTGCCTGACTAACCTGGTTTCTTTTTATGATCAGGTCACGAAGTCCGTGGATGAGGGTGTCAGGATGGATGTCGTCTTCCTGGACTTTAAGAAGGCCTTTGACACGGTTTCCCACCACATTCTCTTAAAAAAAAATAGGTGGCTGTGGCACTGATGCCTACACAGTCAGATGGGTGGGAAATTGGCTAGATGGTCACACCCAGAGAGTGGTGGCGGACGGGTCATTTTCGACCTGGAGGGATGTGGGCAGTGGAGTCCCCCAGGGCTCGGTCCTGGGGCCTGTACTGTTGAACATCTTTATCAGCGATCTGGATGTGGGTGTGGAAAGCACGCTGTCCAAATTTGCTGACAACACCAAGTTGTGGGGTGAGGTGGGCATGTTGGAGGGGAGAGACAGAATCCAGCTAGATCTAGACAAATCACAGAGGTGGGTGGGTGAGAATAGAATGGACTTCAATGCAGACAAGTGCAAGGTACTGCATCTAGGGAGAAGGAACCAGCAACACACCTATAGGCTGGGGAACACCCTTCTTGTCAACATGGTGGCAGAAAGGGATCTTGGAGTCATTGTTGACTCCAGGATGAACATTAGCTGCAAAAGCAAGGAAGCGGTCAGTAAGACTAAATGCACCTTGTTGTGCATCTACCATCACAAGCAGGTTCAGGGAGGTGATCCTTTCCCTCTATGCAGCATTGGTCAGGCCACAGTTGGAGTACTGAGTCCAGCACTTCAAGAGGGATGTGGCTTGCATTGAGAGGGTCCAGAGGAGGGCCACTTGCATGGTCAAGGGGCAGCAGGGCAGGCCCTACAAAGAGAGGCTAATGGGCCTGAACCGATTCAGCCTCCACAAGAGAAGGCTAAGAGGGGATCTGGTGGTTGTTTACAAACTCACCAGGGGTGACCAGCAGAAATTGGGGAAGGCTCTGTTACCCCGGGCACCACCCAGGGTTACTAGGAATAATGCCCACAAGTTGTTAGAGAGAAGGTTCAGCATAGACATCAGGAGACAGTACTTTACAGTTAGGGCTGCCAGGCTCTGGAATGGGCTCCCAAGTGAGGTGGTACTCTCTCCTACCTTGGGGGTCTTCAAGAGGAAGCTGGACAGATATTTGTCTGGGGTGATATGACCCAGGCACCCGTTTCTGCCTGGGGCAGGGTGTCAGACCTGATGATCTGTTTAGGTCCCATCTAACCCTAAGCACTATGATACTATGATAATGCAGGACTGTGAGCCAGGAGGCATTAAAGTAGCTCAATACCTGGCATACTGGAACCATGAGAGCATGTAGTATCAAGAGCACTGTCAACATGTCTACAGTGCCTTTCACTAGTTCCTGGCTCGACTGCATTAGCAACAGCTGAAACTTCATCTATGAATCTATGAGTGCATCCTGGTACCAGAGGAGGCAAAGTTTCATAGCTAGATGCCTAGAACTATGTTTTCTGACCTTTAGCAGCACCTCTTCAATGGGAAGAGCAGCAGTAGTAGTGCATAGAGCACAGGATGGAGTGTCAGGGCACCTGGGGTTTATTTCAAGATCAACTTCCTATGTGAATATAGGTTTGCCCATTTGTAATGATGAGGAAACAGAGCCTGCTCCATACATGCTTTGAGACCCATAGATCAAGTGAGTGTGGTAACCTTCCCTAGGCCATGCCTCCATGTGACTCATGAGGCTTCAACTGTCTTGGTATGCTACAGCTCACAGACCTAATGCCCTATTCCGGCTCCTTCCCTTTGGCCTCTCCTGCATGTTTCTGAACCAGAGGGGAATTCTCTGTCTTTCCTCCCAAGCCATCTCCATTCCTCCTGTTCTGTCACTGTTCCTTTCTTTGCCTGTGGTTCTGGCTCTGCACTGGGTGGCGGGCAGTCTGTCAAACTCCCTGTCTATCCAGATGCCCCCCATCTCCTACCCCATAACTTATCTAAGATACTTCACTTCCTTTCCATACAGAAAGCCAACATGCTCACTCAGGACTCTCTCACTCCCAGCTTGATGGCTTCTCCAACCTCCCAGACACCCACTTCTCCCCTCTAACACAGAGCTGCAAGATCATCTTCCTTGCCCTTTATTTTCATTATTCTCTCTCTTCTCCTGCCACTGCCTTCACCCAATCACTGGGCATGTCTACACAAGACACTACTGTATAGTGGCTACTGCACATTTATTTAGTACTTGTATAAGCAAGTACTAAATAAATGCGCAGTAACTGGAGTTATTGCACAGTAGCACTGGCAAATGCCTTTTATAGTTTATAGTTGGTAGGGTAGGAAGGCACCTGAGCAGATCATCAAGTCCGACCCCCTGCCATGGCAGGAAGAGTACTGGAGTCAAACGACCCCGGCAAGGTATTAATCTAGCCTCCTCTTAAAGACCGCCAGGGTAGGAGCCAGCACCACTTCTCTTGGAAGTTGGCTCCGGATCCTAGCCGCCCTGACAGTGAAGTAGCGCCGCCTGATATCTAGCCTGAATCTACCTAACCTCTGCCAGCTTGTGACCGTTATTTCTAGTCACTCCTGGTAGTGCTCAGGGAAACAAGGACTCCCCCAATGCCTGCTGGTCCCCTCTGACTAGTTTGTAACAGGCCACTAGATCCCCCTTCAGCCTTCTCTTGTGGAAGCTGAACAGGTTCAGGTTCCTTAGCCTCTCCTTATAGGGCCTGCCCTGCTGTCCCCTGATCATGCGGGTGGCCCTCCTCTGAACCCTCTCAATGCTGTCCACTTCCCTCCTGAAGTGCGGCGCCCAGAACTGGATACAGTACTCCAAATGCGGCCTGACCAGTGTCGCATGGAGGGGGAGGATCACCTCCTTGGACCTGCTTGAGATGCATCTGTGGATGCATGACAAGTTGTGGTTAGCCTTCCTGACTGCATCCCCACACTGTTGGCCTATGTTCATTTTGGCATCAATAATGACTCCAAGATCCTTTTCTACCTCTGTGATGATGAGAAGGGAGTTCCCCAGCCTGTAGGTATGCTGCTGGTTCTTCCTCCCCAGGTGCAGCACCTTGCACTTGTCAGTGTTGAAACCCATCCTGTCCTCATCCGCCCACCCCTGTAACCTGTCTAGGTCCAATCGCAGCCTATTCCTCCCTTCTAGCGTGCCCACTTCCCCCCACATCTTAGTGTCATCTGCAAATTTTAACAAGGTGCTTTTTACCCCCTCGTCCAAGTCGCTGATGAAGATGTTGAACAGTGCGGGCCCGAGGACCAAGCCCCAGGGGACCGCACTGCCCACATCCCTCCAGGTCAAATAAAACCAGTCCACCACCACTCTCTGGGTGCAGCCCTCCAGCCAGTTAGTGACCCATCTGACTGTGTAGGTGTCGACGCCACAGTCTCCTAGTTTTTTAATGAGAATGGGGTGAGAGACAGTGTCAAAGGCCTTCCTAAAGTCCAGAAAGACTACATCCACTGCTACACCTGCATCCAGGGATTTGGTGACCTGGTCATAGAAGGCCACCAGGTTGGTCTGACAGGACCTGCCTCTAATAAACCCATGCTGGTTGCCCCTAAGCATAATCTCCCTTGCTGGCCCCTTGCGGACATGCGCTATGATAATTCTCATAAAGCTTATCCAGGATCGAGGTAAGACTAACTGGCCTATAGTTTTCTGGGTCCTCCTTCCTCCCTTTTTTGAAAATGGGAATCACATTGGCCCTTTTCCAGTCCTCTGGCACCATGCTAGAGCACCAGAGCATGTAAAGCCGTGCCAGGGGTCCCGCAATGACCTTTGCTAATTTCCTCAGCAGTCTGGGGTGGAGATCATCAGGACCTGCTGATTTGAACATGTCTAGTCCCACCAGAAGTTCCCTGACTAGGTCCTCACTGACCCTGGGCCTGCTGTGCCTCCCCTGGGTCTGTCAGGGATCCCGGTGGGGGCGATAACCTGGACCCTGCTCAGGAAAATGGAGGCAAAGTAATTATTAAAGAGGTTAGCTTTGTCATCTGGTGCGACAACCAGATTTCCAAGCGTGTCTTGCAGAGGCCCCACATTACCCAGTACCTTCTTTTTACCCCCTATGTATTTAAAAAAGAGCTTCTTGTTGTCCTTGATCCAGGTAGCTAGTCCCAGTTCCATCTCCACCTTGGCCTTCCTGACCGCCCCCCTGCAGCCCTGAGCAACCAAGGTATAGTCCTCCCTGGTGATGGCCCCTCCCTTCCATTGGGTGTACGCCTCCCTTTTAGTTAGGAGATGTTCCCGTATGCTTTTGGTGAGCCATGGGGGCTTTTGCACCCTCTTGTCCCCTTTGATCCGTGTTGGGATTACCTCCCTTTGGGGTTGGAGGATCATCTCCTTAAGGAACGACCACTCTTCTTGGACACCTGACTCCTCTCCCCTCCGGGACCTCAGTGCCTCCCCAACTATTCTCCTTACCTCATTGAAATCCGCCCTCCTGAAGTCCAGGGCTGCTGCCTTGCTATAGGCCTTTGCCACCTTGCACTGGATGGTGAATTCCAGCACGTGATGATCACTGTCGCTCAGGTGGTCGAGTGCCCACAGCCCCCTCATGAGGTCGTTGCCTGTGGGCAGGACCAAGTCCAACAACGTGTCTCCCCTGGTAGGGCTATGCACCTCCTGGGTTAGATGGAGGTCCTGTATCTTGGCTAGGAACCTACATGAGCAGTCAGCCCTGGCTGACTGCTCTTCCCAGCAGATATCTGGAAAGTTCAGGTCACCCGTGATGACCACATCCTTTGACCTAACTACCTTCGAGAGCTGACTTAAGAATTCCCAGTCTAGCTCTTCCCCTGGTTGGGTGGTCTGTAGTAGACCCCGCACTGTTAAGTCCCTTTCCCCTCGACTTCCTTGTATTCTAACCCAGAGCACTTCAGTGTGCCTCTCCTCTGTCCCCGTGCTACTCGTTGAGGATGTGTATTTCTCCTTGACATAGAGCACCACACCCCCACCTTTCCTCCCTGTCCTATCCCTCCTGTATAGCCTATAGCCCATGATGTTCACCGCCCAGCCGTGCATTGGGTCCCACAATGTTTTGGTGAGCCTCACTATGTCTGGGTTGGTGTCAGCTAGCAGGAGGGTAAGTTCCTCCTGCTTGTTCCCCATACTACAAGCATTACTGTAGAGGCATTTGAGGCCTCCTGAAGATGCATGCACTGGCCCCCTAATCTCAGTACTACCTGGGCCTCTGTTGCTTACCTGGGTATTTGTTCTGCTTGTCGTCGGTCTAGGCTGGGCTGTTCTTGTGGGTGACGCTTGGTTTAGTGGTCCAAGACTTCCTCCACCCTCATCTTCCCCTTCCCCCGACGAGCCTTGTTTAAAGCCTGCCGGAAGAGATCAGCCAATCTAGAAGAGAACACACGCTTGGGGGAAAAGTGAAGCCCATCCCACCCGAGCATGTCTCTCATCCTGATGTGTGGGTCATTGTCTAGGAAGCCGGAGCCTGCCTTGAGACACCATTCCCGAAGCTGCAAGTTGACCTCTCTGATGCAGGTCTCATGTTGTCTTCCACATCCGCTCACTGTTAGGACAGAAGAGAATACCATCTGTGCCCCTATCTCCTTCAGCATGCCCCTCAGAGTGTGGTAGTCCATCATCAGGTGATCAGGGCTTCTCCTGGCCGCATCATTAGTGCCCACATGAATTAGGACCATGGGGTAGTAATCGGTGGGCCGGATCATGATCTGGATCATCACCGTCAAGTCCTGAATCTTTGCTCCAGGCAAGCAGTAGAACTCGCATGTCGAGGGGTCCTGGCAACAGGTGGTACCCTCTGTACCTCTCAGGATGGAGTCACCTATGATGATCACTAGACGTTTCTTCCTCTGGGTCTGCTTAGCTCCTTCAGCCTTTTTGGAGTGTGGAGAGTGTGGAGTTGCCTCCTCTCCAGAGGTTTCCTCCACTCCTTCCTTCTCCTGCAGTGTCACCAGGGCCTTGTACCTGTTCTCCAGCTGGACTGATGGAAGTGGTGCTGCTCTGCTGCGAGCAGCTCTAGTTCTGGAGGTGACCATCTGCCACTCTGCTGTGGAGGGCACCTCCCAGGGTGCTTCTTCCTTGGATGCATGGCCCTGCAGGGAGAGAAAATACCCATCAATTTCATCCTCCGCCTCCCTGATTCCCCTTGGCCTACGAACCTCCTCCTGGAGCTTCCTCATTTGTGCCTCCAGGGCCCTAAAATGGGTGCCTGCAGGACAGGTGTGGGGGCCCCCAATCCCTGCCCCTCCAGCCCTGCTGGTCATCCCCTGCAGGCCGGGGGGCAGGGGGATGCCAGCTGCCTCATGGGCTCTGTGTGGGTGGAGGCCCCTGGTAGGTGGCACCTCCCGGGCAGGGGCCCTAGCAGCACTCTGCTTCGACATCATTATATAAGTTGCTATTTATTTATATTTATGTGTGGTGCCTTCGCCCTACCCTTGCTGGAGTCTCCCTCCTGGCCCTTCCTGCCTTCCCGCTGGCACAAACACCAGTGCGCTCTTACAGAGCGCGCTTGTTTGCACTCTGTTCACGTGGTGTGGCTCAGGAGCACGGCTCCCTACCGGCTCAGCTAAAAGGGATCTGGGGGGCTTCCACTCCGGATCCAGCTCAGCTGTGCCGGCTCCCTCTGCCCCACTTACCTTTGGGGGATCAACTGTTGCTGCCCCCGCTGCTGATGCGTCCGCCTCTGCCTCCACCTCGGGTCAGGTAAGGGGGCACACGTGTGTGCGGGGATGCACGTGTCCCCAGTTTGCACCTCTCTTCCCTGCTCCTGGCTCCCAAGTGCTGGGGGCTACGTCAAACAGTTTGAAACAGTTTGAAAACCAGCACAGGTTAGTCACAGGTAGATCCTGCCTGACAAACCTTGTAGCCTTCTATGACCAGGTCACACACTGCCTGGATGCAGGAGCCGAGACTGATGTCATCTTCCTGGACTTTAGGAAGGTCTTTGACACAGTTTCGCACCCTATCCTCATTGGGAAGCTAGCACACTGTGGAGTGGATGCCTACATGGTCAGATGGGTGGCCAACTGGCTTAGGGGCCTCACCCAGAGAGTGGTGGTGGATGGTTCCTTCTCGGCCTGGAAGGAGGTGGGCAGTGGGGTCCCGCAGGGTTCGGTCCTCGGACCAATATTATTTAATATCTTCATCAGCGATTTGGACGAGGGTGTGGAGAGCACCCTCTCCAAGTTCGCTGATGATACCAAGTTATGGGGCAAAGTTAGTACACCGGAGGGCAGGGAGCAGATTCAGGTCGACCTGGACAGGTTGGATGAATGGGCAGAGAGAAATAGGATGCAATTTAATAAAGATAAATGTAAGGTACTCCACCTGGGAAGGAGGAACCCCCAGCACACCTATAGGTTGGGGAGTGTCCTTCTCATCAGCTCAGAGGCAGAGAGGGATCTTGGAGTCATAACTGACTCCAAGATGAACATGAGCCGGCAGTGTAACAAAGCCATCAACAAGGCCAATCGCACCTTGTCATGCATTAGCAGGTGCATGACTAATAGATCAAAGGAGGTGATGCTCCGCCTCTATGCAGCACTGGTCAGGCTGCAGTTGGAGTACTGTGTCCAGTTTTAGGCGCCGCACTTCAAGAGGGATGCGGGGAATCTGGAGAGGGTCCAGAGGAGGGCCAGTCGCATGATTAGTGGCCTTCATGATAGACCCTATGGGGGGAGGTTGAGAGAGCTGAATCTCTTCAGCCTTCACAAGAGGCGGCTGAGGGGAGATCTTGTGGCTGCCTATAAATTTATTAGGGGAGGTCAATGGGGAATAGGGGAAGCGCTGTTTAGTAAGGTGCCCCAGGGAGTGACTAGGAATAACAGGTGTAAACTAGTCGAGAGTGGATTTAGGTTAGATATTAGGAAGAAATTTTTCACAGTAAGGGTGGCCAGGATCTGGAACAGGCTTCCAAGAGAGGTGGTGCTATCACCTAGCTTGGAGGTCTTCAAGAGGAGACTAAATAGTCACCAGGCTGGGGTCATCTGACCTCGGTCCTCTTTCCTTCCAGGGGCAGGGGGTTGGACACGATGATCCATTGTGGTCTCTTCCGACTCTGCAATCTATGAATCTATGAAATTCCCGTGGCTGCCCCAACAGCCAACCAGGCACTCCAGTCTTCCTGGAAGTGCCCGCCAGCAGTCCTGCCACCTACGTTCCCTCGCTGGGGGGATCCACCTCTGGAGCCTGCTCCCTGAGGGTTAGCCCTGGGGTGCTCCCTACCCTGGGGGACAGTCCCCCCTAGACTTCCCCCTGTTTGTGCGCTCTGTTCCCTACTATGCATTAGCCTAATACTACACAGTAGGCTATTAGCATTGTCTGTGCCGTGATGCACTATTTTGCAGTGTTATTTGGCTACTGCACAGTCAGCATCTCATGTAGACATGCTCACTGAGTGTTATTCAAGCTTTGCCCCCCGCTGCCTCGTCTTATCATATCACTTTTCACATGCCTCCTCCATCACCTGCCCCGCTCACTCCCTTTTACTTTCTCATGCCAATATCTCCAAATACTTTGCCTCCTAACATGGCTACTCTCCTCTTATCCCTAATCTTCTTCCTACATAACTCCCTGTGCTAATTAAAAAAGTAGGCGACTGTGGTGTTGATGCCTACAGTCAGATGGGTCGCAAATTGGCTATGAGGTCACACTCAGAAAGTGGTGGTGGATGGGTCATTTTTAACTTGGAGGGATGTGGGCAGTGGGGTTCCCCAGGGCTCGGTCCTCGGGCCTGCACTGTTCAACATCTTCATCAGCGACTTGGACGAGGGGGTGAAAAGCAAATTCGCAGATGGTGCTAAGATGTGGGGAGAAGTGGGCACGCTAGAAGAGAGGGACAGGCTACAGCTAGATCTGGACAGGTTATAGGGGTGGGCGGATGAGAACAGGATGGGTTTCAACACTGACAAGTGCAAGGTGTTGCACCTGGGGAGGAAGAACCAGCAGCATACCTACAGGCTGGGGAACTCCCTTCTCGTCAGCGCAGGGCAGAAAAGGATCTTGGAGTCATTATTGATGCCAAAATGAAAATGGGCCTCCAATGTGAGGATGAGGTCAGGAAGGCTAACAGTATCTTGTCATGCATCCACAGATGCATCTCAAGCAGGTCCAAGGAGGTGATCCTCCCCCTCTATGTGACACTGGTCAGGCCGCATTTGGAGTACTGCATCCAGTTCTGAGTGCCGCACTTCAGGAGGGATGTGGACAACATGGAGAGGGTCCAGAGGAGGGCCACTCGCATGACCAGGGGACAGCAGGGCAGGCCCTATAAGGAGAGGCTAAGGGACCTGAACCTCTTCAGCCTCCACAAGAGATGGCTGAGAGGGGATCTGGTGGCCAATTATAAACTTGCCAAGGGGGACCAGCAGGCAATGGGAGATTCCCTGTTCCCCCGAGCACTACCGAGAGTAACAAGGAATAACAGCCATAAATTGACTGAGAGTAGATTTAAGCTAGACATCAGGAGGTACTACTTCGCAGTCAGGGCGGCTAGGATCTGGAACCAACTTCCAAGGGAAGTGGTTCTCGCTCCCACCCTGGCGGTCTTCAGAAGGAGGCTAGATAATCACCTAGCCAGAGTCGTTCCTTTCATTCCTGCCCATGGCAGGGGGTCGGACTTGTTGATCTGCTCAGGTCCCTTCCGACCCTACCAACTATGAAACTATGCCTAGACGGAGCCAACCAGAACTGGTAGGAAAGAAAAGTCTGTTAAAACTTTTATGTTTTTACATGACAAATTTTCTTGGGAAATTTTCCATTTTTGGACAAATTGCCTTTTTTGTCTAAATGGAAGGTTGTTTTCCAAAATAAAAAATATGGGCTTTTCTTCAGTTTTCAAAGGGATAAAAGGCAGAGGTGATTAGCTGAGTTAGTCTAAAGAAGGGGTTGGCAAAGTTTTTGGGAACACCCCAATGCCTAACTTTAACTTGTAAGGTGGTGAAGTGCCAGGGGAGGACATTGAAGGAATGGCAAGAGGCTCAATCCTTTTTGTGGCAGTGCAGATCCAGCCCCATCCCTGCTGTCGTCCCGGAAGTGCATGTGCACTCACTGCAAGCAATGAGCCATGCCGGGGCTCCACAGACCTCAGTGCAGCTGCTTGCAGCCTTCCCATTGCCTTCTGTGAGCAGTCCAAGTTCTGTGGTGGGCTGCCCAGAGCTAGGTTGACTGTGGCAGGCGGCTGGGAGCAGCTCTAAGCGGCTGCATTGAGATCTCTGGAGCCCTGGCTCAACTCATTGCTGGTGGTAGGTGCATGCATACCTCTGGGTGGACACTGGGGTTGCTGCAAGGGGCCCAATCCTTGTGGCAGCACAGCCCTGGCCCCTTCCCTGCTACCCACTCCAAGGTGTGTTTGCCAAGTAAAATGCTTTCACCTGCCACACTCTAGCACATTTGCCAGGGGCTACTGACCTGTGGTCTAAAGTCAGGCTGCAGGGAGGCACCTTAGAGACTAATTATTTCAGTGAGGTAACAGCTTTCATAGGCAATAATCTACTTTATTAGATGCTATCAGGAGCTAAAGGATCATTGTTGGTCAGGATTCAGATTGTGATGTCACTTGCAAGATGCTATCTAGCATCATATTGGGGCACTAGATTAGCACTGGCCTTAAGGAAAGAGCATGCCCTGACAACCCACTGAGCCTTTTCTTGGGGGTTTCCCTGAGATCTCCCATCCATTACCATTGGTTTCCCATTCGTTATCCTTAAGTATCTGATGAAGTAGGTTGTTGCCCATGAAAGTTGATGCCTCTCTGAGACAGCAGTTTCTAAAATGCTAAAAATTAATCAAACAACTGAAACATTCCTACTGGAGGGGGACATTAACCTGTTGTATTTTTTTTGGATCCATTTCATGCAAACAACTTGCTCTTTTCTAACTAGTTCTAAAGCCAACCAAATAAAACTGGTAGCTGACACTTGGTAACAAGACAAATGATTGATGCAAACATATACTCAGATATTCTCTGTTCAGTTGTGCTCCTCCCAGTGCCTCACCTTGTGTCACTTGTCTCCCTAGAGTGTAAGCTGTCCAGTACAGTGTCTCAACAGAGGGATGTAGATGCTAATGTAGGATGTATATTGAACAATAATACCTATTATTCTTACTGAAGGAAAGCCTGTGGGACTTGTGTCCCTAACTCCCTTAGGTAGTATTGAAAATCTAACCATAAAGCTACTGTCAGTTAGATGAAGGTGTGACAGCCAGAAGCGCCCAGAGGTTGGTTATAAGCAAGAGATGGCTTTGTTGTAGCTACCTGTTTGCTTTGCTGGTAGGGCATTCAGCTGAGCCCACCAGGTGTTATTTGCCTTTTCTGTGTTTGGAGACACAGTACGTCACCTCTCTTCCTGCAACATATTTTCCAGCTCTTATTTAATAGCATCTGTCAAACCAGCATTGGGCCAATCCTAGTGAAATGGGACCCTACTTTTTTATGTGAAACATTATTTCTATGAAACTAAGACCAGGAGGGGCAGCCAGGCCATCACGTTTGTTGTCCTCTAGTTCACAGGCCCACAAATTTCATCTAAGTACCTTATATCTGGCTCAGAAATTTCAGTTTTCCCAAATATTTCAGTCTTTAAGTACCTAAAATGTGAACCACAGAGAGAGAATGGGCGAGATCACAGTTCCACCAGTGCCTGAGGCCTCTGCAATGGCATATGGTTGAGGTGACAGATACCCAAATGAATCCTGCCCAATGCAGAGAAAAGTGAAAAAAAACTATCCGAAGTCTCTGCTAGTCTGAAGCGGGGGGGGGGGAAATCTCTCCTCAATCCCAAATTTGGCAACCAATATGACCCCTGAGCACATGAGCAAGAGGTACTTGGGTAGAGCCTCTGAGTACTGGTCTGCACAGCTCAGTATCCCATCTGCAGCCATGGCCAAGCGCTCATGTTTCCGGAGAAGATGAAAGGAAACAAACAAACTGGAAGCCAAACTGTAGCAGGGGAAAACATTTCCTTCCTGACCTCTATGGGAGTGACCAGCTGCAGCTCTGAAGCATGAGATTTCATTATGTCCTCCCATGCAGATTGAACTTGTTGCCCCCAAATCTTAACAAAGTGATGTCTACTACTGCCTAAACTAAAGGGTCTAACTCTGTGTGTTGTGGCCCAACACACTGAGCTAGGAAATGCTCACAGTCACCACTAGAGAGAACTATGCATGGAGTGGACATGGAGTACCTCAGCAAGGCATCCTCTATCATATGAGAAAGATTAGGGTGTGGAGTTGCAGCTGGCAAGGGACATGAAGGGTAACAAGAAGGGTTTCTACAAGTATGTTTGTAGTAAGAGAAGAATGGGGGAAGTGTGGGTCCGTTACTGAATGGGGGAGGCAACCTTGTGACAGAAAAGGATGAAGTCAGCTCCCAGACTACTGCTCCAGGCAGCATAGTTTGGGGAGGAGGTGAGCAGCCAATAGTGGTGAAAGAACAGGTTAGGGACTGTTTAGAAAACCTGGAGATGGGGCTGGATGGGATACACCCAACAGTGATGAGGGAGTTGGCTGATGTGATTGCAGAGCCATTGCCCATCATCTTTGACAGCTCATGTTGATCAGGAGAGCTCCCAGATGATTGGAAAAGTGCCCATATTTAAGAAAGGGAAAAAGGAGGATCCAAGGAAATACAGACCAGTCAGCCTCGCCCCAGTCCCTGCAAAAATCATGGAGCAGATCCTCAAGGAATCTATTTCAAAGCACATGGAGGAGAAGAAGATGATTAGGAAAAGTCAGCATGGATTCACTAAGAGCAAGTCATGCTTAACTAACCTGATTGCCTTCTGTGACTGGCTCTGTGGATGTGGGGAGACCGGTGCATGTGATATACCTTGATTTAAGCAGGGCTTTTGATACGGTCTCCCACAACATTCTTGTAGGCAAGCTAAGGAAGTACAGGTTGGATGAATAGACTGTAAGATGGATAGAAAACTGGCTGGAGCATCAGGCTCAGAGAGTAGTAATCAATGGCTCAATTTCTAGTTGGCAGCCGGTATCAAGTGGAATGCCCCAGGGGTCAGTCGTGGAGCCGATTTTGTTCAATGTCTTCATCAAACTGGAAGATGGTGTACAGTGCACCCTCAGCAAATTTGCACATGTCACCAAGCTGGGGGGAGTAGTAGAGATGCTGGAGGGCAGGGCTAGGATTCAGAGGGACCTAGACAATTTGGGGAACAGGCCCAAAAGGAATCTCATGAGGTTCATAGATGTTAGAGTTGAAAGGGACCTCAGTAGGTCATTGAGTCCAACCCCCTACCCTGGGCAGGAAAGAGCACGGGGGTCAGACGACCCCCCCCAGGTGCTTGTTCAGTCTCCTCTTGAAGAACCCCGGGGTAGGGGAGAGCACTACCTCCCTTGGAAACCCATTCCAGATTCTGGCAAACCTTACTGTGAAGAAGTTCTTTCTAATGTCCAACCTAAATCTGCTTTCCGTCAATTTGTGGCCATTGTTCCTAGTTACTCCAGGGGGTGCCCTAGTAAATAGAACATCTCCTGTTTCCTGCTGTCCTCCCCTGATGAATTTATAGGCAGCCACGAGATCACCTCTCAGCCTTCTCTTACAAAGGCTGAAGAGATCTAGGTCCCTCAGTCTCTCCTTGTAGGGCCTTGCCTGCAGGCCTCTGACCATACGAGTGGCCCTCCTCTGAACCCTCTCAAGATTCTCCACATTCCTCTTGAAGTGCGGCGCCCAAAACTGGATACAGTACTCCAACTGTGGCCTGACCAGTGCTGCATAGAGGGGAAGCATCACCTCCCTGGACCTGTTCGTCATGCATCTGCTAATGCATGATAAAGTGCGTTTAGCCTTGTTGATCATTTAGTCACACTGATGACTCATGTTCATCTTGGAGTCGACTATGACACCAAGATCCCTTTCCGCTGCTGTGCTGCTGAGAAGGTCATCCCCCAGTCTGTAAGTGTGTTGGTGGTTCTTTCTGCCCAGCTGCAGCACTTTTCACTTGTCTTTGTTGAACTGCATCCTATTTCCTTCTGCCCATTTTTCCAACCTGCCCAGATCCACCTGGATCCATTCCCTGCTCTCTGTTGTGTTAACTTTGCCCCATAATTTGGTATCATCTGCAAACTTGGACAGGGTGCTCTCTATGCCCTCATCCAAGTCACTGATGAAGACCTTGAATAGCACCAGTCCAAGGATCAAGCCTTGCGGGACTCCACTGCCCACATCTTTCCAGGTTGATATTGACCTGTCTACCACCACTCTCTAGGTGTGACCCCTCAGCCAATTTGCCACCTACCTGACTGTGTAATCATCTACATCAAAGCCTGTCAGTTTAGTTACGAGAACAGAATGCGATACCGTATCGAAGGCCTTCTTAAAGTCTAGGTAGATGACATCTACCTCGACTCCTGCGTCTAAGCATTTTGTGACCTGGTCATAAAAAGAAACAAGGTTAGTCAGGAAGGATCTACCTGCAATGAACCCATGCTGATTTACTTTCAGCATTATTTCCCCTGCTGGGCTCCCACAAATGTGATCCTTAATGATTTTTTCCAGAGTTTTCCCAAGGATAGAGGTGAGACTAACTGGCTTATAGTTTCCTGGTTTGTCCCTCTTCCCCTTCTTGAAAATAGGGACCACATTGGCCCTTTTCCAGTCCTCTGGCACCTGACCTGAGCAACATGAGTGCTCAAACAGCTGTGCCAGTGGCTGTGCTATGGCACTGGCCAATTCCTTCAGCACCCTTGGATGAAGTTCATCTGGGCCTGCTGATTTGAACACATCCAGCCCCTCCAAGTGCCCTTTCACTAAGTCTGCACTAATTGTTGGTGTCCCTCCTGTGTCTATCTATGATCCAATTGGGAGATTTGTATTGGTCTGCATCTAGGAATACAGATGCAAAGAACTCATTGAAGAGCTTGGCTTTGTCCCCCCTCTCTGTCACCAGTTGCCTTAGTTTGGCCTGTAGGGGTCCTATGCTACCCTGTACTTTCCTTTTGCTCCCTATATACTTGAAGAAGGACTTTTTGTTGTCCTTAGAACTTAGGCTGGCAATAAAAATTAAGCCTGCTTTGGCCTTCTTAACTGATTCCCTGCAAGTGCAAGCCAGGGAGGTATACTCCTTGGTATCTACCCCTGTTTCCACAGCCTATGTACCTCTTTCTTTGACCTTAGGCCAGGGGTGGGGAAAATGCGGCCCACCAGGCTATTCTATCTGGCCTGCAGGGCCCCTAAAAAATTTAGAAAATTAATATTTATCTGCCCCTGGCTACCTGTCATGTGGCTCCCGAAAGCTTGCCAAAACTCAGTAAGTGGCCCTCTGCCCGAAATAATTGCCCACCCCTGCCTTAGGCTTTCCTGGACTTCCCTGTTCAGCCAAGAGGGGTTCTTGGCCCCTTTGCCCCCTTTTATGTGCAATGGGATTATCTCCTTCTGTGCCCATAGGATCACACTCTTGAGGAATGACCATCCTTCTTGGGCCCCCATTTCACCGATGCTCTTAAGCTTTAATGCCTCATTCAGTAATCTCCTGAGCACACTGAAGTTAGCCTTTCTGAAGTCTAGCACTTCAGCCCTGCTGGTTAGTTTACCCACCCTTCACCGGATAGTGAATTCAATCAATCGATGGTCACTGTCCCCTAGGTTACCTTGTACTTGCAGATTCCCGACTAGGTCATCCCCTGTAGCTAACACCAAGTCCAGCAAGGCATTTTCTCCTAGTTCAACAAGGACAAGTGCAAAGTCCTGCATTTCAGATGGAAGAATCCCATGCACTGGTACAGGCTGGAGGCTGACTGACTGGGTAGCAACTCTGCAGAAAAGGACCAGGGGGTTACAGTGGATGGTAAGCTGTGGCAGAATGCCACCTCTGTCTCTCCCCAAAAACTCTGCTCTGTTACAATTTGGTTAATATGGGCTCTTTAGGTAACCCTGAGTTGGATACATTCCTGGGGGAGGGGGGAAACCTGCTCTTTCTGCCAATGTGACTGGAATCACATAGCTGGATGAGGGGCTTACACTCCCTATTTTTAAGCAATGCCAACCTGATTGGGAGGGGGCTAGCAACTCTGCCAGTCTGCCCAGCAACCAGTGATGCATTTCAAATTGGTTGGCTGGCATCCAACAGGTGCTGCCTTCCATTGGACCAGGTAAATGAGGTCATAAGGGCTATATAAGTTAAGGACTGCCCAGGAGGAGGGGAGTAGCCATGATGAAAATTCAGAGAGTCAGAAGAGCTGGACCATCTGAAACTTGCTCTGTCTCTTGAAACTCATGATCAATAAACTGCCTGCCTCCAGAGGGAATCTTCACCTGCCTCTGAAGGATACTTGTAAGTAAGCTACCTGAGATCTAACTAGATATAGAGCTTGCAGCAACTCAGATGTGTGATCAAAGGCTACCCCAGCCACCCTGTTTGCTCTATGGGATTTCTCTGATACCACTCAACTCTGCACCCTATTCCAACCCTACTCCTTGCAACCAATAAAGTTATCCTTTATACTTAGCATGGGAGACTTATTGGGAGTGGGTCTAGATTATGCCTTGGGGTCCCCTTGGTTTGGCTGACTAAGGGAGACCACTATTTGTGCTTTCAACTGAGGGAAGCACCCCAAGTTCTTGAAGTGAGTCAAGTACCCTGGGGGGCTACTAGGCCTGTGTTTCCCAGGGTGCACAGTGCCAGGATCAGGCCCGTCCCTGGGTGGTGGCAGCTCTACCACCAGGCTAGTGGATGTGCTCCAGGAAGGGGGTCAGCCAGATGTGAGGTGCCCCCAGGGAGGCACTCAGAGCCTGGAAGGTAGTTGGGCACAGTGAGGTGGATAGGTCAGCACAGGAACACCCCCTACTGCCCTGCCACATGCTAAATATGAGCCAACAGTGTGCCCTTGTTGCCAAGATGGCTAACAGCATAGTGGGTTGCATTGGTAGGTGTGTTGCCAGCAGGTCAATGGAAATGATTATTACTCTCTATTCACCATTGGTGAAGCCACATCTGGAGTACTGTATTCAGTTTTGCCCCCCGGCCCCTGCCCTTCCCCACTAGAGAAAGGATGTGGACAAATTGGAAAGGGTCCAGCAGAGGGTAATAAAAATGGTTTGGGGGCTGGGGGACATGACTTATGAGGAAAGGCTGAGGGAACTGGGCTCATGTAGTCTAGACAAGAGAAGACTGAGAGGGGATTTAATAGCAGCCTTTAACTCCCTGAAGGGTGGTTCCAAAGAGGACAGAGCTAGACTGTTCTCAGTGGTGGCAGATGACAGAACAAGGAGCAATGGTTTCATATTGCAGCAGGGGAAGTTTAGGTTAGATATTAGGAAACATTTTCTCACCAGGAGAATAGTAAAACATTGAAATAAGTTACCCAGAGAGGTGGTGGAATCTCCATCCTTGGGGGTTTTTAAGACCCAGATAGACAAAGCTTTGGGTGGGATGGTCTAGTTGGGGATGGTTCTGCTTTGAGCAGGGGGTTGGACTAGATGATCTCTTGAGGGGACCATTTGTCCCTTCCAACCCTAATGGTGTATAATTCTATGACCAGCTTCATTTACTAGCTCAGTGTGCTGGGGACACACACATACACATAGCGATGACCATGAATTTGGAGCAAACAGCTATGATAATAGCCTTTTCTTTGGGTGCAGTCCTTCCAGCACTCAGGAGGGAACTGTTGGATGAAGCTGAGGGGGAAGCGGGGGTTTGGCAGGTTGCTGACAGAGTCTACCATTGTGGAGAAACTCAAATATTTCTAGGATTGCTGTGAGAGCAGAGGAGACAGAGGATGGCCTTTGTCTGTGAGTGGGAAGGCTGCATTTTGGCAGGCTCCTTGGAAGGAACAGCTGTCTGTTGCAAGACCATCTGCTGGTAATCACACAATTAGAGATAGCAAGGGAGGAGCAGACCACTGGGGTCACTCATGCTAGTCTTCCCCCTCCTCTCGAAACAGCCTTTCCAAAGATGCTGTCTGCCTTATCAAACCTGCTGCAACTTGCCTGCCTCCCTAGGGCTCTCAGCCTGCTGCCCAACTGTGCAGAATTCTTCCATGCAGTGTAGCTGAGTCTTTTGGCCATTACATCTTAGCCTGCTCATCTTTACAAACTGTGGTTCATTAATTAAAATGCATTGTCTTTATTAGACTGCAAGCCCTTTGGGGCAGGGATTGTGTCTTCCACTCTTCTTGGACAGTACCTAATGGAATTGGTCCTCATCCTGAAATAAATGCTAAGTTGTGATTCCTCATAGGAAATTGACCCTGTCTCCCTCCCCAGCTCTTTGTCCTTCAGTCCTTATGTTATTGTCTTTAGTTGCCTCTTTTTTGGTTTTGCTACATTCTTCTAGTAAAACTGTGCCTGATCACCTGTGAGAAGTAGATAATGGCTTGGGCTCTAGTCTAGTCTTTGTCCGTCTCTTGTTAACCAGCCACAGGGTCTGGCCTGGGTCTTGCTCAGAATAAAGGTGATTATGGACAGGTAGGGGGAGCTCCATAAAAGGATTGTGGGGCATCAGCAGAGTTGGGTGTTGTCCCAGACTGAAATGGAAGAGGGGGTACAGGTAGATTTTGTCTACCCTCTGACAAACATAGCTTTTAGGTAACTGGAAACCCCATTGGCAAATGTTGGTAAAATCCAGGTCTGTTTTCCTGCGGGTGCATCTTGTATGGAGCTCAGTGAGTTGCCACTCTGTCTATCGGTAATAACCCAGAGATCATTTGTCCCAGCCTTAGAGGGCAGCTCCTGGCTCTTGCTGGGGTGTCCCAGGCAGTTCCACTTGCCCTGGAGAGAGCAGGGATGAGGGCATATAATTCTCCTTGCTTTCTGTCCAAATATTGAACTTTTGACCAGGCTCTGTCACTCTCAAGAAGACTCAACTGTGAAGATGGCACATCTAGGCACATGGCAACATGTCAACAGGAGATGTGACAGTGGTGGGAGGGTGAGCAATTACATCTGATCTAGTGGTGTCAGGTGTAAGGATTGCTTCCTCTGTTACGAGAACTGATCAAAAGCCTTTGTGCTCATTAATTCTTTTCCTTCTCATCCTCAGGACTTCTAGAACTTCCAGGCTTCTTTATCTTGTAGGGATAGACATTTTCCCATCCCACACCTTCTTTCCTCTCTCCAATCTTGAGGCACTGTTGCGTACCATCAGGTGAGAGGATATTACCACCAATGAGCAAAGTATGGCAACAAGAGGGGATGTGCCTATGGTCACAAGGGAAGCCAGTGGGAGACCCAACTCCCTGCTTCTCTGCCCTGACTCTATACTGCACTCTATTGTCCCCTTTGCCAGTCCATGCCCCTTGCTCCTCTACATCAATCATTCTCACCCTTTTGATTCCACATCCCAATTCCCCCGCATCTGCTGCCTGACAGCTCCTCTGCTTCTAGCTTCAAAGCCCCCTCTCTCCACAGCTCTGCTTGTGAACAGAACATTAGCCTGCCTGAAACAGGACACTAAAGCAGCTCTCCTGCTTCCTACCTGGAGAGGGAACGCATATGGAGCATGATGCTGCCTCCCCTTGATGGAATGTTCAGGGCAGCTGGCTGACCCCAGCCCATATCCACTCTCGTGGCCCACCCACAGCACCTCCATAGTCCACCGGCAGCCACCAGTGGAGAATCACTGCTTTAGGCATCTGCTCAAGCCAGATGAATGCAGTTACTGCTATGGATCTATTCCTTGGTGGATATTTGGCTGGATGAGAAAGTAACTGAATGAGTTTTGTCTCTGTTCAGGGGAGGCTCAAGCCTGTAATATGAGGGGGAGGAAACTGTGGGTCAGGATGGAAGGGCAGTAGCAGAGCTGTTGGGGCCCAGTCTGGAACTGGTCAAGGATATTGCACATCGGGCTTCAGGTGCCTTGGCATAGCGTAACCCATTAGTCTTCCTGGCCAACACGAGACCTCAAGTGAAGGCCAGGTCCCTCGCCAAGGTACTAGAGAGGACTAACTTCTTGCTTTCCATACCTGGCCCCTCCCAAGAGTGAGCCCCTCCTTGACCCTTCCTGAGCAGAATCCAGGAAGGCTATTAAGTGCATCCACTGAATGGTGCAATAAGCTGGAGGTCAGAAAAGGCAGCCTGTGCTCAGAATTGCAGGAGATCAGAGCTGCTGAGGTTTGATGTGAGAGGAAGTGAATGGGTCAGTGTGGCTGGGGAGGTGGGAGGGGGAGCAGGCAGGCTGCACGGAGCGCCGTTGTGAATGGAATGCGATTAACACCAGAAGTGTTGGCTGGTGGCCAAGCACGTCACTGCTGCACTGGGTGCTCAAGGAGATTGTTGCATGGAGAAGGTGGGGCTGGGGGTGGGAGCTAGGATGGGGCAAAACAGGGGAGGTGTCTCCTCAGTCTTCTGGTCACAATGGGCTGGTTGGGCCTATGTAACCTGATTTGATTCACTGGAGGCTCCTGCTTCCAGGCTGAGTGGAGTCTAAACCCAGGACCTGAAACCTTGTGAACCACTCACAAACTACACACAGAGGTAGCTGTTTTCTCCCATGGTGCAGAGGCAGGGAAAAGCCTCCCTGCACAGAGAGTGCAGTCTAGTGAGCTGAGCATGGGGGTGGGTGCCAGGAACCCAGGGCTTCACTCCCAGCTGTGACTCTGGACTCCTGCCCAAGTTTCTTGCTGGTGCCTGTCTCCCTGGGGGTGGTGGGCAGCATCTGCGTAGCACTTCCCCAGGTCCTGGTAGCCTAGTCAGGGTTCCATGTAGAGGCCCTGCCAGCTGATGTTCTGGTTACAAGTGCATACCATGTTTTCCAATACAGACTCCCTCAGGCACTGGTTCGAGCCCCAGCTGAGCATCCTGTGCAGAACCTCTGCACAGACCTCCAGCTCTCTGCATAGATCCCTGTGGCCTCGTGTGTGCTTTGAACTCGGTATTCCAGAGCCATCACCTTCCTGGCTATTTCCTGAGGTGCCACGGAGCTGAACTCAGAGCTTTGCTCTGGGGAAGATGGCAGAAGCTCAGGGTCTAAGCTAGACATGCTGGTTGGTGGGAGGCCTGGAAGAGGAACAGGAGCAATCTTTGAAGCCAAGAACCCAATTCTCCTCTGATTTACTCCAGTACAAACCAGGACTACTGCCACTGGAGTTGCACTGACTTAAGTGAGAGAAGGATCAGGATTCAGTTTCCCAGAGGTCTCTTCCAGCCACCAATCCAGCCCAAGGGGAGGTGATAACATTGCTTCTTATACCCAGCACTTCTGCCACACCCAGCAGCACCCCAGCCTCCCCTGTAAAGAAGTCCCCTACAGAACCAAAGAAGCAGTGGCTGCTGGACCCTGGATGTCTGAAAGGCAGCCCATACTTGGGAGCAGTAGGCAGCAGTATGTGAGACCTGGCACAGCAATGTGGGGAGCGCCGCTGGCCTTGCATGCCAAACCTTGGCCTCTCTGTCAGGGTAAATGCCAAGGCAGGGGCCCCAGACAGGCAGGGAAGCACCTTTTGGAGAGTTCATTCACTCAGCACCAACAAGAGAACAGCTGCTGCTGTGTGTAACAAAAAGGCCTTTCTTGCCCAAGCATTGAGGATGATGAAAATCTGGTGGGTGGCTGTCTCCCTGTGAAAGGGAACTTTGTTGTCCATTGCAGCAGGGGCAATTTCTATGCAGATAATCCGCTCATGCTGCAGAATCTGAGGATGCCTGGATTGGTGGTCAGAGCCCCATTGCTTGCTGCGGAGAGAGCAGGGGAGGGGGTAGGAGCAAGTGCTGAGGCAGGGCCATGGATTATCTTGCCTGTGGGATGGAAGTGCAGCTTGTGGTGAAATCAACACCATCCAGAAAACCATTTGTTCTGTGGCTCCCAGAGCCAGCTGTTTCCCAGGCTGCAGGCTGCCTGGCCTGTAATGCTAGACTCCAGCACTGACAGGCATGCAGCTTCTCACTGAGCAGAAGAAGCTGGGGGGATCTTTTCGCTCTGTGCCAGGCTCCAAGCTAGTTTTGCTAGTGCTGAGAACTGAGGCATTCTCCCTTGTGCTATTCCTACCTCCTCGGCCCTGTGATGAAGCCACACCTGAGTTGGCTGTGGTTCAGTCATGTCTCCACCCCAACATCTTAATAATGGGATTATGTCATTTCAGGAAGAAGAAAGATGACGGCAGGGATTATATACAAGGGCCTCTGATATAAACAGAAATGTGTGCTGGAGAATACACTGCCCCATGGCCCTTCTGGAGCATTTCCCTCAGCAGAAACCTCCAGCTTCCCTGTTTCAGTTCCTTTTGCAGAGCTCCCATGGTCCAGGCCAGGATTTGGCCCTCCAGCTGCGTCACCCTCATGTGCATGAGGCAGCCTGTCTGGATTCTTAGAAGCCCTTCCTCTGGGCAGTGGGTCTAGAGCCCAGGCCTGCCCCATCCTGTGGGCTCCAGCCAGTTTTGTCCATACCTCATTGCTACCTCCATACAGCTCCTTGAAGATGTTTTCTTTCCCTCACCTTGTATTCCTCTGCCATGAACTGGGAGCTGCTACATGCCCCTTACCAGCACCTTCCAGTCTCCCCAAGGCTTTCCATAAGAGCAGCTACCCTTTCCTCCCTAGCCAGCCCCTGTTTCTGCGCTTTCTTTCTCAGAAGCCCAACACACATCAGATGTGGCAGGCAGGGCTAATGGCATTTCTCATCCCCAGGCCTTCTGGCCTTTAGAGGGGCAGGCTTCCCTGCTGCATTCTGCTATAATTTCTTTAGCAAGGCTAAGAGGATGGTATATGTTACCAGAGAAGGTCCACCCTGTGCTCCTTATGAAAGTAGGATGACTGGGCACCCAAGAGAATCAAAAGCTCAAAGGTGAACACTGAGGGAAGGGTTTCCACCCACTTTCCTCACCCAGGCTTAATTAACTTAGGAGGAACCTGCAGTCAGTGGATATTTCTGAGGCTAAGTGAACTGGATTCATAGTAGGATCATGAGAGTTATATTAATATTATGTGAATAAGAATGTCCAATTTTCTGTTTGATAGGATTAAATGTTTACAAGTGATAAGGACCCTTATGTTTCAGGGCATGTTACCCTGCAGCTGACAGGGGACAGGGAGAAACTTCTCTCCCTGAGGAAATAATGTGCTCCAGCATGAGACATGGGACACTTTTTTCTGATGCTGGGGCTAACCACTGTCAGAGACTGGGCTGGCTGCACTATGGCTTGAAAGAAGTGATGTTGCCATCTCATGTCTGAGGTTTGAGGTAAACTCTCCGGAATCCAGAAATAGCTTCTATGTGCCCAACACTGGCCTTATTCCATACAGAAAACTACAACTGATTTTAATGGAAAGACCTGGCAGCAGCTGTGGGAATGGGCTCCCTGTCTGGACCATGGCACACCTGGGTAGACACATTATAAAGGCCCTGGGAACCCCCAGCTTTGCTCTTGAGACCCACCTATCCAGGTTCTTCTCCATGCAGTATTGACACCAAGAGATCACAGGAGGCTGATTGCGGAGAGAAACACAGACTTTATTGCCTCATAAATGATTCCCCTTTATCAAGGTGCCTCCCAACTTGACTTTCTATCCATTGTTACAGCTCCCTTCCCACATGTCCCTGGAGCCCAGAAGCTGCAGGAGAAGGGCTGGTGTTCTGCAGACAACACCAGATCTGCATTTGATGCTTGGCCCAGTGAAGACTGTCTCCCCTCAGCATTTTCCCTCCTTGCTGTATCTGGAGGATGCTATCGACAGGAAATGGCCCTGAAACCTGTTGTTTTTGTTTACTCTGTGGTCCATGTCAGGCTGTGCTGATCAGCTGGGCTCTTTGATAACAGCTTATATTGGCTTTAAACTTCTCAGATCTCTCATGTGCTGGAAAACAGGGGCCCTCAGCCAAATCAGTGAGGATAACGTTGCTAAGAAGTTCTGGTCTTTGCATCCTCCAGCTGCTCTCTGGCCTTGCTGAGCTAGAAGCAAAGGCACCATGGAAGCAAGAGGTTGGTAGCTTGCCTGACAGTATTTGGAGGAGGCTAAGATATCTGGCACTGCACAGGAATATAAGGGGCTGGTGGATTCAAGGAGTGGTGGACAGGAGGTGGAGGCAGTTACATGATTTTCCTGGGCTGGTGGAGACTGGAGTTTAAAAATATCTTATGTTACCAAAGCAATGTGGGGCTAAGATCAGGGGTCCCAGCACCCTGGGGCTCCACTGAAGTCATGAGTTATGTCAGCAGGAATGTTTGCTCCTAGTGACCACATGATATCAGTGGGTAGGATGCAGTGCGGTTGGCACTGAATGCTCTAGGATGCTGTGGGACTAGGAGAAGGGGATGCAGGGGCATTGTTGGAGTCAGGCAGGGGATCCCAGGAGTGGAAGAGGAGTGGGTGGGGGCAGTAGGTCAGGACTGCGTTAGGTGCGCTGGTAGAAATGGGGGGACAGCAGACCCTGCTTGTCCTGACGGAGGTGCAGTGGGAAAATAGTAGGGGGAGCTCAGGACTGGAAAAACAAAGGGTGTTGGAAACTGAGAGTGAGGGACATTGGCAGAGCTGGGTAGGAGGTTTCAGGCAGGGGTGGGGAGGGGCTAGGCAGACCTGGGCTCAAAGTGGAATAGCAGAGGGGGAGCAATTCCAGCAGCATTGGCCTTTCACACTGCACTGGGGGTTTGTACAGCTACAATTAAATGCTGGAGCTTTCCACCCACCCCACAGCTTCCTTCCCCCCCCCCAACAGTAGGGCTGGCCGGTCCTCACTAGCTCATTGTTTGGAAGCAGCCAAACGCAAGAAAAACAGCCTTTCCTTACAAGGCCCCCCATGACCCATGTCAGCCTCATTGTTCCTTCAAGTGGCCACTCCTTCATACCTACATTAATTCAGACAGGTCTGTGCTGCTCCTGATGTGACTTCCTGAAGAAGCAGCTCCGTGGCCAAGCTCCAACTTGGTGGTTCATTCAGCAGGGAAAGTTCATGGTTTCTGACTCCTGCACTTGCTGTCCACACCCCTTCTGTTCCCCAGGCCAGGCTGGTGCTGAAGGGGAGAGGGCCCCTCTTCCCTCCCCTTGGAAAGGATTCAGAAACCCTAAGTGGAGAAGGATGCCAGAAAGGTGCCAGCTTCATCTCCAAGAGCCAGGAAGAAGCAGACAAAGAGACAGTCTCTGTAGCAGTCACTGCCTCATCACCAACAACTCCCTCCTGCTCCATCACCCTTGACCCACCCCTGGGGAGGCCTGAGCATCAGGTCAGAAATGCCCTGGTGAGGGGCACTCACAAATGCATTGGTGCACTAGTGAGTATCTAATACTAGGGGTCAGTTACTTATCCTTTAGCCAGCAGGAGCAGTTCTGAAGGGCTAGGGCACCACAGTGCCTAAGTGCCAACAATACTGCTAGTTATACAGCTCTGCTGCTTCAGGAATGTTAATCTTCCCATTAACTTTTCCCAGCTGGGAGGCTCTATTTGGCAGCTGCCCTTGTGTGGCATAACAGAATTAGATGGTGCATTATAAAATGATCTACAGGGATCACTGCTGAAGTTTGTTACCCAGCTCTCCAACCCCTCCCCTGGCCAACAGCTGAGCATGGTCTCTGCCGCCCCTCAGACCAGCACCAAAGGGATATCTGGGCTCCTGCCTAGGGCTGCATGATCACCAGAGATACTGAGTGCCCACAACCCTGATGGAAACCAGTGTGGGCCACAGGAGTGCAGCACCTCTGAGAATTAGTGGGAGAAAACCAGGGGGAGGGAGGGAGGGGGAGTGTGTGTGTGGGTGAGAGAGAGAGAGAGAGATCTGTCTGACCCCAAAATTGGCTGCTCATTTGCACGTGGTTACAGTCACTGGGCTCAGAAAACGCTGACAGAAGCCAAATACTATCCATTTCATTCATAAACATAAGGATTCTGGCAGGAGAGATCTGGTCCCTGTGTGGAGTGGAGGGGCTGGATGGAGAAGGATCTAGGGCTACAATAGCATTTTCACAGTCATTAATATTACCCCCCCCCCTCCCTCTTCCCTCCCCTCCGAGCTCCTGTGGGAGCAGGTCTCCATATCACCAGAGCTCATAGCTGCTTCCCTAGTCCCTACAGCACTGTGGCACTATCACACAGCTTAGCATGTCATGAGGGTAATCTGGGGCACCTGGGATAGGAAAAGGTGTCAGGAGCAATGGAGCAGCCTTCAATGGGACCAACAAGCAGTATTATAACCCATGGGCAGTTCCATCACCTCACCCCAGCTGTGTGAGGCCCACTGGGGAACAGTTGAAAGGATGCCCCACTGCCCTGGCCTGGATACTTGCACTAGGTGCCCAATGGGTTTACGTCCCACTCCTGTAGAAAAGAGCCCCTACCAGGCCAGCTGGAAGCATCTGGGCTAGATCTTTACCACAGCTCTCAAGACAGAGCTCCAGCCATTCCTGTATCCAGTACAGACATAACTGGACACAATGCAGAGCACCTGCCACGTACACTGAAACCAAAGCCTAGCAGGTTGCAGGCGCATGTGACTGATGCTCTCAGCCTGCTCCCTGCCTCCCTCAGGCCCTGATCTTGTGAAGTACTGAGCTCCCTCCATAGTCACCAGTTGCAGTGAGAATTGATGGTGCTCAGGTTCTCACAGGGTCAGGTCTCTTGATTTCAGGGTACTGAGCACCTTTTGGCACCTGCTAAGCACCCATCAGGATCACCCCTGTCCTGACAGCCTGGTGCAGTCAAAGGCCAGGGGGCTGCACTCTCATGGCAATAGGAAGCAGCAGGACCTGCCTGGTCTCTCCCAGCCCAGACTGGGAATTGCTCCAGTTGCCCCCCATTTTTAGAGTATCCATGAGTCCAGCTGTGGAAGCAGCAGGACCTGCCTGGTCTCTCCCAGCCCAGGCTGGGAATTGCTCCAGTTGCCCCCCATTTTTAGAGTATCCATGAGTCCAGCTGTGTGCAATGCAGAGGGAGGGGCTATGGAGCACAGGGCTATTGGAGAGCCCCTGGGGCATTGAGATGGAGCAAGAGCCAAGTGAGTAGAACTGCAGCTAATTTCCCCTGACCTCGGGCTTAATGGACTCTGGATAATGGTAGATCCATTGCAGAGGCTGCTGGGAGCCCTGCAGGGAAGCAAGAGGCAGTGGCCTGCAGGTCCTTCAGTAAGATTTATTGTGGAGCAGTTAACATGACCAGCATGGATGTTAAAAAAAAACAAACAAACCAGACACACACAAGAAACAGATGGGGATCAGGACATGGTCTGGCAGGATCTCACCACAGGCTGCGGCACACATCAGATAGCCGCCTGCTCCAGCCACATGCCCTGCTTTCAGGCCATGGAGCTGGGCTGCTTGAGGTTGGGGCTAACCCCTCCCTTGCATTCATTTCCTTTGCCTTTTTCTCTTTCCCATGCCCTGATGGAGCAAATAAGCTGAGAGATGGGATGGATGGGGAGGTAGGGAGATAAGATGCAACGGATGGAAAAGGACAGCTGGTCACAGACACAGGCTCGCTGTGGGAGCATCTGTACTGGTGAGGCTGGGAAACAACAACATGCTCCAGCCAATGCTTCACTGCTCCTGGAGGCATGTATGGGGACACTGTAAATGGAGGGGCTCACTGCCTAATGAGGAACCCTCAAGGGGATGTTAGATTTAAACAAGGTCTGCTGGGTAGACACAGGCTGACAGCCTGGGATGCCCAAACTCAGCCTGTAATCCTAATAGCTTGTGAGATAGCTACACAATCCTCTTCTCTGGCTGAATCCTGCTTTAGCCCATTCAGAGGCACGGGGAAATTGACTTCAATCCCAGCACAGATCCGGTTCCTTAGTGAGATCACCCTGGGGAGCCCCCTCCCGTAGGTCAGAGAAGCAAAGACCTCTGCTTGGACACATGCTCCGTGATAGCTGTGCTGCTTGGGCAGTGGAGAGCTGCCTGTGGGGGAGGCAGGGCATGGGATTCCTGCCACAAGGCAGGGCTGAGGAAGGGAGTTGGACTCAGCCCTGGAGCCACGCCAGCCATGCTGGCCTGAAGTGCACTTTCTCCAGGGCACACCTGTGCGATTAAAAATGGAACAATTTTCCATTCATTAACACAGATGACTATGCAAGCCCCTGGCTCCCACCCAGCTCCTGCTCCCAAACAGACTCAAGGAGAGGAACGGCTCTGGCATAGCGGTGCTCAGAAGGCTCCAGAGCAAGGCAGGAGGCAACAGAGTTTTTTCCACACAAAGGTGACCACGTCCCTGGTCTCTGAGACAAACTGGGACATAGAGCTTTCCCATGCACAGAGACAGATGGGAAGAAATGAGGGTTGACTTCATGATGAATGGAGGTTGCCAGCAGAGCCTGGGTCCTTCAAAGAGATACCCTTAGTCCCGCTCCTGTTCCTGAGAGCAAGCAGCAGCCCTGCTTGGTAGTTCTATACCCTTGATAGCTCTATACCAAGGAGAAAGTGACAGCTTGGGGCTGAGATGCACACGTGCTCTGCTGACTGAAACGCCTAGAGTGCCACCGTTACCTGGGAGGCTGTGATTCTGCCACGTTAATTCTATAATCAATTTCCCAGTAGATGCATACCAGGAAGAAACCAGTATACCTGGCATAGTTTCTGAGCATACTTAGTACAGCCCAGCAATGACCTTGCTGATTGCATGTCCCGGGTATGGAACACTGCCTCTAGGGAGTTGTAGGCAGGACGCCCTCATCTTGTCTACAGGCGGCCATCCTCATGGAAATGGATTAGTCCAGGCACGAGCCTAGACAACAGGCCCTACCTTGATAACAGGACCCCTGATAGCTCCCCAACCACAGCATAACCCTTACTTGCCCCAGGTAATTAAAATTTTGCCAGGCCATCTCTGACCCACGTTACATGCACTGGGGACACACACCAAGGTCTGTTTCTCTGCCTCACAGCCAACACAGAAAATGTCCTCCTGCAGTCAGCAAGTCTGGTATTAGAATGGGGAAATGGATGGAAGGAAAGCAGAGAGGGTCCACAGTTCCTCCCGAGGGAGGATGTGGACACCAAGCTCTGCCGCTTCCCTGTTGCCACTACACAGTCCTCATGGATTCCAGCTTATGGGGCAGAGCTGGATGGTGAAGCGTCACCACCTCCTTAAAGGCTCTAGACTCAATACTCCAGCAGTTGTAAGAAACCTGCACAGTGGCCATTAATCCACATGACAATGGTGTTTCCCAGATTGCTGACCAAGCCGTTGCTCAGGACAGCCTCTTCAACTCTGTCCCCAGAGGCCTGAGTGCCTCTAAAATGCCTATTTTTATTCCAGGCAGTGCCTTCGATCCCACCTCCCCAAGTTTCCCAAGAAACTTTTATCTAATCAGGCACACCCTAGGGAGCTGCTCTTGCTCAAGAGAGATCTCTCAGGCAAGAGTATGGTCAAGACTCCAATTACCCACAATGCACAGGGGGGCAGCGGGGGCTGGGCAGCAAAGACTGCTGCTTTCCCGGAGCTGTTCCCACAGTCACCGGAGGCTTCTGTTTGTTTCGGAAGCCAGAGGAGAAGGAGGGGAGGAGGAAGCAGATGAAAAGCAGTTTAGTGTGTGGTTTCAAACACAAGAGCATCTTCCAACTCAATGGAGGCCCCAGTGGGAATTGAGCAGCATGAAGTGCTTGGGCTGAAAACACTGGCCACTTGGTTCCTAGCAAGCTTTCCCAGGTCTCTAAGACCTCGGCTATCTTTAGGATACACCCCCCCACCTTGTTTCCCAGCTACAAACAGTTAAACAGGAAACAAATACAATGATGTTATCTCCACCTCCCTCTGGCACCCCCCCAGCCAGAAAGCGGCTCAGCAGGCTGTGGGAGCCAAGGAGCATTGAGTTATACTGGACAGGGGTCAAGAGGATAATCAGCAGCAGTTTGAGGGAAGCATGGGGCAAGTACAGGTGGAGGCAGCTTCTCTGGCACCTTCAGCTCTGCCACTGCCCCTCAACCTGCCCTGCAACAACCCCAGTCCTGAGTCCCCCTCAGCTCAGCCAATGCCCTTCACTCTTGCCCTGCCACCCCCTTGCTATTGTAACCCTGCTGTCCCTCCAAAACAGGGACTTAGATTCAGTCAGGCCAACCCCCATTCAGATTCCCACTAGAGACTGAAACCATTGAACTCATGTCACCTGTGAACTAAACCAGGTGTTAAATCCAGTTCTCCAGCTGATAACACAACCACCTTCACCTCCCACCCCATGTCACTGGCCCCTGCTATGATTTGGTGTGGAAATACCATGGAAACCCAATGTCCAAAGCCCAAGGAAGGCTCTGAGGTAAGGTCTCCAAAAAGGGCCTTACCCCCAGCCCTGCAGCTGCTCTGTGCACTGAGTATGAGGAAAAGATGCTGCTAGAAGTTAGCAATGTCAGAATGGGGCAATGTGATGAGGGTACAGAGCAGTGGTGTCCCACACCCCTGTATCAGTGCACTGAGCAGCTCCTTCACCTAATGTAGGAAGATGGCTGGGGCTGGCACCCTCAACTTCTCACCAAGCCCAGGGGGAAGGGGAAGCAAAAGCCCTTGCCGGGGGGTCTCCTGGATATTGCCATAGGGGCTGGGACTTCTCTTAGGAGCCCAGCAGCTGGGACAATACCAATAGGGCCTGTGATGTTCTGCTGTGGATGCACTATTATCCCTTGTGGGCTGGGGTGGGGTGAGGTGGGCAGACATTTCCCTGGTGAATGACCTTCTGACTGCCTATCAGGCACACAGAAGGGATCTCCCCCGTTTTAGGGCAGGACACAGTGTTAGGGGGACAAACAATGCGCACACACACACACACACACACACACAATACACATAGGACAATTGGAAACATCCTAGAGGCCGGTCCTTGGCGTTGGGCTCGGAGCCCTGTCAGGGAGGCACCGAGCTGAGGGGTGCTGACAGTTCTGTCCCATTAGGCGTGGATGGGGTGCTGCACAGAGTTTGCACCAGAGTTTGCACCAGAAAGGAGAGCTGAGAAGGGGGGACAAAGTCCAAATGCCCAGCAATGCACTGGGGCTTTGGCTCTGTAAGGGGAAGCAGCACAGCACCTGCTCTTCGCCTGGGGTCCATGTGTTTCCTGTGAGGCAGACACAGGAACTCCTTGTTCCTTCCCCAACAAATGCTTGACCCTCAAAGGCCAGCCTCTAAGCCCAGGCCTGCAGCCAGAAGAAATCAATGGCTGAAGGGCATAGGCCAGCTTGCCTTACCAGGGAGGGGTGACACAGAGCAAACTGGTTTGTGGGGTGGCTGCCTTGCCCCCAGTGCCTGGCAGGAATGGGCCTCAGGTAAGTTCTTCTGCTGTGCTCCTCAATCTGGGCTGAGGAAAGGCAGGTAGCCGGGTGGGTGAGGAGGGGTCCAGGAGGCATCTCCCACACACACAAGGCAAAGCAACTGAGGGGCAGGCAGGCCCAGCTGAGCGCATCCAACTCAATGTGCAAAATCTCGGTATAAATAGACCGGCTAAGAGAGAATGGCTCGGGGGGCTTTGTCTTCTCAAGCTTCGTTGTTAGCACCATGGTGGTAGGGGGAGGGGCACTGAGGGGATCCAGGAGAGGGCAGGGGCTGTCCAGGGTCAAACCCACTCCTGCAAGGAACGCTTGCAGTACAGCAGCATCCGAGGAGCCCCCTTCCTCTGCATCTGGATGATGACATAGATGAGGCCCAGAATGCAGAGCAGCAGGACCAGAGGCACCATCACCATAACGATGCTCATGGTCCGTGTGTACTCGTCAATTTGCACCACGATGTCAACGTCGCTGCCCTTGTCTGTGTCAGGCCCGCTCTCACTGTAGTCCTCCTCATCCTCGTTTCCTTCATCCTCTTCCTCTTCTTCCTCCTCCCTGCCACCAGGGCGTGTGCCAGTCTCCCCTTCTTCCTTGTCCTGGTCACTGCCAGTGCCCCCACTATCTGGGTTGAAGGGAGGCCTGTCCAGGTCAGGCCATCGGCGGCCAGGGTCAGGGTCTGGCACCAGCTCCTCATGGCAGCCCATGAAATCCCGTAAAATGGATTTGGGGTAGCCTGGCTCTGTCTTCAGACGCTCATTGTCGAACTTCCAGTACTTGGTGCCTTTATAGAAATAGGTGTAGGCTGGAAGAGACCAAAAAAGGACATCACCAGAGGTACCACCCACAATGCTAGAGAGCACTAGGGGTTCACCATGTTCTTGTACATTAAGGAGCTGCCTCATCTGGTATCCTGCCCCCTGCCACTCCCTGTCAGACTACAAAGCCACCTCCCTCCAGTATCCCAGCTCCTGCCATGCCCCAATTCCCCTGGCATTTGCCCCACCCCACAGGGAAGTGCAACAGCTCAGTGCACTGTTGAAGGGAGCTGCAGTCTGGTGGGTGAGCCAGGTTCTGCTCCAGCAATCAGGAAAAGGAGCAGAGGAAATTGGATTTCCTCTAACTGGGAAAGAGGAGCTCTGCCAGGGCAAGAGTGCTATCCTGAGTCCTTCCCCAGCTCAGGGGATGAAGCCAGGCTGCTTTTCAGCACCAGCAGCCACTTAGGATAGTTTAATCTTACTGCTGCATTAACCCTTTGGTGTCAGGGCTGCAGTCCCTGACCAAGGAGATCCTGGTGCTAGGGGTCAGGATGCTAAAGGAAAGGCTTCTGGAAACCAAAGTATTGTCCTTGCTCTCACTGGAACCAAAATTGTATGGCCCCCCACCACTGTAACAAGAAAAGTAGTACGGTTACACTGATCCAGTAGCTTCTAAGCCAGAACCTTAGCTGGGGTCCATCTACCTCAGCCATGGCTTGGTCCCTTGGACACTGATGTGCCAGGATACAGGATTCCCCAGCTAGGCGGGGATCCTGTGAGGGGTGTGGATGTCTGGGCAGAAGGTCTCCTGCATCTTCACTTACAAGCGTCTGAGCTCAGGAAAGCCCCCTTTGGGGTAGAGGGGATTCCCACCCACACAGTGATCAGCTTCGGGTAGCCAGGATCCACAGCATGGGTGTCCTCATTAAAGCGCCAGTACCTGCATGAGAATGGATGTCCTTGTGAGTGACATGCACACAACTCAGCAGATCCATACTGCCCACAGACCCTGCAGTACCTTTGCCCAGAGGAAGCTGGGCTAGTGTACTAGCTTTTGATGCTGAGGTCCAACAGGGATCACCCTCACCCACTCAGATCTCAGGCAGCTCTGTGGGATGCCCTGTCCATGCCCCATCCCAGTTTGACCACCTGCCAGTGGCATGTGCTGCAGCCCTGAGGATTCAGGCACTTCGCAGCATCCCTGCATGCAGCATCATTGTCGCTGCTGTTCAGTAGTGGACATTGAGGTACAGACGGGTGAAGCAACTTGCACCCAGCCAGCCAGCAGCAGAACCACGAAAGAAACCCAGGTATCCTAAATCCCAGGTCTATGCTTCAGTCACAGCACCCCTAAGGGAGCTCCATCCTGCCAAGCCAGAGATGACCCATGGAGGAGAGACTGCTCCATACTGTGCTCTGCTCCTCGGTGCTGTGGGGGCATGGGTGGGTGGGTTGGTGGGGGCAGAGCAGGGTGGGGAGCGGAGGTCAGCAGCAGAGGGGGTGATACACCAACACCTCCCGCTCTGGATCTACCTTTCTGCAGGAAGATGAGCCAGGCTGCTGGGCAAGCACCTCAGGAGTGAGATAAGAGCCCTGGCCAGAGGGCAGCAAGTATTTGTTTTCCAGGATCCTCTCTAGGGTAGAGGAGC
Organism: Alligator mississippiensis; assembly: GCF_030867095.1. NCBI lineage: Eukaryota > Metazoa > Chordata > Crocodylia > Alligatoridae > Alligator > Alligator mississippiensis. Next base: position 38,651,288 of record NC_081833.1, on the reverse strand, counting down.
TGGTAAGAATAAAGCCAGCACCTTCCTCCCCTGCTGCAGCCTGTTTCCTCCCTCTCCCTACCCTGTCCAGCCCATTTCACTTTCAGTCCAGATTCTCCCCCTCCCTACAAAAGCTTCCTCTCCTCACAGTTCCCAGCATACTGACACTCCCAGGCATTTGGGTTTCAGACCCTCAGCTCCCATTTTCTGTTTCCTGCCAGGGCTCCATCATCTTCACTGTACTGCTGTCCCGGGGCAGAGAGGGGTGGTTGCTGTGTGTCCTGACAGGCCAGAACTTTGCAAGAGAAGACCCCCAGAGCTGCAGCATGGCTAGCTGGGGGAAGCAAAGGAAGGAGCAGTGCTTGGGATGTCATACTCCAAGCTGGGCAAAGCCACTGGGGACATACAATAGGGAACAACTGGACCTCGGACAAGGTCATCCTGGATTGCTCCTTCAGCCCCCTGGCCCTGGAAGCCCCATCTATGTGGTTCACCAGTGCCCCATTTCACAGCAGGTCCAACCCACCTGTCACCTTGGAAGAAGAAGGTGTGTCCTGTGGGCTCCCACCAGATGGCAGTGTCGATTTTGTCATACGGGATGCCCTGCCCATAGCTGGTCAGGGGCTGTGGATACCCTGGCTCCAAGTTTGCCTCTCGGAATAGCCAGTACCGATCCCCTGGGCAAGGAAACAGGACAAGATAAGGCCGAGAAGGAAGGGCAAGAGATGCAACCTATGAATGCGTGTGTCCCCATAAGTCATCCTGCCCTCCACCCAGCACACACAGAGTGCAGCCCCCTCACTTCCAGCCTCCTGGGACATTCTCTGTTCCAGGGGAGCTGCAGGCAGACCCAGCTAAACCCTTTGGGCCTGTGCTCAGCAACCGCTTCCCAGCACTGACTCTGCTTGGCCTCTGTGATGCAGAATCTTTTTGCTGCAGCATCTTCAGCTGGCCCTGACCCACAGCCTACAGTGCCACCCCCAGGGCTCCTCCTACCCCAGCCTCACCTCAGGAACTGTCCTAGTGCCTGGATGGTTGGCAGCAAGAGCCTTGCCAGAGCTCTCCTTGAGTCCTGCAAACCTCCCTGCCATTCTGTCTTCATGGAGCCTTGCCAGGGCTCAGGGTTCAAGACTCTGGGGCTGTGCATTAGGTCACTGGCAGGAGGGACCAGACTACCAACAGCCAGGAACACTCTCTATTCACTGATCTGTCCTGGACACAAAGAGACTGAGATAGTGGAAGGATGGGCTGTGGCCTGTATGTTGGGGAACGAATAGTAGCACTGGCTCCAGCCTTGGGCCTGTCACTGGAGGGGTGGGTGGGGAAGAGGGGGACAGGACAGGGAGACAGATAGCAACCCAGAGCCACATGGTCCTGTAGCACCAACTCCAAGTAAACTGCTAACAAGGAAAGGGAGCATTTCAGCTTAGTGTCCACCTCACCAAGCCACCATGCTCTGCTTCAGAGTTGGAGGCCTGACGCCTGGGAGCAGCCTAGGACTGGGATAGTTGTGGGTGGAGGGGAAGCTTGGTCTAGAACAGAGGTCCTCACACTGTAGTCCGTGGACCACCAATGGTCTGCGAGTGTGTGTGTGTCCCCCAGAGGGCCAAGACTGAGGGCACTGGCAGCCTTGGGGGTAGGAAGTCTACCCAGTGTAGGAGCACTAAGCTCCATAGCCACACACAGTGCTGAAAACTCCTTTACCCCCCCGGCCAAGTCCCTCACCTTTGAAGAACACGAATCTGCCATCGTGTCTCTCATAAGCAGCATCAATGTCCCCAGGAAGGCCCCTCCAGAAGTGCCCGATGGGCATGGGGTAGTTGTCAAGCACACGGTTATGGCGAACTCTCCAGAACCAGCGACCCTATAGGAAAACAGCATCAGCTGGATGGTCGTAATAGTCCCTTCTGCTCCTCCCTGCCTTGAGAGTCCAGGCCCCAAGACTCAGCAGAAGCTACTGGGGTAGTAGGAGCTGGGGCAGCTTGCTCACCCACCCTGGGCCCATCTGTGTGCTGGGATATAGCTTGTCACTGCATGGGTCTTCTACCTACACATTGCAAAGGCTTGGCTTGCTCTAGGTTCTGGCTGGTGGTTCACATCCAGTGCTGGCATGGGAGCAGCTTGGAGCAAATTCCCCCACCTGCCTCCCCTCCCTGCACCCAGGGGTCTCAGTAATAGGCTGCAAGGTGTCCAGAAAAAATGTGAAGGGGGAGGAAAATGACTCCAGTCAGCATAATGCAGGGCATGCTCACAGAACTGCAGGGTTGGAAGGGACCTCAGGAGTTGCTGTTGAAAATGCCAGGGATGGAGAAAGGAGGAGAGAATAGAGAGGAAGTGATCTAGAGGGACAGAGGGTTGGGAAATGGAGGGGAGACAGCACCTGGTACCTTAAACACAAACATTTCCCCGCGTAGCACAGCCACGGTGTCGAAGTCCCCGTCACAGATGTTTGGCCCATACTGGTCAGGGCGGTCCGTGGTTCTGGGGTGGTCTGGGCTGCCTGGTCTTGGGGGCCGATCTGGCTTACCAGGGGGAGGTGGCCTGGGGGGTCTATGATCTGGCCTTCCGGGTCTCTGGGGTGTCACAGTTGGGAGGGGCCTGGTGGGTTGAGGCCTTCCATCAGAGGTACCTGAGGCAGAGAAGGGGAAGGAGACAGTGAGCAACTGCAAGAGAGTATCAAAATAAGCCTCCTGAGCTTGGCCAGGACCCAACAGGCTGTGTGGAAACAACCTTACAGGCACTGGCAGCTGGGACTGCACAGAGGCAGCAAGGGGAAAACTTAGAGCCTGCTACTCTGAAAGTGCAGGTGCCTGTCATAACTACAGGAGAATTGATATGTCAGCAGCACAGTGCTCATGTCACATCTCAGCAGAGCAGTGACGTGTGCTCTCTATCCTAGCTACAACCTCCCAGTGTTGCCCCTGGCCTTTACAGCCACTAGCGGACAGACTCTGGACACTTACTGCCCCTATAGACATGGAAACACCTCCTCCCAGGAAAAAGGGGCAGGGGCACAACAGAGCATTATCCCCTGCAGCAGAAGAGCCAAGAGGAGTTTCTGTGCCTCCCTGACCCACTGAAAGCTCCCCCACACTCCAGCCTCGGGGGGGCAGCATCCATCCCAGCCCACTGTAAGCTGTGACTATCTTTGTGCCCAGACACAGACACACATGCCAATGCAGAGCCATGCACAAATACCAGCTGGGCTGGGCATTCCTACCTCCCCTCTGGCCTGCCCCATCTAGTAGGGCCATGCAGGAAGCCAGGTGCCTGGCTGTTAGTGTGGACATGGCCTAGCCTCTCTCACCGTACAGCTGCTGAATGCCCTTGAGATCATCCTCTGGCAGTTGGAAGTTCTCCGTGTCCATCCATTGGTAGAAGGGCGCCATGATGGCACTGGGGTTGCTGGAGTGTTCCAGCCCTAGCGAGTGCCCCAGCTCATGGACGGCCACCAGGAAGAGGTTGTTCCCTAGGACAGAGAACAGCACTGTTAGTAGCAGAACTACGTGCAAGCTGGGGGACTGGACCCAACACTTAGGTCTCCCGCATCTCAGCATTGGCGGGATGTAATGTTCTTTTCCATCTTTTCCCTGACACACTTGTGTCTGGGGAGGGACTTCCTCTCCTAGGGTTCCTACTTTCCCATGGAGATGACTATGTGCATTTGGATGAAGGGCAGACTGCACCTTCTCCAGAGCTTTTCTTAATCAAAGTGCCTAGGCCACAAGAAATGGCCCTGTCTTCGGTTAGGATATGAGCCGACACAGTGACTCGTACCTCTGGCCTTCAATTTTGGGACTGAGCTATAGCAGATCTTTTAGGAAAACAGCTGGTCTTAATGTGAAGGCACCAAACAACGGAGGATCCACCACACACCCAATTGTTCAACTGCTTAATTATCTTCATTTGTTAAAAATCAGCACCTCACTTCTAGTCTCAGGTTCTGGGTTCAGCCTCCAGCCACTGCTTCCTGTCATGGCTTTTTAGCATAACCAGATTAAAGACTGTTACCAGAAACTGCACCTGCACTTCAGTCCCTGTTGACTGGCTTCAGGTCCCTTCATCAGCTCCTCATGAACAAATGAAGTAAATGGAGTTCCTCTAGTCCCTCACTTCCCACTCAGGCTTCCCAGGCCTCACATCACTGCTGCAACTCCTTTTTGAACCACTCTCTCCTCTGGAGTGAGGACAACAGGCCTGAACTCATCATCCCAGTAATACATCCATGTTATTCCATTCACTCAGTGTCCTTCTGGCAGCCACCAGAAGTGACTCCTTTGACTGTCCCTTTCAGGCCATGTTCTGCATGCTGGTGACCAGGATAGAGAGTAACCAATACTAGGCCCTTCTCAATAAGTACCTGACCATAACTGGGGCTGGACAGGTGGGAGGTGGCAAGGTTAATAGTACTGGCTAAACTGCTAAATAGAAAAGCTGAAGCTGGCAACTGGGTTGTGTAGCTGCTAGTGAGATGTGTCATCAATATGGGGCTCAGTGGTTTGAGACTAAAAATCCCAGATCTAGCCAGACCTGCTAAGCTAGATGGTAGGGTGTTAAATACACCCAAACCTTGTTGATGCCTCATTCCCTGCAGCTGTACTGGCACTACTGCTTCCAAAACCTGCCAGAGTCAGCAGCTAAGCCAAGACTTGAACGCAGGAGTTCCGTGTCCCAGCTTCCCTGTTGTCAAGATTAGATCCACTTCTACCCAGGGCTGGAGGCAGAACCCAGGAGTGCTGACCAACTTGTGCTCTAGGCAAAGACAATCCTTCTTCCCCTGAATCTCCCACCTGGAGTATGTCTGGGGATTATCCTAACTTCTCGCACTCTTTCTCATCAGCCATGCCAAGGGGACATCCTGCCTTACCAGACAATTCGGTGTTCTCAAGTGTCCAGGGCTCATCTGAGTCGAAGTGCGTGTCCCCTCCCATCCCAGGGCCAGGGAAATATGCGTGGGCCAGAAAGCCCCCCACGCCGTCAAAAGGGGAACTGTCTCCATGGAAGCCAGAGGCAAAAAGCACCATGATGTCAGCCTCCTTCTTCCTCTTGTTCCGGATATCATCATAGGGAATCTCCTGGAAGATGAGAGGGGTGGCCTGCTCCCACACCCTGAAGGCTCGGCGAATGGCTTCATATGAGTGGTACCACCCCAGCTTCTCTGTGTAGTTCTGGATGCTGAGGGCACACAAACACAGGGAGAGAGGGCTCTTTAGAGTGGGAAACTATGGGCAGGACTCTGTTCCACTAAACCCAGGGAGCAGGAACACTTGGTCAGCTTCACTCTGGCTTCTAGTTCCAGCTCCCACATGCTAGCTCAGTACCTCAATGTCTGGCCCTTGCTGCCTGCCAGGGGATGGATAGTCGTATCTAGCTCAAAGCTGATTTAGCAAGGGATCATTAATTTGTCCTGTTATAATACAATCTGAGCTGCAGCCCTCATTAGATCATCACCTGAGACCACACCTGGGAACTCCAGTTCCAAAGTAGACCCCTCCATCATAGCTACGGATGGGGGAACTGATCCTACTTCCAGGGATATCAATGTCCAAAGTCCTGTTGACTTCAGGGGGCAGGTCGAGGGTAGCACAGCATCGTGGTTCACTAGAGGACAGAGACACACTTGACCCATGGGCTAAATCAGAGACTACAATGTCCTGAATGCCTGGCCCCTCTCCTTCATGGTAACCTTTCCCATGGCATTTACTGGGATATCTCTTGTCTGAGTCCCCTGGCAGAGGGCTTCGGACACTCCTTGGTCTTATTTCATGCCATGTGACATCTTAAAAGGGCAGGAAGCAAGCAGGCCCCAGAACATCTTTCTCAGGGAACAGTCATTGAGGCTGACAATAGCTGTCTGGTTCCTTGGCTGGTGTAACTCAGTCTAGCTCTAGCAAAGCCAATTCATGGCATCTGAGAATCTGGTTCAGAGCCTGCCAGACAGCAGAGTGCTATGCTGAGTAAGCCACAGGGTGACAGCAGTGCAGAGCCCATGCAGGCCAACACAGCAGCCACCGAGATCCCGGCACTCAGCCCAGGGTGCAATGGCTGGATTTGCTGTGGGACCAGGCCATGCACAGTAGTGCACTGTCAGTTGAAATACTCACCCTCAGCAGGCTGATGCATGGCAGTTGGATGCCAGCCCTGCTGCATAAAGGATTTTGGTCTTCAGCCTGGCCCACTGTCCCATCACACTTGTTCCTCAGGTGCAAGGTTCCCAGGGGCAAAGGGAATTACCCCATTGGGCAACTGGTGCAAGGCAACATGTGGTGAGCCATGTGCCCCCTGTGTCATGTGTTTGGCCCCCTGTGATCTGTGACTGAGAATGCAGATGGCGAGGAGCTGGGGTCTGGGCCTGCTGGTACCTGAAGGTGAGGTGGGTTTGGCTCCAGCGCCGCCCAGTGAGCGCGTACCGCTTCCGTCGCATGTTGGCTTTGATCTTGACTCCAAACTGATCTGGGACACCGCAGCGAGGCCGCTTCATCCACCTGCAGAGGAAGCCAATCACAGCAACCAGAGTCAGAGCTGAGAGCACCGGGTCCACGCTGGAACTTGGAGAAGGCACATATAGCAGCCTTGTGCACCAGGATAGGCTATGGGGAGTGGAGCAGGAGCCCTGGCTGTGGGGCCAGGCCCCTAGCTGGAGGTGCTGTGGGGGGTGGGGAGGAGCTCTGGCTGTGAGGGCTCAGTTCTCAGCAAGAGGTGCTGGACCTGTGACTCTGGGAAACAAGAAGCGAGTTGTCTGGGAAGCTAGATGTGGGTGATACCAAGTGGATTTTAACTTCCTGCTCTGCTGGGACTGCCTGACTCTGCTGATCAGGGGGAGAAATAAGTGAGGTTTGACAGGCAGGGGGTGTGGGTATACATCGTCCTTCTGTACTGCAAGGGGAAGCGGAGACCTGTCTCCTCAGGGGAAGAGCCCTAGGCTGATGCCCATTCCATCTACTCCTGGGGCCAGCCACACCACTGGGCTGGGCAGTCTCTGGGACTGTCTCTGGGCAGGGTCCTACTTCTCCACCTGCTGTGCAAGCAGATGGGCAGCCCCAAGGGAACTCACAGTTTGGTTTCCTCATCCAGGATGCCTGTCACTGGGATCCCATAAAACCTCTGCATCTCGGAGAGGGCGGAGCTGAAGATCTGAGCCGAGCGCATGGTGGACATCTGCCGACTGGACTGTGGGAGGTAGCCATAGAGCCGGAGCCAGGCCTGCAAGGGAGGCACCAACACCGTGCACTGAGTTCTCTCTAGACCTGCTAGCCCAGGGGCTGGCTGGGCAGCGGACAGGGAACCTTTCACCTTTGGTTTCTGCCCACCAGCCTGCCCCTTGTTCTCACAAACACCTAGCCTCCACAATGGAGCCACACCTGCTTTGTGGCCTCACTGGCAGTGTCAACACTCCCCAGGAATTCATTTGGTGTCTGGTCTAGCCAGCTACTATGGCAAGGCTGGAGGGAGATCCTCTGCCTTACTCTCCATGCTGCAGTGAGATACAGCCCCAGCAGCCCCAGAGAAACAAGGGGCAGGGACGGATGTTAGATAAGCTGAGCACAAGGGAGACCTGATCTCACTGGGTGCTGCTGCCCTAATACACATCGATATTTCTAGCAGAAAGGGGCCCCTCCAGGCCTGCCCCAGCTCTGGGCATAGCACAAAGGAGAGGGCAGAGCTGTTTACAATCCAGTCCAAGGGAGGGGGTGGGCTTGGCTCTCACTCCTGTTCTTCCATTGCTTTGATTTTATTTACCTGTTATTTTTAACTCCCTGTGCTCCACAGGCTGATTCCCCCTCCCCCAAACTCAGATCAGGTGTCTCAGCACAGGGTGCCCCGCTGGTCTCTACCAACAAACACTTGGCAGGAGGCAGGGAGGCTGCCTATGGGCCGGTGGGGGAGGGAAACAGAACTATTCCAGTCAGCCAAGACAGTTCTCTGAAGGATCAGCATGTGGCATCGGTTCAGAAGGGCATGAGGGGCGGGGATTAGAGTCTAGCATGTTGGCAAGCTGAACTGGAGAGGGACCAATGGGAGGAGAGCTCAGGGAAGGGGGCACAGTTCTGGCACTCTGTGGCACCACATGCATTATGCTGGATTGTCATTACTGCTGGCCCAGCTAGCATGGGAATTGCTTCCTGAAGCATCCAGGGGAGGGAGCCCTAATGAGCCCAGCCTGGTATGGGCAGGACGCTTCAAAGACAGAAGGCTGCTGCAGAGGAGGATTTACACATCTGCTCTTGGGGGGAGCGGGGGCTGGGTGAGGTGGGAGATAAAATGCAGAGCAAACAGCAGGCTGGAAAGAGCTGGTGGTTCACTTGCAAGCAGCAATGAGGGTGGTACTTGGCAGAAAGGGAGGCTGAGAAGTATGGACTGAGCACCAACCTGGGAGAAGTTCTGAGACACAGGTTCTGGGCCTGGGCTTGTGGCATCAGACCCAGAGCGAAGATCACTTTCGACCCAGAGTGAAGATCCACTTGAGAGCTCTGGAAACACCTGACCACTGCTTAGGCGTTGCAAACCTGGCCCATTTAAATGGGATGTTCAGAAATCCACACTTGGGCATTAAGGCCACCAACCTCTCAGTTGGAACGTTGGAGCAACATAAAGTGCTTCTGGACCAGGGAGATGCCATGCCTGCCCTGGAAGAAGTGACACAGAGCAAGGGGATAATGGGCGAGGAATGGGCAGAAGCATGGCCTATAATGCAAAAGGTCAGGATAGTGTCACTTTCCCAGGGGACACTTCCCACTAGCTCCACAGCTTAGAGTGCATGCTGGGTTGTGTGGGAGATTGAGACCACACTGTAGAGATGAAAGGAGGGATGGTACAGGGACAAAGAGAATTTTTTTGTGCGGTTTGCTGGAAGCCAGATTGCAGAGTACACCGGGCCTGTGCTCGGTAATGGGTCAGGTGGTTCTTTACAGGCTGGAGGAGCCTGTTGGCTGAGTCTGTGCCTCACCAGGCCCACTGGGACCCCAGCAAAGAACGTACCATTTTCCACAGACAAAGCTGCCAGCAGGAAGCTGCTCTGAACACTGCAAGGTGTGTGGCCCTAGGCCCACAGGCAGCCTCCCCTGCTTGGAGGGACAGAGACCAGCTGCATTTTACAGCATGATGCTTACAGCCTTGGGGGGCTGTGTTTCTTTAAACTTCATCTGTGACCATAGCCCAGGCTGAGCAGAGTCTGAGAGTCTGTTCTGTCCAGCAGTTGAAGGCCTGAAGCCAGGATACAACTGTGGGGGTCAAACGCTCGTAGCTGAAAGTGTAGCACATCCCTGCCCCAGCTGGCAAAGGCCATCAGGGCGAATCCTTCCTTCATGGGGCTGTAATAGCGCTCAGCTACAGGCTGGAATGCCAGCTGTTGAGCTCAAAGGGAAGGTACTTCAGAGTCAGTCCTCTAAGCCAAGGGGCACAGTGGACCAAATGCAGGGCTCTCAGACAGCTGTGGCAGCTGCCAGGGCACAGGGGCATCCATCTTACTCCTCAAAGGCTCACCAGGCATTCACGTACTACTGTAAGGGGTCTAAAAAATGCCCAATGAAGGACACAGGAAAACAGCCCTGGACAGAGAGACAGCCACAGTTGTCACTAGCTATGTCCTGCCAATGTAACCTGAACTCTGGACCTGATGGACAACTCCTCTGTTGCAAGCATAATAATGCCTTTGCCATTAAAGGATGGCATCCTTGTTAGCCCTTGAGCAGGTCTCACTGGCTCCAGCAGTGACAGACAATGCAGAACAGTGCAGCAGCCACAGCCTCTCTGACAGTTGGGGTTTGGGGTGAGGTGACAGTGCCCTGGCAGTGCAGGGTAGGCATGGGTTAATGCCTCCCAGTCTGTTTCCATCTCTGTCGCTGATTCTTTGTGTGGCCATATGCGAGTCACTTAACCTTGCCATGCCTCAGCTTCTTCCTCTGTACAGGGGTGATATGATAACCAGTGAAATCAGAAACCTCCCTGGGGAGTGGGTTATTATCACTGAGTGCTCCAGGCATCTCTGTCATGCTGTGAGCACTGAAATGAACTGATTAGTGCAATCAGGCACCAGGGGAGGGAAGAGGAGACATCCCCATGTCATCCAGCTCATTAGAGCAGGTTTGTTTAGAGGCAGTAGGTCAAGATGACAGGGGTCCTCTGGCATGGTCTGGGGGAGCCCTTGGCAGAGGAATCCAGCCCTTGAAAGTCTCAATGCTGACAGCATTTGGGCTGTTTGAACTTGTACTGACTGATAAGTATGTGCACGAGGAGGCCCTTTGGGGCTGGCTTCTGCTGATTAATCAGTATTTCACCCAGTAGTCAGTGCTCCATTGCTCCCCAGCCACAGGACCAGGGAGGAAGTCACCACAACCCCTTGTACAGGTGAGCCAGCAAGTAATGCGCTATCTTACTGAGGGGCACATGAGAAGCTGGGGCACACTGGGCACCTATACACATGCCGGATGTCTGCTTCAATACAACAGTCTGCTGAATTAATTAATGCATCAAATCTATTCAGTGTCCCCGTGCTTCAAAATGGCGGTGGGGGAGTTTTAACTAAAGCTCATTGAATGCTGATGCACAAGACACTTGGAGCCACTCTAATCAAAGCACCCAAGCAAGAGCACATAGCTTCACAGTTTCATAGTTGTTAGGGGCTGGAAGGGTCCTTACAGATCATTGGGTCCAGTCCCCCTACACTTACACATGTATAGACACCCACTGAGACCTGGAACCTGGCCTACCCAGCTCCCACTTTTATGCATAACTGAATGCGTCACCTCTGGAGCTGAAAACAAACATAGTGCCACAAGGGCCTGTGGACCAGCCCCTCCTCCTCCCCCAGGAGCAGGGCTCCAGGTAGCTGGGGCCCACAAGTGTCCCCTGGAGAAATGGGGTGTCATCCTGCCTGCCTGCTCCACAAGGGCCAAGTTCAGTCCCAATCCATCTGAACCACGATACAGCCAAGCAGACCTGCTGTACTGGATTGGCCTACTGGCTTGTCACCTCTGGTATCTTGACTGTGGTACTGGCCAGTGCCGGATGAGTCTGAGGGAACCTATCTTGCTCACACTCAATACAGCTTGTGAACTGCAAAAATTCAAGGCCAGAGAGGTGAGGGGACAGGAGAAGCTGCAGGTAGGATCAGCTTCTCAGGCTTGGGTGATCACATGTCTCTACGTGACCAAGGTCCCCAATGGTGAGTACATTGAAGGGTGGGTGACACTGAGCTTGGCAGGGAAGGGGCTGGCTTCTGTCTGGCACTTCTGCAGAGACGGGCCCTTTTCCCTCCATTCCGCTGTTTTGGAGCTAGCTGGGTACTCCATGCCCTATCAGACCTGGCTGTAGACTCAGCTGCCCCTACATACCTTTCGTAGGTTTTGGTTTGGTGACCAGCCCAGGGGTGTTTTACCCCATCACACACTTCCTGGGGCAGAAGCACAAAACACTTGGCTGAGCTCTCAGCATAGAGTGACCATCAAGGACAGAACCCAGATCATCAGTAGGTTAAGGAAGGCCTGGCTCAACAGCCATCCATACAGCCGATTAACGCTGCAGGCTCCACACCCTGGGACTGGTGCCAAATGGGGGCTATGGCACAGAGCCAAATGGATAGTGTATGGGCTAGGAGATGCAGCATGGTCACTTAGCAATTTGCTTCCCTGACAGTCCTGTAGTGCAAAGCCTGTCTATACTACACCTGCTAACCCCTCCTGGCCCCTACCACCTCACAGCAATACTACCTGCCCTAAGAGCCACCATCTTTATGTGACTGCTCCCCTCCCTATTGCTCCAGCTGTGTTTCAGGATCATCCTCGTCCAGGCTAGAAAGGCAGTCCGTGGCAGGTTCCACTGCACCGAGAAGAGATTCCTTAGCAATACAGGGGTAAGCTTACACCTATGGCACAGGTAGGTCTTGCAGACGCCTGCATTTTTCCCCCATACTTCAGGTCTCCCTGCCATGAGGTTCTCCCAGACAGGCTCTCTCACACTGCCCTCCCAGTGGATGAAACCCTGAACTCAGAAGCAAAGGCCTTTGAAACAGTCTTCTTACCCTGCCTGCCTTCACTAGTACTCCACTGAGACACCCTACGGTCATGGGAAGCTAAGATGATAGATCTTTTAAGCCTACACCATGCTTGTAGCTTGGACTATATACATCAGCTTTGAGCCAGCTCATGGAGTTGCTTTATGAGCCTTCTTGAAGTAGAAACCAATGTGTATGTCTGGTGGGCAGCTCTGTAATAGCCCTTTGCATTATGTGCACTCCACAACTGATTCCATGCCAGGTCCCTGGACTGAACACAGCTCTGATATGACAGGCAGGGATAGCTGCAGAATCTTTATTTACATTCAGCAATGCAGGGCTTTACTGTGTTAAATACAAAATGGAATAACAGGATCAGTGGGGTGGCCCCCAGCTGCATATTTTGAGATTCGGTTTAATCCACTTTATTCTACCCCCACATTTAAAGATTCAGGGAGTCACAAATGCAATGACAATGAAAGGCTGGGCTACACAAACCAGCAGGAGGAAGGTGTGGGTTGAACATTAGGGCAAGGAGTTTGGTGTACAAGGTAGGTGGGACAGGCATTCTAGCTGGATATTTCTGCTTAAAACCATTTCATTGTCAATACTTAACAAGCCACTGTGATTGCTGGCATTAGGTTCCAGAGTTGATGGCCTCAATTAACTGCTCATGCTTCTCTACAGGCTGGCTGCAGATTCAGCCACACAGCCCTGCACTAATCCATCTTCAGTTAAAGCATCTTAGCTGAAGTTAAGGCTGAAACATGCTAGATGAGCACTCTGCTGTTGTGGGTGGTAGATTGTACAGAAAACTGTTGCTGAATGTCCACATAGCCATTTGGGGCAACTATGTTATTGCCCAGGCTGGGAGCCACCTAAGGATCCTAGTGCCTATTTCCTACTAATTTTAAGAGCTTTGGACACCAGCCCAATTAGCAGGTTTGTGTGATTGGGTGAGGTCTATGTGGAAGAGTACAAAACGACCCCCACCAAGAATCCTGCTAAGGTGGGGTCTGACTGTGAGAGGAAAAGTAAACCCTAAATGTCACTGATTTCAGAGGGGAGTGGATTGGTTGCACCTCTCATGGTCAGCCCACTGATAAAAACACTAGATTTATTTTCTGACTGCCTGGCACTTAGTTAATGCCCAATATCTGGTATGGGGCAACTTGTGGGATCATGCTGCTTTGCATTTAGATTTACCCTTTCCCTTGAGGCTCACAAAACCCAATATAGAAGTGTGAGCATTGTACCCATTGTACAGATGGGGAAAATGAAGTATAAAGAGGAACATGGCCAAGACCTCAAAGGGAATCAGTGGCAGGCTGGAACTACTGGATAACACTATACTTGTGAGAGTAAGAGCATCTCTACAGCCTTGTCAATGGTTGGACTTGAATAGGAAGGAGGATTTTGTTCATGGTGGGGCATGGAAAGGAAGCAAGGCCCTCCCACGTCTCCTTTTTGGGAAGCGCTGAAAAAGCAAGTGGAAAAAAAATATCAGACTACCAAATTCCTGCCCCCCCCCATTGTGACTTTTTTCCTTGCTGGGTCACTGAGGCTCTACTTGGACATAGGAATTTGTCATGTTTGCAGTGACCCCCGCTCCCCCCAAAGGAAGGCTGATTATTAAATATCAGTGTCCCCATCCTAGGAACTGTTCATGAGCATGGACTTGCTCGCACTATGCTCTGAAAGTGCCAGCACCTTTTCACCAAAACCGACTCCCCAACTTCACCTTTTCCTCTTCAGGAACTACTGAAAAGTAAATAAAATCAATATAAACAAAACAATTAGTACTGTCATCCCCCCCCTTACAAAATATCCACACAAAATCTTGCCATAGCTACGGACAATGCACAGGCCAGTGAAAATCCTTTCAACATCAGTAATCACCTTCAGGCCCTAGCCCTGGGCAAGTGATCTGGCAGCTCTGTATTGTTATAGCAATATATTATATATCACCTTGCTGCCCCAGTTCTGGACCAGAGATGCATTGTACCAAGTACTGTACAGACAAAGAACAAAGAGATAGGCCCTGCCCCAGAGAGCTGACAGCCTGATGATAATACCTAGCTCCCATATCCACTGCTTTCCATCAGTGAACTTCAAAGCACTTCACAAGAGGCAGTATCATGACCCCTGTTTTACAAATGCAAAATACACTGTATAGGTAGGCATTAAGTAGGCTAACTGAGGCCCAAAGAAGATTAAGTGATTTGCCCAAGATGACATAGTAAGTCTATGGCAGAGCCAAGAAGAGAACCTAGATGTCCTGGGACACAACCTGGTACATGGACTACAAAGCCCAGTTTTCCTATTAGTCCCCATCCCCCAATCCTGGTATTCAGAAACAGCATTGAGCTTTCTGGCACCAGCTTCCTTCCATTACATAATATTAACCTGCAAGTCACCTGAATCCATCCAACAGCTCAGACACCTTTAGCTCAGCATGTCATATGATCACTTGTGAACCTTAGTTTCTAGTAAATTTCCACTGAAGTGATAGTTGCTTTTTAATTCAGGCTTTGTTCTAGAAAGCATAAGTCTGTTGGCCCCTGCTAGAGATCTTGTTCACCACGTGCTGCGAGCTGCTTTTCACTGAATGGTAGCAGGCATTTGGTTGGCAGGCTACATGTTTAGCCTTTTCCCTTCTAATAGTTATTTAAGATGTTAGAGAAATGAGAAAATGAGAAGCTCCTCTCTGTTTGCCCCACACCATCATGCTGTTTGAGGAGTCAGTCATAATCACACTGAAAATCGTTACATGTAATCACTGGGATTGTGCCATGTCATTATGCAGGTGCTAATTTGCATGTGCAATCAGCAAGGGTGCATGCTGGTTAGACGCACAATTAAACCCTCATTGCCAGATAAAGACAATGTCTTGATCTCTTTGTACACCTCCTGCCTCCAGAGCTTTCAAAGGCTTTCAGTTCTGGCAAGGTTATCCCTTCCAGCCCCTAACAACTATGAAAGCGCACTCGCCAGTGTGGGTTGCTATCTGGTCTCCTGAAGTTTCTGGCTGGCTGGAATTTGATGCCAGACCCACTGTGGGTGGTGCATGGAATGTGGGCGTTGCTGCTGCGATAGGGCTATTGGACATGCTGCAGCTGGCATGGAGCAGGAGAGCAGAATGCTGTGCCCTCACCCTGTGCCATGCTGCCAAGCTTTGCAGGTGGTGGAACCGGTATAACGCCTTTCCTAGGATATATTGACAGTGGCAGGCAGACAGACATGAAGCCCAGTTTGAACCTCAAGGGTTCGGGTAAAAGTTCAGCTCAAAGGAAGGGCAGAGATCTGGTCCAAAGCCAGGTCAAGCCAGCCCATCCACCCTAGAAGCAGACTCTGGGTTAGGGCTGGGGCTGTAGGCCAGCCCGACACCTGAGCATTTCACCTTTCCACTCTAACTGCCAAAGCCATGCTGTCTGCATTTCCAGTGTGGGCTGCACTTGCAGGCATTGCTAAGTGGCAGGAACTTGTTGGGTGGAAGGGAAATCCAGCTCTGTAACTAGATCCTAGAAGGAACTCCCTGGGCCTGCCCTGCCCAGCTGGGCTGATTAAAAGAAGGTCAGGGGGTGGCTTGCTTGGGGAAGGAGCTCTGGGCTGGTGCCTCTGAGCCAGTGGCTGAGGTGCCAGGGGAAAGCATGCTGATCTTGAGCCTGCGAGCACAGCCCAGAAGCTGCTGCAGGGGGGGGGAGAAATTTAGATGGAGCTGGAAATAGAATCAGCTCCCAGCTCTGGGATCTCAGTGTGTGTAGGGGCCTGATTAAGTGATTACACTCCCCAAACACGGCTCAAGGGCAGCAGCGAGACAGACAATCAGTACAAGGGAAATGGCTATATCTACACAGCCAGACTACTCTCCACCCCATGCAGACCTGCCTTCTCCTTCCATCCCCTCCCCCAGTTCTCCCCCCTGCTGCTTTATTCCCTCACAGCCCTGCCAAGATCACAGTCTTCAGCTAGGGCCAATGTGGATGCCCCTCAGCTGGATGCAGTGACTGGTGTTAACTAGTAAAAGGGAGATTTTTTTTCCCCTCCCCCATCTGGATGTTGCCCACTGTCCACACCCATGCTATCTGAATAGCAATGGGGGCCATCTGCACAATCAGGGACATTGCAGCAGTAGCAGGCTCACCCCACCTTCACCCTTCTGTTTAGGAGATGGCATTGTTCTTTCAGGCCCAGTCAGTCATTAGCCTCTCTGATGTAAAAGCCAGCTACAGGCTCAGTGGGTTGGACACACCTAATCCTACTAAGTACTTGATTTACCAGGTTGGTTACACATTACTGATACACCAGCCTATACCTGGGGCCAGACACAGGAATGGGCAAACCAGGCAGTCACTCAGACAGAAAGAGGGCCCTTATTTTTTATTTTATTTTTTTTAATTATAATCATCATTATCTTGGGTAAAGAGGGGCCCCGATACTAAAAAGTTTGCCTGGGTCTGCCAAGAGCCTAGTTGCATGTACTGGATCTCCTAGCACCCTGAGCTGGAAAAGGTTCAAAATGGATGGTCTTGAAAAGAAAGGCTTACTCATCCATCCCCACTCCACCCAGAGTCACCTACTCCCCTTACACCAGTCACTTCTCAGTTCTCCATTATATCTTCCCCCGACCTTACTCCTGTGAAATGTCAGAAGCATCTCAACCCAGGAGTGAGCTGGATGACAGGCTCCCTAGGAGCAGGAACCTGCCTCAATTTCCACCTGCCATGGGGAGCCTGTTGCAGAGTGTTTTGTCTGTTTAAGCAGGTTCCTCATAACCAGGTTTGCTCCACTTTCAGTTCTCCAAATGTCACCTTTCTTGCTCCTGCACGTAGTGGGCCTGAACCACACAGGAGCAAGACCCACCCTCAGTCTCCTTTGATTCCATTCTCAGTTGTGCACATGGGGATAGATTATAACACTGAGGGGGTGCATATGCTACACCCACTACCCACAATCATATACATAGCTCTGGCATTTTGCTTCTATTCCAGCTCATCACCTCTTCCCTCTCTCAGTAATGGGCTCTTCATTGCCTCCCCCAATCAACACACCTCATCTGTTGCTCCCACTATCCCAGAACCACTGCCAAGCCAGTGCCGGGGCTCAGCTGAGATATTGCCATGAGAAATGCCAACTAGGGCAAGAGTGGAATTATCAGACTCTTTCTTGTCATGGTCCCTTTTCATCACTAGCCCTTTCCCAAATCACACTAACAGCATCTCAGTCAGTGGAGCTCCAGTAGGAGATTAAGTGGTGGAGCTGGCTCACATCCAAGTGGCTTCTGCAAAGGCCTAGTACAGTATACTGTAATTGGTCTCTTCCTTCCCCAATTAGGCTGTGCCCCGCTACCACCACAAGAAAAGAAGAGCAGATCCTTTTCCAAAGTTCCATCAACACCTCTTATCGTGACAGACAGCAGGGGTCACCGATGAGCTTTCTTTTCAGGCTGGGAAATTGGCCCAGGCGCTGGGTAGCATTCCTAATCCTCTCCAGCCAAGGGCCTAGCCCTGAAAGATGCTGAGTCCCTTTCACTCCCACTTAAGATGAAGGCATTCACCACCTTGCACGTTCAGACCCCCAGAGAGCAGGACGCCGAGTCACAGCAGCATGTGCCCTGGTCCCTCAGCTTCTGCACTCAAAATGAGGCTGAAGTCGGTTCCTTATTCCCTGTTCCTGTTTCAAAGCTGATCTTCACACAATTAAAAAGTTGTTAGTAACGAATTAAGACACTTTAGAGAGTTAGAATTTCATCAAAAATGTATATTTACTAACAAAAACGTACAATAATATCACGTATCAAGTTGAAAGAGGAACTGGGAACCAGAAACAAAGAACCAACTTCAGCTTCACACACTCCAAGTAGGCTGCGTTTTCTTTTGCAGTTTAGCCCTGCTGTTCACTCCTATGTCACATTCTCCTCCTTCCCCACAGAGGAAGCTACAGATGCCCTTGAGCCAGCAGGGCACAGGAGCAGAAAGGCTGCTGGTGCAATTGACAGAGAAGAGACAGCAAGCAGCACCCCATGAGGGGACTACACAGCAACTTTCAGCTGGTGGCATAGGAAGAATGAAGCCAGACTAAGAACAAGCACATCAGATGCCCAGGGAAGGGCCCCAGCCCAGGCCACACAGAGCAGACATAGCCAGGGAGGCCCGCACAGGTAACACCACCACGAAGGTGACAGGAGCTGCGTGCCTAGCCACAGGTACGCATGCAAGTACCCGGGGAACACAGGAGTCAGTGCTGTGCAAGGAAGGGACACACTCTCAGGTGCAAGACCCTCATCTCCAACTCCCACCCAGTCCGTGCCCCTGGCTCCAAGACAGGATTCCCGACAGGAGCCTGCGGCCCCAAGCCCCGGCTCCACCCGCAGGTGCCCCCGCCGGGCAGGGGCGAGCAGCAGCAGGGGCAGCTCGGCTCAGCGCTGCCAGGCAGGCCCGGGCCGGGGGACTCCGGGCACAGCACCTGCGAGCCCGACCTACCTCCGCATTGACCTCGCCGCCCGCCGCCGCGCCGGCCCCCAGCAGCAGCAGCTGCAGCAGCAGCAGAAAGCTCCGTCGGGGCATGGTGCGGGTGCGGCGGCCCCGGCGCGCCCAGCTCTGTCCTGCCCGGGAGGCGAGCTAGGCTCCCGGCGCACGGACGCCCGCTGCAGCTGCCACCGCGCGCCCTGCCCCGCCGGGGGGAGGCCGCCCGGGGGCTCCGTGAGTCCGCCCGCCCGGCCTTTGTCTCATGCGGTCGGCGCCCGGGCCATGCGGCTGCTGCCCCCTTGCAGCCCCGCTGCACTGAGCGCCGCCAGTCCCCGGCGTGGGAGCCGCCCCCGCCCCGCCCCGGCCTCTTAAAGGGGCAGCGGGATCTCGCTGGCCCCCGGGGACACGCGGCCCCGCCCGCCCGGGCCCCGCCGCGCGCACCCCCGGGGGCTGGAAACACGCACACACCCCACCCCCTCCGCCCCACCACACAGCCAGGACACACACAACTGCACCCAGCATCACACACGCGTGCACACACCCACACACATCATCATACACAACCCATCACACAAACATCACAAACACACACTGACAAACCCATCACATCACGCACACCATCATACACCGTCATACCTCCCTCACACACCTGACACACCAGCACACACATCACACACACCCATCATGCTCCCACCCTCAGCCCCCTAGTTACACCTGGCACCACCACACACCCCATTCACTGAGGCTTTATTGGCAGGCAGCTGCACAGGGAACCCATAGTCTAATACAGATCCCTTCCGCCTTGCCTCTGAGTTTCTCACAAACATAATAAAGACATCCCGCCCCTCTGAAGCTGCCTCGAGAGGAGGAGCTTGGAATTTTCCCTTGACTGTGAAGAGATCAGTGATTGCTCTGTTCCCTGCCAGTGGTGCACACACGCACACTGCTAACATGTGCACCCTCGTGACAAGTCAGGTAGAGAGAGCCCCATGTGCACACAGACAGCACAGAGACTTCAGTGCTGTGGAGGAACAGGTGAAACCAGATATGACCAGTGAAAGCTCTGGTCAAAACAATTAAACACTGGCTGCTGATTCTAGCAAGCTCAGTTGATCTGAGAGATCTGGGGCTTGATTTTCAGAGGTGCTGAGCCTCCAAGGATCCAGGTGAAGGCAGCTGGAGTGTAAATGTTCACTCCCTCTGGCAGTGTCTCAAACTGGGCACCTAAAAATTAACATATAAAGAAAGCAGCAGTCACTTTTGTGAACAGGGCTGCAAAGCAGTTGTGGTTTGATGCAGAAGTGTCCAGCATAAGCTAAAATGTGTCACCCAACGTGCTGTCTCTTAAATACACCTTTTCTTGAAAAGGTTGGAACAATTATATTCAGGTACTGAAATGTACCTGGCTGCATGAGGTAAGGCAGAACTGAAAAAAAGGGCTTTCTAGCTTTAAGGGGTGTAGGTTGTAGCAAGGAAAGAACCTTGTCTGCCTTTCTAGCTTTAAGAGATTTTTTTCAGATGCTGTTTTCCCATATGTAATACACCTGGCTTGTCCAGTACAAACTACTGTCTGGACTTTGTCCCCTCTCCAAGAACAGCCTCTGGTGTGTTTGACTTTCAGTGTGGAAATACCAAAGGTATATTTGAAAAGCACACTGTTCCTGAGCAGAGGGGCATCTGACAATGCACTTAGGGGAAGAGGAATTTCAGTTATGATCCAAGAGCAGAAATCATGTGGCATCGAGACTGACAACACAAGTCCCAAGGGCCTTTCTGGAACCCATGGCTCTTTCTGCTTTTTCAGGTCTCAGAAACTCTGCTTAGGGCAGGGCCCACACTAGACAGCAGATGGGGTGGGGCTAGGGCAGTGCCTGATGCTGTGAATATAAATGAAAGCTGAGATTTGGAAGCCCAAGTCACAAGACGCTGACTATGCCTCACAACACATCGATGTTGCTTATACATAGCACTGAACTGTTGCTGTGCCATCTCAGCCTGTGAGACTATTCACTCCCAGGAAATGCTCCCTGGGGGCCAAACACATTCCAGGTGTACCCCTACCCCTAAGCTATCCTACCTAAGGCCAATTCAAGGGGTGAAGGTGCTGTGATTTTTCATCCAAATGCACTCAGAGCTCAGTTCCTGAAGAACATGGTGAGGTTACAGCCACTATGAGTATCTGACTTAGTGCATGGTGGACCTTTCAGGTAAACACAGCATGGGCAGTTCCATCAGTACCTGGATGATGCCTTTGTATAAGACATGTGGCTGTAGCAAGGTTCTGTAAACCTTGGCAGGACTCGGTCCCAAGTAGCTGAATGATCCACTCCAACAGCAGAGAGAACCATCTCTTCCTTCCCAGGGAGCTGCTGGGGCCCCATTATACTTCATTAAATGCTGACATAGCCTAAGTGGGGGAAGGTGCATATGGCAAGAGAAGGAATGGAGTGCCCTCAAATTCTGGATGAAGGGCCTTGTCTTCCTGCATGCCAGACTCACATATTGTCAGCAGAATGGGGAAATAAGATACACTGAGCCATTTAAGGAAGTGATCCTTCCAGTAGAATGCTCTGAAAGTACCAAGCCAACAGCCTAAACCTGCAATTATATGCACCTTGTGCACCCAATGCTGGGCTCTGCTCAGCAACCCTAGCGTAAATCCAGAACATCTGCACTACTTTCAATAGCATTAACTCTATTTGACTGGGAGCTTGAAGAACACCCATAAAGGGCATGTCTCCATCTCACCTTTGAGATCCTTTGGCTGAAAGGCCAGTTAATTCTGTGGACCTCAGATGCTCAGGGGCAAAGTGGTCAGCCCTGGAGCAGTGGTGAGTCTTCCCCCTGCTGGCTGCAGAAAGACACTTCCTGAGACTAAACAGCTCTGTGTCTAGCTACAGCAGAGCCTTAGGGATGTCAGCACAGTCAAGGAAAGAAAGGAGAGTGCAAGGTTTGCAGTCCCTTCATGCTCTAGTTGCTGGTAGGGAAGGCAATCTGAGTTTGTCAAATGGAAAAGGATAAGCAGAGGAGGAAGAAACTCCCTCATTCCTGCAGGGGGGCAGGAAACTGCACAAACACACAAGTATTTGGAAAGACCCCTGCACAAATGATGGTGAGAGAAGTGCTGCTTGAGCACAGAGGCAATCAGGACACAGAACTTTAGCATCTCCTAAGCCAGGGGTGGCCAACTTGGAGCACATGTGCCACAAGCGGCATATATAAACTCTGTACATGGCACATCAGGGAGGGAGTAGGCAACACAGCAGCAGATAGGACAGGGAGCAGAAAGCAGAGCAACAGGGAGATCAGGGTAGGGAGCAGGAAGACAAACAATGACTGGGGAGGGAGCACAGGGCAGAGAGCAGAAACCAGAGCAATAGGTTGGGCAGGGGAAGGGGATTAGAGTGGCACTTGGGGAGAGCAGCGGCTAATCTCTAGCATGCCTGCCAAAAAGTTGGCCCCCACTACCCTAAGGCAGATGACCTTATCTCCCTCCAACCCCACAACAGTGGCTTAGCTCCCTCATTGTGGTTCCTAATGCTTCATCTACACTGCAAGAGCAGATGTATGTTTGCAGCCACGATCTGACCCAGCTGGTACAAACAGAGTTCACCATGGAGAAGAGAAGGCTTTTTTCCCCCAAAAACAACCTTGTGCCAAGCGTGCTCCCCAGGCACCTACTACATTGCTTAAGTGTATCTGGATTCCTGCATTCTGAGAAATACAGGCAACTATCCTATAGTGACCCATTAGCAGAGATGAGAGTGCCAAAGAGATATACATGCAGGCAAGCCCCAGCAACACAGTGGGCAATGCACTTTGGGATGTCCTATTCCACAGGGTACTGGGAGGATAGAGGACTAGCCAATTTAGTTACACAGGCATGGACAGGGAGTTCTGGCTGAACTGCAAAATGCAGCAATGCAAAGGTACTATGTGCCAACTTAGTCTTCTGACCAGGGAAACAACACTGTTAGCTGCCATGGTTACTGAGCGAGCATTACCCTTCTGCTTATGGACACAAAGCAGAAGCACATTTTTTTAGGTGACTGAGCTTCACTGGAAATCTATAGAAGTGAAACATGTAAAATAGCCCAAGATACTTTTAAAAATGACTTTCATTCAAATTCAGAGACAAAATGCCACCCACTCCCCAACTGGGGCTTGTGTCATCAGGGGGAAAGCAGGCTTATGGAAATACAGATAAGGACTGGCCATTGGGGTAGAACTTCCAGTTCAGCAACTGACTCATTGGGAAACCTTGTTGAAATCACTCACTCAAAAGCCTTAGTTTCTCTAGGTGTAAATTTATGGCTATGGTTACCAATGTGTGCAGCGGCAAGGGGATCTTATAAAGCACTCTTAAGATCCTCATAGGATCGGCTGCTGAAATGGACAAAGTACCACCCACACCCACAGCAGTTACAGCTGAGTGCATCTGGATGCAGCCTCCTTCCCTCCCAGGGTCACTGTATCAGGGAACCTGTGGTTATGAAAACATACAGCATTAACAATGAAATTCCATATCATGGTGTAAGTCACAGCACACCATGTGTATGGGTTGTAACTGCAGGAGACAAGCTTGATACAAATCATGATGGCTGGTTACACCATGCTAAAAATGGAAAAACAGCTCAATTAACCAAGATTTAAAAAAATACAATTATTACATTATTTATAAGGGAAGGGATACGTAGACATTTTTAATATCCATGAACAGAGAGAGTGGTGTTTGGGAACAGATGGTAAAGTGATCCAGGTATCTGGCAGAGCATTTAGAAAAGAAAAAAGCTCAAGTATCTTCCAATGAAGGCAGCTGCTATAACTGCACACTGGCTGCAAAATCTCAGCCCCACTGAAGTCAAAACTCAGAGATTTCGATAGGCTTAGGATTTGCCCTTGAATCATAAGGGACCTTGTCTGTTCTAGGGGGAAGCAGCGACTCCAGCCAGCGCTGAGCTGCTGAGACAGCCAGGTGACTGTCTTAAGGAAAAGGAGTGCTCAGACAGACAGACTCCAGTGTCTATTTTAAAAAATCAGTCACAAGGACAGGAAGCAGAAGTAGAAAGTTATTTATTTTTAGATTTTTTTTTTTTTACTACAAACTTTTAAACATTTTCTTCCATCTGCCATCCCTCGTCTCCCCCTAGGGATCCAATTACAGTTTTAAAATGATATGCGGTACATATAAAGCTCATAAAACAAAGGGCATCCAAACACAGATATTTTAAAGGGTGCTAAAGCCCCTCTGACAGGCTCAGTGCCTCTGGTCTTTATGCTTTGACCAGTGACTTCATCCTCCAGCTGATGTCATGCTGGAGAGAAGGACTAGGGAGGGTTTCTGGAGGCCAATGGGAGCTGCAGGAGCTGAGAACTGAAAAAAAATCAGGCTCTAGCTGCCTATAATGCACTGAGAAAACAGCTTTACACCATCGAAAAGGCAGGTGCCAATGCTAAGAAACTAGCCTCTCTGGTTCTTTTAATAGACAAACGCAAAGCAAAAGATACTGGACAGCATACCAACCTCCATCCACAATACCTGGGAGGCAAAAGCCCATCATCTCAAAACAAATATATTGCCTGCAGGGGATTTCCCAGTGACTGAGGCTCAGATGAGAATCCAGAATTGTTGTTACAAAAAAAAAATTGTTTTCCTAATTTGAAGACAAACAGTGTAGCTGAAAGTTGACATTAGCCACGGAGACCAATGTTTTTGGTGCACCCAAATGGAACTAAACAGCAGCAAGCTCACTAGACTCCAGGATGATCAAAGGGCTACCACATTCTACTATCTGCAGTTCCCTGCTGTAAAGGATTGGTAGTGAAAGCCAACATTGCCCTCTTTTGGACACTTTACAGTATAACAGTAGGATTCATATTAGAGAGAGCTCCCAGGGAAAATATTTGAAATCTGTACCTTTGCCTTTCCTCACCCTTCAGAGAATCTGTGGATCAGTTTAAACTGAACACTTCCTATTAATTCCATCCTGGAGTCTCACTGACTAGCACTGAGTCATGGAACTTCCATATCTTTGCCAGCTCTAATTCCACATCAATTTGGAATGAGGATTAGATGCTGAATTGCATCCATATAGCAACTACAGCATTGACAGTAGAAAAAAAATAAAGCTTTATAAGGGAACCTGTTCCAATCAGCTACATGCAGAGAGGTGCTGTGACCGTCTGTCATGGGAATGATAAAACTCAGCAACCCTCATCTTGCTGTTAAAAGCTCCAAGCTCAGTACAGCAACTATGCTCTATATCCCCTTAGCAATGTAGTGCCCTACATTCTTCTTTTTAGCAAATGCCCTCCCACAAACATTTTCAGTTCCCCAGAAGATAAACAGGGCTTAAAAATCCCCACAGCATAACTGACAACTATAGGAAAACCTAAACTACCTGTGCTCATGAACAACACCCCAAGCTAACAGCAACTGTGAGGAATCATAGTGCAAATATCCACATTCTGGGCCAGCAACTTAAACTAAAAGCAGCCTGGCTTGAGCTTCCAAACTCCATTGGGATGATGAGCTGAGATCAGCAACTCAGGATACATGTGAATCTTCAAATTGTCCAGTTGCACAGTGCAGCACTGATTTCTTGTCTCAGGAGCAGAGCCCAGGCATTGGGGCAGCTGGAATATGTGGTTTTCCTGCTCCCTACCTCAAGGGAAAGGAGAACAACTTGTTCCCGGATTTGCAGCGGATTTGCTCCCACTGGATTCGTAGTAGGAATGCAGAGTCCTCAAACCCATCCACAATCTCCTGCAAAATACAATCGGTGGAAGGGAAGGGTCAGTGTGTGCAAGGCCACTAGGCTGCCAGAGATTCAAGTCAGGCCTCCAAAGCACAAAGACCATGGTTTATGTAATTTAGAGATGCAAAGATAAGGCAGCATTAGTGGCTGGACAGCTTTAGTGTCCATACGGCTCAAGGGGAACACATGCTGAGGAAGGACAGTTATACCCCACCTGAAGAGACTCTTCCCTCCAAGGCAATTCACTGTGTAAGGTTTAAGATTTGCTCACTGAAGTGACACAGCTGGGATGTTACCTGCATCTCTCCATCCTCACACACCCTGGGAGATCTGGCTGGGTATCATTTGCATTACTTTCACCTCAAAAGATGCTGGAATGAGCAGTTACCTGAAGCTTCTGGAGACACTGCCCTTCCAACTTGTCAGTCAGGTCTCCGACACACCAAGCCAGGCTGATATGGAATGAGGGGTTCTGTATGGAAATGAGGCATAATGAATAGCAAAGGAATTACATGGGGGCTGTAAAGTCTGAGACCTGCTGCACTGCGCAGGACCTCTGAACCCTTTGCAAAAATAAGTAGAGCCTCATGCTGAGAAGTATTATCGTACATTATTATTGTGACTTTATAGCAGAGACCTAATGCAAATCAGCATTAGATATGACATCAGAAATCAAAGCCTGACTCCCAGCCGCCCTGCTCCAATCTTCCTCTGACATCAGTAGCAAAGGGCTCTTTCCCTAGCTTCTTTCAGCAATGCAAGGTGGTTTCTTAGCATGTGGAGAGAGACTCTCTACAGGGATATGGGCTTCTCCTGAAGACAGAGTGGGCTGGATACAACCACTCTGGGCATGTATCACACTTCTAAGACAGAAGCGAGTGCCCTACTCTGCTCAGAAAGAGATTTGATTTTCTTTAAAATACACAACAGGTGAATTTCATGCCAATGACTACTCAGGGTACTGTCCCCAAGATGGGCACCAGCAGTGCCACTTCCTTCACACTGCCCTGTCAGTGTGCCTAAAACCTAAGCAGGGTAGGACTCTCTCACCCATTCAACAGCAACCATTGCCTTCTCTGCTACCATCTGTTTTGGGGTGATTTGTATGATGCTTACTCCTGCCTTAAGTCCTGGACTCAGACTAAGGGCACACATTTCACAGACAGGCTACTATATGGTACTGCTTTAAAGCACTGCTGGTCTGGGCTGGATGTAATCCAGAAAGGTCTGTGCAAGCTCTGCTTTCACACAGCAATAATCATCTCCAATTTGATTATTGTTGGTAATCAGTGACTTCAGACCTTCAATACACTCAGTCACTAACTGCCAGCAAAGGCCTCACTCAGGACTGCTGGACCTTGAACTCTTAATGCTGCTGCAGGCAGTAATTAATGACTGGGGGGTGGTAACCAATGGGAAAAACAGGACATAAGAATGACAAGGGAGCAGAAAACCAGGTTCCCTAGTTAAAGAAGTGGAGAGAAGACATGGCAAGTATTTGAACGGACACTAGATTATGCCTTTTCTTTCTCTTTTATTTGGGATTTGGAAATTTAAGTCCTTCATAGAGTTGCTACCCTCCAACACTAAAGCTGGGGTCAGCTAAGAGTTCTGGCTTTGACCTGAGGTGAAGAGGGAGAAGACACTGGAGAGCCAGTTACCTTGTAGAACGTTGGGAGATCAAACTCCTCCATAACTCTGTCCACCCCTGAGACCAGCTCCAACAGCTGAGGATGCCCAGAAGAGACCTCCAAGCCTACAAAGGTCCTGAGCAGACAGGGAAAGAGACTGAAGGTAGCAAGGGCCTCTTGGGAGCCTTCCACAAATACTCCATCTGAGCACCTCTATTGAATTTGGGAGGGAGCTAATAGCAACCAAATCCCCATCCTCAGTACCTAAGAAAAGAGGAAATCAATCTTGGCAACTACTGACCCATTCATCTGACCTCTATAGCATTCAGAATTTCTTCTGAAGCTTTGCAAGAAAGAAAAATGTCTTGAGGTAAAAGGGAAATGGCATAAAGTACAGCCCTGTTTTACCAAAAGGTAAATCACATCATACTAATCCAACTGCTTTCTGTGATAAAAACTGATGTCTCTAGACAAAAGACACGTGGTAGATTTAATCCAGCTGGACTTCGGTAAACCATTTAACATGGTGTCAGGTGGGAGATTACCATGTGAGGAGGAGATTGGTACAAAAGTTGTGAGTTGGGTAAGAAGCTGGCTCTTGCCTTTGTTTGGACTGTTTCATGCCATATGCAGACTCATGCAGATGCCACTACACTGGTTATACTATGGTAACATTTTCTACAGGCATAAGTCAATTCTTTTCTTTTAATGAAGCTGAGATCCTTCAGCACAGAGCACAGCCACCAGGGAAAGGGACCTGCTCACTGAGCTGTCTTGAGCTAGCCTAATCACATAATTGGATTTGTCACTATACTGCAAGCTGCCAATGCTGTAGCCCAAGATGAAAATTAACCCATACTGGGCCATCCCTGAGGAGAGGGGGGCTTATGAAAACACAGGGTAACAGGAAGCTGGGGCAAAGCCACATCCAGCCTGCACTGATTGTTCCAATTGGAGGGTGGGCAGTACATGAAGTTGTGTGTGTGAGCTAGTCCCCACTCATCCTCCTGGTACCATCTCCCTCTTTCTCTCCGGTGTTCTAAGAGACAGGGTTGCTGTGCTACTCACCTACCTGGTTTTGTTCTGGTTGGTGTAAACCTTCACCTGGTCAACTGTACAGAAGAACCTGAACAGAGACAAAAATTAATTCAGCTGGGAAATGAACAAAGTAGGAGAGAGAACTGACAGCCAAGCGAGGAGGTGCCTAATCTTAAATCAGGGGTGGGCAATTATTTGGGCCCACACAGGGAATTTTAGGGAGCTGTCGTAGGCTGGGTCAACACTCCCACACCCTGTGCAACAGCTCACCAAACCTCCCTATGTGGGATGGGTCTGAGGGCAGGCAGGGAGGTAGTGTGGGCATGGGCAGCAACTTCAGTAGGGACAGTTCAGCCAGGGCCCCGTTACCATCAGCACTGCCTCTCAGCCACCCTTCTACCCTGAGAAGGTGCTTGGGGAGATGTCTAGATTCCCAGTAGGAACCTGCCAGCTGTGTCCACAGCTGATGCCAGCACCTGCCTGGCACTGCTTCCAGCATGCAGGCTGGAAGCAGATATAAGCTGCAGGGAAATGCTGTAGGTGCAGCATTGTTAGGGTGGGAGGGGGAAGAAGAGGGGGAAAAGAAGACAGAGAGAGGCAGCCCTGCCCACCCACTACCCATGATGAGCGGTGACGACCAGTGCTGGGGCCCTTCAGGCTGCAGCTGCCTGGAGCTTGCATTGGGGCTGCCCCGTGGCTCTTCCCCCCTGCCACTAGTGCCACCTCTGGGCCACCCTGTGCCCGTGGGGTAGCAACACGGAGGAGCTGCAGGCCAGCCCCAGCATAGGCTCTAGGCAGCTGCAGCCAGTAGGGCCCCCCCTCCAGCAGTGGCAAGTGCACCTGCCACCAGGTCCCACTTTTTCCCAGTGCCCAGCATCAGCCACAGCCACTCATCATGGGCAGGGGGTGGGCAGGGCTGCCTCTCTCCATCTGTTTCCCCCTCCACTCCCCAACCCCCAACCATTCCTTACCTCAGCACATCCCCATAGCTTATATCAGCTTCTGGCCCACGTACCTGAAGCAGCACTATGTGGGTGCCAGCATCAGCTGTGAATACAGGCAGCAGGCTCCTGCTGGGGGACTGGGACATCCATACAGTTCTGCAACATTAGCTGCAGTCCTGGGCCCCAATTCCCAGTGAGAATCTGCTGGCTGCATTCACAGCCAATACAAACACGTGCCCAGTGCTGCTTCTGGCACCCAGGGCAGGAGCTAGTGTAAGCTGTGGATGGGGCCGGGATGTGCCTACACACCTGGCATGACACAGAAGCCAGAGATATTGGCTCCCTGTGGGCCAGATCCCATGACTTTGTGGCCACCCACCCGTGGGCTGGATACAAACATATGTTGGGCTGAATTTGGTCTGTGGGCTGTATTTTGCCCGTGCCTGCCTGAAATAGTAGGGCTTCTCTCTTCCTCAGCAAGGATGCAGCCAAAGGTCTGCTCTTACCAGGGTGCATCAGTTTCAACAGAACCCTTCCTGGGGTTGAATCAACCCATTCTCTTCCTACGTTTCCATTCCCCTGTTCACTCCTGAATTTTAGATGGTAAAAAAGGCACCAAAGTTATGAGACAGACTTCATGGGAGACATCCAAGCCAGATGCAAACACTGAAAGCGAGTGACATAGACTGGTTGTAAAACATTTACAGACCAATAAACTGTTATCATTGCTCCCAAGTTGAAGACCACTTAAGTGTCACAGTAACACTGCTGGGCCCCTAGCCGCCTCCCCAGCATAATGTGATGCTTGATCCTGAAATCAGCGGAA
Source organism: Alligator mississippiensis (assembly GCF_030867095.1). Taxonomy (NCBI): domain Eukaryota; kingdom Metazoa; phylum Chordata; order Crocodylia; family Alligatoridae; genus Alligator; species Alligator mississippiensis. Next base: position 38,621,653 of record NC_081833.1, on the reverse strand, counting down.
AACTTCAACTGAATTCCCTGGTGAAAGTTCAGCCCCATGCAGCGTTTCCTGTAAGCTGTGTGGCGTGTGCGGCCGGGCAGATGCGCTCATGCTGCACTGCCAGGCATGCCTGCGTGGCCGCATATGCTGCACAGCTTAGAGGGAACGCTGGCCCCATGTGGCCAGTCTCAGGAGCAGACACTGGATTAACAATTCTTCCCCACTGTGCTTTGGATACTAATTAAGAATTGCAGACCAATGGCTGGATGGGAAGGTATGAAAACATGGAGTATGAAGAGGGATGCTAGACACTTAGGGAGAGCATCTCCAGTGGCTCTGAGTCCCACCTGTAAGCAGTGGCCAGGTGTTCCTTGAGAGACTGCACAAAGGGGGTTATCCAATGATAACGCAGTACCACGTTTTGCGAGAGGCTGATGTGAAACTCCTCCATGGCGGCGAGTGACACAGCATATGTGCGAGCATGGGAAATAAGGAGCTCCAGCAACTCCAGGAAATCCTCTGAGGCTTCATCTGCAGGGAAAGAACCACTGAAGTCAAGCTATATCCTGTTTCACAGCTCTGAAGTGATGATCTTGTCTATTGGGAGGTGAAGCAGAAAGCAGAAACAGCCCCAGTCAGTGTGGTGCTCCGCACTCTCCTAGTCTCTCATGCCCTGGGATCACAATGTGAAGAGAAGCCTCATGCCACCCATGAGAAGATGGGGGTCACAACGATCCTTAACCAAAATGTACATGTATGAAAGCTGACACACAGAACTGGAAATAGAAGCTAGGTGCCCTCATCCCCCTTTCACCTCTCTAACCTCCAGACACACTGCCTCCTTGCAGAGATCTTTTTTCTAAATTTTAGAAAAGTCCCAATCCAGGAATTCACCAGTAGCCGTTACTGCCAGGTCACACACCAGGTAGAGTACACATTTCATGGGACACACATACATGTTTTGTGCAGGCTCCTCTCTCACCCACATGTCCATTACATCTTTGAAGTCAGAACCAAAGAGGAGCCCAGAAGTCACAAAATGTAAACACAACAGCTACTAAGACTGCTAAGAAGGCAGCTGATCTGGCTGGGAAAGTCATTACAGAACTTCTCTACGACTGGGACATTCCAGATCTGCCCATGAGGCGAGTCCATTTACTGTCTGTACCAACAGAAAGTAGCTGACACTGGACATAGAGAGCCCAGGCCAGTATAGGTCATGGGAGGGGAGGGACTCGCTAATGGCTCTGTTGCCAGTCAGTTTGCAGAGAAAGCAGCTACAAGACTTGTTCCAGTGCTGACACATGGGTTTCCATGCACCAGGGATCAGTCCCAACCTCTGCTCCTGACCACACTATGCCCAACCTGGGGACAGGGAGCTCCTCTCTTGGAACTCTCCTTTCCTCTCTCCCCTTCTGCTACTCTCAACAACCCATTGCTAGGAACAGAGAAGAAAGAGCTCAATTTACCTACATGGCATGTAGACATATGTTGTCCAATTGCCCCGCACATGTGGGAAGTTGCGTACACGCCCGCCATGCTTGGTGCTGTCATCCACGACCTCCTCCTCTTGGTCTTTGAACATGTTTAACACGCTGGTTGGTACCGGAAGGCGGGGAGCTGTTGGGCTGCAGGAGAATGGGGGTATGGGGAGAGGAAGAGAGCTATTCAATACATACAGCAAGCCGTGAGGCACTTCTTAGCTTCTCAAGTGTCCTGGGCTAAGTTCATGCCAGGCACTAGCTACCTTTTCATGGCCTGTGCATGCGGACTCCAAACACATCCCGAGCTGGCCTGCGACCACAGCCTTTAGAGCAGCGATTCTCCACCGAGGCTGTAGCGGCCTGGCCTGCCTCCCAATTCCTCTACAACAGACCTGGGCTTCAAAGAGGAACCCGCGGCTGTGGCGGCTCCCAGGTCTGCGCCAGAGAAAAGCTACTTTCTCATTTTTCACGGCTCAGGAGAACAAAAAAAGGTGACCAGAAGGAGCGAGCGTGAGGCTGGCAGGGCCGAGCCGCCGGCTGAGACCCCAGGGGGGATGCTCTGGGCCCGGCCCCAGGCCTCGGCCCGGCGCAGCTCGCCCTCCCCCACCCCCAGCTCGGCTCAGCTTCCGGGCCTGGCACCCACCCGGCCCGGGCGCTGCCCGACTCCTCATCCTCGGAGCCGCTGCTGCCGCTGTAGCCCACCAGCGCCGCCCCGCTCATGGGCTCGCCGCCCGCGCTCCAGCAGCCGCGGCGTCCGGGCGGGAACGCGGCCCCGCGGCTTCGTTCCGTTCCGGGCCGGGGGCCGGCGGCGCTGGGGCACAGCGGAGCCGGTCCGCGCGGGGGGGCGGGGCCGCCGGGGGGATGTCGCCCCAGGCGCATCCGGGCGGCCGGCTGGGGGCGGCGCAGGCGCAGTTGTGCCACGGCCCGGCAGGGGGCCCCGCCCCGCCCCGCCGACGTCTGGGCCTCCCCGGGCCCGGCCGCGTCCGCCCCCGCCCTCGCCCCCGCCCCCGCGAGCCGAGCCGAGCCGGGTCGGGTCGGGTGACAGCAGCGCCACCGGCCCGGCCTGCAGGTGAGAGAGCGGCCCGGCCCGGCCCCTTTGTGTCCCCGCCCGTCCGTCCCGGGGCTCCCCCCGCCCCCCTCGGGCCCGGCGCCGCCCCCTGCGTTTGTTTTGTCCTCAACTTTGTGGCCCGGGCTGTGGCGCGGCGCGGCCCCCCTGCCTGCGCTCCCCTCCGCCGGGCCCGGGGGGTCCTGCTGCTCCCGCCGGCCCGGCCCGGCCCGGCCCTCGCTCCTCCCGGGCAGGGAAGAAGCTCCCGCCCCGACTCGGGGCTCCTGGGGATGCGGGAGGGGCGGCGCGGGCCCGCGGCACCGTCCTGGGCGCTGCGCCTCACGACTGCTCTTGTTGAACAGGTTTGAGCTCGAGGCTGTGCTGCGGCTGGCCGGACGTCGGAGCCTGGGAGCCCTGGGCCGGAGCGGGGAGGAGAGTCAAAGCACAGGCCCTTCTGCCATTTCCTCTCGGCCGCTGTGAAATGACTTTGCCTGGACCCTGAGTCCTTCTCCGCATCCCGTTGCCACCTTTTATTTTGCCAGCCAGTGCCATGAAGTCATCCTCTCCTTCAGGACCGTCGTTGTGATGATGTGACTTCAGCGGGAGGCTAAGCAGGAAGCGAAGCTGGGCCTGAAACGGGAGGCTGTTAGAAGGCAGGTAGATTCACTGCCCCAGGGTGGGAGGAGAGGCGCAAGGTGAGTGGAGCTCCCTGCGCTTCAGGCCTTTCTGCTGCAGTGCTCCAGTCTGGGAGTATTGCTTTCATTCTCAAGTTCCTTGAATTCCCTCCTGTGAATCCCACCAAGGAGCAACTTTGACTGGGAACTGGCTTTACCTTGCTTGTACGTAGTCCTCAGTTAACCCAGGTTGGTATTTTCTAACTGCTTGCTGTATTTGCGAATTCTGTGCAATACTCCTGCTGTGTCAGATCACTGTCTAAACATCCAGAATCCTACATCTGCTAATACGAAACGGCCACTTACTGAGCACCATAACAGCTGTGTATAAAATAACCTCGCTGAAGGGGAGTTGGTTGTTGGTTTGGGTCCTGAAAGGACGTTGTGTCCTTTTAAACTGTTTTATTTCAGATACTGTAGCTACTGGTATTTGATTCATATAAATGTTCTTGCCTCTCAGTTTTAAAGCTGGGGTAGGATGGACTATATGGGGTTAGGGAGGGTAATTTCTCTAGTTTCATTACCTGTGAGATTTTTTTTATGTCATTTCTGAATATCATCCGTACCATTTTATGAGGGCAAATTAATGAAATATCCTACTGTTAGTAAGGCATCATGATGAGTACCAAAATAGGTTTGGGCATATGGAGAGATGACACCATTATGCATTTAAGATCACTCCTCACTCTTTAATGTGTATCAGGTTGATCTGCTATAACTTCATCTGTCTCTTCTGTCCCATGGTAGGTGGATGCTAAACCATGGTCATTTTAGTGATTAGTTTCATTCAGGGGTATGCTGCCCTAGTTTAACTTCCACTTACCACAGGATAGAGCAGACAGACAAAACAGAGTAGATTAATACGTGTGCAACTGGTCCCATCCATCTCCTTTTTTTCAATGGAATGATTGTTTGGTCTGCCCATGTCCTGTGGTGAGGTCTGTGGTGTACCATATGGAGTCAGGGGCTGGCTTTTTTTTATGCCACTTGCTACTGATGGGGAAAGTCTTCTTACTTCATGAGTAGAAGACTAAGCCAGCTATTTTTGCTGAACTCACAGGTACCTATTACTTAATAACTGGCAGGAAGGATGTAGATCTTGAACAGGGACTTGGAATAATGGCCTGGTAGGAATACCAGTACCATTCTTCTCAACAGCTGCAGCATGGTTCTGGTAATTCACCAGGGTTTTGCCTGCACTTGGGCCTTGCTGGTTCTTCCCTTGTCTCCTAATGGATTTAGTCTTCTTAGTAATAGAACAAAAATAATACATCTGGAGGGATCAAAACCTCTTGCTGTTAAATGTGATGCTTGTTATTAAGACTAATGAGTATAAATACAGCTTAAGTTTTTAGTTTCCATTTTTTTTCTTCCATAGTTTTAACCATGTCTGTTTGCAGCTTACCAATTACACGATGTGCTCTGGCTAGATTCACTAAGAGACCCACATGTGGATTCTGTGTTCTGCCTGTAATGGGGTTAATGTTGAGAAGGGCCCATAAGGAAAGCAAAAATATTTGTTTTATAGGAGTTCTCTTGTTCTTCCCAGTCTCTAAATAGAATGCTGCCAGTGGAACTGTACAGCTGAGAATCTCTTCTTCAGGGTTGGATTCCATTTCTGCACCTGGATTGTCAGGCATGCTAACAAAGATAGGGACAGGAAGTAAATTCTGAAGCATCACCATGGACTGTTTCTCCCAGTGAGCTTGTGCTACTCAACCAGTCCTGCTTGAATCGGAAAGCATTACTGATAAAATTGGGATTTTTTTTTTTTAAGCATAAAGCAGCATGTATCCAGCACTTCAGTCTGCCTGACAGTGAAACTAATATTGCATGCTTAGTATGTCTGAATTCAGGAAGCTCCTGTTTCAGTTGCTGCTACAGATGTTTGTAAGCATTTTTGGAATGTAGCATTTTTAGTCAAATAGTTGTATACTCCCTTGAGAGAGCTTTACATCAAATAATCAAAAAAGGTTGGGTGTTTGTGTTGTGGCTAGAAAGCTACTGCCATGGTCTCTAGCCAGTGCTTTTGCAACAGAAACATTTATTGAAACCAAATCTGAGTCTTGCTTGTATTAATCCAATTAACTTGCATAGTCAGTCCTCTGCTGAGATAATTGAGCAAGGGATGGTGACAGGTCACCAGATGATCTTAATTTATGCCTTAAATGTGGCTGAAAGAATCCCAAGAGTATCTGTAAAGTGAAACAGCTGCTTGACGCACAGTTGTATGCATGCATCCTCTTTTGGAAGACCATATCCAACTCACAGTGCAGGGAGCCAGAAAACAAGGCAGCTCATCACTGCAGCACAGCTTGTATAGTGTGAGTTAGGGACTCTGAAGAGAATGTCTAACTGGGTTGTGACAGGATTGGTCCCCTGCTAGTACCAAATAAAACTTGGCCCACGTTCCTCCTATTTCAGATCCCCTACGTTTGCTTTGTTTTTTTGCGGAATAGTAAAACTGAGCCACAGCAAAAAGGATTGAATGTGAAGGTGTCTTGCTTACCTGTGGGAACTGATGTCAGCTGTCTTCTTCCCTGCAGAGCTGTTCCTTGGAGTGCCTCCATCACCTTTCACAAATGTGAGCGCAACAGGCCAGCACGGAAAAGGGCCTCCCATCATCTTCAAAACACTTTTGCTTTTGGCTTTAATATATATTCTGTTGTTGTTGTTGTTGTTGTTGAAACTTGAAATGATCTTGCAAAGGGTGCTTTCCATCTTCTCCTCCTGAGATTTGAGACTGGGCTGGATTTCCCATCCCCAAATTCAGGGCCAGCTGCTGGGAATTATATTCTCTTCATCAAATCCTTTCGACTGAGAAGCTGAAGCTGTCAGTGCTGAAATCCCATTTCTTTTTCCCAAGCATGTCAGAAAGCTGGCAACAGCAACAGCAGCAGCAGCAACAACAACAACAACAAGCACAACAGCAACCCCATCACACTGGGACAGCAGCACTCGCAGAGCATTCAATCCCTCCGACCACGGCTGAGAACGCCTTGGGTTGTGCAGTCTACGGCATCCTGCTCCAACCAGACCCCAATTTGCAGCACCACCAGCACCCACCGATCCAGGCTGGAGAACCCTCCCACAAATGTGGCGTGTGTGGCCATGACCTCACTCACCTGTCCAATCCACATGAGCACCAGTGCCTGCCTGGGCACGACCGCTCTTTCCAGTGCACGCAGTGCTTGAAGATCTTCCACCAGGCCACCGACCTCCTGGAGCACCAGTGCATCCAGGTGGAACAGAAACCTTTTGTGTGTGGTGTGTGCAAAATGGGCTTCTCCCTACTCACCTCCCTAGCACAGCACCATAACGTGCACAATGGCAATGCCATGAAGTGCTCCATCTGTGAGAAGACCTACAAGCCTCCTGAGGCGGAGCATGCCCAGCCTCTGGACCCATCAGACAAGCCATACAGCTGTTCCATCTGCCAGAAGACCTTCAAGCACCTCTCAGAGCTGTCACGGCACGAGCGCATCCACACGGGCGAGAAGCCCTACAAGTGCACCCTGTGTGACAAAAGCTTCAGCCAGTCCTCACACCTGGTGCACCACAAGCGGACACACAGCTCAGAGCGGCCCTACAAGTGCACAGTGTGTGAAAAGACCTTCAAGCATCGCTCACACCTGGTCCGCCATATGTATGCCCACTCAGGTGAGCACCTCTTCAAGTGCAATGTCTGTGAGCTGCACTTCAAGGAGTCGTCGGAGCTGCTGCACCACCAGTGCACACCCAGTGGGGAGCGCCCCTTCCGCTGTGGTGAGTGCCAAAAGTCATTCAAGCGCCCCTCAGACCTGCGGCAGCATGAGCGCACCCACAGCGAGGAGAGGCCCTTTAAGTGCGACCTCTGCCAGATGAGCTTCAAACAGCAGTATGCCCTCATGCGCCACCGCCGCACCCACAAGGTGGAGGAGCCCTTCAAGTGCAGCCTCTGCGAGAAGGGCTTTGTGCAGCCCTCCCACCTGGTCTACCACCAGCATGTGCATGGCATTGAGAACCTCTTCAAGTGCAATGTGTGTCAGAAGGGCTTCAACCAGTCTTCAGAGCTTCTGCGGCACAAATGTGTGCAGAACGCTGAGCGCCCCTTCAAGTGTACCGTGTGCAACAAATCCTACAAGAGGTCCTCGGCTTTGCAGAAGCACCAGCTGTCGCACTGCACAGAGAAGCCGCTCAAGTGCACACTGTGCGAGAGACGCTTCTTCTCTTCCTCAGAGTTTGTGCAGCACCGCTGTGACCCAGTGCGCGAGAAGCCCCTGAAGTGCCCAGACTGCGAGAAGCGATTCAAATATGCTTCGGACCTGCAGCGCCATCGCCGGGTGCACACAGGCGAGAAGCCATACAAGTGCCCCTCATGCGAGAAGGCCTTCAAGCAGCGCGAGCACCTCAACAAGCACCACAGTGTGCATGCCCGGGAGCAGCAGTACAAGTGCATGTGGTGTGGTGAGAGGTTCCTGGACTTGGGCCTGCTGCAGGAGCACAGTGTCCAGCACACTACTGAGGGGGCATATCAGGTGGCTGCGTGCTTGCCCTGAGCTGCCCCCACAGGTTTCTGCTTGCATGTGAACCTCTTCAACAGCCCCTTCTCTTTTCTTGTACAAGGCGGATTCCTGGACCTTGGGAGGGCAGTGGGAGAAGATCTGCCAGTCCGGTTAGACATCATCCTGGCCTCTGTACATTTCCACCTGCATTTGGTGTTTTAGTGACGTGCAAAGCCCAAGAGGGGGCATGGAGGAAAAGGGAGGCAAAGGATGGAAATGAATCCTGTTCCTGTTTGTTCTCTCCTGGTTTATAGTTTTCCTTGCAACTGCAGTTCAGTGTTGTGAGCTCATAGGTCCTTTCTCAGCCACTGCCTGTAAACTGTTGTCCTTCTCCCATGTCCCCCAGTACCGAGGTCTCCTGAGAGAACTGGGTAACTCACCTTTTTTTTGAGAGAGGCGCAGGTCTCTCAAGCCAGGCCCCAGCACTACTCTCCTTGGGGGCTCAGGGGCCTTCCAGCTTACTAGTTCCATCTTAACAAGGTAGCTTATAAAGATCATTTTAAAACCACACTGTCTAATTAAATGCCCCTGGGTACTCCCCCATGTCCTAGTAGCATGCAGGAAGGAGAAGCTGTGGGACTGTTGTGCTCCAAAGGCACTGCTGCCTTTGCAGTCTTAGCTGACTGAAATCATGCAGTAGCTTTGAGCAAAGGCTCTATTCCTCTTATTGCTCCCCCCCTCTCCCCCATAACTCTGGAATTGAGGTGGGGCATGAATGCTACACATTACTTAAAGAAACCGCAACCCCTAAGGCTAACCCCTCAGGCCACCTGTATTCCTGATTGGAATAGTCTGAGAACCCTCAAGCTTCCAAGCTGCTCATCTGGGGACACCTTGGACTTTCCTAAGACTTACAGCTGTCTTGAGGGACGTTGCCATGGTAGGGTCTTGCAACTGCTGCCAGCCCACAAATCCTTTTATAGCACTTAGCAACGCACTTGGATTGGATGTAAAATAGTAGCCCTTGCACTTGCATTGATGCGTAAACCAGGGGGTTATAAGTAGCAGTAAAACGCCAAGGGGTGGGGAAGATGCTACTGCTAAAGTGCAGTCTCCTGGATTCCTATAGAAGAGATGTTTATTTGGAAATGAGCTTAAGGGTATCAAATTGGGAGTTCTGAAATTATAACCCAAATTCCACATCCAGGGAATTGCATCGTGACCTTTAGGGTTATGATTTTTCTAGTTCTGTTTGTGGAGGCTAATCCACATTTACGTAATTGTCTCTTTGGGAAGAGGCAGGTTGGCAGAAGATAAGGGAATGAAAACTTTTCCTAGTGAGATTCCCTGTGAACTGATCTTCCTCTTCCCTTGCCCCTTGCAAATTTTCTAGAGAAGGATATAGTTCATTTTATTGCAACTAAGATAAATGCCTAGACCCCAATACAAATTCCCTATCATATTATTCTGCTTGATGAAGCTGCCCAAAAGCTACCAGCTGCACAGTGTTGTTGGATTCTCATGACCAAGGTTCATCAGCTGACATCTGGACACTTTTTCCAGGCAAGGGGCATGCCCACTGGATTACCCATAATTGTTTCCTTCCTCCCACTTTGCTTGGCTTGGTTGACCAGTGTTTGTTTGAACTGGGAGTGTTGTAGTCTGTTGTAATTATTGAGAGCAGTGGCCATTCAATGGTCTACATTGGAGAGGGGGTCCGTATGATAAGTGTTACAGTGGAACAAGATGCCTCCGTTTCCTTGCAGAAGGCTGGGTTGTGCCTGTTTAGTCTCGAGAGATTCAGATGATTCAAATGGAGGAGGGAGGGCTTTCTTCTCTATTGCAGTTTCACTTCCTGCATTGCAAAGAGGACCAGAGCTTGTTTCCTTGAGGGGGCTGGAACCATTTGAATGAATGGGGTGGAGTTCTCTTTTCCTCATTCGCAGCTTTAAGAACGCCAGAATAAACCGTGTTCTCTGATGCCCAAGGAGGAGTGACTGATGCTCATCATATTTCATGCTGCCTCAGATATATAGAACCTCCTCCTATCAAGTTTTCTGTCTGCATTGTTATTTTTTTCCATTTTGCTTTTTTAAAGCAGTTTGTTAATATTCATTAAAAAGAAAAAAGAATCCTGTATAGTTTAATTTGATGTCATTTTGGATCTTTAAAAAAAGAGATGTGATAACTTGGATTTTAAAAGAGATATTCAGTTCTAGGTAGCTGTTTTTGATGTTTAATATATAGTGAGTTCAGTGTATGTTTAATTGTAGGAGTAAAATATGAAACAAGATCAAGGCAAGTTCATCTTGTTCAGGTCTGTCTTTGTGAATGGCTTGGGGATGGGGGGGTGGTGCTTGAGGCATCGCAAATGGAAGGTTAGATTCAGGAGGAATATACTAAGAAACCAAATTTTAAAGTCCATTCAAATATAACAGACCTGGCCGTGGAGGCAAGTTTTATTGTTCCAGATGCAGAAACCTTCTGTGTTTTACACTAATTTGCACAAATGCCTTGGGAGGTCCTTTGGGAATGACCCACACTTCTGAATGGACTCAGAAGTGAATGCATTCATTTAAAATTAAAACAAAACAAATCAAGAATGTGTCCCAGTGTTCTCGCTGGAGTTATTTTGACAGCAGCAGCTACTGACAGTTTAAATATACAAGTCAATGTTTTGCATTAGTGTTTGCCACTAGAGTTGCAGTAATAGACCTCACTCACAGTTGCTCTGCCAGCTGTTGTTTGAACTGCTGCGGAGAGACCAAAATGTGGATTAATGAGGCCGTACTGTAGCTAAATGGCAGACAATAGGTTTTATTATGGGTGGTAAATACCAGTCCCTTGAGATAAGAGAGGTGCGGATATGAATATATAGTAGGGAGTGGCTGTGCAGTTCCTGCAATCTCAGTACTTTTGCTGTGAGGTGCCAGAAGGGGGAGGGGGCAATCACTAAGCAATACTGTTGTTATTAAGAAATAATTCTCCTTTTTGTCCCAGTTTGATTTCTGACCTATTGCTGCAGGGGTCCAGCAAACTCTTTAGCATTCTGTCTTTTCAACTCAGTACCTCTTCCAAGCTTTAGGCCAGTTTTAGAAATGGGGAACCACGCTACACTTAATTTTGTTTCCTCCTGGCAATAGTGCTCATTCTGGTTGTGTTTGGCTGTGTGCTTCTGACTTAGAGCCAAACAGTGAGTCATGTGCTGGACTTCTCTAGACTAGCAATGCTGGCTGGGCAGTACAGTGTATCATGGGTATCCTGACCACCTGTTCCAGCCCTTAACAGGTGCTCTTGGTGACAGGAGGGAGCAGTAGTTGTGTCTGTCCTGTGTATAAGTTGGTCTCGTATATAGAGACAGGCATGGGGATGTGAGGCTTGGTACTCCACTGAGAACTGAGGGTGAGGGTTGGTATTTCATCATTCAGGTGGAAGATTTTGCTCTGTCCTAGCTGAGGGTGCTTTCATTTGGAAAGTCACTGCTGGTAGCACTTGCCGGAGGCCTGCCCCTGATGCTAGTGATGTGATAGCTCATTCTATCTGTGGCAGGTACAGGATGTTACTTGCTAAGTGGAGGAAGGTTTGAGTAGGTGTGAGGGCCCAGCCAAGTGAAATTTTCAAACAGCCTTGTTGAAATCGGGGAAACTAGGATGGATTAGGGAAACCAGCATGGGTTTGTAGCAGCTAGATCATGCCTGACCAATCTGGTTTGTTTTTATGACGGGGTCACAAAATGCTTAGATGCAGTAGAGGTGGATGTCATTTTCTTGGATTTTAGCAAGGCCTTCGATACGGTATCTCATCCCATTCTCATGAATAAATTAAGAGGCTGAGACACAGATGGTTACACAGTCCCGTGGGTGGCAAATTGGCTTAGCGGTTGCACCCAGAGAGTGGTAGTAGATGGGTTGGTATTGACCTGGAAGGATGTGGGTAGTGGGGTCCCTCAGGGTTTGGTCCTTGGACCTGTACTCTTCAATATCTTCATCAGTGACTTGGATATGGGCATGAAGTGTACTTTGTGCAAGTTTGTGGATAATACTAAATTGTGGGATGAAGTGCACACTCCGGAGGGTAGGGAATGATTGCAGGCAGACCGGGACAGGTTAGAAAAGAGGGCAGTACACAATAGGATGCAGTACAACAAGGACAAGTGCAGAGTGCAAAAATATCCAGCATACTTACTGGCTGGGAAGTGACCCCCTCAGAAGCACAGAAGCAGAAAGGGATTCTGGAGTTATAGTGGACTCCAAGGTGAACATGAGTTGTCAGTGTGACAAAATCATCAGCAAAGCTAACTGCATTTTATCATGCATCAGCAGATGCATGACAAATAGAACCAAGGAGGTTATATATGGCATTGGTCAGACTGCAGTCGAAGTGCTGCATCCAGTTTTGGGTGCCGTACTTCAAGAAGGATGTTGGTAGACTCAAGAGGGTCCAGAGGAGGGCCACTCATATAGTTAGGAGCTTACAGGACAAGCCCTACAAGGAGAGACTGAGGGACCAGGACCTCTTCAGCCTCCGCAAGAGAAGGCTGAGAGGTGATGTGGCCACCTACAAATTCATTAGGGGAACACAGCAAGGGATCAGAGATGCTCTGTTCACCAGGGCACCTCTTGGGGTAACAAGGAACAATGGTCACAAACTGACAGAAAGCAGATTTCAGCTAAACATCAGGAAAAACTTTGCAGTAAGGGTGGCCAAAATTTGGAATGGGCTTCCAAGGGCAGTGGTGCTCTCCCTTACCTTGGGGGTCTTTAAGAGAAGGCTCGATAGGCATCTGGCTGGGGCCATCTGACCCCAGCACTCTTTCCTGTCTAGGCAGGGGGTCAGACCCATTGATCTGTTGAGGTCCCTTCTGACCCTAGCATCTTTGAATCTATGAAATTTTGAAACAGCCTTCTATCTTCTCCAGAGACCTGTGCAATTCAATACAATGCATCTTGGCCTGCACTGATGTGGTGTGTTGTGGGGATGAGACCATTCAAAGGGGGCCTGCTGCTTCTATTAGCACATTCCTGTGCTTGGGATAGAAATATAGAATGGGGCCTGCTGGATTACAGCAGAGCAGAGACTGCTCTAACTAATTTTGCTTCCTGTGGTCCTTGAGTGAGGGCCAGTGAGCTCTGGCCAGCATGCTGTGACTGGTGTCCCCCCTTGAAGCACTTGTTATTAACCTCTGACCCTCACTCCTGTCACTGTTTTTGCATTACTTGTCCCAAGAGCTCTGTTGGTGCACACTTCCTAGCCTGCTCTGTTTCTAGAGGGGCGAACAGTTTCTGTGTGGGCTTGTGCCCAAGATTATTTCTGTAGCAGATAGGCTTGTGGTCCTTGAGGTGGATAATGGTGATGCATTCCAGCCCTCCTCCTCCTGCTCAGTCCCCTACTCAGGGAACAAATGTGCTATAAGAGCCCTCAGGTTAGTTCTGTGTTACCTGGGCAAGGGTTAATTTCTGGTAGCAGTTCTCACTTGCATAAGTCCATTTCATGCTGCCAGAACACCATTAAAATCATGTTACAAAATCAAGCTCAAGGTTTCTTGAATCCATGTTCAGTATGTGGAAATGTAAAGTATTGCTGCAACATTCCCAGCTGGAGGGTTGCATGTATCAAGCCTGTGTGCACTGTGGGCTGTTATCGAAGTCTTCCACTTAGTGCAGCTGCATCCTGATGAAGGGGAATGTATTGTAGGGCTATGGAAATTTCTGGGAGCTAGTAAGAATTTGAACCCAAAATTTAAAGCCTCTGGTGCTCAAGGTAAGATTTCAGGAGTAAGGATTAGGTACCTCAAAAATGGCCAGCCCAAGCACAGGAATGCTAAACATGTTCCATTATTTTTTGTGAGGCCACAGAAAACAAAAAGGCCACTGATTCAGGTACTTAGAAAAGGAATTAGAACTGTAAGCACCTAGGTTTGCAGAAGTTGGCCTTAAGCTTTATCAATCCTCATGCAAATCAGTTGAATTGGACATGAGTGGCCTCAGGGTTGTACTCGATGTGTTTTGCTTGGCCAGAGGGCAATTCTGTTCTATTTAAAGGGGGAAAGAAAATGGGTAGCTTAGATGATGGCATCTCCTCCAGGAGCAGGTATGGGTGAGTGGGTGTGTGAGCACGTTTCATTGACAGTGTTTAAAATGCTGTCCCTGGGGCAAGGGGGAGGAGGGAGGGTTGGGGGACAAAGTGGATTATAGAGTGATACTATAATCCTGATTTATTTTTGTAAGGTAAAAATAACTGTTTAAGTCCAAGCTGTTCCATTAAATATGTTCTGAGCAGGGAGAAGACGGTTGGTCTCCATTGCTGTGCCTTCCAGAGATGGTTTGTTTTCTTTATTGGAAAAAGCAGTAGAAATAGTGTGGAAGAGAATTCTGAGAGGCACCCACCTACAGTGACCGGCAATGTGGGGACTGGGGTGGGTTCTTGGTGTTGGTTCAGTGGCTGCCTTGTATAAGTGATTGACAGACACCATCCTATGGGGCAAAAGGGATCTTCCACTGTTAACTGTTTTTCAGTTTTTACTTTCAAACCAAAGAGCAAATGTTGCCAAAGCCTCTATGGAGTAAAAAGTGTTAAACTCTGTTTGTGTGTTGCACTTCCTTTCTCTCCCATCTTCAGTTTGTTGTGAGAGACTCCAGGTGTCTCTACACCTCCTTTCTCTGCGTTCAGATGCTCCTAAATTTTCTTACCCAACTGTGTTGCACAGGTTACATCAAGGTTTATCAGAGCCCTCACAAAATGTTGTCTAGCAAAATAAGTTTGGCAGACTCAAGTACAGGATGTTTTGCATGAGAACCCAGGGACAGTAGCTGAGCACTTGAGATGTTATCTGATAAATGGTGGCAACATGTTAAATGCGGCTGATCATCATGGGCTTCATGCTAAGAGACCAGAAGAACAGGAATAAAAGGATGGAACTTTGAACCACCCAGAGAAGATGGGAGGATAGAGATGTTTCTATCATACCTCAGCAATTAGGGACCTGCAGATTCTGTCTCCTGCTCTTCACAGCTGATGTGTGCTTTCTAATCCATTATTTTCTGCCTCTTGTGTGCTGATTGTAAGCATTCAGAGTTCTTTGCACCTCACGTTGGCTTCTTTATTTATAAATCATGTATTATTTTTTACTAAGGGTCTTCAAAAATAAATTATCTAAAGGTCACAGACTGCTAAGCTGGGAGTTAGTCCTCCAGCTTCTGGTGAATTCTGATAAGATATGGGCAACCCCCCCTTTTCAGTCCATACCTACAAAGCCCCACTGAACCAAAGTTAGGAGAGGCTTGGGCTCTGGTGGCCATGTTCCTTGGCAATTGGAGTCCTCATCGATAGTACAGGTAGGCACATCAGTTCAGCCTTGGTGTGTGCTGGTGGTAAAGTATAGGAAAAGTTTGAAGAGATGTTTTGCCCAGTCTTGTTTGGGAAGAGAGAATTTGGAAGGCCGGGGGGAGACTAGTGGACGGTGTGTTGTGCTGATAAGCTAGATGAGTCTTCTGGTCTTACCAAGATGTGAAGCCTCCCTGGTGACAGTTATACACTCTCAGTCCCATGTCTGGTGACTGTTTTGAGGCCTAATGGTGAGGGAGAGTGTCCGTCTTAGATCTGAGCAGGGAAGTATTTTTTCACTGCTTGTGTGGCTGCTGGCAGGGTTGGTGTGGGTGAAGATGGACAATGAAAGGCAAATCTGCAGGAGAGATGAGGGGAGAAACCATCTTATAACAATAGGTTTTTACGGTCTCTTGGCTGTCCTCTTAACACTCCTGGCTTGCTTGGTGTTTTGGAGAAGAGCACTCTTTATTTCCTTCAGGCAATACCATCAACCCAGAGCTGCAATTAGTAACAAATTGCTTAACAAATGAAGCAAAAAATCAGTCTTATTCTCTGGAGTGTTTCTCTTTTATGAAGCTGTGACACAATGAGTTAGCTTATAGGAAGATTTAAGTTCCTTTACACACATTCATAATGTAGAGATGCAATAATGACAGGCAAGTCTGAATTTTGGGGCTACAACTCCATTGTGAGGTTCTGACCACTCAAGCATCTCTTGAGGTTTGTGATACTCTTTGTTCCTTGATAGCACCCTATGGACATCAGGGAACTGAGCTTCACAATATCCCTAGACCTCTGAGAGCAAATCCTCCTGCTGGAACCTCAAGGTGGAATTCTAACCCATGACTCCATGTGCTTGTCTCTAAACTTTTATAGGATCAGTGGATCTGATTGCTTTTCAGGGGCAGTTCTTCATTGCCAGGGAGCTGTGTCAATAGCAGAGGCATCTTTGGGGCCCTGATGGGGTGAGGTTATTGATAGTTCCTCAACACCTATGCCTGTAACTCCAGTTCTGTGACCTAGCAGGGCTGTGTGAAGTTGCACCCGTGAGCAATGAGGTCTCTGTGTGGCTTGCAGTGCCTTTAACACTGCTCTCCATGTGTTTATAAGACTATATTCGATACGTGTGTGTATATATGTACATTGTATTAACCTGTCCAGCTCTTCTGTGTGAGTGTCAAATGGTTTTGCTTTACTAATAAATTTATAGTTATTTATACCTTCCTGTGGGTGTGTAAGATTTCTAGAGGTGGGAGCGTTACGCTGGGGGTTTGCTCTTGGTAAATCTATTCCTGGTGCTGCTCATTCTTGAACTTTTCTGCCAGGGATCAGGGAAAAAAAGATACCGAGGGGTTAAAAAACGGGAGCGAAGATCTTCAATAAGAAGTTTTCACCTGCTGTGAGAGAGGTTTTATTGCCAAAGATTTTCCTGGATATCAACTTGGCAGCGACAGCTATAGGTGCTCTGAAAAACCAGTACAACTAGCGATGGTTTCATCAGTTCTCAGCCTTTTTTAGACATAAGGCACTCCTTGATAGACTCAGGGCACCCATCAAAGTGCCAGTTCTTTTCATGGCATTTCTTCAGACCTCTCCCATGATCTCCTTCTAAACAGTTCTTTCTTATGACTGTAGAGTGCCTTGTATCTATTGATCTGAAATCATTTTGATAAAATAGAGGCCATTACCTATGTCACGTAGAAGGGAAACTGAAGACATGGCAGGGGGGTGTGACTTGCCTGAGATTATCCTGGTCTGCAGGCAGAGACGCACTTGTACCAAAATCCTTGACTCTGTAAAGAGAGAATGAATAACACTACTGCATTAAAGATCCAGTAGATGAGTGTTTCTCAACTTTTTAAGTAGCGAGTACCCCCTAACTTCTGAAAATTTTAATAAGTATCCCAACACTCAATTTTGCAGGGGATTTTCTATTTACAGACTATGTGCCATATGTTGGAAGAACAGCTGTGTACATAAGGCTGTGATATAACAGATGTCTGATCTGGTGTGGGTAGGGTTGCCACCTTTTACACCGGGGTGCACAACTCAAGTATGTACCTGGGCCAGAGGTGATGTTTGTCAAAGCTAGGAGGGCTGAACCAGATTATTACTGGGGAATTTAAAGTGCTGCGCAATGTGTCACACACCACATTTTTTGCCATAGTTTTGAGAGGAAAAAAGGGCAAGAGAGCAAGTGTCAGGGTAAACGTGTACCCCCTGCCTGTCTCTCGCGTATCCCCAGGGGTATGTCTACTACAGGTTGAGAAACTATGCAGTAGATCACTGCAGTGGAAAAGAACTTCCATAAAGGAACAGTGTACTGTTTCTCTGGAGAGTAGGCTCTCCTAGTGAGGATGGGGGAAGTTTACACACAGGCACAGAACTAGTATATCCATTGCATATTGTATGTCTAGAGCCATTAATTATGAGACTTTTTTTTTGTAATTGTAGAAGTGACAATTGCCTGAGGCAATGGCTACACTGTAATCATAGCAGGGACTGCAGCAGAGGTGTCTTGCCTGGGCAGCATCCTGTGTATGGCTAGGAAAGCTCTAATTAAAGGCCTAAATACATCAGGAAAGTGAGGCTGGCAACTGAGTTATGTAGCTCTCTTTCCTCCAGGGCTAGTATGAAAACAGTACTGTGGCATCATGCTTGAGGGCTCTGTGCCACTGAACTTCCTGGCTTTGGATGAGACAGAAAATGCCTCATTCTTGCCACATGTCATTGTAATTTCTTTAGCACAACTTTCAACCTTTGGAATTGTGCCCAGTTCAAACAGGGTGAAACCCTTCGTTGCTGTTGTGCTTCCTTCTCCAATAGGTTGTTTCCAGCGTAGAGATGGGAAGGTGGAAAGCTAAATTGTGTGTTTTAGGCACATAAAAAAAATGCTGCTTTTTCAACTTTACAGTTCTGGAGTGTTGGATAATATTGTGTATCTTTAGGGCATGCAACCTAAAACCACTGCCAACTGTTGACTTCTGACTTGACTTTTGACACTGAATTAGTTAAATGACCATAAAACCATAGAATTTGCAGTGGTCAGATTGGGAAGCCCTGGCTAAATTCTAACTGGAATAAGTATTGGAGCTGGTCAACTGATGGGGAAAATGACTGCTTCTGGTTTTAAACTTCTTCCTGTTTACTGGGGTTCAACATCAGACCCATTTGTCTGGGTGACGGACATTTTTGCAGTTTTCTAATTAAAATTATATTGAAATAGCTCTTGAAACAATTATAGAAATTTGTCATCTGCTAAAATCCATTTTCTTATTGGAAACAGGGCTGTCAAAAAGGACCACTTTCCATAATTAAAAAAAATGAGTAAAATATGTCAACTAAGACTACAGAGATAGGAGAATTTTCACAGTGCTGGCAATCTTTCATAAAACTTGATATTTGAAAGGAGATGTTCTGTCATAGCAAAATCTATGGTACACAGAATTTGACCAGTTCCAATCATTTCATTCTGCTTCTCTAAAATTCTTCCACCAATTTTACTTGCACATGGTATTATTCTCATTGTTCCTAACTCCTTTGCACAGTGCACCTTTAGACTCTTTATGGGCTATACTCTTTATCCCCAAAATGATCTTATTTCAGGAAAGCTGAAGACCAGAGGTCTATTCTTGCCTCTAACTGATCAGGTGAGTTACCATTGGACTCTCCTCATTTGTCTCCTTATGAAAGGACACATCAAGATTTTTAAAAGCAGGTGCATCTTTAGCTTGCTCCCTGGTGGGTGGGGAGGGGGAGAAGCACTGCCAGAACAGGGGTTTGCTTGGAGCTAGCCCTCCTGCTCTTCAGGACAATATGACCTGGTAGGGATCATGGAGACCAGGTGGGACTCCTCGCATAACTGGAGTGTAGCTTATAGTTTCATAGTAGCTAGGGTCAGGAGGGACCTGAACAGATCATCTAGCCTGACCCCGTGCCACAGGCAGGAATGAATGCTGGGTTCACAAGACCCCAGACAGGTGATCATCCAACCTCCTCTTGAATTTGCCCAAGGTAGGGGCGAGGACCACCTCCCTGGGAAGTTGGTTCCAGATTTTGGCCACCATAACTGTAAAATATTGCCTTCTGATCTCCAACCTAAACCTATTCTCCATCAGCTTATTACCATTGTTCCTTGTCACCCCAGGTGGTGCTGGGGAGAAAAGAGCTCTGCCTATTTGCTGTTGATCCCCCCTGATGAACTTGTAGGCAACTACCAGGTCCCCCCTCAGCCTCCTCTTGCTGAGGCTGAACAGGTTCAGGTCCTTCAGTCTCTCCTTGTAGGGCCTGTCCTGCTGCCCTCTCACCAAGCAGGTGGCCCTCCTCTGAACCCTCTCCAGGCTGGCCACATCCCTTTTGAAGTGCGGCGCCCAGTACTGGATGCAATACTCCAACTGTGGCCTGACCAAAGTTGCATAGAGGGGGAGTATCATCTCTCTGGACCAGCTTGAGATGCACCTTTGGATGCATGACAAGGTATGGCTAGCCTTGCTGGCTGTGGTCTGGCATTGGCAGCTCATGTTCATCTTGGAGTCATTAATGACTCCAAGATCCCTTTCTGCCTCTGTGCTTTCAAGAAGGGAACTCCCCAGCCTGTATGTATGCTGTGGATTCCTTCTCCCAAGGTGTGGCACCCTGCATTTGTCTACGTTGAACCCCATCCTATTCTCGTCTGCTCACTTTTGTAGTCTGTCTAAATCTAGTTGCAGCCTCTCTCTCCCTTCAAGTGTGTCCACCTCACCCCACATCTTAGTGTCATCAGCAAACTTGGACAGCATGCTTTCCACCCCCTCATCCAAGTCGCTGATGAAGATGTTAAACAGTGCGGGCTCGAGGACCAAACTTTGGGGTACCCCGCTGCTCACATCTCGCCAAGTTGAGTACAACCCGTCCACCACTACTCTCTGGGTGCACCCCATCAGCCAATTTTTTACCCATCCAACTGTGCAGGCATCAATGCCGCAGTCACTTAATTTATTGATGAGGATGGAGTGAGAGAGCTGTAGAGGGCTACACCCTGCACAGAAGGGACAGAGCGGGAGAAAAGGCAGAGGGGTAGCTCTATATATGAGGGCAGTACACCTCTCTGGAGGCTGACATTGGCTCCAGAGATAAGCAGCTTGAAACCCTCTGGGTCAAGCTATGAGGGAGGGCGTGGAGGGTTAAAGCGGGGGGGCAAGGTGAGAGAAACCTAACTAGGCATTTACTGCAGGCCCCCAAACCAAGGAGGGGAGCTGGATCTGGAGTTCTCTAGAGAACTGACAGAGGCCATGTGTGCAAGGGACTTTTTTGTCATGCGTGACTTCAATTACCTGGACATAGATTGGGAGGAACACTTGGCTAGATCCGATCATTCATGCAGTTTCCTGACTGTGATTGAGGAGCAATTTCTGACCCAGGAAGTGCAAGGGCCAACCAGAGGTAACGCTCTCCTAGACTTGGTCTTGGCCAAAGAAGATGATCTGGTGTGTGGCTTGAACATTGAGGGTAACCTGGGTGACAGTGACTATGAAATGATCAGGTTCACCATCTGCTACAAGGTCAACAAATCAACCAGCAGGATCGAAGTCCTGGACTTCAAAAATGCTGACTTCAACAGGCTCAGAGCATTAGTAGGGGAGGTGATGCGGGACCAGGAAGGGAAGGCGAATGGGGTGCATGAAGAGTGGTCGTTGCTCAAGGATATGATCCTCAAAGCACAAAAGAAAACTGTTCCTGCAAAGAGGAAAGGAAGCAGAAGGGCTGACAAGCCCTCCTGGCTTAATAGGGACATTGCGGTCCTCTTAAAAAAGAAAAAAGAAGTGTATGCACAGTGGAAGCTAGCAGTGGTCCTCCTTGAGGACTATACAACAGTCCTCCTTGAGGATTATACAACAGTGGCCAGCACTTGTAGGGAAATGATCAGGAAAGCCAAGGTGGTGACTGAGTTTAGGTTAGCCATGGGAATCAAGGACAGTAAGAAGTCCTTCTTTAGGTATGTAGGCAATAGAAGGAAAACAAATGGAAGTGTGGGACCCCTGCTTAACACCTCGGGGCAGCTGGTAACTGACATTCAGGACAAAACTCAACTCCTGAATGTCCATTTTGTTTCAGTATTTCACTGGACCAAGGGGAAAGTCAAGCGATATAAGGTTTATAGGGGGCATGCTGGGAATGGCAGCCTCCCCACTGTGGATGCTGAGCAGGTGCAATACCAACTAGAAAAGCTAGATATTTATAAGCCAGCAGGACCGGATAGACTTCATCCGAGAGTGCTGAAGGAGCTGGCTGAGGTCATCGTGGAGCCCCTGGCAAAGCTCTTTCAGAATTTGTGGCACACAGGGGAAAATCCCTGAGGACTGGAAGAGGGCCAACATTGTGACTGTCTTCAAGAAGGGGAGGAGAGAGGACCCAGGCAACTATAGGCCAATCAGCCTAACCTCTATCCCAGGGAAAATTCTGGAAAAGCTCATTAAAGAATCTATGTGCGATATACTCGTGGAAGGTAAGAATCTGAATGACAGCCAGCATGGCTTTGTCATGGGTAGGTCTTGTCTTACCAATCTCATCTTCTACTATCAGGTCTCTTGCCACCTGGACATGGGAGATGAGGTAGACATTATATACCTAGACTTCCAAAAGGCTTTTGATCTAGTATCCCACGATATCCTTGTGGGAAAACTGGAAGATTGTGGGCTCAGCTGCTTGACAGTTCAATGGGTGGGAAACTGGCTACAGGATAGGACCCAGAGAGTTCTCATGAACAGATCTGTGTCATCCTGGCATGAAGTGGCCAGTGGTGTCCCTCCCTCAGGGGTCTGTGCTTGGACTGGTGCTTTTCAACATCTTTGTCAATGATTTGGATGGGGGAGTGAAAAGCTCGCTGGCCAAGTTTGCGGATGACACCAAGTTATGAGGAAGTGTGGTCACGCCAGAAGATAGGTTGCAGATGCAGGCGGATCTGGACAGGCTCGAGAGTTGGGCAGACCAGAACCAGATGAAGTTTAACGCTTCCAAGTGTAAGGTGCTTCATCTGGGGTCAGATAACCCTCAACATGCATACAGGCTCCGTGGTGACCGCTTGACTTGCATCACAGCCGAAAGGGACCTAGGGGTAATGATTGATCGTCACATGATTATGACCAATTAGTGCGAGGCGGTGGTCAGCAGGGCAAACAACACGCTGGCATGCATCAACCGATGCATCTTGTGTAAAACTAAGGAAGTGATACTCCCGCTCTACTCAGCACTGGTGAGACCACAGTTGGAGTACTGTGTCCAGGTCTGGGTGCCACACTTCAATAAGGACGTGGAAAAACTTGAGAGGGTCCAGAAAAGAGCCACCCGTACAATCAGGGACTTGCAAGGCATGCCATACAAGGAAAGGCTGAGGGACCTGGGCCTCTTTAGCCTAAAGAAGAGAAGGTTGAGAGGGGACTTGATAGTGGCTTACCACTATATCAGAGGAGGGCATCAGGAGGTCAGTGAACAACTGTTCACTAGGGCACCCCTGGGGAAGACCAGGACCAGTGAATACAAACTCCTGGAAGGCCGCTTCAAGCTTCATACCAGGAAAAACTCCTTCACAGTCAGGGTGTCCAGACTGTAGAATAAACTTCCTCCAGAGGTGGTGCAGTCACCTACCTTGGAGGTTTTCAAGAGGAGACTGGACAGTCACCTCGCTGGGGTCACCTAACCCCAGTTGTCCTCCTCATTGTCTTCCTGCCTAGAGCAGGGGGACTGGACCCAATGATCTGCAAGGTCCCTTCCATCCCCTAACAATCTATGAATCTATGGCAGTAGGGTGCCTGTATTTGTTCTTAGGCAGTTGGTAAAGGCATAGTTTGGCTGAGAAGTTCTGGGTCTGTTTATATGCATGTGCCGCCTAGGGCTAGTGCCTGGAGTTTCAGAGGCATGCTTGATGGGTACAGTTGGTTACCTTTTCTGGACCCTGCTGGAGATCACAAAGCTTAGTCTCATACTGTTAACCCTTTAAAAGTCAGTATTTCTCTCCATTAAAACAGGCTCTAGCACAATTTATAAAAGGTTTTTATTTAAAGAATGCCTGATTGTTAAGAATGCATTAGTGGGAAAAGTATGCAGGTTATTTATGGTCTGTAGGCACTATAGGAATGCTATCCCTTTTAATTCATTCTGCTGTGATAGAATACACCATTGGCTTTACCTCTTCTATCTATCCGCATGTAGCTCCATAACTGTACCTCCAGGCTTGACGGGCTTGACAAGCAGCATTAGTCTGTTCACAGTATGCAAACTGACTGTTGGCACCAGAAGACTGCTTGCAGAAGTACATGGAGGCATGCATGTGACTGCATGTCACTTGAAATCAGCACTGATATGCATTATTGATATGAGATGGTTGGGATACTTAGTCAGAAGGAAGGCCACCTGTGGAGACTGAACACATGTGCACACATTCAACTAACACAATATTCTGATATGGTTTTAAAATGAGCTGCATGACAGCCTAACCGCAGATTTCTGTACCAACAGCCCCCTTCACACCTTTTGATTTTTTTTTTTCCAACCCTTTAGTACTTTTTTTCTTTGTGTTGAAATCTCCTGGCAAGTCTCGGATCACTGAGGATGTCTCAGGAAGTGATGGCTCGGACAACAGTCATCTTGCAGATACTCCTGGTCTCCCAAGAATTATTTTCAGAAATTCCAAGTATGTTCCAAGTACTAGATGTTTTTGTCCTCCTCTTGGCCTTATTTTGCCAATGAAACTCTCATTTGAGAAGCTCCTTGGCCTAAAGGGAATGTAGCTAAAATCTAGGGCTAAGGTACCACCCACCACATAGGGGACAAAATTGGGACTTCTCTGACTGTCATGTTTTGTACCTATAAAATTATATCAAGTAGAGAAGGAATATGTTTTTATTTTGACTTTTTGTCCCCCATCCCCACCACAATTGCATGAACTTATGTCCAATAATATACATTTAATGACTTTTTAAAGCCAGAGAGAGAGAGTTAGCTATGTTAGTCTGAAGTCAGGCAGAAGGCAGATAGATTTGCACCTTGTAGACTAATCAGCACTATATAACATAAGCTTTCACGAACCCAAGCTCAGTTCATCCAATGCTATGAAAGGGCATGGGTTCATTAGCGGCAGGTCCTGTCAGACCAACCTGATTGCCTTTTACGACCAGGTCACACAATCCTTAGATGCAGGTGTCACGGTGGACGTAGTTTCTCTGGACTTTAGGAAGGCCTTCGACACTGTCTCTTACCCCATTCTCATTAAAAAATTAGGTGATTGTGACGTTGATGCCTACACAATCAGATGGGTCGCAAATTGACTAGAGGGCCGCACCCAGAGAATTGGTCAGGCCGCAGTTGGAGTACTGCGTCCAGTTCTGGGCTCTGGTCTTCAGGAGGGATGGGGACAGCATGCAGAGGGTCCAAAGGAGGGCCACTCACATGGTCAGGGGGCAGCAGGGCAGACCCCACAAGGAGAGGCTACGGGACCTGAACCTGTTCAGCCTCCACAAGAGAAGGCTGGAAGGGAATCTGGTGGCCGTCTATAAACTTACCAGGGGGGACCTGTGGGGAACGGGAGAGTCCCTGTTCCCTCTAAGCACTACCAGGTGTAACTAGGAATAACGGCCCCAAGTTGATTGAGAGTAGGTTCAGGCTAGACATCAGGAAGCACTACTTCACAGTCAGGGTGGCTAGGATCTGGAACCAACTTCCTAGGGAAGTGGTTCTCGCTCCTACCCTGGGGGTCTTCAAAAGGAAGATACATAATCACCTAGCCGGGGTCATTTGACCCCAGTACTCTTTCCTGCCTATGGCAGGGGGTTGGACTTGATGATCTGCTCAGGTCCCTTCCGACCCTACCAACTATGCAACTATGAGACCTGCACAGACCAGGGTATAACATGGAGAGAATGATTTGAATACAGAAGACAGGGATGGGAGATGGGGAAGTGGGGCAGTGCTGGGAGAAGCAAACAAGCTATAAACCCATAGGGACAAAAGGGTCACAAAGGCTAACCCAGGTAATGGGCTAAGAATCTGTAGTTCCTGTTTGAACCATACTTCCTGGAGTCCAGTCTGTGGGTGATTTCTTGTTCTGCAATTTCCTGTTCAAGCTGTTTTTTAAGGTTTTGCTAAGAACAACTGCCTTGAGGTCAGCAGTGGAATGTCCAGGGAGGTTAAAGTGTTTGGCTGCGCCAAGTCTTGGATCTAATGTCAGATCAGCTTTTTAAAGCCATTCAGAATTGGTCACTAAAAGCTGTTCGGAGTCTTACATAATGTACTCTTGTATTCAAGTGAACTTGCCGTTTGAAGCTGAATATGAATAGCCCACAGCAAAGCTGTGCTACAGGCATTCACTCTCCCAACGAGCTACTTCTTTTGTCACTGAGTGGGAGTAGCTGAATAAGCTTGATAGTTTTTTACTGCATTGTGTGCTTCTGTAGTGTGTCTGTATTCAGTCCAGTAGCTTGTCATCTCTATGCTAGGGCTGCATCACCTGCTGTTGTATTTTTAAAAAAATATGGCATCAAGCTCTGGCATTTTTCTAAATGCATACTGTATATTTTGGGGTATCCTAAGCCCTTTGGAAAGGACCCATGAAAACTACTGAAATAGCTGAATTCATTCACCAGTGACAATGTAGCATCTTGTGAGGCATTATGCATGCTAACGTATGATGCATAAGTTAAAACCAGACCAAACTTCACTGGGAAGATACTAAATAGAACAAAATTTAAGGAGAAGAGTTTGTTATACAATACCAACGGCTACAATTTGCTGTATCAAACTTAAGGGCACGGAGAATAGTGGATCAAATAAAGCTTAAAAGATAACAGGGAACAGTATACAACCCCATCACTTACAAGTCATAGAACGGTATCAAACTTAAGAGTAGAGACACAGTAATGTATTAAAGCTTAATAAGAAAACAGTGTGTATTGTACAATACCAACAGATCCAAGTTAGTGAAAAAACAATGTTACCATTTGGGTAACTTCTGAGGCTCAGATAAGGGAGGGTGATCTGTACTGCTTATCATGGAAAGTGAGGGTTGGAAGGGACCTCAGGCAAACATCTAGTCCAACTTCCTGCTCAAAGTAAGACCATACCCAACTAGACCATCCCAACCAAAGCTTTGTCTAGCTGGGTTACGAAAACTTATTTTGATTCCCTCCCCTGCCTCCCACCCTCTCCAGGTCCCATCCCTTGTATTAGCTGCTTCATAATATTTTGTACAATCTAAAATGTTCCAGTACCACCTGGAAGGTGTGACCAAGATCAGGACCTCTATTTGCCAGGTGCTGCCCACACAGACAATGAAGACTTTACAGTCTAAATCAGGGGTCAGCATAGGGTGACCATCTTTTCAAAATGAAAAGGTGGGACATGCCTGCCTTTCCTTCCCCCCCGACTTCTCCTCCCTCTTTGCCAGTGGCATGGCCAGGGCAGATGGGGGCTGCTTGCTGCAAGCTCACAGTTCCCCATCCTGCTGCCCTTCCCTTGGGAGGCCTGCACTGGCCATGCACCTGCTGCCCGTTTGACAGCAGTGGGGGGCACGACTCTATGCCCAGGCAGGGGGTGCCTCGCCATGGTGGCATAGCCAATGCAGGGCTTCCTGGGCATGGCTGCAGGTTGGGGATCCCCAAGCCCACAGTGGGCAGCCTGTACACCAATCTGGGGTGGGGGGCATATACCCCCCCATATCCTCCCTGAGGGGGTGTGCGCAGCAGCAGGGAGCTGCCCCTCCACCCCTGTCAAGCTGCCCTTGGCTCCACCTGCTCCATGCCTCAGCCCCATACACTGCCCTGGCTGGGCAGCACCCCCAGCCCCACTCCCTCCCTCTCCATGGGGGGCCTCAATCTTTCCTGCCCCCCTGCATTCCCCACTCCCCCATGCCCCTCCCCACTATAGACTTACCTGCAGAGAGCTTCTCTCCACACTGCCTGCCTGTATCCCTGGTCACGTGCATGTGTGCAGGTGCGCATGTGCACGTGGTGCCCCCTGCATTCTGCTCCCCACAGCACCTTGCAGGCTGCAATGCTGCTAGCCTCCAAGGGGAAACCTGCAGTTTTCTATGGTTTTCTGCAGTGAACAGAAGACCCAGATCCCTGCAGGATACTGCGAAGCTGGGATAAATGCTGTCCCAGGGTCACGCAGCCCAGGACTGGGACTTGATGGTCCCATTCTGGGACTGTCCTGTCCAGTTAGGGATGGGTGGTCACCCTAGGTCAGTACAGGATACCCTTTGTGATGCAGATCCTCCATGGCTTGCAAGTCTCCACCCCCAGGTGAAGCCATCTGCCTGCACTTACCTTTACTACTGATGCACATCCCCTCTGCAGTGAGGTTAAGCATGGATGTGGTGGGGCAGCAGGTTTTGTAGCCAAGGGGAATGCTGCAGAAGTGATGGGTGACACAGTGTAGCTGCGTGTCACACAGCTACACTGTACTAGCACTGCTAAAGCAAGTACTAAATGACTCCACAGTAACTGCCATTACTGAGTAGTCCCAGAGGCGCATGGGTCGTTTCTAACCATACTACACAGTAGTAACGAACTAGTGTACAGTAGCTCATTGCTACTGTGCAGCAGCATTGGCGTCATGGTTTGTGCTTGCCAATTGTTGTCTAGACACACCCACTGAATCTCCATCAGACCTTTGTGAGCTGAATTGGACCTCTTTGTGGGCCAGATGTCGTCTGTGGGCTATAGGTTGCTAAGCCAAAGGGACAAGACACACAGCAGGAGGGGGAAGTGAAATCAGAGAAAGGTGAAGTGACTTGTCCAAGTTGCACGCAGGTTAGTGGCAGAGCTGGTAAAAGACGTCAGCTATCCTAGACTACTAGTTCTGTGCCCTCTTCATTAGGCCACGTTGTCTTCCCCTAAACCACTACAATGCACATATTTAACTGTGCATACAGCCTAGTCGAAGGCATGCCGCATGAACAAATGCATATTTGATGTGATAAACCATAGCTTAATTCAATCCAAAGATAGTTCCCCAACAATACAGCATGACCTAATGTTGGGCTCCTATATACTATGTGGGCCCGATCTTGGGCCACTGAACTGAACATCTGGTTTGTAATGGTTCCTTTTCCTTTACAGCAGAGTCTTCCCGGTGTGTTTGGTATGCATTAATATACAGCCCTGAGCTCACCACACTCAAAGCCAAGCCACAGAAATAGGTATGTTATACTAGTAACATGGAGATTTGAGACTTCTCATTTTAGTACTAATGGTTAAGACAATGTTTTCAACCTTTTTAGACTCCAAGCACCCCTTGTAAAATGCCAGCTCTTAGC
Organism: Alligator mississippiensis; assembly: GCF_030867095.1. NCBI lineage: Eukaryota > Metazoa > Chordata > Crocodylia > Alligatoridae > Alligator > Alligator mississippiensis. The sequence continues at coordinate 38,593,373 of NC_081833.1, read as the reverse complement.
TTTCACTTATTTTTTGAGTATGGAAAAATAATACAGCATTGTGTCTGTTGCAAAGAACTCCAAAAGGCCACAACAGGGAAGACTGTATTTAATACTGTGAAATCCTGTTTGAAATCTCTGGGTTTATTTTGTGAATCTCTTTGTACACCTAATAGTGCTAACATTGCGTGGCAGCCTGCAATACCCTTGAAAGGATCTCAAGACACCCGAGGGTGCTGCAGCACAGTGGTTTCAAGTCAACTGTGTTAAGAGGTGGACTTCAAAATACGCTGGCTTAGTAAGTAATGTATGTCTCCCTCTTGTGGCTTGCCACAGCTGCTCAAACTGCCTGCAAATAATGCTTCCTCTGCAGTGCAGTCAGTCACTGCAGTGTGTTGTAGAGATGCCTGGGTTTGCTTAACACTAGCTAGCTTGAGCACTGATAGCAGGCTGGCTGCAGCAGCATGGATCTCCATGCAGGCTGCAAAACTCACTGGAGGAGCAAAGTAAATTAGCACATGCTGAGCTCTGAACTGCTGTGGCTGGGCTGCTACTGCTGCAGTAGGGACATCCCTTTAGGCAAAGCAGCAGTGCTGAAGTCAGCCAAAATGAAGGGGGAGCTACGTTCCATTAGCTTTTTAAAGAAGTGAAAATAACGCTTAATGCAAAGGCCAGTGGGGGTAAAGTTAAGCAGCTTCTTCCTCTTTGTCTGACAACAGTGCACTGGCCTTGGTATCATGTAGAGGCCTTTGTTTGCTCAGCAGGGTCAAATTCCAGTACTGGCATTCAAACTTTCTGGTTATGTGTTCTGTTACCTGCAATACGTATCTATGTGCTTGGTAGCTCAGAGAGACTGATGGACTCAATTGAGAGATCCATTGGTTCCATTTTTAGGTCTGCACCCATTCTAAAACCACAGTCTAAAAATACTGAATCTATCCCAGGGCTGAGTCCATTCTGCTGCACTGTGGAGAACTCAGAGCTGACCTGGGGCTGAGAGTTTCTGTTTGGTGACAGCCTGTGCAGTGGTAGAACATGTTTCCATCCCAACAGGATCAAAAGAAGCTCTGGGAAGAGGACTGGATTGGAGAGTGGAAGGCAGACCCATCCCAGTGCCACACAGAGCTCTCTGGAGGTAGGGTCTGGATAGGTGAGGGACTAGACACTGGGTAACGGACAGGCTGAGGCTGGAATGGAAAGGGAAGAGACCATCTCTGTATGTGTCCAGTGTCTTGCTGAATGGTGCTCTATTCCTTGACTGGAGCTTTTCAGGGTTTCTGCAGTGCAATTAATGAATTGGTGTCTATGAAAATGCCCAGAAAACATTTTTCTTCAGCTCATGGTGCCCCACAAACAAAAAGGCATGGGCTGTTGTTTCCATTCCTCATAGCTCATGTTAAAAGGGCACTGGGGGAAAAGGGAGAAAGGTCTGAAAATCCCTGGGAAGTGCCTTCTAGTTCAGCCTCTTCTATTTAGGCATCTTTTGTTTTCAGAGACATTTTTATTTGCTAGGAAGCACCATGTGTATATACTGGTCATCCACAGGGCTGCTGTTAGATCCTATTCTCATGGGACTTGTGGAAGCTGGCTGCCAAATGCCGATCAGATTCACCTTGGGCTCCACACCCTTTCCTGTTTCCTGCTGTCTAGCGCCAAGGCTGTAGGTAGTGAGAGCGGCTAGGAAGGAAAACAGGCACAGTGTTTGATAAAGCCCCAGTAACAGGCTTTAAATGCTTTCACCATGTGAGCTGAACAACTTGAACAAAGGACATCCTGGCCTTGGGCTTTGGCAGTGCTGAGAGGAGCCTTCTGCTCACCTGGAATGAGGGGAAGACAAATCTTCCATTCCTGTGGGAGCGTGCTGGGGGCCCTCTGAGACTGACCCATGTCCCCTGGATTGTGATGTCCCGGATTTCAAAATGAACAGAAAATAAGGTGCTCTGTGATATGCTGCTCTTCACAACCCTTAGGAAGGCCTTGGCCAGGAATTCCACCTGCCCTCCAGCTCTTCATAGCTGTTTCTTTGTTGTATATTCTTTTCCACTCACCTATCAAAGGCCTGTACAGCCTTGGAAAACTCTGTAAGAGTGTGCATTAAGTCAGACAAGCTACTTCTCCCTTCTTGGTTCATCTACACATGCAATAAACTTTGGAGCTTATTGCTCCCAGGCACACCATTTGAACATGTGCCTGGGACCGCAGCATGTTGAGCCAGGTTGGAGCAGTCCCAGCTGGTAGGGGGCCCCAGAAGCCAACCTGCCAGCCCGAGGCTGCTCCCCCCAGGCTCTGTGTGCTGTAGAGGGGCTGGCTGGGGCATGAGGATGATCCACTGTGGGGCTAGACAACAGGGCAGCCCTCTCAGTGAAGCACCCTCATGTCCCAGCCACCTGGGGGAGCATCTACACATGCACTAATACAGAGTAAAAAATCTTATTTAGTTTACTCCAGCCTAATAGGGCCACATATGTAGACATGCGACACTGCACAGCTAATTAGTCTACTCCACAGTAAATGTCTCATGTAGATGCACCCTCTGTGAACACCTCTCTCAGTGGATAGGCTGTAGCCTTTTTTGTCTTAAGCTCTTTCTTTCCCATGTCTCACCTTGGCTCTTATTCTGTCTCCAAGGACCCTCTGTTTCAAGAAGATCCAACCCTTCTCCTCTTGTACATGCACAGTCAATGTACACCTGTTTGCAAATAAATGTATTTCTGTGTCTGATGGATGGACTACATTATGTGCCTGACTTGGAGTTCTATAGAACTATCACCCGTTTTCAGCTTGTACCCTGAATTTTATTTATAATGTGAAAAATATGTGCTATAGTAATGACATGTAGTGGCAGGGAAGTTAAACACAAAACTCAGCAAAAAGAAAACTTATGACTTGTCACAGTGATTGTGACAATGTATATTTCCCTATAGTATATGCACTGTGTTAATTATGGTGATCTATGCCCTATTGGTAAGGGAAAGAAAGTGTACTTACTGCAAAGATCAAACATTTCAGCTTTCCTGAATACTGTGCTTCAAAACTTATAACCATAGTGTGGCATTTGATACTCTGCTACACTATGACACTTCTTGTAGGGTATTTATGCTGCATACAAAAAGGAGTCTGACACTGTAAAAGACTTTAAACTGCCGGGAAAATGGAAGATGAATGACTGCTCTTCATGCATTCCCTGTATGCACTAGTTGTATGCACATGTTCATGATAGAAATGGTGTCTTTGTCAAGAATAATAGTAGAGTTGCTTAGTAAATCATTTTCTTGCCTATTTAGGCAATGCCAGGGGATCAACGAGAGCCACTTCCATGTAGTGATTGATCCCTGGTAATGCTTGATGGCGAAGAGCTTCCAAATCGACAAAAAATGCACAAAGATAAAAATACAGACACCATTTTTGTCATACGAAAGAAGGCAGTGATGCCAATGGCAGCATGGTGAGGTTTACTCTATCATTCAGAAAGCAGGAATAAAATATCTGATCTTCCTGGCATGTATATGTGCATGAAAAGTCCAGATTGGCACTTGCATGCTAGAAAGGGAGGAAGAAACAAGCATGTTCCATTTCCTTCCTACGTGGCTGTAACCTGGAGACTGGCAGTTCTGTGCTTCCAAGCCAGGCTCACTTTCCTCCCGTTTGTGAGTGGTTACTCACATGAGTAGTGCCAGCAGAAGGAGCATGGAGCTCACCATCTGCCCTCTCTGACTATCAGACAGAGGGAAGGCTACAAGGGATTCCATGCAAATGATTTTCTTCTCTTTTGGCAGTTTCCCTTTGGTAAGACCAAGCATATTACTCTTTGGTGAACTCTTCTTCCAAAGGCTCAGTCCATCTCTCCCTCTCCCTTATTCATGCTTGGTAGTTTTTACTACTATGCCTGTTCCACCTGATGGTCTCAAAAGCACTTACCTGTATGCTGTCCCAAAGCTCCTAAATATGTTGCTGTAAAGGAATAGAAAACAAAGTGTGACTGGCAGGAAAGCCCAATGCTACCAGCAGCAAAAGAAAACAAGCCCAGGGATACTTACTTGCTGGTGTAAGGGATGGGCTTCTGACCATATTGATCCAGGCTGGGGTTCTGATTGAGGCAGTACTGGAATTACACAGGCAAGAGTGGAGAATGAGACATGTTCACCGCAACCAGTTTGTACCACTCTTCCCATCGAAACCACTTTATTGCCACACATCCAGCTACAAGAACCTAGATACTCCTGGCAGCTGGGTGTGGAGGTAAAGTGTTTCACTGCTTTCCCTAGCAGGCTCTGTGAGGTGTGCTGTATGACCCCCTTGGCCCCTGGCCTACTTCTCCTACACCCATTTTGTGCCAGTGTAATTCACTAACTTCAATGAAGTCACTTCAGAATTATGCTGGGCTGTTTATAAGGGGTGCATATGCCTTGAGAAGAGTAACTGAAATTCAGTTTCCCAAGAAAAAATGTACCCTTGCTGTGAGCTGGCAAAACCTCTGAGAAGAGCCAGGACGGGTCATACTTTGAGTTGGGAATGATCATCTTGGAAAACCAAGATGCTCTAGGCAGTGGTGCTAGTGTTTCAATAGATGGCGCTGTTGACTCAGCCAGTTCTGAGCCAATGCCTTTGCTGCATAGTTGATCTTATAAAATGTAAAGCTCAACTCCTGGCTTCTTCTAGTCAACTAAAGATCCTATAGGGCCTCCCCTCCCTCATACACAGCAACAAAAAGCTTTGTTGCAGGTATAGTAGGGCTGCAGTTTTCCACCCCAGAAGCAGCAACATTTTGTTGGACAGGAAGTGGGCAGTAAAGCTTCCAGGGAAAAATTCCCAGACAAACAATGAGGGTGATGAGCCTTGGGAAGAAAATGCAGAACTTCTAAGCAGCCTTCCCATTCCATTCCTGTGATTTAGGCTGTTGCAGATATTCTACTGGTGGTCCTGACTGCCATGCTCTGTACTGTCCTTCACTTCCTCCTTTTGATCTCTCCTTGCAAATGGGCAAACGGGCAAGCTGTGTCTATTAATACAGATCTCCAGAGACTGGCTTTGTAGGGGCAGCCATGTTTGAGTGTGTACCGTGTGAGGGCAGTGCGCACAACAGGGCCTCTGGTGTGTTGGGCTGTTATCTGCAAGAGTGGATCCCAAGAGGCCTGTGAGATGTTGAGCTGTCTGCAGTGGGGGAGCTGAGTGGGACATGAGAGAAGTTCATAGCTGGGGAAAGACCGAATTAACTGACGTGGGTCACTGAATTCCAGAAGGCCAGGAAGGAACCATCCTATCCTCCTCCTGTGTTCATGCAGGTCCATCTGAGTTTTCCCCATAGATGGCCAACAAGCCCCAGAACTGAACTGAGTGACATGGCTCCATTAAACCAGTGGGTCTCAATTTTCCCTAGACAGGGACCTCCCAGAACTATCCTCCTCTGTAGCTAGGGCCTCCAACTTGTATAGGAATATGGAAAGAGCAGGGCAGGTGGTATCACCTCACACTTCCCTCCTTCCACTTGCCCAACAGGCTGAGAGCCTTTGTGGAGGAACAGAAAAATACTATGCAGTGCAACACACAGCTTCCAGTCAAAATTCCCCTTGCAATGCATCACAGTGCACAGGCAATAGAACTCACCCTCCATGTCTGTGTGACTTCAGGCTTTAGATATCTAACAGCATAATAACTGAACCCAAGCACTGTGGAGAGAGAGAGAGAGGTGCACACATCATCATCGGTGATAGTATCCCCTGTGCTCCCCAGCCCTGTACCCTCATACTTTAATTGTGGGCTTAACCCATTGTCTTCTGTGCACTGACACAACATTTAGCAGTAGAAGGTGCTGGGAGAGCTTGTCCGGGCAACTGAAGGGGGATGGAAAAGACTGATTTCTGCATTGTTAATATCTAACTGGCATTTTGGAGTCTCTCAAAGGCTCAGAGAGATGAGTGTGAACCTCCCTCCAGACTCATACCAAAGGCTGATTCCCATTATCCCAGGTGTGAATGGGCACTTGGTCATTCAGGCTGGGGAATCAAAGATAGCTAGGTGTAATATTAGCCGTATCACTTCCTTGTGTGCCATTGGCTATGAAAACTGGTGTGTCTTAACCAAACCAGCCCAGCAGGCTGCTAGACTCAGGTGGATTTTTAACCTTGATTCTACAGATCAGTCTTCTCCAAGGCTGAGAGCCAGAATGGCACCTCTTCTGAGGCCTACCAACAAGGTGGAAAAAGGTCTGGTTTTAATGTGCAATGTAGTCAAAATAAATGGCCTCTCAAGCCCTCCCCCCTTCACTGCCCTTTGCAGTCCAATCCCTCCAGGTTCCCACTATGGACCTATGGTTTATTTTAATATTAGTTTTAGTATATCTTCACTAGGCAGTTTGTTGCCAATTTTGGAACACTGCTATAACTGGCTGACACAGAAGTTGTGAGGGGAGGAAAAGGCTGAGCCAGTTGAGTAGCGGATAATTAGGGCTTGGGCTTGGGGTTGATGTAAGCACTTTAATCAAATGTTCCTGCTGAACTGATCAGCAGGGAAATACTTAACACTGACTTTTCATTTGTTATCACCCTACTACCAGGTTAACGCCTCAGCAATCACAGGGAAATTTCATACCTTTTTGAGTGATGTAACTTCTGACCCAGGTACTGGTTATATTCATTTCAAGCAAGGAAAGTTGTCTTTACAGCCATAAGGGCTAGATACTTGATATTTTCAGATGAAAAATAAGAATAAAGAATACCATTCAGGGACAGCTAAACCAAACTGAAAATCTGCAGCAGCTATTTGCATGGCTACAGAAAGAACAATTAACTAATTATTTTTTAAAATAGAAGGAACTGGAAATGGCTTTCTGCATCAAGCTAGTCTAGGTCTTTGGGTCAGATGCATATGGAATAAGAAACCATCTGCAGCCTGATCCAACAGCATGGATATTCCAGAAAAGAGAGAGATGCTCATTGTGTGGGTAGGTGGCACATCTGCCAGGAAACTGTGGAAATGCCACACTTAAAGCATGCTGGCCATATAGACAGGCCACTGGCACATGCAGCAAAGTATCAGTATCTTTGCTGCATATGTTATCAGAGTTGTAACATTATAGTCTTGTTTTACCTTCAGTTTACTCCCCAGAGGAGGCTCCAATTCTTTAACCCTAGCTCAGACCTCAAGAGAATTAGACATTGGCTCAGCCTGTCTCCGATCCCAAATGGAAGGGGATGGGGGTTGTGGAAGCTTTGTTTCTAGCATGTGCCAGTTGTACCTTTCTTATTGATGCTGGGCAGCCTGTACTCTCCAGCAGAAGAGACAAATCGTGACCAGTCATCCATTGCACATGTGTAGCTTGGCCATTCATCCTGGCCAGTGCCAGGGAGGAAAGGAGCCATCTTCCTGGCTTGGTACTTTGCAGTCAGTGACCTTCCCAATTCTGTCATCCCCTGAACAGAGAAAGGCAGGCAAGATGTTATTACAAGCCTCCACCCTGGGCCTTGCCTTGTGCTACAAATATGGGGCTCAGCAGAGAGGGGTAAAGTTCAGGACAAAAGATAATACTTTGCATTCTCACCTAGGTGTGCAGGCAACTACAAAAATAAATTGCACCCTGGTTTCAAGAGATATTTTAGGCCTCTCCCTGTGGGCAGTGTGAAGTCATGGATGAAGAAATTAACTGTGGCCTAGGAGACTTGGGTTCTATCCCCCGGTCTTCCATTACTCTGCTGGGTGACTCAGACAAGTTGGTTCTCAGCTTCTTTAGCTGTACAATGGAGCTTGTGATATGACCTCTCTTTGTAAAGAGCTTTGAGCTGAGATCCATGAAAGGCAAGTATTATAATAACCATGTTGTTGTTGTTATTATCAGTTTACCAACCTCCAGCCAGTAGGTAGAAAATCCAGAGCCATGTTTTCCCTCTGGTAGCCTCTTCCTGTCACTCATCCATGCCCAGCTGCAGGGACCTGGCTCCAGAGCCTTGCCTGATTAGTTTATCCTTATGCAGTAATTTTCTCAAAGTTGGAGTGCTATAGACTTGGCAAAATGCTCTTCAGCATTAACTAATTAAAAGGGGAGAGGTGACTTTGTGCTTATGCAAGGGACTTGAGAGCCAGGAAATGTGCTTGTGGTTCCCTGAAGTACCACACATTAACTTTGCCTCAGTTTCCTCATCTATTATGTAAATCCAATATTACTTAGTGACCTCCAACTCATCAGCAGTTGGAAAATGTTTATGGAGCCTTGGATGGAAGGTGCTACAGAACAGATCAGAGAGATATGAAAATGATTATCCCATTTAACCAATGGGGAAACAGAGGCACAGGCCCATATCATGATTTGCAATTTGAAATCGGGGGTTGCTGTTGCCTATGCTCAACTCAGTTCACCATGCTGCCTTGAAACAGAGGAAACTTTGGTTTCTGTATCAGTCCCAACATAAAGTTAAACAATGGAATGCATCTGAATGGGTCAGTGTGTATATAGTGAGGACTTCCTTCATCCTATTGTCTGCCAGCTAACCTATTGCAAAGCATTTTGTTTAATAAATGGCATCACTTTGTCTGCCCTGAAAAGGATCCCACTTTTGGGTATGAGTTATTGATTGAGCATCCAAAAATGAACAGCAGCATCTGCTATGCCCTGCTCAGAGCAAACAGGTCTTTATGGTACAATCCAACATCCTTCACCTTCTTCCACAGCAAAATTGCCAGTGGTCATGTTTGCTTATGTCTCAAAAACCCTTGTATGAATGGTTGTTGTGGGCTTGCTTTGGATTCTACAATCCTTAAATAATGGGACCCACAGAGGTTATCTTGCTGCCTTACCCTCTATGCCCTGTAGTTTAGCATGCACTAAGAAAGAATTCAAGGGCATGGGAGTTAACCAAGAACAGACTTGCAAGCTACTGGTTTCTCTTCCAAAACAGGAAAGTCTGAAGCCTGACAAAGCTCAAAGCCAAATGTATCAAACCCTATGGTGAAGGGAGCATAGGGGAATCCTGCTTATAATCAAAGCTTACAAATGAGTTCATCTTTATCTTCAGTTGTTCTTAGCAGATACATTTGGAGAAATTGAAGCCTTGGGTTAGGGACCTATGAAACAAAACTGAGGCTAAGCTGCCTCTCAGTGACCATATGGAGAACAAGAACCCTTTTTAGGAGGGGGGGGGTGGACACACACACGCGCACGCATGCACGCGCACACACACACACATACACACACACACACACAGCGCATTCAGAAAAATTGGGGTTGTGCCTCTTAGAAAGAAACCGCTTCATTTGGCATGCAGTTAAACATCTTAGTCCCACTGCCGTTCCCAATATCACCACTTCACCTGACCCCCTTCCTTCACTCTTCCCACCTCCTCTCCCCAGGCTTTTAAATCCTTTCTGGTATAATATGTTTCTTTCCCAGAGCTTTTTGGCAATGGTCCTGCCCCATTCCAGCCCCACCTAGCACCCAGTGTCATGGCCCTCATGGGAGAACACCCACAGTGGTTATTCCATGTGTCCACATTAGGACCCCGAGTCTCATTTGTGTGAATGTCATTGTAAGTAAGCAGAAAATCCTTTCATTCTGGTTAGTACAAATAAGAGAGAGGACCTAGATGCCTTTTCTTACAGATTCCCCCTTCTCGTACCCCTTGTTCACGTCAATCATTTACTAGTCACAGTGAGATTGGTGGGCTTTTTAGCTACCTTGCTATTTGGCCCTGCTCAGATCAGGTCTAATGACATGGTGGTGTCATGTCCACCTTAAGACTCCCACTAGTGGAACTAGGCTGAGGATAGCAACAGTCTAATACCAAAACAGGCAAAGACTGCCAGCCACTGGTCCTCTCCCAAGTCATCCCTTCCCTCCTGTTACTGCCAGCATGCCAGCAGTACCCTGGGTGGAATGATGCATCTGGTATGTTTGGGTAGCCGGGGTTGGAAATGATTTGGCCCTGTCTAGTAGCAACCACATTATTTTCAACCCTAGTTGAGGGGAAAACTGGAAATTAATAATTGATGCCTACTGCCAAGTAACAGAACAATTTCTAGCATAAGCAGGGCCGTGTTTATCTGAATTGGCTTGTCTGTATCTGTTGTACACATTGGCATGTAGGCTGTATCTTCATATTTGTTTGTACAGAAATGAGCATAGGGCTGATGTTCAATAGCAGGGATCATGTGGAAACCACTACTGATGTTTACACAAAGATGGACCCAGGTAAGATCCAGAATTTCACTTTCAGGGTGGGAAAGGTACAAGATGGATATGTGAACACCACGACAGAGACCCACAGGAAGTCGGCAGGATGTGAGTGTTCCCGCTAGTGCTCTGCTCTTTGGCTGATGTGACTTACCAGGCTTGGGAGGCGCATGTTGGGAACTCCCACCAATGTGAACGTTGAATTGTTGAAATCCTCTGGGAACAGAAAGGAGAGAAATGAGGACCATGGGCTGCTTGTTCACCTCCAGTGAGCAGAGAATGGGCTTTCTCTTCCCCATAGGTTTAGCACAGTGCAAAGCACTGGGCTCTGAAGCCTGTTTGAAAACTGGTTTTGAAGTGATTTAAGTTTCAGCTGAACTGGTGTCAGACTCAGCTCTGCCGGCCTTAGTGGGCACAGAAGCCAACTCATTTAAAACATGTCATGGAAAACATCATAGGTTTTATTCTAGGCCCAGAGTGGAACAGTCCTGATCTGCATTAGAGCAGGACCTGAAAATGACTTAAAACAGTTTGGCCCTGCCCACACTGGTCAACAAAACCCTAATGAGAGCAGTGTGGCCTATAGGATAGGACACAAGGTAAAGGGTCAAGAGACCTCAGTTCTGTGCCTGGGTTAGCCATCCACCTGCTGTGTGACCTTTGGCAAGTCACTTCTCCTTTTTGTGCCACTGCTTCTCCTTCCCTTCCTTTGGCTGTTTAGGACAGAAGCTCTTTGAGCCATGGACTGTGACTTACTACACGTCTGTATAGCACCTAACTGAATGGAGCCCTGCTACTGGCTGACACCTCTACAGCTCTTCCCTTGTACTACTAATAAAAAGCAATGTTGCAAGCTGGTTTAGCCAGCACTTGGTTAAGGTCAGATTTGAACAGACAGAGCTGCCAAGGGTTTTTAATCTTCTGGGAACATCCCAGACTGGGTGCAGCAATATCAGTGGTCATAAGACTGGGCTGTGAGTGCAGACAGGACACAGAGATTAATGCAAGCATCTTAACCTACTTGGGTGCGTCTACATATACATTAGATCCAGGAGCAGTTTACTCACAAGATATCCACACATGCAGGGAAGCGGGAGCAGATTTGCTGCTATTGGCAGCAAACTGCTTCTGCTTCCTAGGTCCTTGCAATGGGTGGCAGGGGCTTGCAGGGAGCACCAGGCCAAGAGACAGCTCTCTCCTGGCCGGGGCTGGGACATTGCACATTGCTCCTGGGGGACTGCCTGCTGCCAGGGTGGAAACAATGTCCCCCTGCCCAGCAGCAGGGAGCTCCTGGCCCTGGCTCCCCAATCACCCAATCGGGGCATGGGGCTGGGACCTGCCCCTGACCAGGACAGTTCCCAGCTTCTGCTCCATAATCACAGGGCCGGGGACTGGAGAGCTTGTTCCGTGCTCAGCTTTGTGAGCGTGGAGCTGGATCCCCTGCCTGTTCCCCACCCAGCTCCATAATCATGGAGCTGAGCAGGAAACAGGCTTTCCAGTCCCTGCCAGCAGGGAGCTCTCAGTGCCAGCTCCACAACAGCAGGTCAGGCGCACTGCCAGTTCCATGGTCATGGGCCTGGCACTGGGAGATAAAGATCTTCCAGCCCTCACTCCCTGATTTCAATCTCAGAGCGGAGGGCTTAGAGCTCCCTGCTGCTGGGGCAGGGGACGTAGTCCGTACCTGGGCCCCGGTAGCAGAGCCCACCCTGTTAGCAGGCAGTTCCCGGGGGCAGGGAACAATCTCCCGCTCCCTGGTGGCTGGCTGACCAGGAGCAGATTTGCTCCAGGCCAGGCATCGACAAGAGTGTTACTGCGCAGTAACTAATTACAAGTAAATTTGCTACTTGCATTTGTAGGTAGAAAATTTACTCGCAAAAAGCAAGGCTTACTGTGCAGTAAGTGTGTGCACATGTAGAAATCAGGACTTGTGGTAGAGTGACATCTTTTATTAGACCAACTAGATATTGCAAAAAAAATTTCTTTAATTGCAAGCTTTCGGGCACAAACACCCTTCATCAGGTATAGGACAAAAGATTATAAAAGTTCTCCTGGGTAGAAATGAAAGTTCATATTTCATAGGAGAGTTGAAGGTATGCTAAAATCTCCTGTTTGGAACAGTTCATTTTATATGTAGATTAGGCTCAGATGCACATGCTTACTGCACAGTAAACTATGCTATTGCATAGTAAAGGGTCTCGTGTAGATGCACCACATGTTACTAGGCCTCTCCTCCTCTGGATTAGACAGCACTGTGGTAAAAATGCCACTCCCCTGAGCACACTTACTGCTCCCACTGTTTTGCCACTAATAGAAGTGCCCCAACACATTTCTGCATCTTCTCACCAACAATGGTGGAGAGACCGGAGCTGGCCCATGGGAAGTCCTGCAGTTCACTTCTGCAACTGTTATGGGGTGCTGCCAATATCCGTATGTGGATCAATTACATAATGGTCCAAGGTGAGTCCTCTCAGACACACTGGGATTGAGCTGGGCTCAGACTATTGAAACTTGATTGATAATACATTTTAATGGTGAATGAGGCCTGCTCTACACACACAGTTTAGTATTTTTAGACTGCTAACTCTACACCAAAGGAAGTGGTGGTTCTTCTCTTGATCTCTTCACATCAAGACCAGACACCTTCCAGGAAGATGCAATAATATTGGATTAAATCCTGGGGTAACTAAGTGAAATGTAATGGCTAGTGATAAATAAGAGAGCAAACAAAATGACTTTGGGGTCCCTTATGGCCTTAAACTCTGAGTCTCTGAATCTATGGAAGTTTGCATAGACAGCATCTATCTTTTTGTTCAGTGTTTGTACAGAACCTAGCACAATCAGGGCCTGATCCAGCTTCTACAGTGCAATTACTTAATAAACCAGTGCAACCCTCTAAATCCGTCTCAGCCATGCTTATAATTGACTTAGCTTAAATCAGCAAGGAACTGAATTCAGTTAAACCAACATAAACTGACATGAAACATAAGTTAAGTGTGTTCATACACTGTGTGCACAGCAGGGAGGTGCATCAGTTTCATTAAATCAGTTTGGTGCAACTGGTACAATGTTCTCATGTAAATGAGGCCTGAAAGGCGCAGGCCAAACCCAGAGGGATAGTTTTAAATGGATGTAAGTCTGCCCATGTAGCAGCAAACGCTGAAGGTTTGTCAGCATTGGGAAGGTTATGAGTTTACTGCCCTGCGATTTTACTACCATAATTAAAGAGGCATGAATCCTTGTGTACATGCTGCTAAGTAGCTTTACTATAGTTCATTGGGACTTTCACTTGAATGTTACCCTGAAGACTTCCTTCCCCTGATTTTATGCAAACCTTGAGTTTGGTGTTGCTTTAAACTGAGGCTGGCTGACCTTGATGGGATGAAGCCTATGTTTTGCTTTCTCCTAGATTGGGTATCCCACCTGCTCCAGAGTATGGATGCAAGCTAAACCACTTGAGTGCTAACTATCTGCCAGTACCTTCCCACAGTTCCCTCTGTGTGGCCAGAAGGACAGACAAGGCCTTCCACAAACCGCTGGAAAAGCAGTGAGGATGAAGTAATCAGGTATGCTTTTGCAATGTTCCTATTCACACCAGGGATTTGCAAACCAGGGTTCTCAGGGCCCAGGAGCCCATTATAAGAGTTAACCCTGCACTGATGAGATCCCCTTATTCCAAAACGGGAGTGTTTCTTTCCATGTTAGTCTCTCCCACTTTATGCTGCATTGTACAATTATATGGCACAGGTAGGCTGGTAAATGTTACACACTTCAATTAAATTGACTCAACTTTGTATGCAGACAAGGTGAAAACTTATGCTACTCTCCCTGCTCAGGCAGGGAAAAAGGTGTTACATAAGTATTTAATAATTAATAATTATTCATGAGAACCTTAATAGTTCTTATTCAAAGGGGAAGTTTGCTTACAATCACAGCAGGAAATAGTTGCCTCACCACCATGCCAAAAAACACCTTCAGGAGGATACTGTTAATTGTATATTGCCGAGGTGTTAGAGAAGATCAAAAGATCTCTTTGATATGGTAACCACACCCCATTGCTAATTAAGGAGGAATTCTCAGTTTTGGGGGGTGGGATGGAAAACTTTATTAACAGTGTCTGGGTGCTAATTGAGCCAGGGAGATTGACTGGAAGTCTGACATTTAATGAGGAATTCTGGCACCTCCAGACAAAGGAGGCATTGTTTCTAAAGGGGAGGATACAAGCCCAGGGGAGACCTGCACTGATGGTGGGCCTCAACAAGCAGAGGGAAGAACTTCTGATGTGGTATTTGTGAAGGTGGTGTTGCTGCCATTGCTTCTGTACACTGCACTGGTCTTCCCCCCAGGGACCCAAGTGTGTCGCCCATAGAATCCAGAGAACTGTGTGCGTCTTCTGGGGATCCAGAATGGAGAAGGTGGCAAGAAAGACCCTGCACATGAAGAAATGGGCCAGGGGCAGGGGGATGCCAGACATCCACCTGTTCCTGTGGGCACAGTACACGAGTCAGATCTGCAAGCTGGTGACTGGGCCAGCAATCAAAACAGCCTGTCTTGCCAAGTAATTTACAGGTCACCATCTGAGACTGGGGGGGGGGGGTGTATGTACCAGCCAGAGGGAGACTGTGCACCATGGAATACCGTTGGTTCTATAGTGTGCTGAAGGAGTTCTGGAGCGGGTATGGGCTACAGAAGGAAAGCCCAGAGAACATGTCTAACCACAGGAAGATACAAAAGGCAGTCAGAGACAGAGACAGGCTATCGACCATGGAGCTGCTCCCTGATGATGACTGCCAGGCTGTCTGGAACCAGATCTTCCACAAAGACCGAAGAAAAGACCACAGAGACATGAACTGACTCATAACTCACGGTGTACTCCCAGTGAAGGCATGGAAGCACAGAGCGAGATAAGAGTCTAGATCCAGCTGCCCCACAGCAAACTGCCAAGATGAGAACAAGAACATTGACCACCTCTTTTGACTCTGCCTTTGTGCCAAGGGAGTGTGGAAAAAGCTAAGCTGGCTCCTTGAGTAAGTGACAGGAGTCAGGCTGATGACAGGGGAGGTGGCGCTGTACGGACACCTGACTAAACATCAGGGGTCCCAGACAGCCCGCTTAAACCAGATTGGGTCCTGCGTCAGGAGCACCCTGTGGCAATGCAGGAACCTCCTAATGTACAGTCACATTAAGCTTGAGCAAATGGACTGTGTTAAAATGTTTCTGAGTGAACTCCAGCCCTACTACCAGAAAGCGATGGCAGAGGATGTAGAGGATGCAGCCAACTCCACCTGGAAAAGGGATGCGTGGTGCAGGGTGTTCAAAGTCCCCCTGAGAAGGGAAGTGGACAGGGAGAACAAAGGGGACAACGACACAACTGGACCTGGAGACAACGAGGAAGACAACGACAGGATCAGCAGTAGGGGTGTGTGAAATGGGTGCTATTTGATTCAGATTTGGATTCAGATTTGGCCCATATCGGGGGCAGTGATTCGATTCATTGATTCCAGTTGCTGTCCCTGATTCAATTCGGCCAAATCTGAATCTGAAGATTCAATGCTGATTCAGAGAATCAGCGATTCGGACACAGACACAGCTTTAAAAGTTTTTTCTACATACCTTGAGGTACCAGGCATGGCTTGTGATCACTGTGATGCTGGGGAGCATGAAGCATCCCATGGGAGTGCAGGGGCCCGCCATGTGCTCGGCAGTGAACCCAGAAGTAGACTGGAAGTACTTCCAGTTCACTTGCGGTTCTGTTGGGGAGCATGCTGGAGGTACGTAGAAAAAACATTTAAAGCTGTGTCTGTTCGAATCTCCAAATCTTTCCGAATTGATTCAGAGGGTTCCGATTTGATTTGGAGAGATTAAAGGGTCCTCTGATTCCATTTGGATTTGGAGATTCGGCCACTGAATCGGGCTGAATCTCTGCTGAATTGAATCGGATACCAAAGCTTTGCACAGCTCAGACCAGCAGCAGTAGAAATGGCAGAGACATCAACAATGATAAGGACAGTGAATGAACTGAGAAGGGAAACCCCAAATCAGGCCCTTGACTGACTAAGGGACTGTGTTTGGGTTAGGGAAGAGCAGAGGGTGGGTGTGTGTGGGCGCAGGGGAGCAGGTGCGGTTATTGTAATGGGTGCGTGTATTTCTTCAGTTGGTTTTTTAAAAAAAAGGTGCAATGGAAGCCTATAATAGAGGAGATATATTCTAATTTAAATAATCTGATGAAGTAAGCTGCTGCTTACCAAAGCTTGTGCATCTCTGATTTAGTTAGTGAATAAGGTACAAATCTACCCTGCCTTTTGCAAGGGCAATCTCAACCATGGCTGAGATGAAAGACTCGTACCAATAGTGGTTGCTGCAGAACATGGCTCAGCTATGTAGGCTTTGTGGAGTCTCCAGCCAGTTGTGTCTTATTCTTCTTCATGCTGATTTACTTGAATGTTTTTCTCAGACAAATGAATCTTTTTTTTTTTTCTGATCATTGGAATTGCATGTTGTGACTGGGGGTTAGGGGCTGTTCCCTCCAAAGGAATCAAGCCATGTCTGGTCCCCAAAGAAGGGGAATGAGGTCCTATCTTCCAAAAATGACTGAAAAGCTGCTGGCTGAGAGTACAGGGAGACTCTGGAAGCCCAGAAAGCATACCAGCCTTGAGCTGACTTAATGTGTATGAAGAGGTAGGGCAGAACTGACACTGGAACCTGTTGGCTGTGCCATGCTTGTCCAAATGATAAGCAAATCTCAAAGCCCTTTACAAAGGTGGATCAGAATAATTGCTTCCATTTTCATAGTTTCATAGTTGGTAGGGTTGGAAGGGACCTGAGCAGATCATCAAGTCCAACCCCCTGCCATGGCAGGAAAGAGTACTGGGGTCAAATGACCCCAGCAAGGTGTTCTTCTAGCCTCCTCTTAAAGACCCCCAGGGTAGGAGCCAGCACCACTTCTTTTGGAAGTTGGTTCCAGATCCTAGCTACCCTGACAGTGAAGTAGCGCCTCCTGATGTCTAGCCTGAACCTACCCTCTGCCAGGTTGTGACTGTTATTTCTAGTCACTCCTGGTAGTGCTCAGGGGAACAGGGACTCCCCTAATGCCTGCTGGTTCCCTCTGACTAGTTTGTAAACGGTCACTAGATCCCCCCTCAGCCTTCTCTTGTGGAGGCTGAACAGGTTCAGGTCCCTTAGCCTCTCTTCATAGGGCCTGCCCTGCTGTCCCCTGATCATGTGAGTGGCCCTTCTCTGGACCCTCTCCCTGTTGTCCACATCCCTCCTGAAGTGCGGTGCCCAGAACTGGATGCAGTACTCCAACTTCGGCCTGACTAGTGTCGTATAGAGGGGGAGGATCACCTCCTTGGACCTGCTTGAGATGTATCTGTGGATGCATGACAAGGTATGGTTGGCCTTCCTGACTGCGTCTCCACACTGTTGGCCCATGTTCATTTTGGCATCAATAATGACTCCCAGATCCTTTTCTACCTCTGCACTAATGAGAAGGGAGCTCCCCAGCCTGTAGGTATGCTGCTGGTTCTTCCTCCCCAGGTGCAGTACCTCGCACTTGTCAGTGTTGAAACTCAACCTGTTCTCATCTGCCCACCCCTGTAACCTGTCTAGGTTCACTTGCAGCCTATTCCTCCCTTCTAGCGTGCCCACTTCCCCCCACATCTTAGTGTGGGGGAAAACTGAGGCAGAGAGGAAGAGTGATTGGCCAGCAGCACTCAAGTGCCCCGAGTCCCTGTTCTATGCTCTTATCAAGTAGGGATTTGTAACGTGCACCTATAGCTCACTTCCTGCGAGCTGCAGCCGCAACATTACCAGTGGATGTACCGTGAATGTCTAAGGCAGACAGATTATCAGGAACCTGATTTCAAAAGTGCGTTTCCCCTGCTCACTTTAGCTTCAATGGAGGCTGGAGCATCTCAGAAACTTTGAAAATTAGGCTGATTATTTAAAGAAGATGAAAGGAGAATGGCAGAGCTGGAGTCATATTGGTGTTATTTGCTACGAGCAATAGTAAGACTGAGGGTCTCAAAGCATTTGCATAGGGGGTAAGGATTGTTATCTCCATTTTATGGATGGGACAACTGATAATCAGAGAGGAGGTGTCACACAGGAGCTCACTAGCAGAGTCGGAAAGAGAGTCCTTGTCTTCTGCATCCCAGTCCAGTGTTCTCTCCTCCCCAGGACTGTCCTGCTGCCTTCCAAAGCTCAGTGCTGACATTACCTTTGGTGCATGCAGTGGCTGTCTGGGAATGTTCATCAGGGAGTTTGTTCATTGCCGTGTCCATGTCCATCTGACGTAAGGTTGGCAGGGCTGGGTGGTAAAGCCTGTCCTTTACTCCAGCCAGTCTGGAAGTCCTTGGCTCCACGGGCAGGAGAACAGCAGGGATGGCACAGATATTATGGCCATCTTTTGGCCATGGGACCAAATCAAGTATTTGGGCCATTGCTGCTGAAGAGAGAGGACAGTTAAGTGAACAAGTCTGTAGAGGCAAGGCTTATGTGTAAGCAACTGACAGGCTGCATCTCCTGATGACAATATGCACAGACTATAACTCATAATAACATCATGGACTCAGGCTGTCCACATTGTTCGAGTCCCTGATTGTACTGCGCTAACAAATCGCATGCAATAAAAGGAGTACTGTTGGCTCACTGGGTATATCTAGAATCTTGTGGCCCCTTTTGAGCCTTCAGATGCCTGAGAGAGACCCACAGCATCCTGCAGCACATTGCACAAGTGGTTAAGAGGCACCACAGGGATACTCTCACTCTGTGGTTCCAGTTCTGTCCCCAGACCCAGCTCCTGCTGGCATCGTGGGGGGGCTGTATATGCCCTCTGAGCACAGGAGTGCCAGTATGTGCTTCTATGTTCCTCAGTTTTTCAGTGATGACCTGAGATGCCAAGGGGTTAATATTTAGGCATATCACTCTAAGGGAAGTCTGCAGGAATGGTGAAGGCATGACACTTCTGGAAGCCAGGCGAAAGCCACCCCGACTCCAAGGCTGCTGTATCAAAACCTGGCCTTTAACATTTGTTTGTGCCCATGATTCCTTCTAGGTGCTCCCCTGGTTCTTTGCTTCCCTCAGTAGCTCAGTCAGTGTTGCCCTTTATCCTGGGAACAGTTTTCAATCTCACGTGAACCAGGTGCTCCCAAAGATCTAAACCTTGTGACTCCTACAAGCTGCACAGTCCATTACACACATCTGGCCTTGTTCTGTAAGGTATGGATCTACTCTATATCTTGTTAGGGCCTGAGCTAGCTGTCCCTGATGTCAACTGTAAGACTCTTGCAGCAGTAGCAGTCAGACTGGGTCCTTAGTTTGTAACCTCACAGGGTAAAAATTCTGATCTTGCACACTTTCCCACCTGCACCCACACATTGCATTAGTATTATAATCTTCCTCAGGGCCTGCAGAGGGTACATGCTTCCAGAGAAAGGGAAGGGGAGGAGGGGGGGAGGTGGAGGGTGCAGAGTACTTCCACTTTCCAAAGCAAGAAAGAAGAAGAAATGCAGACTGATAGGAGCTTGGAAATCTAATAAGCAAGCCCTCCAGGAAGAAGAGCAGAGTTGATTTAATGTGGAGAGCTAGAGAAGAACTTTGTTAAAGTCAGTGCAAAACCTCAGTCTCTTGTAGATCAGTAAAGTTAATGGTGAAAATAACCCAGAACACAAAGGCACAGTGAAGCACTAAAATGTGCAACTTTTATTCAAGAATCATCTTCTTTCTTGGGCTGATTCCATTCTCAAGCACCTTAATTTGCCATAAACTAGTGATGGACCGGAAGCAAAGCACTAAATCTGCTCATCCCCAAACATAAAGTTCTCTTTCACATCTGAATTATTTCATGGATAACCCCTGGTTCCAAAATAGGACTGAGCCAAAACCCCAAGCTCCTAATTCCTCTGAATTCAGAAGTGTTCAGCTCCAAATCTGCATTTTAGTCCTATCTCTCAACTGTTTTCAGGCTTGCTCTTCAGCCCCAGGCTAACAGTGAACACTTGGCATGGAGCCCACTGGATGTTTCCTTGCACTGCTCCACTGGAGCTGTGTGGAGTAACTTTGGCTTCCAGGAGAAAACATTGCTGCAGTTTAATAGAGACACCTCCATCTCAAGGTGGGAAAGTTTTACTGGCTCTATTTTTTTAGTTTCCTTCCCTTTGAGTGATACCAACTGAAAGTGAGGCTAAATAGAAGGCAAAGGCAAAGAAAGAGCACTTTAGAATAGATTATAAATATTTCTCTGGTGCATACACATGTGTAGAGCCAGCCACAGATTTGAGTGCACACACTGCAATATAAATAATAATAAATGGTCATAAATACCTACACTGAAGTGATACTTATTTTCTCAGCCTTCTTTGCATGAGCCTTGTCTCAGGCCTGACTTGGGCTCTAGTCATTCTGTTTGCTGATCTCTTATTCCCATGGCAACAGGCCACCAATATCAAATGTAGTTGTTAGGTGATGAGGACAGGGTTGCTAGGTAACCAGAGCAGTGTCCCTGCAGTTACCTGGTAACTGGTGACCCTCATTCATCCTGGCTCAAAAAGAAGGTTACAAGCCCTGCAGGCCTGCAGCCAGCTGCTGCCATGTCCAGACAAAGCTGGTTTGTTTTTGTGGAGGGGGGAAGTCACAGAGCTGGGCTGCGTCCCCTGTCTGGAGACTAACACAGGGCTGGTGGGGGGAGCATGCTGCCCTGTGATCAGAGCTATCGCCCCCACCTGGAGTGCAGAGGTCCCAGGGACCTGACACCCTACTGTACTGTTGTCAGCTGCATCTTTACTTGGCCATGCACGCTCTTAGCCAGCAGCATGGAATTATTCCTCAGACAAGTGAAGAGCCCTGGTGTCGCACTGCTGGGATAGGAAAATACCTGACCTCACTGTAAATAAGTGGACCAAGCCCACTGGGGTCAGTTGGTCCCACTAGGCCAAAGCCAAGGGTCTGTCCCAATAAACTGATAAGGTATATGCCTGTTAGGGACACCTCATTTTGCAAGGGGCCTCTCAGTTTGTGAACACATGTCTGAGGGTGTCAAAAGGGCACAGCAACCCCCTTGGCTCAGTAGAGAGCTCATAGACCTTGTACACCAAAAAAGAGAGGTGTATAAAGGATGGAAGACAGGAATCGCCACAAAGGAGGAGTATTTTGCGCTGGTCCGCACCTGTAGGGGGCGAACCAGGAAAGCCAAGGCTGCAACCGAACTTCAAGCGGCTACACGTATCAAGGACAATAAAAAGTCCTTTCTCAGATATGTGGGGAGTCGGAAGAAAAGCAAGGGTAACATTGGACCCCTGCTAAACCAAATGGGACAACTGACAACCGACACCAAGGAAAAAGCCAACCTGCTTAATGGGTACTTTGCACCAGTTTTTCATCAGCCCAAAGGGACCGCCCTGCATAGCATGATATGGGACAGCCAGGTTGAGGGTGAATTTATATCCAGCATTAGGTAGACCTTGTAAAGGAACACCTTGAGAGGCTGGACACCTTCAAGTCAGCTGGTCCTGACAGATTGCACCCCCAAGTACTTAAGGAGCTGGCAGGCGTTATAGCCCAGCCACTGGCAAAGATATTCAAAAACTTGTGACACTCAGGTGAAGTACCTGAAGATTGGAAGAAAACCAATGTGGTGCCCATCTTCAAGAAAGAGAGAAAAGTAGGTCTAGGGAACTACTGGCCAATCAGCTTGACCTCAATCCCTAGAAAGATTCTAGAAAAAATGATCAAAGAGACCATTCTTGACAAGCTGGCTGATGACAACATCCTGAGGGGTTTGTTGCAGGTAGGTCTTGCCTGACCAATCTCATCTCCTTCTTTGATCCGGTGACATATCACCTGGACAAAGGAGAAGAGATTGACATCGTATTATCTGGACTTCAAAAAGGCCTTTGATCTGGTGTTCCGTGATCTCATGGAAAAATTGGCCAACTGTGGCCTCAGATACATCACAATCTGATGGCTGGGAAATTGGCTCTGACGTGGGACCCCGAGAGTGGTAGTTGACGGAAGTGAATCATCATGGCGCTTTGTGACCAGTGGTGTCCCCCAAGGCTCTGTCCTTGGACCTGTTCTTTTTAATGTCTATTAACGATGTGGACACCAGTGACAGAAGTGGACTGGCCAAGTTTGCCGATGACACTAAACTTTGGGGTAGAGTGTCCACACCTGAGGATAGGTTGGTGATCCAGGCTGACCTGGATAGGCTTAGAAACTGGGTGGATATAAACCTGATGCCCTTCAATACAGAAAAATGCAAAGTACTCCACCTCGGGGGGAGGAGGGGGACCCGCAGCGTGTTTATAGGCTCAACAGTGCTACACTCGCTAGTGTGCAGGCCGGGCCCCGATCCCACCTTCGTCGCCACGTACGGCGGTGATTCCAATCCTATTCTCGCTGCCATGTGCGAGCCGGGGGCGAACCGGGGCAAACTGGACCCGTCTTCATTGCACACGGGCTGTGGCCAGCAGCCCGGGCTCACGGGGCTGGAGAGAACCGCGGGGCGGTTTAGCGCATGCGAGTTAGAATTAGTTACGGAGGCGTAATGGTTGATTGAAAAGATTGTTTACTTACACCCAAAGATGGTATTGGTGTAGGCTGGACAGGTTTCCAGGCACAGCTCCCGCTTGAATCCCCGTTGGAGGATTACGACAAACTCAGTTGCTCCCGCGGAGTTACTGAAGCTCCGTGGGTTTTGTTATTTAGTTCCCAGGCCCCCGGAGCTGTTAAGACTCCGTGGGTTTGAAAATTGGGCTCGGTCCGGTTTCTATTCCCCGGAGTTGCTGAAGCTCCGTGGGTCCGGTTCGGTTAGGTTCGAAAAGTTTCCCCGGAGTTACTTAGGCTCCGCGGGTCCCAAGTTACAGGAAAGGGATACGTCTAGGATTGCGCTCAGCGACGGGGAGAGGCTAGAAGCTAAAGCTCCGTAGGCTCGGTTCTATTGCCTCTATTACCTGCTTAGGGGAGGCGCGTCGGGTCCGCGAGGGTCCGCAGCGCTTGGAGATCTTCACGCAGAATCTCTCTCGTCCTCCCTCTTCCGACTTGGGCGGAAACTACCCAAGCCTTTTATATGACTAGCAAGCCAATCGCTAGCCGCCACGTGTGCCTACATTAGGAATGGGCCAATAATGTGGCGTAAATCCTAATACAAATGGCAGGAACTTCTTTACAACGTGTATCACTACGATGCCAAAGAGATGCACCCTGCAAAGAAGCTGTAATCTGGCGGGAAATCCCCCGTTGCACCAGAGTTCTCTCTTGCAGCAGAGAACTCTACCGTGCAAAGAAAGCGACAAATTGGTGGGAAATAATTTAGCGGTGCCGAAGCGCGCACACAAACAAAAAATCACAACTTTGGGTTGTGACAGCTAGCACCACGGCTGAAAGAGACTTGGGGGTCATAATTGAACACAAGATGAACATGAGCCACCAATGCATGTTGCAGCTGGTAAAGCAAACAACATTCTGGCTTGCATCCATAGATGCTTCTCAAGTAAATCTCAGGATGTCATCCTCCCATTGTACTTGGCTTTGGTGAGGCCATAGCTGGAGTACTGCACCCAGTTCTGGGCTCCACAATTCAAGAAGGGGTGGAGAAGCTTGAGAGAGTCCAGATGTGAGACACACGCATGATCAGAGGGCAAGAAAATAGGCCTTATGATGAGAGGCTGAGAGCCATGGGACTCTTCAGCCTGGAAAAGCACAGGCTCAGGGGTGACCTGGTGGCACCCTATAAATACATAAGGGGTGTGCATGAGGATCTGGGGGAATGTCTGTTCACCAGAGCGCCCCAAGGGATGACAAGGTCCAATGGTCACAAACTCCTTCAAGACCATTTTAGTTTGGACAGAAGGAAAAACTTCTTTACTGTCTAAGCCCCCAAGGCCTGGAATAGACTCCCTCCAGAGGTGGTGCAAGCGCCTACTCTGGACTCATTCAAGAAACGCTTGGATGTTTATCTTGCTGGGATCCTTTGACCCTAGCTAACTTCCTGCCCCTGGGCAGAGAGCTGGACCTGATTATCTTCTGAGGTCCCTTCCAGCCCTAATGTCTACGAAACCTATTAAATAAATGCACCCGCCATCACCCAACTGCATCCACTCACAACCACTGTACCAGCCAACCCTCTTCAGGTATGTCTATGGCACACACTGAAATACAGTGCCAACTGTATGTGCCAGCTCCAGACCGATGTGGAGGCCTCTACCCCATGGACGATATGGGTCTACCTCACTGTCTACCCTGCAGTGTTTGCCTGGATGTTCCCAAGTGTGTCCTGCCCACCTGCTCTGGCTTGCATGCTCTAAACCCAGTTGTGTGCTGGTAAAGCCTCTCTGATTGCTGCAGTCTCTCTCAAGCATGTGATAAACCATGGTGCAAACATACTCACCCGTTCTGGTCCCAGCACCAGTATGGCTACCGCAGTGTGGAACTCTACCTGGGATACAGTTAGTTCTGTTTCCGAATGTGGCCAGTGCTGACATGGCTACACAGAGTCAAGAAACAGTCTAGATATCTTTGCACAGCACTGTCTGCTCCGTATCGATGTTACCTGATGTCACGAAGCTGTGTGCAGTTGTACAGCCGAAGGCTATGGGCCATCATTTGGCTGCCTGCAATAGCTACTTACACCCTTACCTAGGTACTGGAAGCAGTGAATGCTGTGCATCTCTGTATGAGGCATCTCCTCTGATGTGCACAGGCTCTTGATTCAGTGCCCTATCAGGCCTCCTGGGCCCTTCACTCCTTTGAAGGTTGGGGACTGGGAGAGCCAGGGGTACCTTGGATGTCTGGGGACATCTCTTTCATAAACTTCATAGATTTTTAGGGTCGGAAGGGACCTATTAGAACATTGAGTCCAACCCCCTGCCCTGGGCAGGAAAGAGTGCTCTGGGGTCTTTCTCAGTCTCTGCCATATCTGACCTACTGTGAATAATCACAAGCCACATTTAATGAGACATTATTGCTGGCAAGGGGTCAAACGGCTTTTTTTTTTTAATTATAAAACCATATAAATTACAAATATAATACACATCACACTTTCCCATACATACATCAAAATTAAATTTCAACACCCATTATCAACATTTCTAAACATCACAAACAATTTAAAAAAACACCATTTTTACTCTCAGACAAATTATGTATCCCTCTCCTTATTCCACACAAAACTACACGGTCCCATCGTCCCTTTCTCTCCATCCCTCCACCCCCGACCACACCAGACTACTCACTTAACTTACTCCAGTTGGCCTAAGCAGGGTTCTCCAATTAACTGCTCCCAAACAGCCACTTTGATTTCTCCTCCCCACCCTGGCACCGTCACCCCCTTAACCCCACTGTTCCTCCAGATGCATTGGGCCACCAGTTTGATTCCACAGACAAAGTGCCAGGGACAAAAGGCACCCCTGCTGCACCCCCTTGTCCACCTTAAACTCATCTCCCAATAATCCATGAACCAATACCCAACTCGTTGCATTCCCATACAATACCCGTACCCACTCAAAATGTTCCAGGAACCCCATCTTTTCCAAAACCCTAAACAAAAAGTCATGCAACACACTATCATAAGCTTTCTCTAAATATATACTACCCACCATCACTTTCCATTTTCTGTCCCCCACATAGCACAGTGCATCTCTTAAGATCCACTGACTATCTGTCAGTCGTCTTCCTCTAATGGCACATGTTTGGTCCTCTCCCACTACCTGATCAAGTACCTGCCCCATGTGTTGCGCTAGCACTTTTGCTAAGAGTTTATAGTCAACACTGAGTAGAGTTATGGGCCTCCAATTTTGCAAAAGCTGCTTCCCCTTTTTATGTAACAAAACTACCCCATCCACTGCAAAACCCTTTCCTGCTTCCCCCTTCCCCAGTGCTTCTTTGTATACCTCCACTAAATCCCTCCCTACTAAGTCCCAAAAACTTAAATAAAATTCAACTGGCAGCCCATCCAACCCTGGTGTCTTATTTCATTGCAGCAGGCTCAGTGCTGCTGGTACCTCTTCCAGTGTAATGTCCGCTGGCAAGAGAGGCTTATCCTCCTCTTTTAACTTTCTTCTGCAACATTTCCATGAAATGGTCCTGCTCGGCCCTATTCACCGGTTGTGCTTTATATAAATCCTCATAAAAATGAGTAATCTCCCCCAATTTCCCCCAATACACCCTCCTTTTCAAGCCATAACCCTTCCCCGGTCTTCAGCTTCCCCACTTCCCCTTTCCCTTTCTGTACCTGCTTCTCAAAATATTTCCCCCATGTCTCCCTTTGCCCCACCCATAGTGCACGTGCCAAAAAGATGTGTCCCTGTTCCCTATCTCTGAACCAGTTCTCAACTGTTTGTTTAGCTTCGTGCAGTTCTTGTTTCACCTCCTGCCCGTTCATTGCTTCTTTGATTAAACCTTGTACTTTTCCTTGCAGTTTGGTCAAGGCCCTACTTTTTTCCCTTGACTGCTGTTTCCTGGTGGCAAGAAACCATTTCTTAACTCTGTTCTTGACTACCACCCACCAGAAAGAAATTCTTCAGTATACGCCAGCCTTCATATTCCTTTCGAAAGAACCCAGAATCCCAGTCATCTTCCAACAGGAGTGTATTTAAACGCCATACTCCCTTCCCTCTCTCTCCCCTGGTTCTCAGTTGTAAATCTACCCGGAGCAGACTGTGGTTGCTAAAGCTCACGTCTACAGCCTCTTTCCTGCCCACTCCCACACCCTCTGAAATAAAGATATAGTTAATCAGGGATACTTTACAACCCCTCGGATCAACCCTTGTTCCAACTTTTTCCTCCTCCCACACATCCCTCAACCGTTCTTCCCACAATCACCCTTTCAGCCATTGCCCCGTGCTGTCCAGTTTTGCTCCCCCAACTCCCTCTCCTCAATAATACAGTTCACAGTCCCCTTCCTCAATGATAGTTATGGTCCCCAACCACCACTCGTTACCTGCCTCCCCCGGCACATATTCCTAATTTCCGGAAACACCCCCCCCCTCACTCTGGTCACTCCGTGGGGGCATAGACATTGAAGATATCCACCCCACTACCACCCTCATTTTCTGTAATCAGCCCTGTATAAATGTTTGCACTGATTTTACATTAACCCACCCTGCATCAACCAGGATACCCAGCCCTGCAGCCTTATTGTCGTCCAGCTCTGCCCACCAAGATGGTCCCCCATCCCACCTCTTTCTCAAATGGGTATATTCTCTTGCCAGTGCTATTCTGCATTCTTGCAGACATATAATGTCTGCCTTAAGTGCCTGTAAAGTCCCTTTCGTTCTCTCCCAGTGGTTCCTTCTCATGAGGCCGTGAACATTTAATGATACAATTGTGAAAGCCATGGTCAAGCATTTAAAAAGTTAGTTCCTCCCCCACCACCTTCATCTGAGCTGCTGCTTGCAGAGGACTTGGCTGGGATGGCTGTCTCTCCCTGCCACATGTTGGTTGCTTCAGCTAGGTTCTGGATTGCCCTGGGGTTTAAGAACCCCTGTGTGTCCTCCATCCCATCCTCTCCTTCGTGACATGCAGCTGTTTCGGGGTGGTAGTTTTATTCTCCTCCCCTTAACCTGTCCCTTCTTTTCTCCCCCTACTTTCTTTTTCTTAGGTTTCCCACTTAAGTTCTTTTTCCTCTTACTCGAGCCTATTTCTTTTCTGGCAAGGGGTCAAACAGCTGCTGCAGCTGTAGAGCACAAATGAGTGGCCTGTTTGGGGAGAGCTGCACTCTAGGGCAGCAGAAGGAGGTTGCAGGTGGATGCCAGCAATGGTATGGAGAAATAAGTGATCTCTGTTTGGAGGGAGAGGGGGAAAATCTACAGTGTCTCCAGGGGAGGGGCAGGCTGGTGGAAGGGTATCCCTGGTATGCAGGGATCTCATAGGATACAGTGACCTTGTCCTTCTCTGCTGAGCTGCTTCCAGGCCTGGAATTTGGAGCTAGTGGGTCAATCTCTCTTGTAATTAGGGCATTTACATGCAGGTTCAACTCCCTCCTCTCCTGAAGGGACTTGAACCCACATCCCAGGGCGGTTCTTTATCCACAGGTGTAGGCTCTTTCAGGGATGGGACAGAGTGGAGCATGAGACCCCTTAATGTCTCCTGCAATGCTGTTTCACTTTGCATAAATAATTAAGCATGCACCAGAGCATGGACTAGCACTAAGCTGTCCAACCTTCCGGGTAAGCCTCCTACCCACCAGACCAGAGCATCAATCTCTCTGCCTCAATGAATATCCAATTATTTATATATACACAGTGGAACAATTCTAGCAGGAAAGACTGAGGGAGACCCAGCACAGACAAGCAAACCACCTAGGGTGCTCCTCTGGGAGTTCCAGGCTGTGGGTTCAAATCTGCTGGGTGGGTGGGGAGCAAAGCCTTGCTCTTACACAGCCTGGTTGAGTGCTTCAACTACTGGGTTAAAAGGGGGGAGTGGGAACCATGCCTCTTCCTTTCAGGATTCTAGCCCTCTGCTTGCTTTGCTGTTCTCATGAGGGCTTCACAAGGAAATGTGCACTGATGGAATAATTTTCTCCTCACAAAATGGAATATTTGAATTTTGGTTTCACCTTCCCTGACAACTTGAAAAATGTATTTTGCTTGGATCCTGAGCAATCTCCCTCCGACTTCTTTTGCTTTGGGTGCTGACCCCCCAAATCACCAATCCCTACCAGCTCTATTTGGAAGTGGCCTCAGGGAACATGTGCTGTCCTGGTCTCAGGGAATATCTGGGGGCTGCTCCTGAGCCCTGCTGCAGCGGGGGTCCATGCTCAGGGTTTGCACCTCTCCACAAAGAATGTGAACGTGTAGGCCTCAACGTGGGAGGATTAGGGACAGTGGGGAATCCAGATAATTCACAGTGTCAGTGGTAAATGGATCAGCCTGCAACTGGCAGCCTCAGCAAGCTAAGCATTAGCTCAATGACAGTTAGCCCCAATCTGCCCCCAGACTTGCTCATTCTCCTGCTTGGGTTGGCTCATGGAGCGGTGGTCCTGAGAGAGGGGCAGTGCCCTGCATCTCCCTGCCTTATCCTACCCCTAGTTCTTCTGACAACTCTCTTTCCCTGTTTAATGTCTTATACTTGCATGCTCCTACAATCAGAGGCAACCATGTACCTCAGTTTGTTTGGCTTGGGATACAGCTTTGCAGATATCTATTTGGGAATGCAGCCCTGTAGTGGACAATGACAGCAGGCCTCCATTCCTGTAGTTTGTGTCTGCTCCATGTTTTTTGTTTGTTTGTTTGTTTTTAAATAAAATTCATTTCCAGGGCCAGATCAGTTCTGAATTAAGTTGCAAATTTTGACTAAGCAGAACTCAGTTGTTCAAGTCTGTGTGGTGCTAGCACTGGCAAGTATTCTACTGCCCAGACTCATCAGTCTGGGGCTTCAGATGCTCCCAAATCCATGGCAGGCATCCTATGTGCAAGCCCTAAACCTGGAAGCCTTGGAGTTCAGATGCTTCTAGCCTTGCCCCCTCCAAAAGGCCAAAAGAACAAGCTAGAGAGAAAGCCCAAAGGCAATCCCGCATCGCCATAAACTGTGTAGCTGAGATCCTTGCATTTGGAGGCATTTGTAGACTCTTGCAGGGGTCAGCCTGCCTGCAATGCAAGGGACAGGCCTTTACCCTCTAACTACACCAAGTCATTCGAGGCTGAGAAGATGCCATCTCCCCTGGCGTGACTGATTTTGGGGCAGCCTTGTACCACTGCCTTACAGTATCATTCTCTCATCTGTGTTAGACATAAAAATGGAGGAGTGGGGGAGAGAGAGAGTATTCATAGATTCATAGATTGTAAGGCTGGAAGGGACCTCAGAAAATCATCGGGTCAAGCCCCCTGCACCAGGCAGGAAAGACAGCTAGGGTCAAGTGACCCCAGCAAGGTGACTGTCTAGTTCCCTCTTGAAGATTTCCAGGGTAGGCGATTGCACCACCTCTGGAGGGAGCTTATTCCACAGTCTGGACCCTAGCTGTGAAGAAGTTTTTCCTAATGTTGAGCCTGAAACAATCTTCCAGGAGTTTGTGGCCATTATTCCTGGTTTTCCCTAAGGGTGCCCTGGTGAACAGTTGTTTACCGAGCCCTTGATGTACTCCTTTCATGTAGCGGTAAGCTGCTACCGAGTCCCCTCTCAGCCTTCTCTTTTTCAGGCTGAAGAGTCCCAGGTCTTCAGCCTTTCAGTTCCCGAGCAAGTGCTGTTTCGGTGAAGCAACAACGGAGTCCTGAGGCAAAGACTCCCCAGCAAGCCTCATGAATGGTGACTTCTAAGTAACAGCAGTGGTATTAGGCATGGATGTAACATATTACTGCGCAGGTGGATCCTTAATCTCCCGGATTCATAGGAATCTGCAGATCCACAAGTGTCTGGGGGCTGGCCCAGGGAGAAGCAGAGGCTGGTGGTTGATTAGATATCAGACTTTCTTTTGGTCAGTTGTGCCCTGGCATTTGAGTGACAAATCTGCTCACACCTATGCCTGGAGTGATTGGGGCTCTGAGCAGTGTAGATATGGGACAACTCTGCCCTGTTAATCCTATTTGCATATGGTGCTGTCTGCTAATCCCCAGCAGAGCCCTTGAGAGGATTGCTATCGGTTAGCAGAGGAGCAATATTGAGTTCAGGGTGATTCAGGGTCTTTCACTAGCTGCTGCAACAGGGAACAACAGGGAAGGAAACCAGTCCTTACCTTAGCTTATTTTCTTCTGGGTGTCTTGGACAGGTGGATTCCTATGACACAGGGAAGAGCAGGACCTCTTTGTTACTCTAGAACATCCTTGAACACAAGTCTTGCAACATCAAGACTTCTGTGAGTCTGGAATTAGCAGGGAGGTGAGTAAAAGTCAGAGCAGAGCAAGCAGAAGTGATGTTGAGGAAACACCTCTGGGGGGCTGTAGCACAGGGTGTGCTGCAGTGCAGATGGTGCAGGCTGAATCCAGCCTTTAGACCGTAACTGTGTTGTTTAAAGAAGGTCTTTGAGATTGAGTATAAAGGGAAAGTGGGAGGGGGATAGGAAGGGGTTTACTGGAATGAGGGAGAGGCCATGCAGTTGGGGTGACTACCTTGCTGTGCTCCTTGTGATATGTGGCTATCTGAGCATTTTGGACTAGAGGTTCAGTACTGGGACTCACCCCCTAATCAGGAGCATGACTGACCTCCTGCCCTGCATGTCCAGGGGAACTGGAAAGCCAGATCCTACAAGTGGTGGCAAGGGGACTGGTTAATGGCAATGATGTTGAAGAGGAGGGGGTGGCTAACATTTCCAAGGCCTCCCTCAGAGGCAGAAACTGCACAGCAGCCCCTTTCCTTGACTTGCCTGAGTTAGCTACTGGAGTGGGGAGGTAGATCTGCATAAGTTAGATGGTCCTAAATCAGGACCTTGGAATCAAACACCTCCAACGGGCGATACTCTGCTCAGCGTGTGTGTGTGGGGGGGGGAGGGAGAGAGGGGGGAGTAGCGGATATTGCAGAACTGATTATTTAACAATGGATGTATGTAACTGAGTATGCAAAAATATCATCATGATTGTGCATATAATTTTCTCATGCAGTTCTTCAATTGCTATATTCCTGGCTGTTCATGTGGGCAAATCCTTAGCTTTTCAGTATTCATATTTCTCCTGACAACTACCTTCTCATTATACCCACAAATATTAACCTACCTCTCTATCATACCATTATCTTCTTAGTACTGCACCTACCCTTTAAGATAGGAGGGACTGTTTCTGCCTGTCAGTGCAGGACCTAGCACAGAGTAGGGCTCTGATGATAATCATCACATATGATAAACAGCAAAATTCCCAGTCAGTGATGTTATTTATGCTTGCAATTTTTTCTGCACTTCTGACCATGTCACCTGCACCTAGCTGTGAAACAAGTCCCTGCTGAATCTAACTTTAATATTCCAAACCTCCAAGGTAGCTGTATTTCATGTAAATGACCCCAGAGAGAAATGCTTCCATCTTTCCTGCTGCTTTGCCAGTCCCACCGCCTATCTTCCTGCAGAATCCTACCTGATTAGTGCAACAGTGCGCCAGGGAAGGCTTTAGGCTCCAGTATTCCATGACCCACTGGGCTTCATAGCAATAGGGAAAGAGAGAAATTTCAAGTTTTCCTGCATGATACAGTATTCACCTCTGGCCCTGGATGGTTTAATTCATGTCCAGATGGGATGAACTGCATAACTTTCTCTTGGCTTTGCTACTGGTATGTGATGTGACTATTTCAAAGCCAGAGGGTTAAGCTGCTATCACACGTATAAACCCATCACCTGTTCTTTCTATCACCCCATTTACCCAGAGGTTCCTCCAAGAGAACTGTCACATTTTGGTTCTTCAGACCTCCCAGGATGCTTTTGTCTAACATCATTGTCTTTTTAGGAGTTCTTTGAAGAGAGATGAATCTGTGGCTCTCCCCCTATTCTCCATATTTTGTATCACGCTGAGCCCACAGCCATCTTGTAACTAATAATGAAATAGCCTGTCTGCTGAATACGTAGCCAATTGCCACCTGCACTCTTGGTCATCCATGAGAATTGCTCATGCAAATTTGGTGTGCCACTGAATGTATATTTGTACACCCAGAAAACATTTATACCACTAGTAATTGCTGTGCCTAACTCATTAATTGGCTAATTGTGTGCCTAAATATGGATTTGGTACTGGGCTTTACATATCTACGTTTTAAGAGGTTTCTCTTGGTTCAAAAATGTTGTGATCATGCAAGCTGCTGCTTTGCTAAGGTGGAATTCCAAATGCTGAGCTGTTTCCATGGAGCAGGAGAAGTTTATAACCTGCAGGGTACAGAGGATTGTGGCTGTGCATTAACATAGGATCAAGTTGTCCTTTGGCTCCCAGTGAGCATGTGTGGATTAAGGAGCTCCAAATAACCCAAGTTCTTGTTGTCTCGTACCCTGGTGGAGTCCACCAGTTTAACTGAGAGTTCTTTTTAAAAACAGATGGTGTGATATGGTCCAAACTAATTGTTAATAATTTGGTCTTGAATAGGATCTTATGGAAGTCTGTTTGGGATTTAATATTATTCAATGTCTTCATTAACAAGATGGTGGTTGGGAAAGGCACAAAACATATCTGCTGTTGCTACAAAGGGATTGCCAGTAATTGAGAGGAGAGGATTTAAACACCCTACAATCTTGGTGACCTGAACAACCAGGCAAAAATCAATAATGCAACATTCTTTGAGGAGAAATGGAAAAGAATTCTTACAGCAAGAAATGCTCCAGTGTACAGTCAGATATAGAGAGAGAGCTGGGTACAGGCCCACAATAAGTTAACCATTATACGGCACAGTGCACAAAGTATGAATGAACAATATAATGTTAAAATAAAAGGTAAATGTTATGTTTTGTTACATTGAGAGGTGTCATGTATCACACAGCGATATATTTATCCACTTTATTGGGTACCAAAATTATTACTATAACTTGCACTCAGGAAAATATATGTTAAATGTTAGTAATTGAAAAAGTTCCCAGAGGATGCTTTGGAATAATTGTCAATGTAGATGATACAGTATTGAAGGTTGTGGCGGAGCACCTTTGGGGTGCTCGCCACTTGAGGGCTCTCACAGGAGCTGAGGGGAGCCTACTTTGGAGGAGCAGCAGGGGAAACCTCTCTCAGGAACTATTTTAAGGGAGAAGGTATATGGCAGGGCACTGTGGGTGCCTGCCACTTTAAGAGCAGAGCCAAGCAGCCAGCAGGTGCTTGATTGCGGTGCCCATTTTAGATCTCTGACTGCCTATATAAACAGGGCACTTCATTGCTGGCAGCCTAGGCAGTAACATCTCCTGGAGATAAGGGCAGGAGCTGTAGGGGATGGCTAGGAGGCTCCTGAGCGTGACCTAAAACTGCACCTTGCTGGGAGTGGGTAATCTGGTGGGGCTCTCAGTGGCGTGGGAGCCCCCCGGAAATGCCAGGCCAGTTACCACTCCAGTGAGAGGCAGGTCGGGGTGCCTTAACCCCAGCCCTCACGTTCGGGTGGGTTACATAGCATCAGAGGGAGTTGGGGCCAGGCATGGCTGCGGCCACTTGAGCCCTGTGGGGTGCAAGACCCCGAGGAGGCAGAGTGGGGGCCAGGCATGGCTACGGCCACCTGAGCCCACCGGGGAGAGAAGCCCTGTGGCCCCAAGTGAAGGGGGCAGTGTGGAGCCCCGAGTGAAGGGGAGTAGGCCTAGGTATGTCTCCGGATGCCTGAAGCTGTAGTTTGGGCCAGAGGCTGAGTAAGGGGGCTCAGTCCAAGAGATGGGGATGAGTTCTGACCCTGGTAAGCCCTCCACTGCTGGGAGGCCGAGTGTGGGTCGAAAGTAAGACCTATAATAGAGCACAATGACGTGCTGCTCCAGTGGGGGAGTGAGAGTCCCCATGAGACCCTGGAGCACCAGTTGTGGTGTGGGATAAGAATGCCCTGGTGAGGGGTAGCCCCAGAAAGGGGGCGGAGATGAGGAACCCCAGTGGGGAAGAAGAACCAGAGAGCTGAAAGCCCAGTATGTTTTACATGTATAGAGTTACCCCCAGAAGGGGCCAGAGCAAGCTTAGACCCGTTTGGGTAATTGACTGGCCACTACCCTGGTGAGGGTTGCGGGAGAGGCCCAAAAGACCTCTCCTGCAACCCGTTTGCCACCCAAGGTATGAACTGGATAAAGCCTAAGGCCTAAGGGGCCTGCTCCAACAGGGAGCAAGGCAGTATAAGTTGTTGACTCATGAAAGAGACACTGAGAGAGAGGTTGGAGTGTGAGAGGCCCTAGTGAGAGGAGGGCGGTATGAATGTGTGTGTGTCTGAGGCCTGACAATGAGGCCTAAGCTCAGTGCGGCGGTAAGCCAGGAGAACTGTGTCATCTGGATGCCATCTGTGAGGCTTGGGCTGCGGTGTAGGGGAGGAACAGAGCTGCAGATAGTGCCCCCTGGCATCGGGGTAAGAATGGGCAGCCTCCCGCCGTAATTAATTATCAACAAGGCATGGTGGGTGAGACAGCTAGGTGGCGTGCCTAAAGGCAAGTGGGGAAACTAGCACTGTGGCCAGTTGGGGAGCCCCACCTTGCCACGAAGGCTAAGACTAGGCACTTTCTGGTATCCCTGAGTAGATAAATTCTAACCCCCCTGAAGGCCAAGGAAAGGATAAGATGACTTACTTCAAGTCCCTTCCAGTTCAGGTTATTCTTTTTATAACCTTTCTCTATTAGATGTTCCATTAATGGCTTCCATTCATAAAAGAACGGGGCCAAGCAGTTGAGTCATCCATTTATTCATCCATCCATCCACCCGCCCAACATCACCACAGAACCTCCCAGGCCATAAAGATATTAGTATGTGCTTCATTCTCTTCTCCATTCACCACCACGTTGGTGGTTGGATACTATTTATGAATAAATCTGAGAATAAGCATGCTATTATGGAAAGGCTGGATAAAGAGAAGGCAGTTGTACGCAACTCTGAATGTGACTCTGATGATTATAGTGCTCATTCTGATATCTTCCAGCAGTTCATAACTTACCTTTGTCTAGCTCCTAGAAAAATTCTGTCTCCTGTATTCATGACCCTACATCCATTGGTCAACAGTTTCAGGAAGGTCATTGTTGCAGAGAGTAAGTCCATCTTTTTGGTAGCCAGGACTGATGCTGTGCCTGGCTATGACAATCAAGATAGTGACCTTTAACTGGACTCTGTGTGCAATGGGAAGCCAGTGCAGAGAATTGCAGATCAGGTTGTCATGTTCAGGTTGACCAGTGCTGCTGAGCAATTTTGCTGCTCCATTGTGAACCAAGCTGGAGCTTTCTCAGGGCTCCCTTCATCCTGGAAGAAATCCAACAGTCTAATTGAGATAAAGCCAGGCCTGCATTTGATTAGATGATGTGGATGCATTTAGCTGGCTGCAGTTGGTGAGCATTTCTTAGGTGTCTTGGGGTGTATCTACACAGCTAATTCACCTCAGGCTAATTCACCTGTTTCTTGGCTGCTTGTTCAGAGTCTTGCAGGTTTCTGCATAGCACTGCATTATGCAGTGGGTACCCACAGGTCCACAAGATGCCTAGTGGCATCTTGCTTTTTTATCTAGTGCCTCAGAGAGGGCAGCCTTTTACTGCTAGGCTTTTGCCATTCTTTGCCTCAAGCTTTAGTTACACTGTTTGACTATCATTGCTCTACCATCTCCATGTGCTGATGGACATTGATAGGGAAGCCTGGGGTGGGTTGGATGAACTCTGTGACTCCCTTTGCAAGGGGGAGCCCTGCAGTTTTACTGCTCCAAGACTGAACCCTGGGTCAGCACTGATGTTTCTTATCATGGCCATTTTCAGTAAGTCCAGAAAAACTCAGGCTCCTGTTAAAAACTTGTTTCCCTGGGGGAGATCTGCATCCAGCAGATGTTCTGCAGCAACACAGGAAAGGCTTTCAAAATGAGTCAGCTTTAACTGGTTCTTGGGCCCACAGTAGTTCAGGGCCCTTAGAAGTTTGGATAGAAGAGCTAGATTTAGGTGCCTGTACCTGCTGGCAGCATGATCTGCTTCCAAGGCCCCAAACATCCAGAACTCCCTCTTCCCCCCTGCACTGTTCAGCAGAGAGTTGTTATCCCCATGTCCTTTCTCTTCTATTATTTGTCTCCTTGGCTGCCATTGTCTTTCTGTGTGTTTCTGTGAGTAGTCTTTGATAGGGAAACCTGGGTTGGTGTGGATGAACTGTATGGCTGATACCCACCTCCTGTTCTGATGTCCCAGAAAAGAAATCCACCCTTTGGGTCCTGGTATCTTACAATACAAAAGTGGGTAGGGAAAAGAAGACACTTTTTTCATGCAAGTTATTAAGAAATTCCCCATATTTCCCCCAGCATCCAAATACAGAATATAGCCTGGAAGGGTTGCTAGTTTCTGCCTGATTCCACAATCTGGGGGCAGACTCCTTTGTTGGAAGGGATGATTATGAGCTGACAAGTTGCTTCCCAGCAGGATTACTTCAGTCTTCTCTGGGTTCCATGTCCATAAGCTGCTCTTCCTCCAGAAGCATCCAGATACCTTGGGGATGGAGTTCTTATCAGTTGACATAATGGAGATTCAGAGCTAGGTGGTGTTTTGCTAGCTGTTGTGGGGTCTTTGTGGTTTTACTGATGCATGTTTCTGGGAAGAAGCACTGATGTAACTTTACCTTTAGCAGGTGACAGGATGCTTAGCTGGCTCGAGAAGGTTGTGCCTCAGCCTCCTGAGACTGCCCATGTCCCAGGAGAAAAGGATGAAAAAAAAGAGGAACCCAAGGTAGTGATTGTGGAACCCCAGTCTGCAAAGGTGGAGCAGGTGAGTAGGGAGGGAGCAGCCCCAGGAGATGGGCTGACCACTGCCTTGATCACTGAGTCTGGGATGAGTGAGGACATTAAGTGTGTGATGCATATACACTAGCTCATTTGACCAGTTGATACTGATCAAACTAAGTCAACTGCAATTCTTGGTTGAACAGATGTCAGGGAGACTCTGGAGACTGGCTAAGAGAGAGATTAGCAGAGGGACTGCTGGTTAGGAGTGAGCTACTTTTGCAAATGGTGCTAGTGAGGCCTTTGTAGTCTGTGCCAGTGCCATAATGTGCAGTTGTGCTATCACCTTTATTCTCTTTCTTTCATGAACAAATTTTCTGGCTGCTTTGAAATGTGACTACTTTGGTGTGAGCACTTGAACACCTGGGTGTGAGAACTTGTGATCCAAGAAGTGAAACTGACTGAAACCAGGACATGACCTTGTAGCTGGAGACACGTGGATGGGTGCTTGTATTGGTTGTCTTCAGTACCTGGAAGCTACCAATTGCAGGGCACAGGCTTAAAGAGAAACTGAGTGGCAATGACCTTTGTTTCCATGGTCTAACCTGAATGAACAGTAGAAAAGGAGCAGAGAAGGCAGAAAGATCTCTGGATTTTAAAAATACTTTCAGTTTGGGTCAGCTCAGGTGGTGTCATCAGTAGCAAAGATAAGGACATTACAATATGTGACTTTTCACTTCAAGCTGTCTCTTCTGTGTTTTGACCTTTAAAGCCACCAGAAAGAGCCACTAAAGCAGCAGAACCTCCCAAAAGCAAAGGCACAGAAGGTGAGTCCTTGTTAATAGCATCCATGCAGAATGTAACTACCACATGATACTGTGAGCATTGGTGGGAGTATCCATA
Organism: Alligator mississippiensis; assembly: GCF_030867095.1. Lineage (NCBI taxonomy): Eukaryota > Metazoa > Chordata > Crocodylia > Alligatoridae > Alligator > Alligator mississippiensis. The sequence continues at coordinate 38,555,107 of NC_081833.1, read as the reverse complement.
GCTTAGCCAGTCAGCCAAAGTGGAAAGGACCCTGGAGTAGGCAGTTGGCTACTCGTGTTTGGGAGTGGGAGTGTGTGGGTGAGGTGTGCCCCTGGGAGCACTGGGGAAGCAATGCAGGTATATCCTGAGGAGCCTGTGCTAACATCCATATGCAAGAATAGACCTCTCCAGTTGCCATCAGAGCATGTTGTACACAATCACTGGTGCTACCTGGTTGAACTGGCATCTCTCTACACAAAGAGAAACAGAAGAGTGGCAGATCTGAACAGAGTATTTTAAAATGCTTTTCTTGGACGTAGCTGCCAGGTTGACCTGGATAAATGACACATGGTTACTTAGATCAGTGTTATGGTGGGTCCTTCTTACACATGACCTTGCTTTACTTTCATTTAGGAGTAGAGAAGAAAGTAGAACCTGCCATGACCCATGACCCAGGACCACCACCAGCATCTGCAGTGGAAAGGTTTTTGTCTATCATGTGTCCTTCCTGCTAGTTAGGAGTTGGGATTTAACATGCCAGCTGGTAAGGGACTTCAAACCAATGTGAATTCTGGCTCTATCTCAGACACAGGCCTGTGGACAGATGTGGTGGTGGTAGGTGGGGAGATCCCTGTGGAAAGGGGTCCTTTGTTTCTAGCTTACATACAGAAAGGAGTTGGCTGCCTCTGTGGCACCTCCCTAGCCGATGGTTCCTGAGCTCATATGGGTGCAAGGATTGGAGGAACGAGTGGGTAGGTTAAGGGCAGAGCCAAAGGTTCATGTGCTGTTCCCCACTGAGCTGTCTGGAGCTGACTAAGAAAGTCTGGAACTTCATTAATTTTACTGTGGAGCCCACTCTGCAACAGGAAATACCCAGTCAGGAGCCTGTGGTAGAGTAGTTTGTCTGGAATTGAGAAGGGGCAGGTGGAGCTGTGGAGCTCACCCTGGTCTCCTCCAGGTTTCACAAGAACCACAATGTTTCTAGAGGATTCTGCTGCCCTCACTCTGCTGATGGAATGTTACAGGGAGCCTTCACAAGGAGAAGCCTATGGGATGATTTGGTCCCTGGGGTTCACCTCACCTGGTGTATTTGAGCCCTTCCATTCTCTTGCAGCACTGGAGGAACTGTCCTCTCCTGGCTGTCTCAGGGGCTGGAAAAGTTTGTTCCTCAACCAGCAGAAAGGCTGCAGAGCCTTGGGAGGAGCTTTGAGACCAGTTTGGATATCCTTCAGCAGGTAGGTCTCACAACCCGTGGAATCAGTCAGCAGAGGAGTCTGGTGTTCATGCATTGATTTCTGTTATGAGAAGACGAAAAATGGTCTTTACCAGTTTTGCTGGTGGTTTTAATTGTGTTTTGTGTGTGTGCACTCTGCAGCCTGAAGTCCCACCTGTCCAGCAGCTGGATGTTGTCGTACAAGGTAAAGTTATGAATGATACCATCATATTGATGCCAAACTCCTTGGGATCTTTATTTCTCACAGATCCCAAAGCATTGTGCAGAGCAGGCCAGTGTAATTAACTGAACCACAGGCAGGCAAAGCAGCTTTCCTGAGCAAGTCCAGTTGCAGATTTAGGCACAAAACCCAGGATTCCTGAGTGCCTGTCCAATGCTCTCTCCAGTTGGACACCCCTCCTAATATAGATGTGTGAATGGAGTGACATAGCTTCTTCTGTATCATCAAAGGCTTCCTAAAAGGGAGCAACTTTCCTCCTCCTGCTTGGGACAACCAGGATGTACCCAGTCAGGAGAGAAGGTGTCACCTTGCTGCTCTCTCAGTGCTGGGAGTGACTGTATTGTTTTCAGAATGCTCCAGCATATCTTCAACCTTCTCTTGTCTGTTCTGTTTGTGATTCCTCAAAGCAGTTCTAGGGGCTGATCCCAAGTGCTCACAGTGTCTGTGTGTGTTAGAGAGAGAGAGAGGATCTTCCATTTTCATGCCTTGCAAACGTAACTGGCACTGAACTATCTGTAGTAATGGGAGAGACAAAGCTGTCTTTGCCTTCCCATCCAGTACCACTTCCAAAGGAGGACAAGTCCCTGCCCAACCTCCCTCAACAAGTTGTAGGACTGGGAGAAGAATTCCCCAGGCTTTTGGGTCCTCATAGCCATCTCCTTGCTTGATGCCCCTGATTAAAGTCCAGTTTTAAGATCACTGTTGGGAAAGCAAAACATAAGATTAGTCAGGAAGCTCTTCACAGTCCTGTATTTAGCACACCTCTGTGAGACGGTTAACTCTCCACATACTGTCTTTCCCCCTCAAGAGCCTCCTGCACCCAAACCAGAGGAAAAGGAGCCTCAAGATTCTAAAGAGTTGCAATCCAGCTCAAACCAAATGTAGGTTCTCCCAGCAGTGTAGAGATACCTGTGTAGCATGGCAGTGCTTGTAGACCTAGTTGCTGTCCCTTTTTATTTCAAGTAAAGTGATGTTAACCACTAGAATGCCAATCTAATAGAAAACCCCATGTACTGGATTACCATTTGTTTTCTTGACTATCAGCCAGGTTGGATTTAAGGTGACTCTGACAGCCATACTGCTGGGGGGAGAGAGGAGGGGTGTTACTTTAAAAGATAATAAAGATGTTGACTGAAAGATCTACTTTTTTATTCACTGAACTCTGTCTCTGGTTATAAGAGAGGATGGTCCCACTATATAGGTTTGGGCCCCAAGGGCTGAATGGATACAGAGCCTTGACTCCACTCTGAATGCATAAAGAGATAATCTCTTTGGGTATGTATGTGCTACATCCCCTGTACATCAAGGGTGCCCACCCATTCCTGCTCTCTGGAGATAGAGGTCCCAAAAGACATAGTGAGGAGGAGTCCCTGGAGCAGCTTCACCACTGCATTTCCAGGTTTGTTGTGTGAGTGGCATGTACTCACCAGCAGTCCTCTGTGAGAGTGCTGGAGATGTCATTTAGACACAGCCAGAGGTCAGTGCTAGGATCCTGGCTGACAAAGGGTGTCTTTCTTTACAGCACGAAGGAGGATACATTTTTTTTAAAGGGTTGATTTTCAAATACTTGTAGTAGTGTCTTGCCACCAGCTCTCGACTGTCACCCTCCAGTGGTGTATGTCATCACTGAGGCTGTACTTTTCTAACCTTGCTAGTCCTATCCTGTAGGCTTGACATTGTTCTGCCCTCCTCCTTGAGCAGCGAATGCAATGAGATGCAAGCAGGCAGAAGGGCTATAGGATCAGCAAGGGGATGTTGGAGAACTGGTAACAGTTCCCTCATGGTGGAGGAGGAAGAAGTGAGCCATGGCCATTTTTTCTCTTTAGTTTAGTTTACTCCAGTATGAGAGGCCTCATGTAGCCCATAGCTCTTCAGTAGCAGGCTTGGCCAACCTTCCTAAAGAACCTCAGAGAGTTCAGACCTCTACCTCCCTTAGGCCACAAGCCCAACCTGTGGCATTTCCCATCCTCACATCTCAGGGTGGGCATTGCTTGACAGATAAAGAGAACTTTAGCGATTTGCTGTAGATCACAAGACCTTTGCTCAAGATCTGTTAGTGCCAGAGTTGGGAATTAAATTGGGTTGTCTGATTTCCTAGTTCATTATTCACTGGATAGCACTGCCTCCACTCTTACATCTGCCTATCTGAACCTTCACCAAAGTTTCTGCACCCTTAGGGCTACAAAAAAGGGTGGAGACATCACAAGAATGGGCTTTTCTGTAGTTTTTTTACTACTAGTCAATGTCAACTCAGCAACAGTGAGATAGAGACTACTTATTATTAATAACTATTAATGCTCAAGAGAGGTTTAAAGTAGCTAACCAGGAGCTGTGGCAGTTCAGACTCCAGCTGCAAAGCATTTACCCAGGATACTGGTGTGCTCATACAGTCCACTTTGAAGCCTGTGTTTCTGTAGCCAGTGTGCTACCATGAAGCACAGTCTCACTCCTGACTGCAGGTTAGATAGAGCTTCTGCATTCTGGCTCTGAGTTATGTGTGTTGAGGGCAAATTCTATCCCTTCCTCCCTACACATTGAATGGACCCTGGTTCTGAGGGTTAGCCCTGAATATGTTCCTTTGTCTCTGAGCATAATTCCCCAAGGGCGGCAGAGGAAAGGAAAGTGGGTCTGCTATGGTTGTAGTGAGGGTGTAGGGAGAGCTGTTATGACTGTGTGTGTTCTCTTTCTGCAGGTTTGGGAGCGGAGTCATTAACTGGCTGGTGCAGGGTTTTGAGAAAATGGTACCTCAGCCAGAGAAAAAGCCTGAGGTGGGTGCAGCAAAGACCAAGAATGTGCTTAGTTACTGTAGCACAAGTTATGTCTTAATACATGCTCAGGAGTTTACTGGGTACTAGAGTATGGAGGCATTCATTCCCTTTCATAGACTCAAAGTGAAATAAAAATATGTGCAGCTACTCACATAGTCCCATGACACTGCAGGATGGTTACCAAGATGCAGATCCTATTTCCCTCTTAGATGTCTACGTGGAATTCTATTTTAACTTGCTTGAGTGCCTGAAATATCATTACCATGTCCACTTTTTCCCATCAGAACTCTAAGACTAATTCACAGAAGCTGTGAGAAGTTAGAGGAGGGGGAGAACTCATTCAGCTTTTACATTAACACGCTTTTTAGCTGCTCCAGCAGGCTGGAGTTTTCTTGTTTAAGATTATTGAAACAGAAGAAGGAAATGGGAAGGGCAAAGGACTGCAGTTCTGAGCTCTTAGCAATTGTAGGAGCTGGCTCACCTCATCTTAATGAATCTTCCATACTTAGGGAAAAAATTTTCTCAGCCCCAGATCTGATCCAGAATTTTCTGCAGGTGAAACTTCCATGGTAGTGGAAGAGCTCAGGATCTTTTCTCTATGGAAGCAGAAATCAGTGGTATTAAGTATCTGCTCCATTCCTGCCCATGACTTGTGTCAGTGCCATGTTACTCATTTTATTTTTGTTCAAATGTACATAAGGGGAGTCTGCTAGCACCTTGAGGTAGAGAATTTCAAACATTTTCACTCCTGGAGACGCACAAGGCTACTGTTGCCTGGTTACTTGGTTCAAACAGATGCATATTCAAGTCCAAATGATCCTTTTTGAGGACTTATTCACTGTAATAAAAATAAAGTAATCCCTCTTAATTCCCTCTTCTCTAAACCTTTGTAAGCTTAAGCACTTCTCCTTATATCATGATGGTAGAGACCCTTGATACTGTTGATCAGTTTAGCAACATATTTCTTAAAATTTCCTGGCTACTCCCTTGCAAAAATGTTTTGTTTTAAAAACATTGGGTTTTCTGAAGCTGCAAAAATTATGGTGTGGGATAGCTCTCTCCACAGATCTGTCAGACAACAGATAATCAAAGAGTGGCATATTCAGTGCTTAGTCTAACATACAGACACACACCTACACACATACGCACAAGTGCTCTAACCCTTAAAAATGTTAGTATCCTTTTGAGTGAAACTAGTCCACCCACAGTTTTCCCACTGTGAATGGTACTTACTGACAATTTGGGTGATTTGCAAAAAGCTGTTTTCTAAGGGAGCTGTTACTTATTAAAGCAGCTTTATCTAAATAATTAAATATTATGCTATTGAAAAGTGAGGTCTCAGTAACACATTTTATACTGAGGCTTTTATAATGCTCAATCTATTTCTCTTTTCAAAGAGGAGTTTAAGAAGCAACTGGATCATGGCTTGTAAAAACCTACAGGGGAAGAAAGTTGAGATTAAGGCACCATTTGATCAAGTTGATCAAAATAACAGCCAGATCCAAACAGCTGGCATTAAAGTAAGAAACATTCCAATCAGAAACGTATTTCCTAACAGTGAGGGGTATTAACCATTGGAACAGCTCACCAAGGCATGCAATAAATGCACTGTCACTTGGAGCCTTTAACTCAAGTTGGATGTTGTTCTGGGAGATAGGTTGCAGTTCAACTACAGGCTGCTGATCTTAGTAGCCTCCAATTATACAGGAGGGCAGAAAATGTCCTCTTACCACAGGTTTTATTGGGTGGAATTCCATGGCATAGGTTATGAAAGAGTCAGGCTGGACATGCACATTGGTCCCTTATGACTCTATGAAAAGTCTGTTTAAAATCACTGGTGACTGGAGTCCTTTGCCTTTCCCCCTCTGGCTCCCTAGGCGTTATGAGAATACAAATGATAAAAACAATATCAGTGCCAGGTTCACAAGCTGTCAATCCCAATGAGGAAGGACTGCTTCTAGGAGAGAGAAGGGTATTCAGAGGGGCATTGGTAACTGTTCAATCCTTAAGCCTTCCATTGAGGGTCTCTGAGGAGGCCAGTTAGTACTGTAATAGTAATGCCTTTCTCCCATCCAGGTCTGTGCTCAGCAGCCCGTTTTATATCAACCTGCAAACAGCTGTCAGGTAAGAATGGGTTCCAGTTACTATAGACCCATTTCTTATCTGGACCCATGAGTGAGGCATGGTGACCTCCACAAGTAACTTCTTCTGTCACCCCAGTCTCCATTGTGCTACTTTTTAGAATGGCTTAAGTAGCTATATTTGTGTACAGTGCTATGTGCTAGGTGAAGAATAACCTCTTCAAAATAGTTTGTAGCCCAAGTCCCTAGTAATGAAAAATGAGAAAATAGATATAATTGTAAGATGTAGCACTGGTATTTGTCTCATTGTTATTCTTTTACAGACCTTTTCCTGAGGCATCAATGAATATTTTACTACATCTGTGTTGACTTTCTAGCTGCTCAGCTGCTGCAAATGCTGTTATAGTTTCTTGGGCCTGGTCCTCGCAATAAATTAGGTCATATTAGAATATAAGCTGGAGGAGTCATGTAAACTAACACAATATTAACACAACTTTTAGTAAGAGTAGATGGGAACAAGTTGTATCAGCTGCTTGCTGTTAACCCTAGAGTTCCATGAGGGTTTATTCATAATGTTGAGTATCATAATCCATGTCTGCATGGACTACCAAATTGTACTGAACTTTTTGTTAGCTTGCACAGCTCCTCAAGGTTGTTGTCCCTTTTGATCCAATTTTCTCATGCAGACCAGCCTACAGAGATTTTTCCCTCATTTTTTGTTTTCAAAGCAGTTTCTTAGACTACTTTTTAAAAAATTAAAGACAAATTCTGCATTTAAAGAACTCCCAGCTTCTGACTCAGTGATCAAGGTCCAATATTAAGTTAAATAGCGCAGGACATGGTAAGGGCAGCAGGCTTAAAGTATGATAATACAGCATGGTTTGTAAAGTCTTATGTTGTTCATCAAATCTGCTAACATATGGGCATTCAGTAGTCAGATAAAGAGAGTCTTAGCTTTGTGCTTCCTGGCACTTGGGATGCAGATAATAATGTTCTTAAGAAAGCAACCAATGAATGTGTAGAACATCATTTGACAGCTAAAGGCTTGATCCTGCGAAGTGCTGAATACCCTCAACAGGCACTGGTGCCAGTAGAAGATATATGGACTCACATGGCATCTTTCAGGATCAGGCTCTTAGAGCAGTACCAGCAAGTCTTTCTTACATATTTAATCTGGGCATCTAATAGGAACCATTTCCAAGTTTCCATGCTCACAATGTTAACATTATAAGGGTTCTCCTAGTATGTCACATACTACATCATCACTGTTATTGCCCCCAACAATTGCCAGTGGACCAGCATTAATGCTCTACCTGTTGTTAGTGAAGCTGCATTGAAATGGGAGATATCTCAGGTCCATTGTAATGACAGCCTCTCTGGTCCTGCTTGGGCAGGATTCACATTTGGCTTAAACCAAGCTCCTACTAACTCAGTTTTTATAATTACTATTGTTTTACACTAGGTCCTAGAAACCTCATGTGAAATCCATTGTGTTCTGTGGTTTACACACATACAAAAAGACAGCCCTCACTTATATTATGTATAAATACATAACATAAATATAAATAGGCAAGACAAACAGAGTGGAACAGAAAGCAAGCACTGGTCTCCGTCTTGTCAGTAGGGAACTGAACCACAGTGGCCGTGTCTACACAAGACGCTGACTGTGCAGTCATTGCTGTGCACGGTCATTTAGTACTTGTATAAACAAGTACTGAATGACTGCATGGTAACTGGAGTTACCATGCAGCAGTGCTGAGGAATGGCTTTTTTGTGATGCTGACTGCACAGGAGCTTGTGACTACTGCACACTAGCATCACGTCATGCTTCCTGCCATGTGATGCTACTGTGCAGTAGTCACAGGCTGCTGTGCAGTCAGCATCTCACATAGACATGGCCAGTGAGACTCAGTGGATTACCTTGGGTTAACAGGAGATTGGAGTAGAGCTGAGAAGTGAACCCAGATCTCTCAAGAGCTAGTAAAGTGTTTTGAAAACAAGACTATCCATTTTCTATAGAAACTGCACACAGGGCCATATTTGCTGCCTTGAAGTGGCTGAGGCTCTCAAAGCCTTTTAGTGCACAGACTGCCATCCAGGGCTCTGCTTCTTCCTTGCACAAGCTAAACCACCTGGTCTCTGTATATGGCACCAGTGCTACTCAGGGTGAAATTGCTTTCCTTCTGTCACAGCTCAAACATAAAGCTTTTGTTTATAAACATAAAGCTTTTGTTTATTTAAAGTAACTGAATAATAAACCCTCTCTAGTGTTATTTTTATTTTCAATGCAGAGCAAACTTGAGTGGTTGCATCACAGAGTCTTCCTGGTTAATTCTTAATGGAAGAGTAGGTCAAGAAGGGATGGCTTGGTAGGCAAATAAAGAACCAATTCTCCTTTGATCCTTTATTGGATTGGCCCTGGAGTATTTTCCTGCTGCTCTTGAAAGAGCCTAGCCTATTGATGCTGAACATTGTCCTGAAAGGACCAGGGCAGGGAGAATGACTTTTCAACATACAAACAGCTTTAGAATTAAAAATAAACAGATTTCTATCAAAAGGCAGGATTCTCTTGCGGAAGCATCTTTAGCTCAAGTAGGGTATGTTCGCTTCAAAGTGAGCAAGAAACACTGCCATTCCAGTCAGGTCAGCAAAAGATCAAAGAGAAACATGCTCCTTTTCCTGTGTTTTGGTCTTTTTAGCCACAGATCTCTTAAGGAAGGAAATACAGAGGATATTCTGTTGAGAGCATTTTGGAGGTGGGGGTGGGGTGCAAAACAAACCACTTTTTGTTTTAATCCCCATCCTCACAAGTCTGATACTGCTCAGCTCTACCATTGCACACAGGACTCACTCAGTAGAACAACATGGGCGTTAGGCCTGTATAGGATCAGAATTGGCATGATCTTCCGAGCTCCCTTCCAGCCCTAATGTCTATGAAATCTATGAAAAAAGGCCTGGAAAACATGATTTATAAGGACAGGCCAAAATAACTAGAGTTATTTAATCTGAAGAAGAGAAGATTGAGGGGCAATTTGATAACCATCTTCAAATACTTGAATAATGACCACAGAGAGGATGCAAAAGGGTTTTTTCTGTGGCCATAGGGACAAGACTAGGAGCAATAGCCTCATGCTGAAGCAGAAGAACTTTAGATTGGAGAACAGGAGGAACTTTCTAATTATGAAGGTGGTCAAGCATTGGAACAGGCCACCTAGAGAAGCTGTGGAATCTCCATCTCTGAAAATTTTCAAGAGCAGGTTGGATAGACATTTGGCTGAGATGGCTTAGTCAGAGACGATCCTGCCTTCCACTAGCGCTACCACCAATTCACATGAAGCAGACAAGACTAGGACATCTAGCTGTAGTGCTCTGTGTAAAGAAAAGGGAGAGTTTTGATTGCTCTGCAGGATTTTCAGGCTGACATACCCCCTTGTGACTGTTTAAGATGTATTACATTTTGCAGGATAATTTTTTTTAATCTCTCTCCATTATGTACTTCCCCTTTGATATCAGAAGGCAGCATTGGGGAAAGTAGATCTGGATTGTGACATTAGCAAGTGCTGGGCAGTCAAGTCACTTCCTCCACTTCGTCCATTTTGTACGTGTTGGCTCTCATTCCTCTGCCAGTATCTCTGCTATCAGGCTAAGGCTCAGAAGTATGGATGCAGGTGGGGGTGGGGGCTGCTACTGGCTACATCTTCATTTGAATTCAGGAGTCAGTATGTAAATGGATTTCTTATGTGTCTGTATAACAGGAAGCAAAGGAAAAGAAGCCTGAGGAGACTGCCAAAATAGAAGGTGAGTGATTTTGGGAAAAGTGGATGTGCTTGACTGTCATCTTTTCTGAAGAGGATACAAACTTTGCTGCCTGAAATCTGCTAAGAGTCAAGACCCTTCACAAGCACTCTCATTAAGCACTTCCCCTCTTCATCTCAGTCTTGGAGCCTTGAAGCTGCATTTCAGTGAAAAGCAGTAGAAGACCTTTACTAGTGCTGTGGAGATCCAGTGTGTGTGGCAAGTCCTGTGCTGACTGATGGGCTAGTACCCACCCTTGCACTCATGGGCTATTTGTACTGCTACAGGGAAGAGTTAGTGCTCTCTTGTAGCAAACCTGCCCTGATGCCTTAAGAATACAGAGGAGGAAATCAGCTACGTTCTTCATTGGAAAGGTTTAAAAAATTGCACAAAAAGGGCAATCCTGTCCCTCAGTGCTCTGGGGCACCTCTGATTTTGTTTCACCTTCTGAAACATCTCTTTATGCTTTAAAAGGTCAAGTCAAAACTGTACATAGACCTCTGTACGTTGTGGTTGTTAATTTCAAAAGCCTCCTATCTATTCATTCTTCTCCATAGAAGGGTGGTTTTAACTAGAGTTCAAAATGGTGGTGGTCATCTGGGAGCCCTGGAACAGAAACATGACTGCCCCAGTGCTGACACTGGCATGTCTGGTCATTGTACTTTGGAAGCTCATCAAGACTGTAGCTATCTTTTTTTCCCTGTGTTTTGTACAGCACCTGGCACAATACAGCTGACTGGGGTCACTAAGTGGGACTAGAATAGAAAGGAAAGATTGTATCCACTCAAAGGGCTACTAGCAGGTGGCTGAGTCTTACAGGGCTGACTTTTAAATCTGGGGTTCATACAGGGAGAAGTTCTCCCCTCTGCTGGGTGTGACTATACCATCTAAATACCCTGTGACTATACCATCGTAATACCATTTACACCCTCACAAAGAGACTCTGTAGCTCTGATGAATCTCTTGGCTCTGACCCTCAGCATAAAGAAGACTTTTACCCACAGGGCTTTGCCCTTAAAGGCCTTTAGAGCTGCTGTTTAAAATTAAACTAACTCTGCTGCTTTTCTTCTCTCTCTCTCTCTCTCCGTCTCTCTCTCTGTGTGAAGAACCAAAGCTGGAGCCTAAACTGGAACTGAAGCTGGAGCCCCCACCAAAAGAGAGTGCCAGTGAATCTTTAACTACATTAGAGGCAACTGCAGCTAGCCAGCTGGGGCTCGGAGTCTCTTTTTTCCCTCGGGCTCTAGGCAGTGATGGTAGTAGGTAATGCAGCTCCTTGGTTTCTGTAAATTTGGTTTAAGGCATGTGAAAGAAAGCTTATGCGAAATGCTGTGTAACTATAACTATAACTCGCTACATATATTTAATTTTTTTTTTTCCCCCAAAAAAGAAAAAAAGGTTTCTTGGATTCTTAGGTTCCTTAATGCTCTAAGCCTCTGGTCCTTTCCATTGCTCCTGGCATGCAAGTGTATGTCTCCTTGTAGTTGCTTGGTGGGATGCTCTTAACAAGGAAGACAACTTTGCAACATGTAAAGTATGTCTCAGCATTGCTGGAACCTCCTTGTTAATAGATGTTCTCTTCAGGGTGTAAACAGTAGATAGGAGGATTCATTTCTTGTCAGGGAGCACAGATTGGCACTAAATATGCCCCAGAGCAGGGTGGTGGGGGGCCCAAGGGGCCGGCATGCCCTACTGATGAAGGAAACAAAGGATCAATAACAAATAGGAAAGGAAAAAGAATTGTAATGGGAATTTTCTGCTTGGCAGGATGCTTGACTGGTTTGTTCAGGAACTGGAGAAGATGGTTCCACAGCCTGTGATCAAGCAAGCTGATTCGGTAAGTGGTTAATGGGGTAACGATTCGGTGCTTCAGCTTTACCTGAGCGCAAGCAGGTTCTTGCATGGTGATGAATTAGCTGGCCCAGTGCTGAGTTCTGCGATGTCTGAGGGCTGCTGTGCAGTCCTGTCTATCTCAGTGGAGACTGGAGAGGGAGGAGGCCTTTTAAGAGCCTAGCCCTGGAGACTTCAGCAGAGCCTATGTGGACTGGGCAAAGTTATCTGCCGCAGTATTTGGGAATCATGTTAGTCAGATGATAAGTTATTATAAATACATTTTTTAGCAAATAGTCAAGATCTTGATTGTATATTTCTTGCAGAAAATTCTTAATAGTACGACATAGCTAGCTTCATGCTGGGGTAGGGGTTCAGTTGTGACTCACAAGAGAAGGGTGCCATCTACTGAATTGCCAGATGTATTGAGAATGAGAGAGTAGAATAGTGGCAATACAGGCATACTTACATGCACACACATGCACCTGCACATACATCGGTGAAAAATAGCTGACAGTAATATTTTACTCTATTCTTTTTTCATGTTAGGAAGGAGAAGTGGTAACTGCGTGTCCGGTGGAGGAGAGTAAGTAATCGGTACTTCCCATTACATTACATTACATTATTTCATTCATCACAGATGTGTACCTTCTTGATCAAGATGAAGTGGAAGGAAGGGCTGCAGCACAGTTAGGAAGATGCCCTTGAACAGGCCTGGGTTGGGTTTCATGTTGCAGAGCTTTGAGAGAGAGATAGGGAAGCAGTGAGAACAATATTGTTAAATTGTCCCCATTGCATTTTTTTTAGTTCACTTTGTTGAGTTTTACTTTCAATACATTCTTGATTAGTATCAACCTTTTCTCTTGTGAAAGCTGCCTTGTAGATTTGGGATGTTGTTGTGACTCTCCAATCCTTTCATTTATCTGACTCTTCTTAGTAAGAGACTCGCATTTTAGGGGTATCTTCTCCAAATGTGGAGAATGTCCCAAACTGAGAAGCTTTGTGATTTTCATAGTGCTGTTGGAAGCTCTTTAAAACACAATTTCTGAGTTAATTTGTTATCTAGGTGCATGATTGGGTTATGCCAGAAGGAATTTTCCAAGTCCTTAAAGGTTATTGGAATTTGGATCAGATACACACTTATAACCCCTTCCAAACCACCTCTTTAAGTTCACTCATGAGGTTCGAGCTCATGCCTTTGGGAGCTTGAGGTGCCCAGAGAAAGACATCTTCTGCACAACTAGGAAGAGAATAAGTCTTGCAATAGGTGACATATTTGGGGTCCCTAGTGAGACTGACAGGCGAAGTATGTAGCCTTAACTACAACCTTTCCCCAGTAGTGTAACTAGTTGTGGGTGACAGGGACATGAGCCTCAGATGTTGACTAAGTGGGGGCACTGGAACAGAAGTAGGGGCTGCTCAAGACTTCAGCAGCTCTGGTCATTGGTAACACAGAACACAGGAACATGGCTAGGACCCAGCATTCAGTGGGTAGAAGCAGGAGGGGTTGAGGCTCTGGAGGGCAGAGGTTGGACCCTCTGTAGTCAAGCATTTAATCCCAAAGCCAAATTTGGCTTTTTATATTGTTGTTTGGCATGGCTTTTGGCAATTCTGTACTGGCAGAGCCCATAGTGGCTGGAGTCTGGAGCATCCCCTCCCCTTCCCCCACCCTTCCGCACCCCTCACCTTTATTCCAGTGCCCCCCTGCTAGGTCTTCCTCTGCTGCCAACTTCACTACAGAATCTAGTTATGTCTGTGCCTTGTTCCACTAGTGTTGTGCATCACAGCTTTGTAATAAAAAAGTAAGGTGATTTCTGTCATGGCTAATTTCACAAAGCAGACATACTACAAAAGAATGCTATGATGTCAGGTATGATAATGCCACCTGAATGTTACACGGCAAAACTGAAGGACTTCACAAGGTCACCTTGTCCAGTCCCCTGCACAAGGCAGGATCGTCTCTGACTAAACCATCTCAGCCAAATGTCTATCCAACCTGCTCTTGAAAATTTTCAGAGATGGAGATTCCACAGCTTCTCTAGGTGGCCTGTTCCAATGCTTGACCACCTTCATAATTAGAAAGTTCCTCCTGTTCTCCAATCTAAAGTTCTTCTGCTTCAGCATGAGGCTATTGCTCCTAGTCTTGTCCCTATGGCCACAGAGAAAACCCTTTTGCATCCTCTCTGTGGTCATTATTCAAGTATTTGAAGATGGTTATCAAATTGCCCCTCAATCTTCTCTTCTTCAGATTAAATAACTCTAGTTATTTTGGTCTGTCCCATGTTTTCCAGGCCTTTTTTCATAGATTTCATAGACATTAGGGCTGGAAGGGAGCTCGGAAGATCATTGAGTCCAGCCCCTTACTCTCTGCTGGATTCTTTCCAATCTGTCTATGCCACTATTCTTAAAGTGTGGGGACCAAAACTGAACACAGTACTCTAGGCAAGGCCTCATCGGTGGCTGCATCTACAAGAGCAGTGGATTGTGCAGTTGTTACTGTGCAGTCATTTAGTACTTGCATAACCAAGTACTTAATGACTGCACACTACAGTAACCAGCGTTACTGTACAGTAGCTTCCCTGCATGGTTTTTTCAGATGCTACTGTGCAGTAACTTGTTACTACTGCATAGTATCGTTGTGTCATGGTTAGTGCCCACCAATGCTACTGTGCAGTAGGGCTGCGTGAAATGAAACACAAGTTGAAACGGAACAGTGCTGATGGAACAGCGTTTCATTTTGAATTTTGTTTCAATTTGAAACCTCCATTCCATTTTGTTTCATCGAAACAGTGACACTGTTTCAATGCTGTTTCGAGTTTTGCCCATAGGCTATAATGGGGAAGCTCAAAACAGCCTCTCTCATCCAGCAGGCAGATTGGAAGCCACAACCCTGGGAGGGCTGCGGGGGCTGTGCCAGTCCTCCCGGGGTTGCAGGCCCTGATCTGCCTGCCAGATGAGGGAGGGAAGCCGGGTGTTGTTGCCTGGGACCAGTGCCAGCACACCACCAGTCCCAGGCAGGAGCACCTGGCTTTTTTCATCCGGCAGGCAGATCGGGGGCTGCAACCCTGGGACAGCTGTCAGGGCTGTGTGATCGGGGTCAGTTCACTTCTCCAGCCCAATTGAGCTGGAGAAGGGAACTGAGCCCCATTGCTCAGTTCCCCACCCCAGCGCTGTGATCCATCAGGTTAGGGAAGGGAACTGAGCCCGATTGCTCAGTTCTCCTCCCCAGCACTGCGATTGATTGGGCTGGGGAAGGCAACTCAGCCCAGCTGAGCTGAGTTCCCCATCCTGGTGCTAGGACCTGCCTGGGGAAGGCAACTCAGCCCGGCTGAGTTCCCCTCTCTAGGGCTAGGATTGGGCTGGGGAAGGGAACTCAGCTCAGCTGGACTGAGTTCTCCTCTCCAGCGCTGTGATCCAGGCTGGGGAAGGCAACTCAGCCCAGCTGAGCTGAGTTTCCCTCCCCAGCCTGATCCTAGGGCTGGGGAGAGGAACATAGCTCAGCTAGGCTGAGTTGCCTTTCCCAGTCCAATGGTAGTGGTGGGGTGGGAAACTCAGCTCTGCTGGGCTGAGTTGCCTTCCCCAGCCTGGATCGCAGCGCTGGGGAGGGGAACTGGGTGATCGGGCTCAGTTCCCTTCCCCAGCTAATCCTAGCTCTGGGGAGAGGGGGGAACTCAATCGGGTTGCTTTGAAACTCAAAATGTTTCAAAACTTTTTAAACATTTCAACTGCCCTCATTTTGTTTCAAGGCTGTTTCGAAGCCCTTCATTTTGTTTTAATTTCGCTGTTTTGAGCTCAAAATTAGTTAAAACGGTGTCAAAACAAAACAGCTGGTGAAATTTCACACAGCCCTACTGCACAGTAGCAATGAGCTACTGTGCAATGGCGTCTCATGTAGATGTGCCTATTCCTGACTAGAGCCAAAGAATCACTTCCCTTGATTTGCTGATGACACTCCTGTTAATACAACCCAGTATACTGTTGGCCTGTTCTGCAACTGTTGGTGTAGATTCAGCTTATGGTCTACTGTAACCCCTAGGTCCTTTTTGCAGTACCGTAGCCTAATCAGTCACTCCCCAGGATGACATATAGGAAAATATTGTATAGACTGCATAGATAATATAAAGGAACATTTTGCCATTTATTTCAAATTACTTTTGTGCAATGCATGGGTTCATTTTCCTGCATTGGGAGTTTAGAGGAATTAGGTAGGAGACTGGATCTTACTGGGGAGCTCTGGATTCCCTTACTCAGTTTGGGTCTGACACTATGCACATTAGGTGATGTCTCAGATGAGGTATTCTTCCTTTGCACCTTTCCCCTGCATTTGGTAGGGTGGAATGTTGACATCATGGAATGTCTTATCATGCAACTATGTCCACTTTGCCTTAACCCTCAAAATGAAAACTTATTCTCATGGGATTTGAACAGGGGAAATGCTAAGATGATAGTGTGTTTCTTTGTGGCTCTCTACTAGGCAGAGAAGCATTGGCCCAGTTGTATGAATTCTATTTTGCTCTCTATTGAACAGTCAGTGGCTGGTGATGCTGGTCACCAAAAATCACTGATGACTCTAGTTTGTGGCAAATCATATAAACAAAGCTCCTCAAGTCAGGGTGAAATTCATCTTTGTCCACAAGGCCCAGCACAAGGCCAATGCTCTATTTAAGCGTCTTTTAAGCCCTATTTTATGGTATTAAGCAAAGAATCAACTTTATGACAGCTGCATGTACAGGGGAGAATTTCACCCTTCACGTGTAACTGGCTTAAGTCAAATCCCCGATTTGGTATGTTGTGGTATTTTGAATAGACTTATGTGACAAATGAAGGAAGTGAATGGATAAAATTACTCACCTTCTCCCAAATCCAAAACAGCAAACATCTTTATTAATATATTCCCTCTCCTTTTGTTTCAGGGGGGAAAGGGGCTTAGAGCCTCTGAAACAAATGGAAAATGAAGACCTGGGAGAATCATCTTTGCACAAAATTAAATTAAAACAACCTGAAGAGAAAAATACAGTTGGGGGTAGAAACAAAGAGAAAGATCTGCAAGTTCCTTTCTAATTACTCCCCATGCCAAACTTAAACCAGGAGTAAAACCTAAGGCTCAACTAACTCAGTTGCTCCATTTTCAAAAGGGAATTTTAGATGCACATCTCAGTAGCTGAAGTCGATGCCCCCTTGGCTGGAGTTAGACACATAGTGACTGTCTGCCTCTCTGCTGGCTAGAAGAGGATTTTCTGCTACTGGGAAGAACCTGACTCTAATGCCAATTCCAGTCAATAGTATTGTCATTTTCTTCTGTTTTCACTTGACATTGATTTGTCTGGGTACGTCAGAGGCAGAGATTTTGATTCTTCAGAATATGGCTGTAAGGTTTAATTTGTACTGGGTATAAGAGCTGAAAAAGATCCTTTGAGCAACCTTCTAAGCATGGATCTTCCTTACGTCACTTCTGAATTCCTAAAATGATTTTAAAGCCACAGCATACCAAAATGTTATCACTGTGACCTTCAGCTGAAACCTGCTAACAGTTTGAATTTGCTTGTCAGAAAACCTTAGCACAATACCCAAATAACACCTAGCTTCTCATCATCGGAGACTTGTGTTCTCTTTCTCCCACTGAAAAGGTAGTTCTGACTTAGCAAGTGGGAAGGGGCCTGGTCTGGAATAGAAAATATTAGGTGTATAAATAAGGTTTAAGTGGCACATAGGCTTTGTGGCTGTTCTTTGAGCAGGGCTTATTTAATGTATCCCAAGCAATTGTGACTTTTCCTCAGACAATGTAGCTTCTCTGGTCTAGCCTGTTAAAAAGTTTCAGAGCAACTCTCAGCAGTTAAAACATTCCAAGAGAGGCTATTGTGTGAACTGAACACCTCCAATATACAGACACATAGACACAGGCACACACATGCATTCATGCATGTTCTGGGCTGGGTTGTTAAAGAACATTGGGTTGGACTTGATCTCATGTGATCCCTCCTAACTTTACTTTTCTATTACTATGATTAGGTACTCTTTTCCACTCAAGTATCATTTACTTTACAACAAGCCAGGCACCCATAATGAGGAGTTCCTACCCATGCAGCTGAAATAACATTTCTTATCTGTGTGTTTATAATGTGCTCGCTACATGGCAACTGAGTAACATTTCTGAATCTTACCTATTTTGATATATATTCTCTAGCAAACAAAATCCAATACTTTTAGCAAAGTGTCTTCTTTTTCTTCTCCTTTGTATTTTAAAAACTGTTTATGAACAATATTGACTAAATACATTGCGTGGCATTAGTACAATGCAATCTGGGGTAGTGCTGAGTGAATGTGCATTGGAATTAAAAATAAAATCCAAGCTTGGATCACAAATGTTGCTTTTTCTATTTTTGTGTATTTTTAAATGTCCACACTTTCTTGTTGAACTCTTTGTAGGCTTTGTTGAGTTGTGGTATTAGTGGGACCCCAGAAATCCCTTCTCTTTTTATAACACCTGATTTGGGTAGTTTTAGTTCTTCCTCTTGTTTTTTTTGCATGCAATTAGCATGTATCTGAGATAACAATGACTGAGTGGGCCTGACTTAATGGAGGCTGAAGATAATGGGAGGAATCTCATTGACTTCACTGGGCTTCGGAGCAGACCCATGATGACCCTTCCAGAAATGTGGTCCCCCATGTACTTCCCTGCAGCATTGGTAAATGATTGGGCTGTAGAGGTAGTTACTGTTTGCAGTGTAGAATGCCATGTCATAGTGTTAATTACTACTTGGGGATAGCTCATGACTTCAGCAGGTGCTGCTGTCACAGGTGTGCATGAACATGTACATTATTGATAACAGCTCCTGGGGGCATTCTGCTTGCTGAGAACACAGTCAGGCAGAATAAGCCTGGGCCTATGGGAGGAGATGTTATTACAAGGTGCAGAGCAGGCTTGTTTGAGCCCCAGTTCCAGCTTCTACACTGGGGTCAGTTTCCAGGATGGTGTTGTGGCCATTCCTGCACTGGAGTGCAAGGAGGCAAGAGCTTTCTGAGTCCTTTCCCACCATTGAGTCCTCGTGTAAGAGCAATCAGACCATAGCTGAGAGATGGATGGGCCAGATCCTCATGTCAATCAGTGCGGCTCCGGTAAAGTCAACAGTTCTACTCCAATTTACTCCGTCACAGGGTTTCATCCAGTAGTAAGATGTATAAATGCAGAGAAACCTATATTTTTATGGTATTTTTATTTTGGCCACATGTACACCCATTAGGAACACCAGGGGCTGAAAATGATACAAAGTTGGGGAACACTGGGATATGCTGGCAGTCTGGTGTATTTGACAATCTCTGTGCTGAGCAATATTTGTATTAAATGTTGAGGGCTTTAAAAAATAATGTAGATGGATTTGAGTAATGAACGTGCTGCCTTCATTTCACTGCTTCCTCCCCTGTTCCTACTACAGTTTGTATCCTCCCCGAGGAGCAGGGAGAGACCAAACTTGTCATTGAAGACATTGAATCCAATGAAGTTCTAGAAGAAGTGAAACCTTGCGATACCGAGATGGAACTTAAACTGTCTTCTGCTCCTCTCCCTTCAATTGAAGAGGAAACTCAGGAGGAAGAAGAGAGGTAGGAAGAGAAAGTTCATACCTGAAAAGCCACCTTGTCTGTCAGATCCTATATTATAAGGAATCAAGCCCTCCAATGTGGAGGACTCAGAGGGTGTAATATGATCCGTATGTGTTTTGTTCTTTCCTTACATCCATTCAATATATTGCGTGGGTTACTTAGCAGCTGGTGATTTACACAACTAGCTATAAAAGTGATATGCACTGCAAGGACCCAGAGTTACTAAAACAAGCAATTGGCTTTCCTTTCAATTTCTGTGAGATATGAATGAAAAGAACAGAGGAAATGCCAGGCTGAGCTCCATCCAGTACAGTATTCTGTCTCAGATAGGATCCAGCACCAACTGCTTGAGAGGGTATTGTAACAAACTGGTTAGGCAATAATGAGACCATATGCACTAAAGAGAAAAATTCTTTCTACCCTCTAGTAGTTGGAGGTGGACTTATTACCTGAAGCAGGAGGGGTTGGGTCCCTTGCAACACTTTCTTAAAATGCTGTTATCATCACTGACAATGCCTGGCCCATTCTCCATATCATTTATCCCAATCTCTTCCTAAAACCTCTTACTTACAGGGATGTCTGTGGTGACTGGTATGTGTGTCCAGCCCCAGAGGTACCTGCAGCTCAGCGGTGAGTTCAGAGACCCATATCTGCAAAGTGCAAAGAGGTTTGGGGTCCTTCTGGGTATAAACTACTTGACTAGGTAGCAAAGACACTGCTGTGCCAGCTTGCCTTGCATTTATTCTAATACATGTCATTTCTGGGCTCTCGTACCTTCAGGCAACTATCTGTCAGATGTGCAGAATCTCAGATACATTGAACTGTATTGTGCTTCAGTTACTTCTAAATAAGCATAAAGATGAGTCCAGCAATGTCCCTGCACAACCCTGTTTTAAGGCCTGATCCTGCAGCTTTTCAATTTCGTTATTGATTTTAGTGGAACAGAATCAAATGCTTACACTGCAGTATAACTAAAGAGTTACTAAACGCATCTTCTCCTCACTCTCGTGGAAGGCTCCAGCCTCCAGATTTGAAACCTATGCTTAAGAAGCTGGAAGGACTTGATTGTTAACCTTCATCAGTTACGCATCTGAGAAACAGTAAATAACATTTTCCAGCCAAAAAGTGTTTAGCCGTTAATATGCTTCCACAGGCTGCTTGTATATTGTACAAGTGCCTTTGAGCCCCCTAACAGAATTTACAGGTGAGCCGAGATTTTCAATTGCTGAATTTCAGGTTTTCAATAAAACATCATTGCCCAGCTGAAAATCCTGGCTGCAGTTGGCTCCCCTGTGGTCACAGATTCTGATCCTATAAAAGAGATTTTCAAACAGAAATGCTCTGCACCAGGATTTCACATTATGAGCCATATGACATGAATATGAAGGAAGGAAATCTGTTCTCCTGTGCAGCAGGAGTTCAGTCTGGCCTATCAGAGGGATCAGCTGTGTGGAATCAGGAATTTGGTTATGGGAAGGAGTCTGAGGGTGTGTTCTTTTCTTATCCTGAGGGACAAGGTGAGGTTCCTCACAGGAGTGACAGGAAAGGGGAATGAGTTTGATGGCTAAATCCTGTTCATCTTACCTGACTCTGTGCATAAGGTTAATATCAAGGGTATCACCTTCAGAAGAATCACGAGCTGAGTCTAGGAAAAGGAGGCACAGTGTCTGTGCTATGTGCTGTGGTAGGATAACCTCTGGAAAATTGATCGGTGCTCCATCTTTGAGCAGGAAACTGGGTATGGGATATATCTCTTGGAGTATCAATAAGCTATCGTTTGAAGCTGTCCACAGAGAAGGAAACTAGTTGATGAGCCTAGCTGACCAGAGGATGTCAGCAATTCTGTGTGCACTTAAGAAATAGGTGTGTGGCTTACTCTATGCTAGCAGCTAAAATGTGACAGTGAGGGAGTTGAGCAGCCTGTTGGCTGAAAGATGGGAGCCAAAGTATTTTGGGGCTTCCAGAAGGCTTTCTGGCTAACTCAGTCAACGTTTCTCTGGGAGGCTGCTTGCCAGCATAGCAGGCTAAACAGTCTCCAGAAGGTATTGCCAGTCTGTATCAACACAGACCAGCGGTTTACCTTGTCCACTCCTTGACTGATGCTAGCCACTAGCTTCAGAAGAAGGGATAAAGCTCCCATCATGGATTCTGGCTGTTGTAGTTTGCACAGTAAGGTACACAGGACCGGAGGTGGCAGGAGGTGACCAGTGGGAACGCTGACCTGGGATAGCAACTCTGGTGTTCCTAGAGCTATGCCTGAGAATTTAGCTCAGAAGTAAAAGGCTGTCTTTTACAAGTGAATTCAGCCTCTAGGCCCTGGATAAATACTGATGCTCTGCATGTCTGAAGCTCATTCCTTCTTGCTGATTAGTTTTCCTTAGAATAAATAGCAACTATGCTAACATAAAATGATTCCCAGAGCTCTGTTCCTTCTGTTGCTGTTTACTGGTGCTTCCTTCCAACCTACTAAAGATAAATGGATTTATGAACATTCATTACACAGGCTTTTTTTTTTTTCCTAATACACAGTCCTGGAAGGAAACCTAGCATTCCACACAGCCAGTCAGCAATTTCCTGCCCTAGAGCATGAATTCCAGAAGGAGGTTTTGTTAAAAAAAAAGGTTGGGGTGGGGAAGAGGGTAAGAGAGAGAAGACTTCCTGCAGAGCAAGTGGAATTTGAAGTCTCCAGTATGGTTTTTCCCTATATTTCTTTAACATTTTACATCATTCTTTTGTATATATTCTTTATTTCCCCCCACATGTCAGAACCTGCCATGAAAGGCTGTGAAATAAGCCTAGCCAATATTTTCAAGTCAGTCATCTCCAAATGTTTCTTTTAAGATTTTGAGCTGATACATACCTCCCTCTTGCCTATATCATCTTGGCAGAAATGTCTACATCCACAGAGTGTAATTTCAAATAGCCACCTGAAATTCAAAATCCATACATTATATTTACCATAAAAATACTTCCCTTGAAAGGTTGCAGACATCCTATTTCCAGAATGATAGTGACGAGGAAGAAACCGAGACTGCAAAGTAAGTGGTGTTCAGAGTTGTAAGAATTCTTTCAAGATTCACTCGAAATGTTTTTATCTTTTAATGAGAAGTAGCTCATAAACATCATATCAAAATGACTGTAAATATTGTAACTATTTCAAATAACAGAAATGTGATTATAGAAAGGATAGAGATGGGCTTTTGTCTGTGACCATAGGGCAGGGGTAGGCAACGTTTTTTGGCCAGAGTGCCGAAAAACACCACAATGCTTACCTTGGAAGGTGCCGGAGTGCCAGCATGCCAGAAAAAGAAAATGAAGGTAGGGGGTACATGGCAGGATGCCCTACTTGTGTCCCTTGCCCCCCACCCAAATTTCCTGCCCCCCAGCCCTGCTGCCCTGTGCCCCCCAGCCCTGGCTCCTGGCTGGCAGCAGCTACCCAGAGCCGGGGCTGGCTGCAGCTGGGAGGCTGCAAACAGCTGCGCCGGGCTTCAGACCCCAGGCATCAGCTTTGTAGTGGAGCATGCACCTGCGCATTGGAGCAGGCGGTGGGAGGGGCCTGAGGCAGTGCAACCCCGGTCTCTTCCCCTGCTCCTGGCACAGAGCTGGTGACTGGGCTCTGGAGCCCAGCGCAGCTGTTTGTAGCCAGCCTGGGCTCTGGTGTGCTACAGCAAGCAGCGGGCAGGCTGCAAACAGCTGCACCGGGCTCCACAGCTCTGGCATCAGCTCCATGCTGGCAGCAACTGCATGTGCACCTCAGACCAGACAGCAGGGCAATGCAGCCCGCCCCAAGGTGCATGCGCAGTCACTGCCAGCATAGAGCTGATGCCAGAGCTGTGGAGCCCAGCGCAGCTGTTTGCAGCCTGCTTGCTGCAGCTGCCCAGAGCCCGGAGCAATGGCCTTGAGCTACAGCAGAGGAAATTGAGATTGGAGATTAGGGGAAACTTTCTGACTATGAGGGTGATCCAGCTTTGGAACAAGGTATCTAGGGAAGTTGTGCAATCTGAGTCCTTGGAAATTTTCAAGAGCAGGCTGAACAGAGGGCTGAAGTACATAACCTTGTGACATCCCTTCCACCCTGCTTTCCTATGATCCTATGTGAGTTTTCAAGACATGGAATTAAAAAGGCTCAGATTTAAATAAACTTTGTTTTCACAGAGCTGATTATTTATAGCAGAACCACAGGCAAGATTCAAGTTTGAGTTCATGTTTATTTGCATGGGTTAACTGTTTTCCCTGAACTAGAGGAGATTTATAGCC
This sequence comes from Alligator mississippiensis, assembly GCF_030867095.1. Lineage (NCBI taxonomy): Eukaryota > Metazoa > Chordata > Crocodylia > Alligatoridae > Alligator > Alligator mississippiensis. The sequence continues at coordinate 38,531,347 of NC_081833.1, read as the reverse complement.
CTGATGGGAAAATAGTGACATGATTTGCTCCAAGTGTCTGCTCTGTGTGAACTAAGTCTGACCTCAAAATGCTCCAACAAGCAGCTGACTAAAACTGTTTGCATTTACTCTAGAGAGAGCAACACCATTTATTTCCATATTTGCTAAGAAGTTTCAAGGCACAAACACCAGTTAACAGATGCAGTTTACCCTTAACCCTCAGTGGAATTTGAATGTCATTGGAGTTTAGGTCAAATGTGCCCTGAATTTTTGGTCTTTTCCTGATGACAGTGGATATGATCTTTGCTGTGCATACACACATCTCTGTCTAGAGGGCAATACTGTTTTAAGAGATGAGCCAGGAAAGGATGTTTTTGCTAACTTGGCTTATTCAAAGGCTTTCTGATGACGTATGGTACCTAGTAACCAGCAAGTGTCTCCTAGCGACATGTTCTCTTTCTTAGCAACTGCTCAGCTTCCCCTAGCAACACAGTCTTTTGGTTCCTACCTGCTTCCACAGGGGGTTCTGAGGAGCTGTCCACACAGCAGCTCAATCCGATTAACAGAAAACAGGATTTGCAGCTAATCTGTAGACTGCAAAAATGAGGGAGAAAATCTTGGTTTCAAAGTGGTTCCAGATTATTTAAAAACATGTATGTTAACTAAATGTATTCAGGAGCATTATGAATATTATGAAGCTGGGTTTAAAGATGAGATTATGTGCTGTATCTGCAAATACACTTTAATACAAGTAGGTGAATTTTAAAATCATTTTTCTATTGCAGAAAATTACTGAGATGCCCATAACCATTAGAAATAGTATCTTTGGGCTAACTAGTGCTTAGAAAGTGTTTTTGCCTAATTGATTCATTTACTTTGGTTTCACTTGCTTGTAAACATTTAGAATGTCATATACTAGCATCAGAATGCTGTACTCTGCCTTTTGCCTAAAAAAACAGAATGCCCAGATTTTCAGATGGAAGCAGAAAATGCATGATTGATCAGTGTTTAACCTTTTTGCTGATTCTTGTGTCAAAACCCATTTTTAATTTCTAATGTGCTGTAATTTACTGAGCTTTCTATGCTTCTGTAATCCTCTCTGGGGTTTTTAGTTTCAGTTTATAATAATTTCAGTTATGGTAATTGAGATATTGTTTCAATACTCAATGTATTGGGATTTTTACTGGCAAAGAGAGAGAGAGGATGGTTGTGTTGCCTAAGATAGGATAAAAAGAGTTGAGATTGCGTTTTGGGAGAGTTTCTAATAAATCAAAAGATAAAAGAAAAGTCCTGTGAAGTAACATTTTTTCACTCGAAGCAGTAAGAACATTTATTCTCAGATGCGATAGTATGACTTTTAGGTTTTCAAATACTCAGCTATTTTCCGATGTATTTTATTCATTTTTCTTGTTCTCCTCCAAGCAGCAACTGATTCCAGGCTAATTTGTTTATTAAAGCTATAGAAACATTAAGAAAAATGATCACCAAGCACCAAGGGACCATTTTTTTTCTCATTAAAGTCCTGTTAAAGCAATAATATCTACCTTGTGAGCCCTGTTTGTCAACAATGGATAGTAGATTAGGAATTGCAGATTCTGTATTTGGGTGCTGAATTTGGCTTTTGGGAACAGAAAATAAGCAGTACTTGCCATTTTACCAGTTTGACCACACAAACATGGGATGATATTTGCAGGTCTTGCTGCTGGAACATTTGGCTTCCAGCTTTTTATTTGGTGGTTCCTAATTAAATTAGAAATATTTAGCAAGACACATTCATTTTCCTGCTCATGACCTGCATATTTTACATTACTTTGACCACTTAATATTTTTTCCAACATTTTAAGTCAATCTCCTCAATCATGTAGTTAACTTTATAGCACATATGTTAAACCAAGATTGATCTATTTCTAGTAAAAGGCTGCATGTTTGTTCTAGGAACAGGTGCAGTAAACAATTAATATTCCTTATTTGTAGAGAAGGCTTTCCAGTTTGCTAAATGGGTTATGGTTGCTTTTAACAACAGCAATTAATAAGAGCCTGTACATAAGACAGACTTGCAATGGTGTAACTTGCTTTACACAGATATAAACAAGAAGTGCAGAGATGACATAAATTCCGACATTGGGGTAACTTCCCTGGATCTGGCTTCTTTACTTTTCATTCCATCCAGGAAGAGCACACACCAACTGCTGAAACTTCCTTAGCCTGACGAAGGGATTTTGAACCCGAAAGCTTGCTTAATAACTATTCTCCAACTATTTGGGTTGGTCTAATAAAAGATATCAAATTCACCCAAGGAACCTTGTCTGCCTGAATCTGATGTAGAATTTACCCATGAAAGATTTGGTTAAAAATCTGGCATAAAAACACCGGCATAAGTTTATAGCAGTGTAGGGGTCACGTGTCCATAGGTTACTCCAATATAGCTGTTTGCTCAAAGCAAAGAAGCTATTACCAGATCCCGTACCATTTAGTGGTGGGTACAGCGACAGCAGTATAGGTTCTACCATACTGAAATCTGGCTGTTCCTCTGTCTGCTCTGGACACTGATATAAATTTACCCTGATGTACAAAACATATAAATTATACCAGCATAAATGTCTTACCTGTCTGGGCCCTAAGACTTAGCCTCTCAATTCCACTGCCTGCATCTGGGGTATACCCGCATATCCTTTTTTGTCTATAAGCAGGATTCAGTAAAGCAATGGCCTTTCAACTTTGACATTTAAAGATCTTTGCGCAGTGGGCAGATACACAATGCTATGATGACCTGTGTCTACAGCACCCTTCCTGCATTATTTCACTACCTTTATTCTGCTTTTTATAGATTCCTGCCTCACTCTTGTATTATTTTTAATGAGGACGTGGGTGAGCATTCTTTTGCAGTAGCTGCTCCAGATGGTTACCATATAGAAGAAGAACAAGTGATTGAGTTCAGCGCTGCTGCTCCAGATGTTTGCCAGCCAGAAGATGACCAGCCAATTGAGTTCAGTGATGCTCCAGATGTTTACCAGATAGAAGAAGAGCAAGTGACTGAGGTCAAAGACCCATTGATAAAGGTAAAAAAATGTATCTTTTCCTTATAATTCAGGTGCTCAGGTTGAGATCACCATGGTCAGAAACAGTTGAAGGATTATCCCTGTGGAGACATGGTAATTTGGTTTATGTTAAGAAAGGACTCTGCAGGGAAAAGTAGCTGAATTACTGTGACGCAATGACTCAAATAACCTCTGTGGCTGTTGCCCCTTGTATAGGGAAAAAGTGTCTGTTCAGTCCTGCCAGGGGCACTCTGCCTGCTGCAGGCCATAAGCACCCCAAGGCCTACCACCTGTTGCTGCTTCCACTGGTGGCGGGGGCTGTGCACCGTGTGGGGGGCATGTGGCAGAGGGCTCACACAGACACCCTACCATACCCATCCCCCCACAAACCCCACACCAACACCCCACACCTTCACCTCACCCCCTTACACACACCCACCCCTCAGCCACACTCCACAATCCCCCACACACAATATATAAGAGCAGGACTTTATTTTGAACTATTATGCAGGACTTTATTTGAGCTATTATGCAATCACCTTTATATACACTAAGCCAACATACATAAATCAGGAAAACATTTTTTTTTAAATAAAATTAAAATATGTTATAGCAGATGTTTGATTTTTAGTATATGATTTGGTTTTTTTTCTGGTTCCAAGATAGCAAACCCCCTTTCCAAAAGGAGTACTTCCAAGGGTAAGGGGGAGGGACTTATATTGGCAAAGGTCAGGTTTTAGGAGCAGGACTTCTGGTCCCAAGATGGTGACCAGGGGGTGGGGCACCTGTCAAGGAGTGGGGCTACCTTTGCAGCCCTTGACAGTTCACCAAAAGTCATTAAGCGGGCCTCCAGCCAAAATAATTGCACATCCCTGCTTTAAAGGCTTTTGGAGTAATTGTCTATTATAACTACCTGGGTCCTTTCAAATGGGAATGAATTCAGCCACTTCAATACTAAATGATCTACTTCAGCAAATATAGTCATCAGTACATTGTTGAGTGACTGTGCTAAAAGTTGCAAAGTGTTACAGTGAAATGAATACTGAGATACAAACTCTATCCATTCCCATAAGGAAGTATTTTTTAATTGGTTGGTAGGGCTGTCTCCATGATGCGTCTCAGCCTGTAAAGTAACCAGGAATT